>NC_141879.1:738153298-739631632 GCF_056163025.1 Triticum urartu
ACCTAAAAACGAAAATGTCTAAAAACCAATAGAAAATAGAGGGAAACAAAAACCGAACGAGAACATAGCAAAAGCTTCCCAAAACCAGAAAATTTAGACCTAAAATAGGAAATCAATGTATGCTAACTGGGTCGGCCCAAGCCACTAGCTCTATGGGCTAGTTGACAATTTGCTGCAGAGAGCGGTAAATAGGATTTTCGCTGGACTATTGGGGAGCTCCTATTCGACGCGTTTTGCGTCGAATAGCCGAGCAAACTCACAGACAACGCTATGTTGGGCCGGCCCATTTGCGGGTGCGGTAGCAAACGGCGCAAACTGAAAATCCCGCAAAAAATGAAGTGCGCTAGCTAGGGATCCAACTCCCGCCCTCCCGCTCGTGAGCGCATGTAGCTAGCCAGGGGAGATGACAGCAGTTGTTGTCTAGTTGTCTAAAAAAAAAGCAGTTGTTGTCTAGGACACAGCCCGAAATATTCAAGAACTAACATCGGCGCCAGATTCTGAAGCATTTTTTGAAAATTATAAAAGCGAACATTTTTGTACTGTAGCGCCTGGAACTGTAGCAGCCTTTTTTTAATTCCGAACAATTTTTCAAATTTGCGATTTTTTTCTGAATTTATGAACAAAAATTGAAATAGCAACTTTTTTAACTTCTGAACAAATTTTGTATAGCAAGAACATTTTCTGAATTTTTGAACAGAATTTTAAAACGGGAACATTTTTCGTAAAAGCACGAACAGTTTTATAAATTGTGAACCAAAACTGAAAACAGGAACATTTTTAGAACTTCTGAACAAATTTTGAATAGCAATAACATTTTCTAAATTCTCAAAAAAAATTGAATATCTGAACAAAATTTTGAAACGGGAACATTTTAGATAAAAGCACGAACATTTTTTTATTTCTGAACCAAAATTGAAAACAGGAACATTTTTCAAACTACTGCACAATTTTTGAAAAAGCACAAAGATTTTTTTAAAAAGCAAACATTTTTTGAATTTCTGAACAAAATTCGAAAGCGGAAACATTTTTTAAAATTTTGAACAATTGATGATAGGTGAAAACATATTTACAAATTTTCGAACATTTTTCCAACACACAAAATAATTTTGAAAAAAAAGAAAAATAATACAGAAAAGGAAAAAGGAAAAAAATAAAAAGAAAAAGGAGAGGAAAAAATAAATATGGCAAAAGAAAAAAAATAAAAGAAAACAGAAAAATAAAAAATAAAAAATAAAAGAGAAAACTTGCTTAAGGAACCTTCTAGAAGGTTCCCAAAAAGATAAAAACCGCTCTCCCGCACAGAATAAGAAGAAATGAAGTGGGCCGTGGCCCATTAGCAAGTGTGGCAGTGATTATCCTTCTGTTTTTTTCTGTGTCGTCTTTCTCTTTGGTTATCCTTCTTTTCGGTTTAATGTCGGAAACGAGTTTACGACAATCATTTGTGTATGTGAGTTTTTTTGTGGTCCACTTTCTTTTTTTGTTTTTCAGGTTTTTAATCCTTTTTCTTTTCTTTTCTTTTCTTTTCTTTTCTTTGTTTTCTTAACTTCTTTTAAAATTTTGCCATTTTATATTTGTTCTCTTAATAATTTTTTCGCTTATAAATATATGAATATTTTCTTTCAACAATGTGTCTACATTTTTTAATGTGGTAAATTTATATCTTGAAAAAGTTTAAAACATTAGTGACTAAATATTATATCTTTAATTTTAAAAATATTGGGTGAACATTTTCCAAAATTGCGCAATGAAACTTAAAATTTCATGAATATTGCTTTCAATGTGTGAGTATTTATTAAATTCTATGAGCATATTGTTAATATACAATTTAATTCTTAAAATATATAAAAAATATGAAATGTCATGGACATTTATTTAAAATGCATGAATAATATTTAAATTTTATCAATGTTCTTCTAAATACATAGAACTTAATATGCGAACAGTTTTTTAGAAAACTGTGAACCATATTATAAAATGACAGGAAAAAATATTATAGTATTTTTTGCCCAAGCACACTAATACTTATCAAAGAGAAAGAAAAAGTTCAAAAAACATAAGCGCGTATGCTAGGTCATTGCAGACGTGTGCCTCCTTAGCCACGCTTGGGTCAAAGCATTTACTTGCGCAACAAGCCAAGCAAGTGTAGCGGTCGCATGTCACGGTGGGCATTAAACCCGATACACGAAGCAGAAACCTGTACCTATATAACCCGAACCGGAACACCATAACGGGGTAGCAAATCTAAAAATCTGAAATTCGGGTTTGTACTTGGGGTACCCGAACAACCCGAAAAAACGGATTTATACATTGGCAAGTGCAAGTGATGAACGTGTGTAGAACGTGGACAGGGTGGATGCACTAACTCAAGACTTGGTTTCGCTACTGAAAACAGAGTGACGGCTAAGCCAAATTATACACTAAACTGAAGCCAAATACACTAGTGAAGACAGTGTGATGGCTAAACTGAAACCATAGAACATTGTTGTGAAAAAATCATTTATCTAATTTTTAAAAGTGTTCATCCCACATTTAGAAAGTGTCAATGCTATTTAAAAAAGTTTTCTCAAGTTTTAGAAAATGTTTGAACCATACAAAAAGAATTATTTGACATTTCCAAGCTATTCACACTTTTCAAGAAAATGTACGAGGCATTTTGAAAAATGTTATACAATGTAAAAAATGTTTGTATGATTCAAAAAAAAAAGTTTTGAGCACTTCTAAAACAACGTACGTTACACATAAAGAGCTACGAGCAAAAGGCATATCAAGGAAAAGCAAAAGAGAAGTCACAACCATTCAGACATGCCCCATGGAGAATGGAGGCTATAGAGTCTGCTCGCAAGCTCTATGTTTGCAATGCTATAGAAACTAAACCATAGCAGCTCATCCACAATTTGACATGCATTACAGATGAACTCATCAAAAAAATCTTAATGGAACATATTAACTAACTCATCCACTCATACGGAGAAAAGCTAGCTCTCTCAGCTGCTGATAGACCATATGACTAACATAACCTGACCGCCAATCTCAAACATAAGTGCAAATCTTGTAGCAAGCACAATAGGTACATATGATGCACAATACAGACATATCAAACTAAATCAGCACTATCTTGAAATTTTGCCATCCAACTCCAGGTGTATGACCCAAGAAAGATCAGAGCAACTAGAGAGCAAGCTTAAATCTGCAGACATCTATTTAGATAGAAATTTGAAGCTACCACATTGATGCAATGGGAATCTTTCCTATCCCAGTTTCTTAGGAAGGAGCTGGTAATCTTTCCTATCCCAATTTCTTAGGAATGAGGCATGCACTAAATTGCATAGTACAATATAGCTTAAGAATAACGGAAGAGAAGCTGCTTATTTGTGCCCCCCGCAAGAATCCTAGAGCCATCTTATTGTGGTTTGGAAACAATATACAGAAAATTTAGCAGACCATAACAAGTGACCATATCTTTTCTTGGAAACAGGACATTGTAAATAAGGAAAGCTCATAAAGAGCCTTCAAACATCAACTTGCAGTTTATGCAACATTCTTGGTTTGAACATTCTTGTATAAGTGCAAAGTATGACTAAAGTTGCACCATATGAAGATGCAAGCGTGAAAGCCATTTTATCTCCTAAGATATGGAACAACAAAGATTATCTTTCCAAAGTAGTATGTATTCTTTTTATGTTCATAAATGGAGGCCCTCATAAGATAAAATTGTTAAACATATATGGAAAACTAAACCATGAATTGGCTGCCTCACCTAGCTAGTTTTACAAGGCAATCAAGACCTATAGCACAAAACCCAAGTCTATATATAACCATGTGAGTAGAACAAGCAAATTGCAACCAATGACAACAAAAAATACTATGATTACGCTTACCAGTTGATCAAATAGTTGGTTCTGATAATAGGCATGAGAAGCTAAGGTAGGGGTGGCGCGTCTGCGATCAAAGAAATTTACCATCTTCGTACAGACCTCGGCAATTCCACAAGTTTTTTCATCCATTTAGTAATAATCAACATTCTCAAACTCAATGCCAAGCGGAGTGCCTTGCAAGAACAAGAATCCCTCAGCTGCACCCACAATGGACATGGAATAGTCATGATACTCCCAGCTAGTTGTATGATCTTCTCCAGCTTCCATTCATGAGAATTATCCTGCAGAGTGGTATGGTGGAGAGCATACCCGAGTTGATAAACAAGAGAAAACATCTCAATGGCTCCTTCCTACCCACCACAACTACATTTGGACACCGATGATCAAAGCTCGGGTCAATGTCTCTGAGGTGCCGATGGTAGCCGGTGAGAAAATTGACCGTTGAAAAATTCAAAGTGTGTGTGTCCGACACCATCAAATGGTCACTCCAAAACCAAAAAATGTGTCCAATAGAAGCAGTCGTGTACAGAGTCAAAACAGACCATGTCATCTAAATAAGGGAGGATGGGGGACTCGACCATACACCATTGCATAGTTGTGGACGAGAAGACAAAGAGGATGAGATTCATTTGGTATCTTGCTATGCATATCACCTTGAAGGGCTCCTCCTTGTTTTCGTAGCTGGTGTTGGGAGCAAGCACATGTTCAAATTCCCAAAGGTAATCTCGCGGCTAGAAATCATTTCCTCAGGTATGGTTGGAAGCACCACATATATGTTGGATAGGGGGTCACAGATAGCAAGGTGAAAGTTAGCGGTGTTGCAACGCTCCCGTTTGGTCCATGCGAGGCGGCGACCTTCATCAAAGAAGTCAATGAGCTCCCTAATCTCAATGAGGATGCTTACTTCGGAGACTTCTTCAGAGTAGCTCCAGTTGTTGACGCACGGGGTTGGAGGGAGATCTAATCGAGGAGGACCCGACCATTACGGGAGTCGCAAGGGCACTAGCGGGGGCGTTCCTCGGTGGGCGGAGCTTAGAAGGAGGTACAAACAATGGTCGGGACAAAGGAGAAATCCCCGGCGCGCAGGGTGATGGCGCTGGCAAGCGGGGACGGAGGCGTGCAGAGCCTGGGTGGGGCGGAGTCTGGTTGCATCCATGAATCCAAGGCTGGGAGGCTGGTGGAGCGCGCGAAAGCGGTGGTGGAAGGTGCGGCCTTTGATGATGCGGTAGAATGTGGCGCACATGGAGGAGGCGCGGGAGAGTGTGTTTAGGGTAGGAAGGCGGAGGAAGATCTCCCCCATGAGCTCATCGAGGATGGGTACAGAGGCCGATTGGGGCAATGCCATCACGACCGAGGTGGAGGAAGGGGATCTAGGGTTACAGTTGGGGAAAAATATTTGGGAGCAACTACTGGTTAGAAGAGGGGGCTCTATGAAACCATTTCCTTTCGAGAACATTATTTAGTTGACCCTCCCCCCCCCCACCCTCACCCCCCCCCCCCCCCGCACAAGATTCCCAGAGCCATCTTATTGCAGTTTGGAAGCAATATACATAAAAATTAGTAGACCATAACAAGTGACCGTGACCCTATCTTTTTGTGGAAATGGGACATGGTAAGTAAGGAAAGCTCATAAAGAGCAGGTTATGCAACATTCATGTATAAGTGCAAAGTATGACTAAAAATGTACCATATGAAAATGCAAGAATGAAAGCCATTTTCTCTCCTAAGATATGGAACAACAAATATTGTATTTCCAATGTAGTACGTAATCCTTTTTTTTCATAGATGGAGGCCCTCCTAAGATATAATTGTTAAACATACACGGAAAACTAAACCATGAATTGGCTGCCTCACCTAGCTAGTTTGACAAGGCAATCAAGCCCAATAGACCAAAATCCCAGTCTATATAAATAATATGACTACGCTTACCAGTTGATCAAATAGTTTGTTCTAATAACAGGCATGGGGAGCTAAAGTAGGGGATGGCGCATATACGATCAAAGAAATTTACCATCTTTGTATAGACCTTGGCAATTTCATAAGTTTTTTCATCCATTTAGTAACAATCAACATTCTCAAACTCAATGCCAAGCGGAGTGCCTTGGAAGAACAATAATCCCTAAGTTCCACCTTCAATTGAAATGGAAGATACTGCCCAGGTAGTTGTACGATCTTCTCCAGCTTCCATTCATGAGAATTATCCTGCATTCGCAAGAAAATGTACTTACCACATCCAGAAACGGTTTCTTATCTGCGGTTTGTCGCTTACTTGATAAATATCATTATAATACATTTTCTCTAAATGGCTATACTATAACTTTGACAAGTAGTATGCAAGAAACATGTCAAATTCCCTTAGATGGCATGTCATAAGCATCATCTCTCATATCAAATCAAGCTCGTGCAGCTATGCATTAACGGTGCCGAGGTTAGAATCGTGGAAGCCCCATTTTCTGACATTTTAAGTTGGCTAATTAGGGGATTGATTGGGTGTGACAGGACACAAACAATTCAAAGTAGCCAGGGGTCTGTCACTATATGTACGGTTTATAAGATGTTCTAAGTTTTTTCCGAATCTCATGTATATCGCACTTGCATCCGAGCAAAAGAAAGACATGATGAATGAAGTATATATGGTGGTTACTTGCGAGGAAGACTACGTGTAGTATGTGTTCTTTTTTATTTACGATTGTCAAGTAGTAGGATGAACTTTATGTTTAGGGTTTAAATTGTTGCGATGTTTTGATGTTTAAATGTTTAAAAAGATCTTTTTTGAGCAAACAAAGTAGAAAAAAGCTCCCCACAGTAACTCTATTTTCATTGATCAATGATAGGGTTACATGGCATTGTGCAACAAGGAGAAAAAGTACATGACAAACATCTTACAATGTGTTTACCCATGATTGCATCCCATCTTTTAAGCTAGGCCTGGCTCTTTTGATGATAGTACTAAAGTGTTCTTTGAAGCTAGATATGCAGTGTAGTAGGTTTCTCTCATTTTTATCAAAGATGATGCCATTCCTGTGCTTCCATATGCTCCAACACCCTACTATCAACCTCTCCTTGAAACCCGTTTAAAATGATCTATGTAATGTGCTTTACAAAACATTGTTTGCATGTTCAAATGTGCCCTATTTTGGGGTACCTATTGGAGTTGGATGTTTTTATGCCCCAAAAGGAGTTTTTAAGTGTCGCAAATTTTGATCCAAACACTTTTGTTGCCCAAAAAGAGGGCACCTATTGGAGATGCTCTTACTCTCTCTTGCACGGATAGGCATATCAACACGCATTGTGCATGCTCACTTATCTCTTTTTTATATGTATCACACCCCACTCTCTCAATCTTGAAACACCAGTTACACAACACAACACACGCACTCCACTGATCCACCCACATACTCTCTCACACACACATGCACAAAAGCACTCCTTCATGTGCTTGACATGAAAAGTGTCATGCTCTATCCCTCGCTCCACATCACTTATTTAGTCAAAAGTCAAGCACAAAAGATAGAACAATCTAGCCACCGAAAGAACATATCCCAAATAGCATCCAACTGATAAAAATTTATTTGAGAAATAAAAAAGATCCAGTAAATTAAAAATAGGAAAACACGTGAAAATACTGGTTGAACAAGAGATATACTTGAGAAAATATTCACAAACATAGGACATGGATATTAGGGTGCTGCGAACATGCAACTTTCTCTTCCTTTTTCAGCCCCTCATCTTTCTACTTGTAGTTGTATATCGTCTCTACCATCAGGGTTTGAAGTGTGACCAAAAGACAAACATAAGAGCCAACTATTTATATGAAAACCAATACGAGAACATATCTACCATTGGCTCCCAGATGGACTCACTGAGGTTTGAGTCGGCATTAACACCGAGCTTCTTTTGCGTAAGTAGTGGAGTATCGATGTCGATGCCCTCACATTGCCTTCATGGACACCAATATCAAGATCCAACAATGACGTTGAGCGGACTAAAATATCTTGTGCAAAACTATCTTGCCAGGTTTATAGGTACACTTTAGTTACTGACTGGTAGGGCTTTGAACGAGAATCAATATCAAAATGGTAGACAGAATGACCTTTCTTCAAGCCCTCACTCAAGGTCTATGCTTCGTCATTGATGTTTCTAGCTTCGGCTTCTTTTGCTTCATCATCGGTGCTTCCAGCATCAGTTTTCTCATTTCCTCGTCGCTGCTTCCAGCATCACTTTCTCCTAATTCCTTGTCCCTGCTTCGAGATTCACTCTCTCCCGATTCCTCATCGATGCTTCCCATTTAACTTTCTCCTAAATCGACCATGTTCTCAAATTGTCCCACTGATAAAAAATATATCATTACTAACTATTAACACCTTCCTGCAAATAATAGCTAGTAGTACTACAGTAGACAACATGGTGGTAAACGAATTACTTACCTGGTGGATTGTAGAAGCTAAAATAGAGGAACATAGCCCATCGATGGTTGAAAAGATGAAGCTCACTTGTGAGCTTCTTCGACCTTAGTGACTTCAGATCAATCATGTAGGTTCCAAGATTTGTGGTTGCACAGATGGTAGCCGTTCTTTCTACAGAGCCAACCAACTCAGTATGTGGGATCATGGGATCGCCTGCAGGGAGATGTTTCTTTAGGTCAACGACTTCAGATCCTGTCCACGTTGCAACCTGGTCGTGACAAACTGCCCTCCAGTACACGGAGAGATTTAATCCATTGAGCTTCGCAATCCCCAGCTGGCCATCCTCTGGCATAATCAGGGCATGAGAGTCAAAGTGGGCGATCTGGATCACAAACGGCAGCTCAATCTCTGATAGACAAGACGTTCCCAAGTCATACTTCAGTACACCAAGACGAGCATCGTGCATAAAAATAAAATTTAGCATGCCTCCGAAGAGCACAACAGGCATCCAAGAGATACTGATATCACTCTCAATAAAGCTAGGTCAAGGGAGGCCGAGCGCTCCAAGTACTCGTCTTTGACTAATACATGATCGTCGTGCCCAACTTCTCCTCGTTAAGGCTGATGGAGACCACCAAAAATGGGCCCGATTGGTAAGCCCCATGGTTGCAACAGTCAACGGTACAAAGCATGGCTGCACATTCATAAGTATTCCAACTATCGCCTCTCTGTGGTGCCGGCAGCTCCCTAGTGTTTCCCGGCATGGGGAACTAGATGACCCAATCTGAAAATAGGACACGGCCGTGGCGGTAGTCGGCCACATTATTGTGTTTATAATGATCACGAGGGATAAATTTTGTGATGGAGATGAAGGGGTGATTGCAGAGCCAACTGTGGAGAAGGCCGAGCATAGGTGGCGTATTATGGAAGGCTCAATAGCGGTTGAGGAAGCCATTACCGAAGAGGAGGCGGCGCCACAATTTGCAGACGACGGATGCACGAACAAAATTCTCAAGCTCATCAGGCGGGAGGCGGAAGAGGATTGCGTCTATGATTTTTCCATGTCCTTGATCTCCAGTGCATCTTCCATATGGTCAAACCGGCAGCCTGTAGGTGTTGGCACAAAAACACGTAAACTATTAGCGGGTATTCTCATATGCCTCCAAAGGCCTATAAGATGCTATCCTATACAACTAAAGGCGTTTTAAATAATGGTGGAGATACTCAAACACCACATTTGCAAGAAAATGTACTTACCACATATGGAAACATTTCTTCTCCGCGGTTTGTCGCTTACTTGCTAAATATCATTATAATATATTTTCTCTAAATGGCTATAGTGCAACTTTGACACATAGTATGCAAGAAACAGGTCAAATTCGCTTAGATTGTATGCCATAAGTGTCGTCTCTAGCATCAAATCAAGCTTGTGCTGCTAGGCATTACTGGTGCCGAGGTAAGAATTGTAGAAGCCCCATTTTCTGACATTTTAAGTTGCCTAATTAGGGGATTGATTGAGTGTGATAGAACACAAACAATTCAAAGTAGCCAGGGATTTTACACTATATGTATAGTTTATAAGACGTTCTAATATTTTTCTAAATTGCATGTATATCGCACTTGCATCTAAGCAAAAGAAAGACATGATGAATGAAGTATATGTGGTGGTTACTTGCGAGGAAGACTACGTGTAGTATGTGTTCTTTTTTATATAGGGTGGTCAAGTAGTAGGATGAACTTGATGTTTAGGGTTTAAATTGTTGCGATGTTCTGATGTTTAAATGTTTAAAATGATCTATGTAATGTGCTTTACAAAACATTGTTTGCATGTTCAAATGTGCCCTATTTTAGGGCACCTATTGGAGTTGGATGTTTTTTATGCCCCAAACATAACTTTTAAGTGCCGCAAATTTTGATCCAAGCACACTTTGGTGCCCAGAAAGAGGGCACGTATTGGAGATGCTCTTACTCTCTCTTGCACGCACAAGCATATTAACACACATTATGCGTGCTGACACCCCACTCTCTCACTCTTAAAACACCAGTTACACAACACAACACCTGCACGCCATTGATCCACCCACATACTCTCTCACACACACGTGCACAAATGCACTCCTTCAAGTGCTTCACATGCAAAGTGTCATGCTCTATCCCTCGCTCCACATCACTTTTTTAGTCAGAACTCAGGCACAAAGATAGAACAATCTAGCCATGAAAAGAACAAATCCCAAAAAGCATCCAGCTGATAAAAAATATTTTAGAAATAAAAAATATCCAGTAACTGAAAAATAAGAGAACACGTGAAAATATAGGTTGAACAAGAGACATACGTGAGCAGATATTCGCAAACATAGGACATGAAGAGGAGGGTGCTGCGAGCATGCATCTTTCCCTTCCTTTTTAGCCCCTCATCTTTCTTTTTGTAGTTGTATATCGTCTCTACCATCAGGGTCTAAAGTGTAACCAAAAGCCAAACATAAGAGCCAACTTTTTAGATGAAAAGCAATACAAGAACATCTCTACCATTGGCACCTAGATGCACACACTGAGGTATGAGTCGGCATTAACACCGAGGTTCTCTTGCGTAAGTAGTGGAGTCTCGATGTCGATACCCTCACAGTGCCTTCATAGAGACCAACCTCAAGCTCCTACAACGAGGTTGAGCGGACAAAAACATCTTGTGCAGAACTATCTGCATTCACCTTGATCACATGTAGGCATGGACAGCGCTCGACCATGGTGGTAAGATCTAGCATGGTGCACCCACTCTCGAGAACTGTATGGAATGCAGCAGGAACTTTTTGGCGTTGATGTCGTCACACTTTGCCACCTCTAGTGCACACTCCTAGAGATAAGGATGTCGAGGACCGAGATGGCTATTATTATTATTATTATCACATAACATTTTAGGCTATAGCTATTATTATGTTTGCTCATATCATTTTAGTCTTTACCGAGTTAAATATGTGTATATACCATAATACCATTTTTGACCATGTTAAATTTTTGTACCTACCCTTTTATTAACGAAATGAACTTAACACATTTTTACCAATACCCGACAAAGTGTTTAGAGGATCAAAAGCCACATTGATCAAAACATCGAGGATGCATAGCTTGATGAGGAACTCTTCAAAGGATTTGTCCGGCACAACCACCACCATCGAGGTTTGCACCAGAAACTTGAAAAAAATGAGTTTTGGTAAGACACACAAATATTCGCGCGACACATATAGAGCACGCTTCACAAAGATGGCTTCAAGGTAGCAATGCGCCATAAGCTGCATTAAGCATTCGAGAGTTGTGCCACAATTCGATGTCCTAGACCATGTCTACGATGTTCTGTCTTTTTTGCGAATCGCATGTATATCTCACTTGCATCAGAGAAAAATAGAGGCATGATGAATGAAGTATATGCGATGGTTACTTGCGAGGAAGACTGTGTGAAGTATGCGTTGTCTTTTTATTTAGGGTGATCAAGTAGTAGGATGAACTTTATGTTTAGGGTTCAAATTTTTGCAATGTTTTGGTGTTTAAATGATTAAAATTATCTATGTAATGTGCTTTAGAAAACATTGTTTGCATGTTCGTATGTGCCCTACTTTAGGGCATTTATTGGAGTTGGATGGATTTTATGCCCCAAGAAACATTTAAGTGTCCCAAATTTTGATCCAAGCGCATTTTGATGCCCAAAAAGAGGGAACCTATTGGAGATGCTCTTACTCTCTCTTGCACACACATGCATATTAACACACATTATGCCTGCTCACTTATCGCTTTTTTCTATCTATGTCACCCCGCTATCTCACTCGCAAACCACAAGTTACCCAACACAACACACACACTCCGTTGATCCACCCACATACTACACACATGCACAATTGCACTCCTTCGCATGCTTCACATGAAAAGTGTCATGCTCTATGCCTCACTCCACATCTCTTTTCTAGTCAAAAGTCAAGGAATAGAACAATCTAGCCACCAAAAGTACATATCCTAAATAGCATCCAACTGTTAAAAAATTATTTGACAAATAAAAAATACAGTAACTGAAATATGGGAGAAGACATGAAAATATAGGTTGAACAAGAGACATACCTGAGCTGATATTCGCAAACATAGGACATGAACATGAGGGTGCTGCGAACATGCATCTTTCCCTTCGTTTTTGAGACCCTCATCTTTCTATTTGTGTTCGCTATCATCTCTACCATCAGGGTCTGAAGTGACCAAAAGCCAAACCTAAGAGCCAACTTTTTATATGAAAACGAATATGATACCTTATCCACAATTGGTGCCCAGATGGACACACTAAGGTCCGAGTCGGCATCAACACCGAGCTTCTGTTTCGTAAGCAGTGGAGTATTGATGTCGATGCTGCTACGTCTTGAGCTTGTGTTGGTTTTCCCCGAAGAGGAAGGGATGATGCAGTAGAGTAGCGTAAGTATTTCCCTCAGTTTTTGAGAACCAAGGTATCAATCCAGTAGGACGCCATGCTCAAGTCCCTCGTACCTGCACAAAATGATAGCTACTCGCAACCAACACGATTAGGGGTTGTCAATCCCTTCACGGTCACTTACGAGAGTGAGATCTGATAGATATAATATTTTTGGTATTTTTGGTATAAAGATGCAAAGTAAAAAGTAAAAGCAAAGCAAGATTAAAGTGATGGAGATTGATATGATGAGAATAGACCCGGGGGCCACAGGTTTCACTAGTGGCTTCTCTCAAGAGCATAAGTATTCTACGGTGGGTGAACAAATTACTGTTGAGCAATTGACAGAATTGAGCATAGTTATGAGAATATCTAGGCATGATCATGTATATAGGCATCACGTCCGTGACAAGTAGATCGAAACGATTCTGCATCTACTACTATTACTCCACTCATCGACCGCTATCCAGCATGCATCTAGAGTATTAAGTTAAAAACAGAGTAACGCTTTAAGCAAGATGACATGATGTAGAGACATAAATTCATGCAATATGAAATAAACCCCATCTTGTTATCCTCGATGGCAATGATACAATACGTGCCTTGCTGTACCTTCTGTCACTGGGTAAGGACACCGGAAGATCGAACCCAAAGCTAAGCACTTCTCCCATGGCAAGAACTACCAATCAAGTTGGCCAAACCAAACGGATAATTCGAAGAGACTTGCAAAGATAACCAATCATACATAAAAGAATTCAGAGAAGATTCAAATATTATTCATAGATAGACTTGATCATAAACCCACAATTCATCGGTCTCAACAAACACACCGCAAAAAGAATATTACATTGAATAGATCTCCACAAGAGAGGGGGAGAACTTTGTATTGAGATTCAAAGAGAGAGAAGAAGCCATCTAGCTACTAACTATGGACCCAAAGGTCTGAGGTAAACTACTCACACTTCATCGGAGAGGCTATGATGATGTAGAAGCCCTCCGTGATGACGGCCCTCTTCCAGCGGAGCTCCGGAACAGGCCCCAAGATGGGATCTCGTGGATACAGAAAGTTGCGGCGGTGGAATTAGGTTTTTGGCTCCTGTTCTGATCGTTTGGGGGTACGCGTGTATATATATGAGGAAGAAGTACGCCGGAGGAGCAACGAGGGGCCCACGAGGCAGGGGGGCGCGCCCCCACCCTCATGACCGTCTCTTTTGTTCCTTGGAGCAGGGTCCAAGTCTCCTGGATCACGTTCGGTGAGAAAATCACGTTCCCGAAGATTTTATTCTGTTTGGACTCCATTTGATATTCCGTTTCTTTGAAACACTGAAATAGGCAAAAAAACAACAATTTGGGCTGGGCCTCCGGTTAATAGGTTAGTCCCAAAAATAATATAAAAATGGAAAATAAAGCCCAATATAGTCCAAAACAGTAGATAATATAGCATGGAGCAATCAAAAATTATAGATACGTTGGAGACGTATCAGGCATCCCCAAGCTTAATTCCTGCTCGTCCTCGAGTAGGTAAATGATAAAAAAGAGAATTTTTGATGCGGAGTGCTACTTGGCATAATTTCAATGCAAATCTTCTTAATTGTGGTATGAATATTCAGATTAGAAAGATTCAAGACAAAATTTTATATTGACATAAAAAATAATAATACTTCAAGCATACTAATAAAGCAATTATGTCTTCTCAAAATAACATGGCCAAAGAAAGTTATCCCTACAAAATCATATAGTTTGGCTATGCTCTATCTTCACCACACAAAATATTTAAATCATGCACAACCCCGATGACAAGACAAGCAATTGTTTCATACTCTAACTTTTTCAAAACTTTTTCAATCTTCACGCAATACATGAGCGTGAGCCATGGATATAGCACTATAGGTGGAATAGAATGGTGGTTGCGGAGAAGACAAAAAGGAGAAGATAGTCTCACATAAACTAGGCATATCAACGGGCTATGGAGATTCCCATCAATAGATATCAATGTGAGTGAGTAGGGATTGCCATGAAACAGATGCACTAGAGCTATAAGTATATGAAAGCTCAAAAAGAAACTAAGTGGGTGTGCATCCAACTTGCTTGCTCATGAAGACCTAGGGCAATTTGAGGAAGCCCATCATTGGAATATACAAGCCAAGTTCTATAATTAAAAATTCCCACTAGTATATGAAAGTGATAACATGAGAGGCTCTCTACTATGAAGATCATGGTGCTACTTTGAAGCACAAGTGTGGTAAAAGGATAGTAACATTGTCCCTTCTCTCTTTTTCTATCATTTTTTTATATTTTTTGTTTGGGCCTTTTCTCTTTTTTATGGCCTCTTTTTATTTGGGCTTCTTTGGCCTCTTTTATTTATTTTTCATCCAGAGTCTCATCCCGACTTATGGGGGAATCATAGTCTCCATCATTCTTTCCTCACTGGGACAATGCTCTAATAATGATGATCATCACACTTTTATTTTTATTATAACTCAACAATTACAACTCGATACTTAGAACAAAATATGACTCTATGTGAATGCATCCGGCGGTGTACCGGGATATGCAATATGACAATGATGGAGTGTGTGTCATGATAAACGGAACAGTGGAAAGTTGCATGGCAATATATCTCGGAATGGCTATGGAAATGCCATAATAGGTAGGTATGGTGGCTGTTTTGAGGAAGGTGTATGGTAGGTGTATGATACCGGCGAAAGGTGCACGGTATTAGAGAGGCTAGCAAAGGTGGAAGGGTGAGAGTGCGTATAATCCATGAACTCAACATTAGTCATAAAGAACTCATATACTTATTGCAAAAATCTAGAAGTTATCAAAGCAAAGTATTACGTGCATGCTCCTAGGGGGATATATTGGTAGGAAAAGACCATCGCTCGTCCCCGACCGCCACTCATAAGGAAGACAATCAATAAATAAATCATGCTCTGACTTCATCACATAACGGTTCACCATACGTGCATGCTACGGGAATCACAAACCTTAACACAAGTATTCTTTAAATTCAAAACTACTCAACTAGCATGACTTTAATATTATCACCTCCATATCTCAAAACAATTATCATGCTTCAATCTTTTGTTAGTATTCAACACACTCAAAATAAAGTTTCACAAATCTTAAATACCAAGCATATTATTATTAAGAAAATTACCATGCTATTAAGAGACTCTCAAAATAATTTAAGTGAAGCATGACAGATCAATAGTTTCTTTAAAACAAATCCACCACCGTCTCTAAAAGATCTAAGTGAAGCACATAGAGCAAAATTATGTAGGTCAAAAGATATAAGTGAAGCACATAGGCAAAACTACTTAGCTCAAAAAGATACAAGTGAAGCACATAGAGTATTCTATCAAATTTTAATTCATGTATGGCTCTCTCAAAAGGTGTGTACAGCAAGGATGGTTGTGGCATACTAATACACAAAGACACAAATAATACAAGACGCTCCAAGCAAAACACATATCATGTTGGTGAATAAAAATATAGCTCCAAGTAAATTACCGATGGAAGTGGACGAAAGAGGGGATGCCTTCCGGGGCATCCCCAAGCTTTGACTTTTTGGTGTCCTTGGATTATCTTGGGGGTTCCATGGTCATCCCCAAGCTTAGGCTCCTGCCACTCCTTGTTCCATGATACATCAAAAGAATTCACCCAAAACTTGAAAACTTCACAACACAAAACTCAAAATAGAAAACTCGTGAGCTCCGTTAGCGAAAGAAAACAAAAGACCACTTCAAGGTACTGTAATGAACTCATTATTTATTTATATTGGTGTTAAAACTACTGTATTCCAACTTCTCTATGGATTATAAACTATTTTACTAGCCATAGATTCATCAAAATAAGCAAACAACACACGAAAAACAGAATCTGTCAAAAACAGAACAGTCTGTAGTAATCTGTAGCTAGCGCAAGATCTGGAACCCCAAAAATTCTAAAATAAATTTCTGGACGTGAGGAATTTATCTATTAATAATCTTCAAAAATAATTAACTAAATATCACTCTTCAAATAAAAATGACAGCAGTTCTCTTGAGCGCTAAAGTTTCTGTTTTTTACAGCAAGTTCAACAAGACTTTCCCCAAGTCTTCCCAACGGTTCTACTTGGCACAAACACTAATTAAACACAAAAAATACAACATAAACAGAGGATAAATAATTTATTTATTACTAAGCAGGAGCAAAAATCAAGGAATAAAAATAAAATTGGGTTGCCTCCCAACAAGCGCTATCGTTTAACGCCCCTAGCTAGGCATAAAAGCAAGGATAGATCTAGGTATTGCCATCTTTGGCAGGCAATCCATAAGTGGCTCTCATGATAGTTTCATATGATAATTTTATTTTCTTTCTTGGAAAGTGTTCTATGCCCTTTTTAATGGAAATTGAAATCTAATATTCCCTTCCTTCATATCAATAATCACACCAATCGTTCTAAGGAAAGGTCTACCAAGAATAATAGGGCAAGAAGGATTGCAATCTGTATCAAGAACAATGAAATCTATGGGTACATAATTCCTATTTGCAACAATAAGAACATCATTAATCCTTCCCATAGGATTCTTAATAGTGGAATCCACAAGATGCAAGTTTAGAGAGCAATCATCAAAATTACGGAAATCTAGCAAATCACACAAAGTCTTGGGAATAGTAGAGACACTAGCACCCAAATCACACAAAGCATAAAACTCATGATCTTTAATTTTAATTTTAATAGTTGGTTCCCACTCATCATAGAGTTTTCTAGGGATAGAAACTTTTAACTCAAGTTTTTCTTCATAAGATTGCATCAAGGCATCAACAATATGTTTGGTGAAGGCTTTATTTTGACTATAAGCATGTGGAGAATTTAGCACGGATTGCAACAAGGAAATACAATCAATTAAAGAGAAACTTTCATAATTAAATTCCTTGAAATCCAATATAGTGGGCTTAGCAACATCTAGATTTTTATTTCTTTCAATCCCACTTTCATCAATTTCATCATTAAGATCTAAACACTCCGAATTTTTAGAACGCCTTCTAGGTAAAGGAAGGTCATATTCAGTTTCATCAAGATTCATATTGCAAAATAAAGATTTAATAGGAGACACATCAATAACTTTTAGATCTTCATCTTGATTTTCATAGGTATTGGAAGAACACGCTTTAATAAAGGCATCTTTGGAAGCACGCATCCTAGCGGTTCTTTCCTTGCACTAATCAATGGAAATTCTCATGGCTTTGAGAGACTCATTGATATCATGCTTAGGAGGAATAGATCTAAGCTTTAAAGAATCAACCTCAAGAGAAATTCTATCAACTTTCCTAGCCAAATCATCAACTTAAGCAATTTCTCTTCAAGCAAAGCATTAAAATTCTTTTGTGAATTTATAAACTCTTTAACACTAGTCTCAAATTCAGAGGGCATCTTATTATAATTTCCATAAGAGTTGTTGTAGGAATTCCCATAATTATTAGAAGGATTACTAGGATATGGCCTAGGATTAAAATTCCCTCTATAAGCGTTGTTACCAAAATTATTCCTACCAACAAAATTCACATCCATAGATTCATTATTATTCTCAATCAAAGCAGACAAAGGCATATCATTAGGATCAGAAGAAACACTCTTTGTAGCAAATAATTTCATAAGTTCATCCATCTTTCCACTCAAAACATTAATTTCTTCTATCGCATGCACCTTTTTATTAGAAGATCTTTCAGTGTGCCATTGAGAATAATTAACCATAATATTATCTAGGAGTTTAGTAGCATCTCCTAAGGTGATTTCCATAAAAGTGCCTCCCCCGGCCGAATCTAAAAGATTTCTAGAAGCAAAATTCAAGCCGGCATAAAAAATTTGTATAATCATCCACAAATTCAAACCATGAGTAGGGCAATTACATATCATTAATTTCATTCTCTCCCAAGCTTGTGCAACATGTTCATGATCAAGTTGTTTAAAGGTCATAATATCGTTTCTAAGAGAGATGATCTTAGCGGGAGGAAAATACTTAGAGATAAAAGCATCTTTGCACTTGTTCCATGAATCAATACTATTCTTAGGCAAAGACGAAAACCAAGCTTTAGCACGATCTCTAAGCGAAAAAGTAAATAGCTTCAATTTAATGACATCATTATTGACATCTTTTTTCTTTTGCATATCACATAAATCAACGAAGCTATTCAGATGAGTAGCGACATCTTCACTAGGAAGGCCGGCGAATTGATCTTTCATAACAAGATTCAACAAAGAAGTATTAATTTCACAAGATTCAGCATCGGTAAGAGGAGCAATCGGAGTGCTAAGGAAATCATTATTATTGGTATTCGTGAAGTCACACAATTTGGTAGCATCTTGAGCCATCGCGACAAACAAGCAAACTAGCACACAAGCATACAAAAGCAAACGGGCAAAAAGGGCAAATAGAGAGGGAGGATAGAGAGAGAGAGGGCGAATAAAACAGCAAGGGTGAATTGGGGGGAGAGGAAAACGAGAGGCAAATGGCAAATAATGTAATGCGAGAGATAGGGATTGTGATGGGTACTTGGTATGTTGACTTTTTGCGTAGACTCCCCGGCAACGGCGCCAGAAATCCTTCTTGCTACGTCTTGAGCTTGCGTTGGTTTTCCCCGAAGAGGAAGGGATGATGCGAAGAGTAGCATAAGTATTTCCCTCAGTTTTTGAGAACGAAGGTATCAATCCAGTAGGAGGCCACGCTCAAGTCCCTCGTACCTGCACAAAACGATAGCTACTCGCAACCAACGCGATTAGGGGTTGTCAATCCCTTCACGGTCACTTACGAGAGTGAGATCTGATAGATATAATATTTTTGGTATTTTTGGTATAAAGATGCAAAGTAAAAAGTAAAAGCAAAGCAAGATTAAAGTGATGGAGATTGATATGATGAGAATAGACCCGGGGGCCATAGGTTTCACTAGTGGCTTCTCTCAAGAGCATAAGTATTCTACGGTGGGTGAACAAATTACTGTTGAGCAATTGACAGAATTGAGCATAGTTATGAGAATATCTAGGCATGATCATGTATATAGGCATCACGTCCGTGACAAGTAGATCGAAACGATTCTGCATCTACTACTATAACTCCACTCATCGACCGCTATCCAGCATGCATCTAGAGTATTAAGTTAAAAATAGAGTAACGCTTTAAGCAAGATGACATGATGTAGAGACATAAATTCATGCAATATGAAATAAAACCCATCTTGTTATCCTCGATGGCAACGATACAATACGTGCCTTGCTGCCCCTTCTGTCACTGGGTAAGGACACCGCAAGATCAAACCCAAAGCTAAGCCCTTCTCCTATGGCAAGAACTACCAATCTAGTTGGCCAAACCAAACGGATAATTTGAAGAGACTTGCAAAGATAACCAATCATACATAAACGAATTCAGAGAAGATTCAAATATTATTCATAGATAGACTTGATCATAAACCCACAATTCATCGGTCTCAACAAATACACCGCAAAAAGAAGATTACATCGAATAGATCTCCACAAGAGAGGGGGAGAACTTTGTATTGAGATTCAAAGAGAGAGAAGAAGCCATCTAGCTACTAACTATGGACCCGAAGGTCTGAGGTAAACTACTCACACTTCATTGGAGAGGCTATGATGATGTAGAATCCCTCCGTGATGACGTCCCTCTTTCGGCGGAGCTCCGGAACAGGCCCCAAGATGGGATCTCATGGATACAGAAAGTTGCGGCGGTGGAATTAGGTTGTTGGCTCCTGTTCTGATCGTTTGGGGGTACGTGTGTATATATAGGAGGAGGAAGTACGCCGAAGGAGCAACGAGGGGCCCATGAGGCAGGGGGCGCGCCCTAGGGGGGGGCCCACCCTCGTGACCGCCTCTTTTGTTCCTTGGAGCAGGGTCCAAGTCTCCTGGACCACGTTCGGTGAGAAAATCACGTTCCCGAAGATTTTATTCCGTTTGGACTCCGTTTGATATTCCGTTTCTTCGAAACACTGAAATAGGCAAAAAATAACAATTCTGGGCTGGGCCTCCGGTTAATAGTTTAGTCCCAAAAATAATATAAAAGTGGAAAATATAGCCCAATATAGTCGAAAACAGTAGATAATATAGCATGGAGCAATCAAAAATTATAGATACGTTGGAGACGTATTAGATGCACACACATTTCTTCATAGATACCAAGCTCAAGCTCCTACAACGATGTTGAGCGGATTAAAACATCTTGTGCAGAGCTATCCATGTTCACCTTGGGCACACATAGGCATGGACAGCGGTTAGCCATGGTGGCAAGATCGAGGATGGTGCAGTGGAAGCATTGGAGGGACAACCTCTCAATGGCCAAGAATTCATCTTTCGACACCTGTTTGAAGTAGAAGGAGCACAATCACATCTCGATTGACGAGGTGCGAGGAAATCATGGCAGCTCAACAGTAAACTATTTATTAATGAGTTAATAAGAACGAGCACCTGTGCAAAGACTGTTCCGCAACGCTGAGAAAGGAGAAAAATTCAGCTCCGTCCGTAGTTTGGCCCCAATTATAAATGTTGAGTTTGATGCCTAGGAGGGAGACTGTAAGTTCGAGCGCCACAACCTCTTCTAGTGCGGTGAGCACCTCTTTGAGCAAGCCAGGCCTGACCCCACGGAAGGTGACCCTGAGCAAATGCAGGTGGGGGAAGTGGTTGAGAAAGGCACTTATGTCGACAATGTTTCCGGAGAGAGACAGCCACTCGAGTGCTCGGAGGAGCTGGCTGTTCGGTTGATGGATGCAAAGGAAATACGTGTCCATCTTGATGGAGGTGGCACGGCAGAAGGAAGGCATGGCGAGTCCCATGTGACGGTCTAGCTTGCTTATAGAAGATCGCGGGAGGATGAAGACGAGCTCTTCCCACGAGATCTGCGTGGTGTAGAGCAGGAACTTCTTGGCATTGATGTCGTCACACTTTGCCTTATCCCGCGGCACCCTCCTCATGAGAAGGATGTCGAGGACTAAGATGGCTATTATTATTTTTCCTCAAAACATTTTAGGCTATATGTATTATTATTTTTCCTCATATCATTTTGGGCTTTAACGAGTTTATTATGTGTACATACCATTTTTACCGTGTTAAATTCCCGTGCCTACCCTTTTATTAAACATATACTTACCACATTTTTTACCTATCCCCGACAAAGTGTTGCAAGGATCGAAAGCCACATTGATCGAGACATCAAGGACGCATGGCTTGATGTGGAACTCTTCAAAGGACTTGTCCGGCACAACCACCGCTATCGTGTTTTGCACCAGAAACTTGGAGAAAAACGAGTTTTTGGCAAGACACACAAATATTCTTGCGACACATATGGATGACACATCACAAAGATTGCTTCAAGGTAGCACTAGGCCATAAGCTGTGTTAAGGACTCAAGAGTTGTGCCACAATTCGATGTCCTGGACCATGCCTACAAAGAATGGATGGTGGAAACATTTGGTGCTTAGCGTCATGTGATTAGGATTAGAGAGAGAGAGAGAGAAAGAGAGAGAAAAAGAGAGAGAGCTTGGTGGGGATGATGGCTAGGGTTGGAGAATCCTAATTGGTAGGGGGGTCTGTCCAAATAATGTTGGGGACCTCTAGCCTTATATAGGCAGGGTTTGGGGTTATGTTGGGCTATGCTAGAGTGGTCTAAATGGGCTAGGTGGCTGCCTGGCAATCTAGAAGAGACGGAAAAGGCCCTTGCAAGTTTTATGCTAGAAATTCGCTTCATTAATTAACCAGCTATTATCAGCTTATATCTGATCATTTTAGTAAGAACAAACCCGAAATTGGACAAATTTTTAAGTGGTTCCTCGATATACTATACAAGACCGCAAGTAAAAATCTGAGTCCTTTGGACCTCGTTTTGAACCCGTTTATAAAGTAAACCCTTTATCGAAGAAAAAGAGCTAGAACTGTGAGTATAAGAGGTGTATAATTGTGACACAGTACGTAGGACTTCACAATGATATACCACGATAATGTGCAAGTGTCAGGTTAAAGGCGAGGGCTTTAGAACCAGAAGGGTTAACGGTTTGCTTATTCCCCATTTCTAGAAGAACACTGAAATGATAAGCTAGTGGTTTACTAAAACACCTAGATAATTCGTTACGAAGGCAACGTGCTGCCGATGATATGCTTATGAGATGCACATGATGCACAAATAGTTATAATAAGCAATATAGTAAATATAGTTACTCGGGGCAATTGTAGGTTGGTTGGTGGTCCAGATTTTCCCGAATGCCTCTTGTGTTTGGTGGAATCCAGGTTGTCCCATGTCCTCGTTGCGGTTGTTTTCTTCCCGAAGGCTAAAGAAGGCTATATGTGTTTGCATATGGGACAAAATGTCATGAGAATGGTGGAACTTACCAACCGAATATATATATGTCTTCCTCACTTTCTCATTTGCTTGATAACGTAAGAGAAAATTTTCAAAGAGTGTAAGTTGTCAAGATTAAATTTGTTTGGGATCTTATATGCTTTGGTTATAACATATGCACGGTGTCTTGTATACTTAAATAGTTGCAACCCACTACATATTTTTTTCTCTTCATGCAACTATGCCACATCACTAAATCATGCATGTGGTCATAAGTTATAATTTGTGCACTCGTCTATTCATGCAACCATGCCACCTCGTTAACCATGCATGTTAATTTGCTCCGCTTATTATTGCGTGGGAATAGGCGGTCATGTTGCACATTTTTGTAGCATAACCTACATACATTTGTACATTGTACGCTTGGAGCAAATATATGCAGGTCATGTTACACATTTTTGGTTAAAAATGGGACCATGTTTGACTTCAGTCCAATAGATTCTTTTTATACAACATTTTTCACATGCTTCATAAACTTTATTGTTTTCAAAATAAATCCCAAGAGCCTTTTTTGGCAACAATTTTAGTTTTTTTAGCATCTATTTATGCATATGTTTTTACCAAGGTCCCCGCAGCAACACGCGGGGCATCATCTAGTTTATAGAACCGGTGAGCCTAACTATTCAAATAAATAAATACATCCGTACGCATCAATATAAGTTGTCATTTATTCACATCCAAGTAATTGACAACCATGACAGTACTCATCAAACATCATAATTGTGGTCTGTACTTTATTGTCTTGTAACATAAGAGTTTTCTAGATGGCTTTCTACTCTCATTTGTGTTTACTTACCATTTTCCTTATCAAGCTAATTTTATGTCAATGCCATTTTTTACAATGTTAAATATCTATACTAACCACATTCGCAAAAAATGTACTTACCACATCTAGAAATGTTTCTTATCCGTGGTTGGTCGCTTACTCGATAAATATGATCAGAATATATTTTTCTCGACAGGACTATTGTGTAACTTCGACACGTAGTATCCAAGAAACATGTCAAATTCGCGTAGGTGGCATGCCATTAGCGTTGTCTCTGGTATCAAATCAAGATCGTGCAACTATGCATTACCAGTGCCGAGGTAAGAATCGTGGAAGCCCCATTTTCTGATATTTTAAGTTGGTTAATTAGGGGTTCATGGGGTGTGAAAGGACACAAACAACTCAAAGTAGCCAGGTATTTGTTATGGTATATACAATGTTCGGACTTTTCTCTGAATCGCACGTATATCGCACTTGCATCTGAGCAAAAGAGAGACACAATGAATGAAGTATATGCGGTGGTTACTTGCGAGGAAAATTGCGTCAAGTATGCGATCTTTTTATTTAGGGTGATCAAGTAGTAGGATGAACTTTATGTTAGGGGTTTAATTTTTCGTAATGTTTAGGTGTTTAAATGTTTAAAATAATCTATGTAATGTGCTTTAGAAAACATTGTTTGCATGTTCGAATGTGCCCTATTTTAGGGCACCTATTGGAGTTGGAAGTTTTTTATGACCCAAAAAGCATTTAAGTCTCGCAAATTTTTCTCCATGCACATTTTGGTGCCCAAAAAGATGGCACCTATTGGATATGCTCTTACAATCTCTTGCACACACAAGCATATTAACACACATTATGCGTGCTCACTTATCTCTTTTTTCTATCTATCTCACCCCACTCTCTCACTCACAAACCACCAGTTACACAACATGACAGACACACTCCACTGATCCGCCCATATACTCTCTCACACACACACATGCACAAATGCACTCCTTCACGTGTTTCACATGGAAAGTTGCATACTCTATCCCTCAATTGACATCTCTTTTCTAGTCAAAAGTCAAGCACAAAAGATAGAACAATCTAGCCACCAAAAGCACATATACTAAATAGCATCCAACTGATAAAAATTTATTTGAGAAATAAAAACCAAATGACTGAAAAATTGGAAAACACAAGAAAATATACATAGAACAAGAGACATACCTAAGAAGATATTCGCAAACATAGGACATGAACATGAGGGTGCTGGGAACATGCATCTTTCCCTTCCTTTTTAAGCCCCTCATGTTTCTATTTGTTTTCTCTATCGTCTCTGCCATCAGGGTCTGAAGTGACCACAAGCCAAACAAAATAGTCAAATTTTTATATGAAAACGAATAAGAGACCTTCTCCACAATTGGGGCCCAGATGGACACACTGAGGTCCGAGTCAGCATCAACACCGAGCTTCTATTGTGTAAGCAGTGGAGTCTCGATGCCGATGCCCTCACATTGCCTTCATAGACACCAATATCAAGCTCCTACAATGACGTTCAGCAGACTAATACATCTTTTGCAAAACAATATGTGTTCACCTTGGGCACACATAGGCATGGGCAGTGGTCGACCATGGTGGAAAGATCGAGGATGGCGGAGTGGTAGCATTGGAGAGACAACCTCTCAAGGGTCAAGAATTCATATTCCGACACCTATGTGAAGTAGATGGAGCACAATCACATCTCACTCGACATGGTGCGAGGAAAGAATGGCATCTCAACAGTAAACTATTCATTGTAGTTGTTAATAAGAACGAGCTCCTATGGAAATACCGTGCCGCAACGCTGAGAAGGGAGAAAATTGAGCTCCGTCGGTAGTTTGTCCCCCATAATAAATGCCGAGTTTGATGCCTAGGTGGGACACTGTAAGTACGAGCACCACGACCGCTTCTATTGTGGTGAGCACCTCTTTGAGCATGCCAGAGCTAACCCCATGGAAGGTGACCCTGAGCACTCGTAGCTATGCGCACTAGTTGAGAAAGGTGTTGATGTCGACAATGTTTCTGGAGAGACACAACCTCTCGAGTGTAGGGAGGAGCTGGCTGTCCGGCAGCGCCGTTGGCTGGATGCGGAGAAAATGCGTGTCCATCTTGATGGAGGTGGCGCGGCAGAAGGAAGGCATGGCAAGTCCCATGCGACGGACTGGCTTGCTAATATAAGACCAGGGCCGGAAGAAGACGAGCTCCTCCCACGAGAGCTGCGTGGAGTAGAGCAGGAACTTCTTGGTGTTGACATCATCACACTTTGCCGCCTCCAGCGGCACACTCCTCGCGAGAAGGATGTCGAGGACTGATATGACTATTATTATTTTTCCTCATAACATTTTAGGCTATAGGTATAATTATTTTTCCTCATATAATTTTACGCTTTGACGAGTTAATTATGTGTACATACCATACATACCATTTTTTACTGTGTTAAATTTGTGTGCCTACCCTTTTATTACAAAATGTACTTACCACATTATTTACCAATCCCCGACAATGTGTTGCGAGGATCGAAAGTCACATTGGTCGATACATCAATGACGCATAGCTTGATGAGGAACTCTTCAAAGAACTTGTCTGGCACAACCACCACCATCGAAGTTTGCGCGAGAAACTTGAAAAAAGTGAGTTTTTTTGCACGACACACAAATATTCGTGCGACCAAACGGAGGACGCTTCACAAAGATGGCTTCAAGATAGCATTGGGCCATAAGTTGCATTAAGGACTTTGTCCCGGACCATGCCTACGAAGAATGGATGGGGAAACATTCGGTTCTTTAAGTCATGTGATTAGGATTGGAGAGAGAGAGAGAGATAGAAAGAGAGGGTGTAGCGACCCGACCCAAAATGTATCGAAGTCTCTGTGCTTAAGTGTCATCCCTGGATCGGTATGCTGACACACACAGTACTCGAGGAATTATAACAGAGTTCAATCACACTTTATTACATCGAGGTTCTCAAAAGAGTATTTATTACAATAATATGGCCAAAGGCCATCTCAATAAAAATAACTGCGGAATCATTTAAGGTAAATGAGTCCATCCAACTCCACGGCAAACTGAGTGCAGAACAACGACCTATCGCACCTTTAATCCTCGTCGGAAAAGTCTGCAACATGAGACATTGCAGCCGTGTAGGTCAGCACATGGAATATGCTGGCAATTTCACACCATATAATAATAATAAATGAAAAGACTATCTCTATATGCAAAATTAGCTGGTGGAGGCTCTAAGTTTAATTTTTGCATAAAGCCAATTTTACCCTACAACAAAGGAATAATTTTTTTATTATTTACTACTAAATTAAAATGCCATTATTGAGAAGGTTCCTCCAACTCAATCCCAAAAATTCCCAAGTTATTAGTAACCCAATAATTTCATTAAAAAGAGTGATGAGATCAACCAATAATTCACTTCTAGATACTCAAGATGTCCGTAACCGGGGACACGTCTAATCATGATTAGTTTGTACACTCTGCAGAGGTTTGCGCACTTTTCCCCACAAGACTCGACCACCTCCATGATCGGAAGATCGAGACATAGCCTTTCTGAAGTATTTCCTCCAAACCCTGGGTAGACCGGTACACCTACTTTCCCCTACATTAGCTAGTCTACCACGGAAAGAGGTCGCACAACTTACTCAACTATGCCAGAGCCTATAATGGCTTGTGGCTGCACACGAAAGTTTCTAGGCATGAAATATCTTATGATCCCTTTGAGCCTGGGTGGCGGACCTAGGGTAATCACACGGGTACTCCGGGATTCCCCTTGGGCAAGCACTGGTTTCTCCAGGTGCCCCAAACAATCCACCCAGATGTGTATTAAAGTTGCCACCTTAGGTTATCCCAAAAATTATTAACTCTCGCAACTTGCATGGATCACACATACCAATCCCCGTCTACGAGCATGGCTAAGAAATATATGATATAACGAATATTCCCGGGGTGATCAAAGGTCATAGGTTCCTACCACATGAACTACATAGCATAACCACATGTTTCCAACCCTACTCATGCAATCTTTCAGGGTTAAACTAATGCATAGTAAAAACTGGGTATTAAAAATTATGATCAAAGTGTGAACTTTCCTTGCTGACGTTCGTTGAACTGTAAAGATTCGTAGTATCAAGCTTCGCACTCTGGATGATCTAGCGTAAGCAAGCAATAACATACATAAGCATACAAGCAAAGATCCAAAAAAACAAATGAAAGACTTCGAAAAACTCCAAAACATCCAAATAAAGTTTCTGTACAGAACGTAATTTTTACAGCAACAAAAATAAATGGTTTTGGTTTTAACAGAAAGTACACATTACGAGCTTCGATTTGCAAAAGAATCACCTAAAACGGAGTTACGAAACTCGAGATATGGCCTAACGAAGTTTGAATTCAGATATGTTTGAATTAAAATTTGAAAATTTTCAAAAATATTTTTCATTTGGTTCTTTGGATAGATGGGATTTCTATGAACTAGTAGGAAAAAGAATCAACTAAATCGGATCTATAGACTAAAAGATATACAAGAAACAAGAATTGGTATAGAATCTGAGATTGAAAAAAATACTGGAAAAAGAGAAAATTTTGGCCTGGGTGTTCACCGTACTTGTCATCGGAGACGAGGAAGAAGGCGACTCTGGTGTTCTTCGGCAAAGTATGCATGCGGGACGGTGTAGAGGACGATGAGGTGAACCACTTAAACAAGTTGTGGTGGTAGATTGCTTCCTATACACACGGTGAAAGGTCGCCGGAATTCGCGAACTCCGGCGAGCAATTGGAGAGGTTAGAGAGAAGGAAAAAGTCCAGAAGGAGAGGACTTCGGACGAGGGGCGAGAGGGGCTCCTAGGGGTGCTTTATATAGAGCTTGGGGAGGTCAGAATTCGAGCAGACAATGGAGTATAATGGTGGCTGTTTCTCTGCCTCGTAATGGCCATTACAGGCGACTCCAAGGCGCACTGAGGAGGGCAAAGGGTCGATGGAGGCGAGGGGATTTTGTTCAGAGCGGTTTTGGAGCGAGGGAGAGTAGGGGAGGGGGTGGGGCTCTAGGGTGGGGAGAAAACGTGATGTTGCGTGTGTGCGTGCAGTAACGTACTGGAGGTTGAAGACGACCTCTTGTCATGAAGAAGGCTGGACCTTCCTTGGGCCTTGGCTGCCCATGTTTTTTTAAACGTTTTTTTACAGAAGCACTTTAGGGCTACAAAATACAATAAAATAACTCTTAAAAATCCCAGAAAAAATCACATATATATGGTCTTATATATGACCTTGTGAACATTTATCCGGCCTAAAATGCAAGTTTTCAAAAATAAACTTTTTGCTAAACTAATAAAATAAAGTGCAAATAAAACCCAACAAATATATTTTGGTTCCAAATTCATTTTCCAATATTTTCCTTCTATTATTGAAGAAGTCATTTTATCTTCTCTCTTTATATTTTTTTTATATATAATGGAAATGAATTTTTTTTGTGAAACCAAATTTGATCCAAACTCCCAACTTCAAACAAATTCAAAATTGGTTTTTAGGGAAACTTCCAACTCTCTCGTTTGGTCCTTGAGTTGCTCAAAGTTCCTTGGATCAAAAATCAAATAAAACAAATGGGGCAAAAATGCATAAATCATGGATGCATATGAATGATCTATTATAAACATCCAAATTGAAAATTGGGATGTTACAAAGCTACACCCCTTAAGATGAATCTCGCCCTCGAGATTCGGGTTGGCTAGCAAAAAGGTGTGGGTGGTCCTGTCGGAGGTCTTCTTCTCGTTCCCAGGTGGCTTCTTCCTCGGTATGATGACTCCACTGAACCTTGCAAAACTTGATGACCTTGCTGCGGGTAACCCTGCTTGCAGTCTCGAGAATCTTGATGGGCTTCTCCTCATAGGTCAGATCACTATCCAACTGTATGGCCTCCAGTGGCACTGTATCTCTCAAAGGAATATCGGCCATCTCCGCATGGCACTTCTTCAACTGGGAAACGTGAAACGCATCATGAACTCCTAACAAGGCTTCTGGTAGTTCCAACTTGTAGGCAACTTCACCCATGCGTTCTAAAGCTCTGTACGGCCCCACAAACTGTGGTGCTAACTTTCCTTTGACTCCAAATCATTTAACTCCTCGAAGTGGCGACACACGCAGAGATGCTCTATCTCCGACTTCATAGGTTACCTCCTTGCGTTTAGTATCGGCATAACTCTTCTGTCTGGATTGGGCTACCTTGAGTCTGTCGCGGATCAGCTTGACTTTTTCCTCTGAATCTCTAATTAAATCTAGTCCGAATAATTTACGGTCTCCAACTTCATCCCACATCAATGGTGTCCTGCACCTCCTTCCGTACAAAGCTTCAAAAGGGGCCATTTTCAAACTAGCTTGATAGTTGTTGTTATATGAGAACTCTGCGTAAGGAAAATTATCATCCCAACTAGATCCATAATCTAGCGCACAAGCTCTCAACATGTCCTCCAGAATCTGATTGACTCTCTCGGTCTGCCCATCTGTCTGTGGATGAAAAGCTGTACTGAACTCCAGCCTGGTACCCAAATTTTCATGTAACTGATGCCAAAACTTTGAGGTAAATTGCGTTCCTCTATCTGATACGATGGTCCTCGGAACTCCATGCAGACATACGATTCTGGTCATGTATATCTTGGCTAATTTAGCACTTGTATATGTGGTTTTTACAGGGATGAAATGAGCTACCTTAGTCAAGCGATCAACCACTACCCAAATAGAATCATAGCCTGATCGGGTCCTGGGTAATCTTGTAATGAAGTCCATGCCAAGCTTGTCCCACTTCCAATCTGGTATCGGCAAAGGCTGAAGTAATCCTGTTGGTTTTTGGTGCTCTGCCTTAACCCTCTGACATACGTCACATACTGCGACATACTCGGCAATATCCTTTTTCATACCTGTCCACCAGAAACTTTCCTTCAAGTCCAAATACATCTTGGTGTTGCCCGGTTGTGTTGAATAAGGCGAATCATGAGCCTCCTGAAGAATCAATTTCCTGATCTCTGGGTCAGTTGGCACGTAAATACGCTGCTCAAACCATAAGGTTCCATGTTCATCCTCACGAAATCCTTCTGCCTTTCCTTGGTTCATCCTTCCCTTTATCTCCGCAATACCTTTGTCTAACTTCTGGGCTTCTCGGATCTTTCCCAACAAAGTGGACTAAATTTCCATTGCGGCAACAAAACCTCGTGGTACTATCTCCAATCGAATATCTCTGAGATCATCAATTAACTCCTGAGGTAATCCTCCTGCTGTGAGGGTATTAACATAGCTCTTGCGGCTCAATGCATCTGCCACAACATTGGCCTTTCCTTGGTGATAGTGCAATTTCATGTCATAATCCTTTACGAGCTCCAACCATCTTCTCTGCCTGAGGTTCAAATCCTTCTGCGTGAAGATGTATTTCAAACTCTTGTGATCCGTGTAAACATCACACCTATTTCCAATAAGAAAATGTCTCCAGGTCTTGAGTGCGTGCACTACGGCTGCTAACTCCAAATCATGTGTGGCATAATTCCGCTCATGAGGTCGAAGCTGACGTGAGGCATATGAAACAACTCTTCCTTCTTGCATAAGAACACCTCCAAGTCCCTGACGAGAAGCGTCACAATATACTTGGAAATCCTTGCGTATATTCAGAAGAATTAGCACTGGGGCTGTGACCAAACGTTTCTTCAGCTCCTGGAAACTAGCCTCACATTCCTTAGTCCAATTAAACTTGGTGTCTTTCTTCAATAATTCTGTCATGGGCTTCGTGATCTTGGAGAAATTCTCAATAAATCTCCGGTAATATCCTGCGAGTCCAAGAAAACTGTGAATCTCTCCGACTGAGGTGGGTGCCTTCCATTCAGTGACGGCTTCAACCTTTCAGGGGTCTACTGCTATTCATTCTCCTGATATAACATGTCCGAGAAATCCAACTTCCTTCAACCAGAATTCGCACTTGCTGAACTTTGCGTATAACTGATGTTCCCTGAGCTTCTCAAGAACCAAGCGCAAATGTTCCTTTTGCTCTTCTTCATTCTTCGAGTAAATCAATATGTCATCAATGAATACCACAACAAACTTATCCAAGAACTCCATGAATACCTTATTCACCATACTCATGAAATAGGCAGGGGCATTTGTCAAACCAAAAGACATGATTGTGTACTCATAAAGCCCATATCTCGTGGTAAAGGCTGTCTTGGCTATATCCTGTTCTCGAATCTTCAGCTGATGATATCCTGATCGAAGATCGATCTTAGAGAAAACTTTTGCTCCTTGTAGCTGCTCAAACAAATCATTGATCATTGGCAGAGGGTACTTGTTCTTGATCCTCACCTCATTCAGCGCACGATAATCTACCACCATTCTCAAGGATCCATCCTTCTTGTCAACTAGAAGCACCGGGGCTCCCCAAGGTGATGAACTCGGTCGAATATAACCTTTCTCCAATAATTCCTTAATCTGCTTCTTAATTTCCTCCAGATCATTTGCGGGCATCCGGTACGGTCTCTTGGATATTGGTCCGGTGCGTGGTAACAATTCGATCAAAAACTCTATGTCCCGATCCGGTGGCATGCCGGGCAATTCCTCGAGGAATACATCGGGATAATCCTTCACAACTAGTACTTCCTCCTGAACAACTCCCAAAAGAGAATTCACTTGAGTCCTTCTTGGTGTATGCCTCGACACATACTTGATCCATTTCCCCTCTAGGGTGGTGAGAAGAATCGACTTACGGGCACAATCAATATTCCCTTCATACTTGGATAACCAGCCCATGCCTAGAATTACATCCAATCCTTGTGATTCTAGGATGATGAGGTCTGTAGGGAAAACATGTCTCCCTATGGTCAATGGCAACTGAAAACATCCCCGACTAGCCATATACTCTGCTCCTGGGGAACTCACTAACATAGGTGACTTAAGGGCTATGGTCGGCAACTTAAACTTATCCACAAACCCCCTTGATATGAATGAATGTGATGCACCAGTGTCAAAAAGAACAAGGGTTGTAAATGAATTAATCAAGAACTTACCAACAACGGCATCAGGCTGGTCATAAACTTCCTCCACATTGACATGGTTCACCTGACCTCTGGTGAAAGGATTGGGCTTCTTTCCAGAGCTTCCATTTCCATTCACGTTCTTCGCCTCGGGACACTCGGTGGCGTAGTGTCCGGTCTTCCCACACTTGAAGCAGGTAATGTGGCTCAGATCGTTCTTTGCCGGTGTAGCGGGGTTGGACTGATGCTGATTGTTGTTTCCTCCGTTCCCATTGCCATTCCTATGGCCATTATGGTTGTGTCCATTCCCTCCATGATGTGAATGTCCTCCATGGTTATGGTGAGTGTGTCTATTATACTTGCCAGATCCTGGTCCATCATTTCCCGAGTACGGGGTATAGCGGGGCTTCTGCTGAACTCCAGAGTTGTACTTTCCCTGTCCGTACTTCCTCTTGCGATTCTCCACCTGCTGCTGCTTGCCTTCCAGAATGAGAGCCTTGTCGACCAACTCTTGATAATTGTTAAAGGTAGCCACGGTCAACTGAAGTCCCAAATCATCATTTAGTCCCTCCAGAAATTTCTCCTGCTTAGCAGCATCATCAGCCACGTCTCCGGGAGCATACCTGGATAACTTGCTGAATTCCTCCACATAATCACCAACAGAACGATTTCCTTGGCGTAAGTTGCGGAATTCACGCTTCTTCAGACTCATAGCTCCGGCTGAAACATGTGCGGTACGGAACGCCTGCTGGAACTGATCCCAAGTCACATTGGCTATGGGGAATGTGGTGGTGTAATTCTCCCACCACGAAGCTGCTGGTCCATCCAGTTGATGCGCGGCAAAGCGCACCTTCTCAGCGTTAGTGCATCCTGCGGTGGTCAGCTCTCTTCCGATCTTGCGAAGCCAGTCATCTGCAACGATCGGCTCCGTGCTGCTAGAGAACACTGGTGGGTTTAACCTCAGGAAACGGGTAAGGTTGTCGACCGGGGGTGGTGGCGGTGGGTTGTTGTTGTTCTGGTTCTGATTCTGGATGAGTAGTTGCATGAGGGCATTCTGGTTCTGGATCAACTGGGTAAGTTTCGGTGGGAATTCCGGGTCACGTCTTGGAGGCATCTGTTAGGTTTAGAGTGGATGAGAAATTAGAATAGAATAAGGGCCTAATGAGAGAAATCACTACCCATATGCTTATGATAGCAAGAAAATTTCAAATCAAGCAATTCACACAGATCACACCACACAAGCAAAAACCTACAGGTAAGGTCATATCCACAAGAGATATGATCTCTTCATACTTCCGCAATCATTTCTTGGACTCAACTTGGTAGTGGTGGTCTGAACTAAATCTTCTCAAATCAAAGTCAACTCTAGCTTCTTCTTCTTCGTCGTCAATGATGTCTTCATAGGTCATGGTCTCATCGGGCTGAGCAACTTGGAGTTGGTGATGGGGTTCAACAACTATTTTATTGAAGTAGAGAAGAGATAGAAATGAATAGAGAAGAGTATAGACCAACGGATATTTAAGGAAGTCATAAAATAGAGTTTTCTTCCTATGGCTTTCCATTTCCTAGTGGTCGCATCCTACAGTCAGCGTGTGCTCTGATACCATCTTGTAGCGACCCGACCCAAAATGGATCGAAGTCTCTGTGCTTAAGTGTCATCCCTGGACCGGTATGCTGACACACACAGTACTCGAAGAATTATAACAGAGTTCAATCACACTTTATTACATCGAGGTTCTCAAAAGAGTATTTATTACAATAATATGGCCAAAGGCCATCTCAATAAAAATAACTGTGGAAGCATTGAAGGTAAATGAGTCCATCCAACTCCACGGCAAACTGAGTGCAGAACAACAACCTATCGCACCTTTAATCCTCGTCGGAAAAGTCTGCAACATGAGACGTTGCAGCCGTGTAGGTCAGCACATAGAATATGCTGGCAATTTCACACCATAGAATAATAATAAATGAAAAGACTATCTCTATATGCAAATTTAGCTGGTGGAGGCTCCAAGTATAATTTTTGCATAAAGCCAATTTTACCCTACAACAAAGGAATAATTTTTTATTATTCACTATTAAATTAAAATGCCATTATTGAGAAGGTTCCTCCAACTCAATCCCAAAAATTCCCAAGTTATTAGTAACCCAATAATTTCATTAAAAAGAGTGATGAGATCAACCAATAATTCACTTCTAGATACTCAAGATGTCCGTAACCGGGGACACGGCTAATCATGATTAGTTTGTACACTCTGCAGAGGTTTGCGCACTTTTCCCCACAAGACTCGACCACCTCCATGATCGGAAGATCGAGACATAGCCTTTCTGAAGTATTTCCTCCAAACCCTGGGTAGACCGGCACACCTACTTTCCCCTACATTAGCTAGTCTACCACGGAAAGAGGTCACACAACTTACTCAACTATGCCAGAGCCTATAATGGCTTGTGGCTGCACACGAAAGTTTCTAGGCATGAAATATCTTATGATCCCTTTGAGCCTGGGTGGCGGACCTAGGGTAATCACAAGGGTACTCCGGGATTCCCCTTGGGCAAGCACTGGTTTCTCCAGATGCCCCAAACAATCCACCCAGATGTGTATTAAAGTTGCCACCTTAGGTTATCCCAAAAATTATTGACTCTCGCAACTTGCATGGATCACACATACCAATCCCCATCTACGAGCATGGCTAAGCAATATATGATATAACGAATATTCCCGGGGTGATCAAAGGTCATAGGTTCCTACCACATGAACTACATAGCATAACCACATGTTTCCAACCCTACTCATGCAATCTTTGAGGGTTAAACTAATGCATAGTAAAAACTGGGTATTAAAAATTATGATCAAAGTGTGAACTTTCCTTGCTGACGTTCGTTGAACTGTAAAGATTCGTAGTAGCAAGCTTCGCACTCCGGATGATCTAGCGTAAGCAAGCAATAACATACATAAGCATACAAGCAAAGATCCAAAAAAACAAATGAAAGGCTTCGAAAAACTCCAAAACATCCAAATAAAGTTTTTGTACAGAACATAATTTTTACAGCAACAAAAATAAATGGTTTTGGTTTTAACAGAAAGTACATGTTACGTGCTTCGATTTGCAAAAGAATCACCTAAAACGGAGTTACGAAACTCGAGATACGGCCTAACGAAGTTTGAATTCAGATATGTTTGAATTAAAATTTGAAAATTTTCAAAAATATTTTTCGTTTGGTTCTTTGGATAGATGGGATTTCTATGAACTAGTAGGAAAAAGAATCAACTAAATCGGATCTATAGACTAAAAGATATACAAGAAACAAGAATTGGTATAGAATCTGAGATTGAAAAAAATACTGGAAAAAAGAGAAAATTTTGGCCTGGGTGTTCACCGTACTTGTCGTCGGAGACGAGGAAGAAGGCGACTCCAGTGTGCTTCGGCGAAGTATGCGTGCGGGACGGTGTAGAGGACGATGAGGTGAACCACTTAAACAAGTTGTGGTGGTAGATTGCTTCCTATACACACGGTGAAAGGTCGCCGGAATTCGCGAACTCCGGCGAGCAATTGGAGAGGTTAGAGAGAGGGGAAAAGTCCAGAAGGAGAGGGCTTCGGACGAGGGGCGAGAGGGGCTCCCAGGGGTGCTTTATATAGAGCTTGGGGAGGTCAGAATTCGAGCAGACAATGGAGTATAATGGTGGCTATTTCTCTGCCTCGTAATGGCCATTACAGGCGACTCCAAGGCGCACTGAGGAGGGCAAAGGGTCGAGGGAGGCGAGGGGATTTCATTCAGAGCGGTTTTGGAGCGAGGGAGAGGAGGGGAGGGGGTGGGGCGCTAGGGTGAGGAGAAAACGTGATGTTGCGTGTGTGCGTGCAGTAACGTACTGGAGGTTGAAGACGACCTCTTGTCGTGAAGAAGGCTGGGCCTTCCTTGGGCCTTGGCTGCCCACGTTTTTTAAACTTTTTTTACAGAAGCACTTTAGGGCTACAAAATACAATAAAATAACTCCTAAAAATCCCAGAAAAAATCACATATATATGGTCTTATATATGACCTTGTGAACATTTATCCGGCCTAAAATGCAAGTTTTCAAAAATAAACTTTTTGCTAAACTAATAAAATAAAGTGCAAATAAAACCCAACAAATATATTTTGGTTCCAAATTCATTTTCCAATATTTTCCTTCTATTATTGAAGAAGTCATTTTATCTTCTCTTTATATTTTTTATATATAATGGAAATGAAATTTTTTTTGTGAAACCAAATTTGATCCAAACTCCCAACTTCAAAAAAAAATTCAAAATTGGTTTTTAGGGAAACTTCCAACTCTCTCGTTTGGTCCTTGAGTTGCTCAAAGTTCCTTGGATCAAAAATCAAATAAACAAATGGGGCAAAAATGCATAAATCATGGATGCATATGAATGATCTATTATAAACATCCAAATTGAAAATTGGGATGTTACAGAGGGCATGGTGGGGATGATGGCTAGGGCTAGAGAACCCTAATTGGTAGGGGGTCTGTCCAAACAATGTAGGGGACCTCTTGCCTTATAAGTAGGGTTTGGGGTTGTGTTGGGCTAGGCTAGAGTGGTTTAAATGGGCTAGGTAGCTACCTGGCAGTTTAGAAGAGAGGGAAAAGGACAATGAAAGTTTTATTTCAGAAATTCACTTCAGGTTTTAACCAGCTATTGTCACCTTATATCTGATCATTCAAGTATGAAAAAAACAGAAATGGGACAAATTTTTAAGTGGGTCCTCGATATACTATAAAGACCGCATGTAAACATCTGAGTCCTTTGGACCTTGTTTGGAACCCGTTTATAAAATAAACCCTTTATCACACAAAAACAGATAGAACTATGAGTCGTTGATATGAGAGGTGTGTAATTTTGAAACAATACGTAGGACTTCATAATGATATACCACGACAATGTTAAACTATCAGGTTAAAGGCGAGGGCTTGAGGACCAGAACGTCCGCGGTCTGCTTATTCCCCATTTCTATAAGACCACTAAAATAATAAGCAAGTGGTTTACTAAAACACCTAGATAATTAGGTATGAAGGCAACGTGCTACCGATGCTATGCTTATGAGATGCACATGATGCCCAACAGTTATAAGAAGCAATATAGTAAACCGGGTTACTCAGGGCTGTTGCAAGTTGGTTACTGGTCCCCATTTTCCCGAATGCCCACCTGCGTTTGGTGGAATCCAGGTTGTCCCATGTCCTCGTTGCGGTTGCATTCTTGCTGGTTACTCAGGGCTTTTGCAGCTAGTGATTAGAAGAGGGGGCTCTATGAAACCATTTCCTATTGAGAAGATTATTTAGTTGACCCTTTCTTAGAATCTACCTCCCTATTTGGCCAAGAGAAATATTTTCTTTCCTATTTGATACTAACACTAAATTTTGTTACTAACACTAAATTATTGAGAAAATTATTTAGTTGACCCTTTCTTAGAATCTACCTCCCTATCTTTTTGTGTAAACGGTGCATGGTAAAAAAGGAAGCTCATAAAGAGCAGGTTATGCAACATTCTTGTATAAGTGCAAAGTATGACTAAAGATGTACCATATGAAAATGCAAGCATGAAGGCCATTTTGTCTCCTAAGATATGGAACAAAAAATATGATATTTCCAAAGTAGTATGTAATCTTTTTATTTTCATAGATGGAGGCCCTCCTAAGATATAATTGTTAAACATACGTGGAAAACTAAACCATGAATTGGCTGCCTCACCTAGCTAGTTTGACAAGGCAATCAAGCCCAATAGCACAAAATCCAAGTAGAACAAGAAAATTGCAAGCAATGACAAAAAATATGATTACACTTACCAATTGATCAAATAGTTTATTCTGATAACATGCGTGGGAAGCTAAAGTAGGGATGGCGCATCTACGATCAAAGAAATTTACCATCTTTGTATAGACCTTGGCAATTTCATAATTTTGTTCATCCATTTAGTAACAATCAACATTCTCAAACTCAATGCCAATCGGAGTGCCTTGGAAGAATAACAATCCCTCAGCTGCACCCACTATGGAAATGGAATAGTCATGATACTGCCAATGTAGTTGTACGATATTCTCCAACTTCCATTCATGAGAATTATCTTGCATTCGCAAGAAAATGTACTTACCAGATCCGGAAACGTTTCTTATCCACGGTTTGTCGCTTACTTGATAAATATCATTATAATATATTTTCTCTAATGGCTATAGTGTAACCTTGGCACGTAGTATGTAAGAAACATGTCAAATTCGCTTCGATGGAATGCATAAGCATCATCTCTCGTATCAAATGAAGCCCGTACAACTATGCATTAACGGTGCCGAGGTAAGAATTGTGGGAGCCCCATTTTATGTCATTTTAAGTTGGCTAATTAGGGGATGCATTGGTGTGACAGGACACAAACAATTCGAGGTAGCCAGGGATCTGTCACTATATGTATGGTTTATAAGATGTTCTAAGTTTTTTTTCTAAATCGCATGTATATCGCACTTGCATCTGCACAAAAGAAAGACATGATGAATGAAGTATATGCAGTGGTTACTTGCGAGGAAGACTTCGTGTAGTATGTGTTCTTTTTTTATTTACGGGGGTCAAGTAGTAGGGTGAACTTTATGTTTAGGATTTAAGTGGTTGCGATGTTTTGATGTTTAAATGTTTAAAATGATCTATGTAATGTGCTTTACAAAACATTGTTTGCATCTTCAAATGCGCCCTATTTTAGGCACCTATTGGAGTTGGATGTTTTTATGCCCCAAAAAGAAATTGTAAGTGTCGCAAATTTTGATCCAAGCACATTTTGGTGCCCAAAAAGAGGGCACCTATTGGAGATGCTCTCACTCTCTCTTGCACAGACATGCATATTTACACGCATTATGCATGCTGACTTATCTCTTTTTTATATCTATCACACTCCACTCTCTCAATCATCTTAAAACACTAGTTACACAACACAACACACACACACTGCACTAATCCACCCACATACTCTCTCACACACACATGCACAAATGCACTCCTTCATGTGCTTCACATGAATAGCATCATGCTCTATCCCTCGCTCCACATCACTTATTTAGTCAAAAGTCAAGCACAAAAGGTAGACCAATCTAGCCACCAAAGAACATATCCCAAATAGCATTCAACTGAGAAAAAATTATTTGGGAAATAAAAAAGATCCAGTAAATGAAAAATAGGAAAACACATGAAAATACAGGTTGAACAAGAGACATACCTAAGCAAATATTCGCAAACATAGGTCATGAACATTAGGGTGTTGCGAACATGCATCTTTCCCTTCCTTTTTCAGCCCCCGATCTTTCTATTTGCAGTTGTATATCGTCTCTACCATCAGGGTCTAAAGTGTGACCAAAAGCCAAACATAAGAGCCAACTTTTTATATGAAAACCAATACGAGAACATCTCTACCATTGGCTCTGAGATGGACACACTGAGGTCTGAGTCTGCATCAACACCGAGCTTCTGTTGCATAAGTAGTGGAGTATCGATGTCGATGCCCTCACATTGCTTTCATAGACACCAATCTCAGGCTCCTACAACGATGTTGAGCGGACTAAAATATCTTGTGCAGAACTATCTTGCCAAGTATTTTAAGTACAATTTGGTTACTGACTGGTAGGTCCTTAAACGAGAATCAATATCAAAATGGTAGACATAATGACCTTGCGTCAAGCCCTCGCTCAAGGACTATGCTTCGTCATTGATGTTTCTAGCTTCGGCTTCTTCTACTTCATCATCGGTGCTTCCTACATCAGTTTTCTCATTTCCTCGTCACTACTTCCAGCATCACTTTCTCCTGATTCCATGTCGCTGCTTACAGATTCACTCTCTCCTGATTCCTCACCGATGCTTCCCATTTTACTTTCTCCTAAAGTGACCATGTTCTCGAATTTTCCCACTGATAGAAAATATATCATTACTAACTATTAACACCTTCTTGCAAATAATAACTAGTAGTACTACAATAGAAATCACAGAGGTAAACGAAATAGTTACCTAGTGGACTGTAGAAGCTAAAATAGGGGAACAGAGCCCATGGATAGTTGAAAAGACAAAGCTTGCTCCTGAGCTTCTTCAACCTTAGTGTCTTGAGATCAATCATGTAGGTTCCAAGATTTGTGGTCGCAAAGATGATTGTCGCTCTTTCAACAGAGCCAACCAACTCAGTATGTGGGATCATGGGATCGCCTGCAAGGACATGCTTCTTTAGGTCAATGACTTCAGATTCTATCCATGTTGCAACCTGGTCGTGACAAACCGCCCTCCAGTACACGGACAGATTGAATCTATTGAGCATCGCAATCCCCAGCTGGCCATCCTCTGGTGCAATCAGGGCATGAGAGTCAAAGCGGGTGATCAGGATCACAAATGGCAGCTCAATCTCTGATAGGCAAGATGTTCCCAAGTCATACTTAAGTACACCAAGATGAGCATCATGCATAAAGATAAAATTTAGGGAGCCTACGGAGAGCACAACGGGCATCCAAGAGATACTGATATCACTCTCAATAAGCTAGGTTAAGGGAGGCCAGGGCGCTCCAAGTACTCGTCTCCAACTAATACACGATCGTCGTTGCCACCTTCTCCTCGTCAAGGCTGATGGAAACCACCAAAAATGGGCCCGATTGGCAGGCACCATGGTCGCAACCGTCAATGGCACAAAGCACAGCTGCACATTCATAAATATTCCAACTATCGCCTCTCTGTGGTGCCGGCAGCTCCCTGGCATTGCCTGCCATGGGGAACCAGATGATTCAATCTGAAAATAGGACACGGCCGTGGCGGTAGTCGGCCACATTATTGTGTTTACAGTGACCACGGGGGATAAATTTTGTGATGGGGATGAAGGGGTGATTGCAGAACCAACTGTGGAGAAGACCAAGCATAGGTGGCGTATTATGAAAGGCTCGATAGTGGTTGAGGAAGCCATTATCGGAGAGGAGGCGGCACCACAGTTTGCAGACAAGGGATGCACGGGCGAAACTCTCAAGCTAATCATGCGGGAGGCGGATGAAGATTGCCTCTATGATTTTTTTTCCATGTCCTTGATCTCCAATGCATCTTCCATATGGTTGGATCGGCAGCCTGCAGGTGTTGGCACAAAAACACGTAAATTGTTAGCGGTTATTCTCATATGCCTCCAAAGGCCTATAAGATGCTAGCCTATACAACTAAAGGCGTTTTAAATAATGGTGGAGATACTCAAATACCACCTTCGCAAGAAAATGTACTTACCACATCTAGAAACGTTTCTTCTCTGCGGTTTGTCGCTTACTTGATAAATATCACTATAATATATTTTCTCTAAATGGCTATAGTGTAACTTTGACACGTAGTATGCAAGAAACACGTCAAATTCGCTTAGATGGCATGCCATAAGCGTCGTCTCTAGCATCAAATCAAGCTCGTGCAGCTATGCATTACCGGTGCCGAGGTAAGAATCGTGGAAGTCCCATTTTCTGACATTTTAAGTTGACTAATTAGGGGATTCATTGGGTGTGATAGGACACAACAAATTCAAAGTAGCCAGGGATTTGACACTATGTGTATGGTTTATAAGATGTTCTAACTTTTTTCTAAATCACAAGTATATCGCACTTGCATCTGAGCAAAACAAAGATATGATGAATGAAGTATATGCGGTGGTTACTTGCAAGCAAGACTACATGTAGTATGTGTTCTTTTTGTTAGGGTGGTCAAGTAGTAGACTGAACTTTATGTTTAGGTTTTAAATTGTTGCGATGTTTTGATGTTGAAATGTTTAAAATGATCTATGTAATGTGCTTTACAAAACATTGTTGGCATGTTCAATTGTGCCCTATTTTAGGGCACCTGTTGGAGTTGGATGTGTTTTATGCCCCGAACGGAACTTTTAAGTGTCACAAATTTTGATCCAAGCACATTTTGGTGCCCAAAAAGAGGGCACCTATTGGAGATGCTCTTACTCTCTCTTGCACATGCATTATGCGTGCTCACTTAGATATTTTTTCTATGTATCACACCCACTCTCTCACTCTTAAAACACCAGTTACACAACACAACACACGCACTCCACTGATCCACCCACATACTCTCTCACGCACAAATGCACTCCTTCACGTGCTTCACATGAAAAGTGTTGTGCTCTATCCCTCGCTCCACATCACTTTTTTAGTCAAAAGTCAACCACAAAAGATAGAAAAATCTAGCCACCGAAAGAACATATCCCAAATAGCATCCAACTGATAAAAATTTACTTTAGAAATAAAAAAGATCTAGTAACTGAAAATAGGAAAACGCGTGAAAATATAGGTTAAACAAGAGTCATACCTGAGCAGATTTTAGCAAACAGAGGACATGAACATGAGGGTGATGCGAAGATGTATCTTTCCCTTCCTTTTGAGCCCGTCATCTTTCTATCTGTAGTTGTATGTCGTCTCTACCATCAGGGTCTGAAGTGTGAACAAAAGCCAAACATAAGAGACAACTTTTTATATGAAAACCAATACAAGAACATCTCTACCATTAGCGCCCAGATGGGCACACTGAGGTGTGAGTCGGCATCAACACCGAGCTTCTGTTGCGTAAGTAGTGGAGCCTCGATGCCAATGCCCTCACATTGCCTTCATAGAAACCACCCTCAAGCTCCTACAACGACGTTGAGCGGACTAAAACATCTTTTGCAGAACTATCCACATTCACCTTGAGCACATGTATGCATGGGCAGCGCTCGACCATGGTGGTAAGATCAAGGATGGTGCACCCACTCGCGAGAGCTACATGGAGTGCAGTAGGAACTTCTTGGCGTTGATGTCATCACACTTTGATGCCTCTGGTGGCTCACTCCTTGCGAGAAGGATGTCGAGGACTGAGATGGCTATTATTAGTTTTCCTCATAACATTTTAGGCTATAGCTTTTATTATGTTTGCTCATATCATTTTAGGCTTTACCTTGTTAAATATGTGTATATACCATACATACCATTTTTTACCGTGTTAGATTTTTGTACCTACCCTTTTATTAACAAAATTTACTTACCACATTTTTTCCAATACCCGACAAAGTGTTTAGAGGATCGAAAGCCACATTGATCAAGACATCGAGGACGCATAGCTTGATGAGGAACTCTTCAAAGGATTTGTCTGGCACAACCACCACCATCGAGGTTTGTACCAGAAACTTGAAAAATGAGTTTTGGTAAGACACACAAATATCCATGCGACACATACAGAGGACGATTTACAAAGATGGCTTCAAGGTAGCAATGAGCCATAAGCTGCGTTAAGCATTCGAGAGTTGTGCCACAATTTGATGTCCTAAACCATGTCTACGATGCTTTGACTTTTTTGCGAATCGCATGTATATTGCACTTGCATCTGAGAAAAATAGAGACACGATGAATGAAGTATATGCGTTTGTTAATTGCGAGGAAGACTGTGTTAAGTATGCGATCTTTTTTTATTTAGGGTGATCAAGTAGTAGGATGAACTTTATGTTTAGGGTTTAAAATTTTGCAATGTTTTGGTGTTTAAATGATTAAAATTATCTATGTAATGTGCTTTAGAAAACATTGTTTGCATGTTCGCATGTGCCCTACTTTAGGGCACCTATTGGAGTTGGATGTTTTTTATGCCCCAAAAAGTATTTAAGTGTCGCAAATTTTGCTCCGAGCGCATTTTGGTGACCAAAAAGAGGGCACCTATTGGAGATGCTCTTACTCTCTCTTGCACACACATGCATATTAACGCACATTATGCGTGCTCACTTATCTCTTTTTTGCTATCTATGTCACCCCACTGTCTCACTGGCAAACCACGAGTTACCCAACACAACACACACTCCACTGATCGACCCACATACTACACACATGCATAATTGCACTCCTTCGCGTGCTTCACATGAAAAGTGTCATGCTCTATCCCTCACTCCACGACTCTTTTCTAGTCAAAAGTCAAGCACAAAAGATAGAAATATCTAGCCACCAAAAGTACATATCCTAAATAGCATCCAACTGATAAAAAATTATTTGACAAATAAAAAATCCAGTAACTGAAAAATGGGAAAAGACATGAAAATATAGGTCGAACAAGAGACATACCTGAGCAGATATTCACAAACACCTTCTTGCAAATAATAACAAGTAGTACTACAATAGACAACATAGAGGTAAAGTAATTAGAGCATCTCCAGCCGCGCCCCCAACAAGGCCCCCCAAGTGACTTTTCGGCCGTCGGCGCCAAAAAATCGGCCCAGTCGTGTGCTACGTCTTGAGCTTGTGTTGGTTTTCCCCGAAGAGGAAGGGATGATGCAGCAGAGTAGCGTAAGTATTTCCCTCAGTTTTTGAGAACCAAGGTATCAATCCAGTAGGAGGCCACGCTCAAGTCCCTCGTACCTGCACAAAATGATAGCTACTCGCAACCAACGCGATTAGGGGTTGTCAATCCCTTCATGGTCACTTACGAGAGTGAGATCTGATAGATATAATATTTTTGGTATTTTGGTATAAAGATGCAAAGGAAAAAAGTAAAAGCAAAGTAAAAAAGCAAAGAAAGATTAAAGTGATGGAAATTGATATGATGAGAATAGACCCGGGGGCCATAGGTTTCACTAGTGGCTTCTCTCAAGAGCATAAGTATTCTACGGTGGGTGAACAAATTACTGTTGAGCAATTGACAGAATTGAGCATAGTTATGAGAATATCTAGGCATGATCATGTATATAGGCATCACGTCCGTGACAAGTAGATCGAAACGATTCTGCATCTACTACTATTACTCCACTCATCGACCGCTATCCAGCATGCATCTAGAGTATTAAGTTAAAAACAGAGTAATGCCTTAAGCAAGATGACATGATGTAGAGAGATAAATTCATGCAATATGAAATAAACCCCATCTTGTTATCCTCGATGGCAACGATACAATACGTGCCTTGCTGCCCCTTCTGTCACTGGGTAAGGACACCGCAAGATCGAACCCAAAGCTAAGCACTTCTCCCATGGCAAGAACTACCAATCTAGTTGGCCAAACCAAACGGATAATTCGAAGAGACTTGCAAAGATAACCAATCATACATAAAAGAATTCAGAGAAGATTCAAATATTATTCATAGATAGACTTGATCATAAACCCACAATTCATCGGTCTCAACAAACACACCGCAAAAAGAAGATTACATCGAATAGATCTCCATAAGAGAGGGGGAGAACTTTGTATTGAGATTCAAAGAGAGAGAAGAAGCCATCTAGCTACTAAATATGGACCCGAAGGTCTGAGGTAAACTACTCACACTTCATCGGAGGGGCTAGGATGATGTAGAAGCCCTCCGTGATGACGACCCTCTTCTGGCGGAGCTCCGGAACAGGCCCAAGATGGGATCTCATGGATACAGAAAGTTGCGGCGGTGGAATTAGGTTTTTGGCTCCTATTCTGATCGTTTGGGGGTACGTGTGTATATATAGGAGGAAGAAGTACATCGGTGGAGCACCGAGGGGCCCACGAGGTAGGGGCGCGCCCTAGGGGGGGTGCCCCCCACCCTCGTGACCTCCTCTTTGACTCCCTGGAGTAGGGTCCAAGTCTCCTGGATCACGTTCCCGAAGATTTTATTCCGTTTGGACTCCGTTTGATATTCTGTTTCTCCGAAACACTGAAATGGGCAAAAAAAAAACAGCAATTCTGGGCTGGGCCTCCGGTTAATAGGTTAGTCCCAAAAATAATATAAAAGTGGAAAATAAAGCCCAATATAGTCCAAAACAGTAGATAATATATCATGGAGCAATCAAAAATTATAGATACGTTGGATACGTATCAGGCATCCCCAAGCTTAATTCCTGCTCGTCCTCGAGTAGGTAAATGATAAAAAGAGAATTTTTGATGCGGAGTGCTACTTGGCATAATTTCAGTGCAAATCTTCTTAATTGTGGTATGAATATTCAGATTAGAAAGATTCAAGACAAAAGTTTATATTGACATAAAAATAATAATACTTCAAGCATACTAACAAAGCAATTATGTCTTCTCAAAATAACATGGCCAAAGAAAGTTATCCCTACAAAATCATATAGTCTGGCTATGCTCCATCTTCACCACAAAAAGTATTTAAATCATGCACAACCCTGATGACAAGCCAAGCAATTGTTTCATACTATAACTTTTTCAATCTTCACGCAATACATGAGCGTGAGCCATGGATATAGCACTATAGGTGGAATAGAATGGTGGTTGTGGAGAAGACAAAAAGGAGGGGAAGATAGTCTCACATCAACTAGGCGTATCAACGGGCTATGGAGATGCCCATCAATAGATATCAATGTGAGTGAGTAGGGATTGCCATGCAACGGATGCACTAGAGCTATAAATGTATGAAAGCTCAACAAAAGAAACTAGTGGGCGTGCATCCAACTTGCTTGCTCATGAAGACCTAGGGCAATTTGAGGAAGCCCATCATTGGAATATACAAGCCAAGTTCTATAATGTAAAATTCCCACTAGTATATGAAAGTGACAACATATGGGACTCTCTATATGAAGAACATGGTGCTACTTTGAAGCACAATATATGAGACTCGCTATATCATGGTGCTACTTTGAAGCACAAGTGTGGAAAAAGGGATAGTAGCATTGCCCCTTTTTATTTTATTTTCGTTTTTTAGGCCTTCTTTTTTTTCTTTGGCCTTTCTCCCTTTTTTGGGACAATGCTCTATTGAATGATGATCATCACACTTTTATTTATTTAAAACTCAATGATTACAACTCGATTCTAAAACGAAGTATGACTCTATATGGATGCCTCCGACGGTGTACCGGGATATGCAATGAATCGAGAGTGACAAGTATGAAAAAAAATTATGAACGGTGGCTTTGCCACAAATACTATGTCAACTACATGATCATGCTAAGCAATATGATAATGATGAATGTGTTATGATGAACTAGATGGTGGAAAGTTGCATGGCAATATATCTCATAATGGCTATGGAAATGCCATAATAGGTAGGTATGGTGGCTGTTTTGAGGAAGGTATATGGTAGGTCTATGATACCGGCGAAAGGTGCGCGGTATTAGAGAGGCTAGCAAAGGTGGAAGGGTGAGAGTGCGTATAATCCATGGACTCAACATTAGTCATAAAGAACTCATATACTTATTGCAAAAATCTAGAAGTTATCAAAGCAAAGTATTACGCGCATGCTCCTAGGGGGATAGATTGGTAGGAAAAGACCATCGCTCGTCCCCGACCGCCACTCATAAGGAAGACAATCAATAAATAAATCATGCTCCGACTTCATCACATAACGGTTCACCATACGTGCATGCTACGGGAATCACAAACTTCAACACAAGTATTCTTTAAATTCACAACTACTCAACTAGCATGAATTTAATATTATCACCTCCATATCTCAAAACAATTATCATGTTTCAATCTTTTCTTAGTATTCAACACACTCAAAAGAAAGTTTCACAAATCTTGAATACCAAGCATATTATTATTAAGCAAATTACCATGCTATTAAGAGACTCTCAAAATAATTTAAGTGAAGCATGAGAGATCAATAGTTTCTTTAAAACAAATCCACCACCATGCTCTAAAAGATCTAAGTGAAGCACATAGAGCAAAATTATAATGCTCAAAAGATATAAGTGAAGCACATAGAGCAAAACTACATGGCTCGAAAGATATAAGTGAAGAACATAGAGCAAAACTACTTAGCTCAAAAGATATAAGTGAAGCACATAGAGTATTCTAAAAAAATTTATTTCATGTATGGCTCTCTAAAAAGGTGTGTACAGCAAGGATGATTGTGGCATAATAAGACACAAAGACACAAATAACACAAGACGCTCCAAGCAAAACACATATCATGTTGGTGAATAAAAATATAGCTCCAAGTAAATTACCAATGGAAGTGCACGAAAGAGGGGATGCCTTCCGGGGCATCCCCAAGCTTTGACTTCTTGGTGTCCTTGGATTATCTTGGGGGTGCCATGGGCATCCCAAAGCTTAGGCTCTTGCCACTCCTTGTTCCATAATCCATCAAAAGAATTCACCCAAAACTTGAAAACTTCACAACACAAAACTCAAAATAGAAAACTCGTGAACTCCGTTAGCGAAAGAAAACAAAAGACCACTTCGAGGTACTGTAATGAACTCATTATTTATTTTTATTGGTGTTAAACCTACTGTATTCCAACTTCTCTATGGATTATAAACTATTTTACTAGCCATAGATTCATCAAAATAAGCAAACAACACACGAAAAACAGAATCTGTCAAAAACAGAACAGTCTGTAGTAATCTGTAGCTAGCGCAAGATCTGGAACCCCAAAAATTCTAAAATAAATTGCTGGACGTGAGGAATGTATCTATTCATCATATTCAAAAATAATTAACTAAATATCACTCTTCAAATAAAAATGACAGCAGTTCTCTTGAGCGCTAAAGTTTCTGTTTTTTACAGCAAGTTCAACAAGACTTTCCCCAAGTCTTCCCAACGGTTCTACTTGGCACAAACACTAATTAAACACAAAAAACACAACCAAAACAGAGGCTAAATAATTTATTTATTAATAATCAGGAGCAAAAAGCAAGGAATAAAAATAAAATTGGGTTGCCTCCCAACAAGCGCTATCGTTTAACGCCCCTAGCTAGGCATAAAAGCGAGGATAGATCTAGGTATTGCCATCTTTGGTAGGCAATCCATAAGTGGCTCTCATGATAGTTTCATATGGTAATTTTATTTTATTTCTTGTAAAGTGTTCCATGCCCCTTTTTAATGTAAATTGAAATCTAATATTCCCTTCCTTCATATCAATAATCGCACCAACCGTTCTAAGGAAAGGTCTACCAAGAATAATAGGGTAAGAAGGATTGCAATCTATATCAAGAACAATGAAATCTACGGGCACATAATTTCTATTTGAAACAATAAGAACATCATTAATCCTTCCCATAGGATTCTTAATAGTGGAATCCACAAGATGCAAGTTTAGAGAGCAATCATCAAAATTACGGAAATCTAGCAAATCACACAAAGTCTTGGGAATAGTAGAGACACTAGCACCCAAATCACACAAAGCATAAAACTCATGATCTTTAATTTTAATTTTAATAGTTGGTTCCCACTCATCATAGAGTTATCTAGGGATAGAAACTTTTAACTCAAGTTTTTCTTCATAAGATTGCATCAAGGCATCAACAATATGTTCAGTGAAGGCTTTATTTTGACTATAAGCATGTGGAGAATTTAGCACAGATTGCAACAAGGAAATACAATCAATTAAAGAGCAACTTTCATAATTAAATTCCTTGAAATCCAATATAGTGGGCTTAGCAACATCTAGATTTTTATTTCTTTCAATCCCACTTTCATCAATTTCATCATTAAGATCTAAACACTCCGAATTTTTAGAAAACCTTCTAGGTAAAGGAAGATCATATTCAGTTTCATCAAGATTCATATTGCAAAATAAAGATTTAATAGGAGACACATCAATAACTTTTAGATCTTCATCTTGATTTGAATAGGAATTGGAAGAACACGCTTTAATAAAGGCATCTTTGGAAGCACTCATCCTAGTGGTTCTTTCCTTGCACTAATCAATGGAAATTCTCATGGCTTTGAGAGACTCATTGATATCATGCTTAGGAGTAATAGATCTAAGCTTTAAAGAATCAACCTCAAGAGAAATTCTATCAACGTTCCTAGCCAAATAATCAACTTTAAGAAATTTCTCTTCAAGCAAAGCATTAAAATTCTTTTGTGAATTCATAGTCTTTAACACTATTCTCAAATTCAGAGGGCATCTTATTATAATTTCCATAAGAGTTGTTGTAGGAATTCCCATAATTATTAGAAGTATTACTAGGATATGGCCTAGGAGTAAAATTCCCTCTATAAGCATTGTTACCAAAATTATTCCTACCAACAAAATTCACATCCATAGATTCATTGTTATTCTCAATCAAAGTAGATAAAGGCATATCATTAGGATCAGAAGAAACACTCTTAGTAGCAAATAATTTTATAAGTTCATCCATCTTTCCACTCAACACATTAATTTCTTCTATCGCATGCACGTTTTTATTAGAAGATCTTTCAGTATGCCATTGAGAATAATTAACCATAATATTATCTAGGAGTTTTGTAGAATCTCCTAAAGTGATTTCCATAAAAGTGCCTCCCACGGCCGAATCTAAAAGATTTCTAGAAGCAAAATTCAATCCGGCATAAAATTTTTGTATAATCATCCACAAATTCAAACCATGAGTAGGGCAATTACGTATCATTAATTTCATTCTCTCCCAAGCTTGTGCAACATGTTCATGATCAAGTTGCTTAAAATTGATAATATCGTTTCTAAGAGAGATGATCTTAGCGGGAGGAAAATACTTAGAGTTAAAAGCATCTTTGCACTTGTTCCATGAATCAATACTATTTTTAGGCAAAGACGAAAACCAAGCTTTAGCACGATCTCTAAGCGAAAAAGGAAATAGCTTCAATTTAACGACATCATTATCGACATCTTTCTTCTTTTGCATATCACATAAATCAACGAAGCTATTCAGATGAGTAGCGGCATCTTCACTAGGAAGGCCGGCGAATTGATCTTTCATAACAAGATTCAACAAAGCAGTATTAATTTCACAAGATTCAGCATCGGTAAGAGGAGCAATCGGAGTGCTAAGGAAATCATTATTATTGGTATTGGTGAAGTCACACAATTTGGTAGTATCTTGAGCCATCGCGACAAACAAGCAATCTAACACACGAGCAAACAAAAAAGCAAGCGGGCAAAAGAGGCAAATAGAGGGGGAGGATAGAGAGGGAGAGGGCGAATAAAACGGCAAGGGTGAATTGGGGGGAGAGGAAAACGAGAGGCAAATGGCAAATAATGTAATGCGAGAGATAGGGATTGTGATGGGTACTTGGTATGTTGACTTTTTGCGTAGACTCCCCGGCAACGGCGCCAGAAATGGCTCATTGTCGGGAGTCAAATCTTGACTTTCGCGAACCTCCCCGGCAACGGCGCCAGAAATCCTTCTTGCTACGTCTTGAACTTGCGTTGGTTTTCCCTGAAGAGGAAGGGATGATGCAGCAGAGTAGCGTAAGTATTTCCCTAAGTTTTTGAGAACCAAGGTATCAATCCAATAGGAGGCCACGCTCAAGTCCCTCGTACCTGCACAAAACAATAGCTACTCGCAACCAACGCGGTTAGGGGTTGTCAATCCCTTCACGGTCACTTACGAGAGTGAGATCTGATAGATATAATATTTTTGGTATAAAGATGCAAAGGAAAAAGTAAAAGCAAAGTAAAAAAAAGCAAAGCAAGATTAAAGTGATGGAAATTGATATGATGAGAATAGACCCGGGGGCCATAGGTTTCACTAGTGGCTTCTCTCAAGAGCATAAGTATTCTACGGTGGGTGAACAAATTACTGTTGAGCAATTGACAGAATTGAGCATAGTTATGAGAATATCTAGGCATGATCATGTATATAGGCATCATGTCCGTGACAAGTAGATCGAAACGATTCTGCATCTACTACTATTACTCCACTCATCGACCGATATCCAGCATGCATCTAGAGTATTAAGTTAAAAACAGAGTAACGCCTTAAGCAAGATGACATGATGTAGAGAGATAAATTCATGCAATATGAAATAAACCCCATCTTGTTATCCACGATGGCAACGATACAATACGTGCCTTGCTGCCCCTTCTGTCACTGGGTAAGGACACCGCAAGATCGAACCCAAAGCTAAGCACTTCTCCCATGGCAAGAACTAGCAATCTAGTTGGCCAAACCAAACGGATAATTCGAAGAGACTTGCAAAGATAACCAATCATACATAAAAGAATTCAGAGAAGATTCAAATATTATTCATAGATAGACTTGATCATAAACCCACAATTCATCGGTCTCAACAAACACACTGCAAAAAGAAGATTACATCGAAAAGATCTCAACAAGAGAGGGGGAGAACTTTGTATTGAGATTCAAAGAGAGAGAAGAAGCTATCTAGCTACTAACTATGGACCCGAAGGTCTGAGGTAAACTACTCACACTTCATAGGAGGGGCTAGGATGATGTAGAAGCCCTCTGTGATGACGGCCCTCTTCCGGCGGAGCTCCGGAACAGGCCCCAAGATGGGATCTCGTGGATACAGGAAGTTGCGGCGGTGGAATTAGGTTTTTGGCTCCTGTTCTGATCGTTTCGGGGTACGTGTGTATATATAGGAGGAAGAAGTACGTCGGTGGAGTACCGAGGGGCCCACGAGGCAGGGGCGCGATCTAGGGGGGCACCCTTGTGACCTCCTCTTTGACTCCCTGGAGCAGGGTCCAAGTCTCCTGGATCACGTTCGGTGAGAAAATCACGTCCCGAAGATTTTATTCCGTTTGGACTCCATTTGATATTATGTTTCTCCGAAACACTGAAATAGGCAAAAAAAACAGCAATTATGGGCTGGGCCTCCGGTTAATAGGTTAGTCCCAAAAATAATATAAAAGTGGAAAATAAAGCCCAATATAGTCCAAAACAGTAGATAATATAGCATGGAGCAATCAAAAATTATAGATACGTTGGAGACGTATCATCGTGCCCCCAAGGGCCCAATTTTCGCCGGCTTGGGCCGAAATTGGCGCCGACGGACCCAACCCGAACCCGGCGCGCTGGGGGGCGCTCGGGGGCGCCGGGCGAATCGTTTTTGACGCGAAAGAGCCGCGGGCCTTCCTTGCCAGTGACTCGTCTCGCTTCTCGCCGCTTCGTCGTCCTCATCGCGTCGTTTCCCGTGGCGAATCAATGCCAAAGCTGTCGCGCGCTGCCGCGCTGGTCAGCCTCCGCCATTGATGCCTCACGGGCGGCGCAGTGAAAACGAGACGACACGCGTCCCCTCGCATGCCACGCGTAACGCGGCGGTCACGCGTACGTGCGGCGCCTCCCACCTACATAAGCCGACCCCCAGCGCGCTGGTGGCACGCACAGAGTCTCCACCGCCGACGCCACCTTTCTCCCCCTTCCTCCCTCTCCTCTCGCCGTCTCCAGCTCAAAGAATGGCCGAACGCTTCCCAGGCGACGGCGCGGCGGCGAACGGCTTCGGTCGCCGCCACCTTCACGAGGACGAAGCTCGGCTCATATTCGAGGCCGAGTACCCGGTACCGCCGGACATGCGGGTGCCCGGGGCGTGGAGAATCAGCGCCGGCGGGGTCCCGGTGCCACCACCGCCCACCGGGGCGGCGCGACGTGCGGAGATCGCGCGTATCCGCACCTCCCTGCCGCGGGCGGCAAGGGAGGGGCCACGCTACGTCCCCGACAGCCCGCTCTGGGAGCCGTACATCCGCTGCCGCCACGCCGAGCAGCTCGAGGCCACCAACGGCGTCGTGCCCTCCGGCAGGCTCAACTACGAGGGGCGGCGCCGATGATGGGGCGTGCCCGGCCGCACACTGGAGGCCGTCCTCGAGTACATCGAGGGCGGCAACACGCCGAGGCTGGAGTACCCTCCCCCCCCCGTCCTTCTCTCGCCGCCGTGGGAGCTCGTGGACGCCGAGGTGCATGGACCCCGGTGCGTCCTCCTCCTCGTCCGGTCGGTCGACTGGCTCTCCCTGCCTCCGCCCCGTCAAGCCGGAGCCCAGGACACGCCTGTCAGCCGGCGCACCCGCAGCTCCGGCGTCCGCATCGGCGACTCCACCCCCGCCTTTGGCCGCCTCGTCCTCGCCGCGCCCAAGCCGGAGCCCGGCCTCCCCCGGAAGTATGAGGAGATAGCCCGACGCGGCTTCTCCGACGAGGACGCCCTACGGCGGGCGCGCGACGACTACCTCCGCGACGAGATGGTCCGGCAGCGCCGGGCCCTGGAGGAGATAGCTGCCCGCAAACGTGGGCACGAAGACGAGCACGGCGTCGTGATCCTCGACAGTGACGACGATGAGGACGCCCCCGGACCGTCCAACCCGCCGCGCCAACCAGGGGAGGGTTGCAGCAGGGACGGCGGCCACGGCGGAGGCGACGACGACGACAACGACGGCGGCGGCGACTACACGCGGTTCTACAGCCTCCTCGGCATGTAGAACTACAAGGGCGGCGGACGGCGAGGAGCGGCGAGGGAGACGGCGAGGAGCAGCCTAGTAGATTTTAATATTTTAAATATGAACAAACTCGCCGAAGTTTGGTTGAATTTGCGCCGTGTTTGTGCCGTAATTTATATTTTCAAAAAAAACGTGGGTGCTGCGACTGGGGGGCATCACGCCCCCAGCGCTTGGTATATAGCCGGTGCGCCCCAGGGGCGATTTTTACCGCCTCCTGGGGGGCGAACGGCTAGAGATGCTCTTACTTACCTGGTGGATTGTAGAAGCTAAAATTGAGGAACAGAGCCCATGGATGGTTGAAAAGACGAAGCTCGCTCGTGAGCTTCTTCGACCTTAGTGACTTGAGATCAATCATGTAGGCTCCAAGATTTGTGGTTGCAAAGATGATAGCCGTTCTGTCAACAGAACCAACCAACTCAGTACGTGGGATCATGGGATCGCCTGCAAGGAGATGCTTCTTTAGGTCTATGGCTTCAGATTCCAAAAACATCTATATGGCACGTTCTGTCAAAAAAAATCTATATGACTTCATAGGTCTATATATGACACCGAGACTTCATATATGCTCGTCTTGGTGTAAACATAGGTCTATATATGACACGTTCTGTAAAAAAAAATCTATATGGCACGTTTCTACATTGAAAAGAAGGCCTGAAGTCCCACTAAAAACAGGCCTGAAGTTAGTAGTCATGGTCAATCACGTGGCTTCCCATGTACTCCTAAGACAAATAGTAGTTGCACCACCGTATACTCTTACAATGAAATGAGGCATGCATACATGCATATTTTGATACGGACCTGGCAAGACCAATCCACAATGGATACAGGGGCTAGAAAAATCAAAACCAAACAAGAACACTGTCTGTACTGAAAAATCATACAGGTTCTCGGAAGCCAACCGGCTGCAGTACAATACACCAAGCTCTATATCACGGCCCCTCCGATGACACCGTTGCTGAAGCCTCATCTATGAGCCATGTATGTATTAGCTTATCCTACAGGTCGTTCTTGCACACTGCTGGATCAATACGTCAAGGCTGATTGCATATCTATTTTTTTAGGTCCTGAAAACCATGCTGCATACTTCCCACAAAAGAAAACTATGTTGCATACCATTTTTTTCTTTTTGGTTTTGAGTGTTTTAAAACTATAAAGCTTTGGATTGCAGCTTCTTTCGACTAATGGAGGCGGAGAGATCACTCCATGTTGCTCCAATAAGGGCCAGACATGACAAGGACCATGCATGAAGCCAACTAAAAGTTAAAATAAAGTGAAGGCCACCTCCGTTACACTAGAGTAGGTACAATAATCAATAATGGAAAACATTTAATATGCATATATGCTAAGTTTGATTCATACTGCCTCATAAAATATTTGTTTTATCAAAGATTCCATAGCCATTTTTTGCCATTGAGTGCTTTTAAACTAATCCTCCTAATTACATGTTTTTTCTTTCCAATAATGGAGCCGGGGAGATCACTACTTATTATTTTAAAAAACAGTTAACATGTCAAAGGTCATGACTAGGCCAGGCAAAACTTGCATTGAGGTCACATTCATTACTCATAGGTTTAATATTTAATTATCAAATTATCGACAGAAGGATTGCTCTAATCTAATTGGAGTGACATGGAATATGGTAGGCACGTTGAAGCAAAAACACATGCATATATTCAAATTTGTCCATTTTAGCTAATACAATAACTGTCTAGACTACAAAAAAAGTGTGGGTAAATAATTCAAGTTCATTTTAGAAACATGATAGTGGATAAAACTTGAGTAGGGTGTTTCAGTGCCCCGGCTCATCTGCACCCGGTTAGAAAAAAATCGTAAAAAATTCAAAACAAATTCAAAAGTTCCAATTTTTTTTGTGAGGTAGACAATTTGATGCGTGAGGCCCGCTCCAAATTTGAAGTCATTTGAACACCTGAGAAGCTCTCAGCAAAAAAGACAAATCGGGCCAAAACAGTACATGAACAGTAAACATTTTTACAGACCCCCAATTTGTCTTTTTTGCTGAGAGCTCCTCAGAGCTCCAAATGATATGAAAACCGGGGCCGACCTCATGGATAAAATTGTCTACCGCACAAAAATAATTGGAATTTTTTGAATTTTTCTAGTATTTGTTTTGATTTTTTTTCATCAGCGCGGGTGCAGATGAGCTCGGGTGCAGAGATGGATTTTCGATAAAAACTCTTATTTCTTAAAGAATAGTGCCCAATTTTATATATGAAATTTGAAATAATAAACTAAATGAAATGGCAAGTGGGTTGACATGTAAACTCCATAAGCACTTCATAACAAGGTAAATTTACGGGAAATTCATATAAAACCTAGCTATGTGAATAATAATTAAAATGAGTAAAAGAGGAATATGTGACAACACTAAATAAGAGAAAATGGTTAGTAAAATTTATTAACATATACCAATGATTAAATAGCTTTAGATGGTCATATGACATACAATTAGAGTAAGATGGACATATCAGGAAGCATCCATAGCCATGATACTACACACATACAATTTGCAAGTGGATTGTCGAGAACAGAAGGTATAGCTAGGTACAATGGTATGATTGTCCAATGTTATGATCTAATTCTTGGTTGAAGTTCTCTCACTAGATTATATGTGGAAATATATACAACATATGAAGATGGTCAAATATAGATATTAGTTTGGAGATATGTAGTTTTATCAAATCACTGATGTCATTACCATTGATACACGAAATACATATCTACCATACTCCATTCATGTTTTTGTCTTCAAGATCCAATTTTTTGTTACATTCTTTCTCTATAATCTAAGTGGTATATCAATGGTACCATGGCATGCAATTAAATCAATGAACATTTTTGCTGGGCCAAACAACGAAAAAATACCATTATAAAACATAATTAAAAGAGAGTGAGTGACAGATAATGTTTTAAAAGGAAGAGTCATAAGAAAAAAAAACATGTCAAATATGTAATAAAACCTCAAATTTCAAAATGTGTTCGCTAATTTCAAAGACAAATATCAGTTTTAAAAATGCTCATCCAGTTCAAAAACTGTTTTAATAAAAAAAACTGTTTGTGAATTTCATAATTGTTTACAAAATTCAAAAATGTTCTTCAATTCAAAAAAATGTTCAAACGTTGCAAAAATATGTTCAGAAATTGGTCAAAAATGCTCACAATTTTGAGAAATGTTCGTGAATTTGAAAAATTATTCACCATTTTTAAACATGATTGTGTGCGAGATCCGATTGAAAGCACATGCATCGGCCAAGGAATGTGTGTGTGCATAGTTGTCCCAGTAGTATGTGTCGTCACTCCGATCGTTAGCAGTATTAGTCCAATTTATCCATGGGTGTCCTGTAACCTCGCTTACCAAGGTGTCGCTCTACTCCTGGAATATTAGGTCTCAACACTCATGACGAGTGTGTGGTTGTAAACAACACAGAATACCTGCAAATGGGAGGGTCTCCTATGTGACGCATACTGCGTCGAACTGGTTTAGAAATATACACATTTCAAAAATTGTTTGTTTTTTCAGAAATGTTTGGGATTTAAATAAAATAATTTTGTTTTCAAAATAATTTTCAAAATTCTAAAACAATCCTGTTTTCAGAAGTTGTTTAGAAACTTGAAAAATTTCCGTGTTACAAAATGATCAGGAATTTAAACAATGTTCGTGTTTTCAAAAATTGTTTGGAATTTAAAAAAATATTATTTTTCCAGCATGATTCAAAAATCAGAAAAGTTCATGGTCTCTAAATTTGTTCCCAATTTTAAAAAATATACGAAATTTCAAATGAAATCAGAATTTTCAAAAATTGATCAGAAATTTCAAATTTTGCTCGATTTATAAAAATATTTCATATTAAAAAAGGAATAAAAATTGTCTTATATAGGAACAAAGTCACTCGGTGCCCTGGTCTACAGTACCACTACAATAACACGTTAAAAAAAGAAAAAATACACGCAGCAGGGACGCGCGTTACATGGGTTGGCCCACTCGAGCTCACATAGACGAATGCTTGACTATTTGGCGCAATGAGCGGCAAATAGGACCTCTCCTCAAATCGGTTCAGAACTGTGTCAAAGAAGTAGGCTCAGGAGAGACGATGGGCACTTGAGATTGTCTTTCAAATTGTAGGGCTGGCCAGGGACTCTAGCGCTCTCAGGACCACCTATTCTTTGCGTTAAGCGAGAAGTTGTCGCTAAAATGCGCAGTGCACACCCAGCCCCTTTCTTGAGCTACATGCCGCGCAAAGCTTATCTCCACTTTCATGGGCCACACCCCACTTAGTTTTTGCCATTGTTAACTGTGTCGAGCGAAGCATTGAGTTGTTTTACTTTTTTTAATCGTTGGTATTGCTTTACCCTAATTTTTAGTAAGATTTTTTAGTTATTAACATAAAAACATTAAAAATATTGAAACACACATTTGAACATTTCTATTTTTAGCATTATTTATAACATTTTTTATAATTTCTAAATGATTAATTAAAAGTGTGAAAAAGTTGTGAATATTTTCAAAGAAAGCTAGAACATTTTCCAAAAAACCTGAACTTCTTATAAATTTGGGGAACATTCTTAAAAGGGAAGAAAACCCCAAAAATATGACAGGCTAGAAATAAAAGAAACAAAAAAAAAGAAAATGAATAGAAATAAGAAACACAGAAAAGAACCTAAGAAAGAAAAACAGGTAAAAAAACCAAAAGAGAAAAAGAAAATAGAATGGAACGGGACCCTGTAAAAGCTTCGTAAAACCAGAAAAGGAACACCTAAACTGGGAAACTAACGTACGCTACTTGGGTCGGCCAAGTTCACTACTTTATGGACTGGTCAACAATTTGTCGCAGAGAGCGACAAATAGGATTTTCCCTCAACTATTATGTGATATACGGCATGCTAGCCCCTGGCGCCCCTGAATCGGGTCTTGGCCATTAGCAAAGTGTGTGAGTGATTTTTTTTTTAGGGGAAAGGAAATCTCATTAATCACTTACCCAGGGTTACATTCAGAGTCAATTACATGCATCAAACCCTGTGGCACATCAGCTAGAAAACAAAAATCACCATTCACTATAGCAAAGGCAGCTAGCTCATGCGCGGCCACATTGCATTCTCTGTAATTTTGGACAAAGTGCATGATCCAAACTCTCTGAGCATCCTTCACCTTCTCATAACAAGCCCACCAACTGGCTTTACTAGTGTTGGAATCATTCACAGCAATTACTACAGCTGAGCAATCTGTTTCCAAATTCACATGGTTCAAAGCAAATCTGTGTGCCTGGGTAAGGCCAAACAGCAAGGCCTGAGCTTCAGCTTCCCCAGCTTCAGTGCATCCATGAAAGCAGCAGCCCGAGAAGACCACCATACCCGAGCTGTCTCTTTCTCTTTGGTTTTATGTGGGAAATGAGTATTCCCCTAGTTTTTTTTGTATTTATGTTTTACTTTTCTTTTGTGCCGCTTGTTGTAGTATTTTTGTTCTTGTCATGGTTTTTTGTTTTTATCTTATTTTTATGTGACAAGTGAGGGGCCCACAAAGCACCAGGGCATGCCCCCTGCCTTGTGGCCGCCTTGTGGGACCTCTGGTCTTCTCTCGAATATTTGAGGGTCTCTTTTGGTCCCGAAAAGTTGTCAAAATGTTTCGTCGCGTTTGGTCTTTTATTGATATGGATTTCTCTAAAAACCAAATACATGTAGAAAACAAGAACCGGTACTGGACACTGAATTAATATGTTAGTTCATAAAAATAATATAAATAGCATATAAAGCATACCAAAGTGATAATATAATAGCATGAAACAATGCAAAATTATATATACGTTGGAGACGTATCACTCACACTGCGGGCCTCATCGACAGTGGTAGCACGAAGCACTGCTCCACCAGCTTCGCTGCGCCGTCCTTCCCCACAACCTCTACCCTGGCATCCTGCCTTATGGCATTGGCCTTCCTCCTGTTCGCAGCCGGTGTGACCATGATGACACTATTCCTCCTCTTTTGACTGCAACCGCCCGAGATCGCAGCCGCCAACGGCACGGTGGCCTTCACCTTCGAGCAGATGGCCTTCATGCGCAACCCCGACCACACGCCACTTGCACACTTCGACGGCTCACTCCGCGTCGTCTACGCCGGTGGCGAGATCGGCCCCATCTACATCCTTGCGTGCCTCATCGACAACAGCAACACGAAGCACTAGCCCACCAGCTTCGTTGTGTCAGCCTTCCCCGTGATCTCTGATTTTCTTTCATACCAGATGAGCCGCCGCGGCTCACCGGAGTCGTACTCGTCGGCGAGACACACACAACCTGTTTGATGTAATGCACATGAGGGGAGAGAGAGGTGGAAGAAGAGGGTTGACATGTGGACTCCATTTGTATTAACGCTCAATGTGATGCATGGGTCAACCCTGCCATCAACGAATTTAAATGAGCCCAATCAACCACTTTTCTAACATGGTAGTGTTTTTTCAAAAAAAAATCAGAAAGTTGTAGTTTTTGGTCAAATGTTTGTACAGTTTTCAGACATCGAAAAGTGATACTCCCTCTATAAACTAATATAAGATTGTTGATCACAACTTTAGTGATCTAAAAAATCTTATATTAGAGTAATCTTTTTTTGTAAAATACTGATCTGTTTTAGAGGAAAGTGTTGCCGGTATGAGCTTTTTTTTTCGCGGCCGGTATGAGCACATCATAGCATTACCAGCTTGTTCATCTTACTAGCACGAGGTTTTGCTCGATCGGCTACGGTCAGCCTCCTCCGACGCAGCCCCGTCCACACGCTTGCAACCTCGTTATCCTCGATCCCACATCCTCTTCAACAGGCCACAGCGAAGGAATCGTCCCCTCCACTCAAACTACCTCAAAAATCCCCTCATCCCTACCACCTAGACCACCCGTAGGTGGCTGCCCTAACACACCACGCTCCTCCACAGTCGCTCTGCTGAAGCTCACAACCAACCATTGCGCTTGTGTAGGGGGGTCAAGAGGGAGATGGTGTGCGTGGGCGTTGGAACAGGGGCGTTGGGCTCAGTCATCTGCAAGCTCGCCACCTTGCTCGGCGACGAGTACACGATGCTCAAGAGGGTGCGCAAGGACATCGCGTTCCTAGAGCGCGAGCTGCGCAGGATGCAGATCCTGGTGAACACACTTGCGGACATGGAGGAGCTTGACGAGTTGGCCAAGGACTGGAGGGGCAGCATGCGCGACCTCAGCTACGACATGGAGGAGTGTATCGACCGCTTCATGCTCCGCCTCGGCAACGGCAACGCCAAGGTCGGCTTCATTAAGAAGACCACGCGACGGCTCAAGAGGTTATTTGCCCGCCATACCATCGGGCCACAAATCAAGGAGCTCAAGGCACGCGTCGCCGAGGAAGGTGAACGGCGGCGGAGACTAAATCTGGACAACTATGCTGCTAATAGTCCAACAAGGACCATCGCCATAGACCCCCGGTTGGCTGCATTCCATGGGGTGGCCAAGGGCTTGGTGGCCATTGACGGTCCCAGGGATCAGGTAATCTCTTTGTTGACAAGCGAGAGCCTGGAACTGAAAGTGGTGGCCATTATTGGGGGTGGGGGGCTGGGAAAGACCACCCTTGCCATGGAGGTCTACCGCAAGACTGGAGAGCACTTCCAATGCCGAGCTTCTGTGTCGGTGTCACGCACCCTTGATCCCGAGAAGCTCTTGAGAGATTTCCTGTCTCAAATTGACGAAGATGCATTTGGTAAATGCCAGTCGGAGAGGTGGGAGAAAGACCAACTAATCCGTCATATCCAGCGGATCTTGACAGGAAAGAGGTATCGTCTCTTCATCTGTGATTACCATTTGATATGTCACCTTACTTCTTCCAAGACACAACTAGTTATCTGTTTGCAAAGATAAATAAGTGTACCACATTCATATTTGTGTAACATAACATTACATACAGGTACTTCCTTGTTATCGATGATGTATGGAAAGAACAAGACTGGAAATTTGTCAAAACAGCTTTTCCTGACAATAATAATGGTAGCAGAATAGTTGCTACTACACGCAATACAAAGGTTGCTAAGTCGTGTTGTTCTAACTCTTGTGATCAGCTCTACCAAATGCTACCTCTGAACAATGTTGATTCCCGAAGATTGTTCTTTAAGAGAATTTTCCACTCAGACAGCTCCTCCCCTCCTCAACTAGAAAACGTTTCAGCTATGATTTTAAGAAAATGTGGCGGTCTGCCATTAGCTATAATTACCATTGCGAGTTTGCTAGCCAATAAACCTCAAAGCCCAGATGAATGGGGGAGACTCCAAGATTCCATTGGAACTGGTCTTTCATATGAGAGTGATGATGGCGGAAAAGATATGACACGCATATTGTTACTTAGTTATTGGGATCTTCCACACCACTTAAAGACTTGTTTGTTGTACTTATGTATATATCCTGAGGACGAGTATATCTCGTGTGAAGAACTAAAATGGAAATGGATAGCTGAAGGGTTCATTGCTACACAACGAGAAAATTTGTATCAAGAAGCAGAGAACTGTTTGAATGAACTTGTCAACAGGAGCATGATCCAGCTAGTTGATGTTGAAAATGTTGGTTTTGTACAATATTGTCAGGTTCATGATATGGTTCTTGACCTTATAATATCTTTGTCATATGAAGAGAATTTTGCCACTGTTTTAAATGGTGTATGCAATTCTTTGCCAGTCAAGATCCGTCGACTCTCCCTGCAATCTCGTGGGCTTGAACAAAAAGGGGCAATCAATGCCATCACAAGAAGCAAGTTACATGTTCGCTCATTGAATGTGTTTGGAGAAACAAAGGAGATACCCCGCCTTGTGGACTTCCAGTCCTTGCGCGTGTTAGATATATGTGAGGGTTATTTGTCATGGGAAAACAAGCATATAAAAAATATAGGATCTTTCTATCAACTGAGGTATTTGAGAATTCACAGGCAAAGAATCACAGAGATTCCTGAAGATATTGGAAACCTACAGAACTTAGATACTCTCGATTTGCGGGGCACTTCAATTAGAACACTGCCATCAAGTATTGCCAGGCTACAAAAACTTGTGCGCCTATTTGTTGACAACAACTTTGAGTTTGTGTTCTCTGCAGATATGTTTGGGAGCATGCCAGCCCTGGAGGAAGTGTCAGATATCTGTGAAGTTGACAACCCTGAGAAATTTTTGGAAGAGCTTGGACATCTAACAAAATTGAGGAAAATCTCGATGAGTGGGTTATGGACTTGGCCTGTGGATTTTAGATGCTATGGAGGAAGACTGGGGTCATCTCTAAATGAGTTGGGCAAGTACAACCTTCGATATCTTCATACTCATGAAAAAATTGGAGAATATTTGTTCAGGGATCAGTGCTGCAACTTTCTTGGCCTACAACATCTTAAACTTGAGCATAAGGTGAAAAGTGTTCCCAAGGGAATCGCCTCCCTAACCAACATCCACAAATTACAGATAGAAGTCAGACTATTTGATGAGGAAGGTCTCCATATTCTCATGGGCCTGCCTTCCCTGGCCTATCTCCAACTAGTGGTATCAAACTCGGATGGCGTCATGACTGTAACTAGTGATGGATTCAAGCAGCTAGAGGTGCTCCACTACAGTATTACTGTGCACGAAGCAACCGGGATAAAATTTGCAGCGGGTGCAATGCCAGCACTCCGACGGCTCCATCTTTCCTGGACGGCATGGCGTGTTATGTTGAGATATAGTGATGGTGCTGACATGGGCATCGAGCATCTTTCAAGGCTTGCGCACATGCAGGTCGAAACTAATTGTTCGCGTGCAACTCTGAACGAGGTGCAGGCTGTTGAGGGCTCCGTTGAAAAAGCAATCACCGGGCATCCCAACTGTCACAGTCTTCAACTGCAGATTCGTAGAAAATTTGAAGATATGATGTTTAAGGATGAGGAGGGGAGAGAAGAGACAAGGAAAAGGCATAGAAGGGCAGGTGAATATGTACATTGGTGACACATTGTAAGGGTATGTCTTGGGCCGCTAGCTGGTTTCTTCATTCCATGCACAGCATCAAAGTCATGTACTGACCTGCCTCTCTTTTCCTCCCAGCTCCGTCCGCAGCCGCAACCTGCAAGAAGACCAAGAGATGACAAGTATTATGAAACGGAGGGAGTACATGATTGTTTGTCCAACTTCATTCCAGAATATTGAAACTTGCCACACATGTACCATATGTTCTAGCTTGAACCTTTTGTTACATTGTGCATTCGTAAAAAGGTAGTTTGGCACACCAGGTTTTTCGTCCCATAGTTTGTATTCGAGTACGAGTGCGGACAGTGTGTTCTCCATGATATGCATAAAACACATAACCTACTTTCTTGTTCCGTACTTGTTGTTTCTCCTGTGGAAGCACCATTTTGAATGTTACTATAAGCTATTTAAAGGTTAAGGTTTTTTATGCTTCAGATCTCTGAATCTCGGGGTCACATTCCTCAGCAGCTTTGGTTTGTTTATACAGTAGTATACTAGCTTAACTGTTTGATATTGGTGTATAATTGACCAATTGTGGCAGCCAAAATTGGTACTCACACCCCAAATTTCATTTCTGAAATTCAAGGTTGACTCAGAGACAGCAGAAATGAAACGTCTAGAACGACTCATTGCAGAACACTCTGTGACATTAACGGCTTCAGTTTCGTAATTGTTTCCATCCTTCCTGCAAGGTTCAGTTAAAAACAGAGTCGTCAGCAGAGGAGTGGGAGAAGTGAGAAGTACAACTCCCTCCGTAAAGAAATACAAGGGCGTTCAGATCACTAGTAAAGAAATATAAGAGCGTTCAGATCACTACTCTTGTGATCTAAATGCTCTTATATTTCAGAGCGTTTAGATCACTACTTACGGAGGGAGTACTTTTGTTATAAAGATCGTTTGTAACAAGACATGCCAATCTTCAGCCGAGAAGAGAACCCATGTTCAATTTTCTTGTTCTGTTCTTAGACTTTCTTTATTTATTTTGCCTGTATCTGGATCATTTGAACTATTTATTTGAATCTTATGTGCTATTTGGAAAGGCAAGGTTTTGTATGCTTCAGCAATGCACTGAATTGAACCGGCTGTAGGTGCCTGCAAAATGGCTGGTTCAGATCTCTGAATTTCAGGAGCACCTGCATCAACAGCTTCGGTTCGTTAATACAGTATGCTAGATTGATTGTTTGATGTTGGTATGTATATGTATATGTATATGTATATGGATGCTGGGAATTCCAGGGGATGGTTCTGATGATTCAGATAATAGAGAATTCCCGAGCAATGGCGACTGAAGCTATATTTGCCTGCTGGAGGCAAAAGCTTCAGTATCAGACTCGAGCGAAGCAAATGGATCTTTTCGCAGTACCATGTAAGCATATATGCCCACCTCTAGAAAGAAATCATAGTACTGCTAGCATGATGAGCTGGAAATTCCATTTCTGAAATTTATGCTCAAGTTATGGCCAAGCTGAATTTTACAAGTATCAACTCACAGCAGCAGGAATAACAGAAGGATGTGTCTAGTCTAGGCACGGATTGAAATGAAACATAACAGCAGCGGGCTAAACAAGAGCAACTTTTCTTCAGTCAGGCGATTGTTTCCAGACGAACTCCACGCTTGCCGGCGACCAATCGAACTCCTATGCATTACTGTCAAAGTGGGACAAACAGTGCTTGCAATTGCAAGCAGGCAGCATTCCTCTGTTTGTTTTAACAAAACTAACAGGAGTGGAGGTGCAAGATGTGGAAGCAGGAAGCAGTCCTGTAGGTGTTCTTTACAATAGGATGTCTGTGTGTCGTCGTCACTGGATCGTCTGTGGTGTCAGTGTAGTTTGTCCATGGGTGCACTGTAACCTCGCTTACGATGTTGTGGTTGTATTCCTGGAATGTTAGCCTTAGAGGTCTGAACACTCATGGACAAGTGCGTGGTTGTAAAGCAGAATGCTCTCTGCATATATGGAACCGTGATCGATCATGTGGGACTCGGTGTTAACCTTCTTTCTTCCACTTCTTCACCGCCACCGTCACCGCCACCGCGGCCGGCCCCTCTCCATTTCCATGGCCAATGCTCTAAGCTCCCGTGTTCATCGGCCTGAATTCGACGCAGGGTTGCGTTCGATAGCTGACTGCGGGGACCTGACGTGGATTACGTGGGGGACTTCACATCGCTAGGTGAACAACTCCCGGTTTGACTCTGCAATCGTGGCCACGTTCAACCTTGTCGTCGACGAGCTCCTCTTCAACTCATTTTTGCGCTCGGCAAGATATACGGCAACGCGCACCACCTCGTACCATGTCCCTCCCTTTTTGGCTGAGGGCTTAGAGCATCTCCAGCCACGCCCCTAATAGGTCCCAGATGATTTTTTAGCATCGCCGTTTAAAAATCGGCTTAGTTGTGCCCTCGGAAGTCTGTTTTTCATCGATTTGGGCTGAAACTGGTGCCGGCGAACTCAGACCGAACCTGGCGCGCTGGGGCGCCCGGAGGCGCAAGAGCAAGCGATTTTGGCGCGAACAAACTGCGGGCCCGCCGAGTGAGCGACCCCCGCCTCGTCGTCCTCACAAGGCCTCGGTTTCCCGCGAGGAATCATTGCCAAGGCTGCTACCAGTTAGTCTTCCATTGATTCCTCACGGGCGGCGCAGCGACGCCCCACCACTCCCCCCCCCCTCCTCCCGCCACGCGTACACACCCCCGACCTCTATATAAGCAGCGCCTCCCCTCGCTTGTGGCCACACCCCGCCCACAGCCGCCGAGCTCTTCCTCTTTCTCACCATGCGCAACCGCTCCCAACGTTCCTACCCTCTCTCCCCGTGCCCAGCCGCGACGATGGGCGAGAGGTTCCCCCGCGATGGAGCGGCGGCCAATGGCTTCGGCCGCCGCTCCTTGCACGAGTGGGAAGCCCACTTGCTGTTCGAGGCCAACGTCCCGGCGCTTCCCGACATGTGCGCCGGGGCGGTGAAAGCTCCGTGCCAGTGGCGTCCCCATCACCCCGATGTTCGACGTCGCCGCGCGCGCCGACTACTTCACCGACGAGGTCGACCGCGTGCGGGGGTCGCTGACGCCGGAGCAGCGGGCCCTCCTGCAGTACGCTGCCGGCAACCACAAAGCGTGGGCGGCATACTTCCAGCGCCGGCAGGCGGAGCGGCTGGCCTCCACCAACAACGCGTCGGTGGGGCGGAGGACCAAGAACAGCGAAGACCGCCGCCTGTGGTGGGCGCCCCCGGCCGCACGCTCCACGCCGTCCTCCAGCACCTCGAGGGCGGCAATGAGCCGCCGATGACGTACCCTGCCTTCTCAGTCCCCCGCCGGAGCGGCGGCCAATCGATGGTGAGAAGGGTCGGCTCCTCTTCTTCCTCCTCCCACTCCTCCTCCCGCTCCTCCTCCCACTGCTCCTGGTCGCTGGCGCTGTTCAACGTCAAGGCCGAGCCCGAGCCCACGGCGACACGCTCGGCCAGCGCACCCGCGGCGCCGGCATCGTCATCAACGAGGGCGGGCGCGCCTCCTCCTCAGCTCCTCCCCGCGTCGGCAAGCTGAAGACGGAGCCGGGTCTCACCGCCGTGAAGACGGAGCCAGGGCTCGCCGGCTTGAAGACGGAGCCAGGGCTCGACGACGCGGTGGCCTTGAAGTGGGCGCGCGAAGACTGGCCAGGGACAGAGCTGTTGTGCCAGCGCCTCGCCCTAGAGCAGTTCGCCGTTCGGCGCCGTGGCCACGACAAGGAAAGCGTCGTCGTCCTCGACGACGACGCACCGCCACCGGTCCGCCAGGGCGACCCTGGGCAGGGGTCCAGCAGGGGCGGCCGCGTGGAGGAGAAGGACGACGAGGACAACAGCGGCGGCGGCTGCGACGGCAGTGACTTCGCCTCTCTCAGCACGTTATTCAGCCTGTAGTCGCGGCCTCTTGTGTTTTCTTTTCTAAGTATTTTATCTATGTAAAAAACTATTTCAGTTCGCCGAACTATACTGTTTCGCCGAATATTTGTCCTGATTCGCCGAATTTTAGTCGAATTAAATGTTCAAGAAGTTTAAAACAGACGCCTGGGGCCGACCCTGGGGGCGTCGGCTGGGAACCCGATCGCCCCCAGGCCTATTTTAGCGCCGGTTCGCCCCTAGGTGGCGATTTTTGGAGCCACCTTGGGGGGCCAACGGCTAGAGATGCTCTGAGACTGTCTCCCGCCCGCGTGCTACCTTTTGTTCTTTGCGGCAATTTTTATATTTTAGCCAAAAAAAATTGTTCAGCCAGTTGGTGCGCGTCTCTGCTCGACCGGTGAGTCTTGCAGTGAATCTTCCTTCTGCATTTGCACTCTATGACCAGGGTCGTCTCCGGGAATTTGAGGCCCCGAGCGAAATAAAATAGGACCCTATATTTTGAGGAATTTATAAAAAATATAGTTTACTTAATAAGTATATTACTTGCTGTTATAACGTTCCTATTTAGAAAATATTCAACAAAGAGAGCCTTTCCTTAGTAGTTGGGCATGCGGTTGTGCAGCGACCCGAGCTCAATTCCACAAGTTTTTTTCCTCATTTATTAAGAATCAAGTTTGGTTTGTGACGGAACCACTCATCATGAAATATCTTGATACTCATTTAAAAGAAACTCCGAGGACCATGTTTATCTTGGTACTCATACTAAAATGGTTGTATGCATCCCTAGTTGGTGCAGAGGCCAGGAAGTGAAAACCACTCTCATTTTTTGGCATCTTGACGCACGTACCCCCTCGTCTCGATCGTCCCTCCAGGGCGATCGGGGGGGGGGGGGGGGCAGGGTGGAGGGGGAAAGCCCCCAACCGCCCTGATCCCATCCCTCCTTCCCTTTCGTCGCCGCCAGGAGACAGCATCAGGCAGAGCTCGTGTGTTCGACGGCGGCAGTGGGTTGCTCCCCCTTCCCGGGTTGTAAGGCGACGAGGGTGCTAGATCTGCGAGGGTGTGGCCTATTCCCAATCCATGGTGGCACGGTGGCTCCTGTTGGAGGCGTTTGTGGTGGTGTTGGTTGAGATGGCCCGATGACAGAGGTGGGGCTGGGCGTGGCCTGTGGTGGCGGCGGCGTCCGGCCCAGGTTCGGTCTTGGCAGTGGCGGCGGCAACTCCGGCCCGGATCCAAACATGGCCGTGGCGGCGTCCCCTCCGCCAGGGATGACGGGCTAGGTGGTGGGTCCTTGTGGGAGCTGATCTTGGGATCCCGCACCCGAGGATGTCGCAGGATGCGTGTGGTGGTCGGAGCTTCCTTCGGCGTCGATGACGCTTGATGCAGGATCACGGTGGCAATTGCCGTTGTATGGGCCATGACAACTGCGGGCACAACGGTGGGTGCTCCCTGTAGTGCCTGAAATCGGGGCAACGACCCCTCTTCATCAACGGCGGCGGACTCCGAGGTCGTGTGGGCGACTCAGAATCTGGATCTCAAGGTGGTGACAGCTTTTCTGAGGCTGGTGGTGGTATGGGACGTCCCCTCCATCAACTGATCGAGTTCGATGCGGCTCAACAGGTGACACAAATACCTCTTTTGGAGTTGTCGGGTAGTGCCTGTCGCCGGCAGGTGAAGTCACCGGTTGATGCGCTACCGGCGGATGCTACACACGACATCTTATTCGAAGACGTCAAGTCGTGCCTGCTACCGACAGGTAATTAATGCACACTGGCTCTGGCAGAGGTGTCATGTTTAATCTGCTGATGTTGGATTGAAGGTGGTGTGACAGTAGCTGGAAGCAGGCGGCATGGGACGTCTTTGTCTTCCGTTGTCTTCTCCAGATGTATCCTGCTATCGAGGCATCGGTAGACTGATAAGGGCGTATGGTACAGACGGCTTCGGCGACGAGTTTATGCACTCCGGTGGAAACACAAGATCTCCGATAGGGCTATGTCGACACGTGCCTACGTCGTGTCCTTGCTGAAGGTGGTGGATTGAAGCATGGCTTTGGGGATGAGAATTCGAAATGCAACCTTGTGGTGGACTCACTGTCATCAGCACACACGCAATGATTCCATCTTGAAGGCGTAGCCTAGGAGTTGTGTTTTTCGTTTCTGATGTCTTGTTACATAGGATTGGTGGCTATCTGGGGGAGTTACTGTCGCGAGGTATACTGCCTCAGAGTTTGTTTTTCACTTTATTTCTGGGTCCAGATTGTTCGACAGCTGAATTTTACATTATTAATAATATATGGCTGGATGAATCATTCTGATGTAGAGGCCAGGGGTCGTTCTCCTTTTCAAAAAAATAAAAAATTATGCAAGATAGTAAAGATTGTACAGAATCAAACAATAAACTGATTTAATATTCTATGGAGAAGCATTATGATAAGTAATGAATATATCTAGGTTTTTTTTAATATATTCAGTGCAACAGCTAGACGAACTAAAGTTTGGGATCAATTGATGAATAATAACTGATCAAGGATTCGATGGAGCATTGACTTACAGTGTCAGGATGGGCCTTTCGATCTTCCCTGATGGCATCATATGGCGTGACTATGATATTACAAGTAGATGATCAATGGGGAAACAGTTCCGAAGCTGAAAATCAAGACCACGTCCCACTTTATAAAACAGACCTTGACTTTATGAAAATCAACTCGCAATTCACCTTGGTAGTCTAGCACATTTGCAATAAGACCTCATGTTTCATCCAAATCAAATTACTGTAATGAAATTCTGATGAAAACTTTGAGCGTGGGAAATTTTTGATTAAATATGAGGTTCATCTTGCAAAACATGTTCACATCCCGTCTCTGTCTTAACCTTTCATGCGCTAGAATGACGATAAGTTATTATATGACTACGGGTAATGAGTTGTTATATAACTATAATGATGAGGAGTTGTTATATCGTTATGACACTGATGAGTTATTATATCATTGGGGTGGAAAAAACATGAATTAAATTAAAGTGGATGGATCCAAGTGACCAAGTTGAATTAGTAGGACCATATGATGTTGGGACGGTACACAGGTGTCGAATGAAGGCAATGCCTATCAAGTCCAATTTTCATTGAGGACATATATAAGGAGATTATTGCATCCGCGGAAGTCAAATCACTCAAAGTGTTTGCATGTAAGGTGGTCATGACTCCTCTCAACATAAAGAGCGAATGATGCAAAGTTGCCATCAGCCGGGTCGAAGTACCTGCCCAAAGAGTTCGTGAAGATGAACAAAAAGGTGGTAGCAGAAGTGGTTCTACATCTCGAATGTGGAGCTGTGTCAGACCCACCTCGGGCCGGTGTCATCACGTCACTTGGAAACAGACGGCACATAGGGCACTTTTGCCCGCGGAGGCGCGATGAAGGCGAGTACGCCAACATCCTTTATAGTAGTAATAATAGAATAGAATAGAATAGATGGAATCGAAATGATATTTTTATTTGTCAGTGCAATTCATCATAAGGTAAAAATGGAGCAGAAATGACACATTGATTTGTTTGTGTAATTACACATGCTATACAATGTGTTAATAATAGACAGCTATGTGCAGTTTTTATACGGTTAATTCCATGACAAAATACATAATCCATTGCCCCAAAAAGTACGTACTATCCTTTTGTAAACAAGTTATAAAATCACAAATTTGGTAGGGCAGATAAAAAAAGAATAAAAGGCTACCGACGCTCACATAGGATTCTCAGAAGATGACGATCTATAAGCTGTTCATCGTAATCTGACATGATTGGCTTTAGTGATTCGGATGCCTTTGTTTGGGTGGGAAACAAGTCATTCGGATGCATGATTGATCCCATGGGACCTACGTACTTGGCAGCCTCCTCCGATGGGCTTCCTAGCAATTGCAGAGACATTGCTAGACAGGACCTGTCCCAATAATTGGCCATTCACGCGCACACAGTGCAACCTGATCAAAAGCGGTAGCAGCAGTCAGCACTCACACCACGCTCGCTCCTCCATTATTGACTGTCTGCTTCAACAGTCAAGCTCGCTACCATTGCCTGCTTCTCCATCAAACACCACCAGCCATGGCCCTTGTGTAACCTAGCTGTAGCGGCTTCACCTTCTCAAACGGGGCAAGAGGGAGATGGCGGGCGTGGGGGTCGGGACGGGGGCGTTTGGCTCCGTCCTCGGCAAGCTCGCCACCCTGCTCGGCAACGAGTTCAAGATGCTCAAGAGGGTGCGCAAAGACATCGAGTTCCTCCAGCGGGAGCTCCGCCGGATGCAGACCCTGGTGAGCACGCTGGCGGACATGGAAGGGCTGGACGAGGTGGCCAAGGACTGGAAGGACAGCATGCGCGACCTCAGCTACGACATGGAGGAGTGCATCGACCGCTACATGCTCCGCCTCGGCAACGGGGAGGTCAAGCCCAAGTTCGTGAAGAAGACCATGCGCAGGATCAAGACGATCTTTGAGCGCCATGGCATCGGGTCCCAGATCAAAGAGCTCAAGGACCGCGTCGAGGAGGAGAGCAAAAGGCGGCAGACACTGAATCTCGACAAGTATGCAGAAAATCGCCCGGTGGCAATAGACCCCCGGCTGGCTGCGTTCCACAGGGCGGCCAAGGACTTGGTGGGCATGGACGGCCGCAGGGATGAGGTTATCTCTTTGTTGACGGAGCAGAGCGTGAAGCTGAAGGTGGTGTACATTGTTGGAGGTGGGGGGCTGGGAAAGACCACCCTTGCAATGGAGGCCTTTGGCATGATTGGAGGACAATTCGGGTGCAAAGCTCATGTGTCCGTGTCGCGCACCCCTGACCTCAAAAAGCTTTTGAAAGATGTCCTTTCTCAAATCGACCAAGATGGGTTCAGTAGATGTGAGGGGTGGGAGGACCACCAGCTAATCCGTCAGATCCATCGGGCCTTGGCAGGAAAGAGGTATAGTTTCTTCATACATATGTGTGACCATAGCTTAATTTGATGATACGTATGTTTTGTTTTGGTCAGACAAAACCATTTATGTGTTTGCACCCTACAAAGATAAATGTCACTCTAGTGCTGAACACCATCATTGTGTAAATGAGCTTAATTAATAGTGCAATATTTTATACAGGTACTTCCTTGTTATCGATGATGTATGGAAGGAGGGAGACTGGAATTCTGTCAAAGCAGCTTTTCCTGACAATAATAAGCGGAGCAGAATAATTGTTACTACAAATGCTACCTTTGAGCGACTCTCGTCATCACCGCTATCAAATGCTACCTTTGAGCGATGTTCATCCCCGAACATTGTTCCTTCAGAGAATTTCCCTCCAGTCTAACCCTCATGCTCAGAGACTACAAGAGATTTTAGATGGTATCTTAAGAAAATGCGGAGGTTTGCCGCTGGCTATAATTACCATTTCGAGTTTGCTAGCCAATAAACCCCAAAACACAGATGAATGGGAGAGACTCCAAGCTTCTATTGGTACTGGTCTTTCATACCAGACTGATGGCACAGGAAAAGGTATGAGGGATATATTGTTACACACCACTTGAAGACTTGTTTGTTGTACTTATGTATATATCCAGAGGACTGGCATATCTCGTGTGAAGAACTGAAATGGAAGTGGATAGCCGAGGGATTCATTGCAAGAGAACAGGGAAATTTGTATCTAGAAGCAGAGAGTTGTCTTCATGAACTTGTCAATAGAAGCCTGATCCAGTTGGTCAATTCTAATGTTGACGATGATGGTTTAAAAAAATATTGTCAGGTTCATGATATGGTGCTTGACCTTATAATATCTCTGTCAGATGGAGAGAATTTTGCCACCATTCTGAACAGTGTCCGAAATTCTTTGCCAAGCGGGAAGACCCGTCGTCTCTCTCTACAATCTAGTGGGCTTGACCTGAAAAAGGCAATACATGACATGACAAGAAGCAAGTTACATGTCCGTTCATTGCATGTGTTTGTTGAAGCTAAGGAGATACTCCCACTTGTGGACTTCCAGTCTTTGCGTGTGTTTGATACATGTGTTGGTCATTGGTCATGGAAAAAGGAGCATATCAGCAATATAGGAAGTTTCTATCAACTGAGGTATTTGAGAATTCAAGGAAGAAATATCGAGGAGCTTCCTAAAGATATCGGAAAGCTACAGAACTTAGAGACGCTCGATCTGAGGGGCACTTATATTAGAAAATTGCCACCAACTATAGCCCTGCTGACCAAACTGATGTGCCTATTCATTGAGCACAACTATGATGTTGAGTTTTCTGCAGATATGTTTGGGTGCATGCCAGCCCTGGAGGAAGTGTCAGATATCGGTAGAGTTGACAACCCTGAGAAATTTTTGGCAGAGCTTGCACATCGAAAAAAACTGAGGAAGATCTCGATGAATTATCTATGGATTGGGAATGGGGATCAGGATAATGTAAGAGGTTACAGAGAAAGACTGGCATCTTCTCTAAATGAGTTGTGCAACAAACACAACCTTAGATATCTTCATTCTCATGGACATATGGCAGAATATTTGTTCAGTGGTCCACACACCTTTGAGCGCCTCCAACATCTTAAACTAGATGTGTATTACATGGAAAAGCTTCCCAGGGGAATGGCCTCCCTAACCAACATACTCAAATTGGAAATGAGGGTTACACTATTTGATGAGGAAGGTCGCAATATTCTCATGGGTATGCCTTATTTGACCTATCTCCAGCTAGATGTAATGCGGTCGGCGCCTGATGTCATGAATGTAAGTAGTGAGGGATTCAACCTTCTAGAGGTGTTCGACTACGAAGTTAGATTTGGAGCGATACAATTTGCAGCAGGTGCTATGCCAGCACTCCGGCGTCTCCACCTTTCCTGCAGTGCAAATTGTTTAAGGAATGCTGATATTGACATGGGCATCGAGCATCTTTCAAGCCTTGCACACCTCGAGCTCAAAACTGATTGCATTGGCGAAAGTCGTCACAGTGTGGAGGCTTTGGAGGATTCCGTTAGAAAAGCAGTCGCCTTGCATCCCAACCTTCACACTCTTCAACTCCATGTCAGTAGAAGCTTTGAAAGTCATCTAAGTTAGTGACATCGCTGAAAGAGGTATACATCTTGGCGCGCTGGTTTCTTCATTCCACTACACTGCGTCATGTCATTTACTGATCTGGCCCTCTTTTGATCCCAGCTTCGGTCTGTCTCACACGGCAGCAGCAAGAAGACCGCCAAGTGATGTGAGCTACACGAGTTTGTTCCGTTGTCCAACTCTGTGATCAGCCAGAGTATTCATGTACTTTCAGACATGTACTGCCTTGTGATTTCTAGCTAGAAGCTTTCGTTACTTTGTGTGTTTGTAATAACAGGGTTTGGTGCATCAGGTTTTTCGTCTCATGGTCTGTATTCGAGTACGAGTATGGACAGTGGGTTTTCCTGATGCGCGTCGAACCCATAATCTGCTTTCTTGCTCCGTTCTCAGACATGTTGTTGTTTCCCTTATTCAAGCTTGTTTTACCTGTATATCTGGATCATTTGAGGTGTTTATTTGAATCTCATGTATGCTACTTATTTGGAAAAAGCAAGGTTTTGTATGCTTTGGCAATCCACTGAACTGAACCGGCTGGAGGTGCCTGCCTGCAACGGCTGGTTCAGATCTCTGAATTTCAGCAGCACCTTCTTCAACGGCTTCGGTTCGCTAGATTGAGTGTTTGATATTGGTGTGTATATGGATGCTACATTGATTGATTGATAGATAAGTAGCTCGGAATTCCAGGGGACGGTTATGGTGATTCAGATAATAGAGAATTCCCGGGCAACGGCAGCTGAAGCTATAGTTGCCTGCTGCAGGCAAAACTTTAGTATCAGACTTGGGCGAGCGGTGGATGTTTCCGCAGTATCAGTATCAGGTAAACATATATGGCAACCTCTATAAACAAGTCATAGTACTGCTAGCATCATGAACTGGAAATTCCATTTCTGAAAATTGTGGCAACCACAATTCAAGTTATGGCCAAGCTGAATTTTATCAGTATCATCTCACACTTACAGCAGCAGTTTAATTTCATGAACGTCTACTCCGACTCATAAGCGATTGTTTCGCCGTCCTCCAAACGAACTTGCCAAAAGCTTCACCAATCCGACTCCTCCACCCTTTTGCCTACGACCAATGGAACTCCTAAGCATTACTGTCACAGTGGGACCTTCTAGAAGGTTCCTTAACCGGTATTTCTCTGGTTTTTTTCTTTATAGTTTCCCATGAATTCGGAAGTTTCGAAAAATGTTCAGAATTTTAAAAATTGTTTATGTTTTTCACAATATGTTCATAGTATGAACTGTTTTTCAGAATGTCAAAAAAAATCATGATTCCACATTCATAAAAGTCAACTTGAAATTAAAAATCAGAAAAATCGTGTTTTCAAATAGAAAAAATGTTCACGTTTCAGAAAAACTTGTTTTCAAAAACACTTTATAATTTCAAAAAAGTTTCGATTCCAAATTTGTTAATAAATTAAAAAAATGATCGTCATTTTCATAAAATGTTCACAGTCTCTAAATATTTTTTAATAAATATTATAATTATCAGTAAACTATTTAGAATTTCGATATTTTTTCTTGTTTTTAAAAAATATTTACTTTTTATAAAAAATTATAAATAAATATTCTCACATTTCAAAAAATGTTCGTCACACTAAAAAATGTTTATGCAATGTAAACAAATGTTAGTGGACTTTAAAAAAAATATCACCATTAAAAAATGTACCAATGCATAATTTCGAAAATTTTATTGTGTATTGAAAAAGTGTTCAAAACATGTATTTAAGAAAATGTGTGTCATGTATTTGAAAAATGTCGAACATGTATCACAAAATAGTTTAATGTTTGCACTAAAAATGTACACTTTGAACTGAGAAAAATTAGACATGTGCTAGAAAAAGAAAACCGATAATAAAGAAACAAAAAAGAAAGTGAAGAAACGAAGGAAATCAAGAAAGAAAAAAAGGATAGCAAAGAAAAAAGGAAAAAAAAGGTGAGAAAACAATGAAAACCGAAATATAACAAAGAAAAAAACAACGAAAACCGAAGACGAAACAAAGAAAACAAAAGGAATAAAGCAAAACAAAACAAAATAGAAAGAAAATGAAAAAATAAAACCAGAATGAACGCAGCAGCAATCAGACCCGGACGAACGAACGAACGCATACAATGATGCATACCAGATCAAAGAGAAGCCATCAACGAGGAAAACATATTGACACAACTCTGATCCAAGCAAGTATGGGTTAATGTGGCTAGGATAATTTCTGACCTGAACCATTTCTGACTTCGAAGGTATATGATATGGCAAGAGATTTTGACATCCAAACAAATTTTGTTCTAAATATGAGTCTGATTCTTCGTACATGGTATAGGATACAATATTGTTGACATATGACAATATAGGATAAGGAGAATAATCCGAGCTTTTAAATATTAACATGCAATTTGTAATGTTATATTCGTTCACAAGATGACACAAATGTCTTTTAGTATTTCATTTTGGACTTTACTACCTTATAGTGTTTTACGTGCGCTTAATGTGTGTATATAAGTATTAATATTTTCTCATTGTTTACGTAAAATATTTATTAAAATATGTGCTCATACTTTATATACCCACATAGCCGTTGAAAAAGATGTATGTGTACACATCTGTCAGAAGTATCATCTAATACCATTTGGGTTTTTATCCCATGATTTTGTTGATGATACATTTCTTGCATATAGACGTGGTAAATGTCTATTTTAGCTTTAAGTCCGTTTTGTTGTCATACCATGTTGGAATCCAACATAATCTGGTATAATCATATATTCAAATCTTGCTGATACGGTGATACCCATCCCACTTCCATATTCGGAAAAAGTGAAATATGATATGGTATGAGAGCTATCCTACTGAATCCAATCCGGATTCATTCTAACAATCAACACACTTATCTCTTTGAATCCTCTACATCAATCTAGGAGCTCGACATAACCGATAATAACACAAATGAACATCAACTAAGGGGGGGGGGGGGGGGGGGGGGATAGAAGATGGCCCGACGGGAGTGGACTTGGAAGGCATGCATGTGAGGTTAGGGATGAAAAGAACATGGCAGTGAGAAGAAGAACATGACTGGTACTTTTCTTAACTACCCCTAGACTACTGTAGAAGCAGCACTTAGGGTTCAAAAATAGGAAAAATGAACATAGATCGTTGGATCTTGGATGTATGCTCCAGATAGGTTGCGTGGAGCGGGTGGAGAGACCTGTTTTGTATATTGGTGTTAGTCAAGGGGTTTTCATGCATGAAATGAATCGAGCTTTGCACCGGTTCTCGCACACGAATCTAGAGCATCCATCCAAGATCCGACGGCCCATTTTGTGCCTTCGTCGATCTTAGCATAAGTATTTAATCACTACCCCTGACAGAACATCCAGTGAACATGAACCTAGTGGACCTAAAACAAACTCCATGCTCCAGCGAGGTTTGTCAGACAACACATATGATGTTGTGCTCTCCGAAATATTTTAGTGCCTAGGTTATAACGTAACCTCTAGTAGTTTTGCCTTTGATGGGACAGAGCCGTATTCCAAGGAGTAAAACAAAGGGCAGGACCATGCTGCATGGCTGGTTCAGTAGAACACTTGGTTGCTAAGATACATCAAAAGGCCACCAAGCAAAACACTTGGTCACATGGGAAGGGATGCTCATCATAATTGTTTATCTTCTTACTACTAAGCAGCAAACTTTGGTTTGCTCAGATTTAGTCTGAATGATCCGTTGGGACCCACCTGGCAGCCTCATGCGATGGGCTTCCGAGAAGCTCCATAGCAACAACAGAGGTACCGCGCGCACACACACACACACACACACACACACACACACCACGCTCCTCCACCATTGCCTAACCGGCTCCTTGACCTCGTTCTTCTCAAGCAGTCAAGCAGCAACACCATTACTCCATCCAAGTATCCAACACCATAGCCCATGGCACCTGTACTGTAGCGGCTAGCTTCTTCTCCTAGCTAGGGAGATGGTGGGGACAGGGGCGTTGGGCTCCGTCATCGTCAAGCTCGCCACCTTGCTCGGCGACGGGCACACGATGCTCAAGAGCGTTCGCAAGGACATCGCGTTCCTCGAGCGCGAGCTCCGCACGATGCAGATCCTGGCGACTATGCTGGTGGGCATGGAGGGGCTCGACAAGCTGGCCAAGGGCTGCATGGGCAGCATGCGGGATCTCGGCCACGACATGGAGGAGTGCATCGACCGCTTCATGCTCCGCCTCGACGAAAACGACATGGAGATGGAGGCCGCGCCCACGTTCCCGAGGAGCACCGCACGGCAGCTCAAGGCAATGTTTGCCCGCCATGGCGTCGGGGCCCAGATCAAGAAGCTCAAGGCCCGCGTCGTTGAGGAGGGCGAGCGGCGGCGAAGGCTGAATCTGGACAACTATGTCCAGATGATGATAGATCCTCGGCTGGCTGCGTTACACGGAGTGGCCAAGGACTTGGTGGCCATTGACGGCCCCAGGAACGAGGTCATCTCTTTGTTGACGGAGGAGAGCGTGGACCTGAAGGTGGTGGCCGTTGTTGGAGGTGCTGGGTTGGGAAAGACCGCCCTTGCCATGGAGGCCTATCGCAAGATTGGACGGCACTTTAAGTGCCGAGCTTCTGTGTCGGTGTCACGCACCCCTGACCGTGACAAGCTCTTGAAAGATCTCCTTTCTCAAATCGACCAGGCTGCATTTCATGATTGTCAGTCGGAGAGATGGGATAAAGATCAACTAATCCGTCAGATCCGACACATTTTGACAGGAAAGAGGTAAATTTTCTTCATCCGTACATGGGATTAGCAATTTAGCATTTGATGGGGTTTTTACATAGTTTTAAATTGCCGGCTATAGCCCGCTCTAGCCTTTTCAGCGGGGTGTCGCTAAATGGTCACCTTCACAAATAGCCCGCTATAGCCCGCTTTTGCCCGCTATAACTGATTTGGAAGGCCGCCGCTATTTTCCATAGCCCGCTATTTAAAACATTGGTTTTTTATGATATGTTTGTTTGCAAAGATAAATGTAGGTGTAGTGCTGAACATCATATTTGTGTTAATGACCTTACTTAATAGTATAATACTGCACAGGTACTTCCTTGTGATTGATGATGTATGGAAAGAACAAGACTGGAAATTCATCAAAGGTGTTTTCCCTGACAATCATAATGGTAGCAGAATAATTGTTACTACACGCATAGCCAATGTAGCTAAGTCAACTTGTTCTAACTCTGGCGGTCAGCTCTATCAAATGCTACCTCTGAACTATATTGATTCCCGAAGATTGTTCTTTAGGAGAATTTTCCACTCCGACAACTCCTGCCCTCCTCAACTAGAAAAGATTTCAGCTAGGATCTTAAGGAAATGTGGTGGTCTGCCATTGGCTATAATTACCATCGCAAAATTGCTATCCAATAAACATCAAACCCCAGATGAATGGGAGAGACTCCAAGGTTCCATTGGTACTGGTCTTTCATATAAGAGTGATAATCATGGAAATGGTATGGGCCATATATCACTACTTAGTTATTGGGATCTTCCACACCACTTGAAGACTTGCTTGTTGTACTTGTGCATATATCCAGAGGGCGAGTATATCTCGTGTGAAGAAGTGAAGTGGAAATGGATTCTTGAAGGATTCATTGCCACAAAACGGGGAAATTTGTATCAAGAAGCAGAGAGTTGTTTCAGTGAACTTGTCAACAGAAGCATGATCCAGCTAGTTGATGTTGACGATGGCAACTTTGAACGATATTGTCAGGTTCATGCGATGGTGCATGACCTTCTAATATCCTTGTCAGATTAGGAGAGTTTTGCCATTGTTTAGATGGTGATAAGCTTGGGCTGCACAATCATGTGCCATGCCATTGTATTTCCTGGGAATATGTATAACCAGAATTTGAACATTGGCTGTGAAAGCTAGATGGCTCCTGATTTCCCAATGTGTTCAGGGTTGTTGTGAAGATCTCTAGATGAAGCGGCATGTGCTAGAATCGGATTATCTGTGGTGAATATGATCTCTCCTGTTGTGATTGTTGTGGCTACTTGGGCAGCCGTTTGAAGAGCCAATGCTTTTAGTTGGAGTGGAGAACTGACTTGCACATCTTCTGCTGGGATGCTAATGTTACCCTGCTGCTATTCTTCTTGCACTTGAATGTAGATCTGCTGTTAATTGTATGATCTGCTGGCTTCCATGCTCCATCTGTGGAAACTTGGCAACCTGATCTTGTAATGTGCTGTTTTGTTTTGTTTTTGCCAACCTGTTTGTGCCATGTCATGTGTTTGGTTCTGCTCCTCATGTGAGCGTTTTCTTCATTGTGGAGAAAAAACATATAGAGGTAGTATTTGAGAATTCAGAGTCTAGGTATCACCGAGGTTCCTGAATATAATATATTGGGAAGCTACTCAACTTGCAGGGCTGTTATCATGGTAAACCGCCATCAACTATAGCCCGACTACAGAAACCGGTGCGCCTATTCGTTGACCGCAACTCTGGCTACAGAATCTTATAAACTATTGGGAAGGCAAAGTGTTTATTGTTCAGTAACCAACTGAACAGAACCGGCTGTGGTTGCGTCCAGATGTGTCAGATTCAAATATCTGAATTTCAGGAGCAGCTTTGTTGACAGCTTCGGTTTGTTTATATATAAGTAATACTAGCTGAACTGCTTGGTATTGGTATGTATATGGATGCGACATGATTCCAGAAGTACCAGGATCAGGCGGAGCGTCCTCTATGACGTACGGCTACATCTGCAAACAAATCTATAATACGCTGAAGCACAAAACAGGAGAGACGCGGCCTTTCCCTCTCCTTCCTGCAAGGTTCGGTTCAAAACAGAGTCTTCAGGCTCACAACGAATGGAAGAAGCAAGTGGTGCTCGTTTCTGAATTTCCTTTTTGAGTGATAATCGGTTCCAGAATTAATCTGAAATTTAAACTTGAGCCGAACATTGCTTAAGCTAATGTAAAAAAAGAGAAAGATTTTGAGCGTTGATAAACACATGAAAATGTACATTTAAACTGAACATTGTTTATCGTAGTTTCAGACTTTCAGTAGCATCTCGCTTCCTGATTTAATTAGTAGTATCCTCTTTGTTCCCCCAAAGGAACATTTGTCCGATGGTGAATCTTTTGACAAGCCGAGCAATGCACAGAGTGAAACAATTGCAGAACTGAAGAATAGTTTGTTCGTTTGCCATAACCTGAGCAGTGGTTACCACAGTTTCAGAAGTAAAATTTGGGGTGTGAGCTGGGCACTAGCTATGGTTGCCAGTTTGCCACAATCATACACCAAAGTCAAACAGGTAGGCTAGCATGCTATGAACAAACCGAAGCTGTCCACAAAGGTGTGGCTGAAATTCAGAAATTTGAACCTGACACCTCGAGGCAACTACAGCCGGTTCAGTTCAATTGGTTGCTGAAGCATACAAATCTTGCATTTTCCAAATATCTTAGAGGATTCAATGAAATAGCTTAAATGATTCGTATTAAAAAAATAACTTGCACAAGGGAAACAAGTCTAAGAATGGAACAATAAAATAGAATTCAGGGCAGGCACATACTGACCTGCTTCCCTGCGCCTGTCCCCCTCCTTTGCCCTCTCCTCATAACTCTTAAACATCTCATCTTCAACACCTCCTCCCGAGTTGCATCATCACAAAAAGTTTGGACCCGGAGGTACACAAGGCTTGCAAGATGTTCGATGCCTATGTTCGAACCATCACCATATCTCAACTAAACTTGAGTTGCACTCCAGGAAAGGTTGTGCCATCGGAGTGCTGTCATCGCACCTGCTGCAAATTTTATACCCGTTTCTTCACCACACCAGATACTATAGTCGAACACCTCTAGCAGCTTGAATCTGTTACTACTTACAGTCAGGACGCCAGCTGAATTTGAGACTTTTAGCTGGAGATAGGCCAAACAAGGCATACCCATGAGAATATGCAGACCTTCCCCATCAAGTAGTTTGACTTTCATCTGCAAATTGAGGATGTTGGTTAGGGTGGTCATTCCCTTGGGAACTTTTGTCATCATATAATTTTCTAGTTTAAGATCTTGGAGGTGTGGAAAGGTTCAATGGATCCCTAAACAAATATTTTCCCATTCTTCCCTGAATAGGAAGATATCGAAGGTTGTACTTCCCAACTCATTGAGAGATGACTCCAGTCTTTCCCCGTTGTATCTTAAAACACACAATTCCTCATCAGAACAATTCAAAATTTTACTCGTCAAAATCTTTCTCAATCTAGTTAGATGTCCAGGGCCTTCAAAAAAAAAATTCAGGCTTGTCAACTTTACAGATATCTGACACTTCCTATAGGGCTTGCATTCTCCCAAACATATCTCCAGGAAACACTGTGTCTTGGTCAATGAATAGGCGCACCAGTTTCTGTAGCAGGGCTATGGTTGCTGGCAATTTTCTAACTGAACTTACCCCTAAATCAAGAGTCTCTAAGTTCTGTAGCTTTCGATAGACTTATTCAGAAAGCTCTGTGATTCCTTCACTCTGAATTCTCAAATACCTCAGCTGATAGAAACTTCCTATATTTCTTACATGCTTGTTTTCCCATGACGAATGAACCCCACATAAGTCAATCAAACACGTGCAAAGACTGGAAGTCCACTACTGGGGGTATCCGCTTTGTTTCTTCAAATACATTCCATTGTGAATATGTACTGTAACTTGCTTCCTGTGATGGCATGGATTGCCCATTTATGTTCAAACCACAAGATTGCAGGGATAGTCGACGGATCTTGTTTGGCAAATGATTGCAGACATGGTTTAAAACTGTGGCAGAATTCTCTTCACTAAAACAACTCTCTGCTTCTTGATACAAATTTACCTGTTTTGTCGAAATGAATCCTTCAGCTATCCATTTCCATTTCGGTTCTTCACATGAGATATTTGCATCCTGGATATACACACAATGACACAGGTACAACAAACAAGCCTTAAGGTTTACCCTAGTAACCAACAATTTATGTCCCCTACAATTCCCAGTAACTAAGTAGCCTCTGCTTCTTGCTTGACAGAATTGAATGATCAGATATTGCTAGCCAACAGTTGTGGCAAATATTGGAATGTTCAGACAAAGATTCATAATTTCCCACTTGATGGAATTTGTTATGTCGCTGATAGAAGGAGGGCGCGAGAGGGCCGGCCGGGGGCCTTTTTGCCCACGGCCGGGCAAGAGGGAAGGGATTTCCTTCTTAATTCTTGCTTGATTAGATTGATACATCTCCTCTCTTTATATAGAGAGGTTTACTTGATTCCCAAGCAAGGCTTACTTGACCCCTAAGAAAGCGACCCTTATCTCTAATTAACCCTAAGACTAACGGGCTATACTGCCAGCCCAGGCCATTAGGCCCATTACGTACTCTAACACTACACCCCACCTGGACATGCAGCTTGTCCTCAAGCTGCAGCCTAACCAACTTATAACCATGACTTGACGCAACACAAACCTAACACCTAAAAACAAGCCTTTTATATCTCGGCTTGTTTTATTACTCAACCTGAAATGGACTGGGATGCTTTATTTTGGACCTCTTAACAAAAAAGTGGACACCATCCGCACGTCGAACGTGCACGTGTACAGCCACCTGGATCCCATGGACACCATCTGGACAAAAGGAGTGCATGTGTATGGTCACCTAGAAGTGGTCGCAAGAGCGACCAGCGGAGGCGCCCTCGCGGCGGCCGGCGGCGGAATGCAGTGGTGCTACGCGGTGCGCTCCTGTCGTTGACACCATGCCTTCTCCCCGCCGGACGGCTGTTGGTCGGCACCGCACATAGAGGAGTGGAGGGCTGTCGATGGAGAATGGCGAGGAGGGGTGCGCCTCCCCAACCGCCGATGTCACAAACTTTGAGGGCGCTGTCCGTGGGGAAAACAGCATGCCCAAGATCCCCGACGCAGCGGACGCGATCGAGGTTCTTTCCACAGCGAAGCGCAACTGGGGGGAGCGGCAGCTGCAGACCACGCATCTCCCGCACACGCCGACGCGCTAGGAGGCGGCGCGCAGCAGCCTGCAGCCTCACCGCCGCCGACACGTGGCGGGTAGTGATCCAAGCTGGAAGCGGTGACGGCGACGGCGGGAACTTGATATGCTGGATGGGGACGCCCTGGGGAAGCGGTGATGGCGACGGCGGGAACTTGATCTGGTGGATCGGGACTCCCGTCGGCGCGGTCGATGCAGGGCCGGAGCTAACCGGCGATGGCTGCTGCAGTTGCAGCGGCGGAGCGCCGGGCGCGGCGGAGGTCGCCAGGAGCGGTGGCTGCCACTGCAGCCAGGGCGGTGTGATGGTGGCGATGGATGACAGCTGCTGTAGCGGCCCAGTGAGCGCGGCGGAGGCCACCTGGTGCGGCGGCTGCCACGGCAGCCAGGACGGGGCGGCGGTGGCGGTGGATGGCAGCTGCAGCGGCTACTGCTGCAGCCTGGCGAGCGCGGCGGAGGCCGCCTGGTGCGACGGCTGCCACGGCAGCCAGGACGAGGCGGTGGATGGCAGCTGTAGCGGCTGCTGCAACAGCCCGGCGAGCGCGGCGGGGTCCGCCTGGTGCGGTTGCTGCCATGGCAGCCACGGCGGCGCAGCCGGGTGCGGCCCGTAGGACCTGGCCAAGAACAGGCGGATCTCCTGGACCGCCTGTGTTAGGTCCCGCAGTGCCCCGGACACCTCCGGGGTGAGGACGACGGGGGCGGGCGCGACGGAGGATCCCGGCGCGGGCAAGAGCGGGGCGACGGTCGTGGTGGTCGCCGGAGGCGACGAGGTGACCGGCAGCGGAAGAGACGGGTTGGGCGGCGGTGAAGACATGATCGAACCGAAGCTAGCTGATACCAAATTGTTATGGCGCTGCTAGAAGGAGGGCGCGAGAGGGCCGGCCGGGGGCCTTTTTGCCCATGGCCGGGCAAGAGTGAAGGGATTTCCTTCTTAATTCTTTGCTTGATTAGATTGATACATCTCCTCTTTTTATATAAAGAGGTTTACTTGACTCCCAAGCAAGGCTTACTTGACCCCTAAGAAAGCGACCTTTATCTCTAATTAACCCTAAGACTAACGGGCTATACTGCCAGCCCAGGCCATTAGGCCCATTACGTACTCTAACACGAATTTAGCAGCCATGGCAGGAAACCTTCAAAGGCATGCATTGCTAACAATGATGAACAATGTTTCCTTCCATGCTCCATTCTGAAGAACACGGCCAAGCTCTGCCTGCATGCTCAGGACAAAAGGCACCAGCATCTTCAGACTCTTACCAACACAACAACCAGCAACAACCAAACATGCCAGCCTCATTCATTCAGAGAAATCGATTTCCATTAGGAATCAACAAGAGTGACACAAAAATTCTTTGCTTTTACATCAACAACATGAGAGACAGAGAATTGGCATCCCTACAAAACCTCCTGCTTTTATCCTACCGCACTTACAGCAACCACCTGTGCCCTGCTCATTACAAGGCGCAAGCAGGAAACAACGCGCATTTCCCGAACCAGACCGCCGCCAATCTCTATGTGCAAGTAAAACCTAAGAATACAGTGGAGCAAAGGAATATGTGGAACAGGCTCCTCCTAGGGTTCATAGTTAAATTAGAAACGGGGAAGAAGATCCCCGCTTTTGTCATTCGACTCTACATCTTTTGTACGGCGTGAACCCCCTCACCGGCTCATCTCCACTGCTGATGATCGGCTTCACTCTCACGAAGGCCGAGTTCGTGCTTGGTTTAAGCTGAAAATTAGAAGCCGACGGAGGGGCCTGCGCTGTTCCAAGCGACTCAAGCACTTTCCACTGCTTGCTGGCTGTTGCCTGAGTATTGTCAACGAAGTCCGAGCTTGATTCAACTGGAGGGCTCTTCGCAGCTTCGCTCTCATCAGTAACTTTTCCGTTGTGTGCCACTGCACTCGGTCCACTTGGATGGACCATAGGAAACCCATAGTATGGCCACCACATGTGCAAACGGGCAATTCTGGCTTCCGCTGATTCCCCGAAATGGAGCGGGAATGAATTGTATGGAAGAACCCACGCACTTGGCGGCGCAGCGTATGCTTGAATCTCTACAGCCAATGGGGCTTGTGATGTTGCCTTGTAAGAGAATTCTGAGATTTGCTCTCCATTTGTACATGTCGGAACCTCTACAGCCAATGGGGCTTGTGATGTTGCCTTGTAAGAGAATTCTGAGATTTGCTCTCCATTTGTATACGTCGGAACCTCTACAGCCAATGGGGCTTGTGATGTTGCCTTGTTAGAGGATTGTGAGATTTGCCCTCCCTTTGTATGTGTTGGAATCTCTACAGCCAGTGGGGCTTGTGATGTTCCTATGTTAGAGGATTGTGAGGTTTGCTCTCCGTTTTCATGCCCTGAGCCTGTATCCAGGGAGCATCTTTTCCTCGGGTCTGGGATGACGACTGTCTTCCCGAACAGCTTCACGCTTGTTACCTGTACCTCATCAGAAGAATCCTCTTCAGAGGTACCCATATCTATGTTTTCCTGATCAGCTTCCTGCGAAAGAAACAAGAGCAGTCCAATAAGTTCCAAGTGGTCATTCAATAAGGCTGTTCAGCAGTGCAGCTAACTGGGCTGAATGATGGTTGTTTACCTTGTGGGATTGATCTATCCCTGTTTGTTGACCTTCCTCTTCGCTGACCATTGGAGGAACATTATTCTCCTCATCTGATGACTCTGGGGAGGTACTGCGAGATGAGGGGTTTGACATCGATGATCCAAAGGCATCCGACTGCATCGCAGATAGCACCGACACGGGAGAACCATTCTCTTGGTCAGAACCAGAAGAAGATGAAATTTGAGCAAGCTTGGATTGCCCATTTGCTGGGTTTGCTCCGTTGCAGGAGTTGGCACGCTTGCGAGGATATGGATGTAGTGGTTTCCTCTTTGGCCTAGGGGGAGGGATCTCGATCTCAATTTTAGCACCAGGTTCACGCACCACCTGCACGATAAGCAAACACCGCATGAGAAAACACGGTAGACATCTGAAGGGTTCAAAGTAGCTGCCATCAATTCTGCTTCTACAAGTACATGTATTATACAAAGATATAACATAAACCGCTGTCCACAGAGTGGCATACAGGCCAAATGTATCATAACTACAAGAAGGGCCATAGTCACCTTGGAGAAAAACTTCTGGGCATGGCTTCGGATTTGGACAGCGGTCTTTGTGCCAATGTGTTCTAAAGAACAGTTCCGATGAATCAGCATCACTATTTCAACTACTTTAAATTCTAATTCAAGATGCGTTATACTTATAAAGGCTGCACACACCTTGTATCTGACGCCAGGACCGACCATACAGCTTCAGCGCCTCCAGGAACTTCTCGTGTTCTTCCTCCGTCCACTTCTCCCGCTGCTTCGTGATCGTGTATGGCTTCCTAGGCTAAGCAAAGCAAGACAGAGACCATTAGGCATCACGTCGATGATATATGATACGCCGATGGGACCAACTAGCATATTTGTTCTTAGATCTCAAACTTGGGTGAGAAATGGCTACCTTGACAGGATGCTCACCCATGCCCTCCTCATTGGGCTCCATTGCAACATCCACCGATAGCCCTTTGCCGATGGGCATCCTAGATGAATCCATGGCATCCCTTTCCTGGAGGCAAGAACAGAAGAAACAATATCAGTACTTCAGCCAGAGCACATTGCTGACCACGGCTGCAAACAGTTCCACAGACCAGCAGTAATTATTTAGCAAGCCAAAATAGTGTCCAATTTCACCACAGGGGGTAACTGAACATTGCAGTATGATTTCAGCTAAAACTACATATGTTGCTGATTAAACAGGATCAACATTCACATTGCTACTGGAGTACTGGTAAAAATCTACTATCAACCGCTGCTGCTAGTAACAAAAAAGTGAGCTATGCTGATTGGTCCTCAACCAACCATTCATGACTTAAATGAAGATTGTAACTACTAGTAGTAGTATTATTACAGCCAACACTGTAAAAGTGCAGCGCCAACAGAAATTTTACCTAGGATGGAAAGCACCATCCATTGTTTCTGGATTTGGTGCTGTGTCTTCCTGGCATGCTTGGTAGGTGGCTCTAACTAAAATATGGGAGTAGCGTGTCCTGCCCATTTCTAGTTCTCGAAGCCTCTAAAGATACTCTGGTGGTGTGGTCTGTGTCCTCCCAAAACAGAAGTGTCTAGAAACAGGGCCTTTCTCCCAAGAGAAACGGATACAAATCCCTCCGAAAAAAGTTACTATGAACGAGATACTACTACTATTGCAGAAATAAATAAATAGATAAAAAATCTTTTTGGCAAATTGTCTAACGGAGAAGCCGTCAAGAACAGAAATCTGCAAGGTAAATCCCTCCAAAAAAAGTAAAAAATTGCAGCAGGCGAGAACAGCCACAGAACGCGCGGGTCACGCAAGAAAAAATGGATCTTTACCTCCGCGACCGCCATGGAAGCCATGAGCCGTCCCCCGGAGTTCCGAATCTCGGCCTCCCCGTCGCCGAGATCGAACGAGGCAGGCGGCAGGCACCACCACCGTCCGACGGCGAAGGCGGGGACGGAAGCAGCGGCTCACGCCGGGATCGGCCAGGAGGCACCCAAAAAAACACCCTCCTCGGCGACCCAAAGAAACCGGCCCGAAACAGACTCGGAGAAAAAGAGGCGAAACGAGCGGGGGCGCTCCGGCGAGAGGCGCGGCTAAAAGGGGGCCGCCGGGGCGGGGCGCGCACGTGCTGCCGGGGGAGGCGGAGGGAGGAGGAAGCGGAGGAGGAGGAGGAGGAAGGTGGGGTGGAGGAGCGACGGAAATATATTTTCGCGAGGAGGGGCGGGGACGGCGGCCACGTCACGCGCGGGGCCCGCCTGTCGGAGCCCCGAAATTTCCAGAAGCACCGGCCAGCTCGTGGCTGTGGACGCCCCGCCCTCCCCGGCCCCGCCTGCAGCGACTCGCACAGCCTTTCCTTTTCTGGCTTTGCCTCCCATTGGGCGCGCTTTTCTCCCTTATCTGCTCCCCGGCTTACGTGTCCAAGTGTATATACAAGTGTATTTTCTTACTAGCTCCAAACGAAAGTGTAATTTTTTACCAGAGTAGTAGAATTTTTCTTTGCCATAGTTTTGAAACGATGATGTGATACGATTTGAGTGTGATTTTGCTATTTGATTATCCTTACGTGATTTGTACGACGGTTTGGAATACCCCGTACCGGAATTTCCCACGGTTTATTGTCTCATACTCCCTCCTTCCATCTATATAGGCCTAATGCGTTTTTCGAGGTTAACTTTGACTAAATATTAGATTAATAATATATGACATGCAACTTACACAAAAGCACACCGTTAAATTCGTATGTGAAAGGAGCTTTCAATGATATAATTTTTATATTGTACATGTCATATACTATTAATCTTGTCAATAGTCAAAGGCGGTCTTAAAAAACACATTAGGCCTTATATAGATGGAAGGAGGGAGTACATGATTTGTTTGATGAGACACTGTTGTTGCATTACAGCTGTTACTGTGGTATTGTGGTACGCGGAATAATCCACGTGACAACGCATGGGTGTCTCGGCGTTTTGCACAAGTGGAGACAGAGGGGGGCGAGGCGAATGAGAGCCACGAATATCTAGAGCCATTCGAACATGAGAGGCCGGGAGCAAACCTCTCAAGATATTTCTAGGATACATTGTAGCAGCACTGGTAAATTTTAGATAAGGCCAATTATGTAATCGTGCCGTGAGTGGGCTTTCCCTTTCTTTGCTTGTCTTACTATTGGTTCCTCTCGTCTTGGCCACATAGTTTTTGACACGTATTTCTCTGCATATAATTGTTGAGTAGATATCAATGGTGATGTTCCATTTCTAGCCCTCAGAGTGTGTGGCTAATAAAAGAATCTCTTCTCATTTTAACTAGATAATTTCATGACCATATTTGAGAGACTTCGTACGTCTTGGATAGGGAACGTGCGCTCCGGACAAAAGGAATCATTTTAGTGAACAAATAGTAATGTGATTGTCATGTTTCCTTTGGTTCCAAAGTAACCCATACATATCATGAGTTTTTTTTGGGGGGGGGGGGGGGGGGGGGGGGGGGGAACCATCCGAAAATATTTAAGAGTGACTCCAACCCACAATACATCTGGCTCGACATGACGACATCGTCAAATTGGCTAGTTGGATAAATCGTGACGACAATTGTAAATTCTAGAATAAGTGCAACTCTAGAATCATCGTGTCCAAGTGGCCTTTCCATTTCTCGGCTTGTCTGAATCTAGGTTTCTGTCCTTTTTTTTGTCACATAAATTCAGGCATTTTATTGTCCATTTAATTGTCAGGTACATATATGCAAGTTGTGATGTTACATTTTTTTGGTCCTGTGGTGACGAGATGATTCGACACAGTTTTTGTCGGTTCCTTGTGTTTGAGAGACTCCGTAAGTATTGAATGGACAATCGGCACTCTACACCCACAAAAAAGAAACACAAATCAACTCAATTGAAAAGCAGACACAACTATTCTTTGAACTGACCATATATCATACTCCCTTCGTTCTAAAATAAATGACGCAACTTTGTACTAGCTTTGTACTAAAATTAGTATAAAGTTGAGTCATCTATTTTGGAATGGAGTGAGTAAGGAACAAGCGCGTGGTAGATTATTAAAAAAATGTGTGCATCAAAACTATTCAGTGATTTCTTTTTCAAAAAGGAGAATAACGCCCACTACCGCATCAATTACAGCTGCAAAATTTGATGTTCCCTGTGTTTTAAATATAAGCCTTTTTAGGTATTTCAATACGAACTACATATGGGTGTATTAGACCTATTTTAAAGTGTTGATTCACTCATTTTGCTCCGTGTGCAGTATATATTGAAATCTCTAAAAAGACTTATATTTAGAAACGGAAAGAGTATTACTGCTGTGATTTTAAGAAAAGCTCTGTTTTTTGTGTTGTTGTTTAGGGAAACCATGAGCTCTGCTTTGTGAGGTTATAGTATTAATCTTGACACACCAAGCTGCTGCCTGTCCCACACGGTCAGCTAACATGATAAGGTATTTCTTAATGGGGATGCAGGTGGTGATACCATCAATCCATCCATCTTTGTTGGTGCGGCGTGACCCAACCGTGAAGCAAAGGGCAAGCACACTCCCAGCCACAAGATCCATTTGCTCCATGCGCTTTTGCGCCGGCCACGTCACGCACCCCATCCGCCCAAGCCTTTCGTGGACTGGACAGCTAATATCTCCTGGGCAGGCCGGGCCCACCGCGCTTTTCTCCCCGGTCAGCTGCCGGGAAAATCCCTGGCCACATGTTTCTGGGACCCACGTGTCAGGGCACTATTTAAAGAAGTGGGATTAAGGAGTACTGGTGGAGTACTGATTTGGACCTCATGATGTTGGCTTTGCTACTTTTTTGCTAAGGAAATAAATTACTTTGTGCCTTTAGAAATCGCATCTTAGACCGGAATTGCGGAGCGGAGTTTGTTTTTGCTAGAAAAATATTTTGTTTTAGTAGTACTCCATTTGTAAAGAAATATATAATAGCGTTTAGATCACCACTAAGCTCTCTTATATTTATTTATAGAGGGAGTAATAGACAAACGCGACTAGATGAAAAATAAATACCGCCTGATAACCGTGGTAGATTCCTCGGTCCTTGGCTGCACGGTCATGCTCTAAGTTTGAGGTGCCAAGGCTAAGGACAGGTGGTTAGTCTGTACTGGCGAAGATAAGTGAGCAAAAAATGATGATTTTTTTAGATAAATTTACCAATTAAACAAAAAAAATGCTAGTTTGGGATCAAAAACTACGTTGTGGCCTGAGATCCTGATGCCGATCAATCAGTGCAGAATGGAAAGGTGTCAACTGAGGGGTGTCGTTGATAATAAATCATATCCGTCCCATGATGGTGGTCTCTCGTTTGTTTATGATTGCATGACTAGGCATGGATAAGATGGATTAGCGTAGAAAGTCGCGAGCAATGTGATTCCAAAGAACGATGCCATGCATACATACGACAAGTTTCGTTCGATTTACATACATACAAGATGTCAAAGGTACAGTCGAACAATCAACACCTAGGGCTAGACTGTATCATGCCGTTGGATTCCATGCCATATCGAAATTGAACAAGATGTGTTGTATATGTTGTATAGTTTCGGATCCAAAACCACATTTTTTTTTCTGTCTCCTCACCTCCTTTTCTCCGCGGTAAGGGCGAAGAGAGTGGAACCTTACTCTTCAGGGGCCTCCTTGTAATTCCTGTAACGTTTAGGCCTCTTTTGCATCGCTCGGTTAATCACTGGGCTATTGAGTGGTCCGGAAAATGAGTGAAGCAAATAAAGAGAAAAGAAAGACAGGGGCAAATATCTTGAGGCCCATATTAAACCAGACACAAAGTGAACCACTTGGAACTACCTCGATGCTTCCCGCCACGTCACCCTCTCATGGGACCCGCGCGAAAGCGCACCGGAGATCGCATCACGCCAGCCGCCCTTCGTTGTTTTGCGATTGTTTATTCATCTGTCACAGGACATCATTAGGTAAGATCAGATTAGATATATATTATTTTTACGCGGTAACCTCAGGTTGATTAGCGATGATGACAGTCGCAACCGGCAAGGAGTGCCACGCCGCATTTTAATCAGCCAAGGTCAGAAAATGCTCCGCTGCTCCCTCTTAAGAGTAGAGCTTACAATTCTCGCAAAAAAAAAGAGAGTAGAGCTTACAAAAGATTAGTTTCTTTAGGTCAGAAAAAATGTTTCTTGGTCGAAAATCCGATGCGTGTCTCAATGGAGTGGAGGGTAGGGCGGGGAGGGACCTCTGCCACAAAAGGCGCGACGGATCTCCCCATCTTAACTGGCAGCAATTTATAAAATCCAAGTTAATGAGAGCCACAAAACAAACGTGTAGTGCCACACATCGCGTCACATGCATGGTTCCTTGTACCCGTATCCGGTTAATTACCGCTTACCACACTAGCTCAATCAAATTAACACTAGTGTGGTCTCTCCGGGAAGACAGAGAGGGACAGAAGAAAAGATTGCTGAGTGGGTGGGAGTATCTTGAGGCTGATATTAATCTGGCATAAGAGAGACAAATCCTGCAAGTGGCGCCTCTCCATTTCAGATAGTGGTACGGTATGATCGTAAAATAAGTGCAGCGGGAGCACGGCTCACGTCCACTGATCCCGCTCCCGGCCAGGTGACGTGGATCCACCTCTGGCCATTTTTATGCGCCTCAGCGCTTTCCGCCACCTCACTGCCCGGTGGGCCCAGCTCAGCTAGTTTAGTGATGGTGACACGCGGCAGCAACCATATCTTCAGCGTGTTTCATCCGTGACTAGGAGGGTTGTGCGCGCTTTGTTGCGCCCTTCGTATTGTTGGGTTTCTTAAAAAAAAGCACTCTGCTCCAAAATATGAGGTGTATTACTTTTTTTTGAAAAGTTAAAGCTTTGAAGTTTGATCGAATTTGTAGAGAAATAGATCGAAATCCATAATATCAAATCGGTACTTTTGGATTTGTCACGAAATGAATTTCCATACTTTTTTTTGTTTAATGTGATGGATGTCGATATTTTTTGCTCTGAACATGGTCAAAGTTAAAGAAATTCAACTTTCTAAAAAGCTAATACCCCTTATATTTTATAACTGATGAAATATTTAGTTTGGCTGGTGGGAGAGATCGATGATACAGTGTGTTTTACTTTTATTTATAATGCGGTGATTTGGTGAGCCTTTCGTGATGTGTTTCTGTGCTATCCGCTGGTGGTTGCATGTACTATATTGATACTACAATATCACATGGTGGCACTTCTTTTTCTAGATGGTGGGAGGGTGCTGGAGATTGATATGTTTTTATGGGTCGGTTAGCAAATTATAATGTCCAAGCCAATGAGAGCCACGAAACCAAGGGCGTGGTGCAAGTGCTAATTATCCGGTTAATTACTAAGTACACTAGCCCTCACAAGACTGCTTTAAACAAGTTGACACTCGTGGTCCGAAAAGTGAGAGGGGAAGTGGGAAAGAAGATGAGTGGGGTGGGGGTGCAAATATCCTGCGGCTGATATTAATCTGGGATGAGACAAATCCTGCAAGTGGCGCCTCTCCGTTTCAGATAGTATGATCGTAAAGTAATTGCAGCCGAAGCTCGGCTCACGTCCACCGATCCCGCGCCCAAATGACGTGGGACCATTCTTAGGCTGGTTGTAATGAAGAGTATCATGTGTTGGTACTAATGTATGATATTAGCTCCCTAATGCATAGTAGCATATATTAGTATCATGTAGTACATTATTTATTCTCATGCATGACACATAGTAGCATAACATTTATTATGATACGGTATCATGATATGATACTCAACTCTCTCTTTCTTCATTTAATGCAATGACATCTCATCAAAATTGTCTAATTGGCACGCATGATACTAGCTATGATACTACCGTTACAACCAGCCTTACGCGCCTCGGCGTTTTCGCTACCCCACTGCCCGGTGGGCCCCGGAAGTAAAGCGTAATGAAGATCTGCCAGCCACTCCTCTCCGTTACTGTATCTTATTTTTTTCAATTTGCGCCGTTGTCACGGTCCATCTAACATCTTCCAAATGGTTCGGCCGAGTCCGTTTTGGGGTAAATGAACACAAAACGCGGCCCAACGCGCGAGAGCAAACGGACAAACATCCTATTTTGTCTGGTTTCGATCCATTCTCGGCCTAATTTTGGGTCGTATTTGCGTCGAGATGGACATCACGAGGGCGTGAGGGACGCGTGCCCTTGTCGCCCTGGCCCACCCGTTGGGGACACGCACACCCCTTTTCTCTTCCCCTGCCCCTCCTTCTGCCCCTGGCATCGCCGCCGCCACCCGTTGGGGACACTCATTTTCCCAGCCGCCTTCCTCGCTTTGCTGCCAGGCCGCCTTACCACGACCACGCCATGCCATAGCGGGCCCACACCCACATTTCGGATTGAGTTTTTGCTGGCATTCGTGGCTTTTTGTTGCCGCAGCCGGTGCAAGAGAAGCTACAGCTGCCGACGACGCCCATCAACCCCAACACCTTCCGGCAGGCGCTGCATAGCGGCAGGGCGCCACCCGCCAACGACAACCTTGCCTGCTGCCTGTGAGGGGAGCTCGAGGTGCTCTTCCCGGCCGCGTCTCCACCACGACCGCAAGGTGTTCGAAACTTTGCTCACAATGTACCATGGATAGTGGGGACGAGTATTTTTTTCACAAATTCATTTGTTCATCGGATTATTCGTCCTCGGATGACGAAGACCTTGTGGTGGCTGCATTGGTCGACAATGACCACATTGCTAGGCAGCGGCCTCGGTTCAGGTGATCAATTCCGGGTCATGCTCCGTCCTTGAATCACAATAGGGAGAGCGGCCAGCCGGCCACACCCTGCTCTGTGCCGATTACTTTGAGAAGGGCCCGCTCTCCAAACCACATCAATTCCGCCGCCACTTCCGTATGACAAGACATGTGTTCAATCATATTCAGGAGGGAGTGGTAGCATATGACCCCTACTTTGAGTGCAAAGAGGATGCCCCTGGAAAGCTTGGCTTCTCCTCTTATCAAAAAATGCAATGTGGCTATTCGCATGCTTGTGTATGGAATTCTAGCCTATCTTGTTGATGAGTACATGCGTATGAGTGAATCTACATGCCTCCTATCAATGTACAATTTCTGCAAGGCTATGGTGGCAGTGTTTGGCCCTGAGAACCTGAGAGAGCTAACTGCCGCCGATATTGAGAGATTGTTGGCAATCAATGCCGATAGGGGCTTTCTGGGCATGCTTGGTAGTATAGATTGTATGCACTGAAATTGGAAGAACTGACCATTTGCTTGGCACAAGGGGCACATGAAAGATGCTACTGTCATACTAGAAGCGGTGGCTTCACAAGATCTGTGGATATGACATTCATTCTTTGGCATGGCTGGTTCTCACAGTGATAACAACGTGCTTCGGCGTTCTCTAGTGTTCACAAGTCTTGCAGAAGGTCACTCCCCAAAGGTCAACTTTGAGATCAATGACCATCATTACAACAAGGGATAGTACCTAGCTGATGGTATCTATCCTTGATGGTCAACTCTCGTGAAGACAATACCCAATCCGCAAGGAGAGAAGAGACGTAGATTTTCCCAAATGCAAGAGAGTGCTAGGAAGGTTGTGGAACGTGCTTTTGGTGTTCTTCAATCTCGATGGGGTATCGTTCGAAACCCTACACTAGCATGGAGCACCCAGAAACTTTGGGAGCTGATGACTGCTTGTGTGATCATGCACAACATGATCGTGGGAGATGAACGAGATTACAACATCTACGACTAACGGTTTGATTTTCAAGGTGAAAATGTTGAGCGAGCACCAATAACCGGCAACTATTGAACAGTTTGCCTAATTTCATCGTGAAATGCGTGATTAGCATATGTGGACTCACATTAGCAACCAGTAGATGTATTGGTTCATTTACTTTCCATCTATTCAAGACAATTTCAATTGGGTTGTAAAACTATTTGATTGTGTTTTTATTTGGACGTAGAACTATTTGTTTGTAAAACTATTTGCAATATTCGATTTATTTGGTTGTTTGCATAGTCATAGGGCCTTCAGCCGGCCGTGGCAGATTAGATGCGGCCGCGCATTGAGCACTCGACCAACACATCCAGAAAAACGGCCGAACGCCGCCTCATTACCATATCCAAATTGACAAAATTTGGATAAAACGGGTCTCCATTTGAAGTCGTGCGTTAGAGTTGACCTTACCTCAGCTAGTCTAATGATGGTGCCACGCGGCAGCAACAAAGTTCAGCTGCCGGCCGGAGATGCGGTCTTGCATGTTAAATCCGTGAAAAGATGTTATATTTCCTTTGAATTGAAATGTAATACAAATGATTACTTAGCAGAAGTTTCCTATAGGATCCAATCACGTGAATCAAACGACCAACATAGAAAAATTTCTAAGGATTCTAGTTCTAGAAAAAAAATCTATAAAAAACTTTTGATTCCCAAAAACTTTACTCTCTTGTCTGAGAGTAGAGCCTGCGCACACGAGCAAATCAGGTAGGTACACACAAACGATACAGCTCCCGATGGCCTTAACTGACAGCAGTTTATAAATGGCAAGATAATGAGAGCCACAAGCTAGGTGCTCACCACTTGATGTTGGATTTGCTATTTTTTTGCTAAAACAATAAAAAATACTCTGTGTCTTTAAAAACCGCACCTTATACTGGAAATGCATAGCAAAATTTCATTTATGAATGCAGAATTCTTTCTTAAAAGTTCAGCACTACTACACAAAAGCGAGCAGATGAAAAGCAAATATCATCAGATAATCATGGTAGAATCATACGGCTTTTGATGCACGGTCATATCAAGTACTCCCACTGTCCTTAAAAGAGTGTACTTTCCAACTTTGTTAGAGGGCAAACTATCTCAAAGTTTGACCGAGTTTGTGGCAAAATATATCAATACTTGTGAAACCAAATAGATATATGATGAAAATATATCTTGTCATGAATTTAATGCTACTAATTTGATGACATAAATGTTAGTCTATTATTGTATAAATACGGTCAAATATAAGAAAAATTGACTTTTCAACAAAATTGTAAGTATACTTTTTCAAGGACGGAGGGAGTATGAAGACATGAAATCTAATCAAGAGTAGGTTACTAGTCTATTTATTTATTTTTGCGAATAAGAGCAGGCTACTAGTTTGTAGGTACTGTTGAGAACTGAGATGAGGTTGGGATGCATCACACTTGTATTCATCCACAAGGGGTCATAATATATAGATTACATCAGTGAGAGGAGAGGGAGATACACACGCAGCACTAACAGAATACAACAGGTGATCCTAGATCGATGGGAGGTTGCGCTGCATGCGCCATGCAATGGCGGCAGGATAAGCCACGCATGACTAGCTCAAGTCGGTTGAGCGGGAGACCAGCACCAGTAGTCTAACAGCCCCCCGCAGTCTCATCGTGGGATGATCGAACGTTGAGACTGGACCTGAACTGGGTGAAGGTAGCAGTAGGCAGTCCCTTGGTGAAGATATCTGCATACTGAGAAGAAGTAGGAACATGCAACACGCGCACCTCGCCCAAAGAAACCTTGTCGCGGATGAAATGTATGTCGATCTCGATGTGTTTCGTCCGTCGATGCTGCACGGGGTTAGCCGACATATAAACCGCAGAGACATTATCACAGTAGACCACAGTAGACTTGGCGATGGGTTGATGAAGCTCTCCCAATAACTTCCGCAACCAAGCCGTCTCAGCGACGACGTGGGCAACGGCCCGGTACTCCGCCTCAGCGCTGGACCTGGAAACAGTAAGTTGTCGCTTCGACGACCAAGATATCAAATTATCCCCGAGAAAAACGCAAAACCCAGAGGTAGAACATCGAGTGTCGGGGCAGCCGGCCCAGTCTGCGTCGGAGTAGGCGAGAAGAGTGGTGGGTGATGATGGATAGATATGTAAGCCATAGTCTAGGGTGCCTTTGAGATAACGTATGATGCGCTTGACAAGGTTGTAGTGAGAGGTGCGAGGAGCGTGCATGAAGAGACAGGCCTGTTGAACAGCGTAGGACAAGTCGGGACGGGTGATCGTCATGTACTGCAAGGCTCCGGTGAGGCTGCGGTAGAGAGTAGGGTTATCGAGGAGGTCACCGTCTGAGATGGAGAGTTTGGCACCGGAATCGATAGGAGTACGAGCAGGATGACAGTCGGTCATACCGGCTCGCTCGATGATGTCCAAAGCATATTGGCGCTGAGAGAGGTGGAGTCCCGAGGACGAGCGGGAGACGGCAACGCCGAGGAAATGGGAGAGAGGGCCAAGGTCTGTCATGGAGAACTCGCGACCAAGGAGAGAAATAACGTAGTCGAGGAATGCCGGAGATGATGCAGTGAGAATGATGTCATCAACGTATAGGAGGAGGTAGGCGGTGTAGGTAGTGGATTTGTAGATGAAGAGAGAAGTGTCGCATTTAGAGGCAACGAAGCCAATGGATGCGGCATAGGTGGCAAAACGAGTGAACGACACGAATGGTGCTCGACTTAACAACGGGAGAGAAGGTCTCATCGTAGTCGATGCCTTCGGTTTGAGAAAAACCGCGGACGACCCAGCGCGCCTTGTAGCGTGCTAGGGAGCCGTCAGAGTTATACTTATGCCAAAAAACCCACTTCCCACTAATGATCGGAGCCGTGGTGGGGCGAGGGACGAGGGACCAGGTGTCGTTCTGGAGAAGGGCGTTGTACTCATCACCCATGGCACTAGCCCAGCGTGGGTCAGCCAGGGCTGCTCGGTAGGTGCGGGGAAGCGGCGAAGCACCCTGAAGATCGGCGAGAAAGTGAAGTCGACGAGAGGGCATGTGGAAACCCGTTTTGGCCCTAGTGCGCATGTTGTGAGGGTTAGCGGGAGGTGCAACAGCAATAGCGTGGGGTGGAAGCGGTCGTGGGGTGGTAGGGCTGCCAGAAGAGGTGGAGGCAGGGCTAGTGGACGGCGAGCTGCTGGTGGAGGCAGGGCTGGTCGTAGGTGTGAGGGTGTGCGAGCTAGGGGTGTAGGCCGGAGATGTGGCAGGGCGCGAGCGTGGGGGGGAAGCTGCGGGAGCGGTGGTCGTATGGGGTGAAGGAACGGCCGGGGCAGCGGTCTGGTCAGGTGAGACAGCCGCCGAGGAAGCCACCGGACCGACACAGGACGGTGCCATGGCAAGGGCCGGCGGTGGGTTGGTCGATGAGGGCGCGCCTGGATGGAAAAGATCGAGTGACGAGGGGTCTTGGGGAGTGCGAGAGAAGGGAAAGACAAACTCGTCGAAGGTGACGTGCCGCGAGACGTAGACGCGATCTGTAGAGGGGTCGAGGCAACGATATCCCTTATGATCACGGGGGTAACCGATGAAGACACAAGCGACCGAGCGCGCATCGAGTTTTTGAGGGGCGGTGGCTTCCGTGTTAGGGTAGCATAGGCACCCAAAAACACGGAGATGAGTGTACGTGGGTGGTGATCTGTGAAGAGTCTCGTGAGGTGTGACGAGAGAGAGACGCTTAGTGGGGCGAAGGTTAAGGAGGAGAGTGGCGGTGGTGAGAGCATCAGCCCAGCAGCGGGGTGGCATGGAGGCTTGGAGCAGAAGCGTGCGTATCACGTCATTGGTCGAGCGAATGGCACGTTCGGCTTTACCGTTCTGGGAAGATGTGTAGGGACAAGAAAAACGCATCACTCGTTTTGTTCGTTTAATTTTACTAGCACTAGTAGTCTAACAGGTACTAGTAAAATTAAACAAACAAAACGAGTGAGTGTTTCTAATTTCATTAGAGAGAAATGCGCCCGGGTTTGGGATGAAAATGCGCTGTGGACCGAGATTCAGACGCCCAACAATCAGCGCAGAGTGGAAAAAATGTGGACTGAGCTGTGATTGATGATCAATCATATCTATCTGTCCATGCCATAAGGGTCTCCCATTTCTTAATGGGTGCATGACTCGCACGAAGAAGATTGAGGCAGTGTGCAACAGGATTCCAGAGCCAGTTTTTCTTTCTTTCTTTTTTGAGCTGTCCAACTATGCTTACACTCCCCCATATCTTTCTTCTTTCGACTCTTCGTCTTCTACGGCATGTGAACCTCTTTATTAACGACCTCCTTGTAATTCATGTTGTTTCTAGGGCTCTTTTTGCACTATCCAGTTAATCAATCCGTCCCTCCTACCTAGTGGCCTGAAACGAGATGGAAAAATGAGGGAGACCCACGGGAAAGCGCACCAGAGATCGCATCACGCCGGCCACACTTCTTTGCTTCGGGCTTGTTTATTCATGAGTGACATGTGGCATTTTAGTTAGTCTAATGAGCTGCTGGTGCTCTTGTGATCCCTGAGAAGTGTAGAGCTTACACAAATAATGTTTCTTGGTCGAAAATCTGTTGCAGGTCTCAATGGAGTGGAGGGAGGGGGAGGGACCTCCACCACAAAGGGCGCGACGGATCTCCAAGTCTTAACTGTCAGCACTATATAAAATCCAAGTTAATGAGAGCCACAAATCAAGTATACCAGGCCTACCACACATCACGTCACGTGCATGGTTCCTTCTTCCATTATCCGGTCTTAATAACCATTTACCAAGCACCCTACCACTTACCAGATTGGCTTAAACAAACAAATTATGTAACACTAGTGGTCCTAAAAGACAGGGAGAAAGACGGATGGGTGGGTGCAAAACTGCAAATATCTTGCGGCTGATATTAATCTCGGAAGAGACAAATCGTGCAAGTTTTCAGATATGAACATGACTGTATCTACTACCCCTATAAAAGCACGAAAGGCGGAGAACCAGACAATCTCATCCATTCAGAGGATTGAATCCTACGTTTCACATGTCTTGTATGTTTAGCACCAACCATGTTTTACCCACTCTTAATTAGCGCTGGCGCCGCTCTCGCGCTGCCCCCGCGGCCCCGCCCCTCAAGAAAATACCCACCCCTCGCTTGACACGATCCGTCGATCGCCAATCGCACAACCCTCACTTGCACGTCCCGCGCACAACCCTCGCTGGCCTGGCCCTGGTTCTCCTCGCAAACCATTGCTCCGTCACTCCTTTGCTCCCTCCGACGCACGGCAGCGCCAAAACTAGCGGATAAACAAGCAGCGCAATCAGTGCAATCAATCATCGGCGGCTCCGCTCAACGCAATCAATCACCAGCGTCTCCGCTCAACGCCCCCTAGATTACTTCGCCACCAGAAGCGAGGAACCTCGAAGCGGACTGCGAGAGGAACCCCGCCGATCGATTCGGAGGAGATGGGCGAGAGGCGCGACTCACCAGCCGACGGAGGTGCGAGATCGGTGGCGGACGCGGCCTTCCTCCTTGGCGGCAGGAGGAGAGGGAGCGAGGCGCGGCGTGTTGGAAATATGCCCTAGAGGCAATAATAAAAGCGTTATTATTATATTTCCTTATTCATGATAATTGTCTTTATTCATGCTATAATTGTGTTATCCGGAAATCGTAATACATGTGTGAATAACAGACACCAACATGTCCCTAGTAAGCCTCTAGTTGACTAGCTCGTTGATCAACAGATAGTCATGGTTTCCTGACTATGGGCATTGGATGTCATTGATAACGAGATCACATCATTAGGAGAATGATGTGATGGACAAGACCCAATCCTAAACATAGCACAAGATCGTATAGTTCGTTTGCTAGAGTTTTTCCAATGTCAAAGTATCTTTTCCTTAGACCATGAGATCGTGTAACTCCCGGATACCGTAGGAGTGCTTTGGGTATACCAAACGTCACAACGTAACTGGGTGACTATAAAGGTAGACTACGGGTATCTCCAAAAGTGTCTGTTGGGTTGACATGGATCAAGACTGGGATTTGTCACTCCGTATGACGGAGAGGTATCACTGGGCCCACTCGGTAATGCATCATCATAATGAGCTCAAAGTGACCAAGTGTCTGGTCACGGGATCATGCATTACGGTACGAGTAAAGTGACTTGCCGGTAACGAGATTGAACGAGGTATTGGGATACCGACGATCGAATCTCAGGCAAGTAACATATCGATTGACAAAGGGAATTGTATACGGGGTTGATTGAATCCTCGACATCGTGGTTCATCCGATGAAATCATCGTGGAGCATGTGGGAGCCAACATGGGTATCCAGATCCCGCTGTTGGTTATTGACCGGAGAGTAGTCTCGGTCATGTCTGCTTGTCTCCCGAACCCGTAGGGTCTACACACTTAAGGTTCGGTGACGCTAGGGTTGTGAAGATATGTATATGCAGTAACCCGAATATTGTTCGGAGTCCCGGATGAGATCCCGGACGTCACGAGGAGTTCCGGAATGGTCCGGAGGTAAAGAATTATATATAGGAAGTGCTGTTTCGGCCATCGAGACAAGTTTCGGGGTCACCGGTATTGTACCGGGACCACCGGGAGGGTCCCGGGGGTCCACCGGGTGGGGCCACCTATCCCGGAGGGCCCCATGGGCTGAAGTGGGAAGGGACCCAGCCCATAGTGGGCTGGGGCGTCACCCCCCAAGGGCCCATGCGCCTAGGGTTGGGGGGGAAACCCTAAGGGGGGCGCCCCCTTGCTTGGGGGGCCCCACCCCTTGGCCGCCGCCCCCCAGGAGATCCCATCTCCTAGGGCCGGCCACCCCCCCTTGGCACCCCTATATATAGTTGAGGAGAGGGGAGGACTTCACACCTCAGCCTTGGCGCCTCCCTCTCTCCCCGTTACGTCTCTTCCTTGCAGTATAGGCGAAGCCCTGCTACTGTGACGCCCTGCATCCACCACCACGCCGTCGTGCTGCTGGATCTTCATCAACCTCTCCTCCACCCCTTGCTGGATCAAGAAGGAGGAGACGTCTCCCGTCCCGTACGTGTGTTGAACGCGGAGGTGCCGTCCGTTCGGCGCTTGGTCATCGGTGATTTGGATCACGTCGTGTTCGACTACATCATCACCGTTCTTTGAACGCTTCCACACGCGATCTACAAAGGTATGTAGATGCATCTGATGACTCGTTGCTAGATGAACTCCTAGATGGATCTTGGTGAAACGAGTAGGAAATTTTTTGTTTTCTGCAACGTTCCACAACACGGCGAACGGGCAGGACTCGCCGGCCGGCGGAGGCGCGAGATCGGCGGCGAACGCGAGCCCTCCTTGTTGGCGGCGGCGTGCCTTCCAATCCTCTCTCTCTCCGGACGACTAGCTGACCTCGCCCGCCTCGTGGCCGCATCACCGAGATTACATTGTCTCGCTTCAGCAAGCTCCTCCTCGCCCTCATCATCAACCTCCTCTATGTGGTCGATGGCTGCATCCCTGACTTGGACTATGGTAACCTCTTCCTCATGTACGTCACTTTGTCATGCTGCTTGCTGCCACTAACACGATGGAATCAAGTATTTAGTTTCTGTAGGTGAAGGTTCTCAAGTGTGAGCTTTGAAGTTCTTCCCCACACGGTCCCGTACTGTCGCAGCACATGTAATTGATTGCTTGCTTTTCTAATGCCTGTGTTTTTAGTAGACTGCTGGTGTATCCTGTCATTCTGTGTATGTTGCAAACTGGAAACTAGAAGATTTTGTGATGGGATTGCCCGCTTACCTTCCATGGGAGCTTTAGTTGGATTGCTGATGCTGCCACTAGATTTATTTGTGCAAAGAAATATGGAAAACAGAAGATGGCAATTGTGTGTTGTGCACGGACTAATTGGCTGGTCATTCTGGGGGTATATGCTACTGTTTTTTGAGTGAAAGTTATGGTTTTGTACGTACCATGATTTATAGGGTACACTCACTGTTTATTAGCACCGAGTTAGATGGTGGACATGACAGGAGAAATAAATTGATTTTTTCGATAAAGAAAAGAGAAATCAATTGATAGGAACTCTTTGTGTGTCCTCTCCACATTAGGAGGACACGGAGAGACACGGAATCGAGAAATGAGTCCTCTCCAAATCAATTAGCAGAATTAGCAGTACTGTTAGGCTGGACAGCTCTGAACCCCATTGCAGGGTCACTATGGTTGGTGATAGTGATTTCAGGATCAGCAAAGTCTATCGTACAATATCTCTATATGTTATTCAACTTAGCAAATTTTCATCTTCATTTAGATATTACTTACCCATCTTACAACTTCATGGCATGTTTTCTTTAAGATGTCTTGCAGGTACTATGTTTATTTCTGTAGAAGTTTTCTCTCCTGGATTTTGCATCATTTATTCCCAGGATCATTGTCTTCATGACTATCAGGAAATCCGATCGAGGCTATATTCAGTTCATGAACTGCTAAAACAAATACATCTCAGATGTGCTTCCTGATCTTGCTGTAAGGACAAATATAACCTTCTCCTTTCACCACCAATACTTTTTCTTATCTGTAGGTTAATGGCCTTCTTTCTCGCATGAAGGATGGGATGATAGCTGCCCGGAAGCGCAAGATGTTGTTAATGAATTCGACAGTGATTTAGTGAGATTGTGAAATCCCTCCTTCTGCTCCTTCTAATCTTTCAAATTGATTTGTTTGATCTTCTCTTCATTCCGATTAAATTTATTATCGCTTCTCCTAATGGTCCAGCCAATTAAGAAGAGAAGATAGGGAAGAGAAAAATGCATGACACAAGAAGAGATGCCTTTAGAAGCAGCGTAAACAGGGCTGAATTATATCTCTTTCTACCCTTGCATATATTTAGAATGTACTGGTAAGAGAGGAGGAAGTGAAGAAAAAGGTTGCTGTTCCGAGAGACTTTTATGAGGATCCTACAGTTTTATTTTACTCTAGAGATGGCAGTTGCTCTATCCCTAAATAGTGAACTTAGCAGCTACTTCTTTTTACATTTGCATATCCATTATATGGGTCTGCATCATACTTGTGCAGATAAATAATTATCAGCCTGGTATAGGAGAGGAATTATATCTTGAATTCATTGATGCCGCATAATTTTGGTCCGTACTTTGTACGACTTGACTGTACAATCATGATGCTTTGTTCACAACCTATATAAAATACTCCCTCCATCCGAAAAAACTTGTCCCAAGCTTGTTTATCAAATGGATGTATCTAGCACTAACTTGGTGCTAGATACATCCATTTGAAGGACAAGCTTTTTTCGGACGGAGGGAGTATTGTATTAGTAATTTCAAAATTAATTTTGCATAGCTTTTTGCTTATGCCAAATGAAAATCGACAAAATATTTATAGCACTCTGGGGTAAAATGTTAAGTTTCTAGACATGTTTTTTATATGCTAGAATATGTCTTTGACCTATGGAAACAAAGGGTTCATTATTTTTTTTCAAGAGCTTAGGTGCAAGTAAGCAGCCCTACATGCAACCATATTTCTTACTCTTCTATCCATGAAGTGTTTTCAAATACTGTATTTTTCTCTTGATAGATGCCATCCGAGGAAAAAACTCTTGACACGGCATTGTGGTAACCTCTGTTCTGTTGTAAACATGTTTTTACTACCATGTATCATCAAGCATTTAAAATGTTATTAAGAGTAACATGGCATTCTGTATATGCTCTAGGTAAACTTGCGTTGGATACACAATTCTTGTTTTTTTTGTATTTGGGCAAGAATTCACGTATGTGAAAATAAATCTCTTTCATGTATGGTTTTATATCTCGGCAGAGTATTACTGGTTTTGCTACCACAACATGCAGAATATGGTGTGGGTGAGAGGTCATGGGGTTGTGATAGGATAAAAAGAATATGGTCTCTAAGATGTACGCCTACTCAATAGTGAGCTATTGGTACATACAACATGGAGTTTATCTTTTTCAAAAAAGATGGCATAATGTTATTTTTTAGCATTTTTTTGATATTTTATATCTATTGGTCGCAAGGCGGGTGATAGCTCTCAGGTGTACTACGCTACTGATGGTATCCTTGCCTTTCTTCGTAGTACTGTATTGAGATTGACATATAACTATTTCATCCTCTATTATAAACATTGTCCTTTTCAAATCCAGTGAGCATTCCTGTAAAATAGTGTCCACTCACATCAGAGTTAGAGCTAGATGGAGCATCAAACAATGGAATCGAGTCATGAATTGTAAGCCAATCATGTAGGCATACACCCATTTCATTTACCTATGTATAGTGAAAGTTGTGTAAGTCATTTGAAATGTTAATATAAAGAGTTCGTTACTGATGTTTGCTGTGAACAGTGTGAATATATTCCCGTGACAAAAAATCTGTGTGAAAATATTTGAATGGTGTTATCTCCAACTAAGATCTCTATAGTAGCAGAATTCCTTATTTTCTAAAATCTGGAAATATTAATACAAGTAGAGAGAAGTGGTCCTTGAATTTGTTCGTCCAGATGGTAATATGTGGTGCCACGAATCTGAAGTGGTTATTGTTCCTCTCTTTCTAGAGCCTCTATGCAGCCACAAGAAAAGTTTCCATGAACAGAGAGTTGGGTCATTCATTTCATAGTTGACTCATGAGTTGGAACCAGAAGGCCGGAGGGTCCAGTGAATATTTAGTTTGGCCCAACGACTCTGGCTGAAGGAAAGTGAAGATCATGTGGTCGACGATTTCTTCAACGAGGAGGCCACACAACATTGATCGATATGTGGCTCACAAGTAGATGATGATTGGAATGTTATCTGCTTTGCATTTCTAGGGTGAAGCATCAATTTTGAATAAAAGATACATTTATTTAGTGATGTTCTTAAAATTATTGTTTAAGGTTTATATCAGTGTGATCAATTTTATTTAGATACGTGCATTCGCACGTGCATGATTACTAGTTATGTAAAAATAATCGTATGGGAGCAGCGGCTCGCGTCCACTGATCCGGTTTTGAGGTGACGTCGATCCTACATTCCTACTGTGACCACTTTTATCTATAAAAAATCTCGACGCTTTCCCACACCTCACTGGCCTGCGGGCCCCACAAGGAAAGGGCAGTGAATATCTCGCGGAGCAGAAATAAAATAAAATAAATCTCAAGGTCACACGGCAGCCACTCATTTTGTCACAGTACATGACCACCTAAGCTTTGGTAAGCTCCGGTTAGGTTACCAGAGTGGTTAGCTTTAGCAGATATCTTTGACGTGTCTCCAACAGGAAGTCTGCGGCTGCACCGTTCACCTGCAGCAAGTTCAGTTAGGGCATGTACGGTACAATGGAGGCATGACCTTGGTGTTGTTTCAGCCCATCCAGGTAGACACAAAGAAATGATGTACCAGTTTAATTTATTTTCACCCAGCGCATGTAGCTCTAACAATTAGTAGTGTGGGGCTCTAATGTCGCCATCTCCTTTCTCCCAACCATGCATCCAGCGCCATCTCTCACCTCCTTTTCTTTGCTATCTTTTCTCTCTTTTTTAGGGCATGTTTGGTTCCAATAAGTCATCTGACTTATAAGTCGGGTGGCTTAAAACCAGTGACTTATAAGTCACGCCTGTTTGGTTGTCACCTAACTTATAAGTCACCTACCACGCCTTTTCACCTTGTTTTTTATGTAAATGTGGTGGGACCCACGCAAAAGAGGGTAACTTATATGTTTTAAGTTGGGGTGGAGCAACTTATGACTTATAAGTTGGGGTGACTTATAAGTTGGGTCTGTTTGGTAAAATAAGTCACTTTTTCCACTTTTCGATTTATAAGTTGGTGACTTATTTGGAACCAAACAGGCCCTTATAGCTCTCATGGAGCAGCGACCTTTTCTGTAGGCCACTCTGAAAATATTGCGAGGCTACTACACTTGCACCACACTGACACTGGCACCCGAGCCTAGTTGGCAGCGAGCAGGTTTGAAGCATGCCATTGGCCATGCCCTTAGAGCACCTCCAACGCCGACCCTCGAAGTTATGCGAAAAAAAGCTGACCGTCAAACCATTGCCATCCAACACGCTACACCATCGGTCCACGGATCGGTGCCTTTTTTTGATTGATTCGTAGGAAATTTCAAAACCTAGTAAAATGAAAAGTATATGATATAAAATGGCATGTCGATTTGAGTCCTATAAGATACCAAAGTGTTTGATGCCGGCAAAAAATAAAGTGGCTAGAGTGAATACTAGATTTTCTTTGAATTTTGTAAAACAAATGATTACTTAAGAAAAAAAATGGTATAGGATCCAAACCTATGAATCAAATGACCAACATAGAAAAGAAATCCTAAGAATTATAATAAAAAACCTATAACCGAAAAGGATAGGCTAATGGGTGTGGATGCTCGATCCAAAAGCTTTTCTTTCTTGTCAAGAGTAGAACCTACACACACGAACAAATCCGGGACACACAAAGGATGCAACTCTAATGGCAGGATAATGTGAGCCCGAAGCTAGGTGGTCACCACTTGATGTTGAATTTGCTACTTTTCTGCTAAAAGAATAAATACTTTGTGTCTTTGGAAATAACCGCATCTTAAATTAGAAAGCCAGACAAAAAATATTTATAGAGTTTAGAAAAAGTAGTATTCTCTCTATAACTTTTTATATGACGTTTTTAGAGTCGATGACAGTGTCAAAAAACATCTTATATTAAGTTACAAAGGAAGTCCTAAACAAACATGAATAGATGAAAAATAAATATCGTCAGGTAATCAAACTAGAATCATCTGTCATTGTTAAGTTTGAAGGTACTGAAGCTAATTGAGAGCAGTTGATTAGTCTGTACGTACTACTTACTAATAATAAAAAATAAATGAACAATGAGCGATTGATTTTAGAGAGAAATGCACCCAGGCTTGGGATGAAACTAAGATCCAAAATGCCCATCAATCAGTGCAGAATGGGAAGTGTGGACTGATGTGTTATTGATAATCAATCATCCCAGCAAAGAACAAAAGATAATCAATCATTTATTTATCCATGCCATAACGATCTCCCATTTGAGCTGTGCAGAATGGGTGCATGACTTGGCACGAACAAGATAGTGGCCGTGGGAGATAAAAGAAAAAGAAAATAGGCTCTGGATAAATAAATGATTGATTATCTTGGCACACCCTTTTACTTTGTTTTGTGTTTGTTTATTCATGTGCCACACAGCAGGAGTAGGTATAAGCTCAGGTTAGCTTACCAATGAGATGCCACCTGGTGACTCGACGAGCGACACGTGGAATTTTTAAGTTACAGAGGAAGTACTAAACAAACGCTAATAGATGAAAAATAAATATCGTCAGGTAATCAAGCTAGAATCATCTATAATTATTAAGTTTGAAGGTACGAAAGCTAATTGAGAGCAGGGGATTAGTCTGTACGTATCTTGATGCAAGAAAGCTAATGGAATCTGGAAAAGAAAAAAATGACAGAGAAAAGAAAATCGGGCCTAAGAGCAACTCCAACGGACCGACTCAAATGGACGGCGATTTCGTCCGTTTTTTGTCCGTTTGGGTCGGCCGCCCACCCGGCGTCCGCCATGTTTTTCATATGGATCGGCAGTCGCTCAACGCGCCGACCCATATGTGCAGGCGTGGCCGGCTGGCCGTCCAATTTTGCATTGCATTCTCACATATGGTGAAGTGAAAATTTAACAAACAAAATAGTCCACCCAAATAAATAGTATAGTTTACAGACCAAATAAAAATAAAAATGTTTCACATAGTTTTGCAAAACGAATAAAAAAGATACATTTATTGGTTGCCAACATGAGTCCACATATGCTCAACCAAATCATTTTGCAGTTGCACGTGAGTTTCTCAATCACGCATGTCTTCATAAAACTGAGTGAACTGCTCAAATGTTGCCGCTACTCCATGCTCAGGCACAACATTCTCACCCTAAAACTGAAAGCCTTGATCATACAGATGTTCTGGGCGCTCGTCTTCTACGATCATGTTGTGCATGATCACACAAGCAGTCATCACCTCCCATAGTTTCTGCGTGCTTCAAGTATTAGCAGGATACCGAACGATGCCCCATCGAGATTGCAAAACACCAAAGGCATGCTCAACATCCTTTCTAGCACTCTCTTGCTCTTGGGCAAATCTTTTCCTTTTCTCTCCGACAGGGTTGGGTATTGTCTTGACAATAGTGGTCCACTGAGGATAGATACCGTCACACAGATAATACCCTTTGTCGTAGGTGTGGCCGTTGACAGTAAAGTTCACCGGTGGGCTGTTGCCTTCGGCAAGCCTAGCAAACACCTGCGAGCGCTGAAGCACGTTGATATCATTGTGTGATCCAGCCATGCCAAAGAAAGAGTGCCAGATGCAGAGATCTTGAGACGCCACGACCTCTGGTATGACAGTGCAAGCCCTGACATGTCCCTTATACTGCCCTTGCCAACCAGAAGGGCAGTTCTTCCACTCCCAGTGCATACAGTCTATACTACCAAGCATCCCCGGGAAGCCCCTTCTAGCATTCATCGCCAACAAACGGGCTGTATCTTCAGCTGTCGCCTCTCTCAAATACTCAGGGCCAAACACAGCAATCACAGCCTTGCAAAACTTATACAGGGACTCTAGGCATGTAGACTCGCTCATACGGACGTACTCGTCAATGAGATCACCAGGCACTCCGTATGCAAGCATTCGGATGGCGGCAGTGCATTTCTGATAAGAGGAGAAACCAATCTTGCCGACGGCATCCTCTTTGCACTCGAAGTAGTCATCATAGCCGACCACTCCCTCTCTAATACGGTTGAAAACATGCCTACTCATGCGGAACCGGCGGCGGAATTTGTGATGTTTGAACAACGGGTTTGTTGTATCAAAGTAGTCCTTTCAGAGAAGGAAATGCCCGCTCTCCCGGTTACGATTCAACGCCGGAAGGTGGCCCGGAATGGAGCCACGGAACAACGGCCGCTGGTTGTTGAGGTGGTGATGGACCAACACAGCAGCCAATATCTCCTCCTCGTCGTCGGACGAATCGTCGGAGTCGCAAAGGAAATTGTGGAAAAAGAACTCGTCGGCGGAGTCCATTTTCGTACCTTGACAAACTGTCGAACAGCTTGCGGGCGTCGAAGAAGGAGACGGCCGGCGAGGGGAGACGCGGCGCCCACAGACCAGCTAGCTGCCCGACCGGCGTCCGACGAGGGTGACGACGTCCGACGAGCGTGTCGGTCGTCTGTGGCTGGGGCGGCGAGGCGTCTTTTTGGTCGCGGGGCGGCTGGGCGTGGGGGAAACAACGGTGGGGAACCAGCTTGCTCCCCAGCGGCAAAACGACGGCGGCGGGCGACCGGGGGCAGGGTTTGTGTTGCTGGGCGGATGTGGAGGCAGCGGCAGCTGGAAGAGTCGCCGGTAAAATGGGCGGCGGCGTCAGTGACGGAGGAGGCGGGGGCGAGGGTTGCTTGTTGGCTGGGGAAAGGGAAGGCCAATGTGCCACAAATGAGCAGGCTCGGAGACAGGAGTAGGCGAGCAAGCGCGCGTCCGTCGCGTGTCCGCACCGACACAAATCAGGCTCAAAAATGGGTCGGGAATGGATCGCCGCGGACGAAAAACGGACGCGCGTCCGTTTGGGTCGGTGCGTTGGACCGCCTTTTCTGTCCGCGTCGACCCAAATGGATGGCTGCAGACGAAATGAGTCGCCCCATTAGAATTGCTCTAATATCTTGATGCTAATATTCAACGGGACACAGAGTGGACCTGCTAGGTGTGTGACCACATGGAACTACCTCGATGCTTGCCGGCACATCACCGCCTCATGGGAGTATGATGGGACCCATGGAAAAGCGCACCGGGGATCGCATCACGCCAGCCACACATATTTGTTTCGCGCTTGTTTATTCACCTGTCACTTACCATGATTGGGTAAGCACGGGTTAGCTAAACGCTCAGGTTAGCTTAACGATGCCACATGGTGACACAACAAATGAGTGACACGTGGCATTTTAGGGCTTCTTTGATTCACAGGGTTTGGGAAGCGCATGAATAGGAAACTTACAGGAATAGGATGTATTGTCCACTGAAATCCTACGTTGGGTAGTAAAACAGAGAATTTTTTTCAAGAAGTCTAATCTCATGCTTGTTTTTCTGTGAAAATGAACTAAGAAGTTCCTATAAAATTGTTTCATGAGGAATGCAATCCTGCGAATCAAACAACATGTAAAGGAAAAATTTCAGAAGATGTCAATTCTGTAAAATCCCTATGCAAACCCTGTAAATCAAAAGAGGCCTTAGTTTGTCTGCTGAGCTGCTGTGCTGGTGCCCTTGTGATCCGTGTGAAGCGTAGAGGATACACAAATAATGTTTCTTGGTCGAGAATCTGTTGCAGGTCTCAATGAAGTGAAGAAGGGAGGGGAGGGATCTCCACGACTCCACCATCCAAGGCAATGAGAGCCACAAATCAGGTGCCTACGGCCTACCACACATCACGTCACATGTATGGTTCCTTCTTCATTATCGGCTCCCCTGCGGCTTATCAGGCTGGCTTAAACAAATTAACGCTAGTGGTCCGAAAAGACAGAGAGAAAGATGGGTGTGTGGGTGCAAATATCTTGCGGCTGATATTAATCTGGGATGGGACAAATCGTGCAAGTGGCAACTCTCCATTTCAGATGAAGATCATTTGTGTTATAAAATAATTGCAGCGGGAGCGGTGGCTCACGTCCACTGATCCGGCTCTGAGGTGACGTGGATCCTAATATGACCACTTTTATCTATCAACAAAAAATCTAGACCGCTTTCCCGCACCTCACTGGCCGGCTGGCCCCACAAGAAAGCATAGTGAATATCTTATGGAGCAAAAATAAAATAAAATGAATCTCAAGGTCGCATGCCAGCCACTCATCATCTGTTAGGTTAGCAAAGAGGTTAGCTTTAGCAGATATCTTTCACGTGTCAACCGCAGGAAGTGTGTGTTGCACCACTGCACCTGTCATTCATTGTAAACAACTTCACTTAGGCATCTCTAACGCGAAGCCTCAAAGCGATGCGAAAAAACACTCACTCTCGAACCACCCTTAACCGTTTAGACCGAGTGGTTCAGACTCATTTCGCCATCCAACGCGGTACATCATCGGTCCGCAGACCGGCCCGGGTTTTCCATTTTGCGGGTTGATTCACAGGAATTTCAAAACCTAATAATATGAAAAGTATAGGATTTAAAGTGACATGTCGATTTGAGTCTTATAAAACATCAAAGAGTTCTTTGTTGACTTAGAAAAAAGAAAAAAAGTGGCTAGAGTGAATGCTCGATTTTCTTTGAATTTTGTAAAACAAATGATTACTCAAATAAAAATGGTATAGAATCCAATCCTATGAATCAAATGACCAACTTAGAATTTTTTTCCTAAGAATTCAAATTCAAGAAAAACCATATAAAATCCTTTAAATTAAAGAGAGGCCGGTGGGTGTGGATGCTTGATCCGAAAACTTTTCTTTTTTGTCAAGAGGAGAACCTACATTAAAAAAACATAGACCCAGCATTTATACATATTAAAAAACACAAACCTAGCTTTTATACATTAAAAACTTTTGAAACCCGTGGCAATGCATGGGCACGTACCTAGTTATGTAAACTAATAGTAGGGGAGCGGGGGCTCACCGCCCACATCCACTGATATGGTTTTAAGGTGACGCGGATCTTAGTGTGACCACTTTTATGTATCAAAAATCTCGACGCTTTCCAACACCTCAATGGCCCGTGGGCCCCACAAGGAAAGCACAATGAAGATCTCATGGAGCAAAAATAAAATAAAATAAATCTCAAGGTCGCACGTCAGCCACTCATTCGTTAGGCTAAAAGAGAGGTTAGCTTTAGCAGATATCTTCGATGTGTCAACTGCACCAGTGCACCTCACGCTCATTATACCAACAAGTTCAGTTAGGGCATCTCCAACGCCGACCCTCAAAGTGACGCGGAAAAAACAATGGCCCTCAAACCATCAGCAACCGTTCAGACCGAGCGGTCTGGACTCAGTTTGCCATCCAACACGGTACACCATCGGTCCGTGGACCGGCTCATTGTTTTACGGGCTGATTCGCAGGAATTTCAAAACCTAGTTATATGAAAAGTATATAATTTAAAGTGGCATGTCGATTTGTGTCCTATAAGATACCAAAGATTGTTTGATGGCTTAGGAAAAACAAAAAAAGTGTCTAGAGTGAATGCTCGATTTCTTGAATTTTGTAAAACAAATGACTACTTAAGGAAAATGGTATAGAATCCAATCTATTATTCAAATGACCAACTTAGAAAAGAAATCCAAAAAATTCTAATTAGAAAACCGTATGAAATCCTTTAAATGAAAGATAGGCCAATGGGTGTGATGCTTGATCTGAAAACTTCTCTTTCTTGTCAAGAGTAGAACCTACATTAAGAAATCACAGAGCTAGCATTTATACATTATTTTTTTATAATCTCGTGGCAATCCACGGGCATGTACCTAGTTATGTAAAATAATCTTAGGGGCGCAGGGGCTCACTACTCACGTCCATTGATTTGGTTCTGAGGTGACGTGGATCCTACCGTGACTACTTTTATGTACGTCTAAAAAATCTCGGCCGTTTACCACACCTCAATGGCCTATGGGCCCCACAAGGAAAGCACAATGAATATCTCACGGAGCAAAAAATAAAATAAAATAAATCTCAAGGTCGCACACCAGCCACTCCTCCGTCACCGTCCATCCAAGATTTCATAAGTTCCAGTTTGGTTGGCAGAGAGGTTAGCTTTAGCATATACTCCCTCCATTCCATAATATAGTGCGCCCATGTTTCCCGAGATTCAAGTTTGACCGTAAATTTGACCAACGAGACCCTGCGGCTGGAGCAAAAATTATATCACTAAATTCGTACTTTCGATATGATTCAGGGATATAATTTTTACCCCTTCATAGTCGGTCTTATTGGTTAAATTTACGGTCAAACTTGAATCTCGGGAAACACAGGCGCACTACATTGTGAAACGGAGGGAGTAGCTTTGACGTGTCACCTGCAGGAAATCTGTGTCGGACCAGTGCACCTGTCATTCATTCTACCAACAAGTTCAGTTAGGGCATCTCCAAAGCTAACCCTCAAAGTGATGCGATAAATAATGGACCCTCAAATTACACGCATCTGTCTAGATCGAGCGGTCCCGTCCCATTTTGCCATCCAATGCAGTACACCATTGCTCTGCGGACCGATCCATTTTTTTAGATTAATTCACAAGAATTCATTCAAAACCTAGTAATATGAAAAGTACATGATTTAAAGTGGCATGTCGCATACCAGAGAGTGGTTGATGTCATAGAGAAAAGGAAAAAAGAAAAAGAGAAGGTGGCTAGAGCGAATGCTCGATTTTCTTGAAAATTCAAATGATTGCATAAGAAAAAAAATGCTATTGGATCCAATCCTATGAATCAAATGACCAACTTAGGAAGGAATCCTAATAATTCCAATTAAAAAACCTTATAAAATCCTTTAAATCAAAGAGAGGCCAGTGGGTGTGGATGCTCGATCCGAAAACTGTTCTTTCTTGTCAAGAGTAGAACCTACCTACACTAACAAATCCGGGACACACAAACGATGCAGCTCTAATGGCACGATAATGTGTGCCCCAAGCTAGGTGCTCACCACTTGATGTTGGCTTTGCTACTTTTTTGCTTCTATTTTTTTGAGTTGTGCTACTTTTTTTGCTAAAGGAATAAATACTTTGTGTCTTTAGAAGCCACATCTTAAACTGGAAATCGAGGAAAAAATTATAGATTTTTAAAAAGTAGTACTCCTTATGTCACTTTTTATAAGACGGTTTTAGAGTCCAAGACAATGTTTTTTTTAAAACAAGGCAAAATACTTGCCATTTTCATTGACTAAGAGAGAAATTTTGTGAGATACACGCTGCTCAAGCGGCACAATGCTAACTAATTACTCACATGGTATTACATTACTCAAATGCTTGGCACCCGCAATAGTCCAAAGCGATGCCTCGTCCTTGATAAGGCTAACCATCGCAGCCACCGGTGCTGATTTATTTCTAAAGACGCGCGAGTCCATGACAATGTTAAAAAACATCTTATATTAAGTTACAAAATAAGCTCTAAACAAACACGAGAAGATGAAAATAAATATCGTCAGGTAATCAAGCTAGAATCATCTACCATCATTAAGTTTGAACTTACAAAATATAATCGAGAACAGGCGATTAGTCTGTATACAAAGTAATAAAAATAAATGAACGACAAGCGATTGTCTTTAAAGAGAAATGTTCCCAGGTTTGGAATGAGACTAAGATCCAGATGCCCGACAATCCGTGCAGAATGGCAAGTGTGGACTGAGGTGTGATTGACAATCAATCATATCTATCTATCCATACCATAAGGGTCTCCCATTTCTTTATGGGTGCATGACAACGCACGAACAGGATAGTGGCCGTGGGCAATGGGATTCCAGAGCCTATTTTCTTTTCTTTTTGAGCTGTCCAACTTTGCTGACACTATTTCATGTCTTCTACTTTTGACTCTTCGTCTTGACGGTAAGAACAGCGGCAAGGAAAGACGAGAGAGTGAATCCGGGCAAATATGTTGAGGCCGATATTAAACCAGACACAAAGTGTACTTATCTGCGCACGACCACTTGGAACTAGTTCAATGCTTCCCGACATATCGCCGTCTCATGGGCCCCATGGGAAAGCGCACCGGAGATCGCATCACGCTTCACGCCAGCCACAGGATTAGGCAAGCTCAAGTTAGCTTACCAATGACATGCCACCTGGCGAATCAATCAGTGACACGTGGCATTTTAGCTAGTCTAATGAGCTGCTGGAGTTCTTGTGATCCCTCTGAAGAGAGTAGAGCTTACACACAAAATATGTCTCTTGGTCGAAAATCGAAAGCAGGTCTCAATGGAGTGGAGGGGAGGAGAGGGGGAGGGGAAGGACCTCCACCACAAAAGGCACGATGGATCTCCCAGTCTTAACCGGCAGCAATTTATGAAATCCAAGAAAATATGAGCCACAAATTAAGAGCCTAGGGCCTATCATTATCAGGTTCTTAATCAAGCACTAGTGGTCCGAAGATGGAGAGGAGGAAGAAAATATCTTGCGGCTCATATTAACCTGGGAAGAGACAAACCCTGAAAATGTCGCGTCCCCGTTTCAGATATGAACATCATTTTATTTATAAAATAATTGTAGGAGATAAGCGGCTCACATCCACTGATCCGGTTCCAAAGTGACTTGGATCCGGCCGCGTGTGGCCGGTTTTCTGCTGCGTCACTGGCGAGCGGGCCCCATGAGGAAAGCGCAGTGAAGATACCCTGAAGCAAAAAATAGGAGTAAACATAAAAATATCTTGATACACTCCAGGTTAAGTTAGCAGAGAGGCTAGCTTTAGCTAATCTGATGATGATAATGGCTGGCGGCCGGCAGCAGAGATCTTTGACGTGTCACAGGAAGTCTGTACCTGGCATTCTGGCAACAACTTCAGGTTCCATTCATGGAAATTTGCTTTACTCGATCGGTTGACAGGCCCAGTCTACCTGGGCTGCAAGTCCAGCTAAATAAAATTAGGCCAGTGGTGTGGATGCTCGATCCAAGAAAATATTTCTCTCTTGACAAGTGTAGTGTAAACCTACGCTCACGAGCAAATTACCACTCGCTCCTGCGTTTCACGCACACACAAACGAACGATGGGTGCAGCTCTCGATGGATGTCCTTCACTGGCAGCAGTTTATAAATGGCCGGATAGTAAGAGCCACAAGCTTTCCTCTTTCTTTTTTCCCGTGGACTGGTTTGACTTTAAGATTTCAGAGGGTAGAGCCTTGCTGCTTCGGGAGGCTTCTACCACTTCGGTTACGTAGGTTCACGTGGGCACCAGTAGACAATACCGTATACTTCTGGTATACTTCTAAAACAAGGTAGACAATACATTCATTTCCAGAGATGGAGGCAGGTGCATGCAATGATGCAAGCTATGCAATGGGTACTACTGTGTGTGTGTGTGTCTCTGTGAGACACGCATTAAGAATCGAGCATTTGTAACATCACATTTTTCAATTTCTGTTCGAGTCCCGCTCCGATACAGCTTCCCGCAGTAAATGTATAAAGGGTAATATGAACCTTTGATAACGTATACGCCATACGGAGACCCCTGTACGACGCTCTCTGTGCCAGTTCTCGTGCGCCTGGGCCGGCCCATTAATACACGTGCGTCTGTTTTATGTAGAAAAAATTGTAAGAAGAGGGAGATCACAAGTATTCCGAACTCAGGACATCGTACTATTGGCGCATGCAGCTTGCCACTCGACCAACAACTGCTTGTGATTTCAAATATCACGAATTATATAAGAGCACACAAAAACTTCCATTTATAAAAACATATCTGAAACAATAAAAAATATAATAAAAAATTGTGAACAATTTGGAAATAAATTTTGGAAAAAGCAAATAACTTATGAAACTCCAAATATTTTTTCAATGTTTGAACAATTTTCGGAACCCAAAACATTTTCGAAATATGTGAAGAACCTTTGGGTTTCTGAACATTTTTTTGAAAAATATATATAATGGTTTGTAATCCCGAACATTTAAAAAAGCCAAAAAATTGGAAATTCCAAACAATTTTAAGAAAACACAGAAAAAATCAAAGCACGATTGTTTCTACAAATGGGAACATTTTTTTTAAAAAATGATAACATTTTTAGAAACTCCCACCAAATTTTGGAAAAAATAACACTTTTTTTGGATTTGTGAAGAATTTTTTAAAGTGAGAATATTTTTAGATATCCCGAGTTTTTTGAATTTGTAAACAAGATCGACAATAAGAATATTGTTTTAACATCAGATTTTTTTTGAAAAGTGCAAACATCTTTTATATTCGAATCATTTTTTGAAATTACGAACAAAATTTTAAAAAACGAACATGTTTTCTAGTTTGAATAATTGTTTTTAACATGTGCAATTTTGTAAATTTCCAAACATTTTTTGAAAACATGAACAATTTAAAAAAATGCAAACAATTTTAGAAATTCCCAACAGGCGCCCAACCGGAGCGATACCATCGCCTAGTTGGCCCAAGGCTCATGCGTTTTTTTCTCTTAACTATTTGTCGTTATTCTTATTTTTTTGTTATTTTTTCTCCTTTGTAAACTTGAAATATTGTTTGGAAAATACCAAAATAATAGTTTGAATGAAATGTTCTAAATTATGAAAAATAAAATAAAAATGCTTAGGCCTTGGCCCAACTAGGCGACGATCTCACTCCCGTCGGGCGCCTAATGGGCCTGCCCTAGCATTTGGGGATTGAAAAAAGTTCGTTGATTTTGAAAAAATGTTCACGGATTATATTGTTTTCTGATTTCTTTTAAAAAAATCACTAAAAAAATTTATCTTCTTTGAAAATCAAGTTTAAAAATTTGATTTTTTTATTGAATTTCAAAATAAGTTCATGAAATTTTTAAAAATTCACGGGTTTCGATGAAAAGTTTGTAAAAGTTGAAAAGAGTTTGTCGATTTAAAAACATTCATGCATTCGAAAAAAGTTCATGGATTTTGAAAAAAGCGCACGAATTTAAGGAAATGTTCACGACTTTGAAAGGTTCACAAATTTAATAAAAAATCTTGATTTGAAAATAAAATTCGTGAATTTTAAAATGGAAAAAGGAAATGAAAAAAGGAATAGAAAAAGAAAATACAAACATAGGAAAAACCGCCCAAACAAAAGCTTAGAAAACATAAGAAAAACCAAACAAAGAAGCCGCTGTGTGTGTTTTAGCGTTGATTTGAAGAAGGAAAAAGAAGTAAAGTAGGCACGTCGGGTCAGTTGTCCCACTTGGTTAATACAGTTGCACTTAACTAGGAGGTTAGGAGTTTGAATCACGTCGCTGCCCTTTTTTTTAGGTTTAACAGAAAAGAAAAGGTGCAAATGGGCTAGACCGGAAGCGGATGGGGTTTGTGCGCTCAATAGGATCGGGAGGTATGTACACAGGACGCACTCGATGAGGATGACGTATTTTTAAAAGACTATCATACCTTTTATTATGAAGGGGTAGGGAGAGATCTTCATTGATGTGTTTAGGGGGGTTGTACCGAAGCAGAAGTGTTTCTGTTTTGCTAGAGATAGAGGAAGAGGCCGTGACGGCGAGCTGGACAATGAGGTGGCTCATATGAAAATCATCTCTGCATTGTTGGATGCTCATTCATGGGGCAGGAGAAAATTGACTTGGATTTAGGTACAAAAAGTTAGACCCTTTCCCTTTATGGAATTTGCAGCAACGGATTAACCACTAGGTCAGGATTTAGGCCGAATACGTGACTGCTAGAACTTCAAAGTGGAGCAGCGCCGAGCTCGGGCGGCAGCCATGGCAGCGGATGGGTGCAGTGCGGGAGCCCTGAGGACGTAGAATCTTCTCATTAGAGCAACTCTAGCAGATTTCCTAAAAAATAGAGGAGTATCCGACTGAGTAAAGTCTAGTGGAGTGTTTTTACTTCACTATTTTTTGCCCAGACCTAGCCGATCTTCTATATTTAGTGGAGTAAAGATTACAATTAGCTTATGCATTTTGTCAAACACTTGCTATGCGCCTCCACGGCGAGCCGAGACGATGGTGACCATGTTGTCGCCGCTGTGGCCTCTTCCACTCCTCCTACTCCAACTCCTATATCAGAGCCGGTCCTGAGATTTCGGGGGCCCGGGGCGAAACTAGAACTTGGGGCTCATATTTTGTCGGGCCTCAAAATAATAATCTCATCCTTTTACAGACTCGTTACTTAGTGAATTATTATCATCCTGTTTCATAATAATATGAAAATGTCAGCTAAGGATTCAGTAGTAGAATGTGTTTGAATAGGTGAGAAACAACATTGATTAAAGGTTTGAAATTTGAATGATTGCATTATTATCCTCAGGTTTGAAGTCAGTTTCTAAAGCTTCATTCGTAACATCAAATTTACCTGATGTTTACGGGAGTATGAGTGGGTTTTTTATATAATAATGTTTGGATTGAAGCTATGGCTATACGAATAGTGAAGTCTATCTTCTAATTCTAAGTTAACTTGCAATCAACAAAGAAGGCGCTCGACGTAGCAAGAAATAGTCAAACAATGAACAGTGCGACATCAAGAGCAAATGAAACAACAGAACCGGCACATGGACTGTCCGGACTGTCCGTTTGGTTGAAGACTAGTGTGGCCAAGCCAAAGTGTGGCTAGCCACACAAGTATGGCTAGCCACACAAGTATGGCAAGCCACATAAGTGTGGCTAAGAAATTGGACGCCAAACTTTGGCAAAAGTTGGTAAAAAATTGTTTCTATGATAAATGGGCCATAGGGGCAATAAAGTGTGGCAAAAACAAAACACATGTCAACTAAACTGTGGCTGCCAAATTTTGACTTGGCAAACCGTAATTGGAAACCAAACAGCCTCTAAATTCTTTGCACTACAGCACATGGACTAAAAAATTTGTACCACAGCACATGCGAATCCTCATAGGAGCTAGCTATTATATGCTGCACCATTGAAACGTGAGCAAATAGAAAGGGAAAAGGAGTGAAAGGGCTGCCGTAGACTCAGAACCAATTAGGGATTACCTAATGGGCGGCTTTTGCACATCAGAGATTCAGAGGCATCTCGCGGATGGAGATAAGCACAAGGGGACTTGGACGAACTCACGATCACAAGCGGGCCGTCCAAGGCTCCAAGTGCATGGCGGCGAGCGGATTTACTGCGCGGCGCGACTCGCGATCGAGGCTTCCGGGGAAATAGGATCGTCGCAACGCAGGCGAACTCACGATCTGAAGAAGGAATACATGACGATGTGGGCTACGTGCGACTTGAGCCATGGGCTACCTACAGACCTGGAGGGGGCCCTGGATTTCGGGGGGCCAGGATGGCCACCCCCCTGCCCCCCTCAGGGCCGGCCCTGTATCAATTGCTCAACAATAATTTGTTTATCCATCATATACTTTCTTTCAAGAAAGAAGCGTTTAATGAAAACTATTAACTATGGTCATCGGATTTATCTTTTATCATATTATTTTTAGATTTACAAAATCAAAAACACAAAAATACCGTGCTGCAATTTATTTATTTTTATTATTTTGTTTGCACTTTTACTTATCTTTTATATCCATCACTATCAGATCTCATCTTTACAACTACCGTGTAGGGATTGACAACTCCTTTATCGCGTTGGGTGCAATTATTTGTTTGCTTGTGTAGGTAGAACTATTGGAGAGTTGTGTGTTTCTCCTACTTGATTGATACCTTGCTTCTCAACTGAGGAAAATACTTATCTCTACTTTACTTGCTGCATCACCCTTTTCTCTTCAAGGGAAAAACTAACGCAAGCTCAAGAAGTAGCAAGGAGTTCCGTGCACTGACAAGCAGAACCTTCAACACCGAAGGTCATACCGCTGCTCTCTCTCATGGCATGTATGAAATTTTATATGAACTAGCTGCAAGTCGTGGGAAGGTAAGGTCAACTTAGAGATCAAATTGACTAGGAGTTAACCAAATAGGGTGTGAATTTCACTAAGATCCTATAAATAATCTAGGAATGGCTAGACTGAAGACTAGAACTAGCCAACTAGGCACTAACTAAATGTACAGTGTACTGATTGTGTGAATGTGTCAATGAGTGTGGTGAATTAATTTTATGTTTGTATGGCTTTGAGTGGTGATTGTTCTATGCCATGGAGCTCCATGGGTGCCCGGATATCCGACGGGTTTGGGCATTGATACTTTGATGGATGCGTAGAGGGCAGGCAGATGGGTCATGGGTTGGATTTGGACCAGCTACACCCGGTCCAAACCCAACCCATTGCCATCCCTAGCTACAGACCTACAGTCATAAAGTTGGTTCAGACTTTGACTAGTGAGTGGTCCTGCAGCAGAACACAAACCAAGGGCACTATTTTTTCTAAAAAATAATTGAACCACATCATACATCAACAACATGAATTGGCATAATTATTTTTCTAGAAAATAATTGGCAAGCCACATCATGCATCAACAACATGAATTGGCATTATTTGTTTTCTAGAAAAAAAATAGGCTTTTAGGGAAGAACAGAGATGCGTGAATACCATAGTGATTGACTAGTGTCCCCAAAGTAATTGCCTTGAGCTGAAGGACAATTTACAGGGCCAGCTGCGCCTACATCTTAATTTCTTCTAGCGATCAGGTTGCTCTGTTCAAGTAGTAGTAGTATACCTTCATGAACTTCCTCCTGTCAATCTATTTCTTCCATAGTATTATCGACCGGGCATGCTTTGGTAATATAACGCAAAAGAGGAGCAACTGGATTTGGTATTTTGTGAGAGTAGAAGATCAACTTGTTTACCCTAAAAAAGATCAACATTTTTTTGAGTTAGCGTAAACTCTTTTTTTTGAGGTAATAATTATGGAACATGTTTGGTAGTAGAAGATCAAATTACGGACAAAACAACTTACCTGCGCTGGCCGTATTGGATGCCCCTGACGGATCTCCTGCCCAAGTACGCCCTGCCTTGTCCGATCTCGATCTGGCTAATTTCTCGATCGATCGAGTCCGATCTGGTCGAGGATTCTCTCCCCGGTCCAATTCAGCTTGGCTACGTATTGTGCAATATTAAATGCCAGGGAGGATTTGAGTTTATGCGCACCTGGCCGGAGACGACTTGCGTGCCGGCGTTCCTTATTCCTAGCTGGTTATAGGAAGGAAGCGAAGGCCTCCAACTCAAACGCACACGACTGTTGGTGCGATCGATGGAGGCAACGAAGATTGCAACGACGCTCCCAGTTGATCTCCTCCTTGAGATCGTGGCACGCACCGACTTCGTTACCGTCGTCCGTTGTGCCGCCGTCTGTAAGCACCTCCGCCGTGACATCTTTAGTTCACTGTTCATACGTCGCTTCAGCCAGCAAGCGGCTTCCACCATGCTCGCACACTGCCCCTATGACATGAAGCTCCTGAATCCGGTCCACCTGGCCACGTCCGCAGCCGCGCACTTCTGCCACAGCTACCTGACGCCTTGCATGTCACGTCACGCTGCCAACCTCTTTGGCCGGTACTATCCGGTGACGTCCCGTGGCGGCCTCGCCGTCCTCGGTTTTTACGAGAAATCCGAATCCGAGCGCTCCTCTGGCCTTTGCGTGTATGATCCCATGACGGGCCGCCACACCTTCCTCTCAAGACCGACAGGTGACCTTACTACTCGGGACAACCGGCAGGCATACGTCCCGCTCACCGCCGCAGACGGAATCGACTGCTCCTTCAAGCTGCTCTTCATCAGTGTCTGCGAATGGGGCATCAAAGTACATGCTGCCACATTCTCCTCTGGTACCTGGCGGCCCCTTACTTCTCATGTGAGCCACCCTGCCTTTCCATGGATGCACACAATTGGGTACAACACCCCTGCTATCCTCCGTGGCGGCATCATCCACTGGCTAGTGTGCTACAGGGACAAAATCCTCACATATGATGTGGGCACAGGGGCGCCGGGACGGGTGAAGCTCCCACCCACCATTCACAATCAAAGCAAGCTCCACTTGGCAACGTCACTAGACGGGAACCTGTTGAAACTACTCGCCATAGAGGGGTTCAAGATATCGGTGTGGCGACAACTACCTGCGGTCACAGCAAGTTGTGGTTGGTCGCTGGAAAATGTGATCGACATTGAGCACAAACTACGGTTGGTGTGTCCAGACTGTTGGAAATATGCCCTAGAGGCAATAATAAATTAGTTATTATTATATTTCTTTGTTCATGATAAACGTTTATTATCCATGCTAGAATTGTATTGATAGGAAACTCAGATACATGTGTGGATACATAGACAACACCATGTCCCTAGTAAGCCTCTAGTTGACTAGCTCGTTGATCAATAGATGGTTACGGTTTCCTGACCATGGACATTGGATGTCATTGATAACGGGATCACATCATTAGGAGAATGATGTGATGGACAAGACCCAATCCTAAGCCTAGCACAAGATCATGTAGTTCGTATGCTAAAGCTTTTCTAATGTCAAGTATCATTTCCTTAGACCATGCGATTGTGCAACTCCCGGATACCGTAGGAGTGCTTTGGGTGTGCCAAACATCACAACGTAACTGGGTGGCTATAAAGGTACACTACAGGTATCTCCGAAAGTGTCTGTTGGGTTGGCACGAATCGAGACTGGGATTTGTCACTCCGTGTAAACGGAGAGGTATCTCTGGGCCCACTCGGTAGGACATCATCATAATGTGCACAATGTGATCAAGGAGTTGATCACGGGATGATGTGTTACGGAACGAGTAAAGAGACTTGCCGGTAACGAGATTGAACAAGGTATCGAGATACCGACGATCGAATCTCGGGGAAGTACAATACCGATAGACAAAGGGAATTGTATACGGGATTGATCGAATCCTCGACATCGTGGTTCATCCGATGAGATCATCGTGGAACATGTTGGAACCAACATGGGTATCCAGATCCCGCTGTTGGTTATTGACCGGAGAACGTCTTGGTCAAGTCTGCATGGTTCCCGAACCCGTAGGGTCTACACACTTAAGGTTCGATGACGCTAGGGTTATAAAGGAAGTTTGTATGTGGTTACCGAATGTTGTTCGGAGTCCCGGATGAGATCCCGGACGTCACGAGGAGTTCCGGAATGGTCCGGATGTAAAGATTTATATATGGGAAGTCCTGTTTTGGTCACCGGAAAAGTTTCGGATTTTATCGGTAACGTACCGGGACCACTGGGAGGGTCCCGGGGGTCCACCAAGTGGGGCCACCAGCCCCGGAGGTTTGCATGGGCCAAGAGTGGTGAGGGACCAGCCCCTGAGTGGGCTGGTGCGCCTCCCACAAGGCCCAAGGCGCAGCAAAGGAGGAGAAGGGGAAACCCTAGGCTCAGATGGGCCTAAGGCCCACCCTAGGGGGCGCGCCCCTCTCCCCTTGGCTGCCCCCCTCAAACCCATCTAGGGCTGCCGCCCCTCTAGGGGTGGGAACCCTAGAGGGGGCGCACCCTCCTCCCTCTCCCCTATATATAGTTGAGGTATTTGGGGCTGCCATCATACGAGTTTGGACCTCTCCATGGCGCAGCCCTGCATATCTCCTTCCTCCTCTCCCGCGGTGCTTGGCGAAGCCCTGCAGGATTGCCATGCTCCTCCACCACCACCACGCCGTTGTGCTACTGCTGGATGGAGTCTTCCTCAACCTCTCCCTCTCTCCTTGCTGGATCAAGGCATGGGAGATGTCACCGGGCCGTACGTGTGTTGAACGCGGAGGTGCCATCCGTTCGGCACTAGGATCTCCGGTGATTCGGATCACGACGAGTACGACTCCTTCAACCCCGTTCACTTGAACGCTTCCGCATAGCGATCTACAAGGGTATGTAGATGCACTCTCCTTCCCCTCGTTGCTGGTTTCTCCATAGATAGATCTTGGTGACACGCAGGAAATTTTTTGAATTTCTGCTACGTTCCCCAACAGTGGCATCATGAGCTAGGTCTATGCGTAGCTTCTATGCACGAGTAGAACACAAAGTAGTTGTGGGCGTTGATTTTGTCAATTTACTTGCCGTTACTAGTCTTATCTTGATTCGGCGGCATCGTGGGATGAAGCGGCCCGGACCGACCTTACACGTACTCTTACGTGAGACTGGTTTCACCGACTGACATGCACTAGTTGCATAAGGTGGCTGGCGGGTGTCTGTCTCTCTCACTTTAGTCGGATCGGATTCGATGAAAAGGGTCCTTACGAAGGGTAAATAGCAATTGGCATATCACGTTGTGGTTTTGCGTAGGTAAGAAACGTTCTTGCTAGAAACCCATAGCAGCCACGTAAAACATGCAAACAACAATTAGAGGACGTCTAACTTTTTTTTGCAGGGTATGCCTTGTGATGTGATATGGCCAAAAGGATGTGATGAATGATATATGTGATGTATGAGATTGATCATGTTCTTGTAATAGGAATCACGACTTGCATGTCGATGAGTATGACAACCGGCAGGAGCCATAGGAGTTGTCTTTATTTATTTATGATCTGCGTGTCAACATAAACGTCATGTAATTAATTTACTTTATTGCTAAAGCGTTAGCCATAGTAGTAGAAGTAATAGATGACGTGACAACTTCAAGAAGACACGATGATGGAGATCATGATGATGGAGATCATGGTGTCATGCCGGTGACAACGATGATCATGGAGCCCCGAAGATGGAGATCAAAAGGAGCAATATGATATTGGCCATATCATGTCACTATTTGATTGCATGTGATGTTTATCATGTTTATACATCTTATTTTCTTAGAACGACGGTAGTAAATAAGATGATCCCTCACTAAAATTTCAAGAAGGTGTTGCCCCTAACTGTGCACCGTTGTGAAAGTTCGTCGTTTCGAAGCACCACGTGATGATCGGGTGTGATAGATTTTTACGTTCGAATACAACGGGTGTTGACGAGCCTAGCATGTACAGACATGGCCTCGGAACACATGCGAAACACTTAGGTTAACTTGACGAGCCTAGCATGTACAGACATGGCCTCGGAACACAAGAGACCGAAAGGTCGAGCATGAGTCGTATAGAAGATACGATCAACATGAAGATGTTCACCGATGTTGACTAGTCCGTCTCACGTGATGATCGGACACGGCCTAGTTGACTCGGATCATGTAATCACTTAGATGACTAGAGGGATGTCTATCTGAGTGGGAGTTCACAAGATGAACTTAATTATCCTGAACATAGTCAAAAGGTCTTCGCAAATTATGTCGTAGCTCGCGCTTCAGTTCTACTGTTTAGATATGTTCCTAGAGAAAATTTAGTTGAAAGTTGATAGTAGCAATTATGCGGACTAGGTCCATAAACTGAGGATTGTCCTCATTGCTTCATAGAAGGCTTATGTCCTTAATGCACCGCTCAGTGTGCTGAACCTCGAACGTCGTCTGTGGATGTTGCGAACATCTGACATACACGTTTTGATGACTACATGATAGTTCAGTGCGTAATGCTAAATGGTTTAAAATTGAGGCACCAAAGAAGTTTTTGAAACATCACAGAACATATGAGATGTTCCAAGGACTGAAATTGGGATTTCAGGCTCGTGCCCACGTCAAGAGGTATAAGACCTCCGACGATTTTCTTAGCCTGCAAACTAAGGGAGAAAAGCTCAATTGTTGAGCTTGTGCTCAGATTGTCTGAGTACAACAATCGCTTGAATCGAGTGGGAGTTGATCTTCCAGATGAAATAGTGATGGTTCTCCGAAGACATTACCACCAAGCTGCTAGAGCTTCGTGATGAACTATAATATATCAGGGACATATATGATGATCCTTGAGATATTCGCGATGTTTGACACCACAAAAGTAGAAATCAAGAAGGAGCATCAATTGTTGATGGTTGGTGAAACCACTAGTTTCAAGAAGGGCAAGGGCAAGAAGGGATACTTCATGAAACGGCAAATCAGCTGCTGCTCTAGTGAAGAAACCCAAGGTTGAACCCAAACCCGAGACTAAGTGCTTCTGTAATAAAGGGAACAACCACTGGAGCAGAATTACCCTAGATACTATATCCAGTATCCGGTATCCGGGAGTTGCACAATCTCATGGTCTAAGGAAATGATACTTGACATTAGAAAAGCTTTAGCATACGAACTACATGATCTTGTGCTAGGCTTAGGATTGGGTCTTGTCCATCACATCATTCTCCTAATGATGTGATCCCGTTATCAATGACATCCAATGTCCATGGTCAGGAAACCGTAACCATCTATTGATCAACGAGCTAGTCAACTAGAGGCTTACTAGGGACATGGTGTTGTCTATGTATCCACACATGTATCTGAGTTTCCTATCAATACAATTCTAGCATGGATAATAAACGATTATCATGAACAAGGAAATATAATAATAACTAATTTATTATTGCCTCTAGGGCATATTTCCAACAGTCTCCCACTTGCACTAGAGTCAATAATCCAGTTCACATCGATATGTGATTAACACTCAAGGTCACATCCCCATGTGACTAACACCCAAAGAGTTTACTAGAGTCAATAATCTAGTTCACATTACCATGTGATTAACACTCGATGAGTTCTGGGTTTGAACATGTTATGCTTGTGAGAGATGTTATAGTCAACGGGTCTGAATCTTTCAGATCCGTATGTACTTCGCAAATTTCTATGTCATCTTGTAGATGCAACTACTATGCTACATTTGGAGCTATTCCAAATAACTATTCTACTATATGAATCCAGTTTACTACTCAGAATAATCTGGATTAGTGTCAAAGTTTGCATCGGCGTAACCCTTTACGATGAACTCTTTTACCACCTCCATAATCGAGAAAATTCCTTAGTCCACTAGTTACTAAGGATAACTTTGACCGCTGTCCTGTGATCCATTCTTAGATCACTCTTGTACCCCTTGACTGACTCATGGCAAGGCACATTTCAGGTGCGGTACACAGCATAGCATACTGTAGAGCCTATGTCTTAAGCATAGGGGACGACCTTCGTCCTTTCTCTCTATTCTACCATGGTCGAGCTTTAAGTCTTAACTTCATACCTTACAACTCAGGCAAGAACTCCTTCTTTGACTGATCCATCTTGAACACCTTCAAGATCTTGTCAAGGTATGTGCTCATTTGAAAGTACCATTAAGCGTTTTGATCTATCCTTATAGATCTTTATGCTCAATGTTCAAGTAGCTTAATCCAGGTTTTCCATTAAAAAACACTTTCCAAATAACCCTATATGCTTTCCAGAAATTCTACATCATTTCTGATCAACAATATGTCAACAACATATATTTATCAGAAATTCTATAGTGCTCCCACTCACTTCTTTGGAAATACAAGTTTCTCATAAACTTTGTATACACCCAAAATCTTTGATCATCAAAGCATACATTCCAACTCCGAGATGCTTACTCCAGTCCTCAGAAGGATCGCTGGAGCTTTGCATACTTATTAGCATCTTTCAGGATTGTCAACACCTTCCGGTTGTATCACATACAACCTTTCCTCAAAAATCATCGAGGAAACAATGGTTTTTGGCATCCTATCTGCAAGATTTCACAAATAATGCAGTAATTGCTAATATAATTTCAACAGACTCTTAGCATCGCTACGAGTGAGAAAGTCTCATCGTAGTCAACTCCTTGAACTTGTCGGAAAACATCTTAACGACAAGTCGAGCTTTCTTAATGGTGATACTTACCATCATTGTCCGTCTTCCTTTTAAAATCCATCTGCACTCAACAGCCTTACGACCATCGAGCTGTTCTGCCAAAGTCTACACTTTGTTTTCATACATGGATCCTCTCTCGGATTTTATGGCCTCGAGCCATTTATCGGAATCCGGGCCCACCATCGCTTCTCCATAGCTCGTAGGTTCATTGTTGTCTAGCAACATGAATTCCAAGACAGGATTACTTACCACTCTGAAGTAGTATGCATCCTTGTTATCCCACGAGGTTTGGTAGTGACTTGATCTGAAGTTTCATGATCACTATCATAAGCTTCCACTTCAATTGGTGTAGGTGCCACAGGAACAACTTCCTGTGCCCTGCCACACACTAGTTGAAGAGACGGTTCAACAACCTTATCAAGTCTCCACCATCCTCCCACTCAATTCTTTCGAGAGAAACTTTTCCTTGAGAAAAGACCCGATTCCAGAAACAATCCCTTATTGCTTTCGGATCTGAGACAGGAGGTATACCCAACTGTTTTGGGTGTCCTATGAAGATGCATTTATCCGCTTTGGGTTCGAGCTTATCAGCCTAAAACTTTTTCACATAAGCGTCGCAGCCCCAAACTTTTAAGAAATGACAGCTTAGGTTTCCCTAAACCATAGTTCATACGGTGTCATCTCATCGGAATTACGTGGTGCCCCTTTTAAAGTGAATGTGGTTGTCTCTAATGCCTAACCCATAAACTATTGTGGTAATTCGATAAGAGACATCATGGTATGCATCATATCCAATGGGGTGCAGTTATGATGTTCGGACACACCATCACACTATGGTGTTCCAGGCTGTATTAGTTGTGAAACAATTTCCACAATGTCTTAATTTTGTGCCAAACTCGTAATTCAGATATTCATCTCTATGATCATATCATAGATATTTTATCCTCTTGTCACGACGATCTTTCAACTTCACCCTGAAATTACTTGAACCTTTCAATAATTCAGACTCGTGATTCATCAAGTAAATATACTCAACATCTACTCAAATCATCTGTGAAGTAAGAACATAACGATATCCACTACACGCCTCAGCACTCATTGGACTGCACACATCAAAATGTATTACTTCCAACAAGTTGCTTTCTAGTTCCATTTTACTGAAAACGAGGATTTCTGTCATCTTGCCCATGTGGTATGATTTGCATGTCTCAAGTGATTCAAAATCAAGTGAGTCCAAACGATCCATCTGTATAGAGTTTCTTCATGCATATCTACCAACAAACATGGTTCGCATGTCTCAATCCTTTCAAAAATGAGTGAGTCTAAAGATCCATCAACATGGAGCTTCTTCATGCGTTTTATACCGATATGACTTAAGTGGCAGTGCCACAAGTAGGTGGTACTATCATTACTATCTTATATCTTTTGGCATGAACATGTGTATCACTATGATCGAGATTTAATGAACCATTCATTTTAGGTGCAAGACCATTGAAGGTATTATTCAAATAAACAGAGTAACCGTTATTCTCCTTAAATGAATAACCGTATTGCGATATACATAATCCAATCGTGTCTATGCTCAACACAAACACCAATCTCGATGGTAGAGGGAGCGTGCGATGCTTGATCATATCAACATTGGAAACACTTCCAACACATATCGTCAGCTCACCTTTAGCTAGTCTCCGTTTATTTTGTAGCTTTTATTTTGAGTTACTAACACTTAGCAACCGAACCGGTATCTAATACCCTAGTGCTACTAGGAGTACTAGTAAAGTACATATCAACACAATGTATATCCAATATACTTCTATCGACCTTGCCAGCCTTCTCATCTACCAAGTATCTAGGGTAATTCTGCTCCAGTGGATGTTCCCCTTATTACAGAAGCACTTAGTCTCGGATTTGGGTTCAACCTTGGGTTTCTTCACTAGAGCAGCAACTGATTTGCCGTTTCATGAAGCATCCCTTTTGCCCTTGCCCTCCTTGAAACTAGTGGTTTCACCAATCATCAACAATTGATGCTCCTTCTTGATTTCTACTTTTGTGGTGTCAAACATCGCGAATATCTCAAGGATCATCATATATGTCCCTGATATATTATAGTTCATCACGAAGCTCTAGCAGCTTGGTGGTAATGACTTCGGAGAAACATCACTTTCTCATCTGGAAGATCAACTCCCACTCGATTCAAATGATTGTTGTACTCAGACAATCTGAGCACAAGCTCAACGATTGAGCTTTTCTCCCTTAGTTTGCAGGCTAAGAAAATCGTCGGAGGTCTTATACCTCTTAACGTGGGCACGAGCCTGAAATCCCAATTTCAGCCCTCGAAACATCTCATATGTTTCGCGACATTTCAAAACCGTCTTCGGTGCCTCAATTCTAAACCATTTAACTGAACTATCACGTAGTTATCAAAATGTGTATGTCAGATGTTCGCAACATCCACAGACGACGTTCGAGGTTCAGCACACTGAGAGATGCATTAAGGACATAAGCCTTCTATGAAGCAATGAGAACAATCCTCAGTTTACGGACCTAGTACGCATAATTGCTACTATCAACTTTCAACTAAATTTTTCTCTAGGAACATAACTAAACAGTAGAACTGAAGTGCGAGCTACGACATAATTTGTGAAGACCTTTTGACTATGTTCAGGATAATTAAGTTCATCTTATGAACTCCCACTCAGATAGACATCCCTCTAGTCATCTAAGTGATTACATGATCCGAGTCAACTAGGCCGTGTCCGATCATCACGTGAGACGGACTAGTCATCATCGGTGAACATCTTCATGTTGATCGTATCTTCTATACGACTCATGCTCGACCTTTCGGTCTCTTGTGTTCCGAGGCCATGTCTGTACATGCTAGGCTCGTCAAGTCAACCTAAGTGTTTTGCATGTGTTCCGAGGCCATGTCTGTACATGCTAGGCTCGTCAAGTCAACCTAAGTGTTTTGCATGTGTTCCGAGGCCATGTCTGTACATGCTAGGCTCGTCAACACCCGTTGTATTCGAACGTAAGAATCTATCACACCCGATCATCACGTGGTGCTTTGAAACGACGAACTTTCGCAACGGTGCACAGTTAGGGGGAACACTTTCTTGAAATTTTAATGAGGGATCATCTTATTTACTACCGTCGTTCTAAGCAAATAAGATGTATAAACATGATAAACATCACATGCAATCAAATAGTGACATGATATGGCCAATATCATATTGCTCCTTTTGATCTCCATCTTCGGGGCTCCATGATCATCATCGTCACCGGCATGACACCATGATCTCCATCATCATGATCTCCATCATCGTGTCTTCATGAAGTTGTCTCGCCAACTATTACTTCTACTTCTACAGCTAACGGTTAGCAATAAAGTAAAGTAATTACATGATGTTTATGTTGACACGCAGGTCATAAATAAATAAAGACAACTCCTATGGCTCCTGCCGGTTGTCATACTCATCGACATGCAAGCCGTAATTCCTATTACAAGAACATGATCAATCTCATACATCACATATATCATTCATCACATTCTTCTTGGCCATATCACATCACATAGCATACCCTGCAAAAACAAGTTAGACGTCCTCTAATTGTTGTTTGCATGTTTTACGTGGCTGCTATGAGTTTCTAGCAACAACGTTTCTTACCTACGCAAAAACCACAACGTGATATGCCAATTGCTATTTATCCTTCATAAGGACCCTTTTCATCAAATCCGATCCGACTAAAGTGGGAGAGACAGACACCCGCCAGCCACCTTATGCAACTAGTGCATGTCCGTCGGTGGAACCGGTCTCACGTAAGCGTACGTGTAAGGTTGGTCCGGGCCGCTTCATCCCACAATGCCACCGAATCAAGATTGGACTAGTAACGATAAGCATATTGAACAAAATCAATGCCCACAACTACTTTGTGTTCTACTCGTGCATAGTAACTACGCATAGACCTAGCTCATGATGCCACTGTTGGGGAACGTAGCAGAAATTCAAAATTTTCCTACGTGTCACCAAGATCTATCTATGGAGAAACCAGCAACGAGGGGAAGGAGAGTGCATCTACATACCCTTGTAGATCGCTATGCGGAAGCATTCAAGAGAACGGGGTTGATGGAGTCGTACTCGTCGTGATCCAAATCACCGATGATCCTAGCGCCAAACGGACGGCACCTCCGCGTTCAACACACGTACGGAGCAGCGACGTCTCCTCCTTCTTGATCCAGCAAGGGGGAAGGAGAGGTTGAGGAAGATGGCCCCAACAGCAGCACGACGGCGTGGTGGTGGTGGAGCTGCAGTACTCCGGCAGGGCTTCGCTAAGCACTATGGAGGAGGAGGATGTGTTGGAGAGGGAGAGGGAGGCACCAAAGGCAAGGGTGAGAGGTCCTCCCTTCCCCCCACTATATATAGGGGGCCTAGGGGGGGAGGGCACCGGCCCTAGGAGATCCAATCTCCTAGGGGGGGGGGGGGGGGGCGGCGGCCAAGGGAGGAATCCCTCCTCCCCAAGGCACCTAGGAGGTGCCTTCCCCTTCTAGGACTCTTCCTTTAGGGTTTCCCCCACCCTAGGCGCATGGGCCCTAGGGGAAAGTGGCGCCCCAGCCCACTTTGGGCTGGATCCCTTCCCACTTCAGCCCATGGGGCCCTCCGGGATAGGTGGCCCCACCCGGTGGACCCCCGGGACCCTTCCGGTGGTCCCGGTACAATACCGGTGACCCCGAAACTTGTCCCGATGGCCGAAATAGCACTTCCTATATATAATTCTTTACCTCCGGACCATTCCGGAACTCCTCGTGACGTCCGGGATCTCATCCGGGACTCCGAACAACATTCGGGTTACTGCATATACATATCCCTACAACCCTAGCGTCACCGAACCTTAAGTGTGTAGACCCTACGGGTTCGGGAACCATGTAGACATGACCGAGACGTTCTCTGTTCAATAACCAACAGCGGGATCTGGATACCCATGTTGGCTCCCACATGTTCCACGATGATCTCATCGGATGAACCACGATGTCAAGGACTTAATCAATCCCGTATGCAATTCCCTTTGTCTATCGGTACGATACTTGCCCGAGATTCGATCGTCGGTATCCTGATACCTTGTTCAATCTCGTTACCGGCAAGTCTCTTTACTCGTTTCGTAACACATCATCCCGTGATCAACTCCTTGATCACATTGTGCACATTATGATGATGTCCTACCGAGTGGGCCCAGAGATACCTCTCCGTTTACACGGAGTGACAAATCCCAGTCTCGATTCGTGCCAACCCAACAGACACTTTCGGAGACGTTTGGCACCCAGTTACGTTGTGACGTTTGGCACACCCAAAGCACTCCTACGGTATCCGGGAGTTGCACAATCGCATGGTCTAAGGAAATGATACTTGACATTAGAAAAGCTTTAGCATACGAACTACATGATCTTGTGCTAGGCTTAGGATTGGGTCTTGTCCATCACATCATTCTCCTAATGATGTGATCCCGTTATCAATGACATCCAATGTCCATGGTCAGGAAACCGTAACCATCTATTGATCAACGAGCTAGTCAACTAGAGGCTTACTAGGGACATGGTGTTGTCTATGTATCCACACATGTATCTGAGTTTCCTATCAATACAATTCTAGCATGGATAATAAACGATTATCATGAACAAGGAAATATAATAATAACTAATTTATTATTGCCTCTAGGGCATATTTCCAACACAAACGTCACAACGTAAATGGGTGGCTATAAAGGTACACTACAGGTATCTCCGAAAGTGTCTGTTGGGTTGGCACGAATTGAGACTGGGATTTGTCACTCCGTGTAAACGGAGAGGTATCTCCGGGCCCACTCGGTAGGACATCATCATAATGTGCACAATGTGATCAAGGAGTTGATCACGGGATGATGTGTTACAGAACGAGTAAAGGGACTTGCCGGTAACGAGATTGAACAAGGTATCGAGATACCGACGATCGAATCTCGGGCAAGTACAATACCGATAGACAAAGGGAATTGTATACGGGATTGATCGAATCCTCGACATCGTGGTTCATCCGATGAGATCATCGTGAAACATGTGGGAACCAACATGGGTATCCAGATCCCGCTGTTGGTTATTGACCAGAGAACGTCTCGGTCATGTCTGCATGGTTCCCGAACCCGTAGGGTCTACACACTTAAGGTTCGATGACGCTAGGGTTATAAAGGAAGTTTGTATGTGGTTACCGAATGTTGTTCGGAGTCCCGGATGAGATCCCGGACGTCACGAGGAGTTCCGGAATGGTCCGGATGTAAAGATTTATATATGGGAAGTCCTGTTTTGGTCACCGGAAAAGTTTCGGGTTTTATCGGTAACGTACCGGGACCACCGGGAGGGTCCCGGGGGTCCACCAAGTGGGGCCACCAGCCCCGGAGGTTTGCATGGGCCAAGAGTGGTGAGGGACCAGCCCCTGAGTGGGCTGGTGCGCCTCCCACAAGGCCCAAGGCGCAGCAAAGGAGGAGAAGGGGAAACCCTAGGCTCAGATGGGCCTAAGGCCCACCCTAGGGGGCGCGCCCCTCTCCCCTTGGCCGCCCCCCTCAAACCCATCTAGGGCTGCCGCCCCTCTAGGGGTGGGAACCCCAGAGGGGGCGCACCCTCCTCCCTCTCCCCTATATATAGTTGAGGTATTTGGGGCTGCCATCATACGAGTTTGGACCTCTCCATGGCGCAGCCCTGCATATCTCCTTCCTCCTCTCCCGCGGTGCTTGGCGAAGCCCTGCAGGATTGCCATGCTCCTCCACCACCACCATGCCTTTGTGCTGCTGCTGGATGGAGTCTTCCTCAATCTCTCCCTCTCTCCTTGCTGGATCAAGGCATGGGAGACGTCACCGGGCCGTACGTGTGTTGAACGCGGAGGTGCCGTCCGTTCGGCACTAGGATCTCCGGTGATTCGGATCACGACGAGTACGACTCCTTCAACCCCGTTCACTTGAACGCTTCCGCATAGCGATCTACAAGGGTATGTAGATGCACTCTCCTTCCCCTCGTTGCTGGTTTCTCCATAGATAGATCTTGGTGACACGTAGGAAATTTTTTGAATTTCTGCTACGTTCCCCAACACAGACATCCCCCACAGGAGTGGCAATGTAGTTGTTGATTTCGAAGGCTCCGGAAAGAGGAGCGGCGACGTGCTGCTGCTGCAGGTATATAGGAAATACGGATGTACTCCGCTCATAGTTCTTGATCTGCAGAAGAAGGAGATGCATACACATAAGTGGGGCTTCTCATTTTGGGAGATCAACCTATCATCCCACCTAGAAACTATGAAAGTATTTTCTTAGCTAGCTAGCCAAGTAGAGAGAGTAGTATGCAAATAAACAGATGTTCACGTGACTATCGCATTTTTGCGCCTAAGCGGTATGGAGTGTTTTTTGCCACTCTTGGTAACCAAACTTACTGGTGCCCTAGCTCAACCAAAGTAAAATGTTTTGACTCCTAAATTATAAATATGTAATTTTTTGATATTTTATTTATGTCATTGTTTTTTATGGATCTCCTATGCAATAGATAAACAAGGGATGACACGACCAATAAATTCAGAAAAGCAACATTTTTTACACGGTTGCTATATTGGTTTTACGAAATTATCTTTCAAGATCACACCTCTATTGAGATGCCGTAATCTATTATATATCTATTTGACGGAACATTAAGTTTCTAAATGAATTTGCTGGGGCATTAGAGCATCTACAGCCGGACCCTATACTTTTCCCCTAAACGTCCACCTCATCAGTGCCCGGTCAAAAAATAGGAACCTAACTGAACTGCACGCTTCCCTCCTAAACTTCCGGACTGATCGGCACCCCTCAAATCGAGACCAAATATAAGGGCAATATGAGGGGTTGTGGGCATGCCCGGGCAAGGCTCCACGTCAGATGTAGCGAGCCGGCCACCCGACCTGCAGCGACTTGGGCCAGAAGGCCGTGGCCACGAAGTCGCCATAAGGCTGGCCGCCGGAGCTAGGTGCGCTGGGGACCGGAGTCTGCGGGCCGCGCCGCGACGGAGCTTGCTGGCGTCACCCTGGAGCTCGCCCGAGCCTCGCTGGAGCCGGAGCTCGCGCATCCGGCCAGGCTGCTATGCCGCGCTAGAGCTCTGGTTTATTAGTTACTTGTGAGATGAAGACAAGCGAGGTTTATTTGCTGGCTGGCCGCCATTGTTGTATTTATTTAGCTAGCTGTGTATTTGAACGACACGATCGGAGAAAATACCATAAGTTCTATACTCGCCGCCCCCGCAAAAAAGAAGTTATATACTCGCCGAGTCTATATGATGCACCGTGTTGCAACTAGCTAGCAGGGCCATGCGGCCGCGCCGGCATGAGAAGGGGAGGTATCGAGCTCGCGAGGGGCTCGCCGTCGAATTGGGTTGGCCAGCTGTGCAGCTACGCCGCCCACCATGCGTGCCGCTAAGTTAGGGATCGATGTGGTACGTGCGTGTCACGTCATGTTCACGTCACTTGAACGCATGTGCACGTCTTGCTGCAAGCTGACTAGCCGTATATACGTACGTAGATAGTGGCATTACAACCACATGGCCGCCGCCGCCGGACCAAACTCGATCAAGCCGGACCCGCAGGATAGTGGCATTCTGGCAACAAGTTCAGTTACGACTTACGACGCAGATCATGTGTTCCATTCATGGAAAAATTGGTTTACTCGGTTGACAGGCGCAGTCTACCTGGGCTGCAAGTCCAGCTTAATAAAATTAGGCCAGTGGGTGTGGATGCTCGATCCAAGAAAATATTTCTCTTTTGACAAGTGTAGTGTAAACCTACGCTCACGAGCAAATTACCAGTTGCTCCTGTGTTTCACGGACACACAAACGAACGATGGGTGCAGCTCTCGATGGATGTCCTTCACTGGCAGCAGTTTATAAATGCCCGGATAATGAGAGCCACAAGATAGCCTTCTTCTACTTCCTTTTTTCTTTCTTTTCTGTGGACTGGTTTGACTTTAAGATTTCAGAAGCTGCTTCGGGAGGCCTCTACCACTTCAGTTAGGTTCACGTTGGCACCACTTCTAAAAAATGGAGACAATACAGTATCCTTTTCTTCTCGTGTCGACGTGTACCAAAGAAGGTGGCAGGTGCATGCAATGCAATGATGCAAGCGTATGCAATTATATAAAAAGGGTGAATTTTATTGGCTTGACGTGTACTCAAGGGGTACTTCCTTTCGACAAAAGATGAATTTTATTGGCTCAAAATAAAGCATCAAGTATATACAAACATAATGAACATACACCTGGATTCTGCATAGTTAAGATGCACACAGCTAACATCAACACACACAAAAAACATCGGCAAATAGCCAAATTATATAAGACCAAAACTATGCCTAAGCGAGTAAAAATAAAAAAAAATTGAAAGCGATCAAATCTGCGATCGACAAACTACAACAATGATCATATCCGCACCAACCATCTCATGACACCCCGAGTACAACAACAACGCCTTCAGAAAGGTAGTGACGCTCGACCGCCATCGTCATCGGATCCAACCACAAAAGGCCAGAGTCTAGATTTTCATCCTCAAGACACTACTAGGAGAAAGCTTATAGATAGAATTTTAGCAGTAGCGTGCTATAACTGTCCAACACTACTGCTAGTTAGTGGTAGCGCTGTACATACACCATCGCTACAGGTAGTGAAGTAGCAATAGCGCTGGGCCAAGGGGCAGCGCTACTGTTAAGTGTGCACGGGCCAGAAGGTGGGGCCTCGTTAGCAGTAGCGCTTATCATCGGACCACGCTACTGCTATTGGGCTTAGCAGTAGCGCCCTCTTGGGACAAGCGGTACTGCTATGGGTGCCTTATCGAATTTTCTCCCCGTGCTCGACCTTCTTACTCCCCTCACTCCCCGTTGTGTCACTATGCCTCCGCCGCCGCTGTTCTCCCTCCTCCTTCCACGGTACGGGGCGACCCTCCTCCTCCCACCGCCCTCCTCCCTTCTCCTCCGGCCGCGCCCTCCTCCCTCCTGCTTCCCTCCATCTCTCCTCACTGATATGTTCTTGTATATTGTAGTTTTTTTTATTGTTTTTTCAATACAATAGAATGTAGATTATTTGCATGGAATAGAAAATTTTCAATGTAGGTCTTTTGAATAGAAAATTTTCAATGTAGGTATTTGAATAGAGTAGATTTTTTTTGTAAATGTAGGTATCTTGAATAGAATAGAAATGTGGCACAGGGTACATGACCGACGATATGTTAGTAGTTGTTATAGAAATGTTAGTAGTTTCGTTATAAAAAAAATTAGGTATATAAAGTTTCAAAAGTTTACTAATTTTGTGCATAGGTTTGGAGGTAGTTGATGCCTAGTGAACTTTGAGAGAGAGAGAGAGAGAGAGAGACCTAATGAAATGAAATGTTATCGCAAAAAAATGTTACGCTTCCTATCAAAATTAAACCACTAAAATGCAATGAGCATACCAAGTTCGAAATTTTCTATATAAATGCTCATGTGTGGCGCAGGATATATCAATGACGAGCTGGTCGACGACGCCCAGAAGATCACCGACGACACCCGCATCCTCGACGACAACCATCGTCTATAGTGAGTAAACATGTATATCTAGTGTTGTGTACTAGCTAGTGTTGCTCAAATATGAGTGGCCTATGTTTGCAGGGAACACCTCCAAGTGGCCTATGTTTTGCCGGAATGTTGATTAATTTCCGTTCCGGCAAATTTCAGGGGCTCGATATTTCCTTTTTAGCAAAGGTCATGCTGGATTTTTCCGTGAATTTTAGCATGGCTTGTGCTAGAATGTAGGAAATATCGAGTGCCTTGAATTTGCCGGAAAGAGCATTAAATGACATTTTGGGTTGACTTTAAGTCTGTTGGGGCTCCTTACATGACAGTTAAAAAACAGTGAGGGAGTGTCCACCATATATGAGAGAAGAAGAATGCCGACTATTGTCGTGGGGGTCGTTCTTCCTCTTCTTTCTCATGATAGACCTTTTGGTAATGCACGGGAAGGAAGAGAAGAACGACCATCACCGACGGTCGCAAATGTCAGAGATGAAGAATCCCGAGTGTTGTCATGGGGGTAGCTTCTCCTTCGTTCCCGTGTGCTAGACAATTTGATGTAATGCACTCGGGAACGAAGGGAGGAGCTACCATCACTGACGGTCGAATATATCAGAGAGGGAGTGCCCACCATATACACCACGTCATATCAGAATTTTCAAGGAAGACTCGACGGACCGAAAGTCAACCCATGATGAATACTAATAATCGAATTTAGTTTTTGTAGTACATGTATTGAAATCCAGAAGTTTAATCTTTGAATTATGAACACAACAGATGTCTGATGACGATAGGATCTCGGAGTGCATTACTGCTACGATGACCGGAGTTTGTGTGATAGGTTTCCTCACCTGCAAAATGATAGGTTTTTCACTATGAAGCTGGACGAGACCTTTGATGTTTGTACGGTACGCAACGACAAGCATTTCATCATTATTAATATCATCATTTGTTCTTATTTTGTTCAACATGTAATTTTTTGATTTTTTTTCAATTCGATTAATACATCCCGTGCCATGCAAGACCATATGTATTGGAGAAGCTCGGTTTCAAAGACTTTGAGAATATGGAGACGAGGAGGTCTCACTTAAGAACTAAACATGGTTATGCGTTTCGGGTTAAGATGTACAATGCGGTCAATAACTCCCATTTTGGTTGCTCTAATTGGGAAGCTCTCTGCAAGGCATATGGATTTGACGAGGGAATGCAAATAACATTTGATATTCGTCCCGAAGATGATGATGATGATACTGACATCTGGGTGGATGTGGATATGCCTCCAGTTTTGCCTAAATGTGAGTTTCTCAAACTATTTTGTTAAGTTAAGTAATTTATATTGTTAATTTACAAATATTTTGTGTTAATCGGCACTAAACTTATTTATTTATAATTGTCATTTTATTTCTTATTTTCAAAAAAATACATGGAATGTTGTAGACAGGACATACTACAGCTATGACTCCGAGCTTAATTGTGAGGAGAAAGGTTATCTTGTCTCATTAATAGATGATGTTGAGGCCTTTAAAACCAATCACTCTATCCTCCCAAATTTTCGGACATCGGAAAGGTTCCAAGTGATTCGGGTATTTTTCGGAGTACCGGGGAGTTACAGGAATACGGGGAAGAAGTATTGGGCCTCATGGGCCAAGTGGTGGAAGAGAGGAGGCAGGGCGCGCGCCCCCCAGCCCAAACCGAATTGGACTAGGGGGCTGGCCCCCCTTTCCTCCTTTCTTCCCTCTCCTTCCTTCTCCCTTTCCTCCTTCCTTTCCTCCTCCTAGTAGGAGTAGGAAAGGGGAGTCCTACTCCTACTAGGAGGAGGACTCCTCCTCCTGGCGTGCCCTACAGGAGCCGGCCGGCCTCCCCTTGCTCCTTTATATACGGAGGCAAGGGGGCATCCTAGAACACACAAGTTGATTGTTCCAAGCCGTGTGCGGTGCCCCCCTCCACCATAATCCACCTCGATCATATCGTAGCGGTGCTTAGGTGAAGCCCTGCGTCGGTAGCAACATCATCACCGTCATCACGCCGTCGTGCTGACGGAACTCTCCTGTGAAGATCTGCTGGATCGGAGTTCGTGGGACGTCATCGAGCTGAACGTGTGCTGAACTCGGAGGTGCCGTACGTTCAGTACTTGGATCGGTCAGATCGTGAAGACGTATGACTACATCAACTGCGTTCTCATAACGCTTCCGCTTACGGTCTATGAGGGTACATGGACGATACTCTTCCCTCTCGTTGCTATGCATCACCATGATCTTGCGTGTGCGTAGGAATTTTTTTGAAATTACTACATTCCCCAACAGTGGCATCCGAGCCAGGTTTATGATTAGATGTTATATGCACGAGTAGAACACAAGTGAGTTGTGGGAGATACAAGTCATACTGCTTACCAGCATGTCATACTTTGGTTCGGCGGTATTGTTGGATGAAGCGGCCCGAACCGACATTACGCGTACGCTTACGCGAGACTGGTTCTACCGACGTGCGTCACACACAGGTGGCTGGCGGGTGTCAGTTTCTCCAACTTTAGTTGAACCGAGTGTGACTACGCCCGGTCCTTGTTGAAGGTTAAAACAGCACCAACTTGACGAAATATCATTGCGGTTTTGATGCGTAGGTAAGAATGGTTCTTGCTCAGCCCGTAGCAGCCACGTAAAACTTGCGAGAACAAAGTAGAGGACGTCTAACTTGTTTTTGCAGGGCATGTTGTGATGTGATATGGTCAAGACATGATGCTAAATTTTATTGTATGAGATGATCATGTTTTGTAACACAGTTATCGGCAATTGGCAGGAGCCATATGGTTGTCGCATTATTGTCTGAAATTCAATCGCCATGTAATTGCTTTACTTTATCACTAAGCAGTAACGATAGTCGTGGAGGCAATAGTTGGCGTGACGACAATGATGCTTTGATGGATATCAAGGTGTCAAGTCGATGACGATGGTGATCATGATGGTGCTTTGGAGATGGAGATCACAGGCACAAGATGATGATGGCCATATCATATCACTTATATTGATTGCATGTGATGTTTATTCTTTATGCATCTTATTCTGCTTGATTGACGGTAGCATTATAAGATGATCTGTCACTAAATTTCAAGGTACAAGTGTTCTCCCTGAGTATGCACCGTTGCCAAAGTTCGTCGTGCCGAGAGACCACGTGATGATCGGGTGTGATAAGCTCTACGTTCACATACAACGGGTGCAAGCCAGTTTTGCACATGCAGAAATACTCGGGTTAAACTTGACGAGCCTAGCATATGCAGATATGGCCCCGGAACACTGAGACCGAAAGGTCGAGCGTGAATCATATAGTAGATATGATCAACATAGTGATGTTCACCATTGAAAACTACTCCATTTCATGTGATGATCGGTCATGGTTTAGTTGATATGGATCACGTGATCACTTAGATGATTAGAGGGTTGTCTATCTAAGTGGGAGTTCTTAAATATGATTAATTGAACTTTAATTTATCACGAACTTAGTACCTGATAGTATTTTGCTTGTCTATATTGTTGTAGATAGATGGCCCGTGCTGTTGTTCCGTTAAATTTTAATGCGTTCCTTGAGAAAGCAAAGTTGAAAGATGATGGTATCAATTACACGGACTAGGTACGTAACTTGAGGATTATCCTCATTGCAGCACAGAAGAATTACTACTTGGAAGCACCGCTAGGTGCCAAACCCGCTGCAGGAGCAACGCCAGATGTTATGAACGTCTAGTAGAGCAAAGCTGATGACTACTCGATAGTTCAGTGTGCCATGCTTTACGGCTTAGAACCGGGACTTCAACGACGTTTTGAACATCACGGAGCATATGCGATGTTCTAGGAGTTGAAGTTAATATTTCAAGCAAATGCTCGGATTGAGAGATATGAAGTCTCCAATAAGTTCTACAGCTGCAAGATGGAAGAGAATAGTTCTGTCAGTGAACATATACTCAGAATGTTTGGGTACCATAACCACTTGACTCAACTGGGAGTTAATCTTCCTGTTGATAGTGTCATTGACTGAGTTCTTCAATCACTGCCACCAAGCTACAAGAGCTTCATGATGAACTATAATATGCAAGGGATGGATAAGACGATTCCCAAGCTCTTCGCAATGCTAAAAGCTGAGGAGGTAGAAATCAAGAAGGAGCATCAAGTGTTGATGGTCAACAAGACCACTAGTTTCAAGAAAAAGGGTAAAGGGAAGAAGAAAGGGAACTTCAAGAAGAACGGAAAACAAGTTGCTGCTCAAGAGAAGAAACCCAAGTCTGGACCTAAGCCCGAGACTGAGTGCTTCTACTGCAAAGGGACTGGTCACTGGAAGCGGAGCTGCCCCAAGTATTTGCCGGATAAGAAGGATGGAAAGGTGAATAAAGGTATATGTGATATACATGTTATTGATGTGTACCTTACTAAAACTCGTAGTAGCACCTGGGTATTTGATACTGGTTCTATTGCTAATATTTGCAACTCGAAACAGTGACTACGGATTAAGCGAAGATTGGCTAAGGACAAGGTGACGATGCGCGTGGGAAATGGTTCCAAAGTCGATGTGCTCGCCGTCGGCACGCTACCTCTACATCTACCTTCGGGATTAGTTTTAGACCCAAATAATTGTTATTTGGTGCCAGCGTTGAGCATGGACATTATATCAGGATCTTGTTTGATGCGAGACGGTTATTGATGTCTACTACACAACCTTCTTCTTGTAGACGTTGTTGGGCCTCCAAGTGCAGAGGTTTGTAGGACAGTAGCAAATTTCCCTCAAGTGGATGATCTAAGGTTTATCAATCCGTGGGAGGCGTAGGATGAAGATGGTCTCTCTCAAACAACCCTGGAACCAAATAACAAAGAGTCTCTTGTGTCCCCAACACACCCAATACAATGGTAAATTGTATAGGTGCACTAGTTCGGCGAAGAGATGGTGATACAAGTGCAATATGGATTGTAGATAAAGGTTTTTGTAATATGAAAATATAAAAACAGCAAGGTAACTAATGATAAAAGTGAGCGTAAACGGTATTGCAATGCGTTGAAACAAGGCCTAGGGTTCATACTTTCACTAGTGGAAGTTCTCTCAACAATAATAACATAATTGGATCATATAACTATCACTCAACATGCAACAAAAATTCACTCCAAAGTCACTAATAGCGGAGAACAAAACGAAGAGATTATGATAGGGTACGAAACCACCTCAAAGTTATTCTTTCGGATCGATCTATCATAGAGTTTGTACTAGAATAACACCTTAAGACACAAATCAACCAAAACCCTAATGTCACCTAGATATTCCAATGCCACCTCAAGTATCCGTGGGTATGATTATACGATATGCATCACACAATCTCAGATTCATCTATTCAACCAACACATAGAACCTCAAAGAGTGCCCCAAAGTTTCTACCGGAGAGTCAAGACGAAAACGTGTGCCAACCCCTATGCATAAGTTCACGGAACTCGCAAGTTGATCACCAAAACATACATCAAGTGGATCACGTGATATCCCATTGTCACCACAGATAAGCACATGCAAGACATACATCAAGTGTTCTCAAATCCTTAAAGACTCAATCCGATAAGATAACTTCAAAGGGAAAACTCAATTCATCACAAGAGAGTAGAGGGGGAGAAACATCATAAGATCGAACTATAATAGCAAAGCTCGTGATACATGAAGATCGTACCACCTCAAGAACACGAGAGAGAGAGAGAGATCAAACACATAGCTACTGGTACATACCCTCAGCCCCGAGGGTGACCTACTCCCTCCTCGTCATGGAGAGCGCCGGGATGATGAAGACGGCCACCGGAGAGGGATTCCCCTCCTCCGGCAAGGTGCCCGAACGGGTCTAGATTGGTTTTCGGTGGCTACGGAGGCTTCTGGCGGCGGAACTACCGATCTATTCTGCTCCCCAAAGTTTTTAGGGTATATGGATATATATAGGAGGAAGAAGTACGTCGGTGGATCTCCGGGCTGTCCACGAGGCAAGGGGCGCGCCCAGGGGGGGTGGGTGCGCCCCCACCCTCGTGGGGAGCCCGGGACTCTTCTGGTCCATCTCCGATACTCCGTGGGCTTCTTCTGGTCCAAAAAAAAGTTCCGTGAAGTTTCAGGTCAATTGGACTCCGTTTGATTTTCCTTTTCTGCGATACTCTAAAACAAGGGAAAAAACAGAAACTGGCACTGGGCTCTAGGTTAATAGGTTAGTCCCAAAAATCATATAAAATAGAATATAAATGCATATAAAACATCCAAGGTTGATAATATAATAACATGGAACAATCAAAAATTATAGATACGTTGGAGACGTATCAAGCATCCCCAAGCTTAATTCCTGCTCGTCCTCGAGTAGGTAAATGATAAAAACAGAATTTTTGATGTGGAATGCTATCTAACATATTTATCCATGTAATCTTCCTTATTGTGGCAAGAATATTCAGATCCATAAGATTGAAGGCAAAAGTTTAATATTGACATAAAAACAATAATACTTCAAGCATACTAACGAAGTAATCATGTCTTCTCAAAATAACATGGCCAAAGAAAGCTATCCCTACAAAATCATATAGTCTGGCTATGCTCCATCTTCACCACACAAAATATTTAAATCATGCACAACCCCGATGACAAGCAAAGCAATTGTTTCATACTTTTGATGTTCTCAAACTTTTTCAATCTTCACGCAATACATGAGCGTGAGCCATGGACATAGCACTATAGGTGGAAAAGAATGGTGGTTGTGGAGAAGAAAAAAAGGAGAAGATAGTCTCACATCAACTAGGCGTATCAACGGGCTATGGAGATGCCCATCAATAGATATCAATGTGAGTGAGTAGGGATTGCCATGCAACGGATGCACTAGAGCTATAAGTGTATGAAAGCTCAAAAAGAAACTAAGTGGGTGTACATCCAACTCGCTTGCTCACGAAGACCTAGGGCATTTTGAGGAAGCCCATCATTGGAATATACAATCCAAGTTCTATAATGAAATATTCCCACTAGTATATGAAAGTGACAACATAGGAGACTCTCTATCATGAAGATCATGGTGCTACTTTGAAGCACAAGTGTGGTAAAAGTATAGTAGCATTGCCCCTTCTCTCTTTTTCTCTCATCTTTTTGTGTTTTTTGGGCCTTCTCTTTTTTTGGCCTTTCTTTTTTTTTCGTCCGGAGTCTCATCCCGACTTGTGGGGGAATCATAGTCTCCATCATCCTTTCCTCACTGGGACAATGCTCTAATAATGATGATCATCACACTTTTATTTACTTACAACTCAAGAATTACAACTCGATACTTAGAACAAAATATGACTATATGAATGCCTCCGGCGGTGTACCGGGATGTGCAATGAATCAAGAGTGACATGTATGAAATAATTATGATCGGTGGCTTTGCCACAAATACGATGTCAACTACATGATCATGCAAAGCAATATGACAATGATGAAGCGTGTCATAACAAATGGAACGGTGGAAAGTTGCATGACAATATATCTCAGAATGGCTATGGAAATGTCATAATAGGTAGGTATGGTGGCTGTTTTGAGTAAGGTATATGGTGAGTTTAAGGTACCGGCGAAAGTTGCGCGACACAAGAGAGGCTAGCAATGGTGGAAGTGTGAGAGTGCGTATAATCCATGGACTCAACGTTAGTCATAAAGAACTCACATACTTATTGCAAAAATCTATTAGTTATCATAACAAAGTACTACGCGCATGCTCCTATGGGGATAGATTGGTAGGAAAAGACCATCGCTCGTCCCCGACCACCACTCATAAGGAAGACAATCAATAAATAAATCATGCTCCGACTTCATCACATAACGGTTCACCATACATGCATGCTACGGGAATCATAAACTTTAACACAAGTATTTATCAAATTCACAACTACTCAACTAGCATAACTCTAAGATCACCATCTTCATATCTCAAAACAATTATCAAGTATCAAACTTCTCATAGTATTCAATGCAGTTTTTAGGAAAGTTTTTATTGTATCCCACTTGGATGCCTATCATATTAAGACTAGTTTCATAACCAAAGCAAATTACCATGCTGTTTAGGACTCTCAAAATAATATAAGTGAAGCATGAGAGTTCATCTATTTCTATACAATAAAACCACCACCTTGCTCTAAAAAGATGTAAGTGAAGCACTAGAGCAACAACAAACTACTCCGAAAGATATAAGTGAAGATCAATGAGTAGTAGAATAATTATGCAACTATGTGAAGACTCTCTAACATTTAAGAATTTCAGATCTTGGTATTTTATTCAAACAGCAAGAAAAACTAAATAAAATAAAATGACGCTCCAAGCAAAACACATATCATGTGGTGAATAAAAATATAGCTCCAAGTAAAGTTACCGATGAACGAAGACGAAAGAGGGGATGCCATCCAGGGCATCCCCAAGCTTAGGCTCTTGGTTGTCCTTGAATATTACCTTGGGGTGCCTTGGGAATCCCCAATCTTAGACTCGTGCCACTCCTTATTCCATAGTCCATCGAATCTTTACCCAAAACTTGAAAACTCCACAACACAAAACTTAACAGAAAACTCGTAAGCTCCATTAGTGTAAGAAAATAAATCACCACTTAGGTACTGTTGTGAACTCATTCTAAATTCATATTGGTGTAATATCTACTGTGTTCCAACTTATATATGGTTCATACCCTCCGATACTACTCATAGATTCATCAAAATAAGCAAACAACACATAGAAAACAGAATCTGTCAAAAACAGAACAGTCTGTAGTAATCTGTAGGTTCCGAGTACTTCTGTAACTCCAAAAATCCTGAGAAAATAGGAAGTCCTAGGCAATTTGTTTATTAATATTATTCAAGTGCAATTGATATTTTATCGCTCTCTGGTAAGAAATGAAAATTATTCTCGTGAGCGCAAACTTTCTGTTTTTTACAGCAAGATCAAATAACAATCACCCAAGAAGGTCCTAAAGGCTTTACTTGGCACAAACACTAATTAAAACATAAAACCACATCTAAACAGAGGCTAGATGAATTATTTATTACTAAATAGGCACAAAAAGCAAGGAACTAAAAATAAAATTGGGTTGCCTCCCAACAAGCGCTATCGTTTAACGCCCCTAGCTAGGCATGATGATTTCAATGATGCTCACATAAAGGATAAGAATTGAAACATAAAGAGAGCATCATGAAGAATATGACTACCACATTTAAGTCTAACCCTCTTCCTATGCATAGGGATTTTGTGAGCAAACAACTTATGGGAACAATAATCAACTAGCATAGGAGGGCAAAACAAGCATAACTTCAAAACTTGAAGCACATAGAGAGGAAACTTGATATTATTACAATTCCTACAAGCATATGTTCGTCCCTCATAATAATTTTCAGATGCATCATGAATAAATTCAACAATATAACCATCACATAAAGCATTCTTTTCATGATCTACCAGCATAGAAATTTTATTACTCTCCACATAAGCAAAAATCTTCTCATTCGGAATAGTGGGAGTATCACAAGAAACTCGAATACTATAAATTGTTTCCACATTAAAAGTGTAATGTTCAGAAAAAGGGTAATCATAATCATGACAAGTTTTATAAATATAATCATCACTACTTTTTATAGCATATGTATCATCACAATAATTATCATAAGTAGCAACTTTGTTCTCATCATAATCGATTGAAACCTCTTCCAAGATAGTGGAATCATCACTAAATAAAGTCATGACCTCTCCAAATCCACTTTCATAATTATCATAATAAGATTCAAGATCCTCCAAAATAGTGGGATCATTACTTCCTAAAGTTGACACTCTTCCAAACCCACTTTCATCAATATAATCATCATAAGTAGGAGGCATGCTATCATCATTATAAATTTGCATATCAAAACTTGGGAGACTAAAAATATGATATTCATTAAACGTAGCATCCCCAAGCTTGGGACAAACATTAATTGCAGCAAATATATTCTCAAAAACATCATCTTCATCAAACATAGCATCCCCAAGCTTGGGACTTTTCATATCATAAGCATAATCACACCCCAAGCTTGGGACTTTTCATATCATAAGCATAATCACTCTCATCATTAATAGTATGGACGGCACCAATATTATAGCAATTATCATCATCACAAGGAGTAATAGGAGCAACATCATTTGGGAGGGATACCTTTTTACCTTTGCTTCTCCGTCTTTTCTTTTTCTTCTTCACATCATGTGTGGGTTTAATCCTCTTTTTAGAGCTCCTTATTAATGAGATTGGTTGAATAGGAGGCTCATCCTCGTTACCTGATTCATCATATAATAGGAGGATATTGGGAAGTCTCTTCCCTTTCATTAGTATTCTCTTCATCCTCTATTTTTTTTTCTTTTCTTTATGTAATTGGCAATATAAGGATTTTCAATGCAATTCACCGCACAATACATATAAATTTCCTCTAGATCAAAATTAAGAACTCTATGAAGGGCAAATTCTGGAATAACCTTAGATATATGTTTCATTTGTTCATAACCCAAGAGAAAACTAAGTTCATTATGATGTGCAAGGGAAATCAAGTCATCACAATTTTTGGACACGATACGATCATGAAACAATTTGCATTGGGTACTGAAATGACCACGTTCATTGCAAAGTTCACAAGTAGGGCCAAGAAAGTTTAAATTTTTCAGCACAAACATCTAGCCTTTCTTGCAACCATTTAGTTTCCAAATACTTATGCCTCTTGCAAAATCTATCTTCCCTATTTGGTGTGTAATTGCAAACTCTATGCACTCCACCAAAATCGACATGCTTATAAGAGATATTTTCATCATGACTAGTGCAATCATCATTGGTATTATGGATATTCAAAGAGTTCATACTAATAACATTGCAATCATGCTCATCATTCAAAGATTTAGTGCCAAACATTTTGTAGACTTCTTCTCCTAGCACTTGAGCACAATTTTCCTTTCCATCATTCTCACGAAAGATATTAAAAAGATGAAGCATATGAGACAAACTCAATTCTATTTTTTTGTAGTTTTCTTTTATACTAGTGCTAAAACAAGAAACAAAAAGATTTGATTGCAAGATCTAAAGATATACCTTCAAGCGCTAACCTCCCCGGCAACGGCGCCAGAAAAGAGCTTGATGTCTACTATACAACCTTCTTCTTGTAGACGTTGTTGGGCCTCCAAGTGCAGAGGTTTGTAGGACAGTAGCAAATTTCCCTCAAGTGGATGACCTAAGGTTTATCAGTCTGTGGGAGGCATAGGATGGAGATGGTCTCTCTCAAACAACCCTGCAACCAAATAACAAAGAGTCTCTTGTGTCCCCAACACACCCAATACAATGGTAAATTGTATAGGTGCACTAGTTCGGCGAAGAGATGGTGATACAAGTGCAATATGGATGGTAGATAAATGTTTTTGTAATCTGAAAATATAAAAACAGCAAGGTAACTAATGATAAAAGTGAGCGTAAACGGTATTGCAATGCGTTGAAACAAGGCCTAGGGTTCATACTTTCACTAGTGCAAGTTCTCTCAACAATAATAACATAATTGGATCATATAAGTATCCCTCAACATGCAACAAAGAGTGACTCCAAAGTCACTAATAACGGAGAACAAAACGAAGAGATTATGGTAGGGTACGAAACCACCTCAAAGTTATTCTTTCAGATCGATCTATGATAGAGTTCGTACTAGAATAACACCTTAAGACACAAATCAACCAAAACCGTAATGTCACCTAGATACTCCAATGTCACCTCAAGTATCCGTGGGTATGATTATACGATATGCATCACACAATCTCAGATTCATCTACTCAACCAACACATAGAACCTCAAAGAGTGCCCCAAAGTTTCTACCAGAGAGTCAAGACGAAAATGTGTGCCAACCCCTATGCATAAGTTCACGGAACTCGCAAGTTGATCACCAAAACATACATCAAGTGGATCACGTGATATCCCATTGTCACCACAGATAAGCACATGCAAGACATACATCAAGTGTTCTCAAATCCTTAAAGACTCAATTCGATAAGATAACTTCAAAGGGAAAACTCAATTCATCACAAGAGAGTAGAGGGGGAGAAACATCATAAGATCCAACTATAATAGCAAAGCTCGCGATACATCAAGATCGTACCACCTCAAGAACACGAGAAAGAGAGAGAGATCAAACACATAGCTACTGCTACATACCCTTAGCCCCGAGGGAAAACTACTCCCTCCTCGTCATGGAGAGCGCCAGGATGATGAAGATGGCCACCGGAGAGGGATTCGCCCCTCCGGCAGGGTGCCAGAACGGGTCTAGATTGATTTTTGGTGGCTACGAAGGCTTCTGGCGGCGAAACTCCTGATCTATTCTGCTCCCCGAAAGTTTTTAGGGTATATGGATATATATATATAGGAGGAAGAAGTACGTCGGTGGATCTCCGGGCTGTCCACGAGGCAGGGGGCACGCCCGGGGGGGGGGGGGGGGGGCGCCTCTCACCCTCGTGGGCAGCCCGGGACTCTTCTGGTCCATCTCCGATACTCCGTGGGCTTCTTCTGGTCCAAAAATAAGTTTCGTGAAGTTTCAGGTCAATTGGACTCCGTTTGATTTTCCTTTTCCGCGATACTCTAAAACAAAGAAAAAACAGAAACTGGCACTGGGCTCTAGGTTAATAGGTTAGTCCCAAAAATCATATAAAACAGCATATGAATGCATATAAAACATCCAAGGTTGATAATATAATAACATGGAACAATAAAAAATTGTAGATACGTTGGAGACGTATCAGTTATTCATTTAAATCAGAGAATAATCGTTGTTCTATTTATATGAGTAATATCTTTTATGGTCATGCACCCTTGAAGAGTGGTCTATTTTTAATGAATCGCGATAGTAGTGATACACATATTCATAGTATTGAAGACAAAAGATGCAGAGTTGATAATGATAGTGCAACTTATTTGTGGCACTGCCGTTTAGGTCATATTGGTATAAAGCGCATGAAGAAACTCCATTCTGATGGACTTTTGGAATCACTTGATTATGAATCACTTGGTACTTGCGAACCATGCCTCATGGGAAAGATGACTAAAACGCCGTTCTCCGGAACTATGGAGCGAGCAACAGATTTGTTGGAAATCATACATACTGATGTATGTGGTCCGATGAATATTGAGCCCCGCGGAGGGTATCGTTATTTTCTCACCTTCACAGATGATTTGAGAAGATATGGGTATATCTACTTGATGAAACATAAGTCTGAAACATTTGAAAAGTTCAAAGAATTTCAGAGTGAAGTGGAAAATCATCGTAACAAGAAAATAAAGTTTATACGATCTGATAGTGGAGGAGAATATTTGAGTTACGAGTTTGGTCTTCATTTGAAACAGTGCGGAATAGTTACACAACTCACGGCACCCAAAACACCACAGCGTAATGGTGTGTCCGAACGTCATTATCGTACTTTACTAGATATGGTGCGATCTATGATGTCTCTTACTGATTTACCGCTATCGTTTTGGGGTTACGCTTTAGTGACAGCTGCATTCATGTTAAATAGGGCACCATCTAAATCCGTTGAGACGACACCTTATGAACTATGGTTTGGCAAGAAACCAAAGTTGTCGTTTCTTAAAGTTTGGGGCTGCGATACTTATGTGAAAAAGCTTCAACCCGATAAGCTGGAAGCCAAATCGGAGAAATGTGTCTTCATAGGATACCCAAAGGAGACTGTTGGGTACACCTTCTATCACAGATCCGAAGGCAAGACATTTTTTTGCTAAGAATGGATCCTTTCTAGAGAGGGAGTTTCTCTCGAAAGAAGTGAGCGGGAGGAAAGTAGATCTTGATGAGGTAACTGTACCTACTCCCTTATTGGAAAGTAGTCCATCACAGAAACCGGTTCCTCTGACAACTACACCAATTACTGAGGAAGCTAATGATGATGATCATGAAACTTCAGATCAAGTTACTACCGAACCTCGTAGGTCAAGCAGAGTAAGATCCGCACCAGAGTGGTACGGCAATCCTATTCTGGAGGTCATGTTACTTGACCATGATGAACCTACGAACTATGAGGAAGCGATGATGAGCCCAGATTCCGCAAAATGGCTTGAGGCCATGAAATCTGAGAAGGGATCCATGTATGAGAACAAAGTGTGGACTTTGGTTGACTTGCCCGATGATCGGCAAGCCATCAAGAATAAATGGATCTTCAAGAAGAAGACTTTCGCCGACAGTAACGTTATTGTCTACAAAGCTCGACTTATTGCGAAAGGTTTCCGACAAGTTCAAGGAGTTGACTACGATGAGACCTTCTCACCCGTAGCGATGCTTAAGTCCGTCCGAATCATGTTAGCAATTGCCGCGTTTTATCATTATGAAATTTGGCAAATGGATGTAAAGACTGCATTCCTGAATGGATTTATGGAAGAAGAGTTGTATATGATGCAACCTGAAGGTTTTATCGATTCAAAGGGTGCTATCAAAATGTTGAAGCTCCAGCGATCCATTTATGGTCTGGTGCAAGCCTCTCGGAGTTGGAAGAAACGTTTTGATAGTGTGATCAAAGCATATGGTTTTATACAGACTTTTGGAGAAGCCTGTATTTACAAGAAAGTGAGTGGGAGCTCTGTAGCATTTCTAATATTATATGTGGATGACATATTGTTGATTGGAAATGATATAGAATTTCTGGATAGCATAAAAGGATACTTGAATAAAAGTTTTTCAATGAAAGATCTCGGTGAAGCTGCTTATATATTGGGCATCAAGATCTATAGAGATAGATCAAGACGCTTAATTGGACTTTCACAAAGCACATACCTTGATAAAATTTTGAAGAAGTTCAAAATGGATCAAGCTAAGAAAGGGTTCTTTCCTATGTTACAAGGTGTGAAGTTGAGTAAGACTCAATGCCCAACCACTGCAGAATATAGAGAGAAAATGAAAAGTGTTCCCTATGCTTCACCATAGGCTCTATAATGTATGCAATACTGTGTACCAGACCTGATGTGTGCCTTGCTATTAGTTTAGCAGGGAGGTACCAAAGTAATCCAGGAGTGGATCACTGGACAGCGGTCAAGAACATCCTGAAATACCTGAAAAGGACTAAGGATATGTTTCTCGTTTATGGAGGTGACAAAGAGCTCGTCGTAAATGGTTACTTCGATGCAAGCTTTGACACTAATCTGGACGATTCTAAATCGCAAACTGGATACGTGTTTATATTGAACGGTGGAGCTGTCAGTTGGAGCAGTTCTAAACAAAGCGTCGTGGAGGGATCTACGTGTGAAGCGGAGTACATAGCTGCTTCGGAAGCAGCAAATGAAGGAGTCTGGATGAAGGAGTTCATATCCGATCTAGGTGTCATACCTAGTGCATCGGGTCCAATGAAAATCTTTTGTGACAATACTGGTGCAATTGCCTTGGCAAAGGAATCCAGATTTCACAAGAGAACCAAACACATCAAGAGACGCTTCAATTCCATCCGCGATCAAGTCCAGGTGGGAGACATAGAGATTTGAAAGATACATACGGATCTTAATGTTGCAGACTCGTTGACTAAGCCTCTCTCACGAGCAAAACATGATCAGCACCAAGGCTCCATGGGTGTTAGAATCATTACTGTATAATCTAGATTATTGACTCTAGTGCAAGTGGGAGACTGAAGGAAATATGCCCTAGAGGCAATAATAAAGTTATTATTTATTTCCTTATTCCATGATAAATGTTTATTATTCATGCTAGAATTGTATTAACCAGAAACATAATACATGTGTGAATACATAGACAAACAGAGTGTCACTGGTATGCCTCTACTTGACTAGCTCGTTAATCGAAGATGGTTATGTTTCCTAACCATAGACATGAGTTGTCATTTGATAAACGGGATCACATCATTAGTAGAATGATGTGATTGACTTGACCCATTCCGTTATCTTAGCACTTGATCATTAGCAGAATAAACGGAACTCTCCTGTGAAGCTCTGCTAGATCGGAGTTCATGGGACGTCATCGAGCTGAACGTGTGCTAAACTCGGAGGTGCCATAAGTTTGGTACTTGGATCGGTCGGATCGTGAAGACGTACAACTACATCAACTGCATTCTCATAACGCTTCTGCTTATGGTCTACGAGGGTACGTGGACGATACTCTTCCCTCTCGTTGCTATGCATCACCATGATCTTGCGTGTGTGTAGGATTTTTTTTGACATTACTACTTTCCCCAACACGAAGCACGTCGGTAGAACCAGTCTCATGAACGCGGTCATGTAATGTCGGTCCGGGCTGCTTCATCCAACAATACTGCCGAATCAAAGTAAGACGTTGGTGGTAAGCAGTATGACTATTATCGCCCACAACTCATTGTGTTCTACTCGTGCATATAACATCTACGCATAGACCTAGCCCGGATGCCACTGTTGGGGAACATAGTAATTCAAAAAATTTCCTACGATCACGCAAGATCTAACTAGGAGATGCATAGCAACGAGAGGGGAGAGTGTGTCCACGTACCCTCGTAGACCGAAAGCGGAAACGTTTAGTAACATGGTTGATGTAGTCGAACATCTTCGCGATCCAACCGATCCAAGCACGGAACGCACGGCACCTCCGTGTTCAGCACACGTTCAGCACGATGACGTCCCTCGAGCTCTTGATCCAGTTAAGGAAGAGGGAGAGTTCCGTCAGCACGACGACGTGGCGATGGTGATGATGAAGTTACCGGCGCAGCGCTTCACCTAATCACTACGACGATATGACCGAGGTGTTGAACTGTGGAGGGGGGCACCACACACGGCTAAGAGATTGTCTGTTGTGCTATTGGGGTGCCCCTGGCCATGTATATAAAGGATGGAGGGAGAGAGGAGGCTGGCCAGGAGGGGTGCGCCAGGGGGGGAGTCCTACTTGGACTCCTAGTCCAAGTAGGATTCGACCCCCTTTTCCTTTCTTCCACCGGAGGGAAAGGAAGGAGAGAAGGAGAAGGAAGGAGGGGGCCACGCCCCCACCCCTTGTCCAATTCGGATTGGGCAGGGGGGAGGCACGCGCCACCTCATGGCCCTTCTTCCCTCTCTCCACTAAAGCCCACTAAGGCCCATTAACTTCCCCGGGGGGTTCCGGTAACCTCCCGGTACTCCAGAAAAATGCCCGAACTACTCAGAACCATTCTGTTGTCCAAATGCAACCTTCCAATATATGAATATTTACCTCTCGACTATTTCGAGACTCCTCGCCACGTCCATGATCTCATCCGGGACTCCGAACAAACTTCGCTCATCAAATCACATAACTCATAATACAGATCGTCATCGAACGTTAAGCGTGCGGACCCTACGGGTTCGAGAACAATGTAGACATGACCGAGACACATCTCCGGTCAATAACCAATAGAGGAACCTGGATGCTCATATTGGCTCCTACATATTCTACGAAGATATTTATCGGTCAAACCGCATAACAACATACGTCATTCCCTTTGTCATCGGTATGTTACTTGCCCGAGATTTGATCGTCGGTATCATCATACCTAGTTCAATCTCATTACCGACAAGTCTCTTTACTCGTTCCGTAATGCATCATCCCATAACTAACTCATTAGTCACATTGCTTGCAAGGCTTATATTGATGTGCATTACCGAGAGGGCCCAGAGAAACCTCTCCAATACTCGGAGTGACAAATCCTAATCTTGATCTATGCCAACTCAACAAACACCATCAGAGGCACCTGTAAAGCATCTTTATAATCACCTAGTTATGTTGTGACGTTTGATAGCACACAAGGTGTTCCTCCGGTATTCGGGAGTTGCATAATCTCATAGTCAGAGGAATATGCATAAGTCATGAAGAAAGGAATAGCAATAAAACTAAATGATCATTATGTTAAGCTAATGGATGGGTCTTGTTCTCTAATGATGTGATCCCGTTCATCAAATGACAACACATGTCTATGGTCAGGGAACTTAACCATCTTTGATTAACGAGCTAGTCAAGTAGAGGCATACTAGGGACACTGTGTTTCTATGTATTCACACATGTACTAAGTTTCCAGTTAATACAATTCTAGCATGAATAATAAACATTTATCATGATATAAGGAAATATAAATAACAACTTTATTATTGCCTCTAGGGCATATTTCCTTCACCTAGTTCAGGCCGTCGGCGTCGAACATCTCCTTCCGCCTGGCCTCGAACCAGCTCCTCGTCTTCTTGCTCATCTTGGTCAAGTCCACGCTCATGATCGCAAGGGCCACCTCCTTTGCTTTGGTTGCGGCAATGGTGGCCTCGATGTCGAGCTGCCTCTGCCTGGCCGTGACATTGGCAGCCTTGATGTCGAGCTGCCTTTGCCGGGACGCCTCCTCTAGGTCGATCTTCCTCTTCTTGGCCGCCTCCTCCATCTCAAGCTTCTTCCTTTGAAGCTCTAGGTAAAGGAAATATGCCCTAGAGGAAATAATAAAGTTATTATTTATTTCCTTATTTCATGATAAATGTTTATTATTCATGCTAGAATTGTATTAACCGAAAACATAATACATGTGTGAATACATAGACAAACATAGTGTCACTAGTATGCCTCTATTTGACTAGCTCATTGATCAAAGATGGTTAAGTTTCCTAACCATGGACATGAGTTGTTATTTGATCAATGGGATCACATCATTAGGAGAATGATGTGATTGACTTGACCCATTCCGTTAGCTTAGCACTTGATCGTTTGTTTACTGCTATTGCTTTCTTCATAACTTATACATGTTCTTATGACTATGAGATTATGCAACTCCCGAATACCAAAGAAACATTTTGTGTGCTACCAAGCGTCACAACATAACTGGGTGATTGTCGGTGTCAAAACCGGCGGATCTCGGGTAGGGGGTCCCGAACTGTGCGTCTAGGCCGGATGGTAACAGGAGGCAAGGGACACGAAGTTTTACCCAGGTTTGGGCCCTCTCGATGGAGGTAAAACCCTACGTCCTGCTTGATTAATATTGATGATATGGGTAATACAAGAGTGGATCTACCACGAGATCGGAGAGGCTAAACCCTAGAAGCTAGCCTATGGTATGATTGTTGTTGGGTATGTTGTCCTACGGACTAAAACCCTCCGATTTATATAGACATCGGAGAGGGTTAGGGTTACACAAAGTCGGTTACAATGGTAGGAGATCTGCATATCCGTATCGCCAAGCTTGCCTTCCACGCCAAGGAAAGTCCCTTCCGGACACGGGACGAAGTCTTCAATCTTGTATCTTCATAGTCCAGGAGTCCGGCTGAAGGTATAGTCCGGCTATCCGAACACCCCCTAATCCAGGACTCCCTCAGTAGCCCCTTAACTAGGCTTCAATGACGACGAGTCCGGCGCGCAGATTGTCTTCGGCATTGCAAGGCGGGTTCCTCCTCCAAGTACTTCATAGAAGATTTTGAACACAAAGATAGTGTCCGGCTCTTCAAAATAAGTTTCCACATATTGCCATAGAGAGAATAATACTTACACAAATCTAATCTGCTGACATATTCCGTAGTGTGACACACCACGGCCAAGCCTTTATCCGAGTCGTTTCATTATCCCACCTCAGCGCGTCATGCGAGGCGGTTTCCTTGGCACGTCTTGTTAAAGCAGAGATCGTGTCCCCTTATTCCGGGATTCTCATCAATACGGGCGTGGGTAACCCAACCGCGCCATTGATTACGACGCTTGGAGATAAGCGAGTTTTACCAGGCTGGTGGGGACACGTAGTTGCGTCCACCCATATAAGGGGATAAGGATCCACCTTTTCACCTACGCCTTCCTCCTCCCTTGCTTATCCATTCTTGCGCACTCGAGCTCCAGCGCCCAAGTCCGCACTCCCCACCTCAACCTTCTCCAGCCATGTCCGGAGCGGGAGGCAAGTTGATGGTCTCCTCTGTCACGGAGGGACACATAAAAAAACTGAGGAAGGCCGGATACCTGTCTAACGACATCGCGTACCGGCTTCCCAAAAAGGGGCAGCCCCTCCCCACCCCAAGGCCCCATGAGAGGGTAGTGTTCCTTCCCCACTTCCTCCGCGGACTGGGCTTTCCGATCCACCCATTCGTCCGGGGACTCATGTTCTACTACGGCCTGGATTTCCATGATCTGGCCCCAAATTTCATCCTCAACATCTCGGCGTTTATCGTCGTGTGCAAGGCTTTCCTATGCATCCGCCCCCATTTCGGCCTTTGGCTCAAGACTTTCAATGTCAAGCCGAAGGTGGTGCGCGGCAACCAGGCGGAGTGCGGAGGTGCAATGGTGGGCAAGATGCCCAACGTATTATGGCTCGAGGGCTCCTTTGTGGAGACCCTGAAGGGGTGGCAATCGGGGTGGTTTTACATCACCGAGCCATGCGACCCTGAGTGGGTCGCAGCCCCCGAGTTCCGGTCTGGACCCCCAACGCGGCTCACGTCCTGGAAAGAGACGGGCCTGTCGTGGGGAAACAAAGGAGAGGTGACTGGACTGCAAACATGCATCCAAACCCTGGTGGACAAGCAGCTCAAGCTTGTCAATGTAGTCCAGGTTATGCTGATCCGCCTGATCCTCCCGTGTCAACAACGGGCCTTCAATCTATGGGAGTTCAACCCGGCGCAGCATCGAACTCTGAGCAGGCTCTTCGACACGACGTACAAAGATGCCTGGAAGGTGCTTTTCAAGGGCGCCGAGGCTCCCGCATTCGCCACCGAGGATCGCGGATTCAGCGCGCAGTGTCACGCTAGCACGGTAAGTTGTTTGTACCTTTTATAGGGTATTAGTTTTCCATAGTTTAACTCAATGTGGGATCTAAGCTCCCTTACCTTTGAGAGAGTTGGAAGGCGAAGTCCGGACATATTGACTGACCGACTCCCTTGCCCGAAGACCCAGCCGATGCCCGCTTGGCGAAGCTGCTGGTTCCGACACCCTATGTGGTGCCAGAGAAGAAGGCCACGAAGAAGGCCACGGGGACTCGAAAGAGTGCCCGGCGCCAGGAGGTGTCGGATCCATCATCCGACGGTTCTGAGGTGCATTCCTCCCGTGAAGACGAGGAGGAAGAAGAAGAGACCTCTCCCCCTCCAGCGGGAGGAGAGAAGAAAAGGAAGGCCGCCCTCTCTGGGGAGGCCGGAGGGTCCAAGAAGGGGAGAACCCTTCCCCCGGACTACTCCACCGACATCGACGACGGCGGAGAAGAGTGGCCGGTCAGGGCCAAGCCCCTGGCGAAATCGTAAGTATCCGGATACCAGAGTAATTCATAGTATTCCTTTATTGCACAGCTTTCCCTTATGTCAAATATGATTATGCAGCCCACCCAAAGACCGGCTCGACGCATCGTCGAGCGGTTCACTGGACTCATCAGATGTGAATTCGCTTCCGACGGCTTCCTCCCCCCGCCCTACGGACGACGCTGAAGTGTTGTCTCAACAGGTTCCAAGCCGGGAGGAGGTGGTCCTGGAGGCGCCGCAAGGCGACCTCCCGGACTCCAGGAGTGAAGGGGATAAAACCCCCCAGGGCTCCAAGTCCGGCTCTAGGCCGGACACCGCTCCGGAACCTTCAAAGGTTCCATAGTCCGACGGGGGACCTCCTTCCAAGTGGAGCAAGCCCACCATGCCGGTGACCCCCGTCCAACCGAAGGCGCCGGACAATTTGTTCGAGGCGCTCCAAGGCGCCTCCATCGACGAGGAGCACCGCACCATTATGAGTGCGGTGGTCCAGAAGATTCAGTCCGCCAAGAGCAGACTGACTGAAGCTTGTACTAGCCTTTTAACAGGCTTTGAGGTAAGTAAATAATGTGTAAATAATATTACCGCATAGACAGTAGCCCCTGATGCTCTGTTTGCCGTTCGGGAAGAAAAGCCGAATAGAGGATCAAATAAAATTCGCAGGAGTCTAACAAAAAGGAGTCAATATGCGTATGCAGGCTTCTCTGCTTGCATCTGCCGCACTGACTGCGGAAGTGGACACGCTAAAGTAGAACCTCGAGCAGTCCGAGCAAGAGCTCGGGCGTGCCAAGAAGCAGCTCGAGGACAATGAAGGTGAGAAATACCTTGTTTAAATATATATAAAAAGGTGCAATTGCGAAAAATGATAGGATTGTCGTGGCTATTGTAGGGGCCACGTCTGAGGTGGCGACCCTTAAGCAAGCTCTGGTCGAGGCCGAGAAGAGGGCGGCCACGGAGCGCACCGAGGGGGAGAAGTACGAGGCCCAGATTGTCAAGGTGCAGCAAGAGCTCCAGGTTCTCATGAAAAAAACATGAGAGTTTGGAGCTTGACTCAAAGACGCGAGCGTCCGAGCTCGCGGGGGCTATTGAAAATGCCAAGTCTGCCAAGGCCGAATCCCAGAAGACCCTCCAAGAGTTGGATGAAGTGAAGAAGATAGCGGCGGGTAAGGCATTCTTTATGCAAAGCAAACACATAAACGTGAGTTACTTGTTACTTACCCGAATCCGGAGCTCTCCAGGAGCGTTCGCAGATCTTCCCCGGAGTGTGTCCGATGCCGCCGCATTCTATCGAGCCGAGGAGGGCAGCTCGACAGAGAAGGTGTTCTGGTCTCAGTATGCTGAGGCCGGACACCCCATGCCCCTGAGCGACCAGCTGAAGCAACTGGTCGAGCTCCACAAGGCGGCCGAACAGGCCATGAAGGACCTCATAGTTCGGCTGTGGCCTGGAGAGGCTCTGCCTGGGAGCTATTTCGGGCTGGTGCGGCGGCTGGTGGAGGCCTGTGCAAGGCTCGAAGTCATCAAGCGCTCCGTCTGCATTGAAGGTGCCCGTAGGGCCCTTGCCCGTGCTAAGGTGCACTGGGGCAAGCTGGATGCTGAGAAGCTTGTGAAGGACGGGCCACCGCCGGGGAAAGAGCATCGCAAGCCCGAGAATTATTATAAGGATGTTCTGAAGGGGTGCCTGCCTTGTGGCGGATGAATGTTCTAGGGATGTAATTTTTGAGTGAAACTTGCTCATTTTGTCCTGTGCGCTGAAAACTTGTTCATATGCGCTAAGCAATGCCGTTGGAATTTAAAATATTACCTTCTGTGCGGCTGTTTATCAATTCTGAGAGATGGCGAGTCGTCGGCTTCTGCCCCCGTGCCGCTAGTGCTGGGGTGTTCGGGGATAAACCCGAGCGCTCCTTTTCCTATGTTTGGGTCCTTCGAGGGAGGCGCTCAGCCCAACGAACAAGGCAATCAGACTATAATGCGTGAACACTCTCACTTAGCCATAGAATTCTATAATTTTAAATTTCGGCGAAGCCCCTGGTATTCGGAAGACCGAGTTCGGGGCGCTATCCACGCCTTGGCCGGACAGAGCCGACTCCTCACTCTAAGCGGCATAAGTCTTTAGGGACTCGAAAAACCTCTCGAACAGCGACCAACTCTCGCTTCATCATGACAATCAGTTTTAGCTTTCTCCACTGAGGTGCTCGACCCAGCTCAACTGGGGCACAATCGCAGTGGTTCTCCTAGTGCTACCTTAGCCGATATAGCGGAACGTAAGGCACCAAAACATAGGAGCCGGGCAAACCCAACTATTGACCCAAGACATGATTCGGAGCCGATGCATATAATGCTATAAGTTTGGGGTGCCGCACTTGTTAAAGTGTTCGGACTTCTCATACCATGTTGAGGGGTACTGAAGCCCCTGGCGTATTTTGGCCGTACCAAAGTGTACAGGTACAACATGTCATTAAGGAACATATATTAAAAAAGAGTAATGCAAAAATAGACAAAAGCTATGCATTGTTTATTAAAGAGGGATGCGATCAAAGCAGAACGATACAAATAATGCGATAAGCAAAAGGTTGGACTATTTAACATGTCCGTTCCAGGGGCAAGCTACGGAATAATATGCGAAACAGGTATACTGCTCGTGATAGAGACCACCTGGGAGTTCCGTAATGCGGCATGGCTTGTCTGCTTCCCTGGTTCTTGCATCGTTTGTGCGGCAATTGAACTGCCGAACAGGCCTTCCGAAGGATGGAGTCCTAAAAGTAAGAGAAAATTAAAAAATCGGCAGCCCCTGGTACGGTTTAAGCCGTGTTTCGGGCGTGCCGTGATGGTGCCCCTCCCCCTGTACCCATGGTGTCTCTAGAGTGTAGTTATGTACGCGAAGTGCTGGCGTCGCCTTTTTGCGAGGGCTGGGGTTGGGGCCGCATTGCTACGCCTGCTCAGATCGTGCCAGGCGGTCTTGTTGTAGGCTACTCCGGGCGCGCTTGACGGTGTCCGGTCGTTTAGTGGCCGGACTGGAGAACTGCCTGGAGAGGCTGCTTTGTACTTCCGCTGCAAGGGCCGCCGTGTGCTCCTCCGTTCGGAGGGAGCGTTCGGTGTTTCCATTGACCGTGATTACTCCTCGAGGGCCTGGCATCTTGAGCTTAAGGTATGCGTAGTGTGGTACCGCGTTGAACTTGGCAAATGCGGTTCGCCCGAGCAGTGCGTGATAGCCACTGCGGAATGGGACTATGTCGAAGATTAACTCGCTTCGGAAATTATCCGGAGATCCGAAGACCACTTCAAGTGTGTCTGAGCCTGTACAGTTGGCCTCTACACCTGGTATTACGCCTTTAAAGGTCGTTTTGGTGGGCTTAATCCTCGAAGGATCTATGCCCATTTTCCGCACTGTATCCTGGTAAAGCAGGTTCAGGCTGCTGCCGCCGTCCATAAGGACTCTAGTGAGGTGAAATCCGTTAATAATTGGGTCTAGAACCAATGCGGCGAATTCACCATGACGGATGCTAGTGGGATGGTCCCTTCAATCAAAGGTGATCGGGCAGGAGGACCATGGGTTGAACTTTGGGGCGACTGGCTCTACCGCGTATACGTCCCTTAACGCGCGCTTCCGCTCCCTTTTGGGGACGTGGGTTGCGTATATCATGTTCACCGTCCGCACTTGTGGGGGAAAACCCTTCTGTCCACTGTTGTTCGGCGGCCGGGGCTCCTCGTCGTCATCGCTATGCAGCCCCTTGTCTTCATTTTCGGCGTTTAACGTGCCTGCCTGATTGAACACCCAACAATCCCTGTTGGTGTGATTGGCCGGCTTTTCGGGGGTGCCATGTATTTGGCACAAGCGGTCGAGTATTCGGTCCAAACTGGATGGGCCCCTAGGATTCCTTTTGAATGGCTTTTACCGCTGACCGGATTTAGAGCCTCTGAATCCGGCATTAACTGCCGTATCCTCAGCATTGTCGCCGTTAATGCGGCGCTTCTGCTTGTTGCGACGCGACCTGCCACTATTGTCCCTGGTATCCGAATTACCAGGGTTCTTGGTCATATTGTTGCTATGAGCAAGCCAGCTGTCTTCTCCCGCGCAAAAGCGGGTCATGAGTGTCGTGAGTACTGCCATAGACTTCGGTTTTTCCTGTCCAAGGTGCCGGGCAAGCCACTCGTCACGGATATTGTGCTTGAAGGCTGCTAGGGCCTCGGCGTCCCGACAGTCGACTATTTGATTTTTCTTTGTTAGGAACCGTGTCCAGAATTGCCTGGCCGATTCATCTGGCTGCTGAATTACGTGACTTAGGTCATCGGCGTCTGGGGGTCGCACATAAGTGCCCTGGAAATTGTCGAGGAATGCGGCTTCCAGGTCCTCCCAACAACTGATTGATCCTGCTAGCAAGCTGTTAAGCCAATGCCGAGCTGGTCCTTTGAGCTTGAGTGGGAGGTATTTGATGGCGTGGAGATCATCGCCGCAGGCCATGTGGATATGAAGGAGATAATCCTCGATCCATACCGCAGGATCTGTTGTGCCATCATATGATTCGATATTTACGGGTTTGAAACCCTCGGGGATTTGATGATCCATTACTTCGTCTATGAAGCATAGTGGGTGTGCGGCGCCTCTATACTGGGCTATGTCATGACGTAGCTCCAATGAGCTTTGTCTACTGTGTTCGGCCCTACCGGATTTATGTCCGGCGTGACGGTTATTGTTTCGAGTCATGGGGCGCTCACGTGATCCGTAGATCGATCTTGTTTGCCTTGCCTTGTCCTCCAACATATCTCGCAGGTCTGGCACATTTTCCCGTGCCTTGGTACGGGGTGCGGCTTGAGTGGAGGGCCGAGAGGCCTCTCTGTCGCGGCCACGAGGTGGCCGGTCGGCCGTATCAAGTGCTTCCTCCTCTAATCGGGGTAGCAACCTGCGCTTTGGGTAGCTCTTGGAGGGGCGTTCGAGTTTATGCTCTTCGGCTGCAAGGACTTCAGTCCATCTGTCGACTAGCAAATCTTGATCAGCTCTAAGCCGTTGCTGCTTTTTCTTGAGGCTTCTTGCCATGGCCATAAGCCTGCGTTGAAAATGCTCTTGCTCGACGGGATCCTCTGGCACGACGAATTCATCGTCGTCGAGGCTTGCCTCGTCTTCGGAGGGAGGCATATGATTATCGTCCTCGACCTCTCTGTCTGCCGCTCTCTCAAGAGGGCTGGTTTCTCCATCCTCCTGTGCTGAATATTGCTGGAGGGGGTTTTCTTAGGCACTCTCAGGAGTATTATTATCTCCCGTGCTTGAATCACCGTATTTGTTTTGGCGGGATTTTGAGCGGCGCCGCTGACGCCGGCGCTTAGGCTGTTTCTTGGAGGGGTCATCCTCCGCTGTTTCATCGCCATCTCCTTCTTTCGGGGTGTCCACCATGTATATGTCATATGACGAGGTGGCTTTCCAGGTCCTAATAGGCGCTGGTTCTTCATCGTCTCCTTCATCGGCGTCCATACCGTCGATGTCTTCAGAGTCGAAGTCGAGCATGTCGGTTAAATCGTTGACAGTGGCTACAAAGTGGGTGGTGGGTGGGTTTTGAATTTCTTCATCATCCGTACCCCAACCTTGCTGACCGTAGTCCGGCCAAGGCTCTCCTGATAAAGAGAGAGACTTCAGTGTCTTCAGAATATCGCCGAAAGGCGAGTGCTGAAAGATGTCCGCGGCAGTAAACTCCATGATCGGCGCCCAATCGGATTCGATCGGCAGGGGCGCGGAGGGTTCGGAGTCCGAAGAGGAGTCCGGCTCCTTGGAGTCACGAGTCTCGCAGAGTGTGGGGATGGTGTTCGGCTCGATCGTCGTTGGGATCGCAGCCCCCGAGGGGGCGTCCAACCACCCATCCTCGATCGGTGCAGTTGGCTCCGAACTAAGGGTCGAAGCCGATGTGGGTGCGGCCTCCAGGGCACTGTTCGGCGGCAGAGCTAGATCATGCTCGTTGTGACAGTGCGGCGCGCTCAGCAGTGGCTCGAATCCGTCGAAGATCAAGTCCCCGCGGATGTCAGCCGTGTAGTTTAAGCTTCGAAATCTGACCTGACGACCAGGGGTATAGCTTTCGATCTGCTCCAGATGGCCAAGTGAATTTGCCCGTAGTGCGAAGCCACCGAAGATGAAGATCTGTCCGGGGAGGAAGGTCTCACCCTAGACTGCATCGCTATTGATGATCGTAGGAGCCATCGAGCCTGACGGTGACAACACAGAGGAACTCTCAATGAAAGCACCAATGTCGGTGTCAAAACCGGCGGATCTCGGGTAGGGGGTCCCGAACTGTGCGTCTAGGCCGGATGGTAACAGGAGGCAAGGGACACGAAGTTTTACCCAGGTTCGGGCCCTCTCGATGGAGGTAAAACCCTACGTCCTGCTTGATTAATATTGATGATATGGGTAATACAAGAGTGGATCTACCACGAGATCGGAGAGGCTAAACCCTAGAAGCTAGCCTATGGTATGATTTTTGTTGGGTCTGTTGTCCTACGGACTAAAACCCTCCGGTTTATATAGACATCGAAGAGGGTTAGGGTTACACAAAGTCGGTTACAATGGTAGGATATCTGCATATCCGTATCGCCAAGCTTGCCTTCCACGCTAAGGAAAGTCCCTTCCAGACACGGGACAAAGTCTTCAATCTTGTATCTTCATAGTCCAGGAGTCCGGCTGAAGGTATAGTCCGGCTATCCGAACATCCCCTAATCTAGGACTCCCTCAGTGATCATAAAAAGGTGCTCTACAGGTGTTTGATACGTCTCCGTCGTATCTACTTTTCCAAACACTTTTGCCCTTATTTTGGACTCTAACTTATATGATTTGAATGGAACTAACCTGGACTGACGCTGTTTTCAACAGAATTACCTTGGTGTTGTTTTACGTGCAGAAAGCAAATATTCTCGGAAAGTCCTGAAACTCCACGGAATACCTTAGAAAAAATAATAAAAAATCCTCGCCAAAGATGAAGACCAGGGGGCCCACTGTTGGGGAACGTAGCAGAATTTTAAAATTTTCTACGCATCACCAAGATCAATCTATGGAGTCATCTAGCAACGAGGGAGAGAGGAGTGCATCTACATACCCTTGTAGATCACAAGCGGAAGCGTTCAAGAGAACGGGGTTGATGGAGTCGTACTCGACGTGATCCAAATCACCGAAGATCCTAGTGCCGAACGGACGGCACCTCCGCGTTCAACACACGTACAGAGCGAGGACGTCTCCCGCGCCTTGATCCAGCAAGGAGGAGGGAGAGGTTGAGTAAGAGGGCTCCAACAGCAGCACGACGGCGTGATGGTGATGAAGCTGCAGTACTCCGGCAGGGCTTCGCCAAGCTCTTATGGAGGAGGAGAGGTGTTGGGGAGGGGAGGGGCTGCGCCTTGGATGTTGTGTGCAGCCCTCCCCTCACCCCTCTATTTATAGGGGAAAGGGGAAGGGGGCCGGCCCCCTCTAGATAAGATCTAGAGGGGGGGTGGCCAAGGGGAGGGGGGCTTGCCCCCCAAGCAAGGGGGCGCCCCCCCTTAGGGTTTCCCCCAACCCTAGGCGCATGGGCCCTAGGGGTGTGTGGCGCCCCAGCCCACTTGGGCTGGTTCCCTTCTCCATACAGCCCATAAGGCCCTCCGGAAGAGGTGGACCCTCCCGGTGGACCCCCAGAACCCCTCCGGTGGCCCTGGTACAATACCGATATGCTCCCGAAACTTTCCGGCGACCATATGATAACTTCCCATATATAAATCTTTACCTCCGGACCATTCTGGAATTCCTCGTGACGTCCGGGATCTCATCCGGGACTCTGAACAACATTCGGTAATCACATACAAGTCTTCCTAAAAACCCTAGCGTCACCGAACCTTAAGTGTGTAGACCCTACGGGTTCAGGAGACATGCAGACATGACCGAGACGACTCTCCGGTCAATAACCAATAGCAAGATCAGGATACCCATGTTGGCTCCCACATGCTCCATGATGATCTCATCGGATGAACCACGATGTCGAGGATTCAATCAATCCGTATACAATTCCCTTTGTCAATCGGTACGTTACTTGTCCGAGACTCGATCATCGGTATCCCAATACCTTGTCCAGTCTCGTTACCGGCAAGTCACTTTACTCGTACCGTAATGCATGACACCGTGATCAACCACTTGATCACATTGAGCTCATTATGATGATGCATTACTGAGTGGGCCCAGAGATACCTCTCCGTCATACGGAGTGACAAATCCCAGTCTCGATTCGTGCCAAACCAACAGACACTTTCGGAGATACCTGTAATGTACCTTTATAGTCACCCAGTTACGTTGTGACGTTTGGCACACCCAAGGCACTCCTACGGTATCCGGGAGTTGCAAAATCTCATGGTCTAAGGAAATGATACATGACATTCAGAAAAGCTACAACAAACGAACTACACGATCTTTGAGCTAAGCTTAGGATTGGGTCTTGTCCATCACATCATTCTCCTAATGATGTGACCCCGTTATCAATGACATCTAATGTCCATAGTCAGGAAACCATGACTATCCTTTGATCAACGAGCTAGTCAACTAGAGGCTCACTAGGGACGTGTTGTGGTCTGTGTTGTGGTCTATGTATTCACACATGTATTACGATTTCCGGATAACACAATTATAGCATGAACAATAGACAATTATCATGAACAAAGAAATATAATAATAACCATTTTATTATTGCCTCTAGGGCATATTTCCAACAGTCTCCCACTTGCACTAGAGTCAATATTCTAGTTACATTGTGATGAATCGAACACCCATGCAGTTCTGGTGTTGATCATGTTTTGCTCTAGGGAGAGGTTTAGTCAACGGATCTGCTACATTCAGGTCCGTATGTACTTTACAAATCTCTATGTCTCCATTTTGAACACTTTCACGAATGGAGTTGAAGCGACGCTTGATATGCCTGGTCTTCCTGTGAAACCTGGGCTCCTTGGCAAGGGCAATAGCTCCAGTGTTGTCACAGAAGAGGGTCATGGGGCCCGACGCATTGGGTATGACTCCTAGGTCGGTAATGAACTCCTTCACCCAGACTGCTTCTTGTGCTGCCTCTGAGGCTGCCATGTACTCCGCTTCACATGTAGATCCCGCCACAACGCTTTGCTTGCAACTGCACCAGCTTACTGCCCCACCATTCAAAATATACACGTATCCGGTTTGTGACTTAGAGTCATCCAGATCTGTGTCGAAGCTAGCATCGACGTAAACCTTTACGACGAGCTCTTCGTCACCTCCATAAACGAGAAACTTTTCCTTAGTCCTTTTCAGGTACTTCAGGATATTCTTGACCGCTGTCCAGTGTTCCATGCCGGGATTACTTTGGTACCTTCCTACCAAACTCACGACAAGGTTTACATCAGGTCTGGTACACAGCATAGCATACATGATAGACCCTATGGCCGAGGCATAGGGGACGACACTCATCTTTTCTCTATCTTCTGCCGTGGTCGGGTATTGAGCCGTACTCAATCTCGTACCTTGCAATACAGGCAAGAACCCCTTCTTTGACTGATCCATTTTGAACTTCTTCAATATCTTGTCAAGGTACGTACTCTGTGAAAGACCAATGAGGCGTCTCGATCTATCTCTATAGATCTTGATGCCTAATATATAAGCAGCTTCTCCAAGGTCCTTCATTGAAAAACACTTGTTCAAGTAGGCCTTTATGCTTTCCAAGAATTCTATATCATTTCCCATCAACAGTATGTCATCCACATACAATATGAGAAATGCTACAGAGCTCCCACTCACTTTCTTGTAAATGCAGGCTTCTCCATAAGTCTGCATAAACCCAAACACTTTGATCATCTCATCAAAACGAATGTTCCAACTCCGAGATGCTTGCACCAGCCCATAAATCGAGCGTTGGAGCTTGCACACCTTGTCAGCATTCTTAGGATCGACAAAACCTTCCGGCTGCATCATATACAATTCTTCCTTAAGGAAACCATTAAGGAATGCCGTTTTGACGTCCATTTGCCATATCTCATAATCATAGAATGCGACAATTGCTAACATGATTCGGACGGACTTCAGCTTCGCTACGGGTGAGAAAGTGTCATCATAGTCAACCCCTTGAACTTGTCGATAACCCTTAGCGACAAGCCGAGCTTTATAGATGGTCACGTTACCATCCGCGCCTGTCTTCTTCTTAAAGATCCATTTATTTTCTATGGCTCTCCGATCAACGGGCAAGTTAGTCAAAGTTCATACTTCGTTTTCATACATGGATCCTATCTCGGATTTCATGGCTTCCAGCCATTTGTTGGAATCCGGGCCCGCCATTGCTTCTTCATAGTTCGAAGGTTCACCGTTGTCTAACAACATGATTTCCAAGACAGGGTTGCCGTACCACTCTGGTGCGGAACGTGTCCTTGTGGACCTACGAAGTTCAGTAGCAACTTGATCTGAAGTTTCATGATCATCATCATCAACTTCCTCTCTAGTCGGTGCAGGCACCTCAGGAACATTTTCTTGAGCTGCGCCACTTACCGGTTCAAGAGGTAATACTTCATCAGGTTCTACCTTCCTCCCACTTATTTCTTTCGAGAGAAACTCTTTCTCTAGAAAGGACCCATTCTTGGCAACAAAGATCTTGCCTTCGGATCTGAGGTAGAAGGTATACCCAACAGTTTCTTTAGGGTATCCTATGAAGACGCATTTTTCCGACTTGGGTTCGAGCTTTTCAGGTTGATGTTTCTTGACATAAGCATCGCATCCCCATACTTTTGGAAATGACAGCTTAGGTTTCTTCCCAAACCATAATTCATACGGTGTCGTCTCAACGGATTTTGATGGAGCCCTATTTAAAGTGAATGCGGCAGTCTCTAAAACATAGCCCCAAAATGATAGCGGTAAATCGGTAAGAGACATCATAGATCGCACCATATCTAATAGAGTGTGATTACGACGTTCGGACACACCATTACGCTGAGGTGTTCCAGGCGGCGTGAGTTGTGAAACTATTCCACATTTTCTTAAGTGTGTGCCAAATTCGTGACTCAAGTATTCTCCCCCATGATCTGATCGCAAGAACTTGATTTTCCTGTCACGTTGATTCTCAACCTCACTCTGAAATTCCTTGAACTTTTCAAAGGTCTCAGACTTGTGTTTCATTAAGTAGACATACCCATATCTACTCAAGTCATCAGTGAGGGTGAGAACATAACGATAGCCACCGCGAGCCTCAACACTCATTGGACCGCACACATCAGTATGTATGATTTCCAATAAGTTGGTTGCTCGCTCCATTGTTCCTGAGAATGGAGTCTTGGTCATCTTACCCATGAGGCATGGTTCGCACGTGTCAAATGATTCGTAATCAAGAGACTCTAAAAGTCCATCTGCATGGAGCTTCTTCATGCATTTGACACCTATGTGACCAAGGCGGCAGTGCCACAAGTATGTGGGACTATCATTATCAACCTTACATCTTTTGGTATTCACACTATGAATATGTGTAGCTTTACGCTCGAGATTCATTAAGAATAAACCATTCACCATCGGAGCATGACCATAAAACATATCTCTCATATAAATAGAACAACCATTATTCTCGGATTTAAATGAGTAGCCATCTCATATTAAACGAGATCCTGATACAATGTTCATGCTCAAAGCTGGCACTAAATAAAAATTATTGTGGTTTAAAACTAACCCCGTAGGTAAATGTAGAGGTAGCGTGCCGACGGCGATCACATCGACCTTGGAACCATTCCCGACGCGCATCGTCACCTCGTCCTTTGCCAGTCTCCGTTTATTCCGCAGCTCCTGCTTTGAGTTACAAATGTGAGCAACCGCACCGGTATCAAATACCCAGGAGCTACTACGAGTACTGGTAAGGTACACATCAATTACATGTATATCACATATACCTTTTGTGATGCCGGCCTTCTTGTCCGCTAAGTATTTGGGGCAGTCCCGCTTCCAGTGACCACTTCCCTTGCAATAAAAACACTTAATCTCGGGCTTGGGTCCATTCTTTGGCTTCTTCCCGGCAGCTTGCTTACCGGGCGCGGCAACTCCCTTGCCGTCCTTTTTGAAGTTCTTCTTACCCTTGCCTTTCTTGAACTTAGTGGTTTTATTCACCATCAACACTTGATGTTCCTTTTTGACTTCTACCTCTGCTGATTTCAGCATTGCAAATACTTCAGGAATGGTCTTTTCCATCCCCTGCATATTGAAGTTCATCACAAAGCTCTTGTAACTCGGTGGAAGCGACTGAAGGATTCTGTCAATGACCGCGTCATCCGGGAGATTAACTCCCAGCTGAGTCAAGCGGTTATGCAACCCAGACATTTTGAGTATGTGCTCACTGACAGAACTATTTTCCTCCATCTTACAACTGAAGAACTTGTCAGAGACTTCATATCTATCGACCCGGGCATGAGCTTGAAAAACCATGTTCAGCTCTTCGAACATCTCATATGCTCCGTGTCTCTCAAAACACTTTTGGAGCCCCGGTTCTAAGCTGTAAAGCATGCCGCACTGAACGAGGGAGTAATCATCAGCACATGTCTGCCAAGCGTTCATAACGTCTTGGTTCTGTGGGACGGGTGCGTCACCTAGCGGTGCTTCTAGGACATAATCTTTCTTGGCAGCTATGAGGATGATCCTCAGGTTCCGGACCCAGTCCGTATAGTTGCTGCCATCGTCTTTCAGCTTGGTTTTCTCTAGGAACGCGTTGAAGTTGAGGACAACGTGGGCCATTTGATCTACAAGACATATTGTAAAGATTTTAGACTAAGTTCATGATAATTAAGTTCATATAATCAAATTATTAAATGAACTCCCACTCAGATAGACATCCCTCCAGTCATCTAAGTATAACATGATTCGAGTTAACTAGGCCGTGTCCGATCATCACGTGAGACAGACTAGTCAACATCGGTGAACATCTTCATGTTGATCGTATCTTCTATACGACTCATGCTCAACCTTTCGGTCTTCTGTGTTCCGAGGCCATGTCTGTACATGCTAGGCTCGTCAAGTCAACCTAAGTGTATTGCGTGTGTAAATCTGTCTTACACCCATTGTATTCGAACGTTAGAATCTATCACACCCGATCATCACGTGGTGCTTCGAAACAACAAACCTTCGCAACGGTGCACAGTTAGGGGGAACACTTTCCTGAAATTATTACGAGGGATCATCTTATTTAAGCTACCGTCGTTCTAAGCAAATAAGATGTAAAACATGATAAACATCACATGCAATCAAATAGTGACATGATATGGCCAATATCATTTGCTCCTTTGATCTCCATCTTCGGGGCTCCATGATCATCGTTGTCACCGGCATGACCCCATGATCTCCATCATCATGATCTCCATCATCGTGTCTTCTTGAAGTTGTCTCGTCATCTATTACTTCTACTACTATGGCTAACGCTTTAGCAATAAAGTAAAGTAATTACATGACGTTTATGTTGACACGCAGGTCATGAATAAATAAAGACAACTCCTATGGCTCCTGCCGGTTGTCATACTCATCGACATGCAAGTCGTGATTCCTATTACAAGAACATGATCAATCTCATACATCACATATATCATTCATCATTCATCACAACCTTTGGCCATATCACATCACAAAACACTTGCTGCAAAAACAAGTTAGACGCCCTCTAATTGTTGTTGCAAGTTTTTACGTGGCTGCTATAGGTTTCTAGAAAGAACGTTTCTTACCTAGGGCAAAACCACAACGTGAATTGCCAATTTCTATTTACCCTTCATAAGGACCCTTTTCAACGAATCCGATCCGACTAAAGTGGGAGAGACAGACACCCGCCAGCCACCTTATGCAACTAGTGCATGTTAGTCGGTGGAACCGGTCTCACATAAGCGTACGTGTAAGGTTGGTCCGGGCCGCTTCATCCCACGATGCCGCCGAATCAAGATAAGACTAGTAACGGCAAGCAAATTGACAATATCGACGCCCACAACTACTTTGTGTTCTACTCGTGCATAGTTACTACGCATAAATCTGGCTCTGATACCACTGTTGTGGAACGTAGCAGAATTTTAAAATTTTCTACGCATCACCAAGATCAATCTATGGAGTCATCTAGCAACGAGGGAGAGAGGAGTGCATCTACATACCCTTGTAGATCACAAGCAGAAGCGTTCAAGAGAACGGGGTTGATGGAGTCATACTCGACGTGATCCAAATCACCGAATATCCTAGTGCCGAACGGACGGCACCTCCGCGTTCAACACACGTACGGAGCGAGGACGTCTCCCGCGCCTTGATCCAGCAAGGAGGAGGGAGAGGTTGAGGAAGAGGGCTCCAACAGCAGCACGACGGCGTGATGGTGATGAAGCTACAGTACTCCGGCAGGGCTTCGCCAAGATCTTATGGAGGAGGAGGGGTGTTGGGGAGGGGAGGGGCTGCGCCTTGGATGTTGTGTGCAGCCCTCCCCTCACCCCTCTATTTATAGGGGAAAGGGGAAGGGGGCCGGCCCCCTCTAGATGAGATCTAGAGGGGGGGCGGCGGCCAAGGGGAGGGGGCTTTCCCCCCAAGCAAGGGGGCGCCCCCCCTTAGGGTTTCCCCCAACCCTAGGCGCATGGGCCCTAGGGGGGTGTGGCGCCCCAGCCCACTTGGGCTGGTTCCCTTCTCCATACAGCCCATAAGGCCCTCCGGAAGAGGTGGACCCTCCCGGTGGACCCCCGGAACCCCTCCGGTGGCCCCGGTACAATACCGATATGCCCCCGAAACTTTCCGACGACCATATGACAACTTCCCATATATAAATCTTTACCTCCAGACCATTCCGGAACTCCTCGTGACATTCGGAATCTCATCCGGTACTCCGAACAACATTCGGTAATCACATACAAGTCTTCCTAACAACCCTAGCTTCACCGAACCTTAAGTGTGTAGACCCTACGGGTTCGGGAGACATGCAGACATGACCAAGACGACTCTCCGATCAATAACCAACAGCGGGATCTGGATACCCATGTTGGCTCCCACATGCTCCACGATGATCTCATCGGATGAACCACGATGTCGAGGATTCAATCAATCCGTATACAATTCCCTTTGTCAATCGGTATGTTACTTGTCCGAGACTCGATCGTTGGTATCCCAATACCTTGTTCATGTTGGGGAACGTAGTAATTTCAAAAATTTCCTACGCACACGCAAGATCATGGTGATGCATAGCAACGAGAGGGGAGAGTGTGATCTACGTACCCTTGTAGACCGACAGCGGAAGCGTTAGCACAACGCGGTTGATGTAGTCGTACGTCTTCACGGCCCGACCGATCAAGCACCGAAACTACGGCACCTCCGAGTTCTAGCACACGTTCAGCTCGATGACGATCCCCGGACTCCGATCCAGCAAAGTGTCGGGGAAGAGTTCCGTCAGCACGACGGCGTGGTGACGATCTTGATGTACTACCGTCGCAGGGCTTCGCCTAAGCACCACTACAATATTATCGAGGATTATGGTGGAAGGGGGCACCGCACACGGCTAAGAATATGATCACGTGGATCCACTTATGTCTAGAGGTGCCCCCTGCCCCCGTATATAAAGGAGCAAGGGAGGAGGAGGCCGGCCCTAGGAGGGGGCGCGCCAAGTGTGGAGTCCTACTAGGACTCCCTAGTCCTAGTAGGATTCCACCTCCCATATGGAATAGGAAAAGAGGAAGGGAAAAGGAGAAGGAAGGAAGGGGGTGCCCCCCTTCCCTAGTCCAATTCGGACCAGACCAAGGGGAGGCGTGCGGCCACCCTTGAGGCCCTTTTTCTTCTTTCCCGTATGGCCCAATAAGGCCCAATACGTATTCCCGTAACTCTCCGGTACTCCGAAAAATACCCGAATCACTCGGAACCTTTCCGATGTCCAAATATAGTCGTCCAATATATCGATCTTTACGTCTCGACCATTTCGAGACTCCTCGTCATGTCCCCGATCTCATCCGGGACTCCGAACTCCTTCGGCACATCAAAACTCATAAACTCATAATATAACTGTCATCGAAACCTTAAGCGTGCGGAGCCTACGGGTTCGACAACAATGTAGACATGACCGAGACACGTCTCCGGTCAATAACCAATAGCGGAACCTGGATGCTCATATTGGCTCCTACATATTCTACGAAGATATTTATCGGTCAGACCGCATAACAACATACGTTGTTCCCTTTGTCATCGGTATGTTACTTGCCCGAGATTCGATCGTCGGTATCTTAATACCTAGTTCAATCTCGTTACCGGCAAGTCTCTTTACTCGTTCCGTAATACATCATCTCACAACTAACTCATTAGTTGCAATGCTTGCAAGGCTTATGTGATGTGCATTACCGAGAGGGCCCAGAGATACCTCTCTGACAATCAGAGTGACAAATCCTAATCTCGAAATACGCCAACCCAACATGTACCTTTGGAGACACCTGTAGAGCTCCTTTATAATCACCCAGTTACGTTGTGACGTTTGGTAGCACACAAAGTGTTCCTCCGGCAAACGGGAGTTGCATAATCTCATAGTCATAGGAACATGTATAAGTCATGAAGAAAGCAATAGCAACATACTAAACGATCGGGTGCTAAGCTAATGGAATGGGTCATGTCAATCACATCATTCTCCTAATGATGTGATCCCGTTAATCAAATAACAACTCTTTTGTTTATGGTTAGGAAACATAACCATCTTCGATTAACGAGCTAGTCAAGTAGAGGCATACTAGTGACACTCTGTTTGTCTATGTATTCACACATGTATTATGTTTCCGGTTAATACAATTCTAGCATGAATAATAAACATTTATCATGATATAAGGAAATAAATAATAACTTTATTATTGCCTCTAGGGCATATTTCCTTCAGTCTCCCACTTGCACTAGAGTCAATAATCTAGTTCACATCGCCATGTGATTCAACACTAAGAGTTCACATCACCATGTGATTAACACCCATAGTTCACATCGTCATGTGACTTATACCCAAAGGGTTTACTAGAGTCAATAATCTAGTTCACATCATTTATGTGATTAACACCCAAAGAGTACTAAGGTGTGATCATGTTTTGCTTGTGAGATAATTTTAGTCAACGGGTCTGTCACATACAGATCCGTAAGTATTTTGCGAATTCTATGTCCACAATGCTCTGCACGGAGCTACTCTAGCTAATTGTTCCCACTTTCAATATGTATCTAGATCGAGACTTAGAGTCATCCAGATCTGTGTCAAAACTTGCATCGACGTAACTTTTTACGACGAACCTTTTGTCACCTCCATAATCGAGAAATATTTCCTTATTCCACTAAGGATAATTTTTACCAATGTCCAGTGATCTACTCTTAGATCACTATTGTACTCCCTTGCTTAACACAGTGTAGGGTATACAATAGATCTGGTACACATCATGGCATACTCTATAGAACCTATGGCTGAGGCATAGGGAAAGACTTTCATTCTCTTTCTATCTTCTGCCATGGTCGGGCTTTGAGTCTTACTCAATTTCATACCTTGTAACACAGCCAAGAACTCTTTCTTTGACTGTTCCATTTTTGAACTACTTCAAAATATTGTCAAGGTATGTACTCATTGAAAAAAGTTATCAAGCGTCTTGATCTATCTCTATAGATTTTGATGCTTAATATGTAAGCAGCTTCACCAAGGTCTTTCTTTGAAAAACTTCTTTAAAAACACTCCTTTATGCTTTGCAGAATAATTCTACATTATTTCCGATCAACAATATGTCATTCACATATACTTATCAGAAATGCTGTAGTGCTCCCACTCACTTTCTTGTAAATACAGGCTTCACCGCAAGTCTGTATAAAACTATATGCTTTGATCATACTATCAAAGCGTTTATTCCAACTCCGAGAGGCTTGCACCAGTCCATAAATGGATCGCTGGAGCTTGCACACTTTGTTATCTCCTTTTGGATCGACAAAACCTTCCGGCTGCATCATATACAACTCTTCTTCCAGAAATCCATTCAGGAATGCAGTTTTGACATCCATTTGATGGATTTCATAAAATGCGGCAATTGCTAACATGATTCGGACAGACTTAAGCATAGATACGAGTGAGAAACTCTCATCATAGTCAACACCTTGAACTTGTCGAAAACCTTTTTGCAACAATTCTAGCTTTGTAGATAGTAACACTACTATCAGCGACCGTCTTCCTCTTGAAGATCCATTTAATCTCAATGGCTCCCCGATCATTTGGGAAGTCAATCAAAGTCCATACTTTCTTCTCATACATGGATCTCATCTCAGATTTCATGGCCTCAAGCCATTTCGCGGAATCTAGGCTCATCATCGCTTCCTCATAGTTCGCAAGTTCGTCATGGTCTAGTAACATGACTTCCAGAACAGGATTACCGTACCACTTTGGTGCGGATCTCACTCTGGTTTACCTATGAGATTCGGTATTAACTTGATCTGAAGTTACATGATCATCATCATTAGTCTTCCTCACTAATTGGTGTAGTAGTCACAGGAACAGATTTCTTGTGATGAACTACTTTTCAATAAGGGAGAAGGTACAATTACCTTATCAAGTTCTACTTTCCTCCCACTCACTTCTTTCAAGAGAAACTCCTTCTCTAGAAAAACTCCGAATTTAGTAACGAAAGTCTTGCCTTCGGATTTGTGATAGAAGGTGTACACAACAGTCTCCTTTGGGTATCCTATGAAGACATATTTCTCCGATTTGGGTTTGAGCTTATCAGGATGAAACTTTTTCATATAAGCATCACAATCCCAAACTTTAAGAAACGACAACTTTGGTTTCTTGCCAAACCACAGTTCAGATTGTGTCGTCTCAACGGACTTAGATGGTGCCCTTTTAAACGTGAATGCAGCTGTCTTTAATGCATAACCCCAAAACAATAGTGGTAGATCGATAAGAGACATCATAGATCGCACCATATCTAATAAAGTACGGTTATGATGTTCGGACACACCATTATGCTGTGGTGTTCCAGGTGGCGTGAGTAATGAAACTATTTCACATTGTTTTAACTGAAGGCCAAACTCGTAACTCAAATATTTTACCTCTGCGATCATATCGTAGAAACTTTTATTTTCTTGTTACGATGATTCTCCACTTCACTCTGAAATTCTTTGAACTTTTCAAATATTTTAGACTTGTGTTTCATTAAGTAGATATACCCATATCTGCTCAAATCATCTGTGAAGGTCAGAAAATAATGATACCCGCCGCGAGCCTTAACACTCATCGGATCTCATACATCAGTATGTATTATTTCCAATAAGTCAGTTGCTCGCTCCATAGTTCCGGAGAACGGCGTTTTAGTCATCTTGCCCATGAGGCATGGTTCGCAAGCATCAACTGATTCATAATCAAGTGATTCCAAAAACCCATCAGCATGGAGTTTCTTCATGCGCTTTACACCAATATGACCTAAACATCAGTGCCACAAATAAGTTGCACTATCATTATTAACTTTGCATCTTTTGGTTTCAATATTATGATTATGTGTATCACTACGATCGAGATCCAACGATCTATTTTCATTGGGTGTGTAACCATATAAGGTTTTATTCATGTAAACAGAACAACAATTTATTCTCTTACTTAAATGAATAAACGTATTACAATAAACATGATCAAATCATATTCATGCTCAACGCAAACACCAAATAACACTTATTCAGGTTCAACACTAATCCCGAAAGTATAGGGAGTGTGCGATGATGATCATATCAATCTTGGAACCACTTCCAACACACATCGTCACTTCACCCTTAACTAGTCTCTGTTTATTCTGCAACTCCCGTTTCGAGTTACTAATCTTAGCAACTGAACTAGTATCAAATACTGAGCGGTTGCTATAAACACTAGTAAAGTACACATCAATAACATGTATATCAAATATACTTATGTTCACTTTGCCATCCTTCTTATCTTCCAATCACTTGGGGTAGTTCCGCTTCCAGTGACCAGTCCCTTTGAAGTAGAAACACTTAGTCTCAGGCTTAGGACCAGACTTGGGCTTCTTCACTTGAGCAGCAACTTGCTTGCTGTTCTTCTTGAAGTTCCCCTTCTTCCCTCTGCCCTTTTCTTGAAACTAGTGGTCTTGTCTACCATCAACGCTTGATGTTTTTCTCGATTTCTACCTTCGTCAATTTCCGCATTACGAAGAGCTTGGGAATCGTTTCCGTTATCCCTTGCATATCATAGTTCATCACGAAGTTCTACTAACTTGGTGATGGTGACTAGAGAATTCTGTCAATCACTATCTTATCTGGAAGATTAACTCCCACTTGATTCAAGCGATTGTAGTACTCAGACAATCTGAGCACATGCTCACTAGTTGAGCGATTCTCCTCCATCTTTTAGCTATAGAACTTGTTGGAGACTTCATATCTCTCAACTCGGGTATTTGCTTGAAATATTAACTTCAACTCCTGGAACATCTCATATGCTCCATGACGTTCAAAACGTCTTTGAAGTCCCGATTCTAAGCCATTAAGCATGGTGCACTAAACTATCAAGTAGTCATCATATTGAGCTAGCCAAACGTTCATAACGTCTGCATCTGCTCCTGCAATAGGCCCGTCACCTAGCGGTGCATCAAGTACATAATTCTTCTGTGCAGCAATGAGGGTAAACCTCAGATCACGGATCCAATCCGCATCATTGCTACTAACATCTTTCAACACAATTTTCTCTAGGAACATATCAAAATAAACACAGGGAAGCAACAACGAGAGCTATTGATCTACAACATAATTTGCAAAATACTACCAGGACTAAGTTCATGATAAATTTAAGTTCAATTAATCATATTACTTAAGAACTCCCACTTAGATAGACATCCCTCTAATCCTCTAAGTGATTACGTGATCCAAATCAACTAAACCATGTCCGATCATCACGTGAGATGGAGTAGTTTCATTGGTGAACATCGCTATGTTGATAATATCTGCTATATGATTCACGCTCGACCTTTCGGTCTCCGTGTTCCGAGGCCATATCTGTATATGCTTGGCTCGTCAAGTATAACCTGAGTATTCTGCGTGTGCAACTGTTTTGCACCCGTTGTATTTGAACGTAGAGCCTATCACACCCGATCATCACGTGGTGTCTCAGCACGAAGAACTTTCGCAATGGTGCATACTCAGGGAGAACACTTCTTGATAATTAGTGAGAGATCATCTTATAATGCTACCGTCAATCAAAGCAAGATAAGATGCATAAAAGATAAACATCACATGCAATCAATATAAGTGATATGATATGGCCACCATCATCTTGTGCTTGTGATCTCCATCTTCGAAGCACCGTCATGATCACCATCGTCACCGGCGCGACACCTTGATCTCCATCGTAGCATCGTTGTCGTCTCGCCAATCTTATGCTTCCACGACTATCGCTACCGCTTAGTGATAAAGTAAAGCATTACAGCGCGATTGCATTGAATACAATAAAGCGACAACCATATGGCTCCTGCCAGTTGCCGATAACTCGGTTACAAAACATGATCATCTCATACAATAAAATTTAGCATCATGTCTTGACCATATCACATCACAACATGCCCTGCAAAAACAAGTTAGACGTCCTCTACTTTGTTGTTGCAAGTTTTACGTGGCTGCTACGGGCTTAAGCAAGAATCAATCTTACCTATGCATCAAAACCACAATGATAGTTTGTCAAGTTGGTGCTGTTTTAACCTTCGCAAGGACCGGGCGTAGCCACACTCGGTTCAACTAAAGTTGGAGAAACTGTCACCCGCTAGCCACCTTTGTGCAAAGCACGTCGGGAGAACCGGTCTCGCGTAAGCGTACGCGTAATGTCGGTCCGGGCCGCTTCGTCCAACAATACCGCCGAACCAAAGTATGACATGCTGGTAAGCAGTATGACTTATATCGCCCACAACCCACTTGTGTTCTACTCGTGCATATAACATCAACACATAAAACCTAGGCTTGGATGCCACTGTTGGGGAACGTAGTAATTTCAAAAATTTCCTACGCACACGCAAGATCATGGTGATGCATAGCAACGAGAGGGGAGAGTGTGATCTACGTACCCTTGTAGACCGACAGCGGAAGCGTTAGCACAACGCGGTTGATGTAGTCGTACGTCTTCACGGCCCGACCGATCAAGCACCGAAACTACGGCACCTCCGAGTTCTAGCACACGTTCAGCTCGATGATGATCCCCGGACTCTGATCCAGCAAAGTGTCGGGGAAGAGTTCTGTCAGCACGACGGCGTGGTGACGATCTTGATGTACTACCGTCGCAGGGCTTCGCCTAAGCACCACTACAATATTATCGAGGATTATGGTGGAAGGGGGCACCGCACACGGCTAAGAATATGATCACGTGGATCCACTTGTGTCTAGAGGTGCCCCCCTGCCCCCGTATATAAAGGAGCAAGGGAGGAGGAGGCCGGCCCTAGGAGGGGGCGCGCCAAGTGTGGAGTCCTACTAGGACTCCCTAGTCCTAGTAGGATTCCACCTCCCATATGGAATAGGAAAAGAGGAAGGGAAAAGGAGAAGGAAGGAAGGGGGCGCCCCCCTTCCCTAGTCCAATTCGGACCAGACCAAGGGGAGGGGTGCGGCCACCGTTCAGGCCCTTTTTCTTCTTTCCCGTATGGCCCAATAAGGCCCAATACGTATTCCCGTAACTCTCCGGTACTCCGAAAAATACCCGAATCACTCGGAACCTTTTCGATGTCCAAATTGTTGGAAATATGCCCTAGAGGCAATAATAAATTGGTTATTATTATATTTCCTTATTCATGATAATCGTTTATTATCCATGCTATAATTGTATTGATAGGAAACTCAGATACATGTGTGGATACATAGACAACACCATGTCCCTAGTAAGCCTCTAGTTGACTAGCTCGTTGATCAATAGATGGTTACGGTTTCCTGACCATGGACATTGGATGTCATTGATAACGGGATCACGTCATTAGGAGAATGATGTGATGGACAAAGACCCAATCCTAAGCCTAGCACAAAGATCGTGTAGTTCGTATGCTAAAGCTTTTCTAATGTCAAGTATCATTTCCTTAGACCATGAGATTGTGCAACTCCCGGATACCGTAGGAATGCTTTGGGTGTATCAAACGTCACAACGTAACTGGGTGACTATAAAGGTGCACTACAGGTATCTCCGAAAGTGTCTGTTGGGTTGGCACGAATCGAGACTGGGATTTGTCACTCCGTGTAAGCGGAGAGGTATCTCTGGGCCCACTCGGTAGGACATCATCATATGCGCAATGTGACCAAGGAGTTGATCATGGGATGATGTGTTACGGAATGAGTAAAGAGACTTGCCGGTAACGAGATTGAACAAGGTATCGGGATACCGACGATCGAATCTCGGGCAAGTACAATACCGCTAGACAAAGGGAATTGTATACGGGATTGATTAAGTCCTTGACATCGTGGTTCATCCGATGAGATCATCGTGGAACATGTGGGAGCCAACATGGGTATCCAGATCCCGCTGTTGGTTATTGACCGGAGAACGTCTCGGTCATGTCTGCATGTCTCCCGAACCCGTAGGGTCTACACACTTAAGGTTCGATGACACTGGGGTTGTAAAGGAAGTTTGTATGTGGTTAACTAATGTTGTTCGGCGTCCCGGATGAGATCCCGGACATCACGAGGAGTTCCGGAATGGTCCGGAGGTAAAGATTAATATATAGGAAGTCCTATTTCGGCCATCGGGACAAGTTTCGGGGTCATCTGTATTGTACCGGGACCACCGGAAAGGTCCCGGGGGCCCACCGGGTGGGGCCACCTATCCCGGAGGGTCCCATGGGCTGAAGTGGGAAGGGATCCAGCCCAAAGTGGGCTGGGGTGCCACTTCCCTTATGGCCCATGCGCCTAGGGTGAAGGGGGAACCCTAAGGAAGAGTCCCAAGGAGGGAAGGCACCTCCTAGGTGCCTTGGGGGGGAGGGAAACCTCCCCTGGCCGCCGCCCCCTAGGAGATTGGATCTCCTAGGGCTGGCGCACCCCCCCTTGGTCTCCCTATATATAGTGAGGGTAGGAGGGCCTCTAGAGACAACCCCTTATGCCTTTGGTGCAGCCCCTCCCTCTCTCCTAAAGTCCTTCTCCTCTCCCGTGGTGCTTGGCGAAGCCCTGCAGGATTGCCACGCTCCTCCACCACCACCATGCCGTTGTGCTGCTATTGGATGGAGTCTTCCTCAACCTCTCCCTCTCTCCTTGCTGGATCAAGGCGTGGGAGACGTCATCGGGCTGTACGTGTGTTGAACGCGGAGGTGCCGTCCGTTCGGCACTAGGATCATCGGTGATTTGGATCACGACGAGTACGACTCCATCAACCCCGTTCACTTGAACGCTTCCGCTTAGCGATCTACAAGGGTATGTAGATGCACTCTCCTTCCCCTCGTTGCTGGTTTCTCCATAGATAGATCTTGGTGACACGTAGGAAAATTTTGAATTTATGCTACGTTCCCCTACAGTGGTATCAGAGCTAGGTTTATGCGTAGTTTCTATGCACGTGTAGAACACAAAGTAGTTGTGGGCGTTGATTTTGTCAATTTACTTGTCATTATTAGTCCTATCTTGATTCGGCGGCATCGTGGGATGAAGCGGCCTGGACCAACCTTACACGTACTCTTACGTGAGACCGGTTCCACCGACAAACATGCACTAGTTGCATAAGGTGGCTAGCGGGTGTCTGTCTCTCCTACTTTAGTCGGATCGGATTCGATGAAAAGGGTCCTTATGAAGGGTAAATAGCAATTGGCATATCACGTTGTGGTCTTTGCGTAGGTAAGAAACGTTCTTGCTAGAAACCCATAGCAGCCACGTAAAACATGCAAACAACAATTAGAGGACGTCTAACTTGTTTTTGCAGGGTATGCTATGTGATGTGATATGGCCAAAAGGATGTGATGAATGATATATGTGATGTATGAGATTGATCATGTTCTTGTAATAGGAATCACGACTTGCATGTCGATGAGTATGACAACCGGCAGGAGCCATAGGAGTTGTCTTCATTTATTTATGACCTGCGTGTCAACATAAACGTCATGTAATTACTTTACTTTATTGCTAACCGTTAGCTGTAGTAGTAGAAGTAATATATGATGTGACAACTTCATGAAGACACGATGATGGAGATCATGATGATGGACATCATGGTGTCATGCCGGTGACGATGATGATCATGGAGCCCCGAAGATGGAGATCAAAAGGAGCAATATGATATTGGCCATATCATGTCACTATTTGATTGCATGTGATGTTTATCATGTTTATACATCTTATTTGCTTAGAACGACGGTAGTAAATAAGATGATCCCTTATAACAATTTCAAGAAGTGTTCTCCCCTAACTGTGCACTGTTGCTACAGTTCGTCGTTTCGAAGCACGCCGTGATGATCGGGTGTGATAGATCCTTACGTTCACATACAACGGGTGTAAGACAGTTTTACACATGCAAAACACTTAGGGTTAACTTGACGAGCCTAGCATGTACAGACATGGCCTCGGAACACAGAAGACCGAAAGGTCGAGCATGAGTCGTATGGTAGATACGATCAACATGAAGATGTTCACCGATGTTGACTAGTCCGTCTCACGTGATGATCGGACACGGCCTAGTTGACTCGGATCATGTAATCACTTAGATGACTAGAGGGATGTCTAGCTGAGTGGGAGTTCATAAGATGAACTTAATTATCCTGAACATAGTCAAAAAGGATTTTGCAAATTATGTCGTAGCTCGCGCTTTAGTTCTACTGTTTAGATATGTTCCTAGAGAAAAATTAGTCGAAAGTTGATAGTAGCAATTATGCGGACTAGGTCCGTAAACTGAGGATTGTCCTCATTGCTTCATAGAAGGCTTATGTCCTTAATGCACCGCTCAGTGTGCTGAACCTCAAACGTTGTCTGTGGATGTTCCGAACATCTGACATACACATTTTGATAACTACGTGATAGTTCAGTTAAACGGTTTAGAGTTGAGGCACCGAAGACGTTTTGAAACGTCGCGAAACATATGAGATGTTTCGAGGGCTGAAATTGGAATTTCAGGCTCGTGCCCACGTCAAGAGGTATAAGACCTCCGATGATTTTCTTAGCCTACAAACTAAGGAGAAAAGCTCAATTGTTGAGCTTATGCTCAGATTGTCTGAGTACAACAATCATTTGAATCGAGTGGGAGTTGATCTTCCAGATGAGATAGTGATGTTTCTCCGAAGTCATTACCACCAAGCTGCTAGAGCTTCGTGATGAACTATAATATATCAGGGACATATATGATGATCCTTGAGATATTCGCGATGTTTGACACCACAAAAGTAGAAATCAAGAAGGAGCATCAATTGTTGATGGTTGGTGAAACCACTAGTTTCAAGAAGGGCAAGGGCAAGAAGGGATACTTCATGAAACGGCAATTCAGCTGCTGCTCTAGTGAAGAAACCCAAGGTTGAACCCAAACCCGAGACTAAGTGCTTCTGTAATAAGGGGAACAACCACTGGAGCAGAATTACCCTAGATACTTGGTAGATTAGAAGGCTGGCAAGGTCGATAGAAGTATATTGGATATACATTGTGTTGATGTGTACTTTACTGGTACTCCTAGTAGCACCAGGGTATTAGATACCGGTTCGGTTGCTAAGTGTTAGTAACTCGAAATAAAAGCTACGGAATAAACGGAGACTAGCTAAAGGTGAGCTGACGATATGTGTTGGAAGTGTTCTCAATGTTGATATGATCAAGCATCGCACGCTCCCTCTACCATCGAGATTGGTGTTTGCGTTGAGCATAGACATGATTGGATTATGTCTATCGCAATACGGTTATTCATTTAAGGAGAATAATGGTTACTCTGTTTATTTGAATAATACCTTCAATGGTCTTACACCTAAAATGAATGGTTTATTGAATCTCAATCGTAGTGATACACATGTTCATGCCAAAAGATAGTACCACCTACTTGTGGCACTGCCACGTAAGTCATATCGGTATAAAACGCATGAAGAAGCTCCATGTTGATGGATCTTTGGGCTCACTCATTTTTGAAAAGTTTGGGACATGCGAACCATGTCTATTGGTATATATGCATGAAGAAACTCCATGCAAATGGACCGTTTTTATACTCGCTTGATTTTGAATCACTTGAGACATGCAAATCATACCACATGGGCAACATGACTGAAAGCCTCGTTTTCAGTAAAATGGAACAAGAAAGCAACTTGTTGGAAGTAATACATTTTTGATGTGTGCAGTCCAATGAGTGCTGAGGCATGTAGTGGATATCGTTATGTTCTTACTTCACAGATAATTTGAGTAGATGTTGAATATATTTACTTGATGAATCACGAGTCTGAATTATTGAAAGGTTCAAGTAATTTCAGGGTGAAGTTGAAAGATCGTCGTGACAAGAGGATAAAATATCTATGATATGATCATAGAGATGAATATCTGAATTACGAGTTTGGCACAGAATTAAGACATTGTGGAAATCGTTTCACAACTAATACAGCCTGGAACACCATAGTGTGATGGTGTGTCCGAACATCATAACTGCACCCTATTGGATATGATGCATACCATGATGTCTCTTATCGAATTACCACGATAGTTTATGGGTTAGGCATTAAAGACAACCACATTCACTTTAAATAGGGCACCACGTAATTCCGATGAGGTGACACCGTATGAACTGGTTTAGAGAAACCTAAGCTGTCATTTCTTAAAAGTTTGGGGCTGCGACGCTTATATGAAAAAGTTTCAGGCTGATAAGCTCGAACCCAAAGCGGATAAATGCATCTTCATAGGACACCCAAAACAGTTGGGTATACCTCCTGTCTCAGATCCGAAAGCAATAAGGGATTGTTTCTTGAATCGGGTCCTTTCTCGAGGAAAAGTTTCTCTCGAAAGAATTGAGTGGGAGGATGGTGGAGACTTGATGAGGTTATTGAACCGTCACTTCAACTAGTGTATAGCAGGGCACAAAGAGTTGTTCCTGTGGCACCTACACCAATTGAAGTGGAAGTTTATGATATTGATCATGAGACTTCGGATCAAGTCACTCCCAAACATCGTAGGATGACAAGGATGCATACTACTTCAGAGTGGTACGTAATCCTGTCTTGGAAGTCATGTTGCTAGACAACAATGAACCTACGAGCTATGGAGAAGCGATGGTGGGCCTGGATTCCAATAAATGGCTTGAGGCCATATAATCCAAGAGAGGATCCATGTATGAAAACAAAGTGTAGACTTTGGAAGAACTACTTGATGGTCGTAAGGCTGTTGAGTGTAGATGGATTTTAAAAGGAAGACGGACAATGATGGTAGGTATCACCATTAAGAAAGCTCGACTTGTCATTAAGATGTTTTTCGACAAGTTCAAGGAGTTGACTACGATGAGACTTTCTCACTCGTAGCGATGCTAAGAGTCTGTTGGAATTATATTAGCAGTCACTGCATTATTTATGAAATCTTGCAGATAGGATGTCAAAACATTGTTTCCTCGACGATTTTTGAGGAAAGGTTGTATGTGATACAACCGGAAGGTTTTGTCAATCCTGAAAGATGCTAATAAGTATGCAAAGCTCCAGCAATCCTTGTGAGGACTGGAGTAAGCATCTCGGAGTTGGAATGTACGCTTTGATGAGATGATCAAAGATTTTGGGTTTATATAAAGTTTATGAGAAACTTGTATTTCCAAAGAAGTGAGTGGGAGCACTATAAAATTTCTGATGAGTATATGTTGTTGACACATTGTTGATCAGAAATGATGTAGAATTTCTGGAAAGCATATAGGGTTATTGGGAAAGTGTTTTTCAATGGAAAGCCTGGATTAAGCTACTTGAACATTGAGCATCAAGATCTATAAGGATAGATCAAAACGCATAATGGTACTTTCAAATGAGCACATACCTTGACATGATCTTGAAGGTGTTCAAGATGGATCAGTCAAAGAAGGAGTTCTTGCCTGAGTTATAAGGTATGAAGTTAAGACTTAAAGCTCGACCACGGCAGAATAGAGAGAAAAGACGAAGGTCGTCCCCTATGCTTAAGACGTAGGCTCTACAGTATGCTATGCTGTGTACCGCACCTGAAGTGTGCCTTGCCATGAGTCAGTCAAGGGGTACAAGAGTGATCCAAGAATGGATCACAGGACAGCGGTCAAAGTTATCCTTAGTAATTAGTGGACTAATGAATTTTCTCGATTATGGAGGTGGTAAAAGAGTTCGTCGTAAAGGGTTACGCCGATGCAAACTTTGACACTAATCCAGATTATTCTGAGTAGTAAACTGGATTCATATAGTAGAACAGTTATTTGGAATAGCTCCAAATAGAACGTGGTAGCTGCATCTAGGAGATGACATAGAGATTTGTGAAGCACACACGGATCTGAAAGGTTCAGACCCGTTGACTAAAACCTCTCTCACAAGCAACATGATCAAACCCAGAGCTCTTTGGGTGTTAGTCACATGGCGATGTGACCTGTGAGTGTTAATCACATGGCGATGTGAACTAGATTATTGACTCTAGTGCAAGTGGGAGACTGTTGGAAATATGCCCTAGAGGCAATAATAAATTGGTTATTATTATATTTCCTCGTTCATGATAATCGTTTATTATCCATGCTATAATTGTATTGATAGGAAACTCAGATACATGTGTGGATACATAGACAACACCATGTCCCTAGTAAGCCTCTAGTTGACTAGCTCGTTGATCAATAGATGGTTACGGTTTCCTGACCATGGACATTGGATGTCATTGATAACGGGATCACGTCATTAGGAGAATGATGTGATGGACAAAGACCCAATCCTAAGCCTAGCACAAAGATCGTGTAGTTCGTATGCTAAAGCTTTTCTAATGTCAAGTATCATTTCCTTAGACCATGAGATTGTGCAACTCCCGGATACCGTAGGAATGCTTTGGGTGTATCAAACGTCACAACGTAACTGGGTGACTATAAAGGTGCACTACAGGTATCTCCGAAAGTGTCTGTTGGGTTGGCACGAATCGAGACTGGGATTTGTCACTCCGTGTAAGCGGAGAGGTATCTCTGGGCCCACTCGGTAGGACATCATTATATGTGCAATGTGACCAAGGAGTTGATCACGGGATGATGTGTTACGGAACGAGTAAAGAGACTTGCCGGTAACGAGATTGAACAAGGTATCGGGATACCGACGATCGAATCTCGGGCAAGTACAATACCGCTAGACAAAGGGAATTGTATACGGGATTGATTAAGTCCTTGACATCGTGGTTCATCCGATGAGATCATCGTGGAACATGTGGGAGCCAACATGGGTATCCAGATCCCGCTGTTGGTTATTGACCGGAGAACGTCTCGGTCATGTCTGCATGTCTCCCGAACCCGTAGGGTCTACACACTTAAGGTTCGATGAAGCTAGGGTTGTAAAGGAAGTTTGTATGTGGTTACCGAATGTTGTTCGGAGTCCCGGATGAGATCCCGGACGTCACGAGGATTTCCGGAATGGTCTGGAGGTAAAGATTAATATATAGGAAGTCCTATTTCGGCCATCGGGACAAGTTTCGGTGTCATCGGTATTGTACCGGGACCACCGGAAGGGTCCCGGGGGCCCACCGGGTGGGGCCACCTATCCCGGAGGGTCCCATGGGCTGAAGTGGGAAGGGATCCAGCCCAAAGTGGGCTGGGGCGCCACTTCCCTTATGGCCCATGCGCCTAGGGTGAAGGGGGAACCCTAAGGAAGAGTCCCAAGGAGGGAAGGCACCTCCTAGGTGCCTTGGGGGGGAGGGTAACCTCCCCTGGCCGCCCCCCTCTAGGAGATTGGATCTCCTAGGGCTGGCGCACCCCCCCTTGGGCTCCCTATATATAGTGAGGGTAGGAGGGCCTCTAGAGACAACCCCTTATGCCTTTGGTGTAGCCCCTCCCTCTCTCCTAAAGTCCTTCTCCTCTCCCGTGGTGCTTGGCGAAGCCCTGCAGGATTGCCACGCTCCTCCACCACCACCATGCCGTTGTGCTGCTGTTGGATGGAGTCTTCCTCAACCTCTCCCTCTCTCCTTGCTGGATCCAGGCGTGGGAGACGTCATCGGGCTGTACGTGTGTTGAACGTGGAGGTGCCGTCCGTTCGGCACTAGGATCATTGGTGATTTGGATCACGACGAGTACGACTCCATCAACCCCATTCACTTGAACGCTTCCGCTTAGCGATCTACAAGGGTATGTAGATGCACTCTCCTTCCCCTCGTTGCTGGTTTCTCCATAGATAGATCTTGGTGACACGTAGGAAAATTTTGAATTTATGCTACATTCCCCTACACAAATATAGTCGTCCAATATATCGATCTTTACGTCTCGACCATTTCGAGACACCTCGTCATGTCCCCGATCTCATCCGGGACTCCGAACTCCTTCGGTACATCAAAACTCATAAACTCATAATATAACTGTCATCGAAACCTTAAGCGTGCGGACCCTATCGGTTCGAGAACAATGTAGACATGACCGAGACACGTCTCCGGTCAATAACCAATAGCGGAACCTGGATGCTCATATTGGCTCCTACATATTCTACGAAGATCTTTATCGGTCAGACCGCATAACAACATACGTTGTTCCCTTTGTCATCGGTATGTTACTTGCCCGAGATTCGATCGTCGGTATCTTAATACCTAGTTCAATCTCGTTACCGGCAAGTCTCTTTACTCATTCCGTAATACATCATCTCACAACTAACTCATTAGTTGCAATGCTTGCAAGGCTTATGTGATGTGCATTACTGAGAGGGCCCAGAGATACCCCTCTGACAATCGGAGTGACAAATCCTAATCTCGAAATACGCCAACCCAACATGTATCTTTGGAGACACCTGTAGAGCTCCTTTATAATCACCCAGTTACGTTGTGACGTTTGGTAGCACACAAAGTGTTCCTCCGGCAAACGGGAGTTGCATAATCTCATAGTCATAGGAACATGTATAAGTCATGAAGAAAGCAATAGCAACATACTAAATGATCGGGTGCTAAGCTAATGGAATGGGTCATGTCAATCACATCATTCTCCTAATGATGTGATCCCGTTAATCAAATAACAACTCTTTTGTTTATGGTTAGGAAACATAACCATCTTCGATTAACGAGCTAGTCAAGTAGAGGCATACTAGTGACACTCTGTTTGTCTATGTATTCACAGATGTATTATGTTTCCGGTTAATACAATTCTAGCATGAATAATAAACATTTATCATGATATAAGGAAATAAATAATAACTTTATTATTGCCTCTAGGGCATATTTCCTTCAGTTCAGTCTCGTTACCGGCAAGTCACTTTACTCGTACCGTAGTGCATGATCCCGTGATCAACCACTTGATCACATTGAGCTCATTATGATGATGCATTACCGAGTGGGCCCAGAGATACCTCTCCGTCATACGGAGTGACAAATCCCAGTCTCGATTCGTGCCAACCCAACAGACACTTTCGGAGATACCTGTAATGTACCTTTATAGTCACCCAGTTACGTTGTGACGTTTGGCACACCCATGGCACTCCTACGGTATCCGGGAGTTGCACAATCTCATGGTCTAAGGAAATGATACTTGACATTCAGAAAAGCTACAGCAAACGAACTACACGATCTTTGAGCTAAGCTTAGGATTGGGTCTTGTCCATCACATCATTCTCCTAATGATGTGATCCCGTTATCAATGACATCTAATGTCCATAGTCAAGAAACCATGACTATCCTTTGATCAACGAGCTAGTCAACTAGAGGCTCACTAGAGACGTGTTGTGGTCTATGTATTCACACATGTATTACGATTTCCGGATAACACAATTTTAGCATGAACAATAGACAATTATCATGAATAAAGAAATATAATAATAACCATTTTATTATTGCCTCTAGGGCATATTTCCAACACCCACACCCTGTCCACGAGGGTGGGGGGCGCCCCCCCTCCTGGGCGCGCCCCCCTACCTCGTGGGCCCCCTGGAAACCCTCCGACGCCAATTCCAACTCTATATATTCGCTTCCGGAGAGAAAAAAATCAGAGAGAAAAAATCATCGCATTTTACGATACGGAGCCGCCGCCAAGCCCTAAAACCTCTCGGGAGGGCTGATCTGGAGTCCGTTCGGGGCTCCGGAGAGGGGGATTCGTCGTCGTCGTCATCATCAACCATCCTTCATCACCAATTTCATGATGCTCACCGCCGTGCGTGAGTAATTCCATCGTAGGCTTGCTGGACGGTGATGGGTTGGATGAGATTTATCATGTAATCGAGTTAGTTTTGTTAGGGTTTGATCCCTAGTATCCACTATGTTCTGAGATTGATGTTGCTATGACTTTGCTATGCTTAATGCTTGTCACTAGGGCCCGAGTACCATGATTTCAGATCTGAACCTATTATGTTTTCATGAATATATGTGAGTTCTTGATCCTATCTTGCAAGTCTATAGTCACCTACTATGTGTTATGATCCGGCAACCCCGAAGTGACAATAATCGGGACCACTCCCGGTGATGACCATAGTTTGAGGAGTTCATGTATTCACTATGTGCTAATGCTTTGTTCCGGTTCTCTATTAAAAGGAGGCCTTAATATCCCTTAGTTTCCAATAGGACCCCGCTGCCACGGGAGGGTAGGACAAAAGATGTCATGCAAGTTCTTTTCCATAAGCACGTATGACTATATACGGAATACATGCCTACATTACATTGATGAATTGGAGCTAGTTCTGTGTCACCCTATGTTATGACTGTTACATGATGAACCGCATCTGGCATAATTATCCATCACTGATCCGGTGCCTACGAGTTTTCCATATACTGGTTTATGCTTATTTACTTTCCCGCTGCTACTGTTACAATCACTACAAAATACCAAAAACATTACTTTTGCTGTCTTTAATTTTGTTGCCGTTACCACCACTATCATATTACTGTGCTACTAAACACTTTGCTGTAGACACTAAGTTTCCAGGTGTGGTTGAATTGACAACTCAGCTGCTAATACTTGAGAATATTCTTTGGCTCCCCTTGTGTCAAATCAATAAATTTGGGTTAAATACTCTACCCTCGAAAACTGTTGCGATCCCCTAGTGTTCCGATGGTACTTGTTGAGTTGGCATAGATCAAGATTAGGATTTGTCACTCCGATTATCGGAGAGGTATCTCTGGGCCCTCTCGGTAATACACATCACTATAAGCCTTGCAAGCATGATAACTAATGAGTTAGTTACGAGATGATGTATTACGGAACGAGTAAAGAGACTTACCGGTAACGAGATTGAACTAGGTATTGGATACCGACGATCGAATCTCGGGCAAGTAACATACCGATGACAAAGAGAACAACGTATAATGTTGTGCGGTTTGACCGATAAAGATCTTCGTAGAATATGTAGGAACCAATATGAGCATCTAGGTTCCGCTATTGGTTATTGACCGGAGACGTGTCTCGGTCATGTCTACATAGTTCTCGAACCCGTTGGGTCTGCACGCTTAAAGTTCTGTGACGATCAGTTTTATGAGTTTATATGTTTTGATGTACCGAAGGTAGTTCGGAGTCCCGGATGTGATCACGGACATGACGAGGAGTCTCAAAATGGTCGAGACATAAAGATTTATATATTGGAAGCCTATATTTGGATATCGGAAGTGTTCCGGGTAAAATCGGGATTTTACCGAAGTACCGGGGGTTACCGGAACCACCCCTGGTGATTTAATGGGCCATGATGGGCCTTAGTGGAAGAGAGGATGGGCTGCCAGGGCAGGCCGCGCGCCCCCTCTCCCTCTAGTCCAAATTGGACAAGGAGGGGGGCGGCGCCCCCCTTTCCTTCTTCTCTCCCTCCTCCTTCCCCCTTCTCCTATTCCAACTAGGAAAGGAGGGAGTAGGACTCCTCCTGGTGCGCCTCCTCCTGGCCGGCCACCTGTCCCCATTTCTCCTTTATATACGGGGGCAGGGGGCCACCTCTAGACACACAAGTTGATCATTGAGATCTCTCCAGCCGTGTGCGGTGCCCCCCTCCACCATAATCCACCTCGGTCATACTGTAGCGGTGTTTAGGCGAAGCCCTGCTGCGGTAGCTTCATCAACATCGTGACCATGCCGTCGTGATGACGAAACTCTTCCCCGAGCTCTACTGGATTGTGAGTTCGCGGGACGTCACCGAGCTGAACGTGTGCTGAACGCGGAGGTGCCGTACGTTCGGTGCTGAGGATCGGTCGATCGTGAAGACGTACGACTACATCAACCGCGTTGTCATAACACTTCCGCTTAACGGTCTACGAGGGTATGTGGACGACACTCTCCCCTCTCGTTGCTATGCATCACCATGATCTTGCGTGTGCGTAGGAATTTTTTTCAAATTACTACGTTCCCCAACACTAGGTATTGCTTCATTTGCTCGTCCTTGCTTTGTCGCTTCTTCTCATCCCTCACATCCTTTTGAGACATCATGCCATGCAAAGTCTCATGCAAGGCCATGGATGAGGCATCACGTATGTCATCCACCTTGGAGTTGGTCTTGCCCCTCGGCCTCTTCAACGCCTCGCCATCTCCACCTCCGGCCAACTTGGCGTCTGCTTGCCTCTCTTCCTTTGAAGTTCACGGTATTGATCCTTGAACTTAGGGCAATTGTTGATGATCGTACAACAATGCGTAAGAGTGAATGGCTTGTCATTGTACCAGGCCTTGAATGCTTCCAAAGATTGAAATGCCTACACTACATGATCAACAACAATTGAACATGCAAACATATACAAGGCGGAAGTCTCATGGCCGTATCAACGAAAGAACTAGGATGAGGAGAGCATACCATGTCCCCAACGCCGAGACCACTCATGGGCCGTGTTTCAACGCTCTCTTGCAATTCTGCGAACTTTGAATGCATCATTTCCTCCATTTCTCGGAACTTATCGCGGAATCTAGGCCCACTAGGACTCGGTGGGATTTCTAGTAAATCAAGCTCTCTCAGGGGTGGAAGCCAGCCCCCACTACTCGATGTTATCAATCTGCAGGATTCGACAATGGATTTGTCTTCCTCAGTCTCTTCGAACTTTTCCAATCCTACTATTTTCCCCAAGTCTTCTTGAGTAATATGATCCCTGAGGGTTAATCCTTTCCCTTCCCCCCTTTGCCCTTTCAAATGAAAAAGAACTACCACTGCAAAAAATAAGTGCGGCGCAATACTTGTTGCACTCTTGTTGGATGAACAACCACCTCTTTTGAATCGAGGTGATGCAATGGTTGCTCGTAATTTGGTAGGGCTCAGACATCTTCCTTTCATGGAATGTTTTGTGGACTCTCGTCCAAAAAACAAGGCCCTTTTGTTGCGCGTCGGTCCTCGGATCTTGGCTAATCTCCATCCAACATTGGCAAATCAACTTGTCCTCCTGTTGTGAATATGAACCCATGCGAATGCTCTTCCTCCTCTTTTGTGCTTCCGCTCTTTGGGTGAGCTCGTCGATGAACAATGGTTCACCACCAATATCAATGTCATTGCCTTCTTCTTCATCACCATCACCTTCGCAATAGATGTCATCGTCTTCATGGCACGAGTCACCATGGTCGTAGTCAGCACAGTCGTCGGCCTCTTCATCGGCAACGTACTGGGCGCGGCCATCCTGACTTTGGGTCTCCTCGGGATCGTAGGCACCGCCATACCCACCCTCGTAGATCACATCCTCCATGAACTGGTTGTAGAAGGGGTCGTCGACCGGTGGCGTTGGTGTTGGCATTCCGTCGAACAAGGCGCAGGGGGACGGCATGGTGCCCGTAAACTATGGTCGTGCTTGCTTTCTTTGCATCTCGACGGACGGCCGACCGCCGCTGCTGGACCCCGGCGTGATGTTGAGGTCGAAGACGGCCGAGGCGCGTGGGGTGGACGGCGCGATCACGCCAACGTCCGGCGACCCCGATAAACAGGTCTGGCCGTTGTGCCTTGGCGGGGGAAAGCCGGGCGACATAGGCGTGGTCCGGGACTGGTAGTGCGAAGGCCTAGCGACCGACGAGCCTGTGCTCGCCCGGCCGACAGTCGCTGCAGATAAACCCGTCGGACGACAAATGCCAAGCATGAGGAGGGCGTGCACTTTGTTGACGATAGCCTCCTTCTACTCGACCTCGGCCTTGCGCCGCGCGGCCTCCATCGCATCGTGCTCGGCGACGAACTTGGCCGCGGCGGCATTGCCCTTGACGACGGCCCTCCGGTTCCTCCTCTTCGCCGATTCTGCGTCCAACTTGGCGAGCTCCTCCGTCGTGCACTCCGACCGCGGCTTCCTTGGCGCCTTGGCCGCCTTCTTCTTGACCTTTCCGGGCGGTCGACGGCTAGGCTGCCGGAATTCGGCTGGGCGTCGGCCATGGACGAGGGAGGGAGGGGGCAGCGGGACGTGGGAGGGTTTGGGGAGGGGGGGGGGGGGATGGCGCCAAATGGGGCGCAGGGGAGTTTGGCTTTGTGCCACCGACAGGCAGGCCAGGGAAGGACAAGCGCGCGTCCCGCCCGTCCACGCGCTGTCCATTTCACCCCAAAAGTAGCGCAAATTTGGGTCTGGGATGGGTCGAAAGCGGACAGAAAACGGACAAAAGTCCGTTTGCTCCCGCGCGCTAGGCCGTCTTGTTCGTCCGTTTTACCCCAAACGGACGCATCCGGACAGAATGGGATCGCACGATGAAGTTGGCGTTAGGAAAGAAATATGTTGTCAGTGACAAGTAGGTCGCACATGGGAAAGGAAAATTTGAAAATTGAAATATAGCGAATCTGATTTTTTGCATGCAACCGAGTCGGTCTTTATATTTTCTGGCCATCGCCTCCATATTGACTAGTAGATTGCCAATTTGGACGGAAACTATAAACTAGTGTCCGCATGATACACGGGCAGCATATATTATCAGCTCATGACGGGCTCAAGCTCAACCACCCACCTATCATCTTATACAATATAATTCGATTATCAGCTCATCAGCATTATCACTCGCTAATCCACTGTCCATCGTATTATCTTGGCCCACCGTCCTCCATCACCTCGATCGCACTCGCCGTGCAGAGCGCTATGGCCACGGAGGAGACATCGGCGCTGGCGGTCGACGGCGCCCATGAGCATCCCACGCTCCACATGCACAACGTGGCCGAGGTGATCACGACCCTGCCGCTGGAGACGCGGTGGCCGCCGTTCGCGCACCGCCGGTACCGTGGCTTCTGGGTGGCCGAGCGGTTCCTGCTGGCACTGGCGGCCTTCAACGACCAATTCGAGCCGGCGCCCGGTGACGTGCTCCTGGTCACCTGCCCCAAGTCCGGCACCACGTGGTTGAAGGCCCTCGCCTTCGCCACCGTGCACCGCGCCGCGCACCCACCGTCGTCTGCCGACCACCCCCTCCTCGGCCGCAACTCGCACGGCTGCGTTAGGTTCCTCGAAGGTATCTTCTTCGGCCGCTCCGTGGACGAGGCGCGCGACGTCCTCGCCGCCGCGTGTCCGTCCCCGCCCCGTTTGCTCGCCACCCACTGGGCCTACTCCCAGCTGCCGGAGTGCGTCACCGGAAGCTGCCGGATCGTGTATATCTGCCGGGAGCCCAAGGACGTGCTAGTGTCGTGGTACTGGTTCCTCAAGAAGGTAGTCGCCTACGGCGCCACCAGCGACCACGAGCCCGACCCTGACCTCGACTTCGCCGAGCTCTACAAGGTGTTCTGCGAGGGCCGCAACGGATACGGGCCGGTTTGGCGGCAGGCGGCCGAGTACTGGGAGGCTAGCAGGGAGCGCCCGGACAAGGTGCTCTTCCTCAGGTACGAGGAGATGCTGCGCGACCCGCCGGGCAACGTCCGGAGGCTAACGCGGTTTCTGGGGTGCCTGTTCACGGCGGAGGAGGAGGACGCCGGCGTGGTGGGCGCCATCTTGGAGCTGTGTAGCCTGGAGAAGCTGCGGAACCTGGGGGTGAATAGGAAAGGCACGCCGGGGATGAGCACCGTCTCCAACGACGTCTTCTTCCGGAAGGGCGTGGTCGGCGACTGGCGCAGCCACATGACGCCCGCCATGGCTGCGACGCTGGACGACATCGTCAACGATGCCCTGCGAGGCACGGGTTTCTCGTTTACTGATTCAGGCCATGCGGAAGAAGGCGCTGCACCGTAGACATTTTGCACCCATCATGCAATGCGTTGCACGTTTGTTACTTATAGGTGCGAATTGAATCATGAACAAGTAATAATTTAGTACTACGTGTTTTCTTTAAAAAAGGTTATAATGTATGCGTGTTCTGCATATTAGATATTCTAAAATCAGCAATCTTTACGTTTGAAAACATGTGGATGGAGTATGATGTTTTTTGTTGCCTCCGGCTTGAATATCTTTGGAATAAATCTGTCTTTTGAGTGATGCTAGTAAATCGTATCAATGATATGTCAAGGGCACATCATTTGGTCTTTTGTTAACATTTGGAATATGAGACATGAGTAAAATATTTATGAATTTATTTTTCAAATCGGATAAGTGCTACTTTGTTGATTATCCTAAATGGTTGGGCATTCCTCTATCTCTACACCGAGGCAAAGTGTTTTGCCACAGAGTGTGAAAATTTTAAAGAAATTGTTTTTTAAAAGAGTGAGTGGGAGGACAGTGCAACTCGATTAGATTGCAGAATCTTCATGACCAGTCAAAGAAAAGAAACACTAGAAATAGTTCTATAATTTCCTACCACGACCAATATGGAAGCCTCAACATAAGACATGGATAATTCAATCAAACTTGCAACTGAACTATATAGGTTGGGCAAACTCGTGCAAACCTTCATGGTGTGTAGGCGAGATATTGTTTAACAAACAATGAAACTATAATACACAAAGAAGGGTTGATTGGTCTTGATTCGAGAAATTGGCTATATGCCAACATAATCCGAAATAGTATCCATACACATAATTCAACTTTAGAACTTGATAAACCCTCCGGAATACTTAGAGTCTAAAAGAATAGTCATGGATATATAAACTGACAAAGATAAAAAGGTTTATAATGCTTGACTTGTTACAAATACTCCCTCCGTCCTTGAAAGAGTGTACTTCCAACTTTGTTGGAAAGTCAAACTTTTTTATTTTTGACCGTATTTATACAATAATGGACCAACATTTATGCCATAAAATTAGTAGCATTAGATTCATGATAAAATATATTTTCGTCATATACCTATTTGGTTTCACAAGCATTGATATATTTTTGCATAAATTCGGTCAAACTTTGAGATAGTTTGACCCTCCAACAAAGTTGGAAGTACACTCTTTCAAGGACGGAGGGAGTAGTTTGTAACAAGATCAAGGAGTTGACTATGATGAGCTTGTCTCATCATAGCAATACTTAAAGTTAGTTTGGGTTAAACAAGCAAATATTAAATATTTCAATTATGAGATATAAAAGATGGATATCAAAATGATTTCCGTGAGATGGAAATAGAACTAAGATTGTATATGTGATACAGTCCAAAGTATTTTTCTCAATCCAGAGGATGCTAGTAAGTGTGCAAACTTCAATGGATCCTATAATGGACCAAAGCAAGCATAATGGAGTTGAAATCTTTGTTCTGATGAAATAGTCAAGTAATTTGATTTCATCAAGGAAAGCAAAGATACTTGTATTTACAAGAAAGTAAGTGGGAGCATGATAATATTTCGAAACATTGTATGTGCATGACATATTGTTGAATAGAAATTATATTAATTTTTGGACATGAGTTAATTCTTTATTGAAACTAGTTTTTTCAGTAAGGTACTTAGGCAATACAGCTTCGATATTAGGCATAATAATCTATGGAGATAATAGTGCCTAATCAGGCTTAGCCAAAATAAAAATTTACAAGATACTATAGAAGTTTGGTATGGAAATACTCAAGAAGACTTTCTTGTAGAAGTCACATGGAAGGAATTTTAAGCAGGAATTGGTATCATCCAATATTGATCAGCAAAATACATGATTTCAATCACACTTGTCTTAAAATATATGCCATGGTACGTAAGCAACCAGATATGTCCAGTGCTCCAAGTAAGTTGTGAGTTAACTTACCAGAATGGTCAAATTGTTGATCATAGGACAACATTGAAAATGCCATTAAGTACTGATGACATGTTTTTCGCATACGGAGAAAATGAAGAGAGTGTTGTAAGAGGTTACATCAATACATGCTCGTTGTAAGTATTAAATTGGCTAAAATCTTCATCGATGCTCCAAGTGATTTTCGATTTTAATTAAAAGATTTATGGTGGCACAATAAGTTGGAATTGGTCCAAGAAAGTTACTATGGTGAACTCTACAACAGAACGGCTGAGTATATTGCCACTTACGATGCAACTACAGATGGTGGTGACTCAAAATATCATTTATCAGCTTGCTATGGTTTCTAGATGATTGTGCTGATGTAACACTTTTCTGAATAGTGGTTCCATAGCTCAGTTAAGGAATCAAAGGTCTTACCAATGACACAATATATACAAAACCAGTTTGACACAAATTATGAATTCTTGTGAAAGCTTTATAGATGCATAGAAATGTGAATAATACACGCAGATTTGAAGTTGTCAAGATATGATAAGATGAAGGCTATACCACAAGTAAAGCATGAACAAACACCAGATTGCCATTGATGTAAAAGAAAATGTGCTAACTAGATTAGTGACTCTAGCACAATATATTGTATTATTATATTTCCATGTTTATAATTAAGACTTTATATTCTATGCTATAACTGCTATGATCATGGAATATGCGATTCAGTGGAAAACTCATATGCACGTGTGGAATGATAAATGGTAAAATATGATTCCTAGTATTGCCTCTATGACTAGCTCAAGTTTTGTTGGTGATCACGTTTTCCGGATCTTGGGATGTCGTTAAGTGTAATAATAGTCCTAAAACAACATTCAGAATATGATGTCGGAAGAACGATCATATTGAATCGATCCAAACTTCTTTGTTATACCTTGAGATTCAATCGTCACAAGCCAACTGTTATAACACGAAGAGTTAAGGTGTGAGTTAATTCCTTAGACCATTAGAGTATCATAGTCACTTATTACTATACAGTGGACTTTGGGTTGCTGAAACGTCGTCTGTAGCATGGTGATCATAACGACAACTTACAGGTTCATTGGAATGTTTGACAAGGGACTAGACATCTCAAGAGTGGGATTTGCTCCTCCGATGATGGAGATATATTCTTAGGGCCCTCTCGGTGTGACATCATCCATCATCGTCTGGCCATACATAGGTGACTGTGTTACGGGGATGCCGGAATATTTCAATGAGAAAAGAAGAACAAAACCGGCAACGAGGAGAACGGTATAGTGAGCATGAGATTGACTCAAGATGTTACCGGTCTATCTCATCTCGGGTATTGTAAAGTATCGCGAAGAAAAGGGAATATCACATGATAACCAAAGGTTCACTCGAATGTTGTTCGTATACTCAAAAGGATCGATATGTATGTCCACGGTCACTATCGGTCATTGAATGAAAAGGGGTTTGTTCATGTCTATGTTTTACAGTGTCACAAGATTAAGGGAAAATTTTGTTTTTGCCACTCCAGATTTTGCCAATTTTCCTTATGCCACTTTAGATTTCGACATTTTGTTTTTGCCACTCTTAAATTTTGACAATATATCACAAATGCCATTCTGTTAGGCATCCGTGAGTTTACCGTTTATCCTAGCAAGTTGACCAGACAATGTGCTGTCAGTATTTGCTAAAATGACTGGTTGCCCCTGCTGACTTGTGGGCCCATGTTGGAAGTGACACCCACACATACACCCAATTCCCTTCTTCGAAAGAGAACACCCACGCACACATCCCGCACCTGACGCATCGCCGCACCCGGCTCCCATGGCCGCCGCCACCCAGCCCTCCGGCCGCCGCGTCCCTGTCCCGCCGGTCACCGCACGGTGACGCACCCTCTGGCCTCCCCGACGACCTCTCTAGCCTCCTCGACGCCCACCTCCTCGACGTCCGCCTCCAATGGCCGCCACTACCTAGGGTTTCGGCCGCCGCCATCCAGGGTTTCAGCCGCCGCCACCTAAGGTTCCGGCGTCCTCGAACCCCCCCCTCCGGCCTCCCCGACGACGCCTTCCCGACCCCCGCCTCCAATGGCCGCCGCGCGAGCTAGGGTTCTGGACTCCCCGACACCCGTCGCTACCTCGGTCTCCGACCCCGACTCCCCTGTGCGACTCCTCCAGAGGTTCCTTCTCCAGACTCCCCTCGCGACACTCTTCTCCAGCCTCCCTAGGCAACGCTCTCCCGCGGGATGGAGGGAGCCGCGACGTCGGCCATGGCGGCAGTCGCGGCCCATCTGCTCGTTCCTCTCCCTGACGGGCAAGTTCTTCCTGCTTCCTCAACTTGCTGATGTTCCCTTTGTAGCTTAATTCTGTGATTGCTTTTGTGCTTAATTGTGTGACTGCTCTATGTCCAAAATTGCTGTAATTTGTGGTTATAGTTGAGATAATTTTGTGCATTCTGGCTCTGTTTAGCAGTGTAGTGGACTGTGATAGTCTTGTTTGATTGAGCCGCTTGTAGATACTATGGTGGTTGGCTTACTCAAACAATGCAAACCTGCCACTATTCTGTATTTATTTTCTGAACTAGCTACACTAGCTACACAGGAGAAAAGGAAAAGCATGGCTTTTTTTATGTGTTCATAGACTGAAACTAATTTGTATCATACTAATATAGTAGTGTAGTTGCATAGCTAGACCATTTCCATAGCTATATATTTTCAATGTGGTCGCATTGACTCATGTCCAATTTGTGTCAATGTAGGTCAAATTCGCCTCCTTATAAGCTGATTGTGACGTATGAGGCGCGCTCTTACAAGAATTATAAGGGTGAACTGTGCACTGTGTCTTCTTGGAGCTGGGATATCCATGTAGAGAGGCAGACTACTTACAATCAGCTTGTGGGGCTCCTGCAAAATAAATATCCTTGGGGAAATGATGAGGGTGTTGTGCTTTCAAGCTGGAATAGTTGCAGGAAATATTTTGTGCTAGTTCGCAATGATGAAGATGTGGTGAACATGTATGATGGCAATGAGGAAGACAAGATTGTTAAGATACTTGTCCAGTTCTGCAGGAATGGTGAGGAGGAGGAGTTTTCTCACACTTTACCAATCCCACCTTCTTCTGCAGCAAAGGAAATGTGCAAGCCCATGGTGGATGATTTAACTCAAAATTCTCACTATGAGTATGAGATACCTGAGGAGAACTCGACAAGCCAACAGAGATCTAAAGAGGAGTTTGCTCACACTTTGCTTCAACCAATCCCACCTTCATCTGCAGCAAAGGAAATGTGCAAGCCCATAGTGGATGATTTAACTCAAAATTCTCACTATGAGTATGAGATACCCGAGGAGAACTTGACAAGCCAACAGAGATCTAAAGAGGGCTATGAAGGCTATGAAGGAGAGGATTATGTAGGAATAGATGAGGAGAACCAGTATCTTGATGGTAGCGAGCAGGATAATGGAGGCAAGCAAGCCAAAGATGCTGATGAAGAGGCAGCTGAAGATGTTTTCCAAGATGTTGAGGAGGATAATGATGAGCAGGAAGAGGATAATGATGAGCATGAAGAGGACAGTGATGAGGAGGAAGAAGATGACGAAGGGGTTGTTAGTGAGGAGGATAGTGACGGGGGAATGGTGCTTGATATTCCAGCAATTAGCTATGACAATGATAATCCACCTATGACAAAAGGGGCATTATTCCCCTCTATTGAAGAGTTCAGAGTTGCACTTGCTCAGCATGCTATTATCAATGAGTTCAGTTACAAAACTGATAAAAGTGATCAAAAAAGGGTGAGAGTTTCTTGTTCCTACAACCCACCGGAAGGGAAACAACCATGCAAGTGGAGGGTCAATGGTTCTATCTTATATGATGGCAAAACAGTTCAGGTGAAGAATGAACCCAAGATACACACATGTCCTAGCACACAAAGAGATGGCAAAGTAAAGGTTGCTAAGAGAAAATGGATTGCTGCCAAGGTGACTGATTGGTTGAAGGGTGATCCAAGTATGACTAGCATCGCCTTGCAGAAAAGGTTGTTTGAGAAATACCATGTCGATATCGATTATCAAAGAGTGTTTGCAGGTAAGCACATAGCCTTGGAGCAGATATTTGGGAAGTGGGAAGACAGTTTTGAGTGCATGCACAATTGGCAAGCCGAGCTGCTTAGGAAGTGTCCAACAAGTATTATAGTGATAGATCACAAAGAGATCCAGGGGAAACAACTTTTCACAAGAGCATTTGTGTGCTTTAGAGCTTGCATTGATGGGTTTCTCTCAGGATGTAGACCTTACTTGAGCGTTGATGCCACGGCCTTGAATGGGAAATGGAAAGGACAGCTTGCAGTTGCTTGTGGTGTCGATGGACACAATTGGTTGTATCCAGTAGCTTATGCTGTCTTTGATTCGGAAACTAAAGAAAATTGGGACTGGTTCATGGAGAATCTGAAATCCGCTATTGGCACACCTGAAGGCTTAGTCATATGCACAGATGCGTGCAAAGGGTTGGAAACAGCAGTGCATACAGTATTCCCAACTGTTGAACATAGGGAATGCTTTAGGCATATGATAATGAACTTCAGAAAGAAATTCCATGGCAAGTTTGAAGAAAATCTATGGCCAGCCGCATACACATATTCTCCTGGCAAGCACAATCACCACATGAAGAAAATTATGGAAGCCAGCCCAGCAGCCATCGCATACCTTGATGAATGGCATTCTAATTTGTGGAGCAGAAGTAAGTTCTCTACAACATGCAAATGTGACTATGTCATGAACAACACAGCTGAGTCATTCAACTCCATGATTAAGAAATTGAAGGGGTTCCCTGTTCTTGAATTATTGGACGCTTTGAGAGAATGGCTATTGGTCCGATTTGGAATAAGAGCTAGAATAGCAAAGACATTTGTACGTAGACTTCTAAAAATTCTGCCAAGGATCACCAACATGATGAACAACAGATCAAGCGGAATAGTTTTAGATGGGATCTCTAGAAGTGATGACTACAAAGCTGAGGTCACTATAAAGATCCATGGTTATAAGTGGAAGCACTGTGTAGATTTGGAGAAGTGGGAATGCTCTTGTAGACGTTGGCAAGTAACTGGACAGCCTTGCCTACATGCCATTGCATTCATCACAAGTATTAGAGGAGGTCGAGAAATAGATGACTATGTGCATGAGTACTACTCTGTGAAATCATTTAGCAATGCATATGCAAAAGCTGTGCCCACCATGACTGATAAGAAACAATGGCCAGTGGTCGATGTGGGGTTCAAATTGCACCCTCCTGTGTTAAAGAAAGCTGTTGGTAGACCAAGGACACAAAGGATAAAGTCAGCCCTTGAGAGTGTGTCCAAGAGAAAACACAAGTGCAAAGAATGCAAAGAACTTGGGCATATGATGAAGACATGTCCTCTACTTTATCCTAAAGGCAAGCCAAGAAACAGGTAATTGCTAGAACAGAATTGTATGTTCAGAATTTAAATGCAATGAATTGTATAGTGTAACTTAATTTCTCTATCTCAAATCTGTTAGGAAAAGGAAAAATGTTGAACCACAAGACATAGAAGACATAGAAGCCAATGCCATAGACGCTGAAACTACTAGGTATTGTTGTTTTGCTCCAAACAATCCATACTGGTTTAATTTTTCCTATTTTAAATTCGCATTTCAATGCATTTCAACACTGATATTTTTGTTTATTCTCTGCTCTAAAAATAGTGCTACAAATAAGAAAAAAGGAGGTGGTAAAAGGGCAAAGTCTGGCTCAAAAAGTGTGCTACAAACCACTGTTGCAAGCTGTCCACATCCTGAAGCATCTAAGATGACATGTGCTACACATGATAGCCCAACAAAGAACACAAGAAGCAAAAGATGTCCTCCGTCGAAGAACACAAGAAGCAAAAAAGAAGCTTGATTGCACTCATGTGCCAAAAATGTGAGATGAATTGCTGCTTTCTGGAGCACAATGCATATGTGAACCCTGTTGTTTTGTTGTTGCATTGTACTATGTAGACTTGTAAAGGCCTTGCTTTTGGGTAGTCCGTATGCATATGTGAACCTTGTTGTTTAGTTGATGTAGCTACATGTTGCTTTTGGGTGGTTAGTATGCATATGTGAACATTGCTGTGTAGTTGATGCAACTACATGTGAACCTTGCTGTGTGGTTGATGCAACTACATGTGAACCTTGCTGTTAAGTTTAGATGATGGATGTGTACTTCTATGAACTAATTTCCTGATATTATGAACCATGTTGCTCGTAATGATGCCATTAGTGTCTAAGACTTGTGTGAAAATATTGGGTAATTGTTTGTGATGTCATATTTCCAAATAGGCCATGCCAAATTTTTTAACCACATTGGCTAAAATAGGTCATGCTAAAATACTGTGTGATGTTACTCTGGCTAAAATACTGTGCGATGTTACTCATGTTGCTGATGTCATATTTCCAAAAAATTTAACCAAATTTTTTAACAATATTATTTAACATAAGATGTGTGATGTCAGATTTTCAAATAGGTCATGCTAAAATACTGTGTAACATTAGATGTTACTCTGGTGGCAAAAGCAATATTTGGCGAAAACTGGAGTGTTAAAAGCAAAACAAATAATAGAGGGTAATATGGTCTTTTCCCTGCTCCGTTTGGTCAAAACGTCCATTGACCTAACAGAATGGCAATTGTGATAATTGTCAAAATTTAAGAGTGGCAAAAGCGAGATGTCGAAATCTAGAGTGGCATAAGGAAAATTGGCAAAATCTGGAGTGGCAAAAACAAAACTTTCCCCAAGATTAAGGTAATCATGATGTGCTGAGTGTTAGTAGGATGGGAGTAATTAGAAAATATTCATGAAATAATTTCACTAATATTCTAAATAGTTTCGAGAGGAACCAGATGTGTATCAGGGTCATAGGAAGCGTTTCGGAGTTTATCGAGCAATACATGGTATTTTTGATAAATAATATATAGGTGGAAAACATTCCGGTGATGTTAAATTAATAATAAAAAGGCTCTAATCATAGTTAGGAGGCTTTTATATTTAATTTAATATCATTTGGCCTTAAAAGGAAAAGTGGTGGAAAGCATATTGGGCCACTTGGGACCAATATAGATAGCGCCCCGTTCTCCCCATGTAAAGGAGAGGGGGAGGCCGAATTGGAGGGCAAGTAACCCTCCTCCTGTCCGACAAATAAGGGGAGCCTTGCTCTAATTGTTCCAACTAGAGCTAGATCTATTTCCTCTAATCCTCATAATTAGAAGCCCAGTGTGGTTTTAATCTCCTCCCTCTAATTATCCGGCGACGGTTAGCTTTGGACTGCGAAGCGCTGCCGGATTGTGAAGACCGTACACTTGCAATCTGTGGAGAGGCGGTGCTTTATGTCTTCCGTTTGAGGGACTGTTTGTGGGCAGTTCGAGGGATCGTTGATCTACCGTTCGAGGGCCTCCAAGAACAATATACACCTACACTTTATTTCGCTGCAACTCAGAGTTGGTAATGATCCGATCCAAATCTCATCTTCATAGTGTTCCTGGGTGATCATAGGGCGATTTTTTTATTTCTACTACATTTTCCAACAACTTCATGTAGAAAGCCAAACCCCATTAGATGATGTATTTTAGCACACTAAGTATGCGACTTCCACATAAGGCATGTGCCTTCCATTGAAAATGTGATGATTTTGCTTCTTCCATACATAAACCATCTAGGTATTTTGTAATGCACAAGAAAAAAACAAATCTTGATGTGCCACAATTCATTCATTACATCCAAGATTTTCTTTAGATACATTAAGGGTATGAATGAGCAAAATCTTGATGTGTCTACATCTTCTGTTTCATAAGTTATTCAGCAAGTATTCATGCCAAGAGGAAAAATAGGATGTGGCATCCTACCTACTTCAGTTAAAATTTTGGACAAAGGGAGACAAATAGAAAGAAAAAACAAGTGCCACGAACATGTATTTACAAGCACCTACTGTAAATATGTGAAACATAGTAAAGTAAATAAAATGAGAAAATATCCCTTTTTAAGACTTAGAGGCCCACAATGACGGTATAAACACTAAAAATACATGATATAAAGAAAAGAGGAGAATCCCTCCATTGTCACCATTGTAATACTCTGTAAATAAATCAGTGAAGGAAATGCTGTTATAAGCCTAAAATGAATCAACATCAAAATTGGAGGCACCATATGAGCTATGAGGATCACAAGTGCTCAGATGCAAGTGCTTTCAATTCCAATTCCCATAAAAAATGACGCATGCATCTGGTGCAAACATATAGGAATGAGCACATATGTATATTTGATTAAGTAGGTGCGAAAAATATTGACAAGAGAAGTTGAAAGTAAATTGTATGGTTTGGCCTCAAGACCCACCACCCTAGAAACTTCTGAATCATCATCTTTGTGATAATTAACTAAAAATGATAAATGGTTGTGGATGAGGCGCTTCTACGCCTAGCTCTAGAAACATATTTGTACATGTGAATTCGCTAGTCCCAATCATATGTACATAGAATTTTGGTTCTTCTATCTTGGTACGAATCCATATAAATAGGACAAATTATGACGCAAGCGTTGTATAATTTGTCAATATGATGTCCTGCACTTTGTAGGTGCATAGAAAATCTGCATTTCATTGTTGTATGGAAGCATATCTAAATGAACAAAGCAACACTGGTCAAGGTTGCTTACCTCATGTCGTAGTTGTCGGCGCTTGCAACCAAGGCCAGTGTGCTCAATGAAGGCTCACCATGGCTTGAAATACCAACTTAGGTTCAGAGAAACGACACAGTTTAATATTAATAATATTTCATTTTTTTGAAAAGGGGGTTGTCCCCGGCCTCTGCATCGGAACGATGTATACGACCATAATAAATAATATTTCATGGAATTACTTATTCATGTTTTGCATAACAAATATGTTATCCTACTAGAACAACCAAGCTGTGGCAGTAAGAAAACTTCCCCTAAAAACATAGGGCAAACAGAAACTAATATACATCCAAGAGAGGGATAGGAAAAGTAATTGTAACAATGAGGGCCATCGCCAATCATGTATTCTCTGCTATCAACTGTTGTTACCTTTATGAAGGCATCATCGTGTAACTACTGTCGACCCACTCGTGTTGCTCCAGGGGAAACCCTAGGATCTGGTCTTCCAGATCGAACGATGGCGTCACTGCGTCGTCGTTTCTCTCTTGGGAGCATCGTTTGTGGAGCAGCACTGGAGGCTGGAGGTGGAGCGGCTTCCTCTTGCACGGAGCTTTGGTGGAGATATCAAGTCATGCCTAGCAGACAGGTGCTACGCTTTGTCATGCCTGTTCGGTGGATGCTACGCACGACAGATCTTCTAGGGACTTCAAGCTGTGTCGGCTGGTGGTACTTTGCGGCATCGTGTTGCGGTGTACCAATAGCAACTATGATGTGCTCAGTAGTTTGTGCATAGGGAGATGGTGTCATTGGGCATCGTGGTGGCGCTGACGGAGGGCCGGACTGGCAAGGATGATGCGGATCTCTTTCCTAAAGATGGGTTAGTGGTTTGATGATGATGGCGGCCTCTAGGATGTGTGCATGTGGTGCACGCTTTAGGTTTGCTGCACCGGTTGTAGGTTCTAATACATTATGTGGATGGATCAACGACGACACCGATTTTAGATATGGGAAGTGAGAGCACCTCACATTATCAAGTTTGTAGGTGTGAGTGCTGGTTTAGGAGAGCTTGATGTATGTTCCTGTTAGATCTTTGTTGCATAATTAACAAAGATGGTTGTATGCATTGATTGCTGCAGAGGCCAGGGGTCTTAACCTCCTTTTCTAAAAAAAATCAACTGTTGCCCAGGCAGGGCCGTAAATTAGAGGCCCTGTGCAAAATTAAAAATTTGACCCTAAGTGCAACAAATTTATTGTGAAAACACGTTTGATATGTCATATGGCTAATATAATTGCTCGAAGAATTGCATGTTATCAAAAAAATAAGTATTTCCCCCGGATGTCTTGATTTTTTCATAAAGGTGGCATCAATTTAGCATTCTTTGATACTACTTACCTACGGACCGAAATATCCTACAAAATATGCACTCAAAGTTCTATATATTTTACGCTAATAACAAAAGGTTATTTGAGTTTGTTAAAAAATGTGCCAATACATTTGACATGGAAATTTCTGTTTTATTATAGTTACCTACTCCATATTTGTATAAAGATTAGCAATCAAGCTTGCTTGATGCATACCACGCGTAATAGATTATCACCTATTTCGAATGTAAGGTGCACATGATCTTCAATTAGTTCTTCATAAGTAAGCTTTTTTCAAATATTATCAAAATAAGTTAATTTTCTCTTCATTGAACAATTATTAATGGAGTAGGTGGGAGATTGACAGTGAACGTACTTAGTACTAGCTATTCATTGTCGACAATAGAGTAAAGTGATATTTATGGTTGATACAAAAATGAAGAACAATTATAATAAAGGAATATAACTCTAAATTTTGATTAACTTGTGCACATCACAGTCCACAAAATTTTTAATATCAAAAGCATCAGTGAATTTTATTGTATTCACAACCGTCTTAATTAAATAGGCCTTGGGCACCATGTCCTTCCGCTACTCACGCAACTTTCACCATAGGAGGGCGATTACCAGTTGCATTGTAAGATAAATAGGAGAATTGAACTGCAAACCTCTAATGCACTGCTTAAAGATTGACTAACTCCACAAGAACAGTGTAATTGTAGATCCATTTAAGCATACTACATCCACAGACACTTCAAATATGGCAATCAATTACTATAAGAGAAAAGTGATATAACATAATTCTCGTTCTACCACATCTCTCTGGTCATCAATCTTGGCAATCTTTCATGCACGACCAGGAAACTTGTCAGAACTTTTCGCAAAGTATCAAGACGGTAACTACATGAACATTTCAATAGTTCTTTTGGATCCTAATGATTTGAGTTGCTTGATACAAAAATAAAGATCTAAACTGATATTCCACAGCATGGTAATCTAATTATGTGGTTGATAACAAAATAATTCCAAGTGTATTAAATTTTCATACATTTGTCTCCCCGCGTGCAAGTAAAAAAAAAAATCTTGCACACATTCGTCAACCATAAATTCTTGTTCTATTACACGTACCTAGTATCAAAACATCATTCACATAAATTCTTGTTCTATTACACGTACCTAGTATCAAAACATCATTCACATGATTGAATCATCATTCATAAAAAGGGGAGGGATGAACAACAACTTGAGTCTGGTTACGATATATTTGAAGTACCTAACGCATACATGCGAAACAAAAGGCTATAGTGCTTCATCAAAATACCAATTCATAACAAGTGAATCACCTTCTTAAGAAAACTGCCAGACCAATTGCAGACATTGTGTATCTATTCACCTTCCACAATAGAGTAAAATGGGAATTTCAACAATATGATAATACAAAATTATGTGGTGATAGTAAAGCATGTAAATGCAACAACACGAAATGGAAAACTATATACTCCCTCAAATGAAGTGAAGCAATAGGTGTGGCAAAGTACCATGTTAATTTTGGCATCCTACAGAACCTACCATCCATTGGTAAATATATTTATCAAGTTCATCAGAGGTCCACTTCTGTAATAGAATGTCAAGCATACTGTAAAAACTGATCTAGAACACCGCTCACACAAGTAATATGGTGTCATGTACATAACGCATATACCACATCAACTATTTATCCTCTAGCTCTTGTGGAAGAGAACGACTCTGCCCCTTAACTCACTCGAGCTTTCCAACATCTTTTTGAAATATTTGTATGTGTAGCCGATGGGCTTCCACCAATGTTCCTAGGATCTACACTAAAAACATTCATGGTGAAACATATTCAAATTGCTTGGTCAATAACACTGGAGAAAATTGAAAACAAACACAAGAACTTTGAGAGAGAGAGAGAGATAGATAGATAGATAGATAGATAGATAGATAGATAGATAGAGAGAGAGAGATTGAGAGATTTGAGGTAGAGAGAGAGAGAGAGAGAGAGAGAGAGAGAGAGAGAGATTTGATATTAGGGAGCAAGGAGACAAAAAATACACATTGCAGTTGCCACAATTAGGCTATGAAATAAATAATGATATGCTTACTATTGGACCATGTTGGGGCGGCTCCACTTGTACAACGTTTTTTTATTGCATTACAACATGTAATCACAAGCTTGAGCCTAAATAGACTCTTAAAGGTAAACACCACTAAAATCAGAGTATCAGCACAACTCTGATAGAGTGACAAGATGAGATAAATCTACAATTTTTTAAATGTCCTTGTCAAGCTATGAAAGAGAATACATAAATACATAGCTCTAGGCATATAAGGGTATTCCATAAGTAGTACCTTTCCCTGGAGTATTGCATGAACACGTAGCATAAAGGCGCTTCACTCTAAACTGGATGAGAGTACCTCATCTTTTTTAGATAAGAAACTGTACAAAAGTACAACTTTTTTCTTACTGAGAAATAATAGTTATGTTCAGAAGGGAAACAACATGACTCTTTTCTTCTTTAAAACCTATCCAGTTAAAGTAACTTCTAGATAATTAAACAAAAATGTAAAGCAGCCCTGGTACACCTACAGGTTGTGGTGAGAAGGAAATGTTTTCCCGCAGCATATACATTGCCTGTTTTTGTGGTTGGAACATCTGATTCATAGCATTTCTCTTTTCCTAATAGAGTCAGTGCACCTTTAGTTCTCCAGATTTCAGATAGAGAATAACTGCTACTACTAGTAGATCTTGAACTCGTAACTGCAGCCAACTGAATCCAAATATTTATATAAGATTTAGTAAACCTTCAAATATGACGGGATACAAAACAGATCGTCTTATTACTTCTCTTCTTCTAGTTATCATTATTGTAAGTCTCATCATCTTAAATATACAGTAATAACTTAGCAAGACACACCATCATCTTAAATATACAGTAATTACTTAGCAAGACACACCTTCATGATCTGTTCATCCAAGCAACTCAAACCTCCTCTAGATATCTCTCATCTCTCTCTATCCACTTCACTGATTCTGACGGAAAGAAAATGAGTGCACGCGAGAGTAGCTCAGCTAGGTCCCGATGCATGACACGTCTTCTTGCATGACCTTTCATGCATGGACAATTAGCAGGAGCCACCTATCTTCCCGCCATTGGATTAATGGGCTGATCATTAGGGAAAAAATTGGGTGGAGACAGTCAAAAAAGCTACTTCAACAACCTTGTCCTTTCAAAGAATTCCAAGGCCTTCTCTCCTGCTTGAAATGCACTAACCCGCTCGGCTCGACGGCTGCACAGCGACGTAATCACCCGCTTGATTTCCCCCTGCCTGTCACCCAATCACCCTATCCTATACCTAAAGGAAAGCGAGCAACCTTTGTGCTTAGATTAATAACTGGCGTGCTTGCAGATCGATTGATTTCCATGGCATCCATGTTGTATAGCACGTTCATCTTAATTTTCACACATGTGCATCGATCATTTCAAGTAGTAATAGAGCATCAGGAGCTCATCAATCGAGCACCGTCGTACATGAACCGCATGTGCCAGCAGAACGACCTGTAGCAATAGACAATGTTACTCATCGAATACGTACACCTAACACATACGTCTCAGCGTCGTGGCCGTACGCCTCCACATGCAGACCAGGTTTCTCGTCGTCTTGTTGCTTCTGCTTTACTTCGTCAGTATGGGCATCTTCCTCTCCCGGAGAAGATCTTGCCAAAACAAGACTTACTGTCTGCTCCTGGTTTTAAGGTGGCACGGTTCCAATCTTACATCCATGGCGGGGGATAGCTGGCGTTATCCTTTTGCAGCAGAAAGAAACCATGCTGTGACCTCTCAAAAAAAAAAAACATGCTGTGAATCTGTGATCGGCTGAACGCGAAAGCGACGACGGCTGCGTGCGTGAGGATAGGATAGTGCGCCATAGCCATGGGATTCTGGCGGCCTCGTGCGTGAGGGGAGGAGTCTGCAACCCTATTATTAATTGGTTTCTTATTTAAACAATGGACTCACATAGAGGAAAACCAATCTATGGCATGTTCCTATTTTTTTCTCTCCTCTTCCTTTTACGAAGCAGTCATTGTATTTAAAAAAACTAAAGGTCTGTCTAAAACACATCTAGATGTGACATATCTAAATTGATGTTCACTCTGTCTGTGATCTATTTTTTTCTAGTTTTTTTTGTTTCTTGTTGCTGCATTATATATTTGTGAGCTTAGATATGACATCCTTAAAAAACATTTAGATGTGAATTAGACAAACTGAAAAACTAATCTATGGCACAGGTGAATCCTAAAGACATTGCTGATCGATCGAACCGCCGCGACCGTGCCCTGCGACCCAGCACGTGCTGTGATTCCGCTTGTCCGTCGCCGCCTGCTGCCGATTGCTTAACTGTCGACACGCTTCGGAGTTCCCGTCGATTTCCATGCTTCCCGTTGACTTTGATCCATTCCGAGTTCTGATGCTTGCGATCAGTCGACTGTAGCTTAAATCCAACTTATCTCCTTTACGATTTCTTTCGGCTTTTCCCTCTTGATCAACTGCCAATCTGTCATAACCTTATCAAACCTTGCTCATGATATCACTTGCTAAAATAAAACCGAGACATACCGTCGATCATCCGAGGACCAAGCAATCACACGAGCACGACACCGAGATTTGTTAACGAGGTTCACCGATATGGCTACATCTCCAGAGCCTGACTATGGGCGCTCCTCACCATGACACCGCTATAATCCCGCACCCGGTCGCCCTGGACACTGGCACATGCTGCCGGCTTACCCTGCGTTCATGTGCTATTATGTCGGCATATGTTATATCGTGTGTCTACCCCCACTATATATGAGAGTCCTACTAGGATACCTTGTACATAAAATTCGACACAACTCTAACAAACATCAGCCAATACCATGCTAACTCCCCCCCCCCCCCCCCCCCCCACTTCCAAATAGAACTCACGTTGTGCAGTATATCAAAACTCCAATCAGATGTGTCAGAGAACTACTCTATAGGAATAGAGTATCTAAAATAGGAATACAATATCAACACATGCTCTGAGATTCTTGTCAGTCTTAATCAACACCCTTTTTTCTCAAAGAATCCACACGCTCGTACAATTAGCAAGTGGCAACTTACAATCATGTACTGGTTCCCTTGTAATGATCATGTACTGATTGGCATATACCAGTTACAATAATTGTACAATCAAATTTTGGAAAGTCCTTTGCAATCCTGACTACTAAACATGAATTTCTTGAGCACATTATTAAAATTTGCAGGAGAGAATTTCAAGACAATATTAAATTATATGATGGCACCAGTTCTACCAAAAAGCTTCTTTTACTCCTTGACTCACCGTCATGAGTTGCAAACTTGCATTTGCACTGATGTACTTTATGAAATAGGTACATATATACTACATGAGAGGTTAGCAAAATCCTGTTTTGTCCATTTCCTATTTGAAACAAAAAGTTGTAGTGATCCTCTTCCCCATGAAGTTTCCTGGAAATAATAGGAGAGTAAGCGTTAAAATAGCTGCCATCTAAGGAATACACATAATACAAATGAGGAAGATATCAAGAAACAACAACATTGCAAAATCTGGTAGGTTCTGCATTCACTTGTTTAACTCATTGCGTACTCCTGCTGTAAATTTTAGAAGGCAATTTCAAGACTACAAACTTCCTCTTAACTGTTCTCTGAACAATGTTTTTTTATGCAGTCGGATCATTAGTTTTCTTCAGGAAACAGTATGAAACAATCTTGTAAGCTATCTCCAGCTGGACCTAGCATCTGATATATCAGATGAATCCTCAACACGCAGTATTATTAGCAGAAAAGAAGCTTTTCCACATATACTTCTTAGATTGTATTTTGCTGAAAAGCACTATTATCGTTAGACCATATAAGCATCAAAAGTATATTGAACCAACTACCCAATATTCTGCAGTAACTATGAGATCCATGATTTGCAATCTAGTAATACTACTCTAGATCAGTAGTAAACTCACCTTCCTGATTAGTGTCACCTCCAGATCCACGAAAATCACTGGTCCCATCCTCCTTATTCCCACGACAATCACAGCTATCTAGTCTTCTCATAGTGACCTCCTTATCAGACCCAGCAGCACATCTCCCTCTGCATCTGCATACAAAACTCGAATCAATGAGCTGGAATTGGTGACTTAACTGATGATCTAGCTGAAAAAGAAGACAAATTCATCCATGTTTGCTGGTAGAGTGACGAGTCCATGGATGGAATCATTGGTATGTGCATGGCGAAGCCGTTGAAGCAGCTGGATATTGAGGCCCAGCGTGTCCAGGGTGCTCACCATCGACAACAGCAGCCCCGGCTTGGCGGTGCAGTAGAACTCCGCCCGGGTGTCCTCCTCCTTGAGCTCCACCTCGAACTGCAAGCACACCCAGTCAGTCTCCGGTCACCATTTTAAGCTACGTCAGCAATGGCGCTCTGCTCCATTGGCGACTAATGTTTGTGAACGTGCGTATGGAGCCCAGATGGAGCCCTGAGCGATGGCGTTCACAAATAAAACAGCTTGAGAATGCTTGCCCAGAGATGTGCATATAGTTCTGCAGATTTTTGGATAGCAGCGACTAATGTTTGCCTAGGGAATGCTCTAAATCGGCTAACCCTGCCACCCAGAGGCCGAATTTGATGAACACATATGAAAAAATAAACTAAGATTGCAAAGGAGATTGAAATCTTAGGAAGGAAGGGGATCGACGGGACCTGGGTAGGATCGTGGCCTATATTGCCAATCGATCATGACACCAATAGAGCTATGATGTTGAGGACGGCATGGAGAGCAGACATACCTGTGACCTTCATCCGGCCACCCGCTGCCGGCTAGTTCTTGGCGCGTTCGTTCTCCGTTGCTAATTCACGCGGCCCTCCCTGGCCGCGGCTGCTAGCAGAAGGAGTGACGTGGGAGAGGAGGACTGGGGCGGCGACGGCAGCATGTGTTTATTTCTTTGCTAACAAGATCATGCGTGAGGGTTGTTTGTACAAAAGGAAGGAAGAATGGGCGGGTGGGCTGGTTTCTGGGATTTTTGTGCGCACGTTATGGCAGAAAAAACGGAGGTGGGATTTCTTTGCAGAAAATCGACGGGGCCTGCGACTTCTTTCGTTCTATAAAAAACCGTGGGAGGAAGCTTCGATCGATCGATTTCTTTGATACAATTTGCAGTGACATGCATGGCTGGTCGTACCTGCTGGCTAAGAGTCTTTTTTTTTTGCGAATGTGCTGGCTAAGAGTCTTTACCGTCGAAAGTTGGAAACCATGCATATACATACCAGATTAATTTCACAATCAGCAACATCCGAAACAGTGTACAGGTTTAATCTCAAAACAAAACAAAACAAAGCAAAAAAAGTACATGTTCATCCACATGCACATTCTCTAATAATTGCTTTAATCAAATGAAATTAGCACCATGCGAGTTAGCCATCTCACTCAATTAAACTCCTCATCGTTGACCTCCTCCTGCTTCTTGTTCTTTCCATTCTGGGGCTCCCCGGCTTGTGTAACTGTACCCTCCACCATTTCCCCGCGTTGGTTGCTCCCGTCGGCTTCGGCGGCGGGCACCACCTTGAACTTGGCATAGATGTCCCCCTTGTAGAAGCTTCTGGTCCTCCACACCAGCACCAGCGAGACGAGCGCGCCGGCGAGCGTGACCCCCGTGATTATGAGAAACGCGTGCTTGAAGCACTGCACCCCCTTGCAGATCTTGTCGCCGACGGCGGCGGCGTGGCCCCCATGCTGCCTGGCCGCCTCGGCGTCGTACATGCGGCCGGCGATGCGCACGTTGAGCACGTAGGCGCCGATGGGGCTGGCCGCGGAGCCAAAGTTGAAGAGTGTGGAGTAGTACTTGAGGCCGAACACCTCGGAGATGATGGAGAAGAGCAGCGGCCACTGCGCGCCGAAGCAGAAGCCGAGGATGACGGACGCGGCGTATAGGGACTGCGGCACGCCGAAGGCGATGAGGAGGTGGCCGACGCAGGAGAAGAGGAGCACGGCGGTGAGGGCGAGCGGGCGCGGGAACCTGTAGCGGGCGACGAAGAACTCGGACATGTAGCCGGCGCCGACGCGGCCGGCGTAGTTCCAGATGCTGATGAGGGAGACGAAGGTGTTGATGCTCTTTGCCGGGTACCCCAGCGACTGGCCGATCTGCGCCATGTTGTCGATGGCCGTCAGCGTGCCGCCGATGCCGAACACGGACACCACGAACAGCACCAGCATCTCCACGCTCACCAGCGCCTGCATGATGGAGTAGTCCTCCCCCAGCGCCGGCGGCTTGAACATGTTGGTGAGGCAGCCCGTCCCCGTCATGCTGCACTTTGGCTGTTCGTCGTCTTTCGCGCTTGCTGTTTCTGGTTCCTCCACGGCGATGGCCGGCGGGTGCTGGAGAGATTCCTCGAGCTGGGAGACGGCGGTGTACTCCTCCTTGATGACGACGCCAAGGGGGAGGAAGAGGATAATGAGGAGCACGGTGGCGCCGACGGCGTACGCGGCGTGGGAGAAGCTCGGCACCTGCTTCTGCACGACGATCATGACGAGGAGGTAGGTGGCGAGCGCGATGGAGATGTATAGGAAGCAGAAGAAGGGCTTGCTGTTGGGCTCGTCGCCCTCCGCGCGGCGCCGGTACGGCAGGACGCGGATGGTGTGCACGAAGAAGATGTAGACGGCGGCGGGGAGCCAGGCGATGAGGAGGACGAGCGACTTGGCGTCGTCGCCGTAGATGGCAAGGTAGAGCTGCGTGTAGATGGCGCCGCTGAGGCCGACGAAGCCCTTGAGCAGGCCGATGACGATCCCGCGGCTCTCCGGGAAGTTCTTGACGCAGGCGACGAGCGCGCCGGTGTTGGAGAAGGTGAGCGCGTTGGCGCCGACGCACATGTAGATGCACATGAGCCACACGGGCGGCGCCGCCGTGCGCTCCGTGAGCGCCAGGTACACCATGAGGTAGCCCGCCAGGTTCATGCCGGCGCCGATGAGGAGCACGGCCCACGTGGGCGCCACCTGCTGCACCAGGCCGGAGACGACGCCGACGTTGGTGCCCAGGTCCTTGAAGAAGCCCAGCGTGTTGAGCGTCTGCTGGTTGTACCCCAGCACGGACCGCAGCTCCTTGGAGTAGAGCGCGAAGATGTAGGTGGACCCCGACGCCGCCATCACCACCATGGACGCGAACACCACGTACCACCGGCTGCGCAGCACCCGCCCCACCAACGCCGGCGTGCACATCACCGCCGTGGCCCCCTCGCCGCCGCCCATTTCTCCTTCCTCGCTTCCTCTTCTCTTTGGAATCGAAGCAATGGGGATAGCTAGATTGATCTGATAGATACAACACCAAGTGCAAGCTCTGCTACTTATAGCGACGTACGTGACGGCTATGACATACTAAAAGATTTGGACTACGTAGTTTCCTTGCCATTCCAAGCAGTCCATGCACTGAGTGAGACGGCTATGACATACTAAAAGATTTGGAGAAATGACAAGTACTCAGACACAACGAATGCTAGGAGATAGGAGTACGATGAGGTTGGGTTTATCATATAGCTTAATGCTCTATGCCTCGCTTGATGGGTTTTTTCGCGCAGCCACTTGATATTCGTTGACTTGGGAAGGTGGTGAGCCTTATTTTGATTGGTGGCACGATGATTTGACATTGTTTAATTTGTAGTAGGACTTGCTGTAGTTGTACGATGCTAGCACATGGTCTGTATGGTATCTTGTCGGACGAACAGATCGAGTATGACAGCTAGATAATGATACACATATAAGATAAACCAGTCAGGTATTAGTGAATGTTATATGTAGAATTGTTAAGTTTTACTCACCAACAAAATGTAATAGTCTATCAGCTGGCAATTGTGTGGCTGGCTAGTTTATTCACATGGCACAAGAATTTAAATTCAGGCGGCGGCTAACGTACATTGTGATTGAGATTAGATGACTGCTAGCAGTTTTATTCTTTAGCTTTAGTTTTATTCTTTAGTTTTATCCTCGAAGATCACCCCTTGAGAAAAAAAGATCCTAGTTGATCACCGTGAACTGTGACAACATTTGATTGTGAACTTGGCTTTAGCTTAGAATGTGTCATGAGCAGGCAATATCTTCGTCATCTTTTATTTTTCTAATTTAAATTCTTATTCAAACCACATAGACTTTAGAAGGCCTCAAGTTTTCTTTTCGGGAAGAAGTCATCAAGTTTTCTTACTCATGTTTATTATATTTATATCACATAATAATTATTGTTATCAATGTTGTATTTTCTCTCCATAAAAATCAAACGTAATTCCATAGATAGAACTTTCGATTTAATCAGATTACATCTTTCAATTAACAGAAGTTCTATCAAGTCTTAAAGCTTTTCTTCGCAAAAGAAGTCTTAAAACTTCCAGTGACGGTGAAGGTGCAGTAATTATTGTACTAATGTAATATATCCGACAAACTGCACTTTGACGGATCCTGTATGGCCAAATAATCTTGGAATGGCATATACATATTGTTGGAAATATGATAAATTTACCAAATAATTCAATCCATTTGAATAGTACAAAAAGATAGACTATAATGACAGAGATAGAACAAGTGGTGCAATCCATGTGGGGAAAAAACCTCCCTTATAAGGAGGTCTAACTCCTACTAAACTACCAATGTGTGACTAAACTTTAGTCCCACCTCTTGCCTTACATGAATGGGCTAAGTGGGTCCTTAGGATTTATTAGGAATTCTGAAAATGGCTTTTGGGCTGGCCCGAAATAGACCAAATTCCAGCACATATGGTCTTAACTTTTGTGGATAACTGGCCAAATGTTCATCATCAAGATTTTTCTTATTGTAACAAACTTACTTCTATTTTTCTTAGCGAAGAGGCAATTTGCATCTATTTGTAGCCACTTATATATCAACCAGATGTAATTATACGTTCAATTTACTCATAGTATGTATTAATTCTACTCCGCCGAGCAATTGTGTGGTTGGCGGTTTTTCTTTTCTTGGCGCACCTGGCAAGTTACTTCACATGGCAAAAGAATTTAAATCAAGGGAACGGCTATACAATTCTGATTAGATGGCGGCGAGCAGGTCCATTAGCTGTAGCTAAATTAATGAGCACCCATAAAAAAGATTCATCTATGTTCACTGCAAGCCATGAGATTCAGAATTTGAGCGTGAACTTAGTTATAACTAGCAAAGCGCGCGTGGTGGCATGCCGCACCCCTCCATACAGGGCGTCTATATGCAGTGTGTACTTACATTAGGTGTTGTTTGTTTGATCCCTTCAACACAAGACCCACCTCTCTCCCCCGACCTCCTGACCTCTCTCCCCTGAGGCGGCGGCGCCGCGCCGCCCCCGGGGAGTCCCCGTCCAAACCGCCCTCAGCCCCCCCCCCCCCTCCATCGCCTCCCACTACCACCACCGTCGCTGAGGACGCCGCAGGGTGAAGCCCCTGTGGTGAGGCGGCGGCGACGCTGTTCTCGGCCGGCGGTAACGCGTGGGGGCAGCAGCGTCCATCTCCCTCCTTCAACGGCAGTGCGCAGCGGGTTGGCGGTGGCCAGGAGATCTCTGGCTGCCGTTGGCAGGTGAGATTTTGGCTACGATGACATCTAATCTGGGCCCGAGGGGTTTAGATCGAGATCCACTGCGGCTGCGCCTCATCTCGACAACGGCAAAGAGGAGATCCCCCTGGGTAATCTTCGCGACATGAGGACGTCCGGGTCTCTTGGCCCGAGCATGGTGGTGGTGGCTGCCTTCTCCACCGAAGGCGGTTGGCCATGCTGGTAGTGTCGGATCTTGGATCCCACTATTAGGACCGGCCACGAGTTGGGGAGACATAGTCGCCGGTGAAAACCGAGCCGACTGCGGTCATGGCGGGCGATGGCGGCGTCTACGTCGTTACCTTGATGAAGGCATCGTCAAGCAACTATCGTCAAATTGCTCGTGCCGCTCCAGGAGAAATCCTAAGATCACCTGATCGGACGATGGCGTTGCTGCGGTGTCGTGTTCCCTATTGGGGCATCGTTTGTGGAGCGGCGCCGAATGGAAGAGGCATGAGGTGGTGTGGCGTGCCTTCTCTCACGTCAACGACGGCGGGTCTCGGCGGCATGAAGCAGCGTTGTCTCGGCGCTGGACGTGGTGTGATGGCCTCGCACAGGGCGGTGGCGCTGTCTGGCACCATGGTGGCGTCGACAGCTGACCTGGCAAGATCTTTGCGTCAGTACCTGCTCTGAAGATGGTTAGGTTGACGATGGCGGCAGTAGCCTCGGTGAGTGCTTCGGACCGGTGTGTGACCCACTCCCGGCATGTGGCTGGGATGGGGCATCCGACATTAGATGCTAGGCTTTGGTGCGATGTCTGTTTGGTATTAGGCTCGGACATTCGGCACCCCTGCATCAAGGGGATAGAAGTAGCGACAGGTGTCGCCTAGATGGTGGCTTTAGGCTTACTAATGTAATGCTTTGTAAGGTCTCTGAGAGTAATTAATAAAATGGCTACATGCATCGCCCAGATGCAGAGGCCGGAGGTAATCCTCCTTTTTTTTAAAAAAAGATGTTGTTAGTTTGATGTAAGAGAATCATGTATACTGTGGAGGTAGGAAGATAAGCTCAAAATAGGCATACTAACGGTCATGCATATTGCATGCTGCTGAACAGGAAGCACACGTTGATACATGCATCTCTGATAAGGATCTTTTATTCTAGGAACACATGTTGATACATCTTTAATAAAGATCGTTTATTCTGGCCGTACATGGCGCATTGTACAAAGAAAGTGTACTCGATGATGCTTTTGCAATAGGATAAAAGAAATTTGTCATGCTTGCAGATAGATCAGATCATCCTGGTGTAGCTCCCGCTAGATTAGAATTCTATAAAAGAAGTTCTATCAAACCTTCCACGGGGTGAAAACGCCTCCCTTAGCCGCATAAACCGCGGATACTATTTCATGGTGTATACTTCTTTGTTCATCATTCAACTTGCAACATGGCGTCGATACCAGACAAACATTTGGATAAAACTTCATTGTTTATGATTTTATCTGTTTGTTTCAAACTTCTGTTTATTTGATTGCACTTTGTTAGGTCATATTTGATTAGATTCTTCATCTATGAATTTGTTTTTCCTAATGGTCAAACTTCATCTTGTTATTCTGGCATCACTTGTTAGCATAAAGACCAAAGTAAGGGGACGTTGTAGGTACATACATCATCTCGATACTCTGTGATTGCCCTACTTTTTAGAACAGGCAACGCAAAATGAGAGGAAGGTCACTGCTTTCATGAGAAGAAAGTAGTATATTTACAAACCCATTGTTCTACATTGATTGTACTACAACGATAGTGGACATGTACTACATGCCGTCTAAGGGTGAGACGTGCGTCCGAGGCATCCGACACTGAACCGGTAAATAGCACATGCTAATTTCTCCCTAGGTAGGATTGGGGAAGTAGATGTGGAGTGGTAAGTTGTCTGAAAAGCAGCTGCATAGTTTCTCTGAATGTGATCTACTCTGAAAGAGAACATACAAATCCTAGAATAAGTAGATATGGTGAGGTTCTTGGAAAATACAATGTTAAAAGCAAGGGAACTGGAATCTAGATACATCTTTCTAGTACGCACAAAAAGAGATCACTTCAGAAGAAGAAAATGGGTCAATAAACATGGGAGAAAAAAGAACATGCCAGTAAACTTGTAAGGAGGAGTATCTTGATCCTTTGCAAAACAACCTTCTATGAATTACAGTGAGGTCGACATGAGATTCAGCAATTAGTACTAATGGTTATTTTTGCAACCTGTCACAAAAGAAATAATGTGGATGAGATTTTGAACTAATGGTTATTTTTGCCAACTGAGGTAACTTTGGAGCAGAGTAAAGAGCATAATAATTTACTATGCAGGAGCTCAAGTCTGATGTGAAAAGAGATTCCCTACTTCATAAGATGCATGTACTAATCAAAACCATATGCTGCCATAGGCAAAATCTTTAGAGCGTGGCCAAATCGAATAAATATAGGACTGACCAAGTACGGCTGAATCTTCCCTTGTAGTAATAATCCTTGCAATTCTGTTATGGACAATGGACTATTACTACAAGGATTATTACTCATGCATGTCTGAAAGTGGCCAATTAGAGAACATAGGACCGACTAACTAATCATACTGTTACAAGTTACCTTCTTCAGGGTACACATATATACTCCCTCCGTCCCAAAATTCTTGTCTTAGATTTGTCTAAATACGGATGTATCAATTCATGTTTTAGTGTTAGGTACATCCGTATGTATACAAATTTAAGACAAGAGTTTTGGTACGGAGGGAGTACTACATACAACGTACTTCCAGATCTATATGGAGAAGGTAGACGCTGAAGAAAGGGTTCTCATAAAACTTACCCTTCCCTGAAGGACATGATGGAAAGATACCTGACCGGAAATCACTCCAAGATCTTTGCTCATGAGTTTTGACAGCACAAAAGCAAGAGTTACTTATTATGTGCATATAACTAATTTTCCAAGTGCTGTAAAATATACATCTTAACAGAGAAACCCGAAAATGAGAACTTGATGCATACACGGATACACCTGCATGTATCAAAAACAATGTTAGGTGTAATTTTCTAAAGATGAACCTGAATACGGAAATGAAAATTCAGAAATACAACACATATGCAAATGTTCCTATTGATGGCTTGAGAATTTGCGATGTTTTTCATAGTGTGATTTCCATTTGGTTTCATTGGATTTTTGTTATTCTTCAAATACTTCTAATGCTAATCCAACAAAAGAGATGAAAATATACTTTGTCCTTTGGATGGCAGAAAATATTATATTTGTATTGTTCTTACTTTCGTTGTGTGTAGAAAATGATGAGATCGGCGATAGCCGCGGGGAAGAAGGCCATGGGCTCGTGCTCTAAGCGTGCCCGGAACGAGGGAGATGAACTCAGTGCTGATGTGAACAAGGACTTCCAACGCGTGAACAACCGGGGGATGACCCCCGCGAAGTGGAAGTGTGATGCGTTCTTCGAGTCCCAAGGGCTTCACAACGACTTCGCAAAGCTTGCGGACAACGTTGAGATGGGAGTTTCAGTAGCTTCCATTATCTCACGTACCGCAGCATCACCGTGTAGCTCCTCTCCACCTTCTCCCACTCTCGATGACTCGAGGGTGGCACTCAGCTGCTCATTCACGATCGGAGGAGTCCAACACACCATGACGATGTAGTAGTTCCGCAGTGCCTTCGGTTTCGAGAACCAAGGAGTTCTAGACACTAGGGGCACGCCGGTTGCTGACGTGTTGGGTTTGTGGGAACTCAGCTCCGTCAAGGATGAACATGACCTCTCTGGGAAGAAGGCATTTACTGTTTCTACGCGTGATATGTGGGTACTCTATATAGACGAGATCAATGAGTACTGCCACGATGCTAGTTTCGGGAACACCGCTCAACTCGAACCCGCTCCAGAGTGGGACGCTTCAGCAGTAGGTCCGGCCCACGGTTGGGAGGCATGAGGGCAATGCCCCTCAGCAAGTACCCAACTTTCCACCACAGGTTGTCCCACATGTCCAATATGGGCAGCCTTAAGATTTTGTGCCCGGGTTTGAGTTTCAACAGTTGTAGCAGCAGGTAGGAGGGACCGTACGGACCTTCGTGAGGCCAACAACAACATTAACCTGTTGAGTGGGAACATGTGGTCCCTCTTTTCTTTCGGCAGCCACATCCTGGAGCAGGAGGTCCGTCCTCTAGTGGCTCATCCCACCAGTGGTCACAGTTTGGCGAGGGGGGCCGACGATGACGAGGACATGGACTAGAGACTAGGCCAAGAGACTAAGCTTGGGGGGAGCTCATCCCCTAGTTGTCCATGCATGCATATTTGCTTTTTTACTTGTTTTTTGTATTTGGCATGTTTATTTTCAGTTTGCATAATAAAATGAGGAGCACACTTTGGTCTTGCCTTTTTGTAGTTCTTTTCATTTGTTTTCTTTGAGCCTACAGGTTTGTTCTCTATAAGCAAGAGGAAATGAAGAAAATGAATTGGGACTTAATGGATGGGAAGAATGAGCCAACGTGAGAAGGTATAACATATGCATAATCCCTTGTCTCACAATATTATTTGAGGAAGAATTTTAGTTGACTGGCTGCACTTGAATTAGTTCCCCGCGTTAGTTGAGTATCATCTAGTCATAACTCCCAAATTCAGATTTTGCTAGTCAAACCTTGTGGGAAATCTTGTTTTTGTTTTAAATGAAAAATCTGAAAATTTTAGAGGTCAGGAACTTTCAAGGAGAATGAATACTCAACCAATTCAACTCCACATGCTGATTTTGATTGACTTGATGACACCTATTGATGGAGTTGTTTAGAGGGATGAATATTTGAAGTGGTTGAGGTTATGCCAAAATTTATTCGCAATACTTAAATCATGGAGCTCCATCCTTAGGATGGCTTTACATCTCGTTGCTATATGTTCAAATAATTCGCGTAAATGCAACTTCGTCATGAACTTGGGGATTGTGTAGTAAATGATCGACCTTCCCCAAGGGAGTGTGCAAGCAGTAAATAAAAGGACTGGTCGCTGAGAGACTGAAAGAGACAACCATTCTTGATCCATAGTGCATGAAATGAAGCCACGGCGGAACCCAATTGCATATAGTGAATTTTGGCATAACCCCATCACCGTGAGTTGAAATCCCGGAGAATAATGAATTAGAGAAGTTTTTATGAGCCATGACTAGGAGGCATTAGTGTGTGTCAACTAAAAACTTGAGTACTTTGCTATCTTTGATTTCCAAACCTTCTAAATGCATCTTGATGATTGAGCTTAAGTTGAATATCCATCTAATAGATGAACACCTTCATTTTCCTAAATACTTGGTGAGCGAAGAAAATTTGTTTTGGGACGTGGTGAGGCAACGAGTTTAGATGCAGCTATCCAATTGCAAATACTTTCTTGAATGATCTTGCAGGATAAGAGAGGATGGATATGAGGTATTTTCTCGAGGAGGGAAAGTTCTTTCCATTCAACCGTGCTCAATTTCACTCTCTTGATTTCTTGTTTGCTCCGGGGCGAGCAAATCTTAAACTTGGGGGCACTACTAGGGAAAACCCTAGTAGTAGCGTGGGTTTGAGGCTATCAGCAGCGCGGGCAGCCGCTACCAATAAGGCGCTACAGCTAACTTTTAATAGTAGCGCGGTCTATACCCGCGCTACTACTATTGACTATATCAGCAGCGCTTTTCCGGAATGCGCTACTATTAATTAGTTGTAGCGATTTCCTAGCCCCGCGCTACTACTATATCTTTCATCATTTCCCCCGGCTTCCTACCCCGTTTCAGCTTCAATAAACTGCAATTTCCAGATACTAGGTACTATTAGATATCAATTTCATAAAGCATTATAGGTACTAGGTAGTACTCCCTCCGTTCCAAATTACTCATCGTAGTTTTAGTTCAAATTTGAACTAAATCCACGACGAGTAATTTGGAACGGAGGGAGTACTAGATAACAATTTCATATATACTCAACATGCATCCTCAAGCAGTACTAGTTGATATCGACGACGATCATCATATGTAGTTCTAGATGATATCGACGACGATCATCATATGTAGTTCTACATGATATCGACGACAATCATCATATGTAGTTCTAGATGATATAGCCACACACACATATGTAGTTCTAGATGATATCAACGACGATCATCATCCTCAAGCCTGGGCGATGGGTGTTCTTGATAGTAATTAGGATGGCCTGTCCAACACGAAGATTCTTGCCAACGAGGAATCTCTTCCACCCAACTGAGTTTAAGTGTGTGCGATCGTCTGTGTCCATGCGGTAAGTACAGGTGGTGACGGAGCCCCTTACGGTAAGGCGTAGTCCAGTTGAGCCTTCTTCATCAGGCTCGATACCACAACTCACAGATAGGTTCTTTGGCAATTTCTGAATAAGAAAAACATATCAATTAATAAATAGCCTCGCACATACTCTTGCAAATATATTTCTATTAAGTCTAGATTTCTACACTATCAAAAGACACGGTACTACGCATTTGTACTAATTAATCATGAATTATACTAATAAGTATATATGGATTATCTACACTATTAATAGTTCCTTGGATTCTACACTAATAAGTATGTGATCAGACTCTACACTAAAGCATATCATCGACTAGATTCCACAAAGCATATCATTGGACTCTACACTAAGCATATCATCGGATTCACTAAGCATATCATCGGATAATTTGCATTTGTAAGTATAACAATAAAGCATATATATATCATCAAATTACTACAGTCAGTATAATATACCATTTCATGCCGATCGACCATGGTACTTGTCAGGCGGGTCACGAATGGCACCCCGACAAAGTCATCACGTGGCGGAATTATGTCCCATAGGTTGCACACCTCCCCCCCGCTCAGCCTCATTCTTTGAGCTACGATGGCTTCATGAAGTGTGTTCTCATCATCTTCATCGAGTGGGTCCTCATTATCTTCATCATCTTCATCACCTTCATCATCTTCGTCATCATCATCTTCCACCAGGTTGAGATAAATGACAGCCAGCTTGGGTCTTTCTGCTCTGAAGGAGAAGCTGGTCAACTCACCACCAGTAAGACGCATGCGGGCGAGGAAACAGGCCCATCCATCTCCTCCAATCTGCGACATATTGCGTCTTTTCTCGACCTCTATAGTGTATGACCCCCCAGGAGCCTCAAATGTCACAGTTTCTCCTGTCAGCTTGTTGATTTTCAACCTCACATTGCATGGGACGATCTGTGTACAAAAAGCAAAATGACACAATGCAGTAATGCCAACACTAAAAGTAAAATAGTTTTTACATTTCATCTAATTTCTTACCGCCGCATGATGAAAACTCGGCTGGAAGTAGATGCCGAACAGTTTGCCAGTTGCAAGGCTGCTGGCGCACCTTGACTTGCACAGTCGACATAGTGGTGGTGGTGGTGGCGCCATTTTTCCTAAAGCAATATGAGCAAAGGATTAACGATCCACTTCACAAGAAAGAAAAACAGTAGCATGTGATATTTTTGGTTCTTCAGCGAGAAGCAATTTGATGGACAATTATAATCCTAAGATCTAGTAACATATTAGATGACAAGGTACCACCTACCAAAGAATTTCGGTGGCACCTATTGCCGAAAAAACTTTTCACAAATATCTACCAAATCAGGGTACCATCTACCAAGACATTTCATCTAATCTGGCCCCTATTGCCTAAGATAATTGATTAAAAAAACAAGTGGCAAATTTAACTAAATTGGCACATACATTTTGCCAAAAAATAATTTATTACAAAAAACAAAAGCATCTACCTATCCATGTACAGAAAAAATAACAATAAAATGGTGCATACTAAATCAACTAAATCAACTAGCCTACTAAATCAAATAGCCTACTAAATCAACTAAATCAAAATGTTCTAAATCAACTAGCCTACTAAATCAACTAAATCATATCATCTAAATCAAAATGTTGCATATGAACTAGCCTACTAAATCAAAATGTAGCAGGGAGGAGGGAGAAGGAGGGGCGACTCGAGGAGGGAGAAGAGAGTAGGACGGAGCAAGGAGGGGTCGGCTGGCGGCGACTGGTGGGAGGACGGAGGAGGAAGGCGGAGCGAGGAGGGGCCGGCCAGCGGCGGGTGGAGGGAGGACGAAGGAGGAGGCCGGTATCGAGTCCAGTGAGGAGGAGGAGGTGACAGCGGCGCAGAGGGAGGAGGGGCGACGGGGCCAGGGAGGACCGGCGCGGGGGTTGAGGGAGAGATCCAGTGAGTGTGTGAGTGTGAGTGGATCGGATAGAAGAGAGTGGGGTGTGGGAGATGGAATGGCTTAGCAGTAGCGCGCTATAGAGAAAGGCGCTACTGCTAAGCTACCTAGCAGTAGCGCATTTCACCAATAAGCGCTACTGCTATATTGCGGCCACAAATTCAACACATAGAGTTCAATGAAGACCAAGTGCTTGTCAAAGTTTGAGAAGTAACATATTTAAGATGGTAGAAACTCTCTTCACGGAGCGAGGTGGGACTAAATTTTTGTAGTAAACTTAGCAGTAGAGCTTATTGGTGAAATGTGACGCTGCTACGATCCGTAGCAGTAGCGCTCTTCGTGATAACGCGCTGCTGCTAGAACTAGCCTCGCGGCGGCATCGTGGGAATTATAGCAGTAGCGCATCTTAGAGACGGCGCACTACTGCTATATTTATTTCAGTAGCGAGTTTTGTTTGCGCGCACTACTACTACGTAGCAGCAGCGCCTTATTTTAAGGCGCGTTGCTGGTAAGATTCTGTGTATAGGCTTTTCCCTAGTAGTGGGGAGTTGATGGCTTGAGAATTTGCAATGTTTTTCATAGTGATTTCCATTTGGTTTCATTGGACTTTTTGTTATTCTTTGGATACTTCTAATGCTAATCCAACAAAAGAAAGGAAAATATACTTTGTCCTTTGGTTGGCAGGAAATATCATATTTGAAAGGAAACCAAAGGAGATTGCTGCAAATCAAGCCAATTGGAGCATTTTCCTGCAGAGAGCGTTGTTAACAGGCGCACCAGAGTGCAAGACGGCGTTCCATACGACCACACGCGCTGGTTTGAGCAGTCGTTTGGAGTGCCCACAACCCCTCCGCGTCTATACAACCAACTTTCATGAAGGGACCACGAGGAGAAGAGAACCCTAGCTGCCGCCACACCATCCAGAACAGGAGAAGAGAGGACCTGAAGAACTCACGCGGATCATTGTAGTTTTTAGTCCTTTCATCTCCATCATCATCACCTTCTTCATTATTGTAAGAGGGATTGGAACTTGTAATCTCTACTCCATCTCATCTGAGATCAAGACTATTTGAGCAACATTTCATCTCATTGTGGATCCTCTTAATATTGGTTTTCATAGTTTTTCTCTGTGTTGTGATTCATTCCCCTCTTATGATTTTTGAGTAACCCCTCTAGGTGTGGGAGATAGGTATGTGGTAATATTGATATGTGCCTATCCTATATGTCATCATTTGAATTCGTAGTAGTATGATCTATTTGGCTTGAGATCCATTCTTTCAAGCTCCTGACTAAAAGAGAAAAAATAGTGTAATAAAAAAATCATAGACAATAACATTATTTATGGAATGTAAAGAAAAGAGGGAAGTGGAATAGTGGTCTCGAGCGGAAGATCAATCGATTTTAGAGGAAGAGGCTAGGAACGGTGTAGGATTGATTTTTTTCTCCGCCTAACCCAGATCGATACGCTTTTCAAGGGTTGCACGGGGCTCTGCCGAGTCGAGGATTTCCTTCTGGGGAGGGAGAACGAGGATGGGCAAGCCATACATGTGATAGTGGGGAACATGGGAGAAGCCCCCACAGTTGTTCCTCCCACACCGGATCAAATCAGCGGATGGCCTTTAACTACGCTACCGCCCTCATGTGAGGTCGCTAATTTTGCTACTGATCTCCGCCGATGGTGACGAAGTTTCTACTGATCTCCGCAACGGCAGAGCAAAATCGAGCGGAGAGGACAAAGAGATGATGGAAGCTAGGAGGATGAGGAGGTGAGAACACAACGACGTGGCATCGGCGCTTGAGTTGGGAATCGGGATAGCTCCCGCTTAAGCAGCACTTCTGACTCGACCGGACAGCAGATGAGACGGGGGCCGGCGATGGTAGTTTCGTCGTGGAGCTGGTTGGCAGCGAGGTCAGGAGAACATGTTCAGACATAGTAGACGCGCTCGTGCGCAGTGGTGGACTCGAGAGGGGAGGCGGGAGGATTTTTATACCTGTACATAGCAGCGGAGTAGCGGTAGCCAGTTGCGCGGTTGGCGGTGGGGCGGTGGGTTGCGAGGTTCCGGATGGATTCCATACTAGAGAGTATTCAACACAGGGGGAAGAAGATAGGATCGGAACAACTCGCTAGGGGCACCCGAGTACGCCCATAGGCAGGCCCCACAAGTTGACGAAACTTGTGTGACATCCGCTACGTCCATATGAGATCGTACCCGCCCAAGTCCCAAGTTAATCCAGGTGGCAACCACCAATTGGATAACTGAAGTTGTAGAAACAAGTGGGTCAACCTGGTAACGAATTCCTCGTTAGAAATAGGGTTCTGGTTATTACCGTGCATTGAGAAACAGTAAGACGCAGCGAGCTACGCCTCTTCACAGCGAATTCCTCGTTAGGCATTCCCATCCGTTTGATTTGGACATGCATATATATATATATATATATATATATATATATATATATATATATATATATATATATACATCTGGGCTATTCTGTTACCCTTTTGAACTGACGGTTTCAGGTGGTTGTACTGATGTTTTCGAAGCGGTTAAACTGATTCTTTCAGTTGTCTTGAACTGATCACATATATATCAGTACGATCGTCTTCTTTAGTTCAAAAACTTTTTATAATTTTTTTGTCGGAATGGGGCGTGTAATATATCGTTGGAAAGCTGTTGACAACCATATTTCAAGTATATTGAACGTTTTTGCAAAATCATTATGGTTTAAGAGCAGTTTTAAAAAAACCATTTTTTTCAAAACCGAAAACGTGAATCGTATTTCGGACTCAATTTTCAAACCGTTTGTCGGAATTGAGCAAATAAGATGGCGTTGGAAAGCTGGTGAAAATCCGCATCTTCCATATATGTATTGCTTTTTCTAATTCTATATGATTTAAAAGTAATTTGAAAAACGGTGAAATTCTGGGCGAAACGTATTTTCGCATTTTTTTTGTAAACGGTTCGTCGGATTGACGCAAATGATACGGCGTTGGAAAGCTATGGAAAATGCGCAACATTTTTGTATATAAATATTTTTCTAATTCCTTACGGTTTAAAAACGAATTCGAATACGGTCAAATTTGATTCTGAACGTGATTTTTTAAAAAAGTTTGTCGAAATATGGCAAATAATATACCGTTGGGTAGCTATCGAAAATGCGAAACTTAGTCATGTTGAACGTTTTCTCTACTTCGCAACCGTTTAAGAGTAATTTTGAATACGGCATAACGGATCATGCTGTTTTCTCGTCTGAAAAACAGAGTAGTCGTGTACTGATATATGTGTATGTTTGTACTGAGGATTATCATCACCCCTGTACTTGCATGGTTTATATCATCAAACTGAACGGGGGTAACAGAATAATATTCTGTTACCGGTAACAGAATAGCCCAGCCCAATATATATATATATATATATATATATATATATATATATATATATATATATATATATATATAGGGCCGCGCTATTCGTCACCCTAGTTGAGGAATAGTTATTCTTCACCCCCCCTCTATTTTACCATCAATGCACCGTAATTTTACGTTCTGTAAGTTTTGTCTTATTTCCGAGGCAAAAAGGAACCGTAAAAAAATATATAATCGCCGTAAAAAATATTTTATGTTATGTAAAATTACAAACATAAAAACATAGTCTAAAATACACATAAACTGCAAATTTTCTTGTCTTATGACCTATATTTTTATTTTTTTAACGAGTTTTTTGTTGATCTGTGTTGGATCTTTACAACTTAGAGATATTCAAAGCTGATCAACGTAACATAATTCAAACTGTTCAAATTCTACCAAGCATATGTAAAGTATTTTCTATATTCATATCATTACTTTTGATATTTTAAATTTTATAATTATTTTTTAGATATGAGCGGGCGCGGCAACGCGCGCTTTTATGTTCTAGTAGACTTTATAAGGCACTAAGATTTCTTAACTTTTGTTTTACATCAAGTAACAATCGTTACTTGTTACTACGAATGGTGCTTTTTCTTTGGATAAAAAGCATACATAATCCTACAAAAACGATTAGAACTTAGAAAAATAAGTTGATGCATGCCAATACTAAATAATAAAGAATTATAAATGTATTACTGTTTAATCATATGGTGGGGTTTCACAAATCACCATTTTTGTCCAATAAGGGTCACATCGCCCGGTACAAATGGACGAAAGAACACTGGGTGAGACCAGTCATTGGGTGGCTCAAATTAAGGTCTCCTTTGGTTTACACGATTTTTTTACGAAATATAAAGGTTAGGATTGTTTTTAGAAAAAAGTTTGTTTTGGTGCCTTTTGGTTTGTAGGAGTGGATTCCTGTTCTTATGTAGGATCACTATCAATCCTTCAGAATTCAAAGGAACAAACTATTAGCCTAGGCTCAATGGGAAATTTTTATCCTATGCATGAAAAGACATCGCTTTTGCTATAAGAATTGAGATAAATGACATCTCAATTTGTATGATTTTTCCTATTCTTGTGATATTCCAATCCTATGAACCAAGTGAGACCTTATTGTTGACAACCAAACCATTCACGGTGAAAGAAAGGGACGTGTCCCGTATGCCACGTCGATGAAGCGAGCGTGTGTTGGGCAGGAGCCTCTTCCCTCTTGTTTTGAGTGGGCCACGTGTTGGACATTCACTCACGCAACCCTCCGTCTCTGCCATTTCGTCTCCTCCACCACCTTGGCCTGCCCTTGTAGGATCGTAAGTACGCTAGAGCAGGGGTGATTCGAAGGCCATGATTTTTGTACGAACGAACTCTACTATATTGGATCGGCAAAAGCTCTACCACCCACCTAAAATTTTAATACGATATTGGATTATGAGCTCATCAGAATCTTCTATCTATCTATTATATACATAAGACATAGACAGATAAGCCATCGCGTTCATCCACATAGTCCAAAATAATATACTCCATTGATTTAGATTACAATGGTTGAGATTTAAAAGATGCAAAAGTTACGTAAAACTATACCATGCACATATTTTACATGTTGACACGTATGGAGAAATCGAAGAGTACTACCCTAAAAAAAGAGTCCTACACGATGTATGGATGGCCCACATAAAACATGATACATGTGCTATGGCCTATGTGGTTGTATCGGATAAAAATCCCAATTATGCTAAACAGGTTTTCTTTTCAAATCGCATACTAAAAAAGAGAAGGTTTTGTTAGCCGTTGTAGCCAGGTTAGCATGCACGTACTGAACATCACAGCGATATATCATCGATGGAAGATTTGGCAGGTCAAAACCTGACATGCCACTACTAGGGAAAACCTTATACACACAAATTTAGCAGTAACGCGTGGCAAAAACGGACACTAGTACTAAGTAGCAGTAGCACGTGTGCGAAAACCGCGCTACAGATACAATAGTAGCAGTAGCGCGTGCACATGAAAAAGCGCTATGACTAATATTCCCATTGCCAAAACGATAGGCTACGCATAGCAGTAGCGGTCTTGAGAGAAGCGCGCTACCGCTAAGACATAAGTAGCAGCGCGTTTCGCGCGAAGAGCGCTACTGCTAATGAAAATAAAATGAAATGAAAAACAAATGAAAAAATAATGAAAAAAAAGAAATAGAAAAAGAAGAAAGGAAAAAAATAAAATGTAGAGTAAAATAAATGAAAAAGCGAAAAAAGGAGAAAGGCGTAGCAGTAGCGTTTGTTCGTAAGAGGCGCTATAGCTAACGTAGCTGTATCGCGTTTCCTAGACCCCCGCTGTAGAAAAAGAAAAGGAAATAAGAAATATGAAGGAAATTATATAGCTATAGCAGTAGCGCGTTTTGTGAAAATCGCTATAGCTAACTTAGCTATAGTGCGTTTCACGAAAAGCACTTCTGCTAAGTTTGACTTAACCAAAAAACCGTTTCGCCCCGGCCACCACTTCTCCCCCAAATCCCTCGACCCACCCCACCGCCGTCTGCCCGGTTTGCCGTCGCCCCACTTCGCCGCCGTCTCCTGCCGACGTCGACGCCCCCGGAGCCACCAGAGCCGTGCGTCGTTGACGCCACCGGAGCTGCCCCCAACGCCACTGTAGCCGCAGTCGACGCCACCGGATCCTCCCTCGCCGTCACCGGAGACGCCCCTGCCTCCCTCACCACCACCGGAGCCATCCTCTGTAAGCCCCCACCCCTCCTCTCTCTCTCTAAATTATTTAGGTTAATTTAGTTAGGAAAAGAATTTAGTTAGGAAAGGAATTTAGATAGGGCTTTGACAGAGACGCCCCTGCCTCCCTCGCCGTAGGAAAAAAATTGTATATGCTTAACTAGGGCAGTAGGGTTAGGGTTGTAGTGTTTAATTACAAATGTTAGGAAAGTAAGGTTTAACTAGATGTTAACTAGGGTGGTAGGATTTAGTTTAGAGAAAAAATCAATATAAAAATATAAATTTCTGTTAGTCTTGCCTGTCTAGTAGGTTCTTAATTTTTAGTGAATTTTTATTAGGACAAAAATTTAGGACATAATTTGAGTTCTAGGTTCATAATTTGGGTTCTAGGGTTCATCCATCTATATTTGGTTTTTGAATTGAGTTTCAGAGAGCATGAGATTTGTGTAGATTTTCTTGAAGTGTCAAACACTAGGAGATGCAAATTTGAAGTGGTCATGATATATGAAAAATCCTCAGCTGTGTTTGCTCATTGATCATAATCGACATTGAAGTGGTTCGATTGTGCCCAAGTGGCCTTTTGTTGTTTCCAGGGAATGAAGCCGAGTGCCCGGGATTTGCCGCACCGGGAAGGAGTCAACGTTCCTGCAAAATAATAGGCCTTTTTTTATGTCATTATTCATTTTATTAGGTCTAGAATTAATTGACTAGATTTAATCGTAGGAAACATGGCTAGCAACGATGAAGGACAGGGTTCTGGTGATTGCGACGACGTCTATCGGGCGGCAGACGAATTTTTTAGCCTTGCCGACATCGAGACCGGTGCTAAGACTGAGACCGGCGCTGAGACTCAGACCGGCATCGAGACCGGCACTGAGACTGAGACCGGCGCTGCCTCGGGGAGCGGAGCCGGTGTAGAACCCAAATCAAAGAGGCAATGGCCTCCTAACAAACTCAGGACTACTAGACTGGTGGTCACTGAGGTGGACGACGGCAATTTTGAGCCAAAGGCGCCCGAGGAAGCTCGTCGATGCTACGGCAATCAAATAGGTTGCATCGTACGGACAACCGCCACCATCAACGATGAGAAACTACAGAAGATAGAAAATATGAGGAGCTCCCTCCTAAAGAAGTTTCACCAGATATTCTTGTTCCTGGGCCGGAATGAGAAGGATTATGAAGATCCAGATGAGGACCCGGCAATGAAGAAGATAAACAAACACGCCATGACCAAGTTTAGCGACGCGTTGGCTGCCTGGAAAAATTGAGTGAAAGCAAAGATCATCGACAAGAAGGAACCCTACTCCGAGATTGTAAAGGATAATCCGACAATCACGAAAGAGCAGTTTCAAATATTCAAGGAGGCTTGCGAGGCCGAAGCTGCCAAAAAAAGTCTCAGTACATGAAGGGGCTTCAAGAGAGGAACATTGGTAGCCACCACCTCGGAAGCCGTAGTTACGGCGGAAAGAGGTCCAAATGGGCCAAGGAGGACGCGGAAGCCGCGAGTCTGGGCATCCCAGACCCCTTGGCGGATTTCACCGTCCCGCAGGAGCGTGACGTCCTTAGGGCCCGACACCGTTGGGACCCAGTGAAGAAGGTTTATGAGACAAAACCAGTCATTACGGAGTTCATGAGACTGCTGGTAATTTTAGTTTCTGATCAATTCGATTGCACACGTTTGTCATATTTGTAAACGATCCTTGTGCCTTTTGCAGAGAGAGCAGCACCGGATTGCGGCCGAAAGCGACTCGCCGTCTGAGGCATTGGCGAGGCCCAAGTGGGACACTCCATTTAACCGGGCGTTGAACATATTGAAACGACAACCGGTGGATACTCGACCGTCGTATGGACAAGTGCACGGTGTCGAAGATGGCGCCGCGTGGAAGAAGTACTACCGTGAGACCACGGAGGAGAGAAAGGAAAGACGAAGGTTAACTGAAGAAAACATCGACAAGAAGGTTGAGATTGCGGTTGAGAAGAAATCATCTCAAACAGTCGCAACAGCGGTAGCTGTCGCAAAACAGGTGGTTGGAGATTTATCTACTTCCTTGGTGACGGGCGTTTTCACTTGGACAAGGCAAAATCCAGAAAAAAATACAGAGGACTTTCCCCTTGCTGACTTCTTAGGGAGCAGCTCGACTAGCGTTGCACCAGCACCTGCTCCCGCACCGGACGTGCTCGGTGGTGCTTCGTCTTTGGCTGAGCTCGACGCCCTCACGGTATCTGTCACACCGGCCCCCTTCAATATAAATGTATAATATCCCGTTTTTGTTGCCTTTCGGATGTCTCACGTCGCAGACTTTTCTTTGCAGGCCGACGAAACCCCGTGCACCATATTGTACACCAGCGGCGACCATAGGGTGGACGTGGGGAAGGCGACGATAATGGAGCCGAAGGAACCACTGTTCCACAGCCGGCCGATCCCCCCGAACGTCTTCAAGGTTTCCGTGGCCAGTGTCAAACCGGGCCACGAGAATTTGCCTCCTCCAATACTAGTGGGGGATGACGACGAGACACCGCGGCGGCTTGGTGATTGTTGCAATGGGTGGGCCCTGTTCTGGCCAAAGAGTCTGCTTTGTCTGGAGGCGGCCGGGAGCACACCCACGAGCACGCAGCCTCAGCAAGGTATGAACATCAACACCCCACCTACCCAATTAGCGTCGGGTGTTGGGTTGGGTGATAGCGGACGGGGTAAGGAGGAGGCTCCATTAGTCGCTGATGACGTCGCCATGGATGAGGATGAGGACGACGATGGCGCTGAACAGTATGTCTATACTGGTGCCTCCTCAGGATTTGAGCGTCATGAGTCGGTGCCTGAATTGCCGTCTTAACGTATTATGGACGACCTTCCGGTAGTAAAGAAGTCTAGGAAGAGAGCGAGGAAAGGCAAAAAAGCTGATTCTATGATCCAGCCACCTCAGCAGCCTCGGCTTCAGGACCGTATAGATATCCCCGATGCGGATAAATGGCATATCCCCGGTCAACCAATCCTACCCGCAACAGCGCTACGGGCCAGATTCGGCGATCTAAGGAGACTTCATGACGATGTGCTGCGGGTAGAGAAAGACCTCATCGCCTCGAAAGATCCAGGATACCCACTCTACGTGGTTAACGTTCCACGGCAAATGTCGTAAGTCGACAGCTTCCCCGCGGATAAGTTCTTCCTCCGATTCGATTACATATTCGACATGTTTCACGTGAAGAAACTGGATTTTACGTTTGTCCGCCTTTATGCCTTGCACATGAACTACATCATCGGGGTTGAGCAGATATCTCATATCTGTGTCGCTGACCCGTACTACATGCACGAGGGCTTCTTGGGAGTTTGCGCAAAGCACCGTGAATACGCGAGGGATTACATCGTCAATTTCATGCTCGCCAATAAGGACAAGGAGGCGATTCTCGTGCCTTATCATCCCGCGTAAGTCATCCGCGATGCTATCCTTCCTTTGATTTCAATCATTCATTTGCACGGTGGAGGCTAATTAATTTGAGGTGTACTTATTTTGCGCAGCGGCGGGCGCGCCGTCCTCATCATCCTCTACCCCCGATTCTCCCACGCTCTTTACTTGGACTCGTCGAAGAATATTCACAAAAAGGATTACACCCACATCAAGGATGTTCTCTACAGTGCTATGTTTTACTACCAAGCAAGGGGTGGAGAGGTCAGGGACAAGAAGAGAAGGGGCGGCAGGGCCGCCTTCGGCCATAAGACCGACTTATGCTGCATCCAACAACCGAACGATTCTCTTAATGATGGATTCTATGTCCTACACCATATGCTGGAGTACAGACGGGATCACCATAACCTTAGCATGTCACCTAGATCCGGCGATGCCCATATTCTGCAATGGGCAAAGGACATAGGAGATATCGAGGATCATCGACTTCGAGCTGAGATCTATAACATCCAGCGCGAACTTTCCCAAATCATCATGAAGGAGGTCGTCGGAAAAACAGGGATGTTCTACGGAGAAGGACAAATGTCGCGGGAAGACGTCCGAACATGGATAGCCTCTCAGCGTCTCGACATGAAGCCTTTCACTAAGCTCGAGGACTATCTCCCTGACTTGGATGGATGGAACGACATGTTGGAGTGATTGTCGATATATGACAATGTGTCCGTTTAGTCCATACTTTTTGTATAACAAAATTTTGAGTTATGCACGGTGAAACTTTATTTGTGATGTAATTAAACCGTCCTCCTCCTCGACTAGCGAAAATCACTCTAGTTAGGGCATTTTGGGGTACAATGAACTTTGTTATTTATACTTATCATATGTTGTTTCTATTTTTGCCAAGTCTGTCTCTTTCTGTTGCTCAATTATATATGTTGCATATCATCGACTCATGTGACGATGCAGGTGCATAGATCATAGATGGCGAAGAAGTGCTACGCCAGGAGTATATATACGACAAGTGGCCGGAGTGTCAGGCCCAGGTGTACCGGTTTCCGGTTTCCGAGCGACAGGCAGTAATTAGTTTAGTTTCACGCTAATGCGAGAGAGGGATACGAACTCATGTACTCAAAGTGATAGCTCTTCTCGCGTATATCATTGTTTAGATGGATGACGATGTATTTGCAAGTAATTGAGACTTGTATGTGTATGATATGCTATGATTACATTTGTATGTGTATGATATGCTAAAGATTATTGTATAAAGCCTATTCAAATACAAAACAAATATGCAGGGAAAAAAACTAATAAAACTAGTAGTAGCGATGGGGGAAATTTAGCAGTAGCGCCGCCTTACCAGTAGCGCTTCCCAGTAAACAGCGCTGCAGATAATATCAGCAGCGTTCTTTTCTAAAGAGCGCTACAGCTATTCATGTATAGCAGTAGCGTGGGACAACAGGCGCTACTGCTATACGTTAGCTGTAGCGCCTTATTAGTAGCGCCGGTCCCCGCGCTACTGAGAGGCCTAAAACCCGCGTTGTTGCTAGGCTTTTCCCTAGTAGTGTGCCAGGAACATAAAGGGGAGAGCGCACCACTAGGGAACCAGAAATCACCAGGACCCCCCCCCCCCCCCCCCTCGTTTTTCTCAGACCGACAGCCTCGCGTGATGCTGGGGGTGGCTTCGATCGCCCCTTGGACTCGGTCCTGTCTGGTTACTGGAGGCGAGGAGATAGGGTTTTTCCGCCCAGCGAAACGTTCTCATCAGGCAAGAGATCCGACAATGGAGACCAGCGATGCTGGTGGGAACGTGTACGCTAGTCTTGTGGACGGAGACCATCTAGCAGTTTGGGACCGAACTGATCCTAGGAGGAAGAAACCTCCTAATCATGGTGTACACCCAGGTTGGGAATGCTTGATGTTTGTGTTCGATGGTGAGGTCTCTGTACTGCTGCATGCCTATTGGTTCATGAGAGAAGGAAACTCACAGGGAATGCACCCACCACCGAAGCAGGATCCAAAGAGTAACAGGTCTTCCACAGATGGCAAGGACGGTACTTCATCAACAAAAAACCCTTTGGCGGGCTCCCTCAACTGGCGCCGCCGGGACCAATGAGTACTTTTGCATGGAACTGTCGTGTGCGGGCAAAGCCGCGACAGTCCGAAAGCTTCGCGAATATGCGAGGAAGTTTGCCTCTACCGTGCTTTGTATAATTGAAACTCAAATCAATGGTGCACGTGTAGAAGCGCTTGCTAGCTCACTGGGATACGATAAAGCTTATGGCATCAATAGTCAAGGCAGAAGTGGAGGAATTGGGATCTTTTGGAATAATACAACAGATGTGGAGATTTTGGGTGATTCTGTTTATCACATTGATGCTAAGGTGGAGGAAAGGGGAAGCCATGGAGATTGACCTGCATATATGGTGAGGCTCAAGCTCACCTACGGCATCAGACTTGGGATGTGATGTAGGGGACAGCATCTTTGAGTCCACTTCTGTGGCTCTGCATGGGTGATTTTAATGAAGTGCTCTGTCCAGAGGAACATGATGGAATAGGTAGTCGCAGCAATGTCCAAATCCAAGGATTCCATGACGCCATTGATGTTTGCATGTTGCTTGACATCGGCTATAAAGGCAGATTTTGGACTTTTGAGAGAAAATTTGTAGGGGGAACCTATACTAGGGTACGTCTAGATCAGGCTCTAGCATTAGTGGATTGGATGACCCTTTCCCCAACGCATGGCTTACCCACCTGGGCTTCCACGTCAGATCATGGACCGATCTTGTTGGACTTTGGTCTCGGCCAGCAGTCTCCGAGGAAGAAGAACTTTCGATACGAGATAATATGGGAGAAGCATGAGTCCTAGCAAGAGAAAGTTACGGCTAGCTAGGCAGCTGTACCAACATGAGAGAGGTTACAGGACACTCGCCAGAAGATTAGTTTGATCTCGGGCGATCTATCAAAGTGGAATTTGGACACTTTTGCGACCGTCCGGAATGAAATACGCCGACTGATAGGCGAACTAGAGGCTCTGCAGAATGAGCCAAACAAAACAGCTCCTTCACACATTGAACTCAAGATCAACGAAAAACTGGTTGAGATGTACCACCGGGAAGAAATAATGTGGAGGCAGAGGTCGAGAATTGAGTGACTCTCTCAAGGGGATAGAAATACCAAATTTTTCCACATGAGAGCAAGTTTGAGATGAAAGAAGAATTTGATCCGGGCTCTATCTAATTCACTAGAGGTTGTTACGGATGACCCATCTGAGCTTAAATCTCTAGTACAAAACTTTTATAGTCAATTATATGCAGCAGAAGGCGTTCAGAATATGGAGGAGGTGATGGCGCACGTACCTAGGAAGGTAACTCCAGAGATGAATGATACCCTTTGTGCTCCTTACACAACGGAAGACGTGAAAAAAGCCCTCTTCCAGATGTTCCCAACGCCCGAGACTGGACGGCTTCCCTGCATACTTTTACCAGCGGCATTGGGATATTTGTGGGGAAGAGGTGACACATGCCATGCTAAGAATAGTTCGAGTGGAGGAGAGTGCTGAGTGCATAAATGAGACAGTTCTAGTGCTCATACCCAAGGTATCGAACCCTTCCCAGCTTTCTAAATTCAGACCTATTAGTCTACGCAACGTACTTTATAAGATTGCCTCAAAAGTTGTTGCAAAATAGACTAAAGAGCATTTTGCCTGACATAATTTCTGAGGAGCAATCAACTTTTTTGCCTGGGAGACTTAGTACTGACAACATCAACTGTGCTTATAAGTGTCTGCATTTCATGAAGAGAAATAAATCAAAATCCAATAGCTATTGTGCCTTGAAGCTGGATATGATGAAAACTTATGATAAAGTGGAATGGCCATACTTTAAGGCCATCATGACAAAATTGGGTTTTGCCCAAGCATGGGTGGATACAGTAATGGGCATGGTTAGCTCAGTTTCTTTCTCGGTTCTTTTCAATGGTGAAAAGTTGGAGCAATTTAAACCAACTAGAGGTATACGACAGGGAGATCCTATTTTCCCTTACTTGTTCTTGCTTCCAGCAGAGTGCCTCTCAGGCCTTTTAAAATCCAGTTCTCAGTCATCGGTCCTATCGGGAGTGAAGGTGGCCCCCCACAGCCCCGGCTGTGAACCACCTCCTTTTCGCGGATGACGGCATGTTGCTTTTTAAGTCAAGTGTGGAGGGGGCAAATAAGGTGTCAAACCTATTAAATACTTATTGTACCGCTTCAGGACAGAGAGTTAATAATGCAAAGTCGTGGATCTTCTTTAGTAAGGGCTGCCCTCAAAACCTAAAGCAAGAGGTAAACAATGTGTTGGATGTACATAATGAACCCCTAAGCAAGAAGTACCTAGGCATGCCAATGCAAGTGGGACACTCAAAAAATGGGACCTTTAGATATCTGAAAGATCGAGTATGGGAGAAGATAAGAGCATGGATGGAGAAATTGTTGTCTTCTGCAGGCAAGGAGGTACTTATTAAATCCGTTGCTCAAGCAATACCGGTGTTGTCTATGTCATGTTTCAGGCTACCTTGAGGCATTTGCGAGAGTGTGACGTCGATTATAAGGCAATTTTGGTGTATGTGTGTGTGTGTGTGGGGGGGGGGGGGGGGGGGGGCAAGCAAGGGAAGAGAAGACCATGCTGGGTGTCGTGGGACGTCATGACACGGACAAAAAACTTGGGAGGACTGGAATTTCGTGATCTGGAGGTTTTTAATTTGGCCTCGCTGTCTCGGCAGGCCCGACGCATCATTAACGAGCCTTCTTCGCCAAGCTCGCAAATTCTGCAGGCTTGCTACTTCCCTGCTACGGGCATGTTAGACGCAGAGTTGAGATCACACCCATCTCAGATTTGGCGGGCTATCATTGATGGTAGGGACATCGTCAAACAGGGGATTATCAGGAGTGTGGGTACTGGTGAAACAATCAGCATATGGAGCCACAACTGGATCCCAAGAGAAGGTATGATGCGGCCCCTAACATCTCTTGTGCAGAACCCTCCCAAATTGTTGTCACATCTAATCGATGCAACTACTGCTACATGGCGGGAGGATGTCCTACGCTAGGTGTTTGTCCCCATAGATGTTGAGGCAATCTTAAAAATTCCAGTACAAGACAAGTGGAGGACTTCTGGGCATGGCAACCATACGAGAGAGGTAGTTTCCCTGGCCATTCTTCATATCACATGATCATGCGTCTCAAAATGACCAGGGAAGACTGGATTGAACGTCAGGGGAGTGCTTCAGGAACTTCACGTGAGTGCAAGGGCTGGGACGCCATTTGGCAAACCAAGGTTCCCTAGAAGCTTCGCGTCTTTGCATGGCGTTTAGCACAGAATTCTTCCTACAGGGGACATACTACATCACCAAAATATGGCTATGTATGATACTTGTGCATTATTTGGATCTCCGGACAACTGGGGACACTCGCTGATGGAGTGCAGCATGGCAAGGAGCATTTGGGCCATGTCCAATGAGTCGATGGTGGAACATATATGTTGCAATCCGGAGCCAAGTGCAAAAAACTTGTTGTTTACAATGCATGAAGATTTACCAGAGGAGGAGTTTACCACACTGATCGTAACTTTGTGGGCAGTCTGGAGCTCTCGGCGTAAGGCTATTCATGAAGATATATTCTAGAGCCCGTATGCAACACATAGTTTCATTACATCCTACATTAGAGAGCTTCAGTCTCTTTAGAAGCCCACCAAGGAACCGACAGTGCAGAGAGCACCTAGAACAACCGGATGGATTCCTCCACCTGAAGGACACATGAAAATAAAGTTGCACTCGGCTTACATTTCACTGATGTTAAATGGGGCTTTGCAGAGTATTTTTCATACTTGGCTTCATTTACTTTTCCTTGTAGTAATACATGGTGCGAAGCAATGGTCGTCGGCTTCCTTCCTTAGTGCGCTTTGCAGGCACACACGTGCGTTTTGCGATGGTTGGGCGGGCTGAAACCCAACATGAGGCCAGCCGAATAACAGCAAGAAGGGACGTTGGATATTCGCCAATGATAAAGCATAAACCAGCATCAGATCTTTTTTTCCGCGTTCCATGTTTGCAGGCTGCTACCCCTGTAAGGGCATCTCCAGCCGCGCCCCCAACAGGCCCCCCAGGCCACTTTTTCGGCGCCGGCGCCGAAAAAACGGCCCAGTCGCGCCCCCAGGACGCCGAAAATCGCCGGTTCGGACCTTTTTTCCGCCCGGCGGTCACAGGCCAAACCCAGCGCGCTGGGGAGCCATTGGGGGCTTCGGCGCTAGGGAAAAGCACGCCTGGCCCACACCGACAGGGAAAAAGTCAAGGTTTTCTTCCCCCGACTCGCCTCGCACCCCCCGCGCCCTCGGCCACCACTAGCTATATCCCGGCGACGGCCGCCGCCCTACTCCGCTAGATAGCCATTCCCCACCGGAAAATAGCAGCACTTCACCGCGGCAGCCCCTCCCACAGCAGCTGGGCGTTTCCGGCCGCCGTTTCCGGCCGCGGAGGCGCGGTTTAACGGCGGGTACACGCCCACCGAGCGCAAGGTGTTCGGCGTTTTGCCTGCCTCGGCGATGGACTCGGATGAGGAGGAAGAGCTCGCCGCGCTGCTAGAGGAGGAAGCCGCGGCCGACGTCCAGGAAGAAGAGCATCTCATGGTGCTCGCTGCCCTCGCCCAGCTGCTGGCGAGCAGTGAAAAGCCGCGGCGAGGTGGCTCGGCGCCGGGGCGGGTGAAAGCAAAGAACCGGCATCGTCTGCAAGGCTACTGCATGCTCTACTCCGACTACTTCGCCGATGCTCCACTTCATGGCGAGAGAACATTTCGGCGCCGTTATCGGATGAGCCGAAAGCTCTTCCTCGGGATTGTGAATTTCATCCGGGAGTTCGACAACTACTTCAAGTGCAAGATGGATTGCACTGGCGCTCTTGGATTCACCTCCATCCAGAAGTGCATGACAGTGATGAGGATGCTTGCATATGGAGCTCCAAGTGATTCACTCGACGACTATGGGCGCATGGCCGAGTCCACCAGCATAGAGTGTTTCTACAAGTTCTGTCGGACAGTGGTGGCAGTGTTTGGGCCACAATACTTGAGAACACCCAATGCGGAAGACACTGCTCGGATCCTAGCCCAGAATGCAACAAGAGGATTTCCTGGGATGCTTGGAAGCATCGACTGCATGCATTGGAAATGGAAGAACTGCCCATTTGGTTGGCAGGGGATGTACAAAGGCGCCAAAGGCGGTTGCAGTGTGGTGCTTGAGGCGGTAGCCACACAGGACCTCTGGATTTGGCACTCCTTCTTTGGTATGCCAGGAACTCACAATGACATCAACGTGCTGCAGTGCTCTCCTATTTTTGCCAAGCTCGTTGAGGGCCATTCTCCTCCGGTGAACTTCGAGATCAATGGGCACCAATACAACAAGGGGTACTATCTAGTTGACGGCATCTATCCGAGATGGTCGACATTTGTGAAGACGATCTCAAACCCTGTGCCAGGAGGCAAGAACGCCTGGTTTATGAAAGTTCAGGAGGCTTGCCGGAAGGATGTCGAGCGGGCATTTGGTGTGCCCCAATCTCGATTCGCTGTTGTTCGGTACCCCGCTCAGACCTGGTCGAAAGATCAAATGTGGGAGATCATGACTTGCTGTGTCATCTTGCACAACATGATCATCGAGAGCGAGCAAGAAGACCCAGTGATTGACACTGAACCATACTACAGGCAGGGTCCTCTAGCCGAAGTTGATCACCAGCTACCGGCAACTTGGACTGCCTATCTCAGTATGCGTCAGGAGATCCGAGACCCACAGGTGCATCATCAACTGCAGAAAGATCTGATTGAGCACCTATGGAGGCTCAAGGGGGACGCCTCGTGATGAAATACGAGTTTTTATTTGTTGAACAATATAATTTGTATTGAATTATTTGTTGTTGTAGTATTTTGTTGAAGTATTTGATTTTCTGTGATGAAATATGTGATAAGAAATAATTGTGTTGATAATTGAACGCCGAGACATGGCGAAACCACGCCGAATATGGGCCTATTCTCGTCCATATAGGCCGTTTATTCGCCAAAATTGGGCTGCAAAGTGGGCCAATTTCGGCGCCTGGGGGCGAGCTGGGGGCGACGACTGGGCGCAAACCCGCCCCCAGCGCCGCGTGCATCGCCGGCTCGCCCCCAGGAGGCGATTTTTATGCGTCCTGGAGGGCCAACGGCTGGAGATGCCCTAATAAGCAAGGTTAAAAAAAAGTTGCAGAGACCCGGGACAGTGTACCTTTGCTCCTGCCGAACCCACCACCAGCTTCCTGATTCTTGTGGGCAAACATTGTTTAGAGCACATGCTTTTGCTTTAGTAGTACCGCATAACGAGCACATTCTTGGCCAACATCATCATCTTTTTCTTCTTACCTATACATCTTTGTTTCTTTTTTTAATGCTTTACTCTTTTTTGTTCGAGGAAACTTTCGATCTATTCATCATGTCATAGTAGTATAAAGAACACAGAAATAACAAAAATCATATGTATGTCTATAGACCACCTAGCGACGACTACAAGTTCTTGAACGAGCCGAAGGCGTGCCGTCATTATTGCCCATAGCCCGAGCCAGACCAAACTTGTTGTAGTAGATAATTGAGGAGTTGTCGTGTTAACCCTGCACAGGACCAGCGCACCAGAACAACAACCATCACCGATAAAGTGAAGTATAGATCAAAAGAATCAAACTTGCAAACATAACACCGAAAGTATCTCCTTGGATGCTTTGATCAAAAGGAGTGTGTGTCAGTAGATATCGTGTTCAATACTGCAGTGCCAGGACCCAGGAATGGTGCATCTTAAAATACTACTACTACCTCTGCCCAGATGTATAGGGTATGTGCGTGCTTCTAGGTGGACAGTTTAGCGCTAAAATATGTATTATATGCGATGGAAAGAATAAGCTTAGAAACTACATCTTTGAATGAATTCAATGATATGCTTTTAATGACATATAACACATATTTAGTTAGTCAAATCGATGACCTAGAATTTGAAATACTAGAATGGAGAAGCTTTTTGTACACGTCTGGTAAAATAATTAATGTTTATGATTTAATTAAAGTCCTCTCAGAAACAGAATTTCAGTTAGATGTCACTGGTAACCTTCAAATTCCAGTCATCACGGAAGTTTCACCTCGACTTCCTGACCTACAATGCACACTTGAACTTGTGTATTTGTATAAAGGGAAAACAAAACTGCTCCACACACGATACTTTAGTGCCCAGTCTTTGCACGACCATCAAATCCAGTGGCTGATGCCCTTTCAGTGCTACGCATGTCCGGCTGAATTTAATCGTTGTAAAGGAATCGTGTACCATTGCGTTGTGCGCAGAGAACGGTTCAAGAAAAAACTGCCATTCTAGCGTGCTAGACGGCCACGTATCTTATCGTACCGGTAAGTACATCATACCTCTCACAAGGACCAAACTCCTAGTATATGCTCTTGAGAGGACTTTGTCACGAAAACATGTTGTGGAGCTCAGGCTCCAGAACACCTCCTTATTTTATTTTATTTCTGCAAGAAAATTTCTGATTTATTTATCTTCAATCATGGCAGTATAACGAATACCAGAAATAATAAAAATTATATCCAGATCCGTCGACCACCTAGCGACGACTACCAACACTGAAGCGAGTCGAAGGCGCGCCGCCGTCATCGCCCCTCCATCACCGGATTCGGGCACAACTTGTTGTAGTAGATAGTCGAAAAGTCGTCATGCTATGCCCCTGTAGGACCAAAGCACCAAAACAGCAACCACCGCAGATAAAGAATAGGACGTGTCTAGTGGGCGCTCATGCGCCAGGTAGAGCTCCCAAGCGGCCGGTGATAAAGGAAATCACCTGGTCTCGTTGTCCACAAAATGAAATTGACCATCTAGTTTGCTTTTCATTTCGTTTTAGAAAAAAAGCCATAACTTCTAAACCTAGCATTAAAATTAAGATCCGCTTTCACAGTAGGAATCCTAGTGACGTTCTCTTCGAAAGTAGATCCCATATGACTATGTTTCAACGATTTTTTTTGGTGTGATTTTCTCTCCGTTTTGTGCAACTGCCTAGCCACGATGTGCAACTAGCTGACAGGGATGTGCAGCTTTTCTCCTACACCGCATACGTGCAGTTTTCAATTATGGTACCTCCACACCGAAACTACCTCCTTCTAGTGAGATGTGCAACTTCGTCTGTTGCCCAGGCCAACTGCATAGTAGTTGTGTGCAACTTCCCCCCGCCCGTGGATGTGCTTCACTGTTTGCTGTATCGGCCGACGACCTAACTGTGGATGTGCAACTTCGGATACTGCCACGGCCAACTGTCTAACAGTGATGTGCAACTTTCTCTTGTACCCCCATGGATGTGTTGTTTCCCTGCTAGCACCTGGCTCAAACCACCCCTGCTAGTGAGATTTGCAGCTTTAGCACTCTGTTTATATGCAACTTTTCACTATCCTCATGAATGCCAAAATTTCACCATTCAATTGTCTCTGCCTGTGAGATGTGCAACTTCATATGTTGCTATGGCCAACTACTTAGCAGACTATGTGCAACTCTATTTGTCGCCCCCGCCAACTGAAAATACATGTCCACAAATAAGAAGGGCAATGAGTTGCACATTGACTAATAGGCAGTTGGCTTGAACAATAGACTAAGTTGCACATATCACTTGCAGGGGGAGGTGGGTGTAGGGTGTGCCAACAGTGAAAAATTACACATCCACGAGTACGAAGGAGGGTTGCACATCGACCATTAGTTAGTTGATCAGGACAATAGACTAGTTGCACATCAAAGATGTCATGGTTGCCAAATTGCAATCTCATAGGAAGTTGAGGGGGTGTTTGTTTCCAGGGACTTTTTTGTGTAGGGACTAGAAAAAGTCCCTCTTAGAGACTTTTTTAGCAAACGGGAGGGACTTTTTAGGGACTAAACTAGGCATTTGGGACTAAATAAAGAAGACTCTCAAGGAGAGTCTTTTTGAGACTTTTTGGGACTTTTCCAACAATGCCCCTCCATGCACCCATTGGCCCGCCACCCCATGGTGTTGTTTGATTGTTATTTTTCTATATACTAGGGGCAACATGGTCATTTAATAACCTCTAGAAAGGGACTAGGGACTTTTTAGTCTCTAGAAACAAACAGGGAGGGACTTTTTAGGGACTAGGGACTTTTTAGTTGGGACTAGAAAAAGTCCTAGGACTAGAGAAACAAACACCACCTGAATCATGCAGATCCAAAAATTGGTTTTGAAAAAAATTGCACGATGTAGTACTAAAGTTGCACAATACAGTACTAAAGTTGCACCATATAGCACCAAAGTTGGCATCGAAAAAACTCATCGAAATATACCCATGCGGGATCTAGTTTCAAAGACCTCGTCGCAAGAATTCCAGCAGTGAAAACAGATCTGAATTCCGACGCGCGGTTCGAAAGATATTACTTTTTAAAATTTGAAACTCCGAAATGAATGTGCGTGGATCTGTTCTTTTTGAAATGAGGTAATGAGTGTGAACGCATTTAATGCTAACAACCACATACACTAGAAGACAGAAAAAATTAACACATACTAGCATGCAGGACCTGTTGGGGAACGTAGTAATTTCAAAAAATTTCCTACGCACACGCAAGATCATGGTGATGCATAGCAACGAGAGGGGAGAGTGTGATCTACGTACCCTTGTAGATCGACAACGGAAGCGTTTGGTTGATGTAGTCGTACGTCTCCACGGCCCGACCGATCAAGCACCGAAACTACGGCACCTCCGAGTTCTAGCACACGCTCAGCTCGATGACGATCCCCGGACTCCGATCCAGTAAAGTGTCGGGGAAGAGTTGCGTCAGCACGACGGCGTGGTGACGATCTTGATGTACTACTGTCGCAGGGCTTCGCCTAAGCACCGCTACAATATTATCGAGGACTATGGTGGCAGGGGGCGCCGCACACGGCTAAGAATATGATCACCTGGATCAACTTGTGTTCCTCTGGGGTGCCCCTGCCTCCGTATATAAAGGGTCAAGGGGGGGGGGTGCGGCCGGCCTAGGAGAGGCGCGCCAGGAGGAGTCCTACTCCCTCCGGGAGTAGGATTCCCCCCCCCCCCAATCCTAGTTGGAATAGGATTCGCGGAGGGGGAAAAGAGGAAGGGGGGCCGGCCCCCTCTCCTTGTCCTATTCGGACCAAGGGAGGAGAGGGGCGCGCGGCCCATCTCTGGCTGCCTCTTCTCTTTTCCACTAAGGCCCACTAAGGCCCATATATCTCACGGGGGGTTTCGGTAACCTCCCGGTACTCCGGTAAAATCCTGATTTCACCCGGAACACTTCCGATATCCAAACATAGGCTTCCAATATATCAATATTTATGTCTCGACCATTTCGAGACTCCTCGTCATGTCCGTGATCACATCCTGGACTCCGAACAACCTTCGGTACATCAAAACGTATAAACTCATAATATAACTGTCATCGAAACCTTAAGCGTGCGGACCCTACGGATTCGAGAGCAATGTAGACATGACCGAGACACGTCTCCGGTCAATAACCAATACCGGGACCTGGATGCCCATATTGGCTCCTACATATTCTACGAAGATCTTTATCGGTCAGACCGCATAAAAACATACGTTGTTCCCTTTGTCATCGGTATGTTACTTGCCCGAGATTCGATCGTCGGTATCCAATACCTAGTTCAATCTCGTTACCGGCAAGTCTCTTTACTCATTCCATAATACATCATCCCGCAACTAACTCATTAGTTGCAATGCTTGCAAGGCTTAAGTGATGTGCATTACCGAGAGGGCCCAGAGATACCTCTCCGACGATCGGAGTGACAAATCGTAATCTCGAAATACGTCAACCCAACATGTACCTTTGGAGACACCTGTAGAGCACCTTTATAATCACCCAGTTACGTTGTGACGTTTGGTAGCACACAAAGTGTTCCTCCGGCACACGGGAGTTGCATAATCTCATAGTCATAGGAACATGTATAAGTCATGAAGAAAGCAATAGCAACATACTAAACAATCGGGTGCTAAGCTAATAGAATGGGTCATGTCAATCAGATCATTCAACTAATGATGTGATCCCGTTAATCAAATGACAACTCTTTGTCCATGGTTAGGAAACATAACCATCTTTGATTAACGAGCTAGTCAAGTAGAGGCATACTAGTGACACTCTGTTTGTCTATGTATTCACACATGTATTATGTTTCCGGTTAATACAATTCTAGCATGAATAATAAACCTTTATCATGATATAAGGAAATAAATAATAACTTTATTATTGCCTCTAGGGCATATTCCCTTCAGTCTCCCACTTGCAGTAGAGTCAATAATCTAGATTACACAGTAATGATTCTAACACCCATGGAGCTTTGGTGCTGATCATGTTTTGCTCGTGCAAGAGGCTTAGTCAACGGGTCTGCTACATTCAGCTCCGTATGTATCTTGCAAATCTCTATGTCTCCCACATGGACTAGATCCCGGATGGAATTGAAGCGTCTCTTGATGTGCTTGGTTCTCTTGTGAAATCTGGATTCCTTTGCCAAGGCAATTGCACCAGTATTGTCACAAAAGATTTTCATTGGACCCGATGCACTAGGTATGACACCTAGATCGGATATGAACTCCTTCATCCAGACTCCTTCGTTTGCTGCTTCCGAAGCAGCTATGTACTCTGCTTCACATGTAGATCCCGCCACGACGCTTTGTTTAGAACTGCACCAACTGACAGCTCCACTGTTTAATGTAAACACGTATCCGGTTTGCGATTTAGAATCGTCCGGATCAGTGTCAAAGCTTGCATCAACGTAACCGTTTACGATGAGCTCTTTGTCACCTCCATATACGAGAAACATATCCTTAGTCCTTTTTAGGTATTTCAGGATGTTCTTGACCGTTGTCCAGTGATCCACTCCTGGATTACTTTGGTACCTCCCTCCTAGACTTATAGCAAGGCACACATCACGTCTAGTACACAGCATTGCATACATGTTAGAGCCTATGGCTGAAGCATAGGGAACATCTTTCATTTTCTCTCTATCTTCTGCAGTGGTCGGGCATTGAGTCTGACTCAACTTCACACCTTGTAACACAGGCAAGAACCCTTTCTTTGCTTGATCCATTTTGAACTTCTTCAAAATCTTGTCAAGGTATGTGCTTTGTGAAAGTCCAATTAAGCGTCTTGATCTATCTCTATAGATCTTTATGCCTAATATGTAAGCAGCTTCACCGAGGTCTTTCATTCAAAAACTCTTATTCAAGTATCCCTTTATGCTATCCAGAAATTCTATATCATTTCCAATCAATAATATGTCATCCACATATAATATCAGAAATGCTACAGAGCTCCCACTCACTTTCTTGTAAATACAGGCTTCTCCGAAAGTCTGTATAAAACCAAATGCTTTGATCACACTATCAAAGCGTTTATTCCAACTCCGAGAGGCTTGCACCAGTCCATAAATGGATCGCTGGAGCTTGCACACTTTGTTAGCTCCCTTTGGATCGACAAAACCTTCCGGTTGCATCATACACAACTCTTCTTCCAGAAATCCATTCAGGAATGCAGTTTTGACATCCATCTGCCAAATTTCATAATCATAAAATGCGGCAATTGCTAACATGATTCGGACAGACTTAAGCATCGCTACGGGTGAGAAGGTCTCATCGTAGTCAACCCCTTGAGCTTGTCGAAAACCTTTTGCGACAAGTCAAGCTTTGTAGACAGTAATATTACCGTCAGCGTCAGTCTTCTTCTTGAAGATCCATTTATTCTCAATTGCTTGCCGATCATCGGGCAAGTCAACCAAAGTCCATACTTTGTTCTCATACATGGATCCCATCTCAGATTTCATGGCTTCAAGCCATTTTGCGGAATCTGGGCTCACCATCGCTTCTTCATAGTTCGTAGGTTCATCATGATCTAGTAGCATGATTTCCAGAACAGGATTACCGTACCACTCTGGCGCGGATCTTACTCTGGTTGATCTACGAGGTTCAGTAGTATCTTGTTCTGAAGTTTCATGATCATTATCATTAGCTTCCTCACTAATTGGTGTAGGTGTCGCAGAAACAGTTTTCTGTGATGTACTACTTTCCAATAAGGGAGCAGGTACAGTTACCTCGTCAAGTTCTACTTTCCTCCCACTCACTTCTTTCGAGAGAAACTCCTTCTCTAGAAAGGATCCATTCTTAGCAACGAATGTCTTGCCTTCGGATCTGTGATAGAAGGTGTACCCAACAGTCTCCTTTGGGTATCCTATAAAGACATATTTCTCCGATTTGGGTTCGAGCTTATCAGGTTGAAGCTTTTTCACATAAGCATCGCAGCCCCAAACTTTAAGAAACGACAACTTTGGTTTCTTGCCAAACCATAGTTCATAAGGCGTCGTCTCAACGGATTTTGATGGTGCCCTATTTAACATGAATGCGGCCGTCTCTAAAGCATAACCCCAAAACGATAGCGGTAAATCAGTAAGAGACATCATAGATCGCACCATATCTAGTAAAGTACGATTACAACGTTCGGACACACCATTACGCTGTGGTGTTCCGGGTGGCGTGAGTTGCGAAACTATTCCGCATTGCTTCAAATGTACACCAAACTCGTAACTCAAATATTCTCCTCCACGATCAGATCGTAGAAACTTTATTTTCTTGTTACGATGATTTTCAACTTCACTCTGAAATTCTTTGAACTTTTCAAATGTTTCAGACTTATGTTTCATTAAGTAGATATACCCATATCTGCGTAAGTCATCTGTGAAGGTGAGAAAATAACAATATCCGCCATGAGCCTCAATATTCATCGAACCACATACATCTGTATGTATGATTTCCAACAAATCTGTTGCTCTCTCCATAGTACCGGAGAACGGTGTTTTAGTCATCTTGCCCATGAGGCACGGTTCGCAAGTACCAAGTGATTCATAATCAAGTGGTTCCAAAAGCACATCAGTATGGAGTTTCTTCATGCGCTTTATACCGATATGATCTAAATGGCAGTGCCACAAATAAGTTGCACTATCATTATCAACTCTGCATCTTTTGGCTTCAACATTATGAATATGTGTGTTACTACCATCGAGATTCATCAAAAATAGACCACTCTTCAAAGGTGCATGACCATAAAAGATATTACTCATATAAATAGAACAACCATTATTCTCTGATTTAAATGAATAACCGTCTCGCATTAAACAAGATCCAGATATAATGTTCATGCTCAACGCTGGCACCAAATAACAATTATTTAGGTCTAATACTAATCCCGAAGGTAGATGTAGAGGTAGCGTGCCGACCGCGATCACATCGACTTTGGAACCATTTCCCACGCGCATCGTCACCTCGTCCTTTGCCAGTGTTCGCTTAATCCGTAGTCCCTGTTTCGAGTTGCAAATATTAGCAACAGAACCAGTATCAAATACCCAGGTGCTACTGCGAGCTCTAGTAAGGTACACATCAATAACATGTATATCACATATACCTTTGTTCACCTTGCCATCCTTCTTATCCGCCAAATACTTGGGGCAGTTCCGCTTCCAGTGACCAGTCTGCCTGCAGTAGAAGCACTCAGTTTCAGGCTTAGGTCCAAACTTGGGTTTCTTCTCTTGAGCAGCAACTTGCTTGCTGTTCTTCTTGAAGTTCCCCTTCTTCTTCCCTTTGCCCTTTTTCGTGAAACTAGTGGTCTTGTTGACCATCAACACTTGATGCTCCTTTTTGATTTCTACCTCCGCAGCTTTCAGCATTGCGAAGAGCTCGGGAATAGTCTTATTCATCCCTTGCATATTATAGTTCATCACGAAGCTCTTGTAGCTTGGTGGCAGTGATTGGAGAATTCTGTCAATGACGCAATCATATGGAAGATTAACTCCCATCTGAATCAAGTGATTATTATACCCAGACATTTTGAGTATATGCTCACTGACAGAACTATTCTCCTCCATCTTGCAGCTATAGAACTTATTGGAGACTTCATATCTCTCAATCCGGGCATTTGCTTGAAATATTAACTTCATCTCCTGGAACATCTCATATGCTCCATGACGTTCAAAACGTCGTTGAAGTCCCGATTCTAAGCCGTAAAGCATGGCACACTGAACTATCGAGTAGTCATCAGCTTTGCTCTGCCAGACGTTCATAACATCTGGTGTTGCTCCAGCAGCAGGCCTGGCACCCAGTGGTGCTTCCAGGACGTAATTCTTCTGTGCAGCAATGAGGATAATCCTCAAGTTACAGACCCAGTCCATGTAATTGCTACCATCATCTTTCAACTTTGCTTTCTCAAGGAACACATTAAAATTCAACGGAACAACAGCACGGGCCATCTATCTACAATCAAACATACATAAGCAAGATACTATCAAGTACTAAGTTCATGATAAATTTAAGTTCAATTAATCATATTACTTAAGAACTCCCACTTAGATAGACATCCCTCTAATCTTCTAAGTGATCACGTGATCCAAATCAACTAAACCATAACCGATCATCACGTGAAATGGAGTAGTTTTCAATGGTGAACATCACTATGTTGATCATATCTACTATATGACTCACGCTCGATCTTTCGATCTCAGTGTTCCGAGGCCATATCTGCATATGCTAGGCTCGTCAAGTTTAACCTGAGTATTCTGCGTGTGCAAAACTGGTTGCACCCATTATAGATGGACATAGAGCTTATCACACCCGATCATCACGTGGTGTCTGGGCACGACGAACTTTGGCAACGGTGCATACTCAGGGAGAACACTTTTATCTTGATAATTTAGTGAGAGATCATCTTATAATGCTACCGTCAATCAAAGCAAGATAAGATGCATAAAAGATAAACATCACATGCAACCAATATAAGTGATATGATATGGCCATCATCATCTTGTGCTTGTGATCTCCATCTCTGAAGCACCGTCATGATCACCATCATCACCGGCGCGACACCTTGATCTCCATCGTAGCATCGTTGTCGTCTCGCCAATCTTATGCTTCCACGACTATCGCTACCGCTTAGTGATAAAGTAAAGCATTACAGCGCGATTGCATTGCATACAATAAAGCGACAACCATATGGCTCCTGCCAGTTGCCGATAACTCGGTTACAAAACATGATCATCTCATACAATAAAATTTAGCATCATGTCTTGACCATATCACATCACAACATGCCCTGCAAAAACAAGTTAGACGTCCTAATTTGTTGTTGCATGTTTTACGTGGCTGCTACAGGCTTAAGCAAGAACCAATCTTACCTACGCATCAAAACCACAACGATAATTTGTCAAGTTGGTGCTGTTTTAACCTTCGCAAGGACCGGGCGTAGCCACACTCGGTTCAACTAAAGTTGGAGAAACTGTCACCCGCAAGCCACCTATGTGCAAAGCACGTCGGGAGAACCGGTCTCGCGTAAGCGTACGTGTAATGTCGGTCCGGGCCGCTTCATCCAACAATACCGCCGAACCAAAGTATGACATGCTGGTAAGCAGTATGACTTATATCACCCACAACTCACTTGTGTTCTACTCGTGCATATAACATCCACACATAAAACCTAGGCTCGGATGCCACTGTTGGGGAACGTAGTAATTTCAAAAAAATTCCTACACACACGCAAGATCATGGTGATGCATAGCAAAGAGAGGGGAAAGTGTGATCTACGTACCCTTGTAGATCGACAACGGAAGCGTTTGGTTGATGTAGTCGTACGTCTCCACGGCCCGACCGATCAAGCACCGAAACTACGGCACCTCCGAGTTCTAGCACACGTTCAGCTCGATGACGATCCCCGGACTCCGATCCAGCAAAGTGTCGGTGACGATCTTGATGCACTACTGTCGCAGGGCTTCGCCTAAGCACCGCTACAATATTATCGAGGACTATGGTGGCAGGGGGCGCCGCACACGGCTAAGAATATGATCACCTGGATCAACTTGTGTTCCTCTGGGGTGCCCCTGCCTCCGTATATAAAGTCTCAAGGGGGGGTGCGGCCGGCCTAGGAGAGGCGCGCCAGGAGGAGTCCTACTCCCTCCGGGAGTAGGATTCCCCCCCTCCCCCAATCCTAGTTGGAATAGGATTCGCGGAGGGGGAAAAGAGGAAGGGGGTCCGGCCCCCTCTCCTTGTCCTATTCGGACCAAGGGAGGGGAGGGGCGCGCGGCCCATCTCTGGCTGCCTCTTCTCTTTTCCACTAAGGCCCACTAAGGCCCGTATATCTCCCGGGGGGTTCCGGTAACCTCCCGGTACTCCGGTAAAATCCCGATTTCACCTGGAACACTTCCGATATCCAAACATAGGCTTCCAATATATCAATCTTTATGTATCGACCATTTCGAGACTCCTCGTCATGTCTGTGATCACATCCGGGACTCCGAACAACCTTCGGTACATCAAAACGTATAAACTCATAATATAACTGTCATCGAAACCTTAAGCGTGCGGACCCTACGGGTTCGAGAACAATGTAGACATGACCGAGACACGTCTCCGGTCAATAACCAATACCGGGACCTGGATGCCCATATTGGCTCCTACATATTCTACGAAGATCTTTATCGGTCAGACCGCATAACAACATACGTTGTTCCCTTTGTCATCGGTATGTTACTTGCCCGAGATTCGATCGTCGGTATCCAATACCTAGTTCAATCTCGTTACCGGCAAGTCTCTTTACTCGTTCCGTAATACATCATCCCACAACTAACTCATTAGTTGCAATGCTTGCAAGGCTTAAGTGATGTGCATTACCGAGAGGGCCCAGAGATACCTCTCCGACGATCGGAGTGACAAATCCTAATCTTGAAATACGTCAACCCAACATGTACCTTTGGAGACACCTGTAGAGCACCTTTATAATCACCCAGTTACGTTGTGACGTTTGGTAGCACACAAAGTGTTCCTCCGGCACACGGGAGTTACATAATCTCATAGTCATAGGAACATGTATAAGTCATGAAGAAAGCAATAGCAACATACTAAATGATCGGGTGCTAAGCTAATGGAATGGGTCATGTCAATCAGATCATTCAACTAATGATGTGATCCCGTTAATCAAATGACAACTCTTTGTCCATGGTTAGGAAACATAACCATCTTTGATTAACGAGCTAGTCAAGTAGAGGCATACTAGTGACACTCTGTTTGTCTATGTATTCACACATGTATTATGTTTCCGGTTAATACAATTCTAGCATGAATAATAAACCTTTATCATGATATAAGGAAATAAATAATAACTTTATTATTGCCTCTAGGGCATATTTCCTTCAAGACCGGCCGCCCATTTTGTCCAGATGGTGCGCGTGCACCGGGAAGAATAACGTAGATTAGAAAGATCCAATCCGAAGACACACGAACGTAGACGAACAATGACGAGATCCGAGCAAATCCAGCTAAGATAGATCCGCCAGAGACACACCTCCACACGCACACCAATGGTGCTAGATGCACTGCCGGAATGCGGGCTAGGCGGGGAGACCTTTATTCCATCTTCAGGGAGCCGCTGTCGTCTCGTCTTCCTGAGTAGGACACAACCCCTAGCAAAACTGAAAGAAACGACTAAAAACGGAGCCCTTCCACCAGCCCTTGCCGAGGTCCACCGTGCCCCTATGGCTCTAGGACCACCGGAGAGAAGGCGGACCAGCGGCGGCACCGGCGGGAGACAGAAACCCTAGCTTTTTTGTGGAGGAAGAGGAGGCGGCGGCTAGAAAGGCTTCTGACAGAACACCTCCTTATCTAACCCCTCATTTCTACAGCGCGATTCGTACAATCACTTTTGTCTTCTTTTTGTTTCTTCCATGTAAAACAACATATGAACTTCAAACTTGAAGCACAACAAAACATTCTAACATGAATGTGGGGACAAACTTCCAGATTTTTTCATGCATCATAAATACTAAAAGTATTTTTTTAAATCAATACAATCTCATTTTTATATTTATGTCCACCCAAAAAATATGTACGTTTTTTTCCCACATTGTAGTAAGAATGATTTGTTCTCTTGCAAAGATTGAAGTTCATATGGTGTTTCACTGGAAGAAACGAAAAAGAGAAAATTTCATGTAGTAAGTTTGTTGTCGAGAATGGATCTCAAAGCTATATTGGAAGATAAGGGTAATAGGTGTCCAGGAGCCAAGCTTAAAAAATCCAGATCCATTCCCAGCTTCGCTCCGTGCCAACCCCGACATCATATGCTTGAAATATTCCATGTTATTCGGTTGCAGCACGCGTTGGTCTTGGCTCACCGGTCGCAACATCCTCGGCGCATGCTCGCGTGACTAAATGCCGGTCGCGGGTCCCATTGTCATCGATTGCAGCACCACGCGCCGATGGTCGCAGTGAGGGTTACAGCACGCCCCAGCATTGTCGCAGCTTGTTCATTAGTGCTTACATCGACGTGACTAGGCAGCGGTTCTGAGATTTTGGGGCGTGGGGCAAGTCAAAAATTCAGGGCCCCTAAAAAGGACAATAATAATGAATATACATACATATGTATATATATAATATTACCAATAAACACTTAAATGCATCCAATTTTGATATTTACAACTAATATTTTCTTACATATTATCCTAAAAGTTTCTTCTAAAATCATGTTGGCCATCCACGTCCTAGTGGTATAAGGCCATGATTTGCATCATTGCATGGCAAGAAATCACTCATTCTTCTATTCACTAGTAGAAAAAGTACCATTTGTCCCGGTTCTAGAGGGCCTTTAGTCCCGGTTCTGGTCGGTACTAAAGCCCCCCCCCCTTAGTCCCGGTTCTTATATGAACCGGGACTAAAGGCCGTCCATGTGGATGCTGTCTGGAGCTCCACCTTTATTCCCGGGAAATGTTACAATTTTTTTTTTGAATTTTTTATTTTATTTTTCAATTTTTCAAATTTCTGAATTATTTTATAATTTAATCTCTAATCACCCCTCATCACTGCTCAATTTAACCTCTAATCTCTAATCACCCCACATCATTTCAAATCATCTAACTTCCCAGCCGGTCACCCATCCTCTCACTACTCCAGCATGAGCACGCTTAACATCCGGGTTCTATTCTTCCTCGTTTCCAAGTCTGCACTTGTTGTTTTCCTGACAATAGTAAGATGTCAATCCTATTTACCCTCAGGAGTTTAGCCTGAGCATGAAGTCACACGTTTCACTGTTTGAGTTTGAAACTATTATTCTAAAAAACAATAATTATTTAGTAACACTAATATTTCTTGAGTAAGTAGTTTGACCATAGTTTGACCAGATTTGACCAAAATTCAAAAAAATTGAAACAATTATTTAGTAACACTAATATTCTTGAATAATTATGTAGTAACACTAATACTTCTTGAATAAGTAATTTGACCATAGTTTCACCAGATTTAACCAAAATTAAAAAAACAGAAATTTGAGCATATCTTTTTATCCTTTTGGAATTTGAGGATTCTAAAAATTTGCAAACAAGCCGTAGGCAGTCAAATTCAGATGCGGATTTTCGTGCTGAACATTTTGATATATTATATGTTTTTTCCTGACATTGTATGCAAAAATTATAGCCGTTTTAATTTTCATGACACTTTTTTTGCAAAACATGTCCAAATTTAAGTTTTTAAATTTTTCTAACTAGTAGATGTAGTAATATAACTACATCTCGAATGATTTTATTTTTTGAAGCTTTTATCATTTTTTTGTTTTTTTTCAAAACTGAAATGGCGATGCACGCGGGGGGGGGGGGGGGGGGAGGGGGTAGAGTTTGAGAAATGGGCCCTTTAGTCCCGATTTGAGACAGGGACCGGGACTAAGCATCTCCAGCTGTTGGCCCCCCAGGCGGTGCTTTTACGTGCCCCCAGGGGGCGAGCCGATGCTAAATCGGCGCTGGGGGCTATGGGCCGTCCAGCCGTCGCCCCCAGGCACCGATATTGGCCCATTTTCGGTGAATTAAGGGCCCATATGGGCGAGAGTAGGCCCATATTCGGCGTGGTTCGCCGTGGTACGGCGTTGAATTACCAACATATAAATATTTTTGTATCACATAGTTCATCACAGAAAATCAAATAGTTCAACAAAATAGTGCAACAACAAATAGTTCAATACAAATTATATAGTTCAACAAATAAAAACTCATATTTCATCACATGTCGCGCCCGGTGTCGCCCTTGAGCCTCCATAGGTGTTCTATCACATCCTGCTGCAGTTGATGATGCACATGTGGGTCTCGGATCTCCTGACGCGTACTGAGGTAGGCAGTCCAGGTTACCGGTAGCTGGTGATCAACTTCGGCTAGAGGGCCTTGCCTATAGTATGGTTCAGTGTCAAACACTGGGTCTTCTTGCTCGCTTTTGATGATCATGTTGTGCAAGATGACACAACAAGTCATGATCTCCCACATTTGATCTTTCGACCAGGTCTGAGCGGGGTACCGGACAACAGCGAATCGACATTGGAGCACACCAAATGCCCGCTCGACATCCTTCCTGCAAGCCTCCTGAATCTTCGCAAACCAGGCGTTCTTGCCTCCTGGCACAGGGTTTGAGATGGTCTTCACAAATGTCGACCATCTCGGATAGATGCCATCAGCTAGATAGTACCCCTTCTTGTACTGCCGCCCATTGATCTCGAAGTTCACCGGAGGAGAGTGACCTTCGACAAGCTTGGCAAAGACAGGAGAGCTCTGCAGCACGTTGATGTCATTGTGAGTTCCTGACATACCAAAGAAGGTGTGCCAAATCCAGAGGTCATGTGTGGCCACTGTCGGAGTAATGGGCCACGGGTAGGCCAACCCGAGCCCGAGAACCTTTCAAGACATCGGGGCAGGCTGCGCCCCTCAAGGCCCCAGGACGAAGAGCCGCCTTCAAGAAGTCAATGGCAAGACGGTCGACTGACCACTCACGGCCCAGTCCCAGGGACGACCGCAGGGTAAGACGACTCCTGACTGGCGATTTCCGGAGAAGCCGGCTTTGGAGAGTCGGCCTGCGACTCCAACAAACCCCGTGACCTCATCAAGGGGGGCGGGGTAGGAGAGTGGCTACAGTGAAGCCCACTCCCGCCCCTTACCAAGGGCGGGCATGGCCACATCACGTCGTACCCCGGAAGATCTCCGTGCGGCGCGGTACTATTGCCATGCCGGCCCTGACAACAGCACCGCAGGACCGAATCCTGCACCCACGACGGCTTGTCTGTACGGCTCAGAGGCAGCGGGTCCCACCAGTCGGTGAGACCCCAGAAGACGGCAAGAGGACCACCAGTCGGACCCGTCAGGAGTCGGCCCGGGGGAGTCGGCCGAGCCCTCCCCCGGGGCCCATGCACCATTAATCAAGATGTGATGGAGAGTGGCAATAGTGATCGCCCGCCAGGCGGCGGGGCTGTTGCCACGACCCCATGATCAAGCCCGCGTCATCAGAAGCACGGCTACAGTAATCAGCAGCCGGCGAGCCCCGCCCACGGCGGACGCGGCCTGTCGGCTCCGTACCAGGCCAGTCGGCAGGGCCCACCAGTCGGCGGGGAAGACGGAGGCCAGAGGCGCTGACGGCTGGGCCCGCGGCCCGCCGGATTACCATTGTACCCCTGGGGGGTAGGCCTATATAAACCCCCCAGGGCACCCATGCAAAGGGTTGGAACCCATTAGCTCTAGGCCAGATCATATAGAAGGGAGAGAGGTAGCCTTGCCCTCTCCCACCTCCAAGAAACAACTCAAGGAGCAACCGTGTAAACACTTTGCCATAATGATCATGCGGAGACCCTGCAGAGCAGCAGTAGGGGTATTATCTCCCCGAAGAGCCCTGAAGCTGGGTAAGATTCGCCGATGTGCATGCCTTCGCCTCATCCCGTTTTTAGGCACCGGCGATGTTCTACTCGCCCCCACCATGATAAGCCATCCTTTGGCATATGTCGCACCAAACCCCCGACATTTGGCGCCCACCGTGGGGCGGTACTATGCTACCGCGCTGCTGCTGGTTTCGCAGTCCGGGCGGGACCATCTTCGTCGTCATCGCCGCGGCATCGCGCCGTCTCTCCGGTAGCGCTCGGGGGATCGACTTCGACCCGTCCCCGGAGCGGCCGCACGGGACGGCGCGTCCTCGTTGTCGGCCTCGCCGCCGTTGTCATCACCACCGTTGCGATGCCGGCTGTCCGTCCGCGCGCGCCGCGCGCGGTTCTTCGCTTCATTCGGCCTTGTCTGTCCACGCGCCGCCCGCGTCTGCCTTCCTTCGCGTCGCGCCTTGCTCCGGCCGACACACACGTTCGCTCATCCATATATTGTCTATGAAAGCTAGCTTGCTGCTAAGTCAAACAATAGTCAAATAGTCAAACCATTGGCCATGCACTTGCCAGATACTGATGCAAGTCAGACTATGGTCATACGCTGCTCGTGCATTTCCAAGAGAATGACTTTGCGCAAAGCTCGCCTCCGGTCCACTCCGCCGTCCGCAGACGCGCGTCCGTCTCTGGTCTCCTCTGCAGCTCCGCTTGGCTGGGCGCCCGCTGCACCCGCTCCTTGCGCGTTGTGCAGAGGGAGCGAGGGGCCGCGTCTCGGCTGCCTCGTCCCCGACCAGCTGCTCCGGGCCTCCTCCCGCGCTGCCCCGGTCCGTAGCTGCGCACTCCTTCCTCTGCACCCGGCTTGTCCGCCTCCGCTCGCGGGGTGCCTGCCGCGCGCCTTCTCTGCCATGCGTAGCCCGCGCATGGCCTTGTCCGAACGTCCGCCCGCGCTGGCTCCGCCGCTGGCTCCTTGCGCGTCGTCGGCCTGCTCCGCCTCCCCATGCTCCTGCGTGTGCCGCCTTATCGCTTCGCACGGCCGCCTCCAGCACTTCCCGCCGGCTCGTTGCGACATGGCCCTCGCTCCAGTCCGCCTCCGCCGCCCGGCCTCTTCCTCGCGCGTCGGGCTCTGGCCTACTCCGCCTTCGGCCATGAGTGGCCGCATCGCGCCCTCCTGCCCAAGCCGCGGACCACGGGGCCGCCGGGCCGGCTTCCCCACCCCTGCGTGCCGGCCCCGGGCCTGCTTCACATCGCCGCCCCGCTCCCTGCCTCCCCCAGCTCCGTGCGTCGGTTCCGGCTGCTGCCGCATCCCGCCGTCCGCGCGCCCGCCTGTCCGGCGCCGGGTCGCACCCGCCGGCTCTGCTACGCCCTCCCCCACAGTCGGCCCGGCTTCGGCCACCAGCGACCCGGTCCGGCTGGCCCCTGAGCGACACCGCGCCCGCGCTGCTCCAGATGAGCCGCGGCGGCCCTGCATCGCGACGCCCGGCCGGTCAGCGCCGGGTCCGGCTCCTCCGTGCCGGAGCACCGCCCCTGACTTGCAGTCCGCGCCGGCTCCGGCCTTCCCTGCATCGCCCCGCGCCCGCCTGCAGTGCCGCGCTGCCTCCACCGCCGGCGGCCGGGTGGTCTGCACCTGTCGCCTCCGCCCGGACATGCGCCGGCCTCCCGCGGGCTCCGCCCCGCCGTGGCCGCTGCGCTCTCGCCCGCCGACTCGCCGCTCCAGTCGGCCGCCCCTGCCTGCGCGCGCTGGCTCTCCCCCGCCCCTGCCTGCTGCTTCGGTCGGGTTCCCAAAGAAAGTAAAAAGAAAAAAAAGGATCCTGCTGGAGGAAAAGCAAAGGGCCGACTTCCCGCTAGCCGGCTGGAAAAGAAGAAAAGTGGCTGGGTGCCCATCCGGCTTGATGAAAAGAGGTCGAGGCCGGCTGCGCGTGTAGAGGCTGGCCAGAAAAGTCATGGTCGGCTCCCCATCGAAGAAAGAAAAAAGAAAGAAGGGTCCGGCTCCCCGCGTGGAGTCGGACAGAAAGAGAGAAGAGAAAAGAAAGGGCCGGCTGTCCAATTCAACGGCCGACTGCCTGTCGCCGGCTTGCTGAAGAAAAAAAAGAGCAGCTTATACGTCCGACCGCTATAAGAGAAAAAGAAAGAAGAAAAAGTAGTTGTCGGGAGATCCGGCCCGACAGCTCAGCAGTCGTATCTGAGGTCAATGCCATAGGCATCTTGCCTCGTATATGCATGTGGCATGGTGGCCGTTGCTCTTGGCCGAATGGGTGTGCTTGGGCATGCTTGCCCATAGGAGTGGATGGATGGATTGCTAGCTAGCTCTCTTAGCTAGCTAGCTTGTGTGTGTGCGTGAGTGTGTGAGTCCATCCCCTGATGGATGGATGTGTGCCTATATATATAGGAATTGGCATGGGTGGTAGTGGCTTTGGTTGTAAGCTACCTTGGGTAGCTTACAAGCCAAGCTATGTAGGCATGGCTACTGGCATGGTGCATGTCATGCTTGTCCCCTGGGGTACTTTATAAATCAGTACCTAGGGGACACGGTACACTGTAGATGACGTTGCGGTATGGTCGTCCCGTCGGTGTCTCGTCAGGCTGAAGTTGACTTCGGGCAGTCGGCCTGGCAAAGGAGTCGGCATCCAGCAGTCGGCCTGGTGGAGGAGTCGGCAGCCAGCAGTCGGCCTGGTGGAGCAGTCGGCAACCAGCAGTCGGTCTGGTGGAGCAGTCGGCAGCCAACAGTCGGCCTCGTGGAGCAGTCAGCAGTCGGCAGCCAGCAGTCAGCCGCCGGCCAGGTAGTTGGACTGAGGGGCTTTGCTAGCCCCGATGTCTTGAATTCTTGTCTCGCCGTCTTCGGGGTATCCGTGTCCAATTACTCCGGCAGCCACCGCCTCAAGTACCACACTGCAACCGCCTTTTGGCGCCTTTGTACATCCCCTGCCAAGCAAATGGGCAATTCTTCCATTTCCAATGCATACAGTCGATGCTTCCAAGCATCCAGGGAAATCCTCTTGCTGCATTCTGTGCTAGGATCCGAGCAGTGTCTTCCGCATTGGGTGGCCTCGGCTTCCTCCTATAGCAGCGCGGCGAGCGCTTCCTCGTCATCCGAGTCCATCAGCGGGGCAGGCAAATCGCCGAACACCTTGCGCCCGGTGGGCGTGTACCCGCCACTAAACTGCCCCTCCGCGGTCGGAAATGGCGGCCAGAAACGCCCAACTGCTGTTGGAGGGGCTGCCACGGCGAACCTCTGCTATTTTTCCAGCGGGGAATGGCTATCTAGCGGTGAAGGGCGGTGGGCGGCGCCGGGATATAGCTAATGGCGGCCGAGGTCGCGGGGGGTGGGAGGCGAGTCGGGGAAAAAATCTTGACTTTTCGCCTGACGGTGTGGGCCAGCCGCGCTTTTCCCTTGCGCCGGAGCCCCCGATCGCCCCCATTGCGCCAGGTTCGGCCTGTGACCGCCGGGCGGAAAAAGGGCGGAACCAGCGCTTTTCGGCGTCTTGGGGCCGTGACTGGGGCGTTTTTTTGGCGCCGGCACCGAAAAAGTGGCCTGGGGGCCTGTTGGGGGCGCGGCTGGAGATGCTCTAAAGGGCATCGCACTCTTTAGTCCCGGTTCATATCTCAAACCAGGACTGAAGTAGTCCTAGTTTGAGGCACGAACCGGGACTAAAGGGTACGATGCCCTTTTGTCTCAGTTCGTGTCTCAAACCGGGACTAAAGGGCCCATTTGAACCGGGACTAATGCCTTTAGCCGCTTGAACCGGGACTAATGCTCACATTAGTCCTGGTTCGTAATGCAACCGAGACTAATGTGTATATTGCGCTGTGACCAGAGCCCTGTTTTCATGTTTTCTACTAGTGATTGAGGATGGACATATGCATGAAGAGAAAAAAACACCAAACGTTAGACATCCATTGATCCCGGGAAACATCGAAAAAACCCAGCTACGAAGAGCCGACAAAGTTAAATGACAATAAGTAGATGATGATGGCAGTGTCAATTTTATCTAACAATCTTTAGCAGTGGAAGATATGTGTCGTATATGTATGTGAAGGTAAAGTACTTATTTAGCAACGTAAATAATAGGGAATAGTAATATGATATACCTCAGAACAATCACATCGGCGTTCATGATTACGCGCTCACCAACAACATGATGTGGACGGAGGCAGTCAGCGATGTACTCCCAGCGCCTGCAAAGTGAATAACGGACGGGCTCGCCGCTGACAATCGCCATGGCCTGACGATGTGCGTGTGAGTCCTGCGTGGCCACACCCACACTCACACACTGCCGGCAGATAGTACTCCTATATGATGTTCGGGACCAGGCCGCCGGAGTACTCTCTATTAGCGGGATCTGAAGTTCGGGGCCAAGAAAAAGGGAATAGTGAGTGAATTATGGATTTGATCTCACGTCTGACGAGCTACAATTGTATTGATTGTACGACGTGATTGCGTGCATACAATATGGGTCTAATTTTGTTTAACTAGAGCTAATTTCGTTTGGGGAGATGAAAGTAAGGAATTACTGATTGCGTCCTTGCCTACTTTTGTCTAGGCTTTTCTTTGTTTTTTGAGGTGAGCCAGGTTTTCCTTTATGGAGCCAATTTCGTTCTGGAGAACATACGGGCCTATAGGCCACCTGCGTACAGCATGTCTGTCTGGGAGAGGGCCTTCGGGGGCCAGGGCGCCACCCCCCACCCCCCAATCAGGGCTGGGCCTGGGATGGATATAATAAGGATGCCGCTATGTGTTGCCGGCAATACCTTTCCTCGCACATTAGAGCATCTCCAGCCGTTGGTCCTCGAGGAGGCATAAAAATCGCTGTCTGGTGGCGAGCCGACGGTATAATCGGCTCTGGGGACGGTTGGGTACCCACCCGTCACCCCCAGGCGCCGATATCGGTTCATTTTTTGGCGCAAATGTGCCTGCTTCGGCCCACGTTCGGTGAAAAATGGCCCGATATCGCCACGAATGGGCTCATATTCGTTGTGGTTCAGCATGAATTCAACATAAGTAATTTTTTATCACATAGTTCAACACAGAAAATCAATAGAAAACGAATAGTTCAACAACAAATAGTTCAATACAAACTCATATTTCAACACACGTCGAGCTAGGCGTTGCCCTTGAGCCTCCATAGGTGCTCCACCAGATCCTGCTGCAGTTGTTGATGCACGTGTGGGTCTTGGATCTCCTGACGCATATTGAGGAAGGCAGTCCAGGTTGCCAGTAGCTAATGATCAACTTGTGCAAGAGGACCCTGCCTGTAATATGGTTCAGTGTCAAACACTGGCTCTTCCTGCTTGCTCTCAATGATCATGTTGTGCAAAATGACACAGCAAGTCATGATCGCCCACATTTGATCTTTCGACCATGTCTGAGCAGGGTACCGGACAACAGCAAATCGAGATTGGAGCACACCAAATGCTCGCTCGACATCCTTCCTGCAAGCCTCCTGAACCTTGGCAAAGTGGGACTTCTTGTCTCCTGGCACATCGTTTGAGATAGTCTTCACAAATGTAGGCCATCTCGGATAGATGCCATCATCTAGGTAGTACCCCTTGTTGTAGTGCCGCCCATTGACCTCGAAGTTTACCGGAGGAGAATTACTTTCAACGAGCTTGGCAAAGACAGGGGAGCACTGCAGCACGTTGATGTCATTGTGAGTTCCTGGCATACCAAAGAAGAAGTGCCAACTCCAGAGGTCCTGTGTGGCCACCGCCTCAAGTACCACACTGCAACCGCCTTTGGGGCCTTTGTACATCCCCTGCCAAGTAAATGGGTAGTTCTTCCATTTTCAATGCATGCAGTTGATGCTTCCCAGCATCGCTGGAAATCCTCTTGCTGCATTTTGTGCTAGGATCCGAGCAGTCTCTTCCACATTAGGTGTTCGCAAGTATTGCGGTCCAAACACTACCACAACTGCCCTGTAGAACTTTTAGAAACATTCAATGGTCGTGGACTCGGCCATGCGCCCATAGTCGTCGAGTGAATGACCAGGAGCTCCGTATGCAAGCATCCTCATAGCTGTCGTGCACTTCTCATTGAGGTGAATCCAAGTTTTCCGGTGCAATCCTTCTTGCACTTGAAGTAGCTGTCGAACTCCCGGATGAAATTCACAATCCTGAGGAAAAGCTTTCGGCTCGTCCGATAACGGCGCCGAAATACGTTGTCGCCGTGTAGTGGAGCGTCGGCGAAGTAGTCGGAGTAGAGCATGCAATAGCCTCCCAAACGATGCCGGTTCTTTGGTTTCAGCCGCCCCGGCGCCGAGCCACCTCGCCACGGCTTTTCATTGCTCGCGAGCAGGCTGGCGAGGGCGGCGAGGACCATGAGGTGTTCCTCGTCCTGGATGTCGGCAACGGTTTCCTCCTGCAACAGCGTCGCGAGCGCCTCCTCGTCGTCCTAGTCCATCGCCGAGCAGACAAAACGCCGAACACCTGACGGGCGTGGTGGGCGCACACCCGCTAGTATACCACCCTGCGCGGCCAGAGCGCCGGAAAACTCGCCCGGACGATGGTGGAGAGGCTGCCGCAGGGAAACGTTTCTCTTTTCCGGCGGGGAATGGCCTATCTAGTAGTGCTGGGCGGTGAGCTGCGCCGGGATCGGCAGGGTGGTGGCCGAGCGCCCGGGGGGTGGGGGGCGAATCTGGACGATTGGCTTGACTTTTCGCCTAATAAGATAGCCCAGGCGTGCTTTCCCCTTGCGCCGGAGCCCCCGAGCCCCCTCCCCCCACCCTAGTGTGCTGGGTTCGGCCTGCGATCGCCGGACCCAAAAAACGGGCCGAGCCGACGGATTTTGACGTCTTGGAGGCGCGAGTGGGGTTCTTTCGGTGTCGGCGCGTAAAAAGGCGCCCTGGGGGCCTGTTAGGGGTGCGGCTGGAGATGCTCTTAGCACTCTCTTGTAACAACTTGCCTTGATGGCATTTGAGTAATGCATTCGGGTGAGGATCCTCTCTCCAGAGATAATGTTTTTAATTTATTATATATAAAAAAGACAACCAGATTTGTGCCTGGGAAAGAAGACGCTACGAAAATTTGATGCAAGAGCCAGAAATATGACATCCCGAAGCTGCTATATATATGCTGCCCTGTCAAGAGTAGAGTATTACAAAGCCAGATTAATTGCGAAGATCCCATATTCCAATGGAATAATACCATTTTTTGCGGGGAACCATGGAATAATACCTTCCTTGAACAGAGCTCAAAGAGGAAGGAGAAAACTCGAATAAATCTCCATGTCTTGAGTCTTCCTGAAATGGAATATGCTCCGCATATCTTCTTCTTACCTATAGCTACATCCTCTTTTTGACGGAGCTTTACTCTTCCCCCGAAGAATTCTCTCCTTGGTTGCTTTGACCCAAAGTCCACCGTACCTCTCACATGGATAATATAGTCAGTTCCCAGCTTCCCTCCATGCCGACCACGGCAGGCAGCATATGCTTCAAATATTCCAAACTGACCAACCCCTTCCTGCACGCCATAACAATGCGTTGCCTCCCCACAACGAGACCGTATCTCCATTAAAGTAGCTGAGAGCTTGCATTTTTACGAGTCGAGGTTGCGAGATGAAGTTCGGGAAGAGGCTCAAGAAGCAGGTGGAGGAGAGCCTCCCGGGGTGGAGGGACAAGTTCCTGGCGTACAAGCGCCTCAAGGTGCTCGTCCGACTCGTCTCCGCCGACGACCGCTCTGGCTCCTCGCGGCACCGTGCCGCGGCGGAGGCAGCCTTCGTCCGGCTCCTCAACGACGAGGTGGACAGGTTCAACGCCTTCTTCCTCGAGCAGGAGGAAGAGTTCATCATCCGCCACAGGGTACGTACATAACATGCACACTGTTGGTGGAGAAAGTATACTGGAACAGTGCAGCGGATGTAATTGAATGTAATTACCACAATGTGCAGGAAGTAAGGGAGACGGTGAAGGCGGTGGCCGGCGAGGAGCTGTCGGAGGCGGAGTGTGCGGCCCAGATGAGGAAGGTGAGGAGGGAGATCGTGGATTTGCACGGGGAGATGGTGCTGCTCCTCAACTACAGCGCCGTCAACTACACAGGTTTGTTTCATCTCCTCCGGCAATGACAATATGGAGGCTCTTTTCTAGTGTAACATTTTTGGGCACGCTTTGGCAAAAAAGAAATTCGGGAGGTTCTTGAAATTGTAAGTTCGTGGTAGTATCTGAAGAAATTAAGAGCTTTACACAAACAGAAAACAGAGTACGCAACAAGCTCTGCTTTAATTTAACTTACAAAAAGCAGAGTATCGTGAACTGAACACTTTGACCTGCAGAGACTAGTCTCTATTCAGCCCAATGTGTTGGTCGGTCGTAGCTTTTCTCCACACGACCAACTGGCCTTATGACTTGGCTAAGATCATTGAACATCTAGAGCTACACGATGCAGGGCTGGCCAAGATCCTGAAGAAGTACGACAAGCATACGGGGCGGCTGCTCCGGCTGCCCTTCATCGAGGAGGTTCTCAAGCAGCCCTTCTACACGACGGAGCTCATGTCGAGGATCGTCCGCGACTGCGAGGGGACCATGGAGGTCGTGTTCGCCTCCGACAACAGTGGCGACTGGTGGACGAGGAAGTGCTGCACCGACACTGACATGGCTCCTACGGCAACAGAGCAAGGCATTTTAAGGAACACCGTCGCGGCGCTGGTGGCCATGAGGGAGCTCCGCAGCGGGAGCTCCACGTACGGGCACTTCTCGCTGCCACCCTTGGCAAAGGAGACGGAGCATGGCCTGCTGCTATCCATCCAGGTTGCCGATCTCGTTCAATCTGAGGCACATGGTATTGTCCGGGTGGTTTGACAGATATACTTCGGTTTAATTGTAGTTATATGTTTTGATGGCTACTTACCGGCGCCAGATTATATGTTACGTGTAACGCACATTATAGACTTCTTATAGCAAACATGCCCGTGCGTTGCAACGCGAGAAGAAAAATCACCTCTCACACACACACACACTCGATGATATCAGCAAATCCCTTGAACTCTTTCACGATGTGGTATGAGAAACAACAAGGTACGTTGTGTTGCCCAAAAACATAATTGTGGGGCGATTTTGAAAGTGTACGAAAGCAGTATGTAGTTTACATAAAACTCGTATCAGCAGTTTAGTGTACATCATCGTATATGAGTTGGTTATTGTGCGCTGGATGAAATGAAGAGGACGATTATGTGCCTGTTGTAATCTTTAGCATACGTTAGCTGGTAGGAATGAACATACCCTATGATGCCAATAATAGTTTTTGTGCGAGCATCAGACTATCGTATCGTATCTAGTAAATTTAAATGGATGGAAAACCTATACAATAGGCATTTTCAAAATACCCATATAAAGAAAAGTATCAATTAAGGATGCATCCTAAACATAATTTTGAAAATAATTAACAAGCAAGATAACAAAATATTTGGAATCTACAGATTCTTCTAAGCGCTCACATGTGACATGTTACATTTAGAGTTAAGGTTTAGAAGATATGAATTTTAAAAAGTAGTTGTATCTGTGAAAAACAGAGAATGTTAAATATAGAGTAGATGGGCTTAAATTACAATAGTATGCAGTTTATGTGCTAAGACACGCTTGGGAGAGGGCGGCTCTATCCTACGCCAACGAAAATGCCAAAAATCAGAGGGAAAAGTGAGAAAAAATGCGGAAGAAGTAGGGATCAAACTCAGCTCTTCGCAGTGGAAGACTCGAGCTCTAGCCACGGGATAGAAGTGCATGTTACTTCTAAGGGGATGTATTTATATGAAACATCGTGACGGCCGGCGACTTAAGAAAAAAAAAAGGTTTTTCACTTAGTGTTGGCACTCGATGTAATTTGTGTAAACCATATAGGCAATTCTAGGACGGGCCGCCATAAGCAATAGCCCATTTATTATTAGGTATAAATATATTTAGAAATGACACTAATATATTTGACAATTTTAAAGAAAAACAGTGGCATGTATAAAGGAACGACAACAAGACACAAAACAACCAACCAAGAATAAAATTACATAGAAAACGATCATCTTTTGCCTTCAACTCTATGCTGCCCACCAAAGCTTAAAAATTTCACTAAAACGGTGCTAAGCGGAAGGGGCACATGCAAGCGCCCTCATGATATCAGGACTTGAAGACCGTAATAGCCACTCACCACTACAAATGATATCAGGACTTGAAGACCTTGAAAAAGTTTGAAGTTGAAATAATGTAGAAAATTCGAGTTGTGTGTGAAAAGCGGCGGTTTTCCATTCAAAACCCTAATACTTCGCCGGCAGAGTGTTATGATACTTTGCTGCAGCGTGTTCCATTCGAAAAATTGAGTTGTGTGTGAAGTGCATCAAGTTTTCGCTCTCACATTTTTACCACACCCTATATGGGTCCTATGAAAGCCATCATGTGAAATTTCATCAAATTCGAAGCTCGTTTGCACATTATCTGAAACAGGGCCGGCCCTGACGTATGGCTGCTGGGGCGACGGCCTAGGGCCCAGGCGGGGGAGGGGCCCATGATGTAGTACATATATAATAGCCCAGCAAAATATAGGTAAAAAATACAAAAGAAAAGAAACGAGATGGGCTAGGCCCATCAGATAGCTAGCGAAGAGCATCTCCAACCGCGCCCCCAACAAGGCTCCCCAGGCGGTTTCTCGGCCGCCGGCGCCGAAAAATCGGCCCAGTCGCGCCCCCAAGGGACCATTTTTCGCCGGCTCGGGCCGAAATTGGCGCTGGCGGACCCAGCCCGAACCCGGCGCGCTGGGGGGCGCTCGGGGGCGCCGGGCGAATTGTTTTTGGCGCGAAAGAGCCGCTGGCCCTCCTTGCCAGCGACTTGTCTCTCTTCTCGCCGCTTCGTCGTCCTCATCGCCTCGTTTCCCACGGCGAATTAATGCCAAAGCTGCCGCGCGCTGCCGCGCCGGTCAACCTCCTCCATTGATGCCTCACGGGCGACGCAATGAAGACCGGACGACGCGCGTCCCTCGCCCGCCACGCGTACACGCGGTGGCCAAGCGTACGTGTGGCGCCTCTGCCTATATAAGCCGACCCCCAGCGCGCCGGTGACACACACAGAGTCTCCACCACCGACGCGTCATTTCTCCCCCTTTCCTCCCTCTCCTATCGCCATGTCTAGTTGAAAGCATGCCCGAGCGCTTCCCAGGCGACGGCACGGCGGCAAACGGCTTCGGCAGCCGCCACCTCCCGGTCCCGCCGAGTACCCGGTCCCGCCGGACATGCGGGTGCCCGGGTCATGGAGAATCAGCGCCGGCGGGTCCCGGTGCCACTACCGCCCACCAGGGCGGCGCGGCGTGCGGAGATCGCGCGTATCCGCGCCTCCCTACCGCGGGCGGCGAGGGAAGGTGCACGATACGTCCCCAACAGCCCGCTCTGGGAGCCCTACTTCTGTCGCCGCCACGCCGAGCAACTCGAGGCCACCAACGGCGTCGTGCCCTCCGGAAGGCTCAACTCCGAAGGGCGGCGCCGATGGTGGGGCGTGCCCGGCCGCACTCTGGAGGCCGTCCTCGAATAAATCGAGGGTGGCAACACGCCGAGGCTGGAGTACCCCGCTCCCTCGTCCTTCTCTTGACGGCGTGGGAGCTCGTGGACGCCGAGGTGCATGGACCCCGGGGCGTCCTCCTCCTCGTCCGGCTCCCCCTGCCTCCGCCCCGTCAAGCCGGAGTCCCAGGACATGCCTGTCAGAGCGTGCACCCGCAGCTCCGGCGTCCGCATCGACGACTCCACCCCCGCCTCTGGCCGGCGCGGCTTCTCCGACGAGGGTGCCCTACAGTGGGCGCGGGACGACTACCTCCGCGACGAGATGGTCCGGCAGCGCCGGGCCCTGGAGGAGATAGCCGCCCGCAAGCGTGGGCGCGAGGACGAGAATGGCGTGGTGATCCTCGACAGCGACGACGACGAGGACGCCCCCGGACCGTCCAACCCGCCGCGCCAACCTGGGGAGGGTTGCAGCAGGGACGGCGGCCGCGGAGGAGGCGACGATGACGACGGCGGCGGCGGCGGCGGCGGTGACGACACGCGGTTCTACAGCCTCCTCGGCATGTAGAACTGCAAGGGCGGCGGGCGGCGAGGGAGACGGCGGGCCTAGTAGCATTTTTTTCTTTTTTTATAAAATATTTTAAATATGTATGAACTCGTCGAAGTTTGATTGAATTTGCGACGTATTTGTGCCAAAATTTAATTTTAAAAATAACGTGGGTGCCACGATTAAGGGGCATCACGCTTCCAACACACGGTTTACGCCTGTGCGTCTTCATAGGGCGATTTTTAGCTCCTCCTGATGCCCCGCACGGCTCACGCGCATGACTCACTGCAGATGCCCCGCACGGCTGCTCCTTTTCGTTCGTCTCGTCGGTTCGTCGACCGTGAACCGTCGGCCTACTCGCCCGGCGCCTCGCTGCCTCGCCCTCGCCCGAGTCGCCTTGGCCGCCGCTGGTTGTCACCGCTGCGCGCGCCGCACCCGTACAGCAGTCCGGCAGCCCCGCCACCAGGCATCCGGCAAGGCAGTCCGCAGCAATACATATACATCCGGATTCCGACAAGTCCGTGTCCGCTAGACCGCTACTTGGCCAACTGCAAGTCTGCGACGAAGCTCTCCCGTGATCCCGTCGCGGACCGTGAGGGCACCATGGTAGTCCGTACGTTTGAACTGTCCATCCATGTGGCCTGATTCATCCCCCAAACCCTAATTTGACAATTTCAGTAGTTTATTTTATTATTCATGTAGTATGTACGTATTCAACTATCCAGTCATGATCCAACCTCCAATTTCAGTATGCACCAAGTTTTGAAGTTTTAATTTTTTTATGTATAATTTCTAATTCAATCTTTCATTTTTTTGTCATTCTATGTACATGTCTAGGGTTCCAATCATTCGATGTATACATTCCTAATTCTTTGTATTCTCTTTTTTCTTCATGATTTTAGGACATTAGAGGTCTGTTTGGTTTTTGCCCAGGTTGGCCCTGCCAACGCACGGGCGAGCCAAAAAATTGGCGTTGCTTTTCTGCGCCCGCGTTCTGCCGTCGCGTTGGCAAGAAATTGAACTAGAGAGCCGAGGGCAGCGTTGGCATGCCAAAATATGGGCTTCGATCCAAACACCGCTGGAGCACTTGGTCAACGCCAATTATTTGGCTTGGCACGCTGGGGCTTCGAACCAAACAGACTCTAGACTGCCATGCTGCCTAAGAAGAAGCAATTATCGGGTGCTGAAAAAAGGAGAAAAAAGAAAGAAAGAAATCTGAAAATTCAACCACCAAATGGTTCTTTGAATAAGTATTTTACATCGTCAAGCAATGTTCATCTCAGTGAAAAACGAGCATGAAAATTGAGATGTTGAGGTCAATGAAGATGTTGCAAGTACAGGGGAGCAAATAAATTTTGGTTCTTATTTGTGGTAATCATGTCATGTTAGTTTCATTTGCTATCTTTTTAGTATGATTGTTGTCAATCGAGTCAATTTGAATTTGGTTGTTATTGTTGCCGATGAAGTCAGTCGAATTATTATAGTCAAATTTTAAATTAAAGATGTGTGGTTCAAATTTACTCTTAATAAGCTATATATATGGTATTAGGATACAGTGGCCCATGTCGTCGAGTTCGCCTAGGGCCTCCCCAAACACAGGGCCGGCCCTGATCTGGAAGTAAAGAGCGTTTGCCGTAACGCTCTCACATTTTTACCACACTGTACATGGGTCCTATGAAAGACTTCTTTATTGTTGCTTGGATTATGACTCCGTTGGGAAATGATAGAAGAACATGAAAACGGGGAAATAATAGCAAACATGTCAAAAGTTGATCATTTAATTGGAGAATGACCACGATAAAAATATTCATGAATCTTTGAGATGTGAATTGGTGAATTTGAGCAACAATACTTGCACAAAGTTCTTCCTGATATATTCTCTTGTAACTTAAACAAAACTAACGGACAACGGAACCACACCGAGAGCGCCAACTTAGTTTTTTTAGGCGAAGATAAAATTAAAACCTCTCAAACAAAAGAATAAATAAGTTTATACATTCTCCGCATGTCACTGTACTCTCCAACTGCCCTATAAAATATTCTACTACACTCTTCTGGATGGTTCTAGATGATATCTCCACCATCTTTTGTAAAATGCCGATCTGGTGGTGCGTCAAAAGCCTACCCAGGCAGCAACCGGCAGCACAAGCTAACATAGTACGGGCTCTTCGGCTGATCCAGCTTTTGCTTCAGATTGTCTGTGTCGTCAAGCTGGACTGTCATCGCTGCAAGGGTGGGCTCAGGAGTTCGACCTCGTCATGGCAAGTGAGCTTGCAGGCCTTTCTAGGGGAACAACCTCATTGCTGAGCCTAGTTTCCTATTTTATGAGTTGCATTCAGACTATTCGTTCGGAAACATGACAACACAGAAAAAATAATAACATCAAAGGAATATATGCGGAAAGTTAATCTGCTGAAAAATATACCCATAAATCATTGGGAAGGGAATTAGTGTAATTTCTTCAGCAACAATATGGAACAATGGGTCCGTAGAAATTGTTTTTGTAGTTTTTTCATTTTACAAAAAATAGTACCAAATATATTAACAAAAAATGTTCCAATAGTTTTTTTCTTTGTGATTTGTGAGTTCATGAGTCGGTGTTGCATCGCTAACTGTACTGGTTTGGTTCAGTGCAGACTACATAACAATATCCCTTGTATCGTGATTTTGGCTCTCTAATCAATTTGTACTCACAGTTTCTTTGCAGATCGACATCTTGCTATTCCAGGTCATAAGTACTCTCTCTGTAAAGAAATATAAGAGCGTTTAGATCACTAAAGTGGTGATCTAAACACTCTTATATTTCTTTAAGGAGGGACTAAGTATCTTTCCATAGTATTATAATGATTCTTATCAAAAGAACTTGTTGGCACAGTACCTCTACTTTCGACTAAGAAGTGTTTTGCGCTATACATACAGCGGATGGATTTATTTGGTGATGAGTTCTAGCAACTGAATGGGCAACAGACTGAAGAAAGTTGTGTGCTTGCAATATAGATGTAACTCAATGAACATTCCTAAATGATTGTTTGAGTTTTCCTTGCGTTCCTTTGTATATGATTTTTTAATACATGACCGGTCATCCAAACTTTAATCAAGGCATTGTGTCATAAACTATATCAATAAAAAAAAGTGATATGAGATTTTCAGAATTATATTGCACCATATAAGATAGGCTATGAAAACAAAAATCATTCTAGACACAAAAACTATGGACTCACGTGTAATTTTTTCTGTATAACTTGTTTTGAAATGTCTTAGTTACAGTATCCGGACATATTTAGAATGATAAAGTAGTATATATACTATCACATGGTAGTATATGTGACATGTGGGATAACTACCCCTGGGTGCTAGGATGTATTTTCCCTATATATACTAGTAAATTGCATCGGCACTAACAAAGTTGAGAAATATGTAAATGAAAAAAATGATGAATTTTGAAGTCTAGTAGATCTTATTATATTGAATGAAATAGAATTTAGTTAAGTTTCTTTATGTATTGAAAGGTTGACCTCATCTTTACTTCATTTCATCACTTAGACTATTTTTTTAGCTCATAATGTTTTTCTTAGTCAACTTCGTTTTGATCATTCCTAAAAAAAATTAAATGTGCTCTAGTGATTTGGGTTAATTTCTTTATTGTTGCTTGGATTAAGACTCCGTTGGGAAATGATAGAAGAACATGAAAATAGGGGATAATAATAGAAAAAAAGTGTGAACAGTTGATCATCTAAGTGAATTTGTTGCCTAATTAGATGGTATCACTAATAAACATACTAAGTCATCTCATATGGAGACATCTTCTGGGTTGCCGAATTTCTCACGTGCACTCGCTTTTGTGCGCTGTTGATCCTGCCGCTGCGCCGTGTTGCCAACTCTATGCAAACTCTAATACTTACCTCACTACTAATGCAATCCAACCACAACGATGCCATGCAATTTAAAATAAACATGACCTAGACCTATACAACAAGGTTAACTCTTAACAGAAACGAGGGATCATTTAGTAACAATCAAACTCACTAGTAATGCATTCAAATAACAATGAAATTTACATTTTATGATATATGAAAAAACATGATAGGTCAAAGAAAACCATCCACAGTTCAGCACCAAAAGACATAAATGGACTATAACAAGAAGCTAGAAGATAGTTCACAACACTAATCAACTATACTGCTAGACTTGCATGTGTCACATGATAACAAACTGTACTATAAGATGGATAGAAAACAATTCTCAGAACATACTTATGACAGTTGTGTAGTACCTGCCACCTGGCTTCCATAGTGTTGAGGTTGTTTTCGAATGAGCCGGTGAGGACCCGAATCTGGGACAGATTGAACTCGTTGAAGAAAATTGCACCGGCCACATATTTAGGCCCGCCTTCGCGCCGTAGAATTACCCGCCGGTCATCCATCGACAGTGACAGTGGCAGAAAATCAAGTTAGCTATGGACCAGATGGCAAGGACACAAAATCTAAAGCCTAAACATTTATACAATATTGGACCACTATGGATAGGAGAATGTATCTATAACTTTGTCAACAAATTGAAGATAATGCTCAGTTTTTTAAGGAAAGGTCCAACCAACATTGTTCCTCACCCGCAAGGAACATACCAGACTTACCCAGACAACAACGCTATAAACTTTGTGTTGACGATATGTTGTCTGGGTAAGTTTGGTATAATCCTTTCGTCAACAAATTGAAGATATGGCAAGGTAGACAGAGGAATAAAGCATTCCATGTGTTGATGAAAGGAACATACCAGACTTACCCAGATAACAGTATAAACTTTGTGGTTGCAAATTAGAGTCCATGCCCCTGTAACTTCAAACATCAAGGCTGCTGCATCTACTCGGTGCATTCCCCACAACCGTACAGGACATATGCCATGGTACATATCAAGACTCCATCACATAAATCTGCAGAAATACAAAACCAACGTAAGGAGTAAAAAAAGAGTTTGTTCAAAGAATTGGCACACAACAATTATTATCTACCCCCTTAGAACTAAAATACATGGCTCATCTTAGTTCTTCCTATTTAATTAGTACAGAACGTGATGAAAAATTCAGATTTCGTATACTACAAACTCATGCTAAAACCAGTTTAATCACTTGTGATATATATAGATCAATGACCTAAGCCGGCGTCGAGGACGAGGGGACGCTAGTGATGTAGTCAGAACCCCATGATTATTAACAAGTAAGCACTACAGCTTGCAGAGCTATGGCGATGGGTTATATTACTCACATATTCAATAAGAGAACCACCAAATAGCAGGTTGTCACCCATTGAGCGAGCAACTGAAGAAAAAAAAACAGTGGTCAGTTTAGGCAGTGTGGAATCAGTAGGACTTGGCTTCAAAAGATGTAACAATATATAGCATAGCGTGTAAAATGATTGCTCTAAAAAACAACATCAGGAGTGTCAAGAACAGGAACCTTCTAATAAGTATTAGTCCTTTGCTCGCCGACTCACAATATGGTGAACTAATCTGTGAGTGTAATTCGTGTATCAGGCCACCTTACCTTGATGAGATTGGTGTAGGAATCAAACCCCTTGTCGTCGTCCTGGACGATCTCAGCCAGCACCCAGGTTGTGCCCGTGGTAGTGGAAGAATAGAGGATGAAGACTTGCCGGGCGAGGGCTGAAGAGCATGGACGCTTTCTAAGGCGGCGCCACCAGTCGATTTCACGGCCATCCAGCACCAGCCGCCGCAGCTCCACTGGTGCCGCAGCCGCTCTTTGCCGTGTGCGCGCTAGCTTGGCCCACATCGCCGAGGCTGTGGCTGGTGGCGTGTGGGGGAGAGAGGTGGAGAGGAAGACTTGTGCGTGCGACCCAATGCGGAGCTGCCTTTGCTGGGAAGAAAACAATCCAATCGCTGCTACTCGTTTTTGTTTCCTTCTATACAGTAAAATCGGCACAATAAAAGCCTACGAGGCATAGCCCAACGCGGTTCGCAAATGGAGAGTGTAATAAGTGTTGCAAGCGAGCTTCACCCACTGCCATTCCTATGGCACACTGCCCGCCGCCCTCCTCGTGATGCCTGCGCAGCTGGCTCGTATTCCAGTTTCAGATCTAAGCATACAAAGAAAAAATAATGGCTCAACACTCCAGGCACAGCTGAACAAGAATCTTTTGTGGTACTTATGGTTAGTACATTGCTTTGTTACTGTTGCAGCTGTCACCCGCGTCCATCGAGGTCAGATCGAGCCGACATGGCCGGCAATGCAGCTACCTCTCATCCTCGATAAAATTGAGCAACCGTTTTAATTAGGCTTCACCTGCAAGTTAAATTAAATTATGCCTGGTGGAGGATCAAACTCGCCATCTTGTCTTATTACGAAGCTCACCACCCCCACCGTCCATCACATGAGCTTAATTTCTGAGTCGATTAGCTCCACAACACCTGTATCATGCCGCATTGCCTAAAAAAACATGTGTCATGCCGCAGCAATGTTATACTGTGCAGCCTCCTTAATCACTTTCCTAGCGACGTACGTACTCACCCATGCCCAGATCAGTGTAATACCAGAATTACAATTTTAAAGGTGTCTGAGGGACGAGTTACTTATGATTTTGATGTCTTATATATGTTTCTGTAAAATTTGTTCATCTACTTCTCCATTTACCAGGCCATCTTGGACTAGCACCCCTTGCACCTTTAATTACCGTTGGAGTGATACATGGTTTGTAGTATTTGTCGGTGAGTGGTTACATGCTTTTTTGTTACATTACAGGTAGGGTAATTTAGCAAGAGCGATCTCCCAAGTAGGCACGTGAGGAAGCAAAGCAAATGAAGTATATGCTTGATACAGCACTGGGTTAGATAGAAATCCCGATCTTGTAAAGATAGCTTGCATCAATTGAATAGATGCTCCGCGTAGATCAAAGCAAAATTATCTAGCTTATGCACGTCTCTAGGTAGCTTAATTACATATGGAATCAAACACATGACTCATAGTGGGCAGGTCCAACAAAGTTGTTGGAGCTCCCGATTTCGTGACTAGGCCTTGCACCGAATGGAGATGCTTCACATATGTCGATGCCGCACACATCTCTATGCTATAATTTAAATATTTCCAGTTGTTTAGCTACGTAGGCACAGCTTGTCAACGTCCAAGTAGCTGAGGGATGCCCGGTGTCATTCTGCAAACGCAAGTAGAGAATATTAAGGGTTTAGCTAGGACTCAATCGACTGAGACTTCGCGACTGAAGTCAGCATTGTACGTATAGGCTTGCCCCCGGTCGATTGATTTTCCAGCTTCGTGCATGTGGGCTGTGTGTACAACTCTTTTCTTAAGTGGGCTGCTTTTCTTTTGTTTTGTCCTCCCAAAAGCTTGCCTCGTGCTGGGCTGTCTTCTTTTCCGGTGCCTATTTTTCTAAAGTGTGCTGGGCTGTCTAGTCTCCTACTTGATTGCTTACTTTTTTTTGTATTTGGCCTGACAAATATATCAGTGTCTGTGTCAACGCTGCCAGGCGTGGAGTGTGTCTCCATGAAACATAACATAATGCATAAAAAAATAGTGTGTTTGTATTACTTGAGCACATAATTTTGACAGAAATAGAAAAATAAATTAGAGAACATCTTTTTTTAGGATCATTAGAGAACATCTTTGGTTGAACTAAAAATGAGCTTCCTGGTGCATGTTGTAAAAACTGCTAAAAAGGGGGAAGCGGATAGTAGAAAACTAAAGGTCACTCTCTGATCAACAAAAATGTAATTTGAAACAAGGCAAATGTTGCATATGCCTAGTCTGGGACCATCTACTTCTTTCTTAGTGTATATCACTAGTTTTTAGGTGATCTGTGGGAAAATAAAATATATTTTAAATAAAATAATAAGTTACACACTGATGACGGACATGCAATTGCGTGTGATCAACGTGTGAGCGATCAGGTGACAATATTTTGAGAAAAAGGGTTGCATAGAAATGACGAGCATGCAATTGCGCGTGGACGATTGACATGCGGGTGACACGTGCATAACTAGTGGCACTATCTTATAAAAATAAAAATAAATTAAGTTGTACATGGATGGGTAAGGCCAGAGTACAGGTGACTGTTCGGCCCATGGGTGTGCAAGGCGAGTGGCGTTATTTAAAATAAAAATCCTAGACATCACTAATAAGAAAAGGAAAAAATACAAAATCCAAAACACAAAAACACACAAAAAAAGTAGAAAACGAAAAAGTTAAAAATAAACCCATCATATCGGTCTGCCCAAGCAACCAACCGCCCGCCCCGCACACACCCTAGTTTTGCTCGGGTGGTGTCACTCGCAATTGCATGCAGACTAGAACATATGTGGTTGCGCATGGGAGGACGTGCAACTAGTGTCAGACATGCAACTGGCCCGCCCCCTCTCCCGCCGCCCCCTCCGGCAAACCAAAGGTCCAGTTGCAACTATGTTGGGGACATGCAGTTGCGGCCAGGTGCGGCCCTTGCAATTGCATGCCTAGTGTCGGACATACAACTGGCCCGCCCCCTCTCCCGCCACCCCCTCCGACAAACAAAGGTCCAGTTGCAACCACGTTGGGGGACATGCAGTTGCGGTCAGGTGCGGCGCTTGCAGTTGCGGGGCTGTTGTCGTGCTTACAGCTGGCCCGCCCCCACTAGCGGCGCCCCTCCGACAGAACAAAAAAGTCTAATTGCAGTTGGGTTACAAGACATGCAGTTGCGGTCGGGTGCGAAACTTGCAGTTGCATTCCTAGTGTTGGACATGCAACTAGCCCGCCCCCTCTCCCACCTCCCCCACCGACAAAACAAAGGTCTAGCTGCAACCATGTTGGGGGACATGCAAATTTGGTCGGGTGCAGAGCTTGCAGTTGCAAGGGATGTTGTCGGGCTTGCAACTAGTTCGCCCCTTCTACCGGTGCCCCCTCCGACAGAACAAAAAAGTGTAGTTGCGGTCGGGCTAGAAGACATGCATTTGCGGTCGGGTGCGACACTTGCAGTTGCATGCCTAGTGTCGGACATGCAACTAGCCCGCCCCTCCGTCAAAACAAAGGTCCAGTTGCAACTATGTTGGGGGACATGCAGTTGCGGTCGGGTGCGGCGCTTGCAGTTGCGGGGCTGTTGTCGGGATTGCAACTGGCCCGCCTCCTCCGACAGAACAAAAAAGTCCACTTGCGGCCGAGTTACAAGACATGCAGTTGCGGATGGGGCACAACAATCAGAGTTGCGTGCCTAGTTGCATACATGCAACTCCACACTCACCCCCCCCCCCCCCACACACACACAAACACAAAACAACACATAGTTGCATTATGAAGCAATACTTACAGTTGCATGGTTAGTATCAGACATGCAATTTTCCCTCCCCGACAAAACAATGCAGAGTTGCAATTGCGTTGAAGACTTTGCAGTTGCAGTTGGGACGAGACACTTGCAATTGCATGGTACACATGCAATTGTCCTCTCGACAAAACACCATAGAGTTGCATCCGTGTTTGAATACATGTAGTTGCAGCCGAGGCACACACCACCCCCCCCCCCCCCCGACAAAACAACACATAGTTGCATTACAGGGCGATACTTGCAGTTGCATGGCTAATATCAGACATGCAATTGTCTCTTGCCGACAAAACAATACAGAGTTGTAATTGCATTGAAGACTTGCAGTTGCAGCCAGGACAAGACACTTGCAATTGCATGGTAGTTCCAAGCATGCAACTGTCCTCCCGATGGAAAATCATAGAGTTGTAGTTGGCGGGCACTTGGAGTTGTGTGCCTAGTGATAGACATGCAACTACCACATATTCCGATAAAACACCAAAGAGTTGCAGTCGCGTTGAAGATGTGCGGTTGTACTTAGGGGCGACCCCTGCTAGCTACTCCCTCCCCAACAAAAACACCACTGAGTTACGATCATGTTGAAGACATGTAGTTGCAGTCGGGGCCGATTGTGCAACTAGATGGCAACATTTCCAATTTTCAAAAGTGAAACGGTTATTTAATAAAAAATGAAAAATAAAAAAGGTAGCAAGAGAAGGTTTGAAAAGAGCAATAAAAAGAAAGAAAGAAAGAAACACCTCATCGACGGGGCAAATTGCATGAAAAACAAAAGAAAATTGAATATCCCATTGGATGTCGACTTCCATGTAGATGGGAAAAAGAAAGTACAAAAACTATAAAATAAAATAAAGTTAAATAATAAAATTCCCCATATTGTGCGTGTTTCGATCTCATCGCCACACAAGTCTCGTCACAGTTGCGGACGCATTTTATCCATTGAGTTGCATGTAGTTTTGGATGCATGCAATTGCATACGTGTTAGCACCCTCGTAGTTGCATGGATTCTGATAATTCTAGTTGTACGTAAGGGGAACAAGAGTTTTTGTGACAAAAAGAAAAAAGAAAAGGCAACCGTTCAACCTGATGTAGGAAAAATAGGGCATATCAACATTACAAAAAATATATTCCTGAGTAATACATGAATGAAACAAAAAAAATTACAGAAAAGAACGAGCAACATACAAATAAACAAAAAATCCATATACAAAAAAATAACAAGCGACATATTCAAAAAAAAAACAAGCGACATACAAATAAACAAAAATCCATGTACAAAAGACATCAACAGGTGAGCGTAAAATCCTTCATGCTGTAAAAAAAGTCGGTTCTACAAAATTTACATGTTCCGTATTGCCTAAATATAAAAAGAAATTACAAATAAACCATTTTAATAAAAATAAATTGATGATTATATACACTAAAATAGAAAAGGGAAATAAAAAGAAAAAAGAAAGTACAGGTATATACGAGAGTGGGCTGCGCCAGCAAGTTTCCTGCTTGTTGTAGACAAAAGCAAAACAACGGAAAAGGCCATCCAGCCACAGGCCATCCGCGCGTAGCCTTTCGCGGCAAAAAAATAAAAAAGAAGTGGGTTGGTTGCGTCTTAACAGGCCGAATTGATACAAGACATTATATTACGTGAATCTTGAAGCGACAATCATCGAACGGCCAGATTGTCGACTGAGACTTCATGAAGTCTTAGTCGACTGATTTTTTGCACCGAGTTGCGCCACATGCAATTGCAGGTTGCAATATAAACATTCACACAACTCACATTACATAAAAAAGAATATCAAACCCAAAAAAAATACGTAAAAAAGAGACAAAAAATACAGGAAGAAAAGAAAAAATAAAAAATAAAATCAGACATATACATATACTGTACAAAAGAGTAAATGAAAAATGAAAAACAACCAAAAAATGGCAGTGCAACAAAAAACGAAAAAGAGCCAACTGACAACGTAAAAGGCTCCAACCCCTCGCTAGCCCATCACGCAAGCAAACCCAAGCCCGATAGGAAAAAGCAAAAGCAAAGACAAACAGCAGCCCATCTCTCTGTACCTGTCTACACGGGCCAGTTTTAAGCAAAAACCAGCAACGCACTAATCTTCAAGCAGACAAACAATCCAATGAACAATATGTTGACTGAGACTTCACTAAATCTCAGTCGACTGAGATTTAGCGGTTCCCAAATATTAATAACTTGATCGGATAATAATCCAAAAGCCGGTTTCAGGCCACACATGACACCAGCCGATGGACACATCGCTCAGGTGATGGAGCCGGCACTTCCCAACACCATGACGTTTACATGGCCACCACTTCAGATTCCACACACCAGCACCAAGTATGCGTACCAGCCAAGCCGATGCTGTGTCTCCGGATCGACCGGAGCCCACATTGTATGATACGATGATAGTTTCAAACCTCCGGAACATCACACTGGCTTTGAGGCCTAGACGGGCGGCTCTGCCGCTCAATCAACCAGAGGCATGCGTGAACTACCGAGCTCGAGATAAGTGTTGCCATATTGATTCCACGGAAAAGAACAAAAAATTGGTCCAACTCTACCAAGGAGAGTCCGAGTCATTATTAAAAGCAATCCTAAGTAAAAGTTTTCCAAATTAGCCAATGGATAATATTAGCCGTCTATGTACTGTAGTTAAGACTAAGGGGGTGTTTGGTTCAGGGACTTTTTAGTCCCAGAGACTAGAAAAAGTCCCTAAAAAGTCCCTAGGAACCAAACGGGAGAGACTTTTTCTACATGGACTAGAAAAAGACTCTACTAGAGAGTCTTTTTTGATTAGTCCCTGGGACTAGAAAAAGTCGTAGGACTTCTGAACCAAACACCCCCTAAATTTGTTTATACGTCCTCCATAAGAAATAAATAAATTGATCTCCAAATAAGTTCCGAAGTATTAAAATGCATTAGGATAGGCATATGTCTATTTTGGATACAACCATTAGAGAAACAAATTCCTATGGCAATCTAAACTATGAATTTGGAAAAGCTATAGGACCTTCAAAACGAATCACAACTTTGACAGAACGCTACAAATAAATATAACGTCACATTAAATGATTCAAAAACCTACAATGAATTATAGCGCAAATAGAATTAACCATCAATTCATATAAATTGAATAAGCCGTAAATAAAATAATGAGTACAATTTTTTTCTTGTTTCCACGGGCCGTGAACGGCGCGACTGTTACATGCATGCCTTATAATATATTTTTCTACCCCGCTGAAACATTGCTGAAGCCGTATATTTTCCATCCATAAAAAGTTCTAATTGTCAGCCTGTGTTGTTGTCATACGACATTGATTTTTTTTCGAAAAGGGGGACTCCCCGGCCTCTGCATCAGAACGATGCATACGGCCACATCATACGACATTGATGGCTCGCTACACTAACTGAGCTCATTGTAAGGCAACATAAAAAAGCTAGATATCTTCATCATACTAATCTCCTTGCCTTAGCGATCGAAGCAGAGTCAAACATCTGAAACACTAGCCGCCACCTTATTTCCTCCCCTTCTCACCACCACCAGAGAACATCGTCATGCAATGCCCGTGTGTTGCAGTTGGTGAGCTGTTTTGGTGTCGACATCGGGGATGAGTGGTCGAGTTACGCTGGTCTTCAGCCGGCATGCTTGACGGCGCTGCTAAGGTGCCCCCAGCGCAATGGAGAACTATGGTGGTGTACAGGCCTACCTAGGTCACAAGAGAAGAGGGTGCCGGAGCATGGTCCTGTAGGAGGCAACTTTGACCTTAGACCCAAATCTGACATGCAACGGAGTAGGCGTCTTGGTTCACGTTTTCTTTAGCGAGTCTATTCGTTTGGCTTTCGGCGGAGAGACGACAATGCTGTCGCTGGGTAGGAATAATGTACTCCCCGCCCTACCCTTGTTCCATTGGTGTGTTTATTGTTGTCAGAGGACGTGTAGAGATGTGTCTCCAGGATGTCTTTCGGGATCCGGTAGGTTTTGGTCTCTAGTCGATTCGTCTGTATTTTACCTTCACTAATGGTCTTCAAAGTTTTTGGTACCCTTCCCTGACGGAGCTCCAGAGACGGCAACGAGCTATGCTCACAATGCGCCGCCGTCAAATGCAAGAGGAGAAGACTTCGACACTCCAAGAATTTCTATAATTGTTTTTTTGGTATGGGTGGATTTATAAGGATCTGTGATACTTAATATATGGTCTTAGGTCTTTCAGGAAAAAATTGAGCTCCATTTCCTTTCGCAGCCTAGTTTTGGCTTCTATTTACAAGTTACGTCCCAAAACATAAATAGTACATCATTGCGACCAGTGGTCTTTAAATGGAATTAGTAGGAGAGATCACCTACGGTCTGCATGCGTCCTAAAGGAACTTCCGAGGTTTTTTGGAGACAAGGCTCCAGACGAACTTGAGAAAAAGGTTTGATCCTCGTGTGACTTTGAATTAGCAAAGAGATCAACCGGTCACCATTACAACCAAACAGAACATACAACCAAAGAAGGAAAATATAACGCGGATGCAACCCCATAGTGGTTGATACAAGGCGCTAAAGCTTGAAGGCAAGCTAAAATGCTACAAACAGGGAAGAAAAGCCTACAGCTGGGGGACCTAGCAGGGAGTTGATGGGGGTCACGCCACCTGAAATGAACTCGCCTGTGACGCACCTTTGACAGAAGGGAGCTTCTCCCCCGAGTGAAAGCTAGAACACAGTAAGGCACTCATGAAAGCAGCAATGACGCGACCAACACATCAAGCAAACCACTTAGAACACAGGCTGCCGCCCTTGACATTAAACAAGCCAAAGACACTAGCTACCGAACAAGAGTGCCCCAAGAAGACACAGGGAGGACTTGAGCAACATTCGAGTTTTTTCACTAGCTTTTATATCGTCTTTGCTTGGAAAAATTGCAAACTTGAAATAATTTTGCTCACAGTGGCGAAAAAAACTGCATGTCCGATAATCACTCGTCTTGTGTGTGACTGCTGTAGATCTCTCTCGGCAGATGTTATGCCGTTTAATCAATGAAATCTCAGCTTCCCCTAAAAGAAAGAAGTACATCACATTAGCAATGTGGTGAGAACCATTAATTAGCCATGTGCCTCCCCTAGGTGGCAAAACAGCTCGTCGTGCACATGGCGGTATAAATTATTCTTGAGTACAAAAGCATCTTATGTTGAAATACACTCACTGCACAAGACGATGCCCAAGAATAAATAGAATATGGTCTGCGTACGTCTATATCTACTCGGTCAATGTGCTTCAGCTGGCCTATAAATACCCACACTCGCCAGCTTCTGTTTTCCACAGCACACATATTCAGTCTGGCTCTACTGAAAGAATCTCACTGATGTACTCCACTTAGCATTGCTTCCATTCCCACGAGTTGAGTCGACCATGGCCACTCACCCAAATTTCGATGCTACTCCATTTGGTGGGTCCGTGGAGAACACCGAATTTAAGTTCAGTAGGTTGTACTGGCACCACATTTATTCGGGACCGAGCCCAAACCAATTAGACATTACAAGTGCAGATGCAAAGACTGGGTGGGGCCAGACAACCGTTCACAACTGGACAATATATAATGGGGTTGGCCCCAACGCGAAGCTAGTGGCCCGCGCACAAGGGCTGCATCTCTACGCTGGTACCTGGCACAATACCTTCAACATTCTGTTCGAGATTGAGGGGTATGTGTACATGTTACAATCTTTTGTTTCGTACTATGTACTTATACTTATGCCGCACAATATATTGTGTGATTTTTTGTCACTTGCTAGGGTTTTGTGTGTGTGAGGAACACAACCTAGAGTTTACTGGATATTCAGATTTATTTTCATGAGAATTATAATTAAGCACCTAAAAGGCTTGACATGTCAGCTAGCTTCTCATGCTGTCAGATTAGTGCGCATATTTTATATTTAACTGCTAGCTTTTACACAGGTTTAAGAAAAGCACGCTTCAGGTAATGGGAGCATCTGTTGATGAAGAAGGTGAGTGGTCTATTGTCGGTGGGACAGGTGAATTCGCTATGGCACGTGGTGTTGTAACCAAAAGACTGCATCAGAAAATAGATGGTGGAGACATAATCGAGCTGACCATTCATGGTTTTTGCCGCAAGCAGGTGAGCAGGGAAGGGTGTTCAGATTTCTGGTGTTTTTAGTTATTTCTTTGAATATTTACTCATCAATCTTTTCTTGCTCCGTTATTTGTGCACATGCAGATCACCCTCACAAAGAGTAGCCCATGGGGTGGCAATGGGGGTTCCGTTGTTGATTCAGACAACCCCTTGAAGATAGAAAGTATCACCATCCTACATGAAGGAGTAATTGGTTCAATTCAATATTCTTACATCAACCAAAATGGCAAGAGGTGCACCGCAGGTCCTTGGGGTAGTGAGAATCCAAGCCGCGCAGAGGTGTGATTATTTGCATACCCAGTCGGGTTTAATTTACATTCATTCACGTGCAAATTATAAAAGAACACTTTAATTGCATGAGTGCACTAGCTGTTTGTGTAGAGTAATGTAGTTGTTTAGGATCTTGGAAAAGTTGTACATGTCATTATTGTTTCACTGGAAAAAATATACATATTAGTCCGTGAGAATTTTTTGTATTCATGTGCAGATCGTGCTGGGCCCTGGGGAGATTATTACACAAGTGTCCGGAACAGTTACCGTACATAGTAATGTCCAATGTGTCCAAACACTCAAGTTTGTCACCAACAAGCAGAAAACATACGGACCTTATGGAAATAGTGCAAACAAAAAACTTGGTACCCCTTTCAGCGTCATGGCGCCAAATGGCAAAGCAATTGTTGGCTTCTTTGGGCGTACTGATAAAACGTTCCTGAATGCACTTGGTGTTTACATCGCCTAGTTGGCAAGAAAGAGGTTTCATTTTAGTCATATGTCGTTTAATTTGGTTATGTTTCCAACATGAAAAATAAGATGGTTAGCGGATAGGGATCTCCTGTTATCAGTGGTCTTGGATCCGCTTGTAATGTATGTGCGGGTGCTTTGTCGTCACCTATTATGTTTCTTTGAATAATAAAGTTCCCTCAGGAATCACTTTTATTAAGCTTCAATTAGCTAAGTGCGTAATTGTTGTAAGGAGCTCTTTTTCCTTTCTTTTGTGAAACGGGTATATTCAAACGACTATCAAACTATGGAGCTTATCCTCTTCTTTTGTGCAGAGCAGTAGAAATTTCTTCACACAGAGTGTATTTATAGAATTGTTGCTTCAGAAATGTTTACAAAAATGGCAAAGCAAGTGTTGGCTTCAATGGTGGAAAGCTGGGACCTGCCATTGTAGTCTATGTACGTGAAGAGCCAGCACGGCACGCCGCCGCACACCACCGCCACCGCGTCTGAGCAGTGCTGCCAGCCGATCCGAAAGTCTCCGGTGAAGCACTCGGTGTACGTCGTCCAGCTCGGCTCGTAGGATGTAAGCATGCGCATGTCGCAATGCAGCTTGCTCCGGTGGTAGACATTGATGCTCATGGCTAGAACCATGAAGAGGCTGCTCGAGGAGCCGTAGTCCTCGCTGGTCACGACGGCGTAGTTCATGCTGGCCGACGACATATTCTCCAGCAGGGGGAGAACGTCGCACGTGCCATAGTGCGGGTTGCACACGGCCAGGCAGATGTTGTCGGCACGGCCGTACGTTACCAGGCCCAGGCGCAAGAGGAGGAAGCACCCACGGGCTGCGAGCGGCTTCGCGCCGTCCAAAAGGCCGACCGCGGCACCACGGACCAAGGACGTGAGGAACCGGCGGCTGGGGCCGAGCACGGACCACGGTACGGGGACGAACACCGGTGGCACGCACGGGTCGGCCAAGTCCTTGTACCTAGAGTCCCGATTTCCTTGAGCGCACCGTTGCTGGGTAAAGAAGCCGATGAGGGCAGACGAGTGGGTCGCGTCCTTTGGCCAGTGGCGGCGGAGGAAGGAGCGGTGGATGACAGGGCCGCACCACCGCTTGCATGCCGCGGCGCACCGGAATAGCGCGGCGACGTCCGCCATGGCCACGCGCGCCAGGACCTGGAGGAGCACGTCGTTCGGGAGCAATGTGGGATCCCGGCAGGGGTAATGCGATTGATCGATTGATGGACAGGTAAGGTAGTAGGAGTACGTGGGTATATAGTAGGCGGCTGCTACAAATCTGGGAAATCAGTCGGGTCCCCAGCCGTTCGATCAAAGCCTGACAAACATTGGATTAAGTCAACTTAGTCATGTCTTTCTCACGAAATACAACGCCACCGTGGCCTCGCCTTCCTCGCCTCACAGGTCACAACCAATGCAAAATCCCCTCCCCCCCCCCCCCCCCCCCCCTCCCCCTAAACCGGATCCCTAGATAGGATGATGAGCTCCGACGAGCCCGCAGTTGCAGCCACCATGTCGTGCTCGCTCGAGCTCTCCCAAGAGCCGTCGGCGACGCTGCATCGAGCGCCGGCAAAACGTTGCGATGCAGCACCGGGATCCCTCGCGTGAGTGCTGCATCGGAGCGCTCCATTGCAGCTTTGCCGCCGGCGACGAGCGCCCCATTGCGGCGCCTCCGAGGGCAAGGAGCGCTCCATTTGCGGCTCCTCTGCCGGCAACGAGTGCTCCATTGCAGCTCCTCCACGGGCGACGAACGCTCCATTGCAGCTCCTCTGCCGCCGGCGACGGGAACTCCATTGCAGCTCCTCCGCGGGCAACGAGCTCTCCATTGCAGCTTCTCTGCCGTCGGCGACGAGCGCTCCATTGCAGCTCCGCCGCCGTCACGCGAATGCTGCATGTGAGTACGAGGCTGCATTGCAGCGCAGTCGAGGTTGCAACGCAGCGCGATGGCCGTGGCCGTGGACGCATTGCTGCAGCACTGGCATTCGTCGACGAGCGTCATTTCACATCTTAGGCAGCAACTCACGGTCCCCTGCTGCTGTGGTGGTGTTCGCCATGGCTCCCCCCCTCCCCCCCATGGAAGCTGCTTTGCAGCTATGCCGCCTCCAGCGATGCAGCGGTCAAACTCTTTGTCATGGGTCGTGCCACTCTTCCAATTTCCTAGGTGTGGCTCGCCATGACTCCTCTCCTCTGGCGATGAGATATAAGGGAAAGAAGAAGAAAGAAAATGTGTGGTGGAGAAGCTTCGTAGAGATAGGATTAGGTTGGGGGAAGGGGGGAAACGGTGGACAGCCTGAGCGGGCACGTGGCGCTAGGAGAAGGAGCCTTGTGAGAGAGAAAGATCAGCCATATGGTTTTAAATGTTTTCAGGGTATATATGTACACACATCATCAATCTTTTCGTGTCAGTTCTCTACTCTAACATAAGTACCCTAAGTACAAGGCTTCCTCGACGTTTTCCGTTTCCTTTTCTTCTATCCAAAAAATGCTTCGCTCCCATGGCGCTCCCTGGTGGCACCGGGGCGTCAAACCCTAGCCGCCAAAGGAGGGCGTGATTCGTGCCTGCCCAGCCGCCGCTGCCGCCGACGTTGGCCACGGTGGCGGCGGGCCCTGCCTCAAAGGGGGAGGGGCACCCGTGCGTCGTCCTGGTGGCGGTGGTGGGACTTGGGGCGGCGGCCTCGGACACGGTCATGAAGGCGCTCTTGCCAGCATGACTATGAGCGGCGGCGCTCCACTTCGGCTGTGTGGGCAGCGACGGGGACGCCGGCTGATGGTTGTCCTGCTGGCTTGCGGTGGCTTCAGTTGCATCTTGGCGTTGAGCCTTGACGAGATCTGGCAGCCTCGAATCCGACATGGACGACCTGACAGAGGGCACAACAGCAGGCTTTTCTGTCCGTGTGCGATGGTGGGAGCGCCCTAAACTAGGCATCTTGCGGCTGCTAGTCTAATGGCCTCCTTTCGGTGGGCCCGGCCCTAGAGTGGGGTTGCGGCACATGCATTGGCGTTCGGGCGTGTGACGTGCGTCGGCTGTGATGAGGTGCTTTTGCGGATTGTCTCGAGGCTTTGTGCTGGATCGAGTGTTGCTCGACTTTCTAGATCTAGGGGATTCACATGGTGCGGCCTTGCAGGCGGTTGTGCAATCCTGATCTGGCGGTGATTGGGCTCGGCGAAGGTGATCTGCCTTTTGTGCTCTAGCTCTGGAAATGTCGGCTCGGGGCTGTGCAAGCTTGAGGGATGACGAGCCTGAGTAGAGCTCTCTCCGGCGAGCTGGTAGTCGGTGGCGGTGTGTTCCATCATCGGTGTTGGTTCTTATTAACCAACCCGCCTGCGGGGCGGCCTTGCTGCGGATTGCAGTGGCCATCGGAAGGTTTTGGTGAGGGTTTCTCTCTCCAAGATCCGTTCGTTGACTTCGATAGTCAGATGCAATCTATGGATGGCGGCTTGATGCAGAGGAATGGTTGTGCAGCGGCAGCGGTGCATGTAGCTGCTGGGATCATGAAAAAGTGGTGGAGACAACACACATGTTACTTTGATTGTGTTGCTATTTGAGCAACCGGTCTCGAGCTCCGTGGTGAAAGCCTAGGTCTGCCCAAGTTGGCTATACCTGGCAATGGCGATGTTTCTATGTCGTTACCTTGTTGAAGTCATTGCTCGGATATGCTCAGACTGTTCTTCAGGGTGAAAACCTAGATTCTAACCGTGGATGGTGGATCCGGTGACGACGGCGCTTAAGCGTCACTCCCTTCCTGAAGGCGTTGCTGTTGAAGAACATCGTCGTCTGTGTGATGTCAAAAAACAATTGGTGCGGATATGGTCATTGTTGTAGCTTGCCAATTGCAGATCAGATCGCTTTGGGTTTTTCTTTTTTCCTTGCCTGTGCATAGCTTTGGTCTTAAATGACTTTCCTATTGCCGGCATGTTCTTATGTGCGTGTGTTGGTGCTGATTATGTGCATCCTAGATATGCAGAAGCCGGGCGTGTGCTTATTGTATTTGTATCCCCTTAATGCTTCATTTTGACACAATAAAATTCACCCTTTGTCGAAAAACGTAAGTACAAGACAACCTCGACGAGGATTGTTCTTTCACGGTTAGAACTTTTGAATATGGTAACGTGCGTATATCTACACAGCATGTGTCAGAGAAGATAACGATGGGCTCCATATGACATGCGTTTCTCCCTAACAATCCTATCTCTTCACTGTTAGAACTTTGTATAGTAGATTCTGTAGCTTGTTTAAACCGTGATCGGATCTAAAGATTAGTTGAGATGTACTCCCTCGGTAACATGATAGTATAAGACGTTTTTTATTACTTGGATAGGTACACAATACACCCTTTTTCGTCAAGCTTGGCCTCACTGATCACATCATAACATCGTCGACGCGTAGATGATTGTCGGTGTTGTTGACTGAACGCAGATCAATTGAAGTATTGTGTCCTGGCTCCACCCCTCTGTCTCCAAGGACAACCTGGAGATCATCATCCAGCCCGCAGACTCCGCCGAGCAAGCATGGACGCTGATCAACAACCTCTTCCTCGACAATTGTTGCCACAGCTCCAAATCTTCGCCAACCTTCAACGGGGCTATCTTTCTGCGGTGGTGGCAACAGGAATCAGCTCCTTGACACTCATTGTATTATTTTTGTCATGAATACCAGCAATATACAACAAATTATAGCTATAGTATACACATACATCAGCAAATACCAAGGAATAACCCTAGCCCGCCCCTCCCTCTCTGTCACGGTATTCCAGCCAGCTCGACTACATCGCCGACACGCTGTGCAGTGAGCAAGAGATGCTCCATGCCCGGCTGCTCCTGCACCCGGCGGTACTCACAACAACAGGAACCAGAAGAAGAACCTGGTGCAGCCCAGTGGCGCTCTTGCTGGCCCAGGACATGCGACTACTCCGATGCCCTTCGTCAACCCTGGCGCTTACCCCCTATCCAGGGTGTTTTCTTATTTAATCCAAGGGGTGTATGTGTTAATGAGAATGAAGAAGACTATTCAACATGTCGCAATATTTTTGTTTGCCAAGTTAGCTCTAACAATCTACTCCCACTGCATAAACGCTCTTAGTTGCACCAAAGAGGCTGATCAGTGCTTTCTGTAAAAAGTTTACTAGAAACACGGTGGCTTTTGCAAAAAATGAGCGACCAGATGGTTTTCTGCAAACCTAACCGGAAATGGGGTGGGGCTTTTAACTCACTCATACGTGAGTGACAAATAAGCTCATGTTGTATTTTTCTGCTACGAGACCTGTTGAACAACCCGTGCTTACCGCTATTAAAAAAATGTGAAAAAAAATCATAAATTGTTCGATATTTTGCAGGATTTTTTTTTTCAAATTTCATACCATGTTAGAATTTCTCAATTTTGTTTGTGTTTATTTTAAGAAATTGTTTGTAAAAAATCTATTTAGAACCGGTTCGGTACAGTGAACCGTGAGTAACAGTTTTCGGTTTGATACAGTACCATACCGCTACAGTGCACCTCCCTTCACGGTGTTTCACTAAATGGGCCTGCCGATTCAGATCGCGCATGTGCGAAGGTGCAGCTGTTTGACGCACGCAGGCATCATACAGGACCTCACAGTAAAACCCATCACGGCGACATCACACTCCCCTTGAATAGTACTAGTGACGAAATAGAACAGATAGAAGATCCTCTACCAGCAGTAATATAATGCCAGACCGTATACAATCAGCTAAATGTCCAAACAAAACAATTGGAAGCACCTTTCAAAAGAAAAGAAAAAACTGGAAGCATGCATGTCACGATATGCAGGTGCCACTGGCAGGTATGACTTGGGCGTAGCGAGCTAGGCGAGAGATGAGCAATGCCGGCCAGTCTATCTCCATGGGCACGTCATCCATAGCCATGGGCGATAACGGGCCTGCCGCTTCTTCCCCCGCCCCAGTCAGTTTCATTGCTCTAGAGCAGGGCCAGTCTCCTCCAATGTCGTCACCTTGTTTCCAGGTTTCTTGGCAGAAGTGTTTTTCTCCGTGTTTAATGTAGTAGCAGAGTAACGAGACAGTCCCACCAACAGCGGCTAGACGATAACAGCCGGTTATAGGTAGAATCATCGGCGGTGGGAACAAGAGCTTTGTCAAGGTGAGGCGCCCGTTCTTGGCACTCACGTCAATGGTGGAAAACTGGAGATGACCAATGTTGTCATTGTAGGACATGGACGCATAGAGCCAGCTCACCACGCCGTCGCACACTACCGCGTCTTTCCAGTGCCGCCAGCAAAGATCGATTGCTCCCATGAAGCACTCCGTGTGCGTCGTCCAGCTCGGCTCGTCGGATGTGAGCGTGTGGAGATCGCACTGCAGATTCTCCTGGTCGTTGACGTTGCTGACAAGGCCCATGGCTAGCACCTTGAAGAAGCGGGTCGAGTGGTTCGAGGCGCCACAATCGTTGGCGGTCAGGATGGCGTAGCCGTAGCGGATGCGGCGGGCTGAAGACCTATTCTCCAGGGGTGGGAGCACGTCGCACGTGCCAGCGAGCACGTTGCACGCGGCTAGGAGGATGATGTCACTGCCGCAGGTGACCGGGGCCAGCCGCACCAGGAGGAAGCCCTCGCGGGTGGCGAGCGGCTTGGCGCCGTCTAAGAGGCCGGCCGCGCTGCCGCGGATGAATGAGGTGAGGGACCGGCGGCCCAAGCCAAACGTGGATCGTGCCGTGGGGATGAACACCGGCGGCTCGCACGGGTCGGCCCCGTCCCGGTCATCATTCTGATCCCCTGATTGGCACCGTTGCTGGGTGAAAAAGCCGATGAGGACGGACGGGTGGCTCGCGCCCTCTGCCCAGCGGAGGCAGAGGAACGAGGGGTCGGTGATGAGGTAGCACCACCGCTTGCACGCCGCGGCGCACCGGAACAGGGCGGCGATGTCCGTCATGGCCACGCGCGCCAGGACTTCGAGGAGCAGGTCGTCCGGGAAAATATTAGGAGGCGCCGGCGTGTCTTCCATCTTAGTTGTGTGTATGTATACGATCCAGATCAGGTTGGTCAGCGGGAAACGACTACACGAGCACGACGATCGATCGATCGATGGAGAGGTAGCACGTGCGTATATATGTACGCAGCATCCATATATATCTTCTCGTCTCGGACTCGTTTTCTTCTCCTTCTCCGGCTCGGACTCGATCATCTTATATGCAAGCATGGGTTGTTAGCTCTCTACCTGCGTACGAAACCATCAGAGATCCAACGCTTGTTATTCTATATCTTGGCACCCATGCCCGGATTGCCAGATTGCGTCCTAGATCTTCCCGAGACTATGTACATGCAATGCCTTTTTTTGAAGTATCTTTCTGTATACTCATTAGAGGCTCAGAATTACAGGAATATAAACTACTCCGACTCCGAGTCAAAGCATGAGCTTCCGAGTTCGCTGATCAATTTTCGTAGAGGATGTCCACGCTCTAAAAGACTTTCAGCTTGTCTGTTATTGCATGCACCACATGCGCGTACACTCCCATAGATTCTTCTTTCAGACTGTCAACAACCTCCTGGCAATCACATGCAATAATTTTTTCTGGACAAGGATGTTTTCTTCTAAGTTAATAGTTTCATTACACTATTGCTTCTAGAATCTCAGGTTCAGTTCTGCCGTCGAACATGATTGCCAAGGCACCCATGGCACTAGTAGAAAACGGGCCTATTGTCCCGGTTCATAAGGGCCTTTTGTCCCGGTTCCAGAACCGGAACTAAAGGGTCGTTACTAATGCCCTGACCCTTTAGTCCCGGTTCTAACCAGAACCGGGACAGATGGGCCTCCACGTGCCCTGCGCGCTGAGCCCAGGCAGGAGGGCCTTTAGTCCCGGTTGGTTCCACCAACCGGGACCAATAGGCCTCCACGCGTCAGCATTTCTGTGGTTGGAGTTTTTGTTTTTTGTTTTGAAGGGGGGGGGGGGGGTTTGGGGGTTTTGGGGGGTTAATTTAGGTGTTTCATATATTGTGTTAGCTCTCTATAATTAATAGAGAGAAGTGTCCTCTCTTATGTCCATGCTTGGTCGACGCTACATACTATACATACGTATAGAGAGGACTAGACACGCTAGCTAGCTAATAAGCAAACGAAGGAAACAGAAGATCGTCATGCATGAACATATATGCATATAGAGAGAAGTGATATCGACCACCTCTCCTTCTCCGAGAGATTGGTCGAACAACAAGTTCTCGTATATCTATCCGACACTACTGGCTACATATATACAATAATTATCTCTTACAAATATAATCATACGGACTCATGGTCCACATAGTATTCTCCGTCTTCAGCGATCACTTGGTCAAGAAAGAATGCCGCCAATTCCTCTTGAATTGCTCGCATGCGAGCTGGTGCTAGGAGTTCATCCCGCTTCCGAAACATCTAATTTGAAGAAGGGGGTCAATTCATATATATATAAATGAATGAAACTCAATACAAATGATGGTAATAAAATAAAATTGTGAATGTTGTTATTTACGTACTTCATATTGTTCGTCAGAGTACCCGCCCCGCTCACAGGTCGTGTGGCGGATGGACTCGCAGATGTAGTATCCACAGAAATCATTCCCTTGTTCCTGCCACAACCACTTTACAAGAAATAGAGGTCAATCAAACTGATAAGCAAGAATGCTAAATGGTATTGATGAAACTAGCGCTTGAATCACTAGGAGATGCGCGGAACATGCTACTATAGTACTTACTTTCGAGTGTCTAAATTCCAGCTCCTTCGGCAGTCCCAGAACTTTTCTGGTGAATTTTCTCCAAACCCTGCCGGACAAAGAAAACAATTACTTGATATCAAGAAATGAACAAAGTTGCTGATATGGTGGATAATGATCGATCTAACTTACTTCTTGAGGATTTCAGTCATGTCCGCATACTCCTGGGGATCTTTTCGTTTAGAGTCCAAGACGGTTACTACTCCCTGCTCAAGCCTTATCTCTAGGAGAATATAGTGGAAACTGCACACGCATGCATAACTCATCAGTTACATTACTATAACCTGGACTAATATATAAGGGAAACCGAATATGCACAAGACAGTAACACTCACTTGAAGTTGTAAGGAAAGAGTATTATATCTTTGTTTTCATTTTTTTTGAATGATCGTAGCAAGTTGGCCTCGGTATCTCCGGGACGATGTTCAACCTCAGTTGCATCTATGAGATATGTGTTAACGAACCCAATATCACCGATTTGTCTTTTCTTCAATTCGGCGATCTTCATTCTGCATAATATAGTGAGGATAATTATAAATACATGCAATGAAAGAGATGAGCTATATAGAGAGACTTAATGACAGAAGTAGTAGTACTTACAGACAGTAGCAGGTGATCGTTGTTTTATCGAGGGCCAATTGATTGAAAAACTGATAGAACTCCTCAAATGGAATAGGCAACAGTTCAATTCCAACGAGGTCATGCTCCGGTTTAACTCTCGCATACAAAGTACTCCTCCCCCCAGACTCTCTGCAGATTTTCAAGTACCAATCATGTAATCTTCGCATCATCGTTGTTAAAGATTTTTCATCTTTGACGAGAGGCTTCCCGAACTCGTATCTGTGTATCTGCACCTCCATGGGATCATAATGTACATCGTCGGGCAGGTAATCGTCAACATTGCCATAACCGGGCACCATCCTCCACTGGTAGAAAAAGGGCCTATAGTCCCGGTTCGTAAGGGCCTTTAGTCCCGGTTCCGGAACCGGGACTAAAGTGTCGGTACTAATACCTCCCCCCTTTAGTCCCGGTTCAATCCAGAACCGGGACTAAAGGCCCTCCACGTGGGCATTGCGCAGAGCCCAGTCAGGAGACCCTTTGGTCCCGGTTGGTGGCACCAACCGGGACAAATAGGCATCCACGCGTCAGCACTTCTGTGGCTGGGGTTTTTGTTTTTTTTGAAAGGGGGGGGGGGGTGGGGGTTTTGCGGGGTTAATTTAGGTGTTTCATATATTGTGTTAGCTAGTTATAATTAATAGAGAGAAGTGTCCTCTCTTATGTCCGTGCTTGGTCGACGCTACGTACTATACATACGTATATAGAGAGGACTAGACACGCTAGCTAGCTAGTAAGCAAACGAAGGAAACAGAAGATCGTCATGAACATATATGCATATATACAGAGAGAAGTGATATCTACCACCTCTCCTTCTCCGAGAGATTGGTCGAACAACAAGTTTTCGTATATCTATCTGACACTACCGGCTACATATATACAATAATTATCTCTTACAAATGTAATCATACAGACTCAGGGTCCACATAGAATTCTCCGTCTTCAGGGATCACGTGGTCAAGAAAGAATGCCGCCAATTCCTCTTGAATTGCTCGCATGCGAGCTGGTGCTAGGAGTTCATCCCGCTTCCGAAACATCTAATTTGAAGAAGGAGGTCAATACATATATATATATATATATATAAATGAATGAATGAAACTCAACATAAATGATGATAATAAAATAAAATTGTGAATGTTGTTATTTACGTACTTCATATTGTTCGTTAGAGTACCCGCCCCGCTCACAGGTCGTGTGGCGGATGGACTCGCAGATGTAGTATCCACAGAAATCATTCCCTTGTTCCTGCCACAACCACTTTACAAGAAATAGAGGTCAATCAAACTGATAAGCAAGAATGCTAAATGGTATTGATGAAACTAGCGCTTGAATCACTAGGAGATGCGCGGAACATGCTACTATAGTACTTACTTTCGGGTGTCTAAATTCCAGCTCCTTCGGCAGTCCCGGAACTGTTTTGGTGAATTTTCTCCAAACCCTGCCGGAAAAAGAAAACAATTACTTGATATCAGGAAATGAACAAAGTTGCTGATATGGTGGAGAATGATCGATTTAACTTACTTCTTGAGGATTTCAGTCATGTCCGCATACTCCTTGGGATCTTTTCGTTTAGAGTCCAAGACGGTTACTACTCCCTGCTCAAGCTTAATCTCTAGGAGAATATAGTGGTAACTGCACACACATGCATAACTCATCAATTACATTACTATAACCTTGACTAATATATAAGGGAAACCGAATACGCACAAGACAGTAACACTCACCTGAAGTTGTAAGGAAAGAGTATTATATCTTTGTTTTGATTTATTACGAACGATCGTAGCAAGCTGGCCTCGGTAGCTGCGGCATGAAGTTTAACCTAAGTTGCATCTATGAGATATGTGTTAATGAACCCAATATCACCGACTTGTCTTTTCTTCAATTCGACGATCTTCAATCTGCATAATATAGTGAGGATGATTATAAATACATGCAATGAAAGAGCTAAGCTATATAGAGAAACTTAATGACAGAAGTAGTACTACTTACAGACAGTAGCAAGCGACCGTTGTTTTATCGAGGGCCAATTGATTGAAGAACTGATAGAACTCCTCAAATGGAACAGGCAACAGATCAATTCCAACGAGGTCATGCTCCGGTTTAACTCTCGCATACAAAGTACTCCTTCCCCCAGAGTCTCTGCAGATTTTCAAGTACCAATCATGCAATCTTCGCATCATCGTTGATAGAGATCTTTCATCTTTGACGAGAGGCTTCCCGTACTCGTATATTTGTATCTGCACGTCCATGGGTTCATAATGTACTTCGTCGGGCAGGTAATCTACAAGATTGCTATAACCCGGCACCATCCTCGGATCATTATCGACGTTGTGGCTAGGCACCTTGAGCGGGGGGCACGATTGCTTCGCTTGTTCGCCGAGCTGGGCAATTTGTTTCCCAGCTCGTCGTTCTTTCAGCATTTGATCACTGACAGTACTTCCCGACCGCTCCGCTTCGGCAAATTCCTTTCCAATAATGCGGTCATAGTTTCCTTTCGGCGAATCAGACTTCGGTGGTTTTGTCAGGGCAGCCAGAGTGCGCTTCACTTTCACCCGATCTACCTTCTCCTCCGGAGGTGGATGTTTCTTTGCTTTCACCCCTTCAAAGAATTTCTTCACTTCTTCTCGCGCGATCTCGGCATTCTCCTCCTGGGTCCTCTCGTATGGTAACTTCTCTGGAGTCTTCAGAGAAGGACCGAATCTGTATGTCCTCCCGCCTCTGGTTGTACTGCTAGACGCCGACCGAGCAGACGTAGCGGTTGTCTTCTTTACTTTCTTAAGAGGCGGAGGAGAAGGACTACGACGCGCCGGAGCAGCTGGAGCGGCGGCAGGTCTCTTCCGCCCTTGCTGACGAGGCAGAGAAGGAGGAGGCTGGCTGCTCGGGCGCGTCGGCGTAGGCGGAGAAGGAGGCGGAGTGCCGCCGCGCGCCGGAGAAGGAGCCGGCCGAGGGCCCTGATCGTCACTCGCCGGAGGAGGAGGCGGTGGAGGCGGAGTGCCCTGACTCGCCGGAGGAGGAGGAGGAGGTGGTGGCGTCCAGTTCGGAAGGTTGATGAGCTCCTTCCGCCATAGGCATGGAGTCTTCAGAGCAGACCCCAGCCGAGTCTCCCCTTCACCGGTAGGGTGGTCAAGCTGGAGGTCCTCAAATCCCTCCGTTATCTCATCCACCATCACCCTAGCATATCCTTCTGGAATCGGCCGGCAGTGAAAAGTTGCGCCGGGTTCAGTAGGAAAAACAGAGCCAACAGCCGCCTTGACCTTCAAATTCATCCATTGCGTCATAAGGTGGCAATTTTGAGACTCCGTTATAGCATCCACGGGATAGCTGGCAGGAGCCGTCAAGGCATGCTCCGGCTGAAGCAGCTCGGTGGAAGCCACGCTGCTTCTGCGCTGAGATGGCGGGGTAGCTTCGGGGGAGGCTTCGGCAGTACGTTTGCTGCGATTTTCTTCTCGTTCCTCTATTGCGTCTACCCTTGCTTTCAGCGCCTGCATTTGGGTCTGCTGCACTTTTTTCCTCCTCTCATGGGATTTGTAACCGCCTGCGTCCGGAAACCCAACCTTCCACGGAATGGAGTCTGGTGTGCCTCGTGTCCGTCCAGGGTGCTCAGGATTCCCGAGGGCCATTGTGAGCTCGTCGTTCTCTTTGTCTGGAAAGAACGTCCCTTCCTGCGCTGCTTCGATATACTGCTTAAGCTTACTGACTGGTATGTCCATTTGATCGTTCGTCCAAATGCACTTCCCTGTTACAGGGTCCTGTGTTCCGCCAGCCCCGAAGAACCAAGTCCGGCAACGGTCTGGCCAGTTAATTGTCTCTGGTTCGATCCCTTTATGAACCAGATCATTCTCAGTCTTGGACCACTTAGGCCGGGCTACGAGGTAGCCACCTGACCCCGTGCGATGGTGAAGCTTCTTCTTCGCAGCATTTTGCTTGTTTGTCGCCGACATCTTCTTACTCTTTTCGGATGTCTTGTGGGCCACAAATGCGGGCCAGTGATCTCTGATATTCTCATATCTGCCCTTGAATTCTGGTGTCTCATTATTTTCGACAAACTTATTCAGCTCTTTCTTCCACCTCCTGAATAGTTCTGCCATCCTCTTCAGAGCAAAAGATTTGATTAATTTCTCTTTAACTGGGTTCTCTGGATTATCCTCAGGTGGTATGGTGAAATTTGACTTCAGTTCAGTCCAAAGATCATTTTTCTGCATATCATTGACGTAAGAGCCATCAGGGTCTTCTGTAGCCGGCTTAAACCATTGCTGGATGCTTATCGGGATCTTGTCCCTAACCAGAACCCCGCACTGAGCAACAAATGCGCTCTTTGTCCGGAGGGGTTCAATAGGTTGGCCGTCGGGTGCGATTGCTATGATCTCAAACTTTTCATCCGAGCTCAACTTTTTCTTCGGGCCTCGTCTCTTTACCGAAGTTGTGCTCGATCCGGAGGGCTAGAAAAAAGAACAAAGACTTAATTAATATGTGTACATACCAAAACAATGAATGCATCAATCAGCTAGTCAGCATAGGCTTAACTAATATATATACCTGGCCGGACTCGGTTCGGTCACCGGAGCCGTTATCACGGTCTCCTTATTGCACCGGCATTGGGGCACCGGAGCCGTCCTCATGTTCTTCTTCTTGCACCGGCATTAGGTCACAGTAGCCAGCTTGTTCACCCTCTCCTTCCAGACCATCTGTTTCGTTGAGAAACAACGAGATGGCGTCACTTCCTTCTGCGATTATGTCCCTCAACAACGCTTCTTTTGTTACTTCGTCTAGGGCGGTTTCCATAGTTTCTACAAATATTTACAACATGGCAATTATTATTCAAACATGACAGATGGATATATTAGTGCCAAACGTAGAACTAGCTACCTAATCATAGTAAGCTATCGGGAGGGGGTATATATCGACAACGACGACACTACATCTATGTCCCTCAACGACCCTCATTCCCGATAAAAAAAGAGGAAGAAGAAGAAAAATAAGAGGACAAGAAAGAATAGAGGAGAAGAACCCTCGACCCCTAGACGACCCTCTTCTTCCTCTCATGTTCGAGAGGATCGCCGAGGGGTCGGGAGGTTGCCTAGTGTCAAAGGATTCAAAAAAACCATGTCTTCATCATTAGGCGAAAGTAACATGTGCATGATGGTACGAAGCTCTTCAAAGTTGTTCTGGAACAGAGTCCCAGATAGGATAATTCGCTTTTTGGTACAAAGTTCAGAAAGAGCTTTCCAAATATCGCTATTTGGAAGGCCTTTGCTGAATTCGTACCAAAAAGCAGATTATTCTATCCGGGACTCCATTCCAAAACAACTTTGCAGAACTTCGTACCAACATGCCGTGGTTACTTTCGGCTAATGATGAAGGCATGGATTTCTTCAATACTTTGACACTAGGAAACCTCTCTCGACCCCTCGGCGATCCTCGACCCCTCGAACCCTAGACGACCCTGGAACCCTCGACCCCTAGACGACCCTCTTCTTCCTCTCATGTTCGAGAGGATCGCCGAGGGGTCGGGAGGTTGCCTAGTGTCAAAGGATTCAACAAAACCATGTCTTCATCATTAGGCGAAAGTAACATGTGCATGATGGTACGAAGCTCTTCAAAGTTGTTCTGGAACGGAGTCCCAGATAGGATAATTCGCTTTTTGGTACAAAGTTCAGCAAGAGCCTTCCGAATATCGCTATTTGGAAGGCCTTTGCTGAATTCGTACCAAAAAGCGGATTATTCTATCCGGGACTCCATTCCAAAACAACTTTGCAGAACTTCGTACCAACATGCCCTGGTTACTTCCGGCTAATGATGAAGGCATGGATTTCTTCAATACTTTGACACTAGGAAACCTCTCTCTACTTCCGGCTAATAAGAATAAGAAGAAGAAGAAGAATAAGAAGAAGAAGAAGAAGAAGAAGAAAAGAAGAAAAAAAAAGAGGAGAAGAAGAAAGGAATAGTGGAGAAAAGAGATATTCTATTTTCTCTTCTTCTCCACTATTCCTTTCTTCTTCTCCTCTTCTTTTTCTTCTTTTTTCTTCTTCTTATTTATTTCTCCTCTTCTTTTCGGTAGAGGAAACCCTAAATAGCTAGCAAGTATCGTGGGTGTGAGATACATGTGGCCTTCGATGTCGGACACTACATCCACGTCCCACAAGTGACGTGGGCGTCGAAGCCCGCGCCACTTGTGGGATGTGGATGTAGTGTCCGACACCGACGGTACATGTATCTCACACCGACGATACTTTCTATTTAGGGTTTCTCCTCTACCGCTCGGCGACCCTCTCGACGACCCTCGTTCCCGATAAAATAAAGAGGAAGAAGAAGAAGAAAAAAGAAGAGAAGAAAGAATAGAGGAGAAGACTTCCTCTTCTTCCTCTCCTCTTCTTCTCCCTCTTCTTCCCCTTCTTCTTCGCCTCTCTCATGAATGTCCGACGTTCTCGACCCCCCCACGTGTCGAAGAAAAAGAAGAAGAAAAAAATAGGAGAAGAAGAAAGGAATAGAGGAGAAAAGAGAAAATAGAATATATATTCTATTTTTCTCTTCTTCTCCTCTATTCCTTTCTTCTTCTTCTCTTCTTTTTCTTCTTTTTTCTTCTTCTTATTTATTTCTCCCCGTCTTCCTTTCCCCTCTCGGCGACCCTAGACCCCCTCTCGACCCTCGACCCATAGGCGACCGTCGACCCCTCTCTTTTTTTTCTTCCTCTTCTTTTTTATCCTCTTCTTCCTCTACCGCTCGGCGACCCTCGACGACCCTCGTTCCCGATAAAAAAAAGCGGAAGAAGAAGAAAAAAAAGAGGAGAAGAAAGAATAGAGGAGATCTTCTCCTCTATTCTTTCTTCTCCTCTTTTTTCTTTTCTTATTCCTCTTCTTTTTTTATCCTCTTCCTCCTCTCATGTTCGACGACCCTCGACCCCTCGGCGACCCTAGACCCCCTCTCGACCCCCTCTTCTTCTCCCTCTTCTTCCCCTTCTTCCCTGCCTAAAATGACCTAAAATGAAAATAACCTAAAATTCACTAAAGTTATCGATGACCCTCTCGACACACCCACGAATAAGAAAATATATCATCTTCTTCATCTCCTCTTCTTTGCATATTCACATAGCCACATACACATACATAGCCACATACATATAGAACTTTTCTGAACACATATATATAGCCACATTCATATAGAACTTTTCTGAACATATATAGATGATTTTCTAAAAAAAGTAACTTTTGCATATATGAACAGAGAGCAGCGGCGGCAATGGGTGGCATCGTCGGCGATGGGGATGGGAAAGGGGGGAGCTCACTGGGGGCAGGCGGCGACGGGGAGAGGAGGCCAGCGACGGGAAAGGAGCTACGGTGGGCTCGGGGATGCCGGCGACGGGGACGGCGTGCACGGGGCGATGGGGAGACGGGGACGGCCGCGGGCTCGGGGCGGCACACGGCGACGGGGACGATCGAGGAGGCGGGGCTCGGGGTAGGGCGGACGGCAGCGAGCTCGGGGCGGGGTGGCACACGGTGACGGGGACGGCCGCGGGCTCGGGGCGGCACACGGCGGCGACGGGGACGATCGAGTAGGCGGGGCTCGGGGCAGGGCGGACGACGGCGACGAGGAGGACGATCGAGGAGGCGGGGCTCGGGGCGCGGCGACGGCGATGGGGCAGGGCGCAGCGACGGCGACGAGGAGGACGAGCAGCCTGGCGGCATCGGCGATGGGGAATGGAGCAGTTGGCGAAAATTTCGCAAGGGTTGTATATATAGCCAGAGCAATGGTCCCGGTTTGTGGCACAAACCGTGACCAATGCCCCCCTTTGGTCCCGGTTGGTGCCACCAACCGGGACCAAAGGCCAATTTTCGGCAGCCCAAAGGGCGGGAAGCGGCGGCCTTTGGTCCCGGTTGGTGGCACCAACCGGGACTAAAGGGGGGCATTGGTCACGGTTGGTGCCACGAACCGGGGCCAATGCCCCCTTTAGTCCCGGTTGGTGCCACCAACCGGGACCAATGCCCTTGTGCTGCCAGCGCCCAAAAGTTTAGTCCCACATCGCTAGCTGAAGGGCGCCGGCACTGGTTTATAAGCCCTGCTGTGCCTCCCCATTCGAGCTCCTCTCTAATGCATGCTTTCGGGCCTAAACTTGCTACTGCCTGTGGGCCTATTGGGCCTCTGCGGGCCTGAATCCTGGCCCATGTAGGGTTTCTAGTCGTATTCAGGCCGTGGAGGTCCAGTAGGAGGCATTTTTTTGGTTTTTTCTTTTTTATTTCTACATTTTTTTGGTTTTTTATTTTTTTATTTCTACTTAAAACTAAATACTTATAGTTTTTTAGTGATTTCTTTTTGCTTTTAGGTCACAAAAATTATAAACTTTCTGTTAGTGCCATTAGTTTTAAATTTTCAATAGTTTAAATTTGAATTATTAAAAATTTGTGTGAATCACTAGTTTATGAATAACTTTACTATAAAAATAGATTTTTTTTCTATTTATTTTTTATTTATACTTACAACTAAATACTTATAGTTTTTTAGTGATTTCTTTTTTGCTTTTAGGTCACAAAAATTATAAAATTTCTGTTAGTGCCATTAGTTTTAAAATTTTGAATAGTTTAAATTGGAATTTTATAAAATTTGTGTGAATCACTAGTTTATGAATAACTTTACTATAAAAATAGATTTTTTTTCTTCTTTGCTATTTATTTTTTATTTATACTTACAATTAAATACTTATAGTTTGATTTTAGGTCACAAAAATTATATTCTTTTTGCTATTGAAGAATATTATAGTTTTATTTTAGTTGATCATAACATAATATTTTAATTGATTGTTTTTATTTTCATAAAAGTTTTGTAGTTCATTCTGTTTGCTATCAATTCATTCTTTGAGCTAAATGACTCTGAACTTGGAAAGCATTTCAAAATGAACACTGAAAATGTTGAAAGTTGGCATGGTATCATCATTTCACCCACATAGCATGTTCCAAAAAGTAGAGAGGGTTACGACAAAAACTTGATGCACTTCGTGTACAAAATGGACAATCACTTTCGAAGTATCAAAGTTTCGAACCATAAGACATGAAAGCATTTCAAATGAACTCTGAAAAAGTTGAAAGTTGGGATGGTATCATAATTTCACCCACATAGCATTTGCTTATTGCTGGAGAAAGTCTTCACTTTTTCTTCGCTTGTGTCATTTGCTTATTGCGCCGTAACCATGGATAATCTTCATTGTTTATCAGGATGCTTGGGTCAGCCTTGACATTGAAGGGAGGAATTTCATGAAACTTTTAATAATCTTCAGACATGTCTGTCTTGCCGTCCACTCCCAGGATGTCCCTTTTTCCTGAAAGAACTATCTGGCGCTTTGGCTCATCGTATGATGTATTCGCTTCCTTATCTTTTCTTTTTCTCGGTTTGGTAGACATGTCCTTCACATAGATAACCTTTGCCACATCATTGGCTAGGACGAACGGTTCGTCAGTGTACCCAAGATTTTTCAGATCCACTGTTGTCATTCCGTACTGTGGGTCTACCTGTACCCCGCTGCCTAACAGATTGACCCATTTGCACTTAAACAAAGGGACCTTAAAATTAGGTCCGCAGTCAAGTTCCCATATGTCCACTATGTAACCATAATATGTATCCTTTCCGCTCACGGTTGCGGCATCAAAGCGGACACCGCTGTTTTGGTTGGTGCTCTTTTGATCTTGGGCGATCGTGTAAAATGTATTCCCATTTATCTCGTATCCTTTGTAAGTTAATACAGTCAAAGATGGTCCCCAGGACGACAAGTACAACTCATCACAAACAGTGTTGTCACCTCTGAGACGTGTTTCCAACCAACTGCTGAAAGTCCTGATGTGTTCACATGTAATCCAGTCGTCGCACTGCTCCGGGTGTTTGGAGCGCAGACTGTTCTTGTGTTCATTGACATACGGGGTCACCAAGGTAGAGTTCTGTAGAACTGTGTAGTGTGCTTGAGACCAAGAATATCCGTCCCTGCATATTATTGAGTCTCTTCCAAGAGTGCCTTTTCCAGTCAGTCTCCCCTCATACCGCGATTTAGGGAGACCTATCTTGTTAAGGCCAGGAATGAAGTCAACACAAAACCCGATAACATCCTCTGTTTGATGGCCCATGGAGATGCTTCCTTCTGGCCTAGCGCAATTACGGACATATTTCTTTAGGACTCCCATGAACCTCTCAAAGGGGAACATATTGTGTAGAAATACGGGCCCCAGGATGACAATCTCGTCGACTAGATGAACTAGGACGTGCGTCATGATATTGAAGAAGGATGGTGGGAACACCAGCTCGAAACTGACAAGACATTGCGCCACATCACTCCTTAGCCTTGGTACAATTGCTGGATCGATCACCTTCTGAGAGATTGCATTGAGGAATGCACATAACTTCATAATGGCTAATCGGACGTTTTCCGGTAGAAGCCCCCTCAATGCAACCGGAAGCAGTTGCGTCATAATCACGTGGCAGTCATGAGACTTTAGGTTCTGAAACTTTTTCTCTGGCATATTTATTATTCCCTTTATATTTGACGAGAAGCCAGTCGTGACCTTCATACTGAGCAGGCATTCAAAGAAGATTTCTTTCTCTTCTTTCGTAAGAGCGTAGCTGGTAGGACCTTTATACTGCTTCGGAGGCATGCCATCTTTTTTGTGCAAACGTTGCAGGTCCTCCCTTGCCTCAGGTGTATCTTTTGTCTTCCCATACACGCCCAAGAAGCCTAGCAGGTTCACGCAAAGGTTCTTCGTCACGTGCATCACGTCGATTGAGGAGCGGACCTCTAGGTCTTTCCAGTAGGGTAGGTCCCAAAATATAGATTTCTTCTTCCACATGGGTGCGTGTCCCTCAGCGTCATTCGGAATAGCTAGTCCACCGGGACCCTTTCCAAAGATTACATAGTGTAAATCATTGACCATAGCAAGCACGTGAACACCGGTGCGCATGGCGGGCTTCTTCCGGTGATCTGCCTCGCCTTTGAAATGCTTGCCTTTCTTTCGACATTGATGGTTGGTCGGAAGAAATCGACGATGGCCCAGGTACACATTCTTCCTACATTTGTCCAGGTATATACTTTTAGTGTCATCTAAACAGTGCGTGCATGCGTGGTATCCTTTGTTTGTCTGTCCTGAAAGGTTACTGAGAGCGGGCCAATCATTGATGGTCACGAACAGCAACGCCTTAAGGTTAAATTCCTCCTGTATGTGCTCATCCCATGTACGTACACCGTTTCCATTCCACAGCTGTAAAAGTTCTTCAACTAATGGCCTTAGGTACACATCAATTTCGTTGCTAGGTTGCTTAGGGCCTTGGATGAGAACTGGCATCATAATGAACTTCCGCTTCATGCACATCCAAGGAGGAAGGTTATACATACATAGAGTCACGGGCCAGGTGCTGTGATTGCTGCTCTGCTCCCCGAAAGGATTAATGCCATCCCCGCTTAAAGCAAACCATACATTCCTTGGGTCCTTTGCAAAGTCATCCCAGTACTTTCTCTCGATTTTTCTCCACTACGACCCGTCAGCGGGTGCTCTCAACTTCCCATCTTTCTTTCGGTTCTCACTGTGCCATCGCATCAACTTGGCATGCTCTTCGTTTCTGTACAGACGTTTCAACCGTGGTATTATAGGAGCATACCACATCACCTTCGCAGGAACCCTCTTCCTGAGGGGCTCGCCGTCAACATCACCAGGGTCATCTCGTCTGATCTTATACCGCAACGCACCGCATACCGGGCATGCGTTCAGATCCTTGTATGCACCGCGGTAGAGGATGCAGTCATTAGGGCATGCATGTATCTTCTCCACCTCCAATGCTAGAGGGCATACGACCTTCTTTGCTGCGTATGTACTGTCGGGCAATTCGTTATCGTTTGGAAGCTTCTTCTTCAATATTTTCAGTAGCTTCTCAAATCCTTTGTCAGCCACAGCATTCTCTGCCTTCCACTGCAGCAATTCCAGTACGGTACCGAGCTTTGTGTTGCCATCTTCGCAATTGGGGTATAACCCTTTTTTGTGATCCTCTAACATGCGATCGAACTTCAGCATCTCCTTTTGACTAATGCATTGCGTCCTTGCATCGACAATGACCCGGCGGAGATCATCATCATCGGGCACATCGTCTGGTTCCTCTTGATCTTCAGCAGCCTCACCCGTGGCTGCATCATTGGGCACATCGTCTGGTTCCTCTTGATCTTCACCAGCTCCCCCCGTTGCAGCATCACCGTATTCAGGGGGCACATAGTTGTCATCGTACTCTTCTTCTTCGCCGTCTTCCATCATAACCCCTATTTCTCCGTGCCTCGTCCAAACATTATAGTGTGGCATGAAACCCTTGTAAAGCAAGTGGGAGTGAAGGATTTTCCGGTTAGAGTAAGACCTCGTATTCCCACATTCAGTGCATGGACAACACAGAAAACCATTCTGCTTGTTTGCCTCAGCCGCATCGAGAAACTCATGCACGCCCTTAATGTACTCGCGGGTGTGTCTGTCACCGTACATCCATTGCCGGTTCATCTGCGTGCATTATATATAATTAAGTGTCCAAATTAATAGAAGTTCATCATCACATTAAAACCAAAGTGCATACATAGTTCTCATCTAACAACATATAGCTCTCCAGAGCATCTAATTAATTAAACCATACATTGAAACTATGTAAAATATTTCAATGCAAAAACAAATGCGATCATAATCGCAACCAAGGTAACAATTGATCCAACGGCATAATGATACCAAGCCTCGGTATGAATGGCATATTTTCTAATCTTTCTAATCTTCAAGCGCATTGCATCCATCTTGATCTTGTGATCATCGACGACATCCGCAACATGCAACTCCAATATCATCTTCTCCTCCTCAATTTTTCTTATTTTTTCCTTCAACAAATTGTTTTCTTCTTCAACTAAATTTAACCTCTCGACAATAGGGTCGGTTGGCATTTCCGATTCACATACATCCTAGATAAATAAAATCTATGTCACGTTGGTCGGCATAATTTTCATAAACAATAAATGAACCAATAGTTATGAAGATAATATACATACCAAATCCGAATCATAGACAGGACGAGGGCCGACGGGGGCGGATACCAAAACCATCGCACTATATAAGATGCAATAATAAATGTAAGAAAATGATACAAGTATCTATCTAAACAGACAAGTAAGAATATTTTTCCTTCAGAAAGAAGATAAGAACAAGAGGCTCACCACGGTGGTGTCGGTGATGAGATCAGCGCGGGTGATCGACGGCGGTGAAGACGGGGACGGGGCGTGACGGACCGCTAAATCTAGACAAATCTCGAGGAAAATGGAGCTTGGAGGTCGAGCTTCGAGAGGAGAAAGTTTAAGTAGTGTGGCTCGGGCATTCCATCGAACACCTCATGTGCATAGGAGGTGAGCTAGAGCACCACAAACCCCTCCCCTCGCCGGCCAGAGAAAAACAGAGCACTGGAGTGCTCTGCTCGCGGGCGAGGGTATATATAGGCACCTCATTGGTCCTGGTTTGTGGCAAGAACCGGGACTAAAGGGGAGCCTTTGGTCCCGGTTCAGGCCACCAACCGGGACCAATGGTGGTGGGCCAGGAGCGAGGCCCATTGGTCCCGGTTCGTCCCACCAACCGGGACCAAAAGGTCCAGACGAACCGGGACCAATGGCCCACGTGGCCCGGCCGGCCCCCTGGGCTCACGAACCGGGACCAATGCCCACATTAGTCCCGGTTCTACACTGAACCGGGACTAATGGGCTGAGCCGGCCTGGACCATAGCCCTGTTTTCTACTAGTGCTCGGATCGACGATGTCGCTAGGCACCTTGAGGGGGGGGGGCACGATTGCTTCGCTTGTTCGACGAGCTGGGCAATTTGTTTCCCAGCTGCTCGTCGTTCTTTCAGCCTTTGATCACTGACTATACTTCCTGACCGCTCCGCTTCGGCCCAAGTCTTTGCAATAATGCGCTCATAGTTGCCTTTTGGCGGAGACTTTGGTGGTTTTGCCAGGGCAGCCAGAGTGCGCTTCACTTTCACCAGATCTACCTTCTCCTCCGGAGGTGGATGTCTCTTTGCTTTCAACCCTTGAAACCAGTCATCCACTTCGGTTCGTGCGATCTTCGCGTTCTCCTCCGGGGTCCTCTCGTATGGTAACTTCTCTGGAGTCTTCAGAGAAGGACCGAATCTGTATGTCCTCCCGCCTCTGGTTGTACTGCTAGACGCCGACCGAGCAGACGGAGCAGTTGTCTTCTTTACTTGCTTACAAGGCGGAGGAGAAGGACTACGACGCGCCGGAGCAGCTGGAGCGGCGGCAGGTCTCTTCCGCCCTTGCTGACGAGGCGGAGAAGGAGGAGGCTGGCTGCTCGGGCGCGTCGGCGCATGCGGAGAAGGAGGCGGAGTGCCGCCACGCGCCGGAGAAGGAGCCGGCCGAGGGCCCTGATCGTCACTCGCCGGAGGAGGAGGCGGTGGAGGAGGCGGAGTGCCCTGACTCGCCGGAGGAGGAGGAGGAGGCGGAAGCGTCCAGTTCGGAATGTTGATGAGCTCCTTCCGCCATAGGCATGGAGTCTTTAGAGCAGACCCCAGCCGAGTCTCCCCTTCACCGATAGGGTGGTCAAGCTGGAGGTCCTCAAATCCCTCCGTTATTTCATCCACCATCACCCTAGCATATCCTTCTGGAATCGGCCGGCAGTGAAAAGTTGCGCCGGGTTCAGTAGGATAAACAGAGCCAACAGCCGCCTTGACCTTCAAATTCATCCATTGCGTCATAAGGTGGCAATTTTGAGACTCCGCGATAGCATCCACGGGATAGCTGGCAGGAGCCGTCAAGGCATGCTCCGGCTGAAGCTGCTCGGTGGAAGCCACGCTGCTTCTGCACTGAGATGGCAGGGTAGCTTCGGGGGATGCTTCGGCAGTACGTTTGCTGCGATTTGCTTCTCGTTCCTCTATCGCGTCTACCCTTGCTTGCAGCACCTGCATTTGGGTCTGCTGCACTTTTTTCCTCCTCTCATGGGATTTGTAACCGCCTACGTCCGGAAACCCAACCTTCCACGGAGTGGAGCCTAGCGTTCTCTCTGTCTGGAAAGAACATCCCTTCCAGCGGTGCTTCGATATACTGCTTAAGCTTCCTGACTGGTATGTCCATTTGATTGTTCGTCCAAATGCACTTCCCTGTTACAGGGTCCAAGGTTCCGCCAGCCCCGAAGAACCAAGTCCGGCAACGGTCTGGCCAGTTAATTGTCTCTAGTTTGATCCCTTTATCAACCAGATCATTCTCAGTCTTGGACCACTTAGGCCGGGCTACGAGGTAGCCACCTGACCCCGTGCGATGGTGAAGTTTCTTCTTCGCAGCATTTTGCTTGTTTGTCGCCGACATCTTCTTACTCTTTTCCGATGTCTTGTGGGCCACAAATGCGGGCCAGTGATCTCTGATCTTCTCATATCTGCCCTTGAATTCTGGTGTCTCATTATTTTCTACAAACTTATTCAGCTCTTTCTTCCACCTCCTGAATAGTTCTGCCATCCTCTTAAGAGCAAAAGACTTGATTAATTTCTCTTTAACTGGGTTCTCTTCATTATCCTCTGGCGGTAGGGTGAAATTTGACTTCAGCTCAGTCCAAAGATCATTTTTCTGCATATCATTGACATAAGACACCTCAGGGTCTTCTGTAGCTGGCTTAAACCATTGCTGGATGCTTATCGGGATCTTGTCCCTAACCAGAACCCCGCACTGAGCAACAAATGCGTTCTTTGTTCGGATGGGTTCAATCGGTTGGCCGTCGGGCGCGATTGCTATGATCTCAAAATTTTCATCCGAGCTCAACTTTTTCTTTGGGCCTCGTCTCTTTACCGAAGTTGTGCTCGATCTGGAGGGCTAGAAAAAAGAACAAAGACTTAATTAATATGTGTACATACCAAAACAATGAATGCATCAATCAGCTAGTCAGCACAGGCTTAACTAATATATAGACCTGGCCGGACTCGGTTCGGTCATCGGAGCCGTCATCACGGTCTCCATCTTGCACCGGCATTGGGTCACCGGAGCCGTCCTCATGTTCTTCTCTTGCACCGGCATTAGGTCACCGTAGCCAGCTTGTTCACCCTCTCCTTCCAGACCATCGGTTTAGTTGACAAACAACGAGACGGCATCACTTCCTTCTGCGATTATGTCCCTCAACAACGCTTCTTTTGCTTCGTCTAGGGCGGTTTCCATAGTTTCTACAAATATTTACAACATGGCAATTATTATTCAAACATAACAGATGGATATATTAGTGCCAAACTTAGAACTAGCTACCTAATCATAGTAAGCTATCGGGAGGGGTTATATATCGACAATGACGACACTACATCTATGTTCCTCGACGACCCTCATTCCCGATAAAAAAAAGAGGAAGAAGAAGAAAAAAAGAGGAGAAGAAAGAATAAAGGAGAAGAACTCCTCTATTCTTTCTTCTCCTCTTCTTCCTCTCATGTTCGAGAGGATCGCTGAGGGGTCGGGAGGTTGCGTAGTGTCAAAGGATTCAACAAAACCATGTCTTCATCATTAGGCGAAAGTAACATGTGCATGATGGTACGGAGCTCTTCAAAGTTGTTCTGGAACAGAGTCCCAGATAGGATAATTCGCTTTTTGGTACAAAGTTCAGCAAGAGCCTTCCGAATATCGCTATTTGGAAGGCCTTTGCTGAATTCGTACCAAAACGCGGATTATCCTATCCGGGACTCCATTCCAGAACAACTTTGCAGAACTTCGTACCAACATGCCCTGGTTACTTCCGGCTAATGATGAAGGCATGGATTTCTTCAATACTTTGACACTAGGAAACCTCAGAATCGCTTATCTGGAAAAAAAATCCGTATGTTTAATTTGATGTTATTCGTGCAACTTAAAAAAATAAACGGAAAGATACATTTCAACATTACGAGACGATAATCGACACAGAAATTGTAGAAAAATCAGTCACAAAACGCATGCATGGGGCCTTCTCTCATACCCGAACGGTCGCCGGAAAACTTGTCATGCATGCACACGAAAAACATATTACATCACGTCCGGGGTGTGGTATGTGGTGTTTTCACGAAAAAATTATGAAAAAATCTTAAAGCGATAAAAAATCCAGAAAACTTTTCATGCATCCTAATGATGATGGTGGAACACTATAAAAATGTGGGTACATTTCAAGGCTGTCGGAAAAAAATACTCCTTTCGTGCGGGGCCTTCGGTCCTGGCCGAACGGTCTCCGGAGAAGGAGGTCAATTTTTCGACATATTCGGAATGACCTCAATTTTTGCAAGTTAGTTGGTATGCCCACCCCACAGTCAATACAAGAATTGAACGTATTTGGACATCAAAAACATGTTGCGTCACGTCCGGGGGTGTGGTATGTGGTGTTTTCACCGACAAATTATAGAAAATGCATAAAGTAAAAAAAGCCACAAAACTTGGCATGCATCCTAGTGATGATGGTGGAACACTATGGAAAAAATTTGAGTTCATCTCAAGGATGTCGAAAAAAACTCCTTTCGGACGGGTCCTTCAGTCCTGCCCGAACGGTCTCCGGAGAAGGAGGTCGATTTTTCGACATATTCGGAATGACCTCAACTTTTGCAAGTGAGTTGGTATGGTCACCCTGGCATTCAATCCAAGAATTGAACGTATTTGAACACCAAAAACATGTTGTGTCACGTTCGGGGTGTGCTATGTGCTGTTTTCACAAAAAAATTATAGAAAAATCATAAAGCGATAAAAAAGATACAAAACTTGGCATGCATCCTAGTGATTATGGAGGAACACTATAAAAAAAATTTAAATTCGTTTCAAGGGTGTCGAAAAAAACTCCTTTCGGACGGGTCCTTCAGTCCTGCCCGAACGGTCTCTGGAGAAGGAGGTCAATTTTTCGACATATTCGGAATGACCTCAACTTTTGCAAGTGAGTTGGTATGGTGACCCTGACATTCAATCCAAGAATTGAACGTATTTGAACACCAAAAACATGTTGTGTCACGTCCGGGGTGTGCTATGTGCTGTTTTCACAGAAAAATTATAGAAAATTCATAAAGCAATAAAAAAGATAGAAAACTTGGCATGCATCTTAGTGATGATGGTGGAACACTATAAAAAAATTTTGATTTCATTTCAAGGATGTCGAAAAAAAACTCCTTTCGGACGGGTCGTTCAGTCTTGTCCGAACGGTCTCCGGAGAAGGAGGTCAATTTTTCGACATATTCGGAATGAGCTCAACTTTTGCAAGTGAGTTGGTATGGTCACCCTAACATTCAATCCAAGAATTGAACGTATTTGAACACCAAAAACATGTTGTGTCACGTCCGGGGTGTGCTATGTGATGTTTTCACAGAAAAAATTATAGAAAATTCATAAAGCGATAAAAAATATAGAAAACTTGGCATGCATCCTAGTGATGATGGTGGAACACTATAAAAAAATTGGAGTTCATTTCAAGGATGTCAAAAATAAATTAATAAGTTTATTGCTCTAACTAATAATTTGGAAACGACCGTTAATAAAAAACAGTACTTCACATAGAATTAAAAACACTACTTAATACAGAATTTATTAAGTAATTATATTTCAAAGAGTACTTAATACATAATTTACTTCTTATTGACATTATACATATGATGGTAGATTTTACTAATGTAATTTGGGTTCATTTGAAGGATGTCAAAAAAATATTGTAGATAGTACTTATGAAATTTGCATAGTGTGGCCAATATTAAAAAATAAGACATATAGTAATGATATGATTTGAGTTTACACTGCTAGCAGTACACGGCCGCCTGCCCGAACAGTGCGGCAGTGCCGCCGCTAGCAGTGCAAAGTCAAACCAAATTATTACTAACTGTCTCATATAGCAATGTGCACGAGCGCGGGTATATAAGCCGGTCGTGGCGTCCCTCGGCGCGCGAGGTGGGACAAAAAAAGCGCCCCTTCCACCTCCCCCGCGCCGTGACTCATAGAAGGCAATAAAATTGTAGTGCAAAAAAAATCCCACCTGTGCTTGCATGCCGCAACTGCGCTTAATCGGTCCAGCCCGATCAAGCCGGGTGGCGAAAGGGCCGGCCTTTCGGCCCAGCTACGGCCTGCAGCACAGGCCAACGGGGCAGTCGCGGGACGGGGCGGGAATGAGTGGAGTTCGAAACGGTGGTGGGAGGTTGGTATATAAGTCGGTCGCGGCGTCGTTCAGCGGGCGAGGTGGGACTAAACTTTAGTCGTCACCCCCGCCGACCCTGCCCCCGCACCGCGCGCACACTCAATGGGCCGGCCCACACGCGCCGTCGCGCAGAGTCACTGGGCCGTCCAACGCCCGGTGTCATTGTTTTTTTTTGTTATGTGTTTATTGTTTCAAAAATAATAGTAATTTTTTTAATAAATGTTGTATTGTACAAATAATAATGAAAAGTCTTACGTATTGTATAAATGTTCAATAATTTATGTAATGTTCATTACTTTTTATGTGTTTTGCATTAATGGCTAAAGTCGTTTTCGTAATAGTAAAGAGGTTTTTGTTATAATTTAGAAGTAATAATAATTTGGAAAGTACCCTTTTTAAAAAACAATACTTGATATAGAATTTATTTAGTAGTTATGTTAAAAACAATACTTAATATATAATTTATATGTAATTATATTAAAAACACTACTTAATATAGAATTGAATTCACGGAAAAAATCATAAAAAATTCATATCCGATCAATGCCGGTTGCATGGGTAGTACGAGGTGGCACGCACGAAACGTCACCCAATTTTGGGAGGCAGTGGGCAAGCCCATCTTATGGCCCCACGCAAGATTTGAACGAGGTCGGACACCGAACGCACGTTGCGTCACGCCTGGTCAGTGTTTTCGGTGCGTTTCACAGAGAAAACCATAGGAAATTTATACGATGCCGAAAAATTATGAAAACTTGCACGCATGATGGACCTGTCGATGAGTGCGTGTGCAAAAAGTTTGGGGTACACCGGCTGAGTCCGAAAAAAGAACGCAGTACGGGGCTAACATCGTTCATATCCGATCAGTGCCGGTTGCATTGGTGGTACGAGGTGGCATGCATGAAACGTCACCCAATTTTGGGAGGCAGTGGGCATGCCCATCTTAGGGCCCCACACAAGATTTGAACGACGTCAGACACCAAATGCACATTGTGTCACGCCTGGTCAGTGTTTTCGGTGCGTTTCATGGAGAAACCCATAGGAAATTCATACGGTGCCGGAAAATTATGAAAACTTGCATGCATGATGGACCTGCCGATGAGTGCGTGTGCAAAAAGTTTGGGGTCCACCGGCTGAGTCCTAAAAGAGAACGCAGTACGGGGCTGACATCGTTCATATCCGATCAGTGCCGGTTGCATTGGTGGTACGAGGTGGCATGCACGAAACATCACCCAATTTTGGGAGGCAGTGGGCATGCCCATCTTAGGGCCCCACGCAAGATTTGAACGACGTCGGACACCAAACGCACGTTGCGTCACGCCCGGTCAGTGTTTTCGATGCGTTTCACGGAGAAAACCATAGGAAATTCATACGGTGCCGGAAAATTATGAAAACTTGCACGCATGATGGACCTGTCGATGAGTGCATGTGCAAAAAGTTTGGGGTCCACCGGCTGAGTCCTAAAAGAGAACGCAGTACGGGGCTGACATCGTTCATATCCGATCAGTGCCGGTTGCATTGGTGGTACGAGGTGGCATGCACGAAACGTCACCCAATTTTGGGAGGCAGTGGGCATGCCCATCTTAGGGCCCCACGCAAGATTTGAACGACGTCGGACACCAAACGCATGGTGCGTCACGCCCGGTCAGTGTTTTCGGTGCGTTTGACGGAGAAAACCATAGGAAATTCATACGGTGCCGGAAAATTATGAAAACTTGCACGCATGATGGACCTGTCGATGAGTGCGTCTGCAAAAAGTTTGGGGTCCACCGGCTGAGTCCGAAAAGAGAACGCATGATGGCCCTGGTGATGAGTGCGTGTGCAAAAAATTTGAATGATTGCATTAAAAAAATGCATTAATATTTTCTGAGGTTAAAAAAACATCAGGGATAATGGCTCTCTTTTTAAAGAATATGCATGATCCATGTGAACCTTCACAAGCTCAGAGCAGGTGAAGACTCACATCGATCCTGCATGGCATGGAAACCACGCCGCCAAATAGAGTCCCACAAACTAAGATGTTTGTGCATTGAACAAAAGAAAAGTATATAAAGGAGTCAACGGAGCGCCGGCTTAGCGATGTGGTATTAAACTGAAATGTTAACATACAATGCATGTTTTTAATAAATGCATCGTGCGCGAGCCGGCGGTAGTTTTACGAGACGGGCCAAGTGGCCCACTATGGCGTGACCACGTCTATGACAGCCGTACGTGCGTGCATGGCATGGAAACCACGCCGCCATTACCTCGCCCCAGGATCGCCTAACCCCGCCGCCTCCACGCACGTCGTCACCCCTCCCCGATCCGACAGTCGCACCGCCGTGGCCGTCCCAACTCCCTTCCCTGCAGACCTAACGGCGGCCATACAATTCGGCATCTGCGCGCGACTTGGATCTCAGGCCCGGCCATGCCGTCTCGGCAAAGTCGCCGGCACCCTAAACCCTAGGACGGGCCGTCGGCCAGTGCGCTGGTGTGGGCAGAGGGCGCGCGGCTGCCACGACTAACCCACACCGGGTGGGGTTAGGCAACGGGGGCTGCCGGTGCACGTCGAGACGCCGGAAGGTATGGTATTAAACCATATGTAATGTTTTCTGAATCTCATAACTGTCATCTTATTTAGAATGCAAGAATTGGGAGATGTGTACTGCTCGGTTGAGAAATGGTGCGAATTGGTGGGAAAATTCACACCCAAACACCGCATGACGCTACGTGGCACAAATTTGGACAGTATGTTGAGAATTCCTTCAGTGAAAATGAAGAAAAATTTATTGGAATTTATGATTACAACGTATGATAGTAGTATAAAGCGATTTATTATTCGGTCAAATACTGACGGCATCCGTGTGCTTAATGAAGATGTTTATGACATATTCGGGCTACGTAACGAGGGTGATGATGTCAGTAGCATCACTTGTAGAAAAAGGGCCTATAGTCCCGGTTCGTAAGGGCCTTTAGTCCCGGTTCCTGAACCGGGACTAAAGTGTCGGTACTAATGCCCCGACCCTTTAGTCCTGGTTCAATCCAGAACCGGGACTGATGGGCCTCCACGTGGGCAGTGCGCAGAGCCCAGGCAGGAGACCCTTTGGTCCCGGTTGGTGGCACCAACCGGGACCAATAGGCATCCACGCGTCAGCATTTCTGTGCCTGGGGTTTTTGTTTTTTTTTGAAAGGGGGGAGGTTTGGGGGTTTGGGGGGGTTAATTTAGGTGTTTCATATATGGTGTTAGCTAGCTATAATTCATAGAGAGAAGTGTCCTCTCTTACGTCCGTGCTTGGTCGACGCTACGTACTATACATACGTATAGAGAGGACTAGACACGCTAGTTAGCTAGTAAGCAAACGAAGGAAACAGAAGATCGTCATGAACATATATGCATACAGAGAGAAGTGATATCGACCACCTCTCCTTCTCCGAGAGATTGGTCGAACAACAAGTTCTCGTATATCTATCCGACACTACTGGCTACATATATACAATAATTATCTCTTACAAATATAATCATACGGACTCATGGTCCACATAGTATTCTCCGTCTTCAGCGATCACTTGGTCAAGAAAGAATGCCGCCAATTCCTCTTGAATTGCTTGCATGCGAGCTGGTGCTAGGAGTTCATCCCGCTTCCAAAACATCTAATTTGAAGAAGGGGGTCAATACATATATATATATATATATGAATGAATGAAACTCAATACAAATGATGGTAATAAAATAAAATTGTGAATGTTGTTATTTACGTACTTCATATTGTTCGTCAGAGTACCCGCCCCGCTCACAGGTCGTGTGGCGGATGGACTCGCAGACGTAGTATCCACAGAAATCATTCCCTTGTTCCTGCCACAACCACTTTACAAGAAATAGAGGTCAATCAAACTGATAAGCAAGAATGCTAAATGGTATTGATGAAACTAGCGCTTGAATCACAAGGAGATGCGCGGAACATGCTACTATAGTACTTACTTTCGGGTGTCTAAATTCCAGCTCCTTCGGCAGTCCCAGAACTTTTCTGGTGAATTTTCTCCAAACCCTACCGGACAAAGAAAACAATTACTTGATATCAAGAAATGAACAAAGTTGCTGATATGGTGGATAATGATCGATCTAACTTACTTCTTGAGGATTTCAGTCATGTCCGCATACTCCTGGGGATCTTTTCGTTTAGAGTCCAAGACGGTTACTACTCCCTGCTCAAGCCTTATCTCTAGGAGAATATAGTGGAAACTGCACACGCATGCATAAGTCATCAGTTACATTACTATAACCTGGACTAATATATAAGGGAAACCGAATATGCACAAGACAGTAACACTCACTTGAAGTTGTAAGGAAAGAGTATTATATCTTTGTTTTCATTTTTTTTGAATGATCGTAGCAAGTTGGCCTCGGTATCTCCGGGACGATGTTCAACCTCAGTTGCATCTATGAGATATGTGTTAACGAACCCAATATCACCGATTTGTCTTTTCTTCAATTCGGCGATCTTCATTCTGCATAATATAGTGAGGATAATTATAAATACATGCAATGAAAGAGATGAGCTATATAGAGAGACTTAATGACAGAAGTAGTAGTACTTACAGACAGTAGCAGGTGATCGTTGTTTTATCGAGGGCCAATTGATTGAAAAACTGATAGAACTCCTCAAATGGAATAGGCAACAGTTCAATTCCAACGAGGTCATGCTCCGGTTGAACTCTCGCATACAAAGTACTCCTCCCCCCAGACTCTCTGCAGATATTCAAGTACCAATCATGTAATCTTCGCATCATCGTTGTTAAAGATTTTTCATCTTTGACGAGAGGCTTCCCGTACTCGTATCTGTGTATCTGCACCTCCATGGGATCATAATGTACATCGTCGGGCAGGTAATCGTCAACATTGCCATAACCGGGCACCATCCTCCACTGGTAGAAAAAGGGCCTATAGTCCCGGTTCGTAAGGGCCTTTAGTCCCGGTTCCGGAACCGGGACTAAAGTGTCGGTACTAATACCTCCCCCCTTTAGTCCCGGTTCAATCCAGAACCGGGACTAAAGGCCCTCCACGTGGGCATTGCGCAGAGCCCAGTCAGGAGACCCTTTGGTCCCGGTTGGTGGCACCAACCGGGACAAATAGGCATCCACGCGTCAGCACTTCTGTGGCTGGGGTTTTTGTTTTTTTTGAAAGGGGGGGGGGGGGTGGGGGTTTTGCGGGGTTAATTTAGGTGTTTCATATATTGTGTTAGCTAGTTATAATTAATAGAGAGAAGTGTCCTCTCTTATGTCCGTGCTTGGTCGACGCTACGTACTATACATACGTATATAGAGAGGACTAGACACGCTAGCTAGCTAGTAAGCAAACGAAGGAAACAGAAGATCGTCATGAACATATATGCATATATACAGAGAGAAGTGATATCGACCACCTCTCCTTCTCCGAGAGATTAGTCGAACAACAAGTTTTCGTATATCTATCTGACACTACCGGCTACATATATACAATAATTATCTCTTACAAATGTAATCATACAGACTCAGGGTCCACATAGAATTCTCCGTCTTCAGGGATCACGTGGTCAAGAAAGAATGCCGCCAATTCCTCTTGAATTGCTCGCATGCGAGCTGGTGCTAGGAGTTCATCCCGCTTCCGAAACATCTAATTTGAAGAAGGGGGTCAATACATATATATATATATATAAATGAATGAAACTCAACACAAATGATGGTAATAAAATAAAATTGTGAATGTTGTTATTTACGTACTTCATATTGTTCGTTAGAGTACCCGCCCCGCTCACAGGTCGTGTGGCGGATGGACTCGCAGATGTAGTATCCACAGAAATCATTCCCTTGTTCCTGCCACAACCACTTTACAAGAAATAGAGGTCAATCAAACTGATAAGCAAGAATGCTAAATGGTATTGATGAAACTAGCGCTTGAATCACTAGGAGATGCGCGGAACATGCTACTATAGTGTTTCTTTCAGGTGTCTAAATTCCAGCTCCTTCGGCAGTCCCGGAACTGTTTTGGTGAATTTTCTCCGAACCCTGCCGGACAAAGAAAACAATTACTTGATATCAGGAAATGAACAAAGTTGCTGATATGGTGGATAATGATCGATTTAACTTACTTCTTGAGGATTTCAGTCATGTCCGCATACTCCTTGGGATCTTTTCGTTTAGAGTCCAAGACGGTTACTACTCCCTGCTCAAGCTTAATCTCTAGGAGAATATAGTGGTAACTGCACACACATGCATAACTCATCAATTACATTACTATAACCTTGACTAATATATAAGGGAAACCGAATATGCACAAGACAGTAACACTCACCTGAAGTTGTAAGGAAAGAGTATTATATCTTTGTTTTGATTTATTACGAACGATCGTAGCAAGCTGGCCTCGGTAGCTGCGGCATGAAGTTTAACCTGAGTTGCATCTATGAGATATGTGTTAATGAACCCAATATCACCGACTTGTCTTTTCTTCAATTCGACGATCTTCAATCTGCATAATATAGTGAGGATGATTATAAATACATGCAATGAAAGAGCTAAGCTATCTAGAGAAACTTAATGACAGAAGTAGTACTACTTACAGACAGTAGCAAGCGACCGTTGTTTTATCGAGGGGCAATTGATTGAAGAACTGATAGAACTCCTCAAATGGAACAGGCAACAGATCAATTCCAACGAGGTCATGCTCCGGTTTAACTCTCGCATACAAAGTACTCCTCCCCCCAGAGTCTCTGCAGATTTTCAAGTACCAATCATGCAATCTTCGCATCATCGTTGATAGAGATCTTTCATCTTTGCCGAGAGGCTTCCCGTACTCGTATCTTTGTATCTGCACGTCCATGGGTTCATAATGTACTTCGTCGGGCAGGTAATCTGCAAGATTGCTATAACCGGGCACCATCCTCGGATAATTATCGACGTTGTGTCTAGGCACCTTGAGTGGGGGGCACGATTGCTTCGCTTGTTCGCCGAGCTGGGCAATTTGTTTCCCAGCTCGTCGTTCTTTCAGCCTTTGATCACTGACAGTACTTCCCGACCGCTCCGCTTCGGCAAATTCCTTTCCAATAATGCGGTCATAGTTTCCTTTCGGCGAATCAGACTTCGGTGGTTTTGTCAGGGCAGCCAGAGTGCGCTTCACTTTCACCCGATCTACCTTCTCCTCCGGAGGTGGATGTTTCTTTGCTTTCACCCCTTCAAAGAATTTCTTCACTTCTTCTCGCGCGATCTCGGCGTTCTCCTCCTGGGTCCTCTCGTATGGTAACTTCTCTGGAGTCTTCAGAGAAGGACCGAATCTGTATGTCCTCCCGCCTCTGGTTGTACTGCTAGACGCCGACCGAGCAGACGTAGCGGTTGTCTTCTTTACTTGCTTAAGAGGCAGAGGAGAAGGACTACGACGCGCCGGAGCAGCTGGAGCGGCGGCAGGTCTCTTCCGCCCTTGCTGACGAGGCGGAGAAGGAGGAGGCTGGCTGCTCGGGTGCGTCGGCGCAGGCGGAGAAGGAGGCGGAGTGCCGCCGCGCGCCGAAGAAGGAGCCGGCCGAGGGCCCTGATCGTCACTCGCCGGAGGAGGAGGCGGTGGAGGCGGAGTGCCCTGACTCGCCGGAGGAGGAGGAGGAGGCGGTGGCGTCCAGTTCGGAAGGTTGATGAGCTCCTTCCGCCATAGGCATGGAGTCTTCAGAGCAGACCCCAGCCGAGTCTCCCCTTCACCGGTAGGGTGGTCAAGCTGGAGGTCCTCAAATCCCTCTGTTATCTCAATCACCATCACCCTAACATATCCTTCTGGAATCGGCCGGCAGTGAAAAGTTGCGCCGGGTTCAGTAGGACAAACAGAGCCAACAGCCGCCTTGACCATCAAATTCATCCATTGCGTCATAAGGTGGCAATTTTGAGACTCCGTTATAGCATCCATGGGATAGCTGGCAGGAGCCGTCAAGGCATGCTCCGGCCGAAGCAGCTCGGTGGAAGCCACGCTGCTTCTGCGCTGAGATGGCGGGGTAGCTTCGGGGGAGGCTTCGGCAGTACGTTTGCTGCGATTTGCTTCTCGTTCCTCTATCGCGTCTACCCTTGCTTTCAGCGCCTGCATTTGGGTCTGCTGCACTTTTTTCCTCCTCTCATGGGATTTGTAACCGCCTGCGCCCGGAAACCCAACCTTCCACGGAATGGAGCCTGGCGTGCCTCGTGTCCGTCCAGGGTGCTCAGGATTCCCGAGGGCCATTGTGAGCTCGTCGTTCTCTCTGTGTGGAAAGAACGTCCCTTCATGCGCTGCTTCGATATACTGCTTAAGCTTACTGACTGGTATGTCCATTTGATCGTTCGTCCAAATGCACTTCCCTGTTACAGGGTCCAGTGTTCCGCCAGCCCCGAAGAACCAAGTCCGGCAACGGTCTGGCCAGTTAATTGTCTCTGGTTCGATCCCTTTATGAACCAGATCATTCTCAGTCTTGGACCACTTAGGCCGGGCTACGAGGTAGCCACCTGACCCCGTGCGATGGTGAAGCTTCTTCTTCGCAGCATTTTGCTTGTTTGTCGCCGACTCTTCTTACTCTTGATTCCCGAAGACTTAATTAATATGTGTACATACCAAAACAATGAATGCATCAATCAGCTAGTCAGCATAGGCTTAACTAATATATATACCTGGCCGGACTCGGTTCGGTCACCGGAGCCGTTATCACGGTCTCCTTCTTGCACCGGCATTGGGTCACCGGAGCCGTCCTCATGTTCTTCTTCTTGCACCGGCATTAGGTCACAGTAGCCAGCTTGTTCACCCTCTCCTTCCAGACCATCGGTTTCATTGAGAAACAACGAGATGGCATCACTTCCTTCTGCGATTATGTCCCTCAACAACGCTTCTTTTGTTACTTCGTCTAGGGCGGTTTCCATAGTTTCTACAAATATTTACAACATGGCAATTATTATTCAAACATGACAGATGGATATATTAGTGCCAAACGTAGAACTAGCTACCTAATCATAGTAAGCTATCGGGAGGGGGTATATATCGACAACGACGACACTACATCTATGTCCCTCGACGACCCTCATTCCTGATAAAAAAAGAGGAAGAAGAAGAAAAATAAGAGGAGAAGAAAGAATAGAGGAGAAGAACCCTCGATCCCTAGATGACCCGCTTCTTCCTCTCATGTTCGAGAGGATCGCCGAGGGGTCGGGAGGTTGCCTAGTGTCAAAGGATTCAAAAAAACCATGTCTTCATCATTAGGCGAAAGTAACATGTGCATGATGGTACGAAGCTCTTCAAAGTTGTTCTGGAACGGAGTCCCAGATAGGATAATTCGCTTTTTGTTACAAAGTTCAGAAAGAGCCTTCCGAATAGCGCTATTTGGAAGGCCTTTGCTGAATTCATACCAAAAAGCGGATTATTCTATGCGGGACTCCATTCCAAAACAACTTTGCCGAACTTCGTACCAACATGCCCTGGTTACTTCCGGCTAATGATGAAGGCATGGATTTCTTCAATACTTTGACACTAGGAAACCTCTCTCGACCCCTCGGCGATCCTCGACCCCTCGAACCCGAGATGACCCTGGAACCTTCGACCCCTAGACGACCCTCTTCTTCCTCTCATGTTCGAGAGGATCGCCGAGGGGTCGGGAGGTTGCCTAGTGTCAAAGGATTCATCAAAACCATGTCTTCATCATTAGGCGAAAGTAACATGTGCATGATGGTACGAAGCTCTTCAAAGTTGTTCTGGAACGGAGTCCCAGATAGGATAATTCGCTTTTTGGTACAAAGTTCAGCAAGAGCCTTCCGAATATCGCTATTTGGAAGGCCTTTGCTGAATTCGTACCAAAAAGCGGATTATTCTATCCGGGACTCCATTCCAAAACAACTTTGCAGAACTTCGTACCAACATGCCCTGGTTACTTCCGGCTAATGATGAAGGCTTGGATTTCTTCAATACTTTGACACTAGGAAACCTCTCTCTACTTCCGGCTAATAAGAATAAGAAGAAGAAGAAGAAGAAGAAGAAGAAGAAAAGAAGAAAAAAAAAGAGGAGAAGAAGAAAGGAATAGTGGAGAAAAGAGAAAATAGAATATATTCTATTTTCTCTTCTTCTCCACGAATAGTGGAGAAAAGAGAAAATAGAATATATTCTATTTTCTCTTCTTCTCCACTATTCCTTTCTTCTTCTCCTCTTCTTTTTCTTCTTTTTTCTTCTACTTATTTATTTCTCCTCTTCTTTTCGGTAGAGGAAACCCTAAATAGCTAGCAAGTATCGTGGGTGTGAGATACATGTGGCCTTCGATGTCGGACACTACATCCACGTCCCACAAGTGACGTGGGCGTCGAAGCCCGCGCCACTTGTGGAATGTGGGTGTAGTGTCGGACACCGACGGTACATGTATCTCACACCGACGATACTTTCTATTTAGGGTTTCTCCTCTACCGCTCGGCGACCCTCTCGACGACCCTCGTTCTCGATAAAATAAAGAGGAAGAAGAAGAAGAAAAAAGAAGAGAAGAAAGAATAGAGGAGAAGACTTCCTCTTCTTCCTCTCCTCTTATTCTCCTTCTTCTTCCCCTTCTTCTTCGCCTCTCTCATGAATGTCCGACGTTCTCGACCCCCCCCCACGTGTCGGAGAAAAATAAGAAGAAAAAAAATAGGAGAAGAAGAAAGGAATAGAGGAGAAAAGAGAAAATAGAATATATATATTCTAATTTTCTCTTCTTCTCCTCTATTCCTTTCTTCTTCTCCTCTTCTTTTTCTTCTTTTTTCTTCTTCTTATTTATTTCTCCCCGTCTTCCTCTCCCCTTTCGGTGACCCTAGACCCCCTCTCGACCCTCGACCCCTAGGCGACCGTCGACCCCTCTATTTTTTTTCTTCCTCTTCTTTTTTATCCTCTTCTTGCTCTACCGCTCGGCGACCCTCGACGACCCTCGTTCCCGATAAAAAAAAGAGGAAGAAGAAGAAAAAAAAGAGGAGAAGAAAGAATAGAGGAGATCTTCTCCTCTATTCTTTATTCTCCTCTTTTTTCTTTTCTTATTCCTCTTCTTTTTTTATCCTCTTCCTCCTCTCATGTTCGACGACCCTCGACCCCTCGGCGACCCTAGACCCCCTCTCGACCCCCTCTTCTTCTCCCTCTTCTTCCCCTTCTTCCCCGCCTAAAATGACCTAAAATGAAAATAACCTAAAATTCACTAAAGTTTTCGATGACCCTCTCGACACACCCACGAATAAGAAAATATATCATCTTCTTCATCTCCTCTTCTTTGCATATTCACATAGCCACATACACATACATAGCCACATACATATAGAACTTTTCTGAACATATATATATATATATAGCCACATTCATATAGAACTTTTCTGAACATATATAGATGATTTTCTAAAAAAGTAACTTTTGCATATATGAACAGAGAGCAGCGGCGGCAATGGGTGGCATCGTCGGCGACGGGGATGGGAAAGGGGGGAGCTCACTGGGGGCGGGCGGCGAAGGGGAGAGGAGGCCAGCGACGGGAAAGGAGCTACGGCGGGCTCGGGGATGCCGGCGACGGGGACGGCGTGCGCGGGGCGATGGGGAGACGGGGACGGCCGCGGGCTCGGGGCGGCACACGGCGACGGGGACGATCGAGGAGGCGGGGCTCGGGGCAGGGCGGACGGCAGCGAGCTCGGGGCGGGGTGGCACACGGCGACGGGGACGGCCGCGGGCTCTGGCCGGCACACGGCGGCGACGGGGACGATCGAGTAGGCGGGGCTCGGGGCAGGGCGGACGACGGCGACGAGGAGGACGATCGAGGAGGCGGGGCTCGGGGCGCGGCGACGGCGACGGCGACGGCGATGGGGCAAGGCGCAGCGACGGTCCTGGTTTGTGGCACAAACCATGACCAATGCCCCCCTTTGGTCCCGGTTGGTGCCACCAACCGGGACCAAAGGCCAATTTTCGGCAGCCCAAAGGGCGGGAAGCGGCGGCCTTTGGTCCCGGTTGGTGGCACCAACCGGGACTAAAGGGGGGCATTGGTCACGGTTGGTGCCACGAACCGGGACCAATGCCCCCTTTAGTCCCGGTTGGTGCCACCAACCGGGACCAATGCCCTTGTGCCGCCAGTGCCCAAAAGTTTAGTCCCACATCGCTAGCTGAACGGCGCCGGCACTGGTTTATAAGCCCTGCTGTGCCTCCCCATTCGAGCTCCTCTCTAATGCAGGCTTTCGGGCCTAAACTTGCTACTGCCTGTGGGCCTATTGGGCCTCTGCGGGCCTGAATCCTGGCCCATGTAGGGTTTCTAGTCGTATTCAGGCCGTGGAGGCCCAGTAGGAGGCATTTTTTTTGGTTTTTTCTTTTTTATTTCTACATTTTTTTGGTTTTTTATTTTTTTATTTCTACTTAAAACTAAATACTTATAGTTTTTTAGTGATTTCTTTTTGCTTTTAGGTCACAAAAATTATAAACTTTCTGTTAGTGCCATTAGTTTTAAATTTTGAATAGTTTAAATTTGAATTTTTAAAAATTTGTGTGAATCACTAGTTTATGAATAACTTTACTATAAAAATAGAATTTTTTTTCTATTTATTTTTTATTTATACTTACAACTAAATACTTATAGTTTTTTAGTGATTTCTTTTTTGCTTTTAGGTCACAAAAATTATAAACTTTCTGTTAGTGCCATTAGTTTTAAAATTTTGAATAGTTTAAATTGGAATTTTATAAAATTTGTGCGAATCACTAGTTTATGAATAACTTTACTATAAAAATAGAATTTTTTTTCTTCTTTGCTATTTATTTTTTATTTATACTTACAATTAAATACTTATAGTTTGATTTTAGGTCACAAAAATTATATTCTTTTTGCTATTGAAGAATATTATAGTTTTATTTTAGTTGATCATAACATAATATTTTAATTGATTGTTTTTATTTTCATAAAAGTTTTGTAGTTCATTCTATTTGCTATTAATTCATTCTTTGAGCTAAATGACTCTGAACTTGGAAAGCATTTCAAAATGAACTCTGAAAAGGTTGAAAGTTGGCATGGTATCATCATTTCACCCACATAGCATGTTCCAGAAAGTAGAGAGGGTTACGACAAAAACTTGATGCACTTCGTGTACAAAATGGACAATCACTTTCGAAGTATCAAAGTTTCGAACCATAAGACATGAAAGCATTTCAAATGAACTCTGAAAAAGTTGAAAGTTGGGATGGTATCATAATTTCACCCACATAGCATTTGCTTATTGCGGGAGAAAGTCTTCACTTTTTCTTCGCTTGTGTCATTTGCTTATTGCGCCGTAACCATGGATAATCTTCATTGTTTATCAGGATGCTTGGGTCAGCCTTGACATTGAAGGGAGGAATTTCATGAAACTTTTCATAATCTTCAGACATGTCTGTCTTGCCGTCCACTCCCAGGATGTCCCTTTTTCCTGAAAGAACTATGTGGCGCTTTGGCTCATCGTATGATGTATTCGCTTCCTTATCTTTTCTTTTTCTCTGTTTGGTAGACATGTCCTTCACATAGATAACCTTTGCCACATCATTGGCTAGGACGAACGGTTCGTCAGTGTACCCAAGATTTTTCAGATCCACTGTTGTCATTCCGTACTGTGGGTCTACCTGTACCCCGCCGCCTAACAGATTGACCCATTTGCACTTAAACAAAGGGACCTTAAAATCAGGTCCGTAGTCAAGTTCCCATATGTCCACTATGTAACCATAATATGTGTCCTTTCCTCTCTCGGTTGCTGCATCAAAGCGGACACCGCTGTTTTGGTTGGTGCTCTTTTGATCTTGGGCGATCGTGTAAAATGTATTCCCATTTATCTCGTATCCTTTGTAAGTCAATACAGTCAAAGATGGTCCCCAGGACAACAAGTACAACTCATCACAAACAGTGTTGTCACCTCTAAGATGTGTTTCCAGCCAACTGCAGAAAGTCCTGATGTGTTCACATATAATCTAGTCGTCGCACTGCTCCGGGTGTTTGGAGCGCAGACTGTTCTTGTGTTCATCGACATACGGGGTCACCAAGGTAGAGTTCTGTAGAACTGCGTAGTGTGCTTGAGACCAAGAATATCCGTCCCTGCATATTATTGAGTCTCTTCCCAGAGTGCCTTTTCCAGTCAGTCTCTCCTCATACCGCGATTTAGGGAGACCTATCTTGTTAAGGCCAGGAATGAAGTCAACACAAAACCCGATAACATCCTCTGTTTGATGGCCCATGGAGATGCTTCCTTCTGGCCTAGCGCGGTTACGGACATATTTCTTTAGGACTCCCATGAACCTCTCAAAAGGGAACATATTGTGTAGAAATACGGGCCCCAGTTGACAATCTCGTCGACTAGATGAACTAGGACGTGCGTCATGATATTGAAGAAGGATGGTGGGAACACCAGCTCGAAACTGATAAGACATTGCGCCACATCACTCCTTAGCCTTGGTACGATTTCTGGATCGATCACCTTCTGAGAGATTGCATTGAGGAATGCACATAGCTTCACAATGGCTAATCGAACGTTTTCCGGTAGAAGCCCCCTCAATGCAACCGGAAGAAGTTGTGTCATAATCACGTGGCAGTCATGAGACTTTAGGTTCTGAAACTTTTTCTCTGGCATATTTATTATTCCCTTTATATTCGACGAGAAGCCAGTCGTGACCTTCATACTGAGCAGCCATTCAAAGAAGATTTATTTCTCTTCTTTCGTAAGAGCGTAGCTGGCAGGACCTTTATACTGCTTCGGAGGCATGCCGTCTTTTTCGTGCAAACGTTGCAGGTCCTCTCGTGCCTCGGGTGTATCTTTTGTCTTCCCATACACGCCCAAGAAGCCTAGCAGGTTCACGCAAAGGTTCTTCGTCACGTGCATCACGTCGATTGAGGAGCGGACCTCTAGGTCTTTCCAGTAGGGTAGGTCCCAAAATATAGATTTCTTCTTCCACATGGGTGCGTGTCCCTCAGCGTCATTCGGAACAGCTAGTCCACCGGGACCCTTTCCAAAGATTACGTAGTGTAAATCATTGACCATAGCAAGCACGTGAACACCGGTGCGCATGGCGGGCTTCTTCCGGTGATCTGCCTCGCCTTTGAAATGCTTGCCTTTATTTCGACATTGATGGTTGGTCGGAAGAAATCGACGATGGCCCAGGTACACATTCTTCCTGCATTTGTCCAGGTATATACTTTTAGTGTCATCTAAACAGTGCGTGCATGCGTGGTATCCTTTGTTTGTCTGTCCTGAAAGGTTACTGAGAGCGGGCCAATCGTTGATGGTCACGAACAGCAACGCCTTAAGGTTAAATTCCTCCTGTCTGTGCTCATCCCACGTACGTACACCGTTTCCATTCCACAGCTGTAAAAGTTCTTCAACTAATGGCCGTAGGTACACATCAATTTCGTTGCCGGGTTGCTTAGGGCCTTGGATGAGAACTGGCATCATAATGAACTTCTGCTTCATGCACATCCAAGGAGGAAGGTTATACATACATAGAGTCACGGGCCAGGTGCTGTGATTGCTGCTCTGCTCCCCGAAAGGATTAATGCCATCCGCGCTTAAAGCAAACCATACATTCCTTGGGTCCTTTGCAAACTCATCCCAGTACTTTCTCTCGATTTTTCTCCACTCCGACCCGTCAGCGGGTGCTCTCAACTTCCCATCTTTTTTTCGGTTCTCACTGTGCCATCGCATCAACTTGGCATGCTCTTCGTTTGTCAACAGACGTTTCAACCGTGGTATTATAGGAGCATACCACATCACCTTCGCAGGAACCCTCTTCCTGAGGGGCTCGCCGTCAACATCACCAGGGTCATCTCGTCTGATCTTATACCGCAACGCACCGCATACTGGGCATGCGTTCAGATCCTTGTATGCACCGCGGTAGAGGATGCAGTCATTAGGGCATGCATGTATCTTCTCCACCTCCAATCCTAGAGGGCATACGACCTTCTTTGTTGCGTATGTACTGTCGGGCAATTCGTTATCGTTTGGAAGCTTCTTCTTCAATATTTTCAGTAGCTTCTCAAATCCTTTGTCAGCCACAGCATTCTCTGCCTTCCACTGCAGCAATTCCAGTACGGTACCGAGCTTTGTGTTGCCATCTTCGCAATTGGGGTATAACCCTTTTTTGTGATCCTCTAACATGCGATCGAACTTCAGCTTCTCCTTTTGACTAATGCATTGCGTCCTTGCATCGACAATGACCCGGCGGAGATCATCATCATCGGGCACATCATCTGGTTCCTCTTGATCTTCAGCAGCTTCACCCGTGGCAGCATCATTGGGCACATCGTCTGGTTCCTCTTGATCTTCACCAGCTCCCCCCGTTGCAGCATCACCGTATTCAGGGGGCACATAGTTGTCATCGTACTCTTCTTCCTCGCCGTCTTCCATCATAACCCCTATTTCTCCGTGCCTCGTCCAAACATTATAGTGTGGCATGAAACCCTTGTAAAGCAGGTGGGAGTGAAGGATTTTCCGGTTAGAGTAAGACCTCGTAATCCCACATTCAGTGCATGGACAACACATAAAACCATTCTGCTTGTTTGCCTCAGCCGCATCGAGAAACTCATGCACGCCCTTAATGTACTCGCGGGTGTGTCTGTCACCGTACATCCATTGCCGGTTCATCTGCGTGCATTATATATAATTAAGTGTCCAAATTAATAGAAGTTCATCATCACATTAAAACCAAAGTGCATACATAATTCTCATCTAACAACATATAGCTCTCTAGAGCATCTAATTAATTAAACCATACATTGAAACTATGTAAAACATTTCAATGCGAAAACAAATGCGATCATAATCGCAACCAAGGTAACAATTGATCCAACGGCATAATGATACCAAGCCTCGGTATGAATGGCATATTTTCTAATCTTTCTAATCTTCAAGCGCATTGCATCCATCTTGATCTTGTGATCATCGACGACATCCGCAACATGCAACTCCAATATCATCTTCTCCTCCTCAATTTTTCTTATTTTTTCCTTCAATAAATTGTTTTCTTCTTCAACTAAATTTAACCTCTCGACAATAGGGTCGGTTGGCATTTCCGATTCACATACATCCTAGATAAATAAAATCTATGTCACGTTGGTCGGCATAATTTTCATAAACAATAAATGAACCAATAGTTATGAAGATAATATACATACCAAATCCGAATCATAGACAGGACGAGGGCCGACGGGGGCGGATACCAAAACCATCGCACTATATAAGATGCAATAATAAATGTAAGAAAATGATACAAGTATCTATCTAAACAGACAAGTACGAATATTTTTCCTTTCAGAAAGAAGATAAGGACAAGAGGCTCACCACGGTGGTGTCGGTGATGAGATCAGCGCGGGTGATCGACGGCGGTGAAGACGGGGACGGGGAGTGACGGACCGCTAAATCTAGACAAATCTCGAGGAAAATGGAGCTTGGAGGTCGAGCTTCGAGAGGAGAAAGTTTAAGTAGTGTGGCTCGGGCATTCCATCGAACACCTCATGTGCATAGGAGGTGAGCTAGAGCACCACAAACCCCTCCCCTCGCCGGCCAGAGAAAAACAAAGCACTGGAGTGCTCTGCTCGCGGGCGAGGGTATATATAGGCACCTCATTGGTCCCGGTTTGTGGCAAGAACCGGGACTAAAGGGGAGCCTTTGGTCCCGGTTCAGGCCACCAACCGGGACCAATGGTGGTGGGCCAGGAGCGAGGCCCATTGGTCCCGGTTCGTCCCACCAACCGGGACCAAAAGGTCCAGACGAACCGGGACCAACGGCCCACGTGGCCCGGCCGGCCCCCTGGGCTCACGAACCGGGACCAATGCCCACATTAGTCCCGGTTCTACACTGAACCGGGACTAATGGGCTGAGCCGGCCTGGACCATAGCCCTGTTTTCTACTAGTGCTCGGATCGACGATGTTGCTAGGCACCTTGAGGGGGGGGGGCACGATTGCTTCACTTGTTCGCCGAGCTGGGCAATTTGTTTCCCAGCTGCTCGTCGTTCTTTCAGCCTTTGATCACTGACTGTACTTCCTGACCGCTCCGCTTCGGCCCATGTCTTTGCAATAATGCGCTCATAGTTGCCTTTCGGCGGAGACTTGGGTGGTTTTGCCAGGGCAGCCAGAGTGCGCTTCACTTTCACCGGATATACCTTCTCCTCCGGAGGTGGATGTCTCTTTGCTTTCAACCCTTGAAACCAGTCATCCACTTCGGTTCATGCGATCATCGCGTTCTCCTCCGGGCTCCTCTCATATGGTAACTTCTCTGGAGTCTTCAGAGAAGGACCGAATCTGTATGTCCTCCCGCCTCTGGTTGTACTGCTAGACGCCGACCGAGCAGACGGAGCGGTTGTCTTCTTTACTTGCTTACAAGGCGGAGGAGAAGGACTACGACGCGCCGGAGCAGCTGGAGCGGCGGCAGGTCTCTTCCGCCCTTGCTGACGAGGCGGAGAAGGAGGAGGCTGGCTGCTCGGGCGCGTCGGCGCATGCGGAGAAGGAGGCAGAGTGCCGCCACGCGCCGGAGAAGGAGCCGGCCGAGGGCCCTGATCGTCACTCGCCGGAGGAGGAGGCGGTGGAGGAGGCGGAGTGCCCTGACTCGCCGGAGGAGGAGAAGGAGGCGGAGGCGTCCAGTTCGGAAGGTTGATGAGCTCCTTCCGCCATAGGCATGGAGTCTTCAGAGCAGACCCCAGCCGAGTCTCCCCTTCACCGGTAGGGTGGTCAAGCTGGAGGTTCTCAAATCCCTCCGTTATCTCATCCACCATCACCCTAACATATCCTTCTGGAATCGGCCGGCAGTGAAAAGTTGCGCCGGGTTCAGTAGGATAAACAGAGCCAACAGCCGCCTTGACCTTCAAATTCATCCATTGCGTCATAAGGTGGCAATTTTGAGACTCCGCGATAGCATCCACGGGATAGCTGGCAGGAGCCGTCAAGGCATGCTCCGGCTGAAGCAGCTCGGTGGAAGCCACGCTGCTTCTGCGCTGAGATGGCAGGGTAGCTTCGGGGGAGGCTTCGGCAGTACGTTTTCTGCGATTTGCTTCTCGTTCCTCTATCGCATCTACCCTTGCTTGCAGCACCTGCATTTGGGTCTGCTGCACTTTTTTCCTCCTCTCATGGGATTTGTAACCGCCTGCGTCCGGAAACCCAACCTTCCACGGAGTGGAGCCTAGCATTCTCTCTGTCTGGAAAGAACGTCCCTTCTTGTGCTGCTTCGATATACTGCTTAAGCTTCCTGACTGGTATGTCCATTTGATCGTTCGTCCAAATGCACTTCCCTATTACAGGGTCCAAGGTTCCGCCAGCCCCGAAGAACCAAGTCCGGCAACGGTCTGGCCAGTTAATTGTCTCTGGTTCGATCCCTTTATCAACCAGATCATTCTCAGTCTTGGACCACTTAGGCCGGGCTACGAGGTAGCCACCTGACCCCGTGCGATGGTGAAGTTTCTTCTTCGCAGCATTTTGCTTGTTTGTCGCCGACATCTTCTTACTCTTTTCCGATGTCTTGTGGGCCACAAATGCGGGCCAGTGATCTCTGATCTTCTCATATCTGCCCTTGAATTCTGGTGTCTCATTATTTTCTACAAACTTATTCAGCTCTTTCTTCCACCTCCTGAATAGTTCTGCCATCCTCTTAAGAGCAAAAGACTTGATTAATTTCTCTTTAACTGGGTTCTCTGGATTATCCTCTGGCGGTAGGGTGAAATTTGACTTCAGCTCAGTCCAAAGATCATTTTTCTGCATATCATTGACATAAGACACCTCAGGGTCTTCTGTAGCTGGCTTAAACCATTGCTGGATGCTTATCGGGATCTTGTCCCTAACCAGAACCCCGCACTGAGCAACAAATGCGTTCTTTGTTCGGATGGGTTCAATCGGTTGGCCATCGGGCGCGATTGCTATGATCTCAAACTTTTCATCCGAGCTCAACTTTTTCTTTGGGCCTCATCTCTTTACCGAAGTTGTGCTCGATCCGGAGGGCTAGAAAAAAGAACAAAGACTTAATTAATATGTGTACATACCAAAACAATGAATGCATCAATCAGCTAGTCAGCACAGGCTTAACTAATATATAGACCTGGCCGGACTCGGTTCGGTCACCGGAGCCGTCATCACGGTCTCCATCTTGCACCGGCATTGGGTCACCGGAGCCGTCCTCATGTTCTTCTTCTTGCACCGGCATTAGGTCACCGTAGCCAGCTTGTTCACCCTCTCCTTCCAGACCATCGGTTTAGTTGAGAAACAACGAGACGGCATCACTTCCTTCTGCGATTATGTCCCTCAACAACGCTTCTTTTGCTTCGTCTAGGGCGGTGTCCATAGTTTCTACAAATATTTACAACATGGCAATTATTATTCAAACATAACAGATGGATATATTAGTGCCAAACTTAGAACTAGCTACCTAATCATAGTAAGCTATCGGGAGGGGTTATATATCGACAACGACGACACTACATCTATGTTCCTCGACGACCCTCGTTCCCGATAAAAAAAAGAGGAAGAAGAAGAAAAAAAAGAGGAGAAGAAAGAATAGAGGAGAAGAACTCCTCTATTCTTTCTTCTCCTCTTCTTCCTCTCATGTTCGAGAGGATCGCCGAGGGGTCGGGAGGTTGCGTAGTGTCAAAGGATTCAACAAAACCATGCCTTCATCATTAGGCGAAAGTAACATGTGCATGATGGTACGAAGCTCTTCAAAGTTATTCTGGAACGGAGTCCCAGATAGGATAATTCGCTTTTTGGTACAAAGTTCAGCAAGAGCCTTCCGAATATCGCTATTTGGAAGGCCTTTGCTGAATTCGTACCAAAACGCGGATTATCCTATCCGGGACTCCATTCCAGAACAACTTGCAGAACTTCGTACCAACATGCCCTGGTTACTTCCGGCTAATGATGAAGGCATGGATTTCTTCAATACTTTGACACTAGGAAACCTCTCTCGACCCCTTGGCGATCCTCGACCCCTCGAACCCTCGACGACCCTGGAACCCTCGACCCCTAGACGACCCTGGAACCCTCGACCCTCGATCCCTAGACCCTATAGAACCCTCGAACCCTCGACCCTGAAACCCTCGACCCTTGACCCCTTAACAACCCTCGACCCTCTACCCTAGTTCCCGACCGTCGACCCCTCGGCGATCCTCGACACCCTCGTTCCCGATAAAAATTAAGAAGAAGAAGAAGAAGAAGAAAAAAGAGGAGAAGAAGAAAGGAATAGCTAGAGGAGAAGATCGAAGAAAAAAGAAGAAAAAAAAGAGGAGAAGAAGAAAGGAATAGTGGAGAGGAAGAGAAAATAGAATATCTATTTTCTCTTCCTCTCCACTATTCCTTTCTTCTTCTCCTCTTCTTTTTCTTCTTTTTTCTTCTTATTTATTTCTCCTCTTCTTTTCCTCTCCTCTTCTTCTTTCTTTCCTCTTCTTATTTTCTTCTTTCCTATCCTTCTTTTTCTAAAATTGTAACTTTTGCATATATAAAACTTTTCTAAAATTTTAACTCTCTATATAAAACTTTCCTATCGGGAGGGGGTTATATCGACCCCCCCCCTCGTGTTGAAGAAAACGAAGAAGAAATAAAAAGAGGAGAACAAGAAAGGAATAGAGGAGAAGATCGAAAAAAAAGAAGAAAAAAAAGAGGAGAAGAAGAAAGGAATAGAGGAGAAGAAGAAAAATAAAAAAAAAATTATTTTTTCTTCTTCTCCTCTTCCTTTTCTTCCTATCCTCTTCTTCTCCTTTTTCCTCTTATTATTTTCCTTTTTCCTCTCCTAAATATATAAAACTTTTCTAAAAATGAAAGTAACCTAAAATGTACTAAATCAGAGAACATATATAGATAATCCTTTTCTAAATATTTAAACCTAACTTTTGCATATATGAACATATATACATAGAGAACATAAAAACATATATACATTTTTATAAAAAATAAAAATACAAAATACAAACATATATATGAAAAAAAAATCTGAAAAGAAGCAATTTACACAATACATATATACATAATATACACAAAGAGGCAATATACACAAGCATATATAATATATAAAAAACAAGGGAGGGGCGCCGGCCGTACCAACGGGCAGGGCGACGGCGACGGGCGGGGCGGGGCGACGGCGACGGGCGGGGCGGGGCGACGGCGACGGGCGGGGCGGGGCAACGACGACGGGCGGGGCAGGGGCGACGGCGACGGGCGGGGCACGGGCGACGGCGCGGGGCGACGGGGAGGGGGGCGGAGATGGCGCACGCAGCGATGAGGAGGAGGCCGGCGACGACGCAAGCAGCGACGGGGACAAGGCCTGCGGCGGCGCGGGGCGACGGCGACGGGGAGCGGGCGACGACGGGCTCGGGGCGGCGACGACGACGACGAACGGCCTGGGGGCGTCGATCGGGGGCGGATGGGAGCGGTTGGCGAAATTTTCACAAGTGCTACCTTATATACCCAGAGCAATGGTCCCGGTTCATGGCATGAACCGTGACCAATGCCCCCCTTTGGTCCCGATTGGTGCCACCAACCGGGACCAAATGCCAATTTTCAGCAGCCCAAAGGGCGGGAAGCGGTGGCCTTTGGTCACGGTTGGTGCCACGAACCGGGACCAATATCCCCTTTCATCCCGGTTGGTGCCACCAACGGGGACCAATGGCCTTGTGCTGCCCCGCGCCCAAAAGTTTAGTCCCACCTCGCTAGTTGAGAGGGCTCGGGAGTGGTTTATAAGCGCTGATGTGCCCACCCTCCCGAGTTCCTCTCAACTGCAGGCTTTCGGGCCTAATCTGTCACTGCAATGCCTGTGGGCCTACTGGGCCCGCTGCGGGCCTGAATCCTGGCCCATGGTAGGGTTTCTAGTCGTATTCAGGCCGTGGTGGCCCAGTAGGTGGCATTTTTTGTTTTTTGTTGCTTTATTTATTTTCTTTTGTTTTTTTCTTTATTTTTTAATTCTTTATGCTTTTAGTTTTAGAAAAATCATAAACTTTTTGTTAATGCCATTAGTTTTCAAATTTGAAAATAAATTTTTTGTTTTTTTGTTTTCTTTGTTGCTTTATTTATTTTATTTTGTGATTAACTTTACTATAAAAATAGTTTTTTCCTGTTTTTTGATTTGTTTTTTGCATTATTTATTTTATTTTGTTTTTTTGCTTTAATTTTTAATTCTGTTTGCTTTTAGGTTAGCAAAATTATAAACTTTCTGTTAGTGCCATTAGTTTTACAAAAATTATAAACTTTCTGTTAGTGCCATTAGTTTTCAAATTTGAAAACACTTTTTTGGTTTTTTTGTTTTCTTTGTTGCTTTATTTATTTTATTTTGTGATTAACTTTACTATAAAAATAGTTTTTTCCTGTTTTTTTGATTTGTTTTTTGCATTATTTATTTTCTTTTGTTTTTTGCTTTAATTTTTAATTCTGTTTGCTTTTAGGTTAGCAAAATTATAAACTTTCTGTTAGTGCCATTAGTTTTAGAAAAATTATAAACTTTATGTTAGTGCCATTAGTTTTCAAATTTGAAAACACTTTTTTAGTTTTTTTGTTTTCTTTGTTGCTTTATTTATTTTATTTTGTGATTAACTTTACTATAAAAATAGTTTTTTCCTGTTTTTTGATTTGTTTTTTGCATTATTTATTTTCTTTTGTTTTTTGCTTTAATTTTTAATTCTGTTTGCTTTTAGGTTAGCAAAATTATAAACTTTCTGTTAGTGCCATTAGTTTTAGAAAAATTATAAACTTTCTGTTAGTGCCATTAGTTTTCAAATTTGAATAGTTAAAATTTGAATTCTTTGAAAATTGTTTGAATCACAAGTTTTTGATTAACTTCCTAAAAAATGAGAATAGATGAAAGTTGAAAGTTTCTGTTAGTGCCATTAGTTTTAGAAAGTTGAAAGTTGAAAGTTGGCATGGGCCAGGGACTAGACATGAAAGTATTTCAAATGAACTCTGAAAAAGTTGAAAGTTGGGATGGTATCATAATTTCACCCACATAGCATGTGCATGTACAAAACGGACAATGGTAGCATGTTCGTGTGTTACAAAGTTGCGGGAGAAAGTCTTCACTTTTTCTTCGCTTGTGTCATTTGCTTATTGCGCCGTAACCATGGATAATCTTCATTGTTTATCAGGATGCTTGGGTCAGCCTTGACATTGAAGGGAGGAATTTCATGAAACTTTTAATAATCTTCAGACATGTCTGTCTTGCCGTCCACTCCCAGGATGTCCCTTTTTCCTGAAAGAACTATCTGGCGCTTTGGCTCATCGTATGATGTATTCGCTTCCTTATCTTTTCTTTTTCTCGGTTTGGTAGACATGTCCTTCACATAGATAACCTTTGCCACATCATTGGCTAGGACGAACGGTTCGTCAGTGTACCCAAGATTTTTCAGATCCACTGTTGTCATTCCGTACTGTGGGTCTACCTGTACCCCGCTGCCTAACAGATTGACCCATTTGCACTTAAACAAAGGGACCTTAAAATTAGGTCCGCAGTCAAGTTCCCATATGTCCACTATGTAACCATAATATGTATCCTTTCCGCTCACGGTTGCGGCATCAAAGCGGACACCGCTGTTTTGGTTGGTGCTCTTTTGATCTTGGGCGATCGTGTAAAATGTATTCCCATTTATCTCGTATCCTTTGTAAGTTAATACAGTCAAAGATGGTCCCCAGGACGACAAGTACAACTCATCACAAACAGTGTTGTCACCTCTGAGACGTGTTTCCAACCAACTGCTGAAAGTCCTGATGTGTTCACATGTAATCCAGTCGTCGCACTGCTCCGGGTGTTTGGAGCGCAGACTGTTCTTGTGTTCATCGACATACGGGGTCACCAAGGTAGAGTTCTGTAGAACTGTGTAGTGTGCTTGAGACCAAGAATATCCGTCCCTGCATATTATTGAGTCTCTTCCAAGAGTGCCTTTTCCAGTCAGTCTCCCCTCATACCGCGATTTAGGGAGACCTATCTTGTTAAGGCCAGGAATGAAGTCAACACAAAACCCGATAACATCCTCTGTTTGATGGCCCATGGAGATGCTTCCTTCTGGCCTAGCGCAATTACAGACATATTTCTTTAGGACTCCCATGAACCTCTCAAAGGGGAACATATTGTGTAGAAATACGGGCCCCAGGATGACAATCTCGTCGACTAGATGAACTAGGACGTGCGTCATGATATTGAAGAAGGATGGTGGGAACACCAGCTCGAAACTGACAAGACATTGCGCCACATCACTCCTTAGCCTTGGTACAATTGCTGGATCGATCACCTTCTGAGAGATTGCATTGAGGAATGCACATAACTTCATAATGGCTAATCGGACGTTTTCCGGTAGAAGCCCCCTCAATGCAACCGGAAGCAGTTGCGTCATAATCACGTGGCAGTCATGAGACTTTAGGTTCTGAAACTTTTTCTCTGGCATATTTATTATTCCCTTTATATTCGACGAGAAGCCAGTCGTGACCTTCATACTGAGCATGCATTCAAAGAAGATTTGTTTCTCTTCTTTCGTAAGAGCGTAGCTGGTAGGACCTTTATACTGCTTCGGAGGCATGCCATCTTTTTTGTGCAAACGTTGCAGGTCCTCCCTTGCCTCAGGTGTATCTTTTGTCTTCCCATACACGCCCAAGAAGCCTAGCAGGTTCACGCAAAGGTTCTTCGTCACGTGCATCACGTCGATTGAGGAGCGGACCTCTAGGTCTTTCCAGTAGGGTAGGTCCCAAAATATAGATTTCTTCTTCCACATGGGTGCGTGTCCCTCAGCGTCATTCGGAACAGCTAGTCTACCGGGACCCTTTCCAAAGATTACGTAGTGTAAATCATTGACCATAGCAAGCACGTTATCACTGGTGCGCATGGCGGGCTTCTTCCGGTGATCTGCCTCGCCTTTGAAATGCTTGCCTTTCTTTCGACATTGATGGTTGGTCGGAAGAAATCGACGATGGCCCAGGTACACATTCTTCCTACATTTGTCCAGGTATATACTTTTAGTGTCATCTAAACAGTGCGTGCATGCGTGGTATCCTTTGTTTGTCTGTCCTGAAAGGTTACTGAGAGCGGGCCAATCGTTGATGGTCATGAACAGCAACGCCTCAAGGTTAAATTCCTCCTGTCTGTGCTCATCCCACGTACGTACACCGTTTCCATTCCAAAGCTGTAAAAGTTCTTCAACTAATGGCCTTAGATACACATCAATGTCGTTGCCGGGTTGCTTAGGGCCTTGGATGAGAACTGACATCATAATGAACTTCCGCTTCATGCACATCCAAGGAGGAAGGTTATACATACATAGGGTCACGGGCCAGGTGCTGTGATTGCTGCTCTGCTCCCCGAAAGGATTAATGCCATCTGCGCTTAAAGCAAACCATACATTCCTTGGGTCCTTTGCAAACTCATCCCAGTACTTTCTCTCGATTTTTCTCCACTGCGACCCGTCAGCGGGTGCTCTCAACTTCCCATCTTTCTTTTGGTTCTCACTGTGCCATCGCATCAACTTGGCATGCTCTTCGTTTTTGAACAGACGTTTCAACCGTGGTATTATAGGAGCATACCACATCACCTTCGCAGGAACCCTCTTCCTGGGGGGCTCGCCATCAACATCACCACGGTCATCTCGTCTGATCTTATACTGCAATGCACCGCATACCGGGCATGCGTTCAGATCCTTGTATGCACCGCGGTAGAGGATGCAGTCATTAGGGCATGCATGTATCTTCTCCACCTCCAATCCTAGAGGGCATACGACCTTCTTTGCTGCGTATGTACTGTCGGGCAATTCGTTATCCTTTGGAAGCTTCTTCTTCAATATTTTCAGTAACTTCTCAAATCCTTTGTCAGCCACAACATTCTCTGCCTTCCACTGCAGCAATTCCAGTACGGTACCGAGCTTTGTGTTGCCATGTTCGCAATTGGGGTATAACCCTTTTTTGTGATCCTCTAACATGCGATCGAACTTCGGCTTCTCCTTTTGACTAATGCATTGCGTCCTTGCATCAACAATGACCCGGCGGAGATCATCATCATCGGGCACATCGTCTGGTTCCTCTTGATCTTCAGCAGCTTCACCCGTGGCAGCATCATTGGGCACATCGTCTGGATCCTCTTGATCTTCACCAGCTCCCCCCGTTGCAGCATCACCGTATTCAGGGGCACATAGTTGTCATCGTACTCTTCTTCTTTGCTGTCTTCCATCATAACCCCTATTTCTCCGTGCCTCGTCCAAACATTATAGTGTGGCATGAAACCCTTGTAAAGCAGGTGGGATTGAAGGATTTTCTGGTTAGACTAAGACCTCGTATTCCCACATTCAGTGCATGGACAACGCATAAAACCATTCTGCTTGTTTTCCTCAGCTGCATCGAGAAACTCATGCACGCCCTTAATGTACTCGCGGGTGTGTCTGTCACCGTACATCCATTGCCGGTTCATCTGCGTGCATTATATATAATTAAGTGTCCAAATTAATAGAAGTTCATCATCACATTAAAACCAAAGTGCATACATAGTTCTCATCTAACAACATATAGCTCTCCAGAGCATCTAATTAATTAAACCATACATTGAAACTATGTAAAACATTTCAATGCAAAAACAAATGCGATCATAATCGCAACCAAGGTAACAATTGATCCAACGGCATAATGATACCAAGCCTCGGTATGAATGGCATATTTTCTAATCTTTCTAATCTTCAAGCGCATTGCATCCATCTTGATCTTGTGATCATCGACGACATCCGCAACATGCAACTCCAATATCATCTTCTTCTCCTCAATTTTTTTTTATTTTTTCCTTCAACAAATTGTTTTCTTCTTCAACTAAATTTAACCTCTCGACAATAGGGTCGGTTGGCATTTCCGATTCACATACATCCTAGATAAATAAAATCTATGTCACGTTGGTCGTCATAATTTTCATAAACAATAAATGAACCAATAGTTATAAAGATAATATACATACCACATCCGAATCATAGACATGACGAGGGTCGACGGGGGCGGATACCAAAACCATCGCACTATATAAGATGCAATAATAAATGTAAGAAAATGATACAAGTATCTATCTAAACAGACAAGTAAGAATATTTTTCCTTTCAGAAAGAAGATAAGAACAAGAGGCTCACCACGGTGGTGTCGGTGATGAGATCGGCGTGGGTGATCGACGGCGGTGAAGACGGGGACGGGGTGTGACGGACCGCTAAATCTAGACAAATCTCGAGGAAAATGGAGCTTGGAGGTCGAGCTTCGAGAGCAGAAAGCTTAAGTAGTGTGGCTCGGGCATTCCATCGAACACCTCATGTGCATAGGAGGTGAGCTAGAGCACCACAAAGCCCTCTCCCCCTCGGCCAGAAAAAACAGAGCACTGTGCTCTGCTCTTGCGCGAGGGGGTATATATAGGCACCTCATTGGTCCCGGTTGGTGACATGAGCCGGGACTAAAGGGGAGCCTTTGGTCCCGGTTCAAGCCACCAACCGGGACCAATGGTGGTGGGACAGGAGTGAGGCCCATTGGTCCCGGTTCGTCCCACCAACCGGGACCAAAAGGTCCAGATGAACCGGGACCAATGGCCCACGTGGCCCGGCCGGCCCCCTGGGCTCATGAACCGGGACCAATGCCCACATTGGTCCCGGTTCTAGACTGAACCGGGACTAATGGGCTGACCCGGCTTGGACCAAAGCCCTGTTTTCTACTAGTGATGATAGCAACAGTACAACTAGATGCCAAAAAAATTATTCCGAATCGGTTTCTAGACAAAAGAATAGGCCTAATCCTCATCGATGAGTTGACAAAAAATATTGTTGATACTCAGTCATATGATGATGATTTTGTGAGAAGGGTCGTACTGGTTCTTATGGGTACAGTCTTAGCACCACAATCCACCAAGTTTGTTCCTTATCGTTATTACAAAATGGTGGAGGACGTTAACGCTATCAAGTCATACAATTGGAACGATTTCACGTTGGGGTGTGCATGGATGCTATTAAAAAATCAGTCAAAGATCTTGAAAAATTCAAGTGGCCTATCGGGAACTTGGCTCTTCTTCAGGTACAAGTCATTTCGTAATAGTTGTATGTACATATGATTTTTATGTGATCTATGTGTCTGACTAGTTGTGTTTACTATCATGCAGTATATATACTGGGAAAAAGTTGAGCCAATTGGTGTGGATACATTTGATCCTTTGACCATGAATACCCACTAATGCTTAACTGGCCAGAAACGGAAGGGAAAAAGCGAGACGACTATGACAACATGCACGGGCGTGACACCGGCAATGTAAGTCAATAAGTAAAGTCCTTCTTGGTTGCACATAGTAATTAGTTATATTTGTTATTTAATTTAATTTTTTGTTTGTTGTACAGATTGAAAACTGCGTTAGCGAAGAGTACAGACGTGCTAAGGTAGCACGTGAAGGGACTGCCCCAGAGGAAGAAACGAAGAAATCTAAACGGAAAGGTGGTGGCAGGAGTAGAAAGCCAAGCACGTCCACGGTTTCATCGAACACGACTTGTAGTATGGACCGTGTGATGACATACATAAAGCTGCTTCACAAGAGGTTCTCAATATACCCGAAATATGTGCACAGGTAATTTAGAAGTTGTATTGAACATGGTTTAATTGTTCAACTACTTATCGTGTTTCATTTGTGTTTGTAGATGGTAATGGAAAGGTTGAACATGGAAGGTGTGCTGTACAAACCCAATAAGAGGGACAACAATGACGAATTTGATAATGTAGGTGAAGGAGTTGGGATGGAGAATGGCCAGTACAAGTCATCAAAATATTGGCCAGATATTGATTCACCTACCGACGTAAAGGTACGAACATCTTTCACGGGTATCAATGATACCTCCGTGCCCGTTGATGACACGGGTGCTCCGGCGACGACACCGGGTAAAGGTGAAGCTACTGATCCTTTCATTATAGACGATAATGGAAACTCTCCATCTTCGGCATCAACTATACGTACAAAAGACTTTCTGTCTATGTCCCGAACCCCGCAGAATGCTGATATTTCTGGTGAGTCTATGGATGCTTTGTCACCAACAAAGTCCGAAGACACATTGGAGAGTTTCCCGGTAGAGAGCAACATAGGTAATGGTGAAGGCAGTCAGGAAAATGATGGTAAGCGCAAAAGAAAAAAGTCGAAATATTGCCAAGCCCCCTACGACATTCTCATTACCCGCAAGAAATGTGTTAAAAAAGTAAGTCAAGTACTACTTTATAATTCATTCACGCGTTATGTAAATTTTTTATTATTTTAATGACTGTAGCTGCATTGTTTTAGATCTGTTTGCATCGTCACCACATTCAATTCTATCAAGTTCTCTTAATATGACTCCGGATCACATAGAGGCGGCCAGAGTTTTTGTTGAGACTAGCATCGACAAAGAAGCATGCACACCGAACCGTGGTCGATATGCCGCCACCAGATGGGGACATATGCACGCCAGCTATGCTTCATGATGTCCTGACATTTAAATGGTTGCATGGCGCTGTAAGTATGAGTTTGGTTTTAACAAATCTCTCATTTGTACTTCACAAGTTGATAGAAATTTTTTGTTTATGTATGCAGATCATCAATGCATATTGTAAACACCTACAACATCGTGATTTTTCTGATCATTACATATCAACAACGTGGTTCCCTAAATTTATGTTGAGCAGGGCAAGGGAAAAGACCAAGTCAGTAAATGATTTCGACTCAGAACATGTTACAAAGAAAACAAAAGTCATCGCAAGAGTAATGGATGAGTATTTCAGACGGGACAATGTATTGCTTTCATATTTATTTGTTTTTATTAGACATTACTATTTAATTGCACTAACATCATTTGGTTACTATGTAGGCGTATTTTCCTATGCACGTTAATGATAATCATTGGATAACCATAGTGACGCACACCGTCAAGGAGGAGTTTCAAGTTCTTGACTCAAATTCTAAAGGCGCAATTAGCCAAAGAATTCGCAATATGATTGCCACCCTGGTACGCTATAATTTTCACACTCGCATTCAGAAAAATATTGAGTCATACATTAAATTCTGGTTTGTTAATTTGTTTTAGAGAGCTGAAATTTTTTCTAAGGATATTATGGAGGCCAACTCAACTCTTGAATCAAAAAAATTTCCAGATGTCTCATCGTGGCCAATTAATGAGTATAAAATACCGAGACAAAACGATGGGTAAGTTAAATGAGTACAAGGAAGTGCATGCTATATCCTAAGCTGATCACACATGTTTATTGCAGAGTGTCTTGTGGACTTTTTGTGATGTGGTGCATAAAATACTGGGACGCAGATCGCTAGACACATGAATTTGACCAGGAAGAGATTAATGAGTCAAGGCCACGTATTGTCGCAGAAATTATTTTTTCAGAGGTGAACAAATTAGAGAAGGTCAAGATGAAAATTGTTAAAATCATGAAGAAAGAATAAGTATTAGCATCGGTAGGGTTTTAGTCCCATAGAAGGTTTCCCTACCGTTGTTGGATATTTTGAACGATTGTAATGCGACATGGCATTGGGATAGATTTCGACAATTTTTCACGTTTTATTTATCGCTTTCGTGTGAGACTAAACATTTAAATGCGTGTGGGCAAGTAATATTTTTGCTGTCCTAAAATGTATCGGTTTGCGGCTGCGATGTTATATGTACTGTTGTTGTTTCTACTCGCGGCGGTCATTTATTTATTAGAAAATATCCCCGACGTCTTGAGTTGTCGCGATATGGACAAAACCTGCACAATTTCCCACGTCGATTGTGCTGGCAGCAGCGGCGCTGGATCCGACGAGGCAGTGGCGGGCCTGCGCAGTCCAGCTTGTGCGGGCTGGCGCGATTCGCCGTGCACCACGCGCGGGTCTGCTGGCCCAGCAGCCGACCGACCGACAGCGGCGCGCCCGGTGGCAGAGGTCTCGTCCCGCCCCACCCAACGGGCACATGCAACGATCCCGAGGGGGAATATGGCGATCTGTCGGCCCATAAACGACGCGCGTCGGGCGCGTGGGCCGATCCTCTTGTTGTGCGGATGGGGACGCTGGCGCATTGTGCTGACTAAGTTTAGTCCCACCTCGCCCGCGGAGAGACGCGCCGACCGGTTTATATACCCGCGTCTTCGCATTCTCACAAGCTCGCTACAGAACACTAATGAATGCCCTGTTGTACGCCGTGGCCTCCCCGCTCGCCGGCCGAAAGGCCTCCCACAAGGCGTTGTAGTATACTGTCCGTGCGTGCGCCCGGCCACGGGTGGGCTTTTTTTTCAAATATTTTTTTCACATACATTCAATTTAAAAAATGTTAATCAGTTGACAAAGTCATGACAGCAGTAACACACTCATACAAATATATCATGTTTCGCACATAATAATAGAAATCGCGTGTCTCATAACATCGAACAAGGTGGCATAAAGATTAACTCAAAGTGCCATTTCTCCAGTCCTTAAATAAATAAACTGAAAGTGTCAGTGCCTTCCATTGAACAAGGTGGCTTAAAGAATAAACTCAAAGTGTCATGTCTCTTATCCTTAAACAAATAAACTGAAATTGCGAGTGCGTTCAATTGATTAAGAATACTTCATCTTTATGCCCAGTTTCTACATAACAAATTGTAAACAACTCATCAAACAATTGTAAAGAGAGAACCAAAAAATAATTAAAATAATGTGAAACTTACTTTTCATTCTCAGCGCATGTTTGCCGTCTATGGCCCTCTTTCTTACAAATGCCACAAAGAGGATCGGGTTTTTTCTCAGAAAATGATTTTCGTCTTCCATTTTTTGTAACATTTGGATCTTTCTTTGCCGCCCTGTCGTGCTCTGTTTAGGGGCGCCCTTCGTGGAAACTTTCGCGGGATCACCTATGGCATCAACATGTTGTTCCGGCTGACGTGGCTCCTCATGCACATTTCTTCTACTACCAACAGGATCATTATCAGGGACCTTTTTATTCGCTATTATATTCTGCAGACACTGCATCAACTCATCAAAGACGAATGGATCATTTGAAGCAACATGAAAAGCTTCAGCTCCTGTTATATTGAGTTGACTATAGCGAGCACGCTGCTCTGCCCCTGTCCAACCCCAGCCAAACATGTTACTCTTTCACTGTGCAGGCAGCCCACCTCTCGCAACTTTCGACATCCTCTTAAGGATGCAACACTTAGGTATTTCAGATATTTTTAGATGAACCAACACATGCAGAATGTGTTTGCAAGGCAATCCTTTCCGAAGCATTCATCCACAACTGCAGTCTATCGTATTCTCAGAGTTTTTAGCTCGATAATTCACGCCGAACTAAAATTTGCGGTTATTTCTCCATGTCACGATGAAGGTGTGGCAGTCAACTCCCACTAGCGTCTCAAAAATCTCAAGCTCTTCCATCTTCTTCAGATCTTGTTGCAGAATATAAAAATTGGAATGAGTGAATACTTCGGCAGCATGCTTCTCAATATCCTTATATTCTGTGACTGATGGTGGCAATGACTGATTTGAAACACAGTCATCATGCGCATCGTTCTCACGTAGTCGAACTATGCAATTCTCATAATGCACAACTAGGTCAACAATAGTCATACCGCTGTCTAGGTGAAGCTGAAGACAAGAGTTAAGGCTTTCACTCCTCTGATTACTGCGTATACCCAGAAAAAAAACCATCTGACAGATATGATGCTGCCCACAGACTCCTCTTCCCGTACATCCTACTCAGCCACTCTTCTGTTTTATCAGTCTTCCATTTACGGACGAAAGCGTGCCATCTCGCCTCAAAGTTGGCTGGAGAGGTGGAGTAGTACAAGAGTGCCCTGAACTCATTTAGCGATTTGTAATTAAGGTGCTTCTGCATGTTTTTTCCGCGTGCCATGAGCAGAGACGGTGCAACACATCAACCAAAACAAACCGAATAGCTCGTATCATTGCAGCGTCTCCATTTGTGATGATTGACCTTGACTTTTTCTGACAATTGGCCTTCAGGAATGTCTGGAGCAGCCACACGTACGTCGCTTCGGTCTCGTCAGACACAATGACACAACCAAAAATTGTGGTGCAACGGTGATTATTTACACCAACAAAGGGGATGAACGACATACCATATCTGTTCATCTTATATGTGCTGTCGAACACAGTCACATCTCCATACAACTGATAGTCCCGCCGCGATTGTGCATCGCACCAGAACATGCTCTTCAAACGGCCCTCCTTATCGAGCACGTACTAAAAGAAAAAGTCTGGATCCTTCTCCTTTCCGCTCCTCATAATCCCGATTGCCGTGTTAGCAACACCCTTCGCAATCAACATCATTTTTTCTCGGCAACATAGGTTGTACACGTCTCGTCTCAGAAACCCACACTTATCATACGAGCCATACCTGCTAATAAAGTTGTCGACGATGATATGCTTTCTGATCCCAGCTCCTTCCATCGCCAAGATCTCAGCTATCTGGTGATCTCCCATCACTCGATGTGACCGCAGAAATACCACCTCATCTGGTCTAGCTAACAAATGGTTGTGATCATCCATAAAAGCTGCCACGAACCAAACTCCACGTCCTTTATCCAACTTCACGACTAAATGTGCGCCACACTCGCAACGAGTCTCAGGCCTTAGCCTGCGGATACGGCCCTCCGGGTTTAAAAATTTACTGAGATGTTTTCCTGCCCTCGAGCAAACGTATCGCCTATACCGAACAGCGGTTGAAAGTCCTTTTCCTCGTTTCACCTTATCTTTTCTGATACTGAATCCACGGTCTTTGGCTTAGTTATTATAGAACATGTAGGCCTCCCATTGTGATGCAAATGTCATACCCATAACCTTCAAATGTGTCTCCAGCGCACGTTGCTGGATTTCATCTTCCTCAATGTCCATATTAGCTCCATCCTCATGCTCATATTCATCATCACCACTCCAACCATCAAAGTTAGCCTACAATATTCCACATAAGCAAGTGTAAGTTGTCATTAACAAGTTTTTATTATTCAATGACATCTTAAATTTTGGACCGAACCTGGCTTATGTTATCCGCGAAAGATTCAACACCATGATTTTCCTCGTTCTGGACGTCAATATCCTCCTGCACATAAAAAAATCATATGCACATGTAAGTACCATCTGGTTCTTCATCCGACGAAAAGATTGTACACGACACTTACGTTTTCACTACAAGCACCCTCCTCCTTCTTTTCAAAATCCTCCTCAGGTAAATTATCGTACGACGACCAGGATTCATTGTCGCTGCCATCATCATCATATTTACTATCATTACCATTCGTACGATCAACACTATCGCTAACATCCCACTCACTCGTGTCCAAAAACAGATCCGTAAATGCAATTTCTTTATCCATTGAATGATCTCACAACCAACACTGCAATATTATAATAAAAATTGATCTATCAATTTTAAATCAAATTAAATGTACTACGATCATACAGATGACAACTTCTTATCTAACAAGTGATTGCACATAATTATTTACAGATACAATTTTTTTGACAAACTAGACGGCTTACATGGCGTGCACGTTCACTTTGGCCGGCCTGGCGTGGCTGCGGACAGCGAGGACGTTCCCGGAGAGGTTGACCACGTAGTTGCGGGCGGCGACGGCGTCCACGTAGGCCACGTCACCGCGATGACCTGCACGGAGGCGACATCACGTACGGCGGGCGACTCCAACAACGTCCGCGCTGGCCAGATCCCGGGTGAAGACGGGGAAAATGGTCGGCGATCGGCGGGGAAAGGCGGCGATCGGCCGGACAGGAAGACGTTGGAATTGGCAGCGTGATCACGGCTAGATCGGCGGGGAAAGGCGGCGATTGGCGGGTAAGGGCGGCGATCCGCGGGGCGGGGCGACGTTGGAACAGGCCGCGCGATCAACGCAGGTCGTGGTTTTTTTGTTTCGCACGACGGGGAGAGGGTAGATGCGAGCCGACCGTATCGGCTCGAGCCGTGCGCTCGGCTCTACCTGTATGGGCACGCCGCATACGGCGCAGGATACGTTAAGCACCGTATGCCAAAAATGCCCTTATACGTTAAGCGAGGGGGGTGTACGGAAGCAGACCTCTAGAGTAATAACTAAACTCATGACCCGATCATTGTGTTGCAATGTTTCGATCGTGGATGATATGAAGTCCTTGGCATTATGATAGGATGCATTTGATATATGTTCAACCAGAATATCATCAGATAGTGCCCATACGCATGTTATGTCGCTAGATTGCATTCAACCAGGGAGTTAATGGCACCATAAGTCTTGGGCTCCACAGAAAGAGCACACTCACCCGGTGACATATTGCAGTGATGGCTGATGTTCGTCTTAGGCAGCGACCTTGTGCTAACTTCCACAGGAAGTGTTCTCTTCGGTGGGACCTGAACCTGCCACAAAACTTCCATTGCAACATTTGTTGCATAGCATATGATTCAGATCATGCCCCATCGAGCCAGGCTTCCCTCTTATTCCTCATTTCGGCGCACATCTTGTAATCTAACCGAATGGAGATGATCCTAGGGCGCTCATATTGCCCGGCCCAGAAATTCAGCAGCGACCTCGCGCTTATAGGAACACTTCGGAAGATACATGCAAGGCGATGCAACACACAGTCCCACGTTCCACCACCAGAGTAAAGAAAACCGTTGACTAGAAAATTGAGCTAGCTTCTCTTGGTCCAATGATATGGAACAACTGGCTATAAGCGCAAGTTAGTTTCTCTAAGCATGAGTATGCTATCAAAATTAAGAAAACTTGACTACCAACGGAGCTAGTTTCTCTTCATCTCACTGCTTGAGTTAAGAAAATCACTAATGGGAACCCGTGCATCTTCTCTAATACTCCCTCCGGTCCTTTTTACTCTGCATATAAGAATTGTCTGAAGTCAAACTTCGTAAAGTTTGATCATGTTTATATGAAAATATATCAACATCTATAATGCTAAAGTTATACAATATAAATATTTGAGCCACGGCACATCTAATGATAATGATCAGTTTAGTACGCCATATTTTTGGTTCCTTTCCTTTCTTTCTTTTTGCTTTTAGGTTTTTCCTTTCTGTTTCTATTTTATTCTCATTAATTTCATTCTAGTATATCTTACCTTTTCTATTTTCTTATAGTTCATTCTGAGGAAAGAAGGAGCAACCCAGAATGTCATGAAGATACCAATAACAGTGCTACCATGACGGGCTCAAGCAAGATTTCCATGAAATCCCGCACCCCATTCATGTGTGAGAAGCAGCCTCATGTTGTTTGCTTCTGCTGCCAGACCCGCCGAATAACCCATGTTGAGCGCTATGGGACGAGTGCAAGGAAGAATGCCCCGCCCACGAGTTGTGATGTCAAGTGGCAATCCTATAATTCACCAGTGGAACTAAAATGCACCAAGTTAGGAAAGTTGCAAATAAGAAAGAATATGAAGAATAATGAAAACATTTTTTACGTAGAAAAACCCGATAGCCAATGGCGAAGACAGGGAGGCATGCCTCCCCACTTAATCTCATACTTTTGTGTATATATATGCTTGTTTTATGCTTTCAATCTGTCAGACTTAAGGAAAACACATGTATTTAGTGTGATTTAACCCCCTGCTATCAGAAGTTTGACTCAGTTGGTTTTCCTCATCTTTGATTCCTGGCCCGGCCACTACCCATGGTTTCCCCTCTTTCCTCCTCATCAGATTCTTTAGGTCCTCCCCCTGGCTATGATGTGAAAGGAAAATATTTGTGTCCTAATGATATTTCTGGTGATTCTCAATGTTTCTCAGAAATAGGCCCGGAGAGCTTGCTTGCTTGGAAGAGTTATTTTGCTATGGGTTCTGAAGAGCAGGAGGCAGTTAAGGTACCTCCTAACTAGGTTAACTTTATTTGTGCTACTCTTATGAATCCTGAGAAATTTGGGTGGGCAAAAATGTTCTTGCTTTCACCTATGTGGCAAATTATGCATGAGGGAGTAGATCATGAGACTGCTTATAATTTCTTCATTCCTGACAACCGTCCGGCTTCTGGAATTCCTCAATGTCTTCAGGTCTATGACTCTGAAGATGATCATAGCCTCAGTACACCACAGTAGGAACCCATTGTGGATAAGCATCTCTCAGTCAAGAGGAAGGACAGAGGCCCAGTTGTTGAATCTGAGGTAAGAAGAAGTACTAGATTACAACAGTTGAATAAAGGATATAAGCACAAAACCTGTCAAAATGTAAATTGCATGGCCTGCCAAGCTAAGCCTCCAGTCTTCTCTTCTAAAGTGATTAGAAATCTAAACACTTCTTATTGCAAGGTTGATCCCAAGGCTGATGCAATCATGCAGAAGAAGAAGCCCAAGAAGGGAGGGAAGCAACCACTCTGGAGGGATTAGAAGCTCTGTCTCAGCTCCTTTGTCCTTGGAATCACTTTTGTTCTCTAGTAGGTCATCAAAGAACTTTTATTGTAATAGTTATGATGAGGCATCTTTTGAAATGCTGACACCTGAGGATCTGTATGACCATTATTTGCCATAACTTTAATGTGTGGATGGGTGGCTCTGCTTGGGTACTGTGCTTTTGCTGGTTTGTTTTGGTGTTCTCGGTTCTGGTCTCGAGATATTTGCTATCTTTTCTCTCATGCACTCATCCTGGAAAATATTAAACTGGAATGTTAGAGGCATTAATTCGAGTGATAAATGGCTGGCAATTTCCAATAAGATAGAGGAATCAGGTTGTGCTGTTATTAGTCTGCAAGAGACAAAACGAGAAAGTTTTGATGCTGCTTATATCAGAAAATTCTGCCCGAGAAGATTCAACAAGTTTGAACTTTCTCCCTCTGTAGGAGCCTCATGGGGTTTACTAATTGCTTGGAATGAAAATCTCTTTAGGGGGGAGTGCTTTTTCAAAAACTCCTACTCGATCTCAGTTAGATTCCATTCTAAACAAACAGGAGACTGTTGGATATTAACTAACATCTATGGCCCATGTGATTCTGAGGGCAGGCAATTTTTTTTGCACTGGCTTGCCAACATACAAATGCCTCACAGCACTGATTGGATTTTGGCTGGGGATTTCAACTATATCAGACACTCCTCTAATAGGAATGATGGGCAGGGAGACTTTAATCACATGTTACAATTTAATGACACTATTAGCACTCTGGTATGGTTGAAATTCCTTTGAAAGAAAGAAAATTTACTTGGAGTAACATGCAACAAGCTCCACTGCTTGAGAAAATTGATTGGGTATTCACTTCTGAATGTTGGACACTCAAGTACCCAAACACTTTAGTTCTTCCTCTAGCAAAGCCCATCTCAGATCACATCCCTTTTGTTATTAACATTGGCACTTGCATCCCAAAATCCACAGTGTTCAGATTTGAAAATTTCTGGCTCCAACATCACAACTTCAAAGACACTATGGCTGCCAATTGGAACCAGCCTTTATATGAGGAAAATAGTGCAAAGTTGATCACAGCAAAATTTAAGAGGCTAAGGAAAGGACTTAAGCTTTGGAGTAAAAATCTGTCCAATCTTGCTGCTCTCATTAAAGCCACAAATAATACCATTTTTATGTGGGATTTTTTTTACGAATTCAGACCATTGTCTGCAGATGAAAGTACTGCCAGAGAAATTTTGAAAGGGCACCTTCTCAAGTTGCTATCATACCAGAGAATTTATTGGAGGCAGAGGGCCACAATCATAATAGTTAAATTTGGTGATGAAAATTCAAAAAAATTCCAAGCCAAAGCCTCCATCAAATACAGAAACAACTACATTCACACTCTGCAGGATGAACAAGGACTGGAACATGCTGAGCACCATGCGAAGGCAGCTGTTATCTGGAATTCTTTTAGGAAAAGGCTAGGTGAAACTACAGACACTATAGATCCCTTAAATCTGGTTAACCTCATTCAAAGGGTTGATGGTTTAGAAGAACTAGAAAGGCCTTTCTCCAAAGAGGAAATTGATGAGGTAGTTCAGAATTTACCTTCAGACTAGGCTCCTGGGCCAGATGGATTTAATGGGGACTTCATCAGAGCCTGTTGGGATATTTTGGCGAAGGATTTTTATCAGTTAATTCACGATTTTCATGAAGGAAAAATCTCCTTGCAGAGCATCAATGCTTCCTTCATAACCCTTGTCCCAAAGAAAGACTCTCCTTTGAGCACTAATGATTACAAGCCCATTTCTCTGCTCAACTGCACCATCAAGATCATTACAAAACTTCTTGCAAATAGGTTACAAATAGTGATATCGAAATTGGTGCACAAAAATCAGTATGGTTTCATTAAGCAGAGAACTATTCAGGACTGCCTGGGATGGGCCTTTGAATACCTTCATCAATGTCATCAGTCAAAGAAACCCAATATTGTCCTCAAATTGGACTTTGAAAAGGCTTTTGACTTAATTGAGCATGAAACAATAATTGCTATTCTAAAAGCAAGAGGTTGTGGGGATATGTGGATCAAATGGATGAACATGATCTTCTCCTCTGGCAGCTCCTCTGTTCTTCTCAATGGTGTGCTAGGGAAAGTTTTCTTTTGCAAGAAAGGTGTAAGACAAGGAGATCCTCTTTCTCCTCTGTTTTTTGTTCTGGTAGCAGATATTCTCCAACCCATTCTGAATGAAGCTATGGGACACAACCTCATCAGTCCACCAATCCCAAGTCAGTCCTGTCCTGATTTCCCAGTAATCCAATATGCAGATGACACAATCCTTGTTTTACCAGCCCAGCCTGTTCAACTTGCTCATGTCAAAAACCTTCTTCTGCACTTCACTGCTTTCACTGGCCTCAAGGTGAATTATGAGATATCAATTCTGGTCCCAATCAATGTACCTGAAGAAGAAATACCTGCTCTGCTGTCAATGCTGGTTGCAAGCGTGGAAGTTTTCCTTTCACATATCTAGGTCTGCCTATGAGTACATCAAAGCCAAGAATTGAAGATTTCAACCCAATTTTACAAAGGATTGATAGAAGTCTAACTGGCTGCTCGACTCTTTTGTCCTATGATGGTAGGCTGCTTCTACTTAAGTCAGCGTTTGCTTCACTGCCCATTTTCTTCATGAGTTCACTGGCACTGCCAGTAGGAGTTATTGAACAACTAAATAAATTCCTTAGAAGATTCTTTTGGAGAAAATATGGTATGGAGGAGGGAGGCACAGCACTTATCTCCTGGCAGAAGGTTTGTAAGCCCAAATTGCAGGGAGGACTTGGCATTCTGGACATTGCAACCCACAACAAGGCACTTCTCATGAAGAATTTATGCAAGTTCTTAAACAGGGCAGATATCCCTTGGGTTAATTTGATCTGGGAAAAACATTATCAACATGGGCCCCCAACTGAGCCTAGGGTTGGATCCTTCTGGTGGAAAGCTCACATCTCTCTTTTAGAGGATTTCAAGAATATTATGGAATGTAAGGTTGTCTCTGGTGAGACTGTTCTTTTGTGGAAGGACAAGTGGATGGGTGAACCACTTTATATACAATTTCCACATCTTCATTCTTTCTCCTCAAATCATTCCATCTCTGTCAAATAGTTCCAAGAAGCAGATGACAGAACTCACAATTTTCAACTTCCATTGTCCAATCTGGCTTTCAATCAACTACTGCAGCTAGATAATCTCTTACCACAATTGATACAGTCTGCTAATGATCAGTGGAGTCATGATGGGAAAACCAATTTCTCATCTGCCAGAATTTACAACAACTTAATCCCACACTCAGCAGAGCATCCAATCTTCAAGATGATTTGGAAGAGTAAAAACAGGTTAAGGCACAAAATTTTCTTCTGGTTAGCTGCCCATGAAAGAATCAGCACCAGAGCCTTTCTTCAAAGAAAAGGGATGCATCTTGATGACCCTCACTGCCCAAACTGTAGTCAAAGTGCTGAAGAGACAGTGATGCATCTTCTCTGGGACTGTCCTTTTGCCCAAGATTGTTGGCATTCCTGAATACCTAGTAAGAAAAGAGGGACTTCACTATATGAAGATCTGGTCCTTGCCTCAGAACATTTTCCCAAGAAATTTTCTACAGAGCTCGTAATTCTTGGTTGCTGGAACATATGGACTCAAAGAAATGGCAAAGTTTTTAGAGGCCTGCAACAGACACTTCAATGTTGGAGATTTTTCCTAAAGCAAGACATTAACCTACTTCAATTCAAGATTAAGGAAAAGCACATTCATAGCTTCAACCTTTGGGTCGGGAATAATCGTAATATGTTTGGTTCTATCCCTAGAACAGTTGTAGGTTGATTTACTTTGGCCTCATGGAGGCTTGTACTTGTACTCTTTTTTGGCTTAATATATCACCGTAGAACGATTGTTCTACGGTTTCACGGTCAAAAAAAACTACCCATGGTTGGAAATCGTGGGCACTTAACAGTCACTCGCAATCAATTGTCGATGTTTGTCAATAGACAATATATTTATATCAATAAAACACCTGTATAAGTTTGTCATTTTTTTTATTTTGATGATCCTCTACAATCAGCTACACGTCCGAACAAAACAACTGGTACCATGTATGACTTATGCGTAGCGAGCTAGGCGAGACATGAATAGTGCTGGCCAGTCTATCTCCATGGGCACGCCTTCCGTAACCATGCCCGAGAACTGCTGGTCTGCCGCTTCCACAAAAGTAAGAGACTGGTCCGTTCCTTTCTCGTAGTTCAATTGCAGCCTCGAGTTGACAATGAGTGTCCCGCTCTTCTCTCCGGACCACAAGCTGCGCACTGGATAGATACTGTACTGTTGGGGTGGTTTTAGCTTCATTGCCCTAGTGCGGACGTGTGTACCGTCATCTCCTTGAGCCCAGGTTTCTACGTAGTCGTAGATGCCTTCTATATGACCTCCTGTAACGTGGAAGCAGAACAACAAGACCTTCCCGTCGACTGTGGCTAGATATGTGGGCGAAGGTAGAATCCTCGTCGGCGGGAATGAGATTTTTGTTAAGACGAGGCGCTCGCTCTCGGCGCTCACATCAATGGTGGAAAGCTGGGACCTGGCATTGTAATCTATGTACGTGAAGAGCCAGCGTGCCACGCCGCCGCACACCACCGCCACCGCGTCTGGACAGTGCTTCCAGCCGATCCCAAAGCCTTCGGTGAAGCACTCGCTGTGCGTCGTTCGGCTCGGTTCGTGGGATGTAAGCATGCGCAGGTCGCAATGCAGCTTGTTCCGGCCGTAGACGTTGATGCTCATGGCTAGCACCTTGAAGAGGCCGCTCGAGGAGCCGCAGTCCTCACCGGTCACCACGGCGTAGTTCATGTTGACCGACGACATGTTCTCCAGTGGGGCGAGAGCGTGGCAGGTGCCAGAGAAAGGATTGCACACGGCCAGGCGGATGCTCTCGACACGGCCGTAGGTGACCTGGCCCAGGCGCAACAGGAGGAAGCACCCGCGGGCTGCGAGCGGCTTTGCGCCGTCCAAAAGGCCGGCCGCGGCACCACGGACCGAGGAGGTGAGGAACCAGCGGCTGGGGCCGAGCACGGACTGCGGTACAGGGACGAACACCGGCGGCACACACGGGTCGGAAAAGTCCTTGTACCTGGAGTCCTGATTTCCTACAGCGCACCGTTGCATGGTGAAGAAGCCGATGAGGGCAGACGAGTGGCTCGCGCCCTCTGGCCAGGGGTGGCGGAGGAAGGAGTGGTCGGCGACAAGGCCGCACCACCGCTTGCATGCTGTGGTTCACCGGAACGGCACGGCGACATCTGCCATGGCCACGCGTGCCAGGACCTCGAGGAGCAGGTCGTCCGGGAGCAATGGCACATCGTTGTTGGCGCAAAACCATAGCCCTAGTTCTCCTCTCTCTCTATCACTGAGCTCTCTCTCTCTCTCTGAAGCCGTGGCGCGAACCAATGACGGAGAAAGAAGAAGAAGAAGAAGAGGAACACGGTGGATTGCCGGCGCACGAACGCCCCGCCGCAACAACGGCGATCTTGTTTTCTCTGAGCACGAACTCAGCCCATGGCTATTACAATGTCTAAGGGGGAGTTCTTATACCTTGGGCCACGTCTGGGCACGCACCCACGCCCCAGTCCATACCGAGCGCCTGGTTCGGCCCGCTCCGCCCGCGCCCGCGGCATGCATGCACACGCCCGGGTCGTGGTGAGCCCGCCAGGACCAACTCCACGCGCCCCCTTTCTTGCCAACTAACAGCACACACACGCACGTACGGTGTAGCCACGCACGGTCACCCCCGTGCACCACACGCGCGCGCACACACACACACCTACACCGCGGTCCCGACGCGCCCGACGTGTCTAGTGCGCGCCCATACACGCACGGACGCACCAGCCGTGCCGAGCTCGTCGCCGCGGCTTATTACACACAACACTCGCGTCCTAAGCCGCGGCTCAGAGTAGGCTGCCGTCCTTGACGTCGTCGTCGATCAGCAGTGCACGTTCCCTCGCCGGCTCGTTCCGCAACTGAGGGCAATCGCGTTTGAAATGGCCGTGCTCGCCGCATTTGTAGCAGCGTCTGCGCCGGTTGCCGCCGAAGCCCGACGCCACGCTCCGCACGTTGTCGTCGTCCCGCGCACCGCCCTGCTGCCGATCCTGAGCTCGCCATTGCGCCGCCGTGTACATGAGCGGGCCGTCTGCTCGCTCGCCGCCCGCCTGCCCACGCTACCGCAGCCGCTCGTTGAACGCCTATAGACGCCCGAGCGCTTGCTCGACCGGCATTGTCGTGACGTCGCAGAACTGCTCGATCCCGGCCACCGCCGCGTACATGCGATCCGGCACAAAGTCAAGCAGTTTCTTCACTAGCGCGGCATCCTCCAGCGTCGAGCCCAGCCCCGCGAACCGCGCTGTCATCGCTCCGAGCTTGCCGGTGAAGCCATCCAGTGTGTCGCCCTCCGCCATGCGCAGGAGCTCGAACTCCCCTCGGAGAGTACCCAGCCGCGCCGCCCGCACGCGATCCGCGCCGACGAACTGCGCCTTCAGGCTCGCCCACACTTCCGCCGCCGTCTTCTTCGACGCCACCTGTAGCAACAGGTCCTCACCGAGCGCGCCCAGCAGATACGCCCGCGTCGGCTTCTCCTTCTTCGCGATCACGGTCGCCGCGGCATCCTCCGGCACCACCACTGCCTCCCACAGCCCTGGCGCATCAAGGTTTTCCTCGACCTTGATCGCCCAGGCCTTGTAGTTCTCTCCGGTGAGCAGCGGCACCGGCTGCGGCAGTGAGCTGCCCGCTCCGCCGGCGTACGGGACAATGGACATCGCCGGCGAGCTCCGATATTCCCGTGGCTCTGATGCTAATTGTTGGCGCAAAACCCTAACCCTAGCTCTCCTCTCTCTAGCACTGAGCTCTCTATCTCTGAAGCCGTGGCGCGAACCAACGAAGGAGAAAGAAGAAGAAGAGGGACACGGTGGATTGCCGGCGCACGAACGTCCCGCCTCAACAACGGCGATCTTGTTTTCCCTGAGCACGAACTCAACGCGTGGCTGTTACAATGTCTAAGGGGGAGTTCTTATACCCTGGGCCACATCTGGGCACGCACCCACGGCCCAGTCCACGCCGAGCGCCTGGTCTGGCCTCGCTCCGCCCGCGCCCGCGGCATGCACGCACATGCCCGGGTCGTGGTGAGCCCTGTTAGATTAGGAAGCGTTCCTACTCCTCGATGAGGAGCCGCGTTTGATTTATATTGATATGAGGCAAACAGCCATGCCTTGGCTTACAAGCAAGAGGAGACCGATCACATGCGATCAGGTCGTTACAAGACACCTGGATAGCTACGGGAGAGAGAGAGAGGATATGTTGGTTGAGATTACAAGTAGAGATAAACATAAATTCTAACACCCTCCCTTAATCTCAACTATCCTAGGTTCAAATTCCTCTTGAATTCTTCAAATGGTTTTGCTGGCAGTGCCTTGGTAAATCCATCATCTACTTGATCTTTGAAAGGGATGAACCGTATCTCAAGTTTCTTGTCTGCAACTCTTTCACGTACGAAGTGAAAGTCAATTTCAATATGTTTTGTTCTGGCATGAAATACAGGATTTGCAGATAAGTATGTTGCACCCAAGTTGTCACACCAAAGACATGAGATACGATTTAACTTAACTCCCAGTTCCTCAAGTAGTGACTCTAACCAAATGATTTCGGCAGTGGCATTTGCCAAAGATTTATACTTAGCCTCTGTACTTGACATTGATACTGTTGTCTGCTTTCCTGCACACCAAGAGATGAGATTGGACCCAAAAAAGACTGCAAAGCCTCCAGTTGATTTTCTGTCATCACTACAACTTGCCCAATCAGCATCAGAAAATGCATTCACAAGTGTAGAATTGGAACGTCCGAAATTAAGGTCCAAACTCACAGTGTGTTTTATATATCTCACAATCCTCTTGGCAGCTGACCAGTGTGCAGTGGTAGGAGCATGCAGATACTGACAGACTTTGTTAACAGCAAATGAGATATCTGGACGTGTAAGTGTCAAGTACTGTAATGCTCCAACAATGCTTCTATACCTCGTACTTTCTACCTCTTGAAGGGGTTCCCCTTCATAAGCTGAGAGTCTTTCTGAAGAGGACAGTGGAGTAAGTGCAGGTTTACAGTTTTTCATTCCCATGCGAATCAGAAGCTCATTGGCATATTTCTCTTAATTCAATACTATGCCATCCTGAGTTTTCTTAACCTCAATACCTAGAAAGAAGTGTAGATCTCCTAGATCCTTCAAGGCAAACTCTGAGCTCAAGTCATGTAGAAGAGCATCAGTAGCATCTTGTGATGAACTTGCAATAATAATATCATCAACGTAGATAAGCACAAAAATGACTACTTTTGCCTTGTTGTAAATGAACAATGATGTATCAGCCCTTGATGCAAAGAAACCAAGACATCTTAATTGAGTGCTCAACCTAGAGTACCATGCTCTAGGTGCCTGTTTTAACCCATAAAGTGACTTGTCAAGTTTGCATACATAATGTGGTGTTTTCTTACTCACATACCCAGGTGGTTGTCTCATGTAAACTTCCTCTTCCAGAACACCATGCAAAAACGCATTCTGTACATCCAGCTGACTCAAACTCCACCCCCTTATGTAAACTTCCTCTTCCAGAACACCATGCAAAAACGCATTTTGTACATCCAGGGTCTGCGGATGCAGGAGATCCCGCCACGCCTGGTGCATGCATGCAGGGGGACAGCGACGTGGAGCACGAGGGGGATGCGGCCCCGCCTGCTGATGATGTGGAGGCGCGGGGCTGGCTGGACGAGGCAGGGGACCGTGGCATGAAGCACGAGGAGGATGCAGCCCCGCCTGCTGGTGACGTGGAGGCGCGGGGCTGGCTGATCGAGGGAGTGTGCCCGCGCCTGCTGAACCCATGATCCAAGGACGATTGCGTCCCAAGATCCAAGGCCAACGGCCGCACAGGAGTTGCTGGTGCCGCCGGATCAGCTCTGTTTTCAGCGTCGTTTTCGTCTTCTTGCAGCACATGAAATATCCCTTCGTTTTGATTATTCTGAACACCATTTTGAGCGCCGTTTTCGTTGCCAACCTGCATAGGGACAAGAGCAGAACTGGTGCTATCAATATTATCATCATTTTGGTCAGTGCAATTGTCTCCCCCTTGATCAAAACTCCGGAGATTTTCAGGAAGGAGAAGAATTTCTTTTCGAAGGACGGCACCGGCGTTGGGATGTAGAGATGCAAACAGAAAGATGGACTCATCGAATACAACATCTCTGGATATATAGATTCTTCCTGTAGGGACATCCAAGCACTTGACTCCTTTGTGCATGGGACTATATCCTAAGAACACACATCTCTTTCAACTAAAAGCAAGTTTATGTGTATTGTAGGGCCGAAGATTCGGCCAACATGCACAACCAAAGATGCGAAGAGATGTGTAATCTGGTGTTATACCAACGATTCGTGTGATGGGTGTTTCAAGTTTGATGACCTTACTAGGAAGCAGGTTGATAAGGTATGTAGCAGTTAAAAAAGCTTCATCCCAGAACTTAAGTGGCATGGATGCATTAGCTAGTAATGCAAGCCCTACATCAACAATGTGACGGTGCTTTCTTTCAGCAGACCCGTTTTGTTGGTGAGCATGAGGGCAAGAAACATGATGAGAAATGCCAAGTTTTTGAAAGAATGAGTTGAGTTTCTCATACTCACCTCCCCAGTCTGTTTGCATGGCAATAATTTTAGAGTTTAGTTTGCGTTCAACAAGATTTTGTAAGTTGATGAAAACTTGGAATACATCAGATCTTTTCTTTAACAAGTAAATCCAAGTACATTTACTATAGTCATCAATGAAGCTTACATAATAGGAAAATCTTCCAACGGAAATGGGGGCTGGCCCCCATACATATGAGAATATGAGTTGCAATGGTGCAGTGGACACACCGGTAGAGATAGGGTAAGGTAATTGATGACTTTTTGCTTGTTGACACGGATCACAAACTGACTCAACACTAGGCTCATAAGAGAGCTTATTCTTGCTAAGGACGTATCTAACAATTACTGAGGACGGATGACCCAAGCGACTGTGCCACTTTGCTGAGGATGGCTTGGTGACGAGATACGCTTGTTTATTTGAGGCTGATGATGATGATGATATGAGTGGGTAGAGACCTCCCACACACCATCCTCTAAGAATGATTCTCTGTGTGACCAGATCCTTAACCAAGAAAAAATAGGGATGAAACTCTATGAGAACATGATTATCACGAGTGAATCAATGAACAGAAATAAGACTTTTTGTTGTTTCAAAAACATGTAGAATATTTTTCAGATGCAAATTTTTTATGGGTTTTTAACAATTGAACTACCAATATGTGTTATTGCCATACCAGAACCGCTTGCCGTGTGGATTTGATCGCCTCCGTTGTACTTCTCCCACATTGTCAGCTGATCAAGTTCTCCTGTGATGTGATTGGTGGCTCATGTGTCGGCATACCAATTGGTATCTGCGCCGTAGGTGGCTGCATGCGTCGCCTTCTCTTCTGGTTCTCCATCTTCATAGCGCCACCAGCAGAGCCGCGCCCCCCTGGATGATATTTGAGGCATATCTAGCACTCAGGGTTGTCGCGCTACTGCTGATCACACACCTATTGCGGTTGGTTTTGTCGCTGGCGCCCTCTGTAGCCGTTTCCGCTGCGAGCAGGAGAGGGCTGTCGATCTCCACTGTCGCGCCCCCTTGTGCCACGCCCGCGGTAGGGTTTCCCGCGACCTTGGCCGCAACCTCTGTAGGCTGCATTTGCAGACGTGTGGAAGCCACCAGAAGACGCATCGCCCAACATCTCCATTCTCTGGTCGAAAGCAGAGATTTGGGCAAAGAGATCGTCGGCGGTGATCGTGTTATTGATGGCGCCGATCGCTGCGACCACGGGATCGTAGTCACGGTCCAGCCCTGTCAAGATGTAGTCCACCATCTCCGGGTCACAAACCGGACGGCCAGCGGCTGCTAGCTCATCGCCGAGACTCTTCATCTTGGCCATAAAGGCAGAGCTCGACATGTTGCCCTTTTTAGTGTTGGTGATCGCAATTCTCAGATTTGTAATCCGAGACTGCGATTGGGAGGCGAAGATGGCTATCATCATTGTCCACAACTCGAAGGTGGAATCCTTCCCGATGACCTGTGCAAGTATCTCTGGAGTCATGGAGTTCAGTAAATATGAGAGCACATGTTGATCTTTGGCAATCCAGGCCGCATATAGCGGGTTCGGCGCCATGGCCGTGGTCTTGTCCGCCTGCGTGGTCTCCACCATTTTGGGCGGAGCTGCGTCGCTGTTGTCCAGCAAACCAGTCACCTGCGCGCCTTGCAGGGATGGTAGGACTTGTGCCTTTCAGAGGATGAAGTTTCCTCTTGCAAGCTTTTCAGTCGGCGGTGACCCGAGGTTGAGGGCGACGGACGACGAGGAAGACATGGCGACGGCGGTGGCGATTGTGGTTTGTGGTTTTGTTGTGGCTAGATGTGTAGGGAAGAGGCGGCTCTGATGACCATGTTAGATTGGGAAGCGTTCCTACTCCTCGATGAGGAGCCGTGTTTGATTTATATTGATACGAGGCGAACAGCCATGCCTTTGCTTACAAGCAAGAGGAAACTGATCACATGCGATCAGATTGTTAGAAGAAGATCTCCTGGATAGCTACGGGAGAGAGAATATATGTTGGTTGAGATTACAAGTAGAGATAAACATAAATTCTAACAAGCCAACTAACAGCGCACACACACACGTATGGTGTAGCCGCGCACGGTCACCCCGTGCACCACACGCATGCGCGCGCGCACACACACACACACACACACCTATACCGCGGTCCTGACGCGTCCGACGTGTCCAGTGTGCACCCATACACGCACCAGCCATGCCGAGCTCGTCGCCGCGGCTTATTACACACAACACTCCACCATGGTCTCCATCTTCTTTAGCTGTGAGTATGTATGGGATCTCCCCGGGGTACTGCGAGTGATCGGCCGATGGAGGTAGTTACCTCTGTGCGTATATATATGTACACATCATCGTGTCAAAGAAGATAACGATGGATTCCATATCGCATGCGTTTCTCCCTAGCAATCCTATCTCTTCACGATTAGAACTTTGTATAGATTCTGTAGCTAGCTTGTTTAAACCGTGATCAGATCTAGAGATTAGTTCAGATGTACTTGGGTATATACACCACTCATGCAATGGAGTACAATGCGCTGAGCAATTCCCAGAGTATCAGTTTTGAGTTTTGACTCGATCCAATAATCCTAAACAACCTTACGCTACTCATTCTCCCCCCACCATGTCGATCTCCAGCGGCACCTCCCTCTCAGGGCGTGCTTGACTTCTCTAAACATAACCTTCTGGACCCTAACTATCTGATCTCACGTTCCAATTGTGCTAAGCCAATTTTCTCATCTGGCAGAGGCACTTCAACATCACCTTCCGCAAGCTTGGCCTCACTGATCACATCAATGGCCTCGTTGGCGCCGAGATGATTTTAGGTGACGTTGAGTGAACGCAGATCGATCAAGTGTCTAGCTCCACCCATCAGTCTCCAAGGACCTGCAGACTCCACCGAGTAATCATGGACGCCGATCAACAACCTCTTCCTCAACAACTGTCTCCAGCTCCAAATCTCAGCCATGTCCGGATTCTACAACCGTCAGCAGTGTGGTCTCTCTGCAGTAGTGGCAGCAGGAATCACCTCCTTATACTTATTATTTTTGTCATGAATACCAGCAATATACAACAAACTATAGCTACAGTATACACACACATCAGCAAATCTTTGGTATTCATCTCAAATTCTCGATACCAAGGAATACCCCTAGTGCAGCCCCTACCTCTCTGTCATGGTGTTCCAGCCAGCTCGACCGCATTGCCGACACGCTACAGCAACCAAGAGATGCTCCTCTTCTTTATCAATGGGTTGAACGATGAGTTCGATCATTGCTTCGACGCTCTCACCAATAATCCGGCCAGCCTCACCTTCGCACGAACTCGCTCGGTTCTTCCAAAGAGTCTGGGGCAGGGGGTAAAACACTTCGTATGGAAATTGCTTCATGGAGTTCTTCCATGTTATGGTGTTCTTGCTGGTCGACATATCCCCATATCACCACAGTATCCCCGGTGCTCAATTAATGCAGAAGATGTGCAACACACACTCTTTGGCTCCCGTAAGATAAAGAAAGTTTGGAAATGCTTAGGCCTCTTGGACACTGTGAAGAATTCTACGACATAAGATAGATTTGGCGCCATCACATTGGAGATACTGCTCAAACTTACAGAGACAGTCGATGGTCTCCTGGTGGCAGAACTGGCAACAGTTGTAACATGGTTTCTATGGTGGCAGCGAGGCCGGCTTGTGAAAGGAGTGGACAACCAAGGCCTAGATAAACGGCGATGTCAATTAAAGTCCTTGCAACAAACTATATCTGATCTTTGATGCCCAGGTTGCCAGCGAGGAGTGGTAATCATATGTGGAAAAAAAAAACTCATGGTGCAGTGAAGGTAAACGTACGTCGATGCATCTTTTCATGCAGACACACTGTCGGGAGCTAGTGGTGCAGTTTTACGTGATGACTCTGGTGATTTCATGGCTGCGGCATCCTGGTTCTTCTCGCATGTTCGTGATGTTGATGTTGCAGCAATCACATGTATGTTCCTTCTGGCAAGTATGGGATGCAATTCAGCACAGTGGAACCGGATAGCTCCTTTGCAGTTGATTCAGTTAATTTGTTGGATGAATATTTGGGACCTGATGCAGCTATCTCTTGATTTCTCAATGTTATCCTTCAAACATGAGACCTTTTACGGTACATCAGATAGATATTGACCATCCAATTTTGCTGATCTAAAGGTTAATATTAATGATTACTCTATGTACTGTGATGTTGGATGCTTGGTTCGTTGCTTTATTTATAAAGCGGGGGGAAACCCTTTTTCGTTAAAGGTTAATATTAATCTATACTACTAGACTTGACGTGTAGCATTTGTTTCAAAAAGGGCACAACCGGAAGAGTCTAATTTCATCGAGATGGGAACCAGCAGAGTTGGCCGGCAAGAGGGCAGCAGATCGACAAGACAGAGGAATTTTCGAGGTTTGTACGCCTCTCGCGTTGGCCCGCCATGCCGCGGGCCGCTGCAAAAAAATTGCTGACGAGGTTGAGCCTGCAGCCCTGCACAAGTATGAGCGCTCTGGTACATGGATCACCAACCCTCCCAGCTAACTGCCCGGCCTGCAAGTTGCGTCGCCCTGCTCCCACGCAGAAGAAAAGATGGCTGGATTGGCTCGGCCTCACTGTCCCAAAAATTGAAGCACAGCCGACCAGGGAGGCATGGGCTAGCTCATGTGGGTGACTGGGGTACTCAGCTAGCTGGGGTATGATTTGTTCGGATTTCGTGTTTCTAAAATTGAAGCGCAGCTGGCCATGAAAGCATGAACCAGCTCATGAGCATGGCCGGGCAAGCTGCAAGTAGGTGCTAGTTACCTAACCTAGCTCATGGCTGTGATGAGGAGCAGCACAGCGGGAGGCGAGGGGCATGGACACTGGTACGTCTGTGGCTGTACTGGGACGAGTGACGGCGGCGGCGAACGGCAAGGGCTGCAGGGAAGGAAAACGCTGATTGAAAGGAAATTCAGTTGACTAAAATGCCCTTTACATCCACCGTTGGATTAGATTAATAATACACACTAAAAGCAGTAGCATAATGTACTGTAAAATTTCTCTCAAACATTGTTTCAGAGAAGCGAATCAGGTGGCTGGCGAGTTAGCAAGACACTCCTTTACTACTAGATCTCCTCGTTCTTGGGATGCTGTTAGCTGTGATTTTATTACTCATTTCCTTGTAAATGATAATGACCATTCTATGAGAAATAAAGTCTAGTTACCATCAAAAAATAACTTGACACATTCCAATTAGGGGTTCTGAACCAATTTGTTGACCTACATCCGAGTTCTATCTCTCGAGTAATCAATTGAGCCATGTACCTTTCGCGGGATCCATCCAGCAGCTAGCCTGCTTAGCATGTGCAGGTTCGTACTTGAATGTGTTGCCAGCGCTCAAGCACGTGCCAGCCATCACACGCTGGCAATTCGGGCCTCACCTGCGTCCTCCTGCAGTGCCACATGACATTAGGCACGCGCGTGCTGCTCATTTCCATGGTAACTGCCCTAGCTACCCAGCCACATACATATCTCACGAGCACACACACAATCATGTTTAGTTGAGAGTACATCTCACGAGCCAACACCGTCCATTGATCCGCATGCAGCTGGTGTCACGGTGCGTGATACCCTTGTTCCCCTCGGCCTCATGCTTTAGCAAGGAGTCTTTGTATTGATATGTGTACACGAACGTGCTTCTAGTTCCATTTTCCTCTTCTGCCCCACAAAGTTAATTTCCTGCCTCTCAATATTTGTGCTCAAATGGAACTCACTCTTTACCCTCTCATTATTAAATCTTTAGGAGGCTCAGTGATTTCAGGTCGTGGATGTGTATATATTGGTGCGAAAGTGTGCATGGTACTGAGGTGAGACTAATAAGATCTGCCAACCATTAATTCTACACACAAACATGTGCTGGCTGAATTAGATCGTAGCCTTCCTGACTGATGTTAGGTTGCGAGTTTGATCCCTCGCACCGGCAATTATTTTTTAACGCCTCTCCTGCATGACATGGGCCTGGGCTGCCACTAGTCGGGCCGACTGCTACCACATGGGTGGATTAAACGGTGGGGGTGTGCAGGCCCAAGAGGGCGACGGGTAGCAACCCGATACGATAACTGTGGATTGAGTTTTCAAAATATCAAGGATTTTTCTGCAAAAACGCACGAGGGACCAAGAATATTAATTTCCTTTATTAGTAGGTATAGAGGTATAGATATAGATAGATATAGATATATGTGGTTTAAATCCAGTACGTGTTCTTCCCTCACAAAAAATACCGCTAAGATGGTTAGGGGCTCTACAGCCTGTTTTCAGTGATTACTGATCAATTTATGTTCGCTTGAGGGTGCTAGCTTTGTCATCACCAGTTATGTTTCTTAGAATAATAAATTTAATTTCTGTGCCACCTGTTTCGTTCATTTTGTTCTTCTTCTTTTGAAATGGGTACACTGGAATGAAACGACTATGAAACTAATATGGACCATATTGACATTCATCTGCATCTGACTGCCCTGGTTGGTGCCTCCCCACTGCTAGCTGTCGCACCATCCTCTGACTGTGGTTAGCAAGGAACTATTAAAATACCGTACAAGGACTTGATCCAGTCAAACAAATATACGCAGGACGATCGGTGGCTTAGATGGCTTCTATGATCTGTTAAAAAATTATGCAGACAAGACTGGAGGCACGTCTGAAAAGATACAACTTTATTTGCTTCACATAGCCAAGGGGTGGTGTGGCCTCAAATTGTATGACTTCGTTGGTCTGGACGAAGTTTTTTTTTAACACTAGCATATAGTCTTCATCTGGGTTTATAAGTCAGAATGAAATGAGCTTCAAATATCAGTTGCATAGATCAAGGGTGTAGCTGGGAAGTCGCCACTTTTACATGGCATAATTTTTTAAAGAAAAGTACACTAAATAAAAATGTGTCGCGTATAACTTCTTCCATATGTTAACATACCAAAGACATTAGAAAATGATGAATAAAATTTACAATAAATCTTGGTCATTATAAAAAACAAATTTAGAAATTGATACAAAGGCAATGGGGCTACCGACGACTTTCTGCTTGCTGCAGTCAGTAGACAAGACGAGCGATTGGACAAAGATCACTGCATAAGGTGTGGCCACTAGCAGGCATCTGATGCCCTCAACCTTGTCAGCATTTTGATCATGCACTAGCTCTACATGTTTTTGGCCATCGGATCTCCGTTTCAAAGCTACTAGGGGCGGATATTTTATAGTCACTTCTCCCGTAGCAAAACTGGAGGCACCCAGCTGACAAGGTTAGTAAGCTTCGACGACCCAATTGTGCCTCTCATGCGGTTGCGACCAAACATTCTTCCCTTTATCTCCATGCTTGTGCGTATTGAGACTTTCTCATGGTGGGTAGTATCTAGTATCTTGCATACCAAACTAGTGTATGATATTAACTTTATAGTGCATAGTACCATACTAGGTTGGTATTTTAAAGGACCACATTTATTACTTTCTATGAGTCATACTAACATCTCATTGGTTATGATGCAGTATCACCATATGATACTAGTACCACCTTCTGTTTACTCATTTATGTTATGTTGTGTCATCAGTAGGCCTATTTGGCATTACATGTGACTGCATGAGACTACACTATGAGGCTGCTCGTAGTGAGAAGTATCATGATACTAGGCATGCATATAATACTAGTGTATGATACTAGGAGAAAATCTTATACGAGCGGGTTGTTCGCTCTGGATGAAATGACCCTCTTCATCGGATGACACATGGACTTACATATCTCAAAGCAATCAACCCACTAGCATCTTGCCCACAAGATCACTGCTGGACCTTTCAACCAATCATTCCTGGGTTGCACTGACGAAGGAAACAACACCAGAGAAATGTGGCTGTTGAGGTCTTCCACGAAGATAAGGGTTGCCACAATGACCACACAAGGCCGCACCCGTGGAATAATCACTAACTTCATATCGTTGTTATCTGCTTCAACACATATATAACGGTGAACAATTAGGTAGCAGAGAGGTCCATATCATCCTCAGCTCTGACTAATCCCCATCTACATCGTGATGGATCACCATTTGTTGGTAGATAAAAATGCTTTATGTATATCCTAATGCTCCCCTGACATGGTTATTAGTTGACATCCGCCCTTAGTTGAATTATAGATTAAGCTTCTGACTAAATACAACGAGACTATGTACTTTCTTAGGTCTTCTTAGTTAGCACCTCTTGACTCTTCTTCCTGCCCCTCCCTTCTTAATTAATTACGTGATATAGTATACCTAAGAAAGTGATCCTCATTAATTTATTTATCTCAACATGAACGCATGCCACCTCGTCGTACAATCTTGATACGATAAGGCCCACCACAATTATACATATACTAAACCTGGCCAGGTTTAGTTTACCATGTTTTTTTTACTTTTTCTTATTAGTGAAAATGAGACCAATCAGAAAGCGCCACGTTAATTATTGGGGGATCCAGCGGGGTAGATGTTCGTGGTGGTCGTGTAGCAATTCTGGGCAGAATTCTTGATTCTGTTTGCTATTGGCTTGCATGTGCGGTAGTTCTCATTGGCACGCATGCATGATCTGCATCCAGTAGCTGATTTGACTACGTCGCTTTTGGCGCTTTCTGGATGGCTGTGCATTCTTCTTCTTTGGTTGCCGCTTTGCTTTCTCTTTCTTCAATGTGTTTTGTTTCTTTCCGTTTGTACGCGTCCGGGATTATTTTGTCTCGCGGGTTCTGTTCCTGCCATGCGGGAATGCCACGTTGCATGCTGTTTCGGTTTTGGATTTCTCCTAGGGCATGTGCGCTGTTCTCATGACGGTTGCAGCTTGGGTCGTGCTTTCCTGCCGTGGGCCTGTGGCGTTTAGTCGGTTGCCGCTTTTGTCGGTCTCTCTAGCAGTTTCTTCGTTTCGCCCGTGTTGCCTTGCTCAATCTCTCCAGATATTTCTGTCGAGAAGTATCGAGTCCAAACTCCGCCACCGCTTCGCCGCCCATTGCGCATATAAAAGGACCCCCGGCGGGCTCTAGCCTCATCTTCTTCCCATCCCCATCTGGCCATCTCCTCTTCGCGGAAGCCATGCGGAGGCAACGAGACTGCGGAGGAGCACCGCTGCGGCGCCGTCCCGCTTCTGCCGTCGCGGCCATCTCCACGACGCTGTGGCAAACCTCCTCTCGGAGCTCCACGTTGAAGGCCGGGCCGAGCTGCCGCTGCCTGGGTCCCCCGTGTGCGCCGCCCGCATCCTGTTCACTGCTGCAGTGCTGCCATCGGCGTGCTTCGCGCTACCCTCCACCACACTCCCGGTTGGCACCGTGCCGCCAACGATGATCCCATGGTGATGACGACATGCAGCCTATCCCTGCTGCGCTGGAGGTCGTCCATCCTCCACCCTCTACCGGGGACGAGGTACGCCGCGGTGCATTCATCCATGCTTTCACCCCTTCCGACCCATCTCGGACGGCGCCGCGCTGTGGTACCAGCCAGTCGCGACGAGACCGGTAACGCCTCCGCGTGCGGGCAGCCCACTTTCAAGGCCCGGTTGCAGTTCGCCGCATGGCGCCATCACCGAGCGTACGTGCTCTCCGTCAACAAGAGCACGGACCACAGCACGTACACTATGCCGCTGCTCTCTTTGTCCTTCAAGATTAGCTGCATGATTATCCGGCAAAAACGAGTCATGTACTCACGGGCTGCACTGATCTGAAGGACAGACTGTCGTTTGCGGGCCGTGTGCTGTTTGCTAGCTGCTTCCACCAGGTGTGAGAGATCAATAGAGATCGAGACGGCGTACAGCAATCAAAATAAATTCGGTTCTCTCTCTCTCTCTCTCTCTCTCTCTCTCTCTCCCCTTTTGCTTTTTGATGTATTTCTTTGGTACGTGTTTCATGCATGCAGCTCAGCTGACGTGCTACTCTGTTTGAGTTCTCTTCTGTTTGAAGTATGAGAGAAATCAAATTTCTATGTATAGTGAGCCTTCCAATTTGCACTAATTATTTATGCATCTTTTGATGTACTTGAGGTGCAGGAATCTACAAGCAAGTTTGATAATGCATCGTATGTAGTTCATACTATAGAATCTCTAAAAAGGCTTATATTTATGAACGGATGGAGTATTAGTTCATAACATGCGGAGCTCAATCTATAAACCAAGTGTGGACATCATACTACATTTAGTGTTTAAGGTTTTTGCAGATTGAGCTTTTGTGGTTTCATGGATTTTCACTATTTTGAAGATGTGGTGACCGCAGGCACAACCACACAATCGTATTATTATTTTAGTATTTTTTGTCTGAAGGAATGAAAATAGAAATGCAAAGAATGTTTCTGCATATATTTTTTGGAAGATGATTTAGGCTATCTATCCTCATCTGATGAGCATGAGATCTTTGATTGAACTACGCGGACATATATTACGGATAGGTTGGTGCTCTTTTTCTCTGCATTTTTTGTGGCTCTTTATATTGTTTTTTGTATTAAGCTGACAGACACAGCTCTGTTAAGCTACTTTAGGGCATGACTGTGCGTGGTCAGTTGCCTGGGGTTCATTCAGGGCGGCGTGTTTGCTCTGCGGCTCGCCGGCCGCTCCGTTCTTGCCGACCTGGTGGGTTTACTTATCCTTGTGTACTTGCAGTAGAGTGTGGTCATCTTATTTGGTTATTTGATTTCGTAGGTGGCCAGCGTTTCGACTCGGATCAGTTTCTAAGTGGAGATCTTGATAGCCGCTGTCGAGAGATTTCGTTAGGGAAGCGGCATGTTGATTGCACTGTTGGTAAGTGCGTTGGGTTCTTGCTACATATGGGAGTGTCTCCGGTTGTTTCTGTGCGTTTCTTCCTGCTGTTTTGAATATTGTGGCTAACTTCTTTCTTTTTGTAGGTTCGATCATTACTGCTGGTTCTTCCACGTTTGATGGCCTTGTGTCTGCTGCTCGGCCCGCCATTACGCGAACTGGTGAGTTCTTGCTTCTTTTCTCTGCTTATTTTCTGTCCATTGTGTTGTCTCTCTTGGCCAGCGCTTCTGCGGCCTCTTCTACTGGTTGTACATGTCATTGCTGGCCCAGTCGATGTTCAGAAGACACCAGCGTGCAGACCCCACCGCATGACACGCCCGCATGCACGGTCAAATGATGCAGCGCATCAACAATTACTCGAAAGGAAGCATGCAGCGCATCGACATCTACTCGAATGGAAGCACACCGCGGCATGCAGTGCTCGCCTGCACTTCAACGAAAATACACCGAGGCATGCAGTGCATACATGGACTCGAACGGAAGTACACGGAGGCATGCAGTGCACGCATGCACTCCAACAGAAGTACACCGAGGCATGCAGTTCAATGAAAATATGCCTGACGCATGTGCGCATGCAATCCAATAAAAATACGCCGTAGTGCATGCATGCAATCCAATGAAAACACGCGGAGGCGTGCACTCCAGTAATGCTAGCCCTTTACAGGGTTATTACGGAGTTGACCCAGTTGGCAGATTATGGTTGGCGATTTTAAAAAAATTGGCCACACATATCCTTGATTGGTTTTCATTTTTCTTTCCTTGTGAGCTGTTTGGGTGGGTATTTGTGTCTGGTCCATCTGATGTGCTCATTTGTTTTTCGATTTAGCTGTTCAGGCATATGAGCTTCGGTCGGTTTCTAATGTGGTGTGTCCAATACTTTCTTGCAGCTTCATCGGTCGTGCAGATGGTTGACAGGTCAATTGGTCGCCCTTCTGCTCTTCCTGCCGGTGTCCATTTTGACCGTTATTTAGTTGGTGCTCCGTCTGTGGTTAACCGTCCAAGAGTGGTGCCTTTCCGTGTGGCTGGTGCCTTTGGTCGGCCTACTCCTCTTGGTAAGTTCAACTTTTTTACTGTGCCTGTGCAGCTGCTGCTACTGATAATTTCCTTCTGTATCTGATTCTATATTGTATACATGGTTGGTATTTGAGTGATGCCTACTCGGTCCATCTTTCCTTTTATCTCCATGTAGAACCAGGTGAAAGTAGCGTGCAGAAAATGAATGCCATTTGGCGGCCTCAACTAAGGGCCATCTTTCCTGGCTTTTTTGGGCTTCCAAAATAAGCTACCCCCTACCCAGCTTATTCTAGAAGCCAAACCATTTTTTTTCTTTTGAAAGCCTATTAGTCAAGTCTTAACTATTAGGGTTCTAAAAAAATAATTTTGGTTGGGCTTTTAGAATAAACTGTGTAGGGGTAGCTTATTTCAGCTTATTCTAGAAGATAGCAAAAGAACTGGCCCTAAGCGCAGCGGTGACTCACTTACCTGTACATGCTCTATATATGACCGGTTGTACACTCACGCGCAAGATCAGCTCAGTATACCACAATGGACGAAGCTTACCGCCCCAAATAGCATCCTCCGTAGCAAAACAAATTAAGAAGAAGGGCAAACATCCATCCCTAAATTTTGATCATGGGAGCGGAAGCAGCTCGGTAAGCTCTTGGCTTCACCTAACTTTTTGTCTTCGTTTATCCCTTGCAAGTAAGCAACTTATTATATTACAAATACTCCCATGCAGGAGGAGAATCTTATAGTATACATTCCAAGACGACCAATACTTGAAACAGTGAGTGAACAGTTGGCCTAAAAGTACAAGGCAACACCTGTTGGTATGTTCATGAAGGTATGATACAAGCGTCCGTATTAATTGCTCTGCCACGACAGAGATATGGTTTCAGAGAATCCTCCATTACATATGAAGGAGAGGCAGCTAATACAGAAGATGAAGCAATGGAAAAGGCAGCTCAGGTGGCCTTACAATGCATCTGTGCAGACTATAATATTTCTATCAAGTCCATAATTACTACTCCTATGCCCTTGAAGTCACAAAGGAAAGGTTGTTTACAGCAAGAGAGAAGGCTCAAACAAAGCAATGGTGGTTCAACATGGCCTGCCAGCAAGTAACTGCACAGCAAAACGAAACTACAAGACAAACAGTGATTCTGGCAAAGATATGCAACAGCTTCTTCGATATATTACCACTTCACATGTATCCCCAGTGCCTAGACAGCGATGATCCCATTATCACATACATAGGCGCGCACCCTCCCGTCGGACGTGTGCAGGAATCTGCAAAATCAATTTATCACTTTATCACAGGCACCAATCCTGCAGGAGGGTATACTAGGATGATCTAATCCACCAGCAACTACTTCTAGCTCATTTATGTAGTGTGTTTGTGTTTCTATATACAGTTCTCTGCCTACAGTGAACTGTATGTAGTGTAAATAGTTTGTTTGCCTTAGAAGTGTGCCACTTTTAATTTGTATCTTTGTATCCCTACATTTGAATTTTTTAATAGCTTCTTATGCTCGGTTTCTTTAATGTCTCTATACATTGTTCTGAGATTAAATGAGCATGCACTGATCCACTCTTGAATCAATAGATTGCACATTTGCGAGTGATCATCGAGCGCGGCGGCAGGCTAGTATGTAACCATGTCTTGAAAAAGACCCACCACCACATGCAACCATGCTTCTATTTTTCTTTCTATTATTCTACGTGCATTCAATAAATATTTTATAACTACACATAGGGCATATGTACTTTTACTATTGGTTCTCCTTAATAATGTAACTGATTCCCGCTACAATGCGTGAGGTATCATCTAGTTTACATAATAATGGAGCACCGTTTGTCAATAGAGATAATTAAGTAAGTCAAATGTTCCCTGACAGGGTTACTATTCATATCCATACCAGTGAGCAATCACACGCACTAACTAACTAGCCACCCTTTGATGAACTAATACATATATGTATATATATATATATATATATATATATATATATATATATATATATATATATATATAATAATTAAAGGACTAACCAGTACGCATCTCAGCTGGCTACCATTTTATGTTCTTGTTTTTTTTTTTTGGCAAGCATCTTATGCTAGAAAACGCTGGTGGTGCACAAGTCGTATACATTATTTAGGCTGCGTGCTCCAGTACGCAAGGATAAACAAGATGGTGTGCATACACCTACCTACTTGATACCCGTGAGCTGGCCTATAAATACCAGTCCCATAAGCTTCCATTTTCCGCAACACACAATTCAGCCTAGATAAAAGCCGTTTGATCGATCTACTAGCATCATTCTCGATCCCACAAGTCGACCATGCCCAATCACCCCAATTTCCATGTTACGGCATTCGCCGGGGTTCTAGAGAACACCGAGTTTGAGTTCAGTAGCTTGTACTTGCACCACTTTGTCTATGGACCAAGCCCAACCCAATCAAGCATCATAAGTGCAAATTCTACCACTGGGTGGGGCTCCACAGAAGTTAACAATTGGCCAATATATGATGGGGTTGGCACCGATGCCAAGCTAGTAGCCCGGGCACAAGGGCTGCATATCTATGCTGGTAATTGGCACAATATGTTAACCATTGTGTTCGAGATTGAAAGGTAAGCGTACATATACAGAAAAATGGTACTTCTCCTGCCATATTCTCATTTTATATATGTAACTTGCTAATAATAGTTTTATGTGGAACACATACTAGATCGAGTTTACTATATATAAGTAAGTATAAGCATCTAACTAAAAGAGTTGACATCTCAACCATAACATCAAGTCCAAACGTCCAGTGCATTTAGCCGAGGGACAGCTAGTTTCTCAGGTTGTCAGATTTGTAAGCACATGTGAGTGTATGCTTTTACATAGGTTTAAGCAAAGCACGCTGCAAATAATGGGAACATCTGTTGAGCAAGAAGGTCAGTGGTCTATTGTCGGCGGGACAGGTGACCTTGCAATGGCACGTGGCGTTATAAACAAAAAACTGCATCATAGAACAAATGAGGGGGACATAATCGAGCTTACCATACATGGATTCTGCCGCGTGCAGGTGAGAAGAGCAGGATATTGAGATTTACAATGTTGTAGTTATTTACTAGCTGAGTATCCATGCGTTGCCACGGAAGAACGAACATAGACATATAGGGACATTGATATCAAATATTATTGAAATTTACAATGGGTATGTATGTCATATGCGGCTTATGACTGTTGAGATAGATATCGTTTTGGAGCATGTCTTCACTGCTAAAGATGGTCTTGTCTCAATGCTCTCATGTCGTTGCTGACCTTGTGCACATGGTGAGCTCCCATTTATTTCCCCTCTTTAGCCCTATCTCTTGTGCCCTCCTGCCCGGTCTTGTCTAGCAGTGTCCACCGCGGAGCTATATTTCTAGATGCCCCGGAACCCTCGGCCCACCGTGAATCATTGTGGCCTCGCTCCATCGTGCTTTCTCGCCCACGGCTATGTTTTCCAAGGTGATCATCATGCGTGTTTTTTAGTCGCGCCATCATGTCACACTTGTCATCGGCGTTTAAAGGAGACCGATTATGAAATAGATTAGTAGTGATTAGCGTCCAACATGCATGAAATTTGCCGCCGCAACTTAACAATCAGCAACTTCTTTATATCTTCTCCCTTGTGACCCAATCATTGAGTTAATGTTTCCTCTTTGTCGCATGTTGTCTTCTCCATCCTTGTGCCTACAAGAATTGGGAAAGTATCGGGTGCTCTCGTAGCCCACATGATCCCATGCTAGGGCACAGATGGATCGATGGATGTGTGCTCCAACGGTTAGCTTCCAAGCATGTGGAATTGGACGCAATAATATGACTACTTGAGGGTTTTTTCTGCAATGTTTCACAAGCTTTCTCTGCCATGGTTGGTGCCCCTTAGAATGGGAGCATATGAGCTACGGGAGGACCTCGCATTTTCCCTGCAGGAATACCCTTGGCTCCACCAAACATAACACCATTACATGCTTTCTCTTTTGCTTTGTTTCCGCCCAGTTTTGGTATTTTTTTAATGACCAGGTGTAGGTGTCGATGTGTCATTGTTTTTCCAATTTGTTGACCCAATATTTACAGACTCGGAGGAAACAAAACATGATGCATTAAACGGCTCTGCATAATCACGGGGGACATGCTTCATCTCATAAAAGATCTTGTTTTAGCTCCAACCTCTAATTATTACCCCTAGGTTTTTATGTAATCATTTCCTCCCTAGCCTTTTCTATCCTTTTTTACTCCTAGTAATGTATTTCCTGTCCTATTCGCCCTGGTTCACGCATGAGTGATCTCTCGCTAAATATTATGGCCAAAACATTAGAGTATGAGTGATCTCTCCCTAAGTCCAATGGCCAAAACAATAGTGTACGCATGAAGAGCTTGGGTATGTAGGACAGTTGTCTAGTTAAGAGGCCCGGTATTTATGTATTATTATGCTCTTCATGCAGTTAAATCAAAGTCTTGTGTTTGCAAAAGCTGTGAAAGCTAATCATGACAGACAAGTAAACTCCATTGCGCAATGTATTGTTGTATTTCGAGATTTGGGCAAAGTGCGTTCAATGTCACTTTGGTAACCACGATTTGGGCAAAGTGCATTCTATGTCACTTCGGCAACCAAAACCTTCAGTTGTTTTTGGGACACCCACAACCTTAAATACAAAATTGATCCATTCCTTTCTAAAGAAAAAGGTACTGTATCATCTTCCGCGTGGTGTTCTCAAATCCCAAACAAAAATCAGATATGAACACTTGTGCATATCCCATATTGCATTTGTCTTTACATGATAAATAAACACCATCTGTTCATTTGAACCATGAATAAACCAAATTTATTCAAGTATAAATGTAGCATCAGACTGGTTAAGTTCAGTCGCCATATCCTTTTTTTCCATGCTAGAATCTCAAACGTTGGAATCTTTACTCATGGTTTTATTGAGGGGCTCTTCTTGGTGGAGTGTTGGACAGCACAAAGGTTGATGTTGCCAGCCCACGTTCAAGTCTCTCATCTCCTATAAGAATAAGACAGGGGGAAGTCTCCCCTCTATTCTCATTCTTTTTTTATTCAAGGTTTTATTCACTCCAAAGAATATATATCTAATACAAGCTTCCCAAAATGACATCACCTTCAAGACAGGCGGTTGCACCAGCCTGCCTACCGACTGGCAGTAGCAGGTAGCACTACTGCTGCTAGAAGTTTGTGCATCACAATCACCCATACAATTGTAAGAAAAAGCATTAGGAGTATACATCTTTGATTAGTTGACATATACTCTGATACAACCACAACATACAGAATGACCCAGTTAGAGAAGATATAAACCAAGGAACAGGTTAATAGTATCGGCATAGGAAATAAATATTATAGAATTGGAAGACAATATTATTGTTCAGAAGCAATTCAAGCTATGATTTTTGATTCCACATACATGCCAGCATTATCAATTTAGAATAACTACAAGTTATAATTTTAGAGCAGACCTGAAGACCCTCATGGCTGATGTAGGTTATACTCATGCAATCATGCTTTGACCATCTGTAGCATCATGGAGAAAAGAAAAAATAAGCCAGATCCTTAGCAGTACAATACTCCGAGATGTGAATTTTGTTAGAACAGGTTGCCTTAGTACGCAAGATACAAACTAAACATAGATGGCAATACACATACATGAAATTGTCCATGGGCATGCTCCTCGTATTCTGTTGGGATTAAACTGAAAATAAGAAATCATTCATGAATATGCACAGGAATCTAGAAGACAGTTGAGTAGTATAAAAGGTGTAAGCACACAAGAGAAGAGCAGAGAGGTAGGAGCACAACACATGAATTGAACAATATATATTTAGCCACAATTATGCAATCACGTAGGTTCCTAGATTCAGATAACATTCAGAAAAAACAGCAGGTGTTAACTCAACAAGTCAAAGAATCACCTGATAGACGGGGCTACAGTTACAAAGACAAGTAGGGGTATATGTATCCTTTCAATAAAAAAAGAGAAGTATATGTATCTGCACAGTGCATCTCAAAGCTAACAACTTGACAGAGAAACAAATGCCAGTACGAGAGACTTAGGAAGGAACAATCAACAATATGCACTTCTTGGCAGAGAAAAAAAATCGACAGGCAGGGAACCTATCAAAGGCAGCACAAACAAATGAACAAACACCTAGTGTGCATGCTATGCCACAACCAGAGTAAGTCGGACGATCAATCACCGCCTTAAGCAAGCCGAGGTCCTCGAAGAAGGCGTCCAAGATGGCTGTTATCACCAGCCTGCAACCGAGATACAGTACGGTGCACCAGTCAATGACGTACATGTGCAGATTGTGGTAGAATAGAGTTAAGAAGAAGATGGGATTTACGAAGAGAGCCTTACTTTTTTTTGGAAAAGGGGTGCTTCCTCGGCCTCTGCATCAGAAAGATGCATACAGCCATCTTATTAACCAAATAAAGTAGTGTCAACATGGTTCCAAAGGTCTCCACAAATAATAAAAAGCACAGACAGCTCACACAGAGCCAATAGGGGCTAGAAACACCAACTAGCCGAGGAAAGACGCCAGAACCGGCTGGCTAAAAAAAATAGATAGAAAATCTAAATGTCTATCCTATTACATGACCGCCATCCAAACCAGTTGAATATATCCCGAGCTACCATCTCCCAGCGGAAAGACCCAGTAACCAAATGCTCCCTGGCCTCCGTCTGGGTGAGTAGCGACCATGAACGAATCAGTGCCGTAGTACGGAATATGACCTGCAAAAAATGTATACATGATATTCTGTTAAAAACCAAATCATTTCTGCAAGTCCAGATAGTCCACAGCAAAGCACAAACTCCAACCCGAATATGTCTCGCTAAGTTATGCTCAATCCCATTAAGCCATGTCCCAAATAACGCATAAACAGAATTCGGTGGATTGATACTAAAAGCAATGTGGACCGTCTGCCAAAGTACCTTGGCTAACGGGCAATCAAAAAAGAGATGTTTGATAGTCTCATCCCGATGATAGAAACTACACCTAGTAGGTCCTGTCCAATTACGCTTTATGAGGTTATCCTTAGTTCAAATAACTTGTTTATGGACAAACCACATAAACACTTTTATTTTCAAAGGAACTTTGACATCCCAAACATGCTTGGACATAGGAATGGAGTTTGAATTAATAACATCAATATACATTGATTTAACCGTAAATACTCCAGACTTAGTCAGTTTCCAACGTAATTCATCGGGTTGTTGTGAAAGCTGGACTTCCATCAGTCTCCTAACTAGATGGAGCCATTCTTCCCAACGATTGCCCGCTAGCGTTCGTCGGAACTGAATATTAAGGGGGCTAGATTGAAGGACCGATGCAACGAACACCTCACGTCGTTGAGCAATACGGTATAAAGACGGATATTGGATGGCCACGGGTGTCTCGCCAAGCCAAGTATCCTCCCAGAAACGTGTACTCGTGCCGTTTCCAATGACAAACTTCGTCCTATTAAACAACGACTGGTTGACTTTCATCAAGCCTTTCCAGAAAGGCGAATCGGTCGGCCTGACAGTAATCTGGGACAAAGTTTTCGTCTGGAGGTACTTGCTGCGTAGGATTTGAGCCCACATAGCATCATTCTCCAATGAGAGCTTCCACAACCACTTGCTAAGAAGGCATTTATTCTTAACCTCTAGATTCTCAATACCTAGACCCCCTTGGTCTTTCGGTCTGCAGATGATATCCCATTTAGCAAGCCGATATTTTCTTTTAAGTTCATCACCCTGCCAAAAGAAACGCGATCGATAGAAGTCCAGTCTCTTCCTAACACCAACTGAGACCTCAAAGAACGATAGGAGAAACATTGGCATACTCGTGAGCACCGAGTTAATCAGGATTAATCGGCCTCCGTATGACATGAGTTTACCCTTCCAACAACTCATTTTTTTCTCGAACCGATCCTCAATACACTTCCACTCTCTGTTAGTCAGCCTACGATGGTGGATTGGAATCCCCAGGTAAGAGAAGGGTAACTCACCCAACTCACACCCAAACAATTGCCGATAAGCCTCCTGTTCATCTTTGGCCCTACCAAAGCAGAACAGCTCGCTCTTATGAAAGTTAATCTTTAACCCGGTCAATTGTTCAAATAGGCATAACACCAACTTCATATTTCTCGCCTTGGCCAAGTCATGCTCCATAAAGATGATTGTATCATCAGCGTACTGAAGGATGGATACACCTCCATCAATTAGATGAGGTACCAATCCACCTACTTGACCATTTTCCTTAGCCCTTCCTATCAAAATTGCTAATATATCCACCACTATGTTAAACAAGATAGGGGACATCGGATCTTCTTGTCTTAGGCCTTTATGTGTCTGGAATTAATGACCTATGTCATCATTAACTTTAATTCCCACACTACCTTTTTGCGTAAATGATTCAACCTGTCGGCGCCAGGCTTCATCAAAACCTTTCATACGCAATGACTGTTGGAGGAATGGCCATTTGACCTTATCGTACGCTTTCTCGAAATCCACCTTAAAAATTACTCCATCTAATTTTTTGGAATGGATTTCATGGAGTGTTTCATGCAGGACGACCACCCCTTCAAGGATATTTCTGTCCGGCATGAAAGCCGTTTGAGACTGTTGCACCACAGAATGCGCAATCTGTGTGAGTCTGTTTGTCCCGACCTTGGTGAAAATTTTGAAACTAACATTGAGGAGACAGATCGGCCTGAATTGCTCAATTCTCACCGCATCCGTCTTCTTGGGAAGCAGTGTGATAGTCCCAAAATTCAAGTGAAATAATTGAAGCTGGCCAGAGAACAGATCATGGAACATAGGTAGTAAATCCCCCTTAATAATGTGCCAGCACTTTTTATAGAACTCTGCCGGGAATCCATCAGGTCCGGGAGCCTTATTGTTTTTCATCTGTGCAATAGCATCAAACACCTCCTTCTCCGAGAACAGGGCAACCAGAATATCATTATCGGCAGCCAATAGCTGAGGCACATCCTCAGTCCTGGACTCATCGAGGGACACACAATTATCCTTCGGAGGTCCAAACAACTGCTTATAATAGTCGGTAATATATGTTTTGAGGTTGTCCTGGCCTAAAATGGTATCCTCGTCTTGCTCAAGCTGAAAGATACGTTTCTTTCTGTGCTTGCCATTGGCTATCAAGTGGAAGAACTGAGTATTCGCGTCCCCTTGGACTACTTTGCAGACTTTAGCACGCAAAGCCCACTTCAATTCTTCCTCGCGGAGCAGTTCTTTCAACCTCGTCTCCGCTTCATTTTTAGCCTGAAGCTCAGCTGGCGTTAGGATATTGGATTCGGCCTGTATGTCCAGGGCCTGTATAAGAGCAAGGAGTCTATCCTTTTCCATCTTGTACACACCACTGAGGTTCTTAGCCCAGCCCCGTAAGAAAATCCTTAAATGCCTAATTTTATTCTGCCAACGCTCTAACGCAGTCTTGCCTCCAAGACCTCTATCCCACTCCCGAGCAATCAAATCCAAGAACCCCTCACGTTCAAACCACGACATCTCGAAGGAGAAGGTGTTCTTGTTACCCACATGGTTCGGCTCACCTGAGTCCAGGAACAATGGGGTATGATCAGATATGCCCCTTGAAAGAGCTTGCACCGTCACCAGAGGGAACTTTTGTTCCCACTCCACGCTCGCAAGCACTCGATCAAGTTTTTCATAGGTTGGGTGTGGTAGAGCATTAGCCCATGTGAACTTTCTACCCGAAAGCTCTATCTCTCTCAGATCCAAGCTTTCAATAATGGTATTAAACATGAACGACCATCTGTCGTCAAAATTATCATTGTTCTTCTCCTCTCTCCTCCTGATGATATTGAAATCACCCCCAACTAAAATTGGAAGCTGTTCTGACCCACAGATACGAACCAGGTCCGCCAGAAACTCCGCTTTAAGCTCGGGCTGTGCGGCACCATACACCGCCACCAAAGCCCAGTTAAAACCATCTATCCTAGACCTGACTCGAAACTTCACCGCGAAGTCACCCATTACTACACTTCGGACTTCAAGCGAATCGCATCTCACACCCAGTAAGATACCACCCGACTTTCCTCGCGGAGGGAGGCAATGCCAATCAAAATCAATACCACCCACCAAAGAAGAGAGAAACTGGGGTGCAAAGTTATCTCTACCCGTCTCCGATAGAGCAACAAAATCTAACCTCTGCTCTAAAGCTGCCTCAGCAAGGAATCTTCTTTTAGCCAAGTCCTTCAGACCTCTGCTATTCCAAAAAATTCCTCTCATAATTCATCATGGAATTTTTTAGTGGTACGAATCCTAGCACTCCTACGAACTGCGGAAGCGGGATAGATTTTCCGATTCCACTTACGCTTAGGTTTACTAGGTGCTGTCGCCCGGTCCTCATCACCGGGTTCATAAATATTACCATCATCAATCTCTAGGGGTACATCATCTTCGTCAGAGTCATGATTGGGTGGTGCTAAATCCGCACATAGATTACCTAGCACTCTGACCCCTAACGCATCAATCTCATCATCCTTCATTGGATTAACGGTTGCAAGGTTACGAATAGTCTCTAAGGCACGTTCCGCCTCCAAATCTAATAAATCATTCACCGAATTGGAAATCTCACTATCCGTAGCCCCTAGTGAAACTCCTAATTGGTTTGCATTATTTATAATCTCCTCATTAAAAAAATGCAATAAGGAATTAGATAGGTTGACGGACATACCGGAAGACAAAGCAACCTCCTGAAGCTTGGCCGCCCTCATAGCGCACCGCTACTGCATATCATCTACCTCGGGTATGTCGAGGATGCGAGCACTCATCCGTCTCCCCTCGGTGATAGGGTCCGGGATCCCGCCAAACGCGACAACCTCCTCCCTAGTAACACCTGGCACAGAGTCCCTCACAGGCTCTACCGAGGTTACCAGAGAAGGCGTCTGTGGGCTCCCGATCCCCTTAGACGGGAGTCCCACACTAGGGACCCTGGTCATGGGTAGGAGCAAAGAGGAGATGACGGGGGCCGCCTGCCCGCGCCCTCCTCTGACCTCAGCCGCCGGCTCAGACGTATGAGCCATCGGCGAGGGAGAGACGGTCCTCCTGATCGTCGAGAGAGAAGGCGAGCCAAGGCCTCCTGCCCCAGCACCCCCCCCCCAGCGCCGCTGCTGCCGCGGTGGTTACCGCCACCGTCGGGGAAACAGGAGCCGAGGCCGCCTGCCTCGGGCTCCCATTCCTCGTGCCTGCCGACCCACATGGGGCCGGCGTGACCGACGCCGCCCAGAGCGAGGTGGGGTGGGGAGAAGGCGAGGCCACTTGCCCCGAAGCTCCTCCCCCACGACCCACCTTGCCCGAATATGCCGACACCGGAGTCGCGTCCACATTGACCTGGCCAAGAGAAGCTCCCTCCGGACTCCTCTTCGTAGCTCCGACCATTGACTTGGCCGGCCGTCCAGCAAACAAACCAGCATCCCCCTCGAACTCCAACGGGGGGAGCGTGTGCTCAAGACAATCATCAGAATCTACCCGGTCACTCCATAGTCTGGGAGGTGCCGAGGCTGGCTCAAAGGACCCAAAATGCAGAGTAGTCATGGGCACCGCTGGGGAAGCTGCATGCTCAACCCCGGTCCCATCCCCGGGCAACTGAGAAGAACCATTAGACCCCTCGCGCGTGGGCTCATCAGACGGTGCCCCCTTGGCCCCGGCATTGCCATCACTGTCTTGCATGTCAACGTCGTTACCATTAACCGAATCATCAAATAAATCCGTGTCCTCAAACTCGATGTCTAGCGGGAACACCACTCCCCTGTAAGTCCAGTTAACCTTATCGGGCACGAACTCAATATCTAGAACACTCACTAATATCCGGGCCACCCCATGGGCACGTGTGAAAGCCATATCCACTTTTTCTGTCTTCCCCACCATGATGCCCATACTAGCCACCACTCGAGCGTCCTGCAGAGGCTTAGAAGGAGCCCCTGTAAACCGCAACCAGACCTGCGTAAGAGGATTCCCCTTAGGCTCAACCTGCTTCCACTCATGGAACTCCAGGATACACGTAGTACCGGGAACTCGACACAAGCCAAAGCTCAACAATCGCTGCAAATCATCCACAGATGGGAACTCAACCTTAAAAGACCTGTCCTCGATAAGCACCAATTCCCATCGAAAATCCCCGGGAGCCAACTCCTGAAGCCTCCTCACAATCTGTGCCTCAGTCACCTCGCCCTGGGTTGCTTTCACAATCCCAGAAGTCAAACTCAGGGTATCCTCCGGGACCTCTCTCGCCACCGGGGATCTTTCACGAAGAGAGCCTTACGAGTGCAGACATCCAATCTTGAGGAACTGCGCCGGCATGGTCGCATGTACCACAGAGCTCGCCGGTGCGGCAACCTATACCGGTCTTGCCGATGCCGCGCAGGGCTCGTCCTGCGAACTCATCGGTGCCGCAACCATAGTTAGTGCCACCCTCTCCTATCGCTCATGTGCATGACCGCCATGAAGGCGTGCCGTCGGCGTCGTGGCCAGGGCGCTATCAGGATCGGCGTCTCTGTGCTTGAGACCACCACGCCTTGACTACTTCGGCTCCCAGAGTGAGGCCATCGGAGCTCGGGGTGCAGGGGAGAAGAGTCGCCACGGGCCGCGGCTCCTCCTACACCGGAGACCCCAATCACGGCAGGAGTGTTGGGGGCTTGGGGCGGCGATTTTTCTCGGCTGAGATGTGGAAGTGGGGGCGAGGGGGTTGGGGGAGATTGGGCGTGGTATGTGTCGTGGGTGCCGCAGGGGCGGTTGTTTCCATCTCCCCCATTGTCCTCTTTTTTCAACGGGAGTAAAGGGTTGCTGCGGGCGTGGCCCTCGCGCGAGGGTTGACGTACAAAGGGAGGTGGGGAGGCGGGGGAATCGAACGAGGTGGTCGAACCATCACGACGTTCGATCCCCCTTTAATAGTAGAGATTTGTATGTTTATTCATAGACCCTTTTCCCCTCCATTTATTTGTACACATGCATGCAGATACCCACTCTCGGAAAGAGTGGCCCATGGGGCGGCAATGGTGGTTCTGTTGTTGACTCAGAAAATCCCTCAAGGATAGAAAGTATCACCATCCTCTATAAGGGAATAATTGCTTCATTCGAATATTCTTACATCGATTTCTATGGCAACAGGCGCACAACAGGTCCTTGGGGTAGTAAGAATCCCAATCGCACAGAGGTACAGTTATTATCATAATATATGTTCTAGCCAGAGTTTCATTTACTTTAATTCACGTGTGAATTAAGAAAATACTTTAGTTTATATGCATGGCCTGGCTATATACTCAGTCAGTTAATTTTATCAGGTGAATGTTTTTTTTTTGCAAAGTCAAGCTTTTCTATCATGAAAATACTTCAATTTACTTTAATGTATATAAGGTGCATTAGTTATCACATCAGTCCCATTAGATCCATCATGCAATATGTTTTTACATTATATTAATTAGGTATTGCAGATTTTGATAGTTTATCTTTAAATTTAATCAGAGATAATAGGAAAGTTTAACTTTTTAAAGAAATCAATGCACCAGTATATACAACGGAATGAAGGTACAAGTGTGTAGATTATTGTACTTTTGTGGTTGGTCAATTAGGACTTGCAAATATTATGAGTTCATTGAGTGATTTTTCCCTTTATTGATATGCAGATCGTGTTGGGACCCGGGGAAATTCTGACGGCAGTATCTGGAACAGTCATCAAGCATAATACTCCCATGGAGACCAAAGTCGATGTTGTGCAGACACTCGAGTTTGTAACAAACAAGAAAACATACGGACCTTACGGAAATCTTGACAATAATAAAGAACTTGGTACTCCTTTCAGCGCCGTCGCGCCGGATGGCAAAGCAATTGTTGGCTTCTTCGGGCGTACTGATGGCAGATACGTGAACGCAATTGGAGTTTATATTGCCTAAGAGGTTTGGTTCAGTGAACATTTCAGTGTATGCTCCAAAATAAAAGTAAAAACGATGGTTAAAGATATCCTGCTTTCAGTGGTAATTGATCCATGTATATATGCGTGTGCGGGTGTATTGTGTTCTTTAAATAATAAAGTCCCTTGTGGAATCACTTCTCTAAAACTTCAGCTGTGCATGCCTGATTGTATCGTGTAAGGAGCTCTCGTTTTGTTTTGTTTTGTAACGTGTAGGGAAGCTTTTTTTTTTTTGCGGGTGAACGTGTAAGGAAGCTATTGACCATACTCACTTACCTAATCTAATTCCAGTTGGCCTTTCGTGATGTTTCCTTGTTTTTACTGGCTTTGTGTAAATTTCTTCTGGTGGATTATTTTCTCTCTTCTACTCCAACCTCTGACCGGCTCCATCAACTACACCAGGCGGTGGCTCGCCACTGCTAATGCGACATCCTCTGATTTTGGGATGTGGTTCACAAGGAACAATTGAAACACGAGGACTTGATATCCAGTCCTATAAATATATTCACAGCGATGAGCGGCTTAGATGGCTTCCATTTTTTGTTCAATAATTACACAGTCAAACCTACTGGAGGCAAGTCTGAAAGGATATAATTTTGTTTGCTTCCCTGAATCGAGAGGATGGTGCCATTTCTAAACTGAATGACTTTGTTTGGTCTAGAGGAAGTTTTCTTTTAACACTAGCATCTAGTCTAGATCTAATTTAACTTGAACGGTGAGATCACATGGTCGCTGATATAAGGAACCATACGAAGGTGGCGGTGTGAACACAGCAAGCGCGAGGTCTTAGTCTTCCAACAACTAGATGATATCTCCACGCGTTGCTACATCATTTGCATTATTTTTCGATGAGATTTGGTCATATGCAATATAAAAATTTAAATTAGTAACAGGATAACTGAAACTGAGAACACATAGTATAATTTACTTTATCTAATTGTTGAGAAATATTCTGTGTTTCAAAAAATGACCATGAAAAACATATAAATGTTTATACAATGTAAGAAAATGTTGTGTTGTTCAGAGAATAATTAATGCCATTTAAAAAGTCTACAATGTGTAATTGAAAATGTTACTGTGTATTCAAAAGGTGTTCAAAACAAGAATTTAATAAAATGTACACCATATTTTTTCAAAATGCCCAAAATGTATCTGAAAAATGTTTCAGGTGTGCTCTAAAAATATACATTGTATATCGAGAAAATGTAGACATGAGTTTAGAAAAAAGAAAACCAATAAAAGAACAAGGAAACAAAAAATAAAAAATAAAAAATAAATCGATGAAAACAAAGAAAGATACAAACAACAAATATAGTCTAAAAAGAATAGAAAGCCAAAGTAAAAAATGAAGTACGAAAGAAAAAAAATGAGAAAAACCAATGAGAACACAAAGAAAACCAAAGTAAAAATATAGAAAAAAGAAAACCGTGAAAAACAAATAAAATCAACGAAACTACAACAAAAAATGAAAAATGAAAAAAAATGGACCGACTGAACGCACAACGGTCGCTATGGGCTACAGCGACTACCCCGCTAAATTGGAGAGCCCGCTAGTGTGTCGCCCGTAGGCGGTTCCTTAGGAATCAGTACGGGCCACAGATAGGCTGTGTTCGGTACACAGGGAGAAAAAACATTGGAAAAAAACACTTCACAGGAGTAGGGCTGAAGGTTACCAGAGAACCTACAGGGTCTATGAACATGGGAATCTAAAAAATTAGGCTGTTCGGATCACGCTTGAGCGGCTACAGAAAAACGATGGGAAAGCACATGAGCCTTAAAGGTTACACCTCATTGCGTCACACATCAGCATAGTTTAATGAGCTCTGTATGCTAACTGCCAAAGCTCAAGGCATCTCGCCTCGGTCTTCCGCGGAAAAATGAGCTCCAAGCAGATGTTCCATTTCCTCTGGAATCAGCATCGAAAAGACAGATTTCCTCTAATTTACTGTAGGAGATTCCTGCATTCCGAACACCACAAAAGAAAATAAACCTCCCTGAACAGTATTCCTTCCATATTTCTGCGAAAATCCTACAACCCGAACGCAGCCATAGTTGTTGTGGAAACCTTCTCTTCGGCGCTTTAGCCGCCAGTTCGCTTAGCGGGCGCCGACAGCAGCCTCGTGTTGGTGGGCCCAAGCAACGCCCTCGTCTTGTCCCTTCATTCAACGCAGGTGTTCCTTTTTTTGGTGTTTGTCCTTTCTTTCACAAACTGAAAAATACATGAATGAAAATTTATGAATTTCAAAACAGTTCATCGTTTCTAAAGAGAAGTTTATCAATTTTGATACACAGTTCACAAAAATTTGAAAAAATTCATCCACTTTGAAAATAAACTCATAGAATTTGAAAAAAGTTCATCAAAAATGAAAAAAAATCATCAAATTTGAAGAAAGTTTGAGAAAATTTTTAAAAAAGTTCATCAAATTTCGAAAAAATATTAATCAATTTTGCAAAAAAGATTCATGAAGAATTATTTTACTCGAATTTGATAAAAGAAATAAAAAAATCGAAAGAAAAAGGGAAAAAAAGGAAGAAAAGAGATAAGACAGAAAAACATGTAAGCAATCACAACAAGTGCAGTGTACAATTTGTTTTTGTGTCTTACCCTAGACCCGCTTATCGTGGGATCGAATCCCAGCTCTTGCGGTCCTTTTGCTGTTATAAACAGAAAAAAAGGAGATCGGTGATTTGGTGCCCAGGTTCATCTGCACCTGCGATGCAGAAAAAAATCAAAATAAATAATATAAAAATTCAAAAATTTCCCATTTTTTGCATGGTAGATAATTTGGTGCGTGAGGTGCACTCCAAATTTCAGATTATTTGAACATCTAAGTAGCTATTGGCAAAAAAGATAAATTTGGGGTCTGTAAAGCAGTTTACCTCCTCCCCGCTGGCGACAAGTATAGGGTTACCCTCCGTCTCCGAGGGTAACCCCACACCACCAACCGTTGCCCCTTCCATTGGCAGCTCACCTGCAGCACCCCCTGCCCCCGCCTTGCTCTGTAGGCACCGCCACCAGTGGGCCACGACGCTCGTCAGCCCCATGACTCGCAGAAAGGAGTTGGCAGAGGGAGACCTTGGCCCTTTGAGTTCCAATGATCACACTGGTGCTGACGGCGAAGTTAACTCGAGGTCCATGGAGGGTCAAAGCAGGGGGGTCGGTCGCCTTTGTCTTCTCCGATCCCGTCGATGCAGGTGAGCCGACCTTCCACCTATTCGGGGGCACCTTTCTTAGATTTACGAAGAAGATACTACTACGCTCCATCTATTTACTATATTTAGGCATTGAGGTAGTAGCACCTTCTTAACTTTTACCAAGATGAAAGTTAACCTGCAAAATGAAATTAACTAAAGTGAACTGAATTTTGTTTATCTCGTGATTTGTTGCATGAACTATCTCGGAGTATTTCTTCACAAAAATGCCTCAACTAATATACTAGTGTAAGTTTTAGACCTGATGCCCCCAAAGTATATTCGATATGTGTCCACTACCATGGATTTTGTGTGCGCGTATGTGGGGGTGGGGGGTGATTCATTTGAGGAGTACAACAGCCATTGTAAATTTGCGGGTTTCATGATTTTAGACAACTAGATGATACCCCGCGCGTTGCTGCGGGATTTTGTTGTCGTGAAGAATGTGATGATTCCGTGAAAGATTCGAAAGTACTGAAACTCTTGGTAGGTCGACTCAGCCCAAAAGAATAAAACCATTGGCTTTCAGTGTGATTTAACATATGTATTATAGACATTGTGACATGAGTAGCAACCTGAATTGACGTTACCCAAAAGAACAGTATCACAGTGGTCTCTCGCCAGTTGGAAGCATGCGTCCAAACCATTGACGCTCAAATCATCAATGCTTATATGGTAAAAAGGACATGCTGCGATTCAGTCAGTTAATCCTTAAAAATGAACGAAGGAGGAAACTAAATGTACCTTGCGAGATGATCAAACAGGAGTGCAGGGCATGAAGTTGTATGCATCTACAGGATAGGGTGCCAGCAAACCGTGGTTGAGTCACCCTGCCGAAAATTTTGTTGGTTACCCATCCATTAATTTTGTAGGATACTTGTCCATTGACAGGAGAAGCAACAATACTACTCCGGCAAGAACCACCAAATCGTCCTAAATCCTTGTTGTCAGCAGAAAATTGTTTGACACACTTGAAGTGCGGCAGGTGGATCTGATTGAATCTGCAAATAAGCTTGGCATCCAAAATGGTTATAGTGTCGCAGATTTTGATTATAAAAATAGATTCCATCAGAATCCAATTCTCTCTAAATAAGTATGAAAACTAACAGAATGTACATATAATAACTCAGTGAAAAAAGTTCAGATACGGGACCTTGTAAACCAAACTACGAATGCAAGCAGCAAGAGTCATATATATGCAGCAAACCAGCAACGAAGAATCTCCAACTTTGCAAGCAACTCAAAACTAATATCCCTTGCCGTGGCGGACGTCCAGTATACTTGCAGTAGGAGGGGAACCTGATAAAGTTCAGAAATAAGCTCAGGTTTAGATGGGGCTATCAATGGGGAAGCTCTCTCACCGACATCCCTCTCTCCCCCATCTCCTTCCCCAACCACCATTTCCATGATTCCATGTGCTCCTTGCCGACCCGACTGAGCTCCTAGACGGGCGACGCAAGAAATCGTACTGCTCGGTTCTCAGCACGGTGGGTCGTCACAATCGGTCTCGGTTGAAGATGACGATGGCTTCCTTACCGATCTCCACGGCGCCCACGACTCGTTCCTCTCCTACGTTTGAAGTACCAGTAGCTGGTGTTTTAGTCCACAACATCGCTCGCCTCGCGCCGGCCTATATATCGTGCATCCTCAGTAGCAGATTTTGCCTGATTCCTCAGCGGAAAACATGGTCCGGTCATGCCTCATGCATATCGCTAGGGTAGGCACCAGGCAGAACATGTCGTTGGACAATACAGCGCCCTTCCACGCCATGCTAAAGCCACAGCGGGAGCAACCTTGTTCCTCCATCAGCGGCCTGTGTCCTCACCACGAAGAACAACTCGTTAGGATTCTTGTGGGTAGGCAGCGGGAGAACCATTGAAACTTACGTACCAAAGAACATCGGCGTACTGTCTAGCCTAGCAGTGGCGATCGGCCAAGCAAGCGACTGCCCTGCAGATGTTGTCGACGACTCTTGTATTGATTGGTGCAGAACTGCAGGTGGTTGTGCCGCGAGACAGCAGCCAGCGAGAGTAGATCGAAGAGATGAAGATGGAAGGACCGAGATATAGGAGCGGAGATGCGGCTGGTGCCTAGTGGTGGATTTTTATGGTTCGTGAATAGGGAGTGGAAGAGAGAAAACGCTCCTCAGTTACGGAAGGCGAAAGAGTTGTCGCTTCGGTGATCAGGGAAGGGCTACACGTGAAGGAGCAGAATATTGCATCACAGGAATTAATTGATTTGTGGGTAAAGAATTGCTGACTTGGACATTGATGAGGTGGATAGGCTGGATATAGGATATGCCGTGGCTAGATGTGATTGGATGCTGAGGTGTCTATGTTACATGTTGAGATAAATCAAGTAGTGGGGGTGAACTTCTTAAGTATATAGGATATGGAGAAACTATTCATGAGATCTTGAGTGATACTTTAAGGATCTACTGGAGGTGTCTCTAAATTGAGTTTTCAAAGATCTTTGCCACAAAACCTCTCAAGCCTGATCCACCTCCTTTACCTAAGAAGAGAATCACACTATTCTAGATGAGAAGTGGTAACTGTGCCTAGCACACTATCTGGATTTTATCACTTAAAACTATTGATCCTTCAAGGTTGGCCTGGTAATTATAATTTGCCTAGAGACATTTGTCATCCTGTAATTACCGAAAAAGGGTTTCCCCCGCTTTGTATTCCAAAGCAAACCACCAATGTACACAGCAATGCTAAGGCGAGCAGCACATCAAGCCCAAAGAAAAAAAAGAAGAAATAAATGCCAACAGTGGCAGCTCAACAAAGAGCTAAAGATCCGCGACCGCTGCGCCCTCCAAACAAACCACCACAGCCCGAGGCTCCGATCTACCGCGAACTAAGTGGCACCTTCAAGAAGGGATGCGACGCCAACGAAGCTGCTGCCCGGACAAGTCCTAGGGTTTCCCCCAGTATGCGGAGGGAGGTGGGGGATAGCTACTACCGGCACCCTCCAAGAAGGGATAGTGGCACCCGCCGGTGTCACCGCATCGGAGCCGGACGAACCGGCAAGGATTTTTCCCGCACTCCAAACCCCACCGGCCAACCGGAGCCGACCAGCCAAACCACCGCCCAACACCATGCGCCATCATGGTTGCGCCGCCACCAATACCGTCTCGCTGCGAGCACCACCACGAGGCCAAGAAGACCGAAGAGAAGATCCAAGCAACGGGAGCAGCAGCACCAAGGCCGAGCGGGAGGGAACCACCTCCACCGCCATCGTGCGAGAGGCCCGGGCCTCCGGCACCGTCGCGGTAGCCGTCCGGACATGGCAGCAGGGCATACCAGGCGACCCCTGGCCCGGCCAGGCCCGAAACGAGCCCGCTGTGCCCCGTTGGCCGCGCTGCAGCAAGCTGCCGACGGCGCCGCCAGCCCCCGCCGTTCATCGCCGCCCCCTCTCCCAGGATCCACGCCGCAGAACCGTCCCGCCCAGGCCCACATGGGGCCCAAAGGGCCCAGATCTGGGCCGAGTGCCGCCGCCAGGCCGCGCCGCTGCGCCACCCCGCCGCCAAAGACGGCGCCGCCGTCCAGGTCCAGCCGCCCGCCCACGCCGCGATGAGGAACCCCACCGCCAGGCAGAGCGCGCCGCCTAGGAGCACCCCCCCCCACCCCCCCCCCCCCCCCCCGGTTGCAGCTCCACCCCGCACCGGAGTGCCACCAGGAGGAGAAAGTCAGGGGGCCACTGCCACCAGTGACCCCGGGGCCAGGTCGGCCGCGGGCGCCAGCGACGGCGGCGGGGAGGTTGGGAATGATGTACACTCCAGTGTTCCAGAGGTTGGGAAGTTGAAGTGTTTACAAGTGCAAAAAAGGTTCTGTGTCAAGAAAGAGAGTGTAGGACTTGAAATTAGTGAGTTGGGGAAGTTAACAGAGCTTGATGAAAAAAGGATATACCCAAATTTGCGAGCAGAAATCAAAGGTACAACACTTCAAGCCTTTTGTTTAAAAAAACTTTATGCCTTCAAGGGCTTACTTTTTTCCCTCTTCATGTAAAAAAATTGAGTTATGAAATATGTTGTGTTTTTGCTTGTGCATGTAGATTTTTCAGTGGACCTGCAGGACTGCAGGTGAATGCTAGCTGTCTTGATTTTCAGGCCTGAGAAATACATTGTTAGACCTGCGTTGGAAAAAGCCTCTTTCTCTCACCTTGTTCCCAGTGAAGCAAGCTGTTCAAGCAAATGGATACAAGCGAAAAACAGAGGATAAGCAGAGCAGCACACACAGGTTAGTTTTCCAGGCAACGAATGCCTTTCCTTTTTCTCACTGAACCAGCGACACACGCCGGCTCTCCTCTTTTGATGTCCAGTTACAGAAACCGACACCACGTGGCCATACCAATGTATGCGTACAGCCCACACTCTACTACAGTACTTGGGTGCACAGTCAGTACACTCACTACGTGAATTAATGGCAGCAACAGATTCAGTTAACCATCACTTGTTTCACACACAGTGCAGCAACACATGGGCACATTCCAGGTTTTAGCAAGATCCTATTACAACAGGTTTACACAGCTTACAACCTGCAGGTGAATGCTAACAGTCGTTATTTTCTTCTCTTTTTCCATACGAATTGCACGATGAAGCTGTCTTGTTGATTCTGTATGTAGAATTTCAGTGGACCTGCTGGTGAACGATAGCAGTATTGTTGTTCCTCTTCAAGGGCTTTACAACGTAACAAAACATAAATAAAATGGGTATACTCAGCAAGTCAGCATGTATCAATTGCATTGTCGAATGATGTTAGCTGTTAGGCATGAAGTACATAATTGTAACACGGGCAGGCAGTTCGGATCCTACGGTTGCTAATATTATTGAAGACATTATATCCTTAAGATGATTATTTAGAAACAAAAAATATGAGCTTGAATTTGGACACCGCATCAAAGCATGTACCAGGGCAGTAGTATATATTATTCGTGCCACTATGATTTTTTTTACTTTTGATAGGTAGGGCAGTAGTATATATCAAAGCACCTCCAATGGAATCAAGATGCCACTATGATTTTTTTTTTTACTTTTGCGGGTCCTAATCAATTTATTCGCTAATGGCCTCGGATCTTTGAAAATGCCCTTTTCATACGTATGAAGTAGGTCAGAGCACGTGAGTTGGTCAGGCACACCAGAATAAAATAAGAACGAATTTCGTAGATAGCTATCATTATTGATGTGTTCAAAAGGTGTGACAGTGACAACAAGTGGGCAAAAGGTTTCATTAACGTGGCATATGTGCTTCTAACTTTCATCATGCTGATTAATAATGCCCATCTACGTGCCCTTAAATTTAGCAAGAAGAGGATCTATTGTTCTGCTCGAGCATGTATTGTTAATTGTCCAGCTCACTATAGTTTGTCGGATAGTAAAGTTATTCCATCAGTCGTTTGAACTTGGCTGCCTCCTTTGTCTCTCATAGAGATTCTTTTAGCCCACTTACTTGGCTGCCTCCTTTTGTCTCAAATAGAGATTCTTTTAGTCCACTTGACTGCTGTTCTCTGAATCATCCCAATCATGCTCAAACATAGTACATGTTAAATATCCCTTCATTTCACCGGTAAATCAGCACCTAGGTACCTTAGTTTCAACTTTCAAGCATGGAGGAGCCCCTTGTTGACAAGACAGGAGAGGAGAGCCTGGTAGTTATTGAGGTGAAGAAGCAGTTGTACCTTGCCGGGCCTCTCATCGTCGGAAGCCTCCTACAGGATGTGGTCCAAATGATATCCGTCATGTTTGTGGGTCACCTTGGCGAACTCGCTCTCTCGAGTGCCTCCATCGCAACCTCCTTCGCCGGTGTAACTGGCTTCAGCTTGTTGGTATGATAACTTTTTCCCTTTTCCATTGATTGATGCACCAATTTAGTTGGACCTCCTGGACATCATCATCAACTTGAATGGTTGCGTTGAATTTCAGTCCGGCATGTCGAGCAGCTTGGACACGCTGTGTGGGCAAGCCTTTGGAGCAAAGCAGCACCATCTTCTTGGCATCTACAAGCAGAGGGCAATCGTTGTGCTCACTCCGGTGAGCGCCGTGGTTGCCGTAATCTGGGGATACACCGGTCAGATCCTTCTGTTGTTTGGACAGGACCCTGAGATTGCCATGGAAGCAGGGAGCTACATCCGATGGTTGATTCCGTCGTTGTTTGTCTATGGTCCGTTGCAGTGCCATGTTCGATTCCTGCAGACGCAGAACATGGTCCTTCCGATGATGCTGAGCTCGGGCGTCACAGCACTGAACCACATCTTGGTGTGCTGGCTGCTGGTATACAAGCTTGGTCTGGGCAACAAGGGTGCTGCCTTGGCCAATACAATCTCCTACCTCACTAATGTGTCCATCTTGGCTCTCTACATCAGGATCTCACCGTCTTGTAAGAGCACATGGATGGGGTTGTCGACGGAGGCATTTCGCGATATCCTCGGTTTCTTGAGGCTTGCCGTCCCATCTGCGCTCATGGTTTGGTGAGTTTGATGTCTAGATGCTATACGTCGCAAGTGCAAAATTTCCATCTCCAGTTGATTGATTTAAGTAATTCCATCTGACATACATATATATTTACACGAGCAGTTGGGAGTGGTGGTCATTTGAGCTCCTTGTACTTGTTTCCGGATTTCTTCCAAATCCTAAACTTGAGGCATCAGTACTGTCAATCAGGTAAGGCCATGAGGTGACATATTCAAGCATGGCTTATTTCATTTCATACTACTTGGTTTGCTATTTTCCCTTTTTTGATAGTAACATGCAGTTGAACTTCTTGCAGTTTAAATACTATCTCGTTAGTATTCAGGGTCCCATATGGGCTTAGTGCTGCTATAAGGTCAGCTCAAACTCATAAGCCTTTAACTATTATACAAACTAGAAGCTAATATGTATCAAATCCTTTATCTACGACGTAGCACCCGTGTGTCAAATGAGCTCGGTGCTGGGCGACCGGATGCAGCCCGTTTAGCGACCCAGGTGATCATGCTCCTGGGTGTTGTGTCAAGCATATCGGTTTCTCTTGCTATCGTCTTGGTGCGCAATCTATGGGGGTATGCATACAGCAATGACAAGGAAGTGGTGGAGTACATTTCCAGAATCATGCCAATTATTGCTGTGGCATTCTTGTTTGATGACATGCAGTGTGTTCTTTCAGGTAAATAGATACAAATGAAATGCTGCTAATTCACACAAAGCAAATTATTATAATTATTATGCTGGAAATATGCGACTTTACTATAAGCATATTTTTGCAGGTATTGTTAGGGGCTGTGGCTTCCAGAAGATTGGTTCCTATGTCAATCTCAGTGCGTACTATCTCGTGGGCATCCCAGCGGCTTTATGTTTTGCCTTTGTGTACCATCTTGGTGGAGTGGTAATCACTAGTACCATTTTACTACCCTTATATATGGTCACATCATAAACTGCTACTTAAAAAAGGGTGTAGTTTCAGTTGTAGTATTTCTCACTTGACATGACGAAACCTCGATCTTAAATGTGTTAGGGGCTGTGGATGGGAATAACCTGCGCACTTGTCATCCAAACGGTGTTGTTCATGTCCATTACTCTGCGCACTAACTGGGATAAAGAAGTAAGATGACCAAATATTATTTGTTTTGCTGGCTTTTCATTCATCTTACTACATGCATGTTCCTTTTTTTAACCTTGTTGTTGCTTAATTTGGTAGGCTTTGAAGGCCAGGGGTAGGGTCTCAATTACTTCCCTACCTCTAGACTTGGCGACATGATGTCACACACAAGATGCACATTTTTCTCTGACAGTGAGATGGGCAGGGAAAGAAGGAAACAACAAAGAATTCTTCGCAAAAAATGGTGCTTCCTCCCCATGTCACCTGCAGCATGTGTCACTCCTTCACAGAAATAATAAAAATGTTATTTATTGGAATCCACCGTATATATGGGTGTGGGGATTTACGAAACTAGTTTCTTCACAGGAGAATAGAATGGCTAGGAAGGTGGCAACGACCAAAACAACATGGCATCAAAGACAACTCAATGTGGAAAAGATGTAATGCCGATAGTGGGAGGTGTTCACTTGTAGTTTAGCAAAGCGATGAATGGGTGAGATGTTTCTTTTTTGTTCAGCTTGAAGGAGAGAGATACTCTTTCAAGAGAATAGGGCCTACCTTTTAGGTTTATTTTATAAAATGCCCCGTGTTACTTTGCTTATTTACTTTGACATATGTAATATGACCCATTTAAATTTGTCCATTTGAATAAATGTCCTATTTTAATTCTTACAAGTTTCTCTCTATAATCTCACACCTACAATTACCGTTTAATCCTTGCCATATCTCTCCTCTCTCCTCTCTCTAATGTCACCTGCAATAACCATTTTTACCAAAACCCTTTGTTTCTCTGTTCTTTTGCTAAGTGTTCACGTGAACTTTATTTGCATCTGAATATCATGTTCCAATGTTGCCAAATATTACCGTCCTATGTTTTAGAGTTTGTTTATAAAATGTTGTCAAATTTCTACAAATCCAGGCAGATTGTAGCTAAAATCTTCAAATTAGGATTTTGGAAAAAATTGAACACCCGTGAAATATGAAAAATATACATAAATGGAACCATATTATTGTGATTATACTTTTCAAGTTTCATCTCATTCTGAGTTACAGTTTGCGAGAAACTTGAACCTGTAGTTTATGTCAATTGAAACTAATAGTTGGACCAAAATTTCAAACTATACATAAGCCCCTGAAGAATACATAAAGACAAGTGTATTCATGTGAGTATATGGTTCAAGTTTCCGGTCATTACAGTTACCGTGCAAGTGAAACTAGCCATTGAAGTTTCTATCAATTCAAAATCTCAATCTTTCTGCCAAACTTTTGAACTGCCTAGAATAATATAAAAGAATCACCTAAATTAAACATATTCATGTTAGCACTATTCAAATTTCATCCAATTTAGAGTTATGGCTGTAGACGGATTAACTTACATGGTAGTCTTGGGGGTAGAAAATTGCACTCCAATTGACTGGGTACACTATCACAAAATGGTCATTACATTTATGTGCCTTTATGTGATGTAAAATTAATGTCATTAGATTCATATTAAAAAGTGCCAAAATTTGTAACTATGATTACTTATCACAAAAGCCATATATTAATGTATTTTTGGTTAAAGGCTTGTCTTATCCAAACCTAAGATGTGACATAATTTGAAACAAAGGGAATAATTACTCTTGCGGCTAGCACCGTTGTAGATTCAGCGGAGTTAATTGGAAACTTCTTGGGTGAATCCCATCCTTGATGAAATATATATAGTGACTAATTTAATTAGCATGATCTACACATTCTTATATTAGTTTAGAGAGGGAGTACCTCGCCAATTAAATATGCCAAGTACAAAGCAATGATAGAATGAAATCAAACTCTTGTCTTACAAATCTCACCACCACTATGGTCTAGTGCAACACATGCACCTTGTGACCTTGCAATGTGATTTTTCTACCTTGTATTTCATGTTTATGAACTTCTGTGGAATATATTGATGTTTAAATCTAACTGAGAGAACAACCTTTTACAGCATGCATCTTATAATCATGCATATGTTGTCTTCTCAAATGACACAAAAGTCCATGGAACTTGTTCTTTTTCTGTATAATGATAGATTCACAACTTAAATAGTTTAGGACATTTGTATGGTCTTTAAAGTTATATCATTAGATATTTAAACATAATTTTATTCCACGTAAAAGACTATATATTATAAAATATTTCATGAAAAATCTAGTAATATCAAATAATTTTTAGTTTGGTAATTTACCATTATTATTATTGAAACAAAAGTTGTAGGAAAGTGCTATACAACATTTTCTTGATTTTGAAATAATAGGAATCCAAGTTTAGGTCTGTGAGGACTTTTTTTTTGTTGAAATTGTTTGTTTTGAGGTTGTTTACCACATACACCGTATGGTCAGGTCTGTGAGGACTTGATCCTAGGTGGTTACTCATCACAAGAAAGTGGTTGACAAGTCATGTATATCCATGATGACCTTAATGTTCTTTTCTTTCTTATTTATACTCCAGGCCAACTTGCTTTCTTGTGATGGTTGCACCTAGCACTACCATCCAACAAGGTCAGATTGAGCTGACTTGGCAATGCAACTTCTTGTCGGGTGCCCCCATTCTCAATAAAATGGAGTAATTAATTTAAGTAGGCTCAATTGGGGCTCCTCCCTAGTTAAATAGGCCTAACACAAAGCAGCGGTAGGATATGATCAAATACTGATCTTATATTTGTTACATATTCTCATCATCACCGTCCATCACATGTATTCCTGCCATGGCGGTCCAGTCCAGGGTGTGCACCTAGATTTGAGTTTTCTCCTTTTTTTGGCTACGTCGTACTTGATGTTTCTATATACCTGGCATCTTTTTCCAACATCAACACGTGGAACAAAAAATTTTGATTCATTCGATTTATGGCTATCTTTCAGTTGTTGAATTATTTGTCTATGATCATGTTTTAACTATTGTGTTGTTTCACTTGTTGATTGTTGAATTATTTGTGCGCAATTTTGTTCTTTAATGTCCAGACATTTTTATTGTTTGACTTTGAGTCAATGCATGTCACTCACTCTGGTTTTCTTCCTTCAAAAGTTAATAACCGTATTTTATTTCTAGCAAGCTCCATCCATCGGTGTTCACATTGACTGTCACCTACCCTCCTCGACCTCAAGTGTGGTTTTCTACACCGGCTCTTCGCTCATAGTTCAGTTTCAGATCTTGATTAGTTTAGTAAAATACTACTACCTCTGTAAAAAAGTATAAGACGTTGGGAATAGAAAACATCACCATCACACGCATGGACAAAAGGCAAAAGGGACAAGAAAGTGAAGAAATGGTGCAACACTCGAGACACGCTACTGAACACGAATCTTATGTAATTGGCAAATTATTTAGTTAACGGAAGAGGACAAGCGCAAGTTGTGCATCCGTGTGTCGCAGGAAAATGGTCTGACCAGTACCAGACCAGAATGTACAATCAATCAACAAACTAAAAAAAGTATGCACGATCAGCTATCTCCTTGATTGATGTTTATCCCTTAATTATGCTTGTCTAGTACCTTGCCTGCTTGTGACTGTTGTAGCAGTCGCCGATGTTAACGAGGATGGATCAAGCGGACTTGGTAATTCCTAGCGCAAAGCAACGATAAGATAGGATCAAAGTCGATCTTGTATTTTTGTCACGGACCTCACCCCGTCATCCTCACCATCAATCACATGTATCGATGCTATGGTGGTCCTGTTCAGTGTATGTGTGTACCTTGATAGGAGTTTTTTTTGTTTCTTTTTTGTTTTGCTACCTCGTACTTTCATGTTCGTGTCTAACACAGAGAGCATCTTTTTTCATAATGCACACATTGATGATCTCATCCTCAAGCTCATGTGTTCATGCATGGCACGGCTTCTCAAATGGCACCAAGGTCTTGCAACTTTCTTTATCTTTCCAATAAAATGACAGATTCACTGTCTAAATAGTTTAGGACATTAATGTCCAATGTTGGTAGAAGTATTGGTCTTTACAGCAATTGTTTGGCAATCTTATTTTACACGCAACGTGTATATTAAAAAATTATGTACTACTATGCAATATTATTATTGAGGAACTTCAAAATACCATTTGATATTGTCAATTTTGAAAATTAGTTGCATATACCAACTATCAACCCTAAAAATATTTTATTGGCACAAGTCCTTAAACTACTTGCATTGTGATTCAACAGTTAGTATATGTGAACGATTTCTCGTCACGAGACAACTACCTTCTATCGCGATAGATTTCTAAGAATCTCTAAGACATGTGTCAATCCTATGGTTCAGATGATATGCCTATACATCTGTTTTGAATAATTTAATTGTTATGAAAAGATTCTTTTAGTAAATTATCCAAATATTAGGCGGTTTTTGAGGTTACTAAACTACGGTATGCTCAGTTTATTTTACAGAGTTTTGTTTACGATTGAAACTTTAGTATTGCATCAAGACGGTGCACCTCATGCGAACTAAGTATAGCTTAGATGATTACATTCCTTGTGGTGGAAACAAACAACCAGGGTTCAAGACCTAGACTAGGCATGCTCACACAATGGAATCAAGTATATCCATGTATTACATCACGGAAAACAAGTATTGCATCCTAAAGAAAATACATTCATATTCCATTGCAAACAAAAAATATTATTTTTGTAAACTTGAGAGGAGCAATGTCTATTAGTAGGAGCAGATAGTTTAATTTTAAAAAGAATCCCCCACCATCCTGAACAACTCTAACAAAAGCATGTTTCCTCATACTCACTAACTCTCTGATCATTCCCTAAAAAAACTCTGATCTTGAATGTGCATCACTGATTCCATGTAACTTATGAGGTCTCATGCCAACGTACAAGCTCCAAGGCTGTGCGCCATTGAATCCCCTGTAACTAATGAGACCTCATGCCAATGTACAAGCTCCAAGGCTACTGAATATGTCCTAAAGCCGCATCTTTTTGAATGGCACACAAAAAACTCAAGAATTCCATTGGCTGCGCTCATTAAGTCTAGTAGGTTCTTTTTTTGCCTTGAACTTCAGGAACTTGAGGCTTCTGGTTTCTTCTTGTCAATGTCAGCTTGCCACGATGTGTATGCTACAACAGAAATTAAAAGAAAATACAATCATCTACAACTCCAAAAAAATAAAAATGATTAGAATATTTGGCAGAGGCTTGAGATGTGCAATACGGAGACTTCCTGCCATAACCATCGGAAGTACAAAAGAGGAGCAAACATCATTAAAGAAAGAGCCTAAAAGAATCTTGTGTGTTTTATGGCACATATCAACACTGACACCCTTAAAATGTTCATCACTAAAAACACTAATTAAAAAGATTAGGAATGCAAATTACAGGATCCAAATTTGCATAGTAATAATGATACAAGAAGTTTTTGCCAATTGGAACTGGCAATATCCACAATAGCAAAAACTGGACTCTCAAAACTAAAATGAATACAAGCTCTCAAAATTATTATATAGTTCACAGAAGGATACTTGTTTTTTCTAATTTGCTTAACATTGTTGCGCCTAGTTCCCATGGTAAATTTGTGCACACCGGAATAAAATCAAGCTACCAAAGCCAACAACCCCTCTTCTGTGCTCTATGAGCATGAGAAGGGTAAAAATAGAAGGACATGACTTTGATCACTTAGGTGATTCAGATGTGTTGTTAATATTCACAACCTTGTTCATACCTCCATATTGGAGGGAAAGTACAGAATATTTGCACTATATGCAGTGTAACTTATCAAGTTACCATCTGAGCACCACTTGATGAATGATAGGTAAGTGACACCTTACTCATCTCTATTTTACTCAGCTTCAAAATTAGATTTGTTTTAGCTGGATCTGACTGAAGTCATATTAGCCATTTCCCGCAAAAAATAATAAAGTAATGATGGAACAAACATGCAAGATGAAACCAGTAAAATCTTAGCACTATATAACCATAAATAATCACATGCTCCTTGTAAAGTTAGATGTATACCATGTTGTCACCGATAGACAATCGCCAAGCTTCTTGGTTTATCTATTTCCTTCACAAGCTCCACATAATCACCTGTCGTAGTAGACCAAGAAATAAGTTCATATCTTGATAGTTCAACATCACTTCATGAACATCCATTCACTTATTAGATTTAAGAAGATATATACAGATGAGTATTAGATAAATACTCTGCTACAACAACTGAATTGGCACATCGTTGTGAGATCAGGATAGTTGCAGTTGTTCAAGTGTTATGACCGGCTTGGTCTATACTAGGAAGAGGCCCACCGGGCATTAGTATTAGGGGCTTGGCTCACAAGTTATCTTAGGCAAGTTATCTTAGAAAAGTTATCTTAGGCTAAAGTTATAAATACTCATGTAAGACATCGTTTTGAGAGCAAGCAATAAAGACTATTATTATCTTTTGTTGCCCGGCTCCTAGAGGAGCCGGAAACCCTAGCCGCCGCAGCCAAGCCGCCGCCGCCCTCAACCCTAGCCGCGATGGCGCCCTGCCGCCGGCGCGCCCGTTCCTCGCCGCGTCCACTCCCTCCTTGCCCCTACAACCTACGCAGTAGCGCCGGTAGGAACCCTAGTCCTACCAATTTGGTATCCAAAGACACCAGGCCGATCATGTCACAAACTCCATCACTGCCGCCGCTACCATCCACCTCCGCCCCTCTCTCGCTGCCGCCGGCCACTTCCACGCTGATGACGGAGATCGCATCCAGCACCACCACCGCCACCGCGCCAGCGCCCATCACCACCACGGCGGACCCGCCTCCGCTCCTCTCGCCCGAGGAGGTGTCGGCCACCCTACGGGAGCTTGTCCAGGCGGTCAGGGGTATTACCCTCTACCTCGCCGGGAACCAGCCCCCGCCACAGAGCGCCGTCACCACCGCCTACGGGCCGCCGCCGCTGCAGTGGCCCGCCCCGGCCTTCCAGGCGCCCTACGGAGGGGCGTCCCAGCCGCCGCTGCTGCTGCCGCACTACTCGGCTGTGGGACAGCCGTGGCCAGCGTGGCCGACCTCCACCGCGCTGCTGGGGGGCCCGACCCAGCAGCTTCTTCCGGCGCCACCGCCGGCCCCCACGATGCAGGCGCCGGTGCAGCAGCTCCACTAGGCGCCGCCGCCATCGACAGCACCACCACCCGCACCTAGGGCTACGGGTCGGCCCCTGCACCAGGTGCAGTTTCCACCGTCACCATCGCCGATCCCCACTTGGGTGTCCGGCTCGTCTCCGGGCCCGGTCTACTCCACGGTGCCGGAACATCCGACGCCCTCCCTGCGGTTTGATCACCCCTCCAGCTCGGCGAACTACGACCCGGTGCTTCCCGAACCAGCATATGCGCCACCGGCGACTGCGGCCGCCCCCGGGCATGGCGGGCCGACACCCCCTCGCTTCGCCAAACTGGACTTCGCCACCTACGAGGGCACGGAGGACCCCCTCAACTGGCTCAACCAGTGCGAGCAGTTCTTTCGAGGGCAGCGGACGCTCGCTTCGGATCGTACCTGGCTCGCGTCCTATCATCTTCGAGGCGCAGCGCAGACCTGGTACTACGCCCTCGAGCAGGATGAGGGTGGCATGCCACCTTGGGAGCGCTTTCGGGAGCTCTGTCTCCTCCGTTTTGGGCCTCCTATCCGCGGGAGCCGACTGGCGGCCCTCGGCCGTTTACCGTTCACATCTACGGTGCAGGACTACGCCGACCGCTTCCAGGCCCTGGCGTGCCACGCGCCGGGCGTCTCCGCGACACAGCGCGCCGAGCTCTTTGTGGGCGGTCTGCCGGACCATATCCGTGTGGACGTCGAGCTCCGGGATCCCCCCGACCTCCAGACGGCCATGTACTACACCTGGGCCTTCGAGCAGTGGGCCCAGGAACTGCAGCAGCCACTCGGACGGAGCGGCCGCCAGCCCAGTCGGCCAGCGCCGACTTCCTCAGCCCCGGGTCAGCCTCTCCCAGCCGCGACGGCCACACCCCCGGCCGCCACACGGCCCTTCCGTCGGTTGTCACCGGTCGAGCAGCAGGAGCGTCGCCGTCAGGGTCTCTGCTTCAACTGCGATGAGCCCTACACGCCGACCCATGTCTGCCCCCGCCTCTTTTATTTAGAGACGGTCGACTACACCGAGGAGGACGACTTGCCCGACACGTTACCTCCGCCTGCGGCGACCGAGGACGCGGCCGCGGATCCCGCGGCGACGCCGTGCGTCGTCTCCCTTCACGCCCTGGCCGGCATCCGGGGCGAGCGGACCATGCTGCTGCCCGTGACGATCCATGGCGAGCGACTGGTGGCCCTGCTGGATACGGGCTCCACACACAACTTTCTGCCCGAGTCGACCATGCATCGGCTAGCCCTCCCGACAACGGGCGGGGGGCGCCTGCGGATCACAGTGGAGAACGGCGATCGCCTCCGGTGCCATGGGCTAGCCCGCGACGTTCCCATCTCCATCGGCGGCGAATACTTTTCCATTACCTGTGCAGGGATCGATCTGGGCTGCTTCGACTTTATTCTCGGGGTGGACTTTCTCCGGACCCTCGGCCCCATCCTGTGGGATTTCGACGCGCTCACGATGACATTCTGGCGGCAGGGCCGCCGCATCCGGTGGGAGGGCCTTGGGGGCGCCGCGCCGGCCGTGCCACGCCTCCAGCTGGCTGCCGCATCCTCGGAGGCCGAGCACCCCCTGCTGGATCCTCTTCTGCAGCAGCACAGCGACCTCTTCGACGATCCGCGGGGTCTTCCGCCTGCCTGGGTGTACGACCATCATATTCACCTCGTACCTGGCTCCACTCCGGTGGCGGTGCGGCCCTACCGCTACCCCCAGCTGCAGAAGGATGAGTTGGAGCGCCAGTGTGCCGTGATGCTCGCCGCAGGCATCATCCGGATCTCCACGTCGCCCTTCACGGCGCCCGTGCTCCTCGTTCGTAAGTCAGACGGCACATGGCGCTTCTGCATCGACTATCGCGCCCTCAACGCACTCACGCTCAAGGACAAGTTCCCTATACCGGTGGTCGACGAGCTCTTGGATGAGCTCCATGGGGCACGCTTCTTCACCAAGCTCGATCTCCGGTCGGGCTATCATCAGGTGCGCATGCATCCGGGCGACATCGCCAAGACGGTGTTTCGCACCCACCATGGCCACTTCGAGTTCTTGGTGATGCCTTTCGGCCTCGCCAACGCCCCGGCGACGTTCCAGGCCCTGATGAACGACGTCCTTCGACCCTACTTATGGCGGTTTGTGCTTGTTTTCTTTGATGACATTCTTATCTACAGCGCCACCTGGGCCGAACATCTCCAGCACGTCGCCATCGTCTTCAACGAGCTTCGGGCGCACCACATCCACCTTAAGCGCTCGAAGTGCTCGTTTGGGACGCCTACTGTCGCCTACCTCGGCCATGTCATCTCGGCCGACGGGGTGGCTATGGACGCCGATAAGGTGGCGGCCGTCTTCGCCTGGCCGACGCCTCACTCGCCGCGGGCTCTCCGCGGTTTCCTCGGACTCACCGGCTACTACCGGAAATTTATCCGGGAGTTCGGACTCATCGCGGCGTCCCTCACGCGGTTGCTTCGCCGCGATGCCTTCGCCTGGGACGACGAGGCGACGACGGCGTTCGAGACCCTCAAGGGGGCCCTCACGACGGGCCCCGTCCTCCAGATGCCCGACTTCGACCGCCCGTTCGTGGTGGACTGTGACGCCTCGGGCGCCGGGTTCGGCGCCGTACTTCATCAGGGCGATGGGCCCCTCGCTTTCTTTAGCCGGCCTTTCGCTCCGCGCCATCTTAAGTTGGCAGCTTACGAGCGGGAGCTCATTGGCCTCGTCCAGGCCGTGCGTCATTGGCGGCCATACTTGTGGGGGCGGACCTTCCACATTCACACGGACCACTACAGCCTGAAGTTCTTGCTGGATCAACGGCTGTCAACCGTTCCGCAGCACCAGTGGATCAGCAAGCTCTTCGGCTTTGACTTCTCCGTCGAGTATTGGCCGGGCCGTCTTAACACCGTGGCCGACGCGCTGCTCCGTCGCGATTCCGACCTCGCGCCACCCGCCGACGCGTCCGCTGGGACGGCCCTGTGCATCCGCTCCGGGCCATCGTTCGGTCTCTTCGCCGACATTCGACGCGCCACTGCGACGGCAGATGATGTCGCACTTCTTCAGCAGCAGCTCGCGGCCGGCGACTTGGAGGAGCCCTGGCGCTGCTCTAACGGACTGCTCCTCCATGGGCGCCGGATCTTTGTTCCGGCGCATGATGATCTCCGTCACCAGGTGTTGCAGCTCGCCCACTCGGCGGGCCATGAGGGTGTGCAGAAAACCCTCCATCGTCTTCGCGCCGACTTCTACATCCCTGGCGATCGTGCCCTGGTCCGCGACTGGGTTCGGTCTTGTCAGACTTGCCAGCGCAACAAGACAGAGACCCTGAGGCCGGCGGGGCTCCTTCAGCCCTTGGAGGTGCCGTCTCAGGTTTGGGCGGATATCTCCTTGGACTTCATCGAGGGCCTTCCCAAGGTGGGGGGCAAGTCGGTCATCCTCACGGTGGTCGATCGCTTCTCTAAGTACGCCCACTTCATCGCGCTCGGCCATCCGTACATGGTGGCGTCCGTGGCCCGGGCCTTCTTCGACGGCATCGTCCGTCTACACGGGTTCCCGACTTTGATCGTCAGTGATCGGGACCCAGTCTTCACGAGCCATGTCTGGCGCGACCTCTTCAGGATGGCGGGTGTCCAGCTCCGCCTGAGTACGGCGTTCCATCCTCAGACGGACGGTCAGTCTGAGGTGGTTAACAAGGTCATTGCCATGTATTTGCGTTGTGTGACAGGTGATCGGCCTCGCGCTTGGGTGGACTGGCTCTCTTGGGTGGAGTACTGCTACAACACTTCTTATCACTCCGCCCTGCGCGCGACGCCATTTGAGGTGGTCTATGCTTGACCACCCCCGCCTATACTTCCGGTCAACCCGGAGACGGCTCGGACGGCGGTTGCGGGTGACCTTATCCGCACCCGTGATGAGATACTGGCTGAGGTTCGTCAGCGTCTCCTTCGGGCCCAGCAGACGGCCAAGCACTACTACAACCATCATCATCGCGAGGCGGAGTTCGCAGTGGGTGACTGGGTGTGGCTACGTCTTCTCCACCGCTCTACGCAGTCACTGGACCCGCGCGCGAAGCGCAAGCTTGGCCCTCGCTACGCCGGGCCCTTCCCTGTCGTGGAGCGCATTGGGAAGGTGGCCTATCGTCTTCAGCTTCCAGCCCGCGCCCGCATCCACGACGTGTTCCATGTGGGGCTGCTCAAGCCTTTCCGTGGCGAGCCACCGGCGGCTCCTCCGGCGCTTCCTCCAACCGCCGATGGTCGCATTCTTCCTGAGCCAGCAAAGGTGTTGCAGGCCCAGCTCCGTCGTGGCGTTTGGTTCGTCCTAATTCAGTGGGCGGGCTTTCCGGAGGAGGAGGCTACTTGGGAGCAGCGTGAGGATTTCCGTCAACACTATCCAAACTTTCAGCTCGAGGACGAGCTATTTGCGCAGGCGGGGAGAGATGTTATGACCGGCTTGGTCTATACTAGGAAGAGGCCCACCGGGCATTAGTATTAGGGGCTTGGCCCGCAAGTTTTCTTAGGCAAGTTATCTTAGGAAAGTTATCTTAGGCTAAAGTTATAAATACTCATGTAAGACATCGTTTTGAGAGCAAGCAATAAAGACTATTATTATCTTTTGTTGCCCGGCTCCTAGAGGAGCCGGAAACCCTAGCCGCCGCAGCCAAGCCGCCGCCGCCCTCAACCCTAGCCGCGACGGCGCCCTGCCGCCAGCGCACCCGTTCCTCGCCGCGTCCACTCCCTCCTTGCCCCTACAACCTACGCAGTAGAGCCGGTAGGAACCCTAGTCCTACCATCAAGATTAAATAACCGTTTTGCATCAAAGTTTGCAAATACATCATTTCTATATTTGAACAAGGGAACTTATTACTCTCTGGACCATGAATGGATGTTTCTTTAAGATTTTACAATAACAGTAGAAACCATGTACCAAAGAAACAATTCCGATGCAAAGAGATAAAAAATTATGGTGTACTTGCTCCTATGAAGGTGATTCAGCAGAGAGACTAACACAGACAACAACCATATGCGTCATTCTGCACTTGGGAGCCTAGTTACCTTTTTTGAGGCAATATATGCATCCATTCAGGATCCCGCACCCTCACTGTATAAACCTGGTTCTTTCCAATCACATTGCAGCTATGTTTTGAAGAAACAACTTTACAGATTCAGTTATATTGTGCTGCTGGCATCGTGCTCTCCTAATAGCCATTTATGCAGGGCTAAAAGTTGCATTAGAAAAAAAACATTGAAGACAATATCATGGGTTGAATCGAGATGTTAACATGCATGTACATGTGGTTGCAATTCCTGTAGTATTTCACAGAAGATTATATTACCTAACCAGGCCAGGCGACGCAGCGGCGTTAGTCCATGATGTGGAATCTGCATGGAGTAAGCCCAGGATGCGGTGGCGGCTGCAAGACGGGGCGATGACATCGATCTACTGCCTCAGCGGGATCAGATCAGGATGCGGCGTCCATGGCGGGGTCAGACCAGGATGAGGCGTCCACACGGAGTATGTCGTCGGTGACTCAGTGTGACGGCACCATCGTCTTGGTGTTAGTGTGACGACGCTTCTGGTACCCATCGAGATCGCCCATCCAGATGGCGCACGCTTGCCACAGCTCACTCCATTCCCCACCACCGGAGGTCTCCTTGTCCCCGGCACATGCGTTTTCCAGCACAGCACCGGTGCTCCCCGTTCCCCGCCGCCGGAGTTCCCCAATTCCCCACTGGTCCATGGTCACAGACTCACGGCGACCCCGCTAGGAGAGAGAGAGAGAGAGAGAGAGAGAGAGTGAGGAAGGCAGGCAGAGAGGGGGAGGGATGAATGGAGGTAGTTGTGTACCTTGACCTCAAGGGTGCTTTTGCTTAGTCGCCGCCGGCCCGATCCAAATCACCGCCGCCGCCGCCGCTGTTGTTGTGTTTGTGAGAGACGTCGGATTAGGAAATATTTGCTCGTTCAGTTTTTTCATTAGCGACCAGAATTGCATGATTGCGGGAATTTGGGATTGGTAGTTAGAATATTCCTCTTGGTGGAGTATGGTCAGTCATTAGAAATTGCTAAGTGCACACCGTAAAGGTATTAAATCAATGATGGATGTTAGATTTAGATCTATGAAACTAATTGTGTGGTGATGATCGATTCGTGCGGTGTTGTGGGCCAAATTACGGGGTGCACATAAAAAAATTCTTGTTTGATTGTTTAATTATTAATAGTAATGGAGAAGAGATAAGGATTTGCCATTAGGACCGAAAAAATCATGGTGCTAACATCCGCTTGCACGGACAATGTCCTCGGCGGAAATTTCTATTATTAATGAGTTTAACATCCACTTGCACATACATGTCCTCGGTAGAAATTTATAATATTAAAGAGATTAACATACCTGTTGTCGTTCTCTATCATCGTGTTGATTGTGGCTATGGGGTTGTTGCCTTCGGCCTAATAATGGTGGTTTGGCCCTAGCGCTCTTCTTCCGTCAAGTTGTCTTTCTGCCGAATGTCGACCTCGTGGATTTGACCGCTGATGAGTTTTTGGTCTTTTCGTTGGAGATTTATACGGATTGGCGTATGTCATCCTTGGATCTAGATCAGAAATACTTCGGTGGCACGCGCTCGTATTATCAGCCAGCATGGCCTCAAGAGGGCGCGGCGCGAAGCTTCGATTTCTTATCTGTGTCGTGGGGCATGTCTAAGTCATGATTTTCAAGGCGTGGTTGTTGTGATTGAAGGTTTTGAAGATTTGGTGGAACGGTGTATTGGATGCGGTGAAGACTGTGTGCTAAGTGTTTGGTGACTTGCAACGGCAGCCTCGGCAAGCGGGGGCGGCAGCATTGGAGGACTACATTTTTTGTGGTGCTCCTCGAGTCCCAAGTCTTGATTTTCAGGGTGAAAAATCTAATGTTTTGTCTTTATTGATTGTTCTGGCAATGGCTTTGTTGAAAACATTGTTTTTTGGGTGAACCTGAATTTTCTCCATGGTGAAAACCTAAGACATTTGATTAGGCAATGATAATGCTTGTGCATTGTTTCCTTTTTGAAAGTGTTGTTTTTGGAGAATCTCTTTTGTATTTTGGGTGTTGTCTCCGATGGTGGTTAGAGTGCTACTGATGTTAGTGATTGATCACCGTGGCGGGGTCTTTTTTCTTCTATTATTTTTATTTTCTATTTTGACTATGTATTTTTGATGCCTTTCAACATTATTGGTATCTTTGTGATATTAATATATCCCTTTTATAAAAAAACACTTGTAACAACTTTACAAATTAAATGTTGGTAGACACAAAACAAAAATAGCCCGCAAAAAAATTAGCACAGGAAAAAGCAATTACTTCTTACAAAGATCAGAGGAGCACACAATCACTGAGAAAATGACAGATCAGGGCCACCAGATAGGAAAGAGGTCCACAAGTCATACGGAGAGAGGGAACGAAAGGTCGTTGACTGAAGCCAGCAGCACACACCCTTCGTTCCCCATTCCGGCCGGAGTCGTGGATGGGCCGCGGCGGCATCAAACCCTAACTTCTAAGTCTTGAGGTCCTAACCAGATCAGCTAATTTACCAGTACGAAACTTCACTAATTACTACAGTAGTTAAACTGAAGATGATCGTGTAATTTCCATCGACTCAATGCAGGTCACTCTGTTCTTCCTCAAAAATTCCGCATCTTCTCGTCCCATGCTTACCCACTACCTTTCACATGGATTTCATCTTCAAGCTCATGCGTGGGTTGGCTCTCAAATGGCACAAAGGATATGCAGATTTTTTTAGAAAAAAAGGATGACCCCTGGCCTCTGCATCTGAACAATGCATGCAACCACTTTATTAATTATTCACACAAGATCTTATAAAGTCATACAACAGTAAGACTAAAGCCACCATCTACGCAACATCTGTCGCTACTCCTATCCAGTTGATGATAGGATGCTGATAGTCTGGACCTAATACCAAACAGACATCGCAGCCAAACCTAACTTCTAAGTCTTGAGGTCCTAACCAGGACTCCTGCCGGGTATGGGACACCCACCAGTCCGGCGCACTCCTCAACCAAGACGCCTACCGGATAAGAGGCCGCCGCAGCCATCAGCCACCAATCCATCTTCAGTGCTGTACTGCTGCATCTACCTTGCCCGGTCTAGCTGCCGTCGACGCCACCACGACGTCAGACAACGCCACCATCCTGTGCACGTCCATCATCACACGCCCACCGGCGAAACCCTGCTGGTCCATGCCACTGAGACCCTCCGTTGTCGACGTGCCAGATGCCACGCCACTCCTCCGTCGCGAACAACACATGTTGCCACTGGTCCCATCCCCTCTGCCTGCAGTTCCTCTAACCGAGCACCCAAACACCTCAGGCAGCGCCTCCAAGAAGGGTATGACACACGCAATGTCGCCGCCCAATCTAAGGAGATTTTGGGTTTTCACCCGGGCATGGGGTCAGGATGAGGGCAGGGACCTCGACGGCGTCTGCAAGGAGGAGAACGGCGACTCTGGTCGTCGCCACCATCGGGATGAACGAGTCATCTAGAGTTTCCTCCGGTCCGATGGCACCTCTACCAGCCCCCGCCAATGCATCGAGGCCGACGACCGCGACCGTAAGCCACCAAGTGCAGCGGGAGAGAGCCTGCTGCGCGGAGGAGATCCATCGACACCTCACCACCCACGCGGTCAACACGCCATCCATCCACCCCCCCCCCCCCCCCCCCCCGCGAACGTCGCCAGCCGAGGGCCTCGTCGCCATGCCTAACAGGGTCGTCGCCCCAGGTCCATGTTCCTCCACGATGGCCGGAGTGGCGAGATTCGGCACCGCGCGGCTGACGCCATCGCCCAAGCCCGCCGCCGCCGGGAGCCCGCACGCTGCCGGGAGTCCCACACCCATGGATCTTGACGCCCGTGCACCGCTGCGAGCTCGCCGTCACCGGGATCCGCCACACCGTTGGGAGGGCCGCACCCCACGGATCAGGACGCCCGCGCCGCCGCAGATCCGGGAGAGGGAGGAGAGACCCTCCGCCGTCGCCGTCGCACGCACGGGCTTTGCTCGGCGCCGACCATCGGCAGCAGCGGAGGGGGAGAAGGGCGTTGGAGGGTTACTAGGCGGCGGCGGCGGCTGAGGCCTCCTGAGCCACCCGCGGGGGAGGCGACGCGAGAGGGAGGTGTGATCATGTCTTTATCTTTCTAACATAACAGATTCACTGCCTAAATAGTTTTGGACATAGACATGGTCTTTAAAGTAATTCTTCGTTGATATATTTATTTTAGACACACGTACCGGGTATATATCCAAATAAAAAACAATTGTTTTTAAAGGAGGTTGAAACCGCTGTCATCTGCATCATTTTTATTGAAGTTAATGCAAGGCAATGAAGCTAAAGTCATTAACAGGTAGAGTATGAAACTAAGACAAATATGGAAGAACCATTAAAATTATGAAATTAACATCAACAACAAAGTCTGCTTCTTCCTCAACAATGCCTTAAATATGGGCACGCCTCCACGCCGACATCGTCATGTCGAGCCGAAGACAACAAGGACAAAGACTATCATCTTAGTTGTCAAGACCAACCAATGAAGGCAAGCACGATGCAAGTTCATCACCGCTAAGCCTGGCCAATGAAGGTCAGAACAAGAGTTTTCACTCCGTACTTGAAACGGCGCTGGAACACCATCTCAATTGTGGATCTTCCGATAGTTGCACCAGCTATCCCTCCACGCTAGGCCGGAAAGGTGCTCCCTGCAGATGGGTGACACGTAATCCCACTGTAGACCAACCCCATGGGATTCAGAGTTGCTACCCATGATGTGGCACGGATTTGGTACAATTGTGCGAAATAGCTTGTAGAGTCTACCATGACCCCAATGCTGCTACCCTGGCATCGTCCTAGTGAACGAACTTACCGGAGAACAAACTCATAGTGCCTGTGCCGAAGCCCATGTGCCACTAGCATGAGAGGAGCAATTCAACTATCGTCACTTTGGATGCTGCCCTAGCTTCCGACCCACTCGTTTACACAAGGGCGTGCTCCTCCATGAGCACACGAGGGCCCTTGGCCGTGAACGTCAAGATCCCTTCCTCCTCTCATAGGATATGATGCGTCAGCATCTCTTTCATCGCTTGATACCACTGGTTGTCCAGATTAGACGTCGGCGATGGCGAACTCACCCCGTGGCGGCCTACACTACAAACGGCGGCGAAGGTGAGCCCAGTACCATAGGGCACAGTCAATTTGCGTACCGATCACAAGTGCATTGCCTCCTCCACTATATCACGAGATCGAGCTCCCACATCGCGAGCCAGGATGAGATCGATGGCACACTGTCATCGGTGTCGCTTGATGGAGTACGACCGGCCGCCACAGTGCGACTTCCCAAGCGGCGCACTACTATCGACGAGTGTTGTGAGTGGGGTGCGGAGACTGCTGCCAACAATAAAAACAATTATACAATACATTTCATGAGGAAGTTAGATATTGTCCATTTTGGCAATTAGTTATATACCAATTGTGAACCCTAAAAATGTTTGCTGGACATAAGTTCTTAAACTTCCTATATTATGTGGAGTATAGGCAACCGATTTCTCATCACGGGAGAACCATCTTCTATCCCGATTGATTTATAAGTATCAATGAGGCATGGGTTTCACCTTTCGATTCCGGTGGTTTTTCTATTCATGTGTTTAAAGAATTGAATCATTATTTAGTAAAAGTATCCAAATATCCTTTTCATAAAAGTATTCAAATCATTTTACAAAGTTTTATTTTACTATGGAGGCTTTTTATTGATTCCTAGTATTGCATCAAGAAATAGAAATACCATATGAAAATCAAAATTATTTTCCACAAAATCATTTATAGGAGTACACAACTGAATGACAAATCAGAGCCCTGTTCCTCACGCCATGGCCGGTGCGGCACCTCGACCTGCGGTTCCGCTTCCCGTTCGTCATCGATCCGCGGTTGCGCTCGCGTGCAGATGAGGCAACCAACGGTGGGTCGCAGCAATTTCCTTCCATCGAGTCAATGCAGGTCACTCAGTTAATCTTTTCATAAAAATGCTGCACCTTTTCTCCCGTGCTTAGTTGGTTTCACATGGACTGTCGTCCCCCTCCCGTAGCTGATTCGCTTGTATACTGCCTTGGCTCGTGCTTCCGTTTTAGATCTAGCTAGCTTAGTACTAGTACTTACTACTATAATTATGAGTTAACTGAAGAGGATGACAAGAGCAAGAGTACAGACACTAAACAAGAAGAACATCCTCTTTGCAAACAAGACTAGTGGTTATCAGCGATGGAGCCGCGTCGAGCTCGGATGAAGAGGCGATCCGTCATTCTTTTCTTCGGTGGCTGCTGTGGTGGTGCCGGAGGCAGGTGACGGGCGTTGCTGTCAAGCTCAGAGATGTTTTGTTATCTTTTCAGTTTTGTCATGTCGGTCTTTACGTGACTTGTACTTTGTTCTTTATGATATGAATAAGACACGTATTACCATGCAAAAAAAAACTAGTGAAAAATGGCCACGTTCCTCATTGATCTGTATCTACTCATGCTGTGTGTGTGTATGTCGATCACCAACACCAAGTCTGATTGTTCAGACACTAAACAAGAAGTACAACTGAAAACCATTGCATAGCCCCGTTGCTCATGCCATGGCAGGCACCTCGAGCTGTGGCTCCCCCATCCCGTTCATCATTGATTGCCTCACACGCATGCGTGCAGATGAAACAAGGCATTGGCAACGGTCGGTCGCAGCGATTTCCATCGAGTCAATGCAGCAGGTCACTCTGCTATTCTTCCTTAAAAATTCTGCACCTCTTTGTCCTGTGCTTTGTTGCTTTCACATGGACCGCCTTCCGCCTCGGATTCCTTGTTGATTTTCTTATGCTGGCCTGGCTCCTGTTTCAATTTCAGATCTAGCTTTCTTAGCAGGACGAAACTTTACTAGTTACACGCTCCAGATCTGTGCCTACAGATCTGTTCTATAAAAGGGTCCATCCATCAACCCACCAGGGACACACATCCGAACAGCAATACCACCAACCACCTCTCATACATACCACCAACCACCATACTTAAACCTGCCTGTTGGGGCGCCGGAGCAGATGGAGGCGGCGATCGGCGCGGCGAACGGGCTCATTGGCAGCGTGCTCAATCTGCTGTCCAATGAGTTCGTGGAGGTGTTTGTTGCCAGCTCCCAGCTCAGCCTCAACTACACCGAGATGAAACGTGATCTCTCGTTGACGCAAGGGCTACTGCAAGTGGCCCAGGCGAGGGGCAAGGATGTGAGCGACAACCTCGGTCTGCGGGTGTTGTTGCAGGAGCTCAGCGCCAAAGCCGATGAGGCTGAGGATGCGCTGGATGAGCTCCACTACTTCATCATCCAGGACGAGCTCGACGGCACCCACTACGCGGTGCCGGACCTGGGTGATGACCTCCGTGGCCATGCTCGCCACGGTCGCCATGCCCTTCACCACACCATCGGTAACTGTCTTGCATGCTTTTCTTGTTCGCGCATGATGGTGTTGCTGCTGCTGTCATTACTGATAGTCCACCCAATGCAATTCTGAACCCTGGTAGTGATGGTAATGATGGTCCAGTTGCTAAGTTGTCTTTCAACAGAGTTGCCATGTCCAAAAAAATCAAGTCAGTGATAGAGGATATAAAATCCCTGTGTGACCGTGTCTCCACGTTGCTCAAGCTAATTCCACCACATAGCACCACCACAACAGTCACCCAAAGGCACCGTATCACAGGGTCGACCATTGTCCAAGATACATTGTATGGGAGGAGAGATATTTTTGAGAAAACTGTAGATGATATCCTCACTATTGCCACAAAGCACTGTGAAACCCTTTCCGTTCTTCCTATAGTTGGTCCAGGGGGTATTGGAAAGACAACTTTCACCCAACACCTGTATAATGATAAGAGGATAGAAGAGCACTTTGCTGTTAGGGTTTGGGTATGTGTATCAACTGATTTTGATGAGCTTAGACTCAGCCAGCAGATCATTAGCAGCATAGAAGGAAGCAACTCTCCAAATCAGAGCTTAGATCAACTCCAAATATCCATAGCAGAGAAACTCAAGTCTAAAAGGTTTTTAATTGTCCTTGATGATATATGGGAATGCAGTAGTGAGGGATGGAAAAAATTGTTAGCTCCATTCATGAAGGGGGAAGCCAAGGGTAACATGGTTCTCGTCACAACTCGATTTCCAACAATATCTGAAATGGTGAAAACAGCCAACACAATAGCACTGGAAGGTCTAGAGCCTGATGACTTCCTCACATTCTTTAAATCATTAATATTTGGGGTAAACAAACATGAGTATTGCCAGGAGGAATTAGATGATATTGCAAGAGCTATTGCAAATAAACTGAAGGGTTCACCTCTAGCAGCCAGAACAGTTGGTCGTTTACTGAGGAAGGATATTTCTCGGGAACATTGGAATGGAGTTCTTGAAAACAATGAGTGGCAAAAAGAGGAAAATGTTGATGACATTATGCCATCATTAAGAATTAGCTATGATTACCTTCCTTTTCGGCTAAAAAAATGTTTTTCATTTTTTTCCTTGTTCCCTGAAGATTTTCAGTTTAACAAGTTAGATATTACGTATTTTTGGATTGCACTAGGAATCATTGAAAAAGATGAGAATTATGTTGAAGAATTTGTAGATAATGGTTTTCTCGTAAAGGAAGTGGATCGTGATAAGAAACCATACTATGTAATGCACGATTTATTACATGAACTGTCTCGAAATGTTTCATCACAAGAGTGCCTCAACATATGCAGTTCAGGTTTTAGAGTTGATGCCATCCCACAAACTGTTCGACACTTATCCATCACAATGAAAGATATAATTGAACAGAACTTTAAGGGAGAAATGGTTAAATTGAGGAGCAAGATAGGCGTTAGCAGTTTGCGGGCTTTGATGATTTTTGTTGCAGAAACAACTGATGGAGTTTTGAAAGATATTTTTAAGGAAATAGAGGGTCTCGTGTCCTATATATAGTAGCGAAATCCCAAAACTCTTTGCCAAACTTTTCAAAACTTATCCACCTCCGATACCTAAAAATTGATATGAGACCAGATCAGTACGACGAAATGACATTTCCTCGTACAGTATCCACATTTTATCATTTGAAATTCTTAGACCTTAGAAGCTTTTATAGATATAATTTAACTAGTGACATTAGCCGCCTTATCAATTTACGCCATCTTTTTGTTGACAAAGAACTCCAATCCAATGTTCCTGGGATCGGAAAGATGAAATCTTGCAGGAGCTAAAAGAGTTCTTTGTTAAAAAAGGGAGTATTGGATTTGAACTGAGAGAGTTGGGGGAACTCACAGAGCTCGGAGGAGAACTCAGCATACATAATCTTGAGAAGGTGGCAACCAGGGAAGAGGCTGCAGAAGCCAAGCTTGTGTGTAAGAGAGATTTGAAAGATTTGTGGTTAGTTTGGGGTACAGATCACCAACATAGCACAGAATCTGATGTTCTCGATGCTCTTCGGCCACACCCTAATCTTGGAGCACTTAGCATTACAAATCATGGTGGTATGACTGGTCCTAGTTGGTTGTGTGGTGACATTAGCATCAAAAGGCTGGGGTCTCTCCACCTAGAGGGTGTGTCTTGGAGCACCCTTCCACCTTTTGGGCAGCTATTGCATCTCTCGTCTCTCACATTGATCAACATTTCTGTACTTCGTGAGATCAGACCCGGTCTTTTTGGTGTTGCAGAAGAAAGTTTTGTGCATTTGAAGCGGATTGTTCTTTATAATTTGCCTGAATTTGTTGAGTGGGTTGGGGGAGCTAATGTGCATTCCTTTTCAAGGCTTGAATACATCGATTGCGCAAGTTGTCCCAATCTCTGTGCGGTGCCCTTCCTGGAGTTCTCTGTCTCTTATACCAATCTTTTGCATTTTTCCATTAATGGTTGCCCAAAGTTGTCTCTGCCCCCCATGCCTCACACATCCACGTTGACATATTGTCTTGTGGTACTTCCTTCTTCAAGGATTCATTATTTTACAGGGAAGATGATTATTGATGGGTATAGTGGTGGGTTGGCCTTGCATAAACTGAAATCCCTAGCAAGGCTAGATTTCTACAAATGCAGCATCACGTGCCATGGACTGCAGGATCTCATGTGCCTCGAATCGGTTAGAGTAAGAGATTGTCCCAACTTCTTTCGGTGGCCCGTCGAATCAGCTCACACCATCAGGCCTTTCCCCGCTTCCCTCAAGGAACTTAAGATCGAAGGAGAGTCAGGCATGCAGTCAATGGCTCTGCTCTCAAACCTCTCTTGTCTCACCCGTCTAACACTGGTGGACTGTGAGAATTTAACAGTGGATGCGTTTAATCCTCTCATCACAGTCAACCTTTTGAGATTGGCGGTCTATAACACAGATAAGTGTCTTAGCTGCTCTGTATCAGCAGATCTGTTGTCGGAATTGGCGGGAGCAAGGACCAACCTATCATTGCCTCCGGGGTCGTTCCTGAAGTTGATTTACCTTGAAGTGGATTGCATCTCAGCGATGCTTGTTGCTCCCATCTGCAGCCTCCTCGCCCCTACCGTCAAGAGCTTAACATTCTGGTGTGATCAGCGGGCAGGAAGCTTCACAGGAGAGGAAGAAGGAGCTCTTCAGCTCCTCACCTCCCTCAATTCGATCAATTTCAAACATTGCCCGAATCTGCCGTCCCTTCTTCAAGGGTTGCACAGCCTTCCTTGTCTTCTGGAAATAAGTGTAGAAGGTTGTCCTCAAATCCGGTCTCTGCCTAAGGGGGCCTTCCCACCTTCACTGCAAATATTAGTCGTACGGAGTTGCAGTTCTGAGTTACAAGAGGAAGTCAAGAAATTAAAAGCAACAAATACAGATTTTCTGGTGCTGCTTTGAGTAGCAAAAGGTAACACGCCTCCTGCCTTCTATGTATTCCTTGTTTTCTTACGAGGGAAGGAAATCAATCCCACCATTCTCTACTGTTTTATAATACTAACAAATAACTTGTTACTCTGACAGGTGGCTTAGTTGCCGGCACCTTCAGAATATCTTTGTTTGTAAATGCCCAAATCTGCCGTCCCTTCCTCAGGGGTTATACAGCCTTCCTTCTCTTCAGCAACTAGTTGTCGAAGATTGTCCTCAAATCCGATCTCTGCCCAAGGGCCCCTTCCCCACTTCACTGAAGACACTACGCGCAGGAGGTTGCAGTCCCGAAGTACAAGAGCAAATCGAGAAATTACAGGGAACAATCCCAGGTCTTCGGGTGGATGGTTAATGAGTAACACAAGGTAACAACACGCCTCCTGCTATCTATCTAGCATGTTTCCTTTTTTTTTCTTATATACGCGGAAAGGAAATATCTCCCGTGATTCTCTACTGTTTTGTACTACTGACTACAATAACTTGTTGCAGTAAAAAAAACTAACAACTTGTTAAATCTCACAGGTGGCTTGATTGCCCGCACAGCTGTTCGTTACATCTACATAGTGTACATAGGTCGTCAAACTTTCTGGCCTATTCTTATAGAGATAGAAGACCATAGATCAACATCTGGTCACAGCTCAACACGTCAGTCAGCCAGTCAATCCATTTGCCGGCCGGTTAATTGGTAAGGTGCACGCAAAACCAACCTCTACTTGTACTCATTCCGGTGTGCATATCAGTTATACACCGTACAGCTATCTGACCTTATATATCTTCCTTTTCTACACAGTTGTTGTACCTGTTGTTCTGCCTCGTACTAGAGCACACCGGTACTACTTGAGATGGAGTACGAGTACTACAGTTTCGACTGCGCTAGCAGCAAAAGCTGCATGCTAAATTTTGAAGACCAAGAAGACATGATATATAGACCTGAAGGTGAATGCATGCTTCTATATTGTTCATTCATGGTTAGATAAAGTATCATCTGGAAAGTGGATTTGTTGGTTTTCTGACGTTATGTTCTTTACTAATATGATTCTGCAGAACAATTAGGGCCTGTTAAAACGTAGGCTAGTAGTTGTAGGAAACGTGACATGTTGTCACGTGTGTTGTGGCGTGCGTATATTGTAACCGGTGCAGGTTGTTAGTATAGATCAAGCCTTATCTTGTATAGCTTGGAGTAGGGGCAAAGACTTTCAACAACCTGCGCCGCATGGTGTATTCTCTGAGTATATAACACACATGCGTCCCTGCCAGGAAGGCATACGCTTCCACGCCTTTCTTCCTTTTTACATGGTAATCAGAGCTGCCCTCGAACTCATCCATGGCGACATCTTCAAGTTCCTTCCATGTCTCGCCATTTGCTCACGCCGCCACAGAGAAACTCAGCAAGGGCAATCAAGCCCTCTGGCGCGCGACTGTGCTCTCCGCCATCCGGGGAGCGCAGATGGAGAAGTACCTCGACACCGAGCAGCCGCCACCACCGATGCTGATCGACGTAACCTCGTCTGATGGCAAGACCACGGCGAAGGCAGCAAACCCTGATTTTCAAACCTGGTACGCGAAAGATCAGCAAGTTTTCTCATATCTTCTGACGACTCTCCCTCGTGAGATAGCCATCCAGGTTGCATCATGTCACACTTCGGCCGAACTCTGGAATACGGTTGAGGGTATGCTTGCATCCCGCACCCGTTCCCAGACCACCAACGTCCGCATCGCCCTTGCAAACTTGCAGAAGGGAAACTCCTCCATCACGGAGTATGTTGGGAAAATCAGGTCCCTCTGCGATGAGCTGATCGCAGCCGGGAAGAGGGTGGACGAGGATGACATCGTCTCCCACATCTTAGCTAGGCTTGAAGAAGACTTCGACCCGGTAGTTTCTGCCATGTGCTCTCGGGTGGAACCGGTGAGCGTGGCCGAGCTGTACTCACAGCTGCTCAGCTTCGAGACGAGGCTGAATCTTCGTGGTGGAGGGTCTCAGTCCTCTGCCAATGCTGCCACTCGAGGCCGCAAGTTTGGCGGCGGAGGTGGCGATCGCGGCCGCAGACAAGCCGGCACTGGTGGTGATCGCGGCGGTCGCAGCGGCGGCCGCGGCGGTCGCGGTGGACATGGCGGCAACGGCGGCGGCGATGGAGGCAACTAAAACAACAATGCCTCCGCGCCCAGGTTGCAATGCCAGATCTGTGGCAAGATAGGCCACCCAGCATGGAAGTGCTGGAAACGCTACGATGAGTCCTATCAAGGAGGAGAAGAGAGGTCAGCCAATCTCGCAGCGCCACAGTATGGGGTAGACACCAACTGGTATCTTGACAGTGGTGCTACCGACCATATCACAGGCGATCTGGAGAAGCTGACCGTGCGAGACCGCTACCAAGGCAACAAGCAGATTCACACCGCGAGCGGTTCAGGTATGGATATTAAACACATTGGTCATTCAGCTATTCACACCCAAGATCGTGATCTTTTTCTGAACAATATCCTTCATGTACCCGAAGCAAACAAAAGTCTAATCTCCGCTAGCCGTCTTGCCATTGACAATAACTCCTTTGTTGAAATTCATCCCTATTCTTTTTTTGTCAAGGAACGGGGAACGAGGAAGGTACTTCTTCGAGGCAGGGGTAGGAGAGGTCTGTACCCAGTTAGGCACACGGAAACCGACGTCAACAAGCAAGTGCTAAGTGCTACCAAGTTGTCTTCAGATAGGTGGCATCGACGTCTAGGGCATCCTTCCTCTGTTATTGTCAAGAAAGTCATTAGTCAAAATAATCTCCCGTGTGCTAGTTATCTCAATAATGAGTTTGTATATGACGCCTGCCAAAAAGGAAAAAGTCACCAACTTCCTTATCCAAATTCAATAAGTGAGTCAAAGTTCCCTTTAGAACTTGTGTTCTCTGATGTGTGGGGTCCTGCTGTTGAAACAGTAGGAAGAAAACAATATTATGTTAGCTTCATTGATGATTCCAGCAAATTTACATGGATCTATTTGATCAAGCATAAGTCTGAAGTTTTTCAGAAATTTCATGACTTTCAGAATCTTGTGGAACGACAATTTGATCGTAAAATCCTTGCTCTCCAAACAGACTGGGGTGGGGAGTACGTTAGGCTAAATTCCTTCTTTACCAAGATAGGTATATCTCATCACGTCTCATGTCCTCACGCTCACCAACAAAACGGTTCAGCTGAGAGAAAACATCGACATATTGTCGAAGTTGGTTTGTCTCTTCTTGCCCAAGCTTCTATGCCCTTGAAGTTTTGGGACGAAGCCTTCATTGCTGCCACGTACCTGATAAACCGTACTCCTAGCAAGGTTATCAATTTCGAGACACCTTTTGAACGATTGCTTCGTGAAAAACCTAACTATTCCATCCTCAGAATTTTTGGATGTGCTTGCTGGCCAAATCTTCGGCCATACAACAACCATAAACTCCAATTTCGATCCAAACAATGTGCTTTTCTTGGTTATAGCAATCTTCACAAAGGATACAAATGTCTTGATATCTCCACTGGACGTGTTTACATATCCCGAGACGTGGTATTTGATGAAAACATCTTTCCCTTCTCTATCCTGCATCCCAATGCCGGCGCTCGTTTACGTGCAAAAATACTTTTGCTATCTCCGGAGTTATTAAATCCTACTGATCAAGGGGGTGAATATTATGCTAATGATCATCTGTTTAATAATCCTAACCCTCATGGAGACAGCGGTAAAAAAAATGACCGTGAAAACAGCGCTCCGGCTTGTGATTTTATGCAGCAGCAGCAGAGAACTCCTGGTGCGGGACACGAGGCTGATACGCCCTCGGGATCGGGCGCGCGCGTGCTGCCTGACGCGGTCACGAGATCCCAGGAGGATCCTCTGGTGGCCCCAGGATCGCCAGCGGCCCCGGATTCGCCACCTGCCACCTGGTCGGGCGGGGCGGACGCAGGCGCTCACCTCGAGGCGGGCTTGCGGTTGGACACTCCCTCACCCGCACGCGCCTCCTCGCCCCTGGTCGCCAGTTGTCGAGGCGGGACAGGCGGTACACCGCCCGACGCGCACACGAGCGGTGCGGGACGAGCCGGCAGGTCGCTTTCGCCAGTCCCACACATGCAGGATTCGAGCCCAGCGGCTCAGGGAGGAGAAGGATCTTCTGTGGCTGAGGACGTGTTGCCGCGGATGACCACAGGTGCTCAGAAAGGTATTTTGAAACCTACAAAATTTAAAGACGGTACAGTCAGGTATGAGAAGAACTTTAAGTTTGCAAACTTTGCTTCTTCTGGTGAACCTCATAATTTGACAGAGGCACTAAGTAGTGAAAATTGGAGAAATGCTATGCACACAGAGTATGATGCACTTGTGAAAAATCGAACTTGGCACCTAGTTCCTTCAAAGCAAGGAAGAAATATCATAGACTGTAAGTGGGTGTACAAAGTTAAAAAAAGACCTGATGGCACTATAGATAGATACAAGGCTAGATTAGTAGCTAAAGGCTTTAAACAACGCTATGGGATTGATTATGAGGATACCTTTAGCCCTGTAGTTAAGGCTGCTACTATCAGACTTGTTTTGTCTATTGCTGTTTCCAGGAATTGGAGTCTTCGCCAATTGGATGTACAGAATGCGTTCCTACATGGCGTTCTCGAGGAGGAAGTCTATATGAGACAGCCACCTGGTTATGAGGACCGTTCAAAACCACATCATGTGTGTAAACTGGACAAGGCCTTGTATGGTCTAAAACAGGCACCCGGAGCCTGGTACCACAAGTTAAGTACAAAGCTACAACAACTTGGTTTCAAGACATCTAAAGGAGACACCTCTTTGTTCTTCTTCAAAAAAGGGAAGGTGACCATGTTTATGTTGATTTATGTTGATGATATAATTGTTGCTAGTTCATCACAAGAAGCCACCTCAGCACTGTTGAGAAATCTGAAAGGAGAATTCGCTCTTAAAGATCTAGGAGAGTTGCATTACTTCCTAGGCAATGAAGTAAAAAAATGTCATGATGGTATTATGTTAACTCAGGAAAAATATGCCAGAGACATTGTCAAGCGAGTAGGCATGAGAGACTGTAAACCCTCTAGTAGTCCCATGTCTTCTACTGACAAGCTATCTTTGCATGAAGGGGAATTGTTAAGTTCAGAAGAGGGAACTAAATACCGAAGCACAGTAGGTGCATTGCAGTATCTAACATTGACAAGACCAGATATATCATTTGCTGTTAATAAAGTTTGTCAATTTCTGCATGCTCCTACTTCTTTGCATTGGACAGCTGTTAAGAGGATCATAAGATATATTCAAGGCAGTGCTGAAACAGGCTTGAAAATATGCAAGTCTCCTTCAACAGCAGTGAGTGCATTCTCTGATGCAGACTGGGCCGGGTGTCCAGATGATAGGAGATCTACTGGAGGTTTTGCAATTTTTCTTGGGTCAAATCTTGTATCCTGGAATGCAAAGAAACAGGCCACAGTCTCACGTTCGAGCACTGAAGCAGAATATAAGTCTCTGGCAAATGCGACTGCTGAGGTAATGTGGATTGAAACTTTGCTTGATGAACTAGGGATTGGAAGAACACATTTGTCATGCTTGTGGTGTGATAATCTTGGGGCAACATATCTTTCTGCAAATCCTGTGTTTCATGCAAGGACAAAACATATAGAGATTGACTATCATTTTGTTCGAGAAAGAGTTGCACAAAGACTGTTGGATGTTCAGTTTATTCCAACAGGAGATCAAGTTGCAGATGGATTCACCAAGCCTCTTCAAGTCAGACAACTACAAGCCTTCAAGCGTAATCTGAACCTTGACACGTTAAGATTAAGGGAGGATGTTAAAACGTAGGCTAGTAGTTGTAGGAAACATGACATGTTGTCACGTGTGTTGTGGCGTGCGTATATTGTAACCGGTGCAGGTTGTTAGTATAGATCAAGCCTTATCTTGTATAGCTTGGAGTAGGGGCAAAGACTTGCAACAACCTGCGCCGCATGGTGTATTCTCTGAGTATATAACACGCACACGTCCCTGCCAGGAAGGCATACGCTTCCACGCCTGCCAGGAAGGCATACGCTTCCACGCCTTTCTTCCTTTTTACAGGGCCAACACTGGATTTGGCATTCAGGACTTAATTGGTTGCTCCAACCCAACAATAACATTAACAGTAACAAAAGTATCATCAAGAAGCAGCTGTGCAGTTCTACCAAGATCATTTCAAAGGTCAGTTTATCACACTTTCCCTCTATTTTTTTCTTCTTATTTTTAGTCAAGCATTCTCAGCGGCGCCTGTTGCTCCAGCCTGCAGTTTACTCGCCGCTAGCTACCATCCACACACTGGAATCTTGGAATGATGTTCACACGGTGGAAAGCTTCACGGGAGAGGAAGAGAAAACGTTTTGAATTCATATGGTGTAAGCAGCACACCTTATTAGCTCTATTTTTGGTGGCATTATGCAACTATTTTCCCCTCGGCATTTTCTGGATATCTCAGTTCTAAAACGTATATGTTATATGCATTATTGGAACAAGTATGTCATTTTTCATGCTCTTGGTCAGTCCATGGTACCACCAACCAACTGCCAACTGCCTGCTGTGCAGACTGTGGAGATTGCATATATATATGGTGATGTTTCACTAACCGGCATCCTTCAGAGTTTCAGTTCCTAATTTGCAGGTCCCCCTTACCTTGCTTATTTGTGAGTCTTACATTCATTACTTGGATTCTGCAAAACCATTACAGCCAACCGTCAGTTTTGCTTCTGGAAATTCAGAACTTGGTTGTTGCATCCAAACTATAACAGAAATGGAAGCGTATGTTTTGATGTCCTTAAGGTGAATGCATGTTTGTTTCTGCTATACATAAATGTTCCTTTATTTTAACTTAAGAGTGTGATCATTCACTACAGGAAAAAACTTATAAGCCGTGTACCTAATACACTCGGCTTACACCGATTTAAATTCGGTTTATATATAAGCCGAGTAAAACTTCCGGCTTGTAGCACACGGTTTACTACAGAGTGTGATCATTATCCTAACCTGTGTGGTATATCTCAGGTGTCAGATCATACAAGTCTTTTCATTGGTTCCTTGGAGTATCCGCCGATTCGCTTGTCTGCATGCGCATTTGCGGACTTCCTAGTGATCGGGCAGCTTTTGTTTCACAACATAATCAATTTGGGTGCAAGAGCAATTTCTCCTCTGCTCAGGTATATTGATCTATCTGAAGTGTTTTTAGATGCTAGAAGTGGCTGCTAATTAGTGTATATGGTGTAGGCAACACACCCTTATTTTTGGCTCCAGTCTTGTTGGTTTAAAACTTTAAATCAAGAATGTTTGGTTAGCCTTTATCTGAATATATCTGAATGCTAATAAAAGCATGTTTCTTGCAACATTGGAACAGGTTGGTTACAGTACATCTTGTGCAGACTTTGGAGATTGCTTGATGGTCAGAGTTTCATTACCAGTTCAACAGGTTCGATTGTAGACCGACTCAAAATAATAATAAACTGAGCACTCATATTCGTGAGTTTCTGAGTCTTACGTTCATCATTACTTGGATTCTGCAGAGGAATCAATTTGCAGCCAACGGTGAATTTACAAGTTACCTACAGCTGCAGAGAGCCCCTGTCTTGATGCCTCGACGGAGAGCTGCGCAGTTCTGCATCAATGGTTTGAAAGGTAATTAATTACATCAAGAGGTGGTGATTCACTACGTGTTTAGAGAAGTCACATTACATCTTGTCACTGTGATTTTCTGGTACTGATTGATTCATGTATGTTCCGTCATCTCGTGCAGGTTTCCCCTTCTTTTGATGAAGCCAGACACTCGGCTCGTCTGTTTTCTTCCCCAAAGGACTACCTGATCCTCCCTCCCTCCCCACCGCCGTCTCTTTCCAGTCTCCGCCACCGCCTTCTTCACTCCTATGGCATCTCTTCTACCGTGTCTGCTCTAGCCAGACCTTGGCGCCGCCGCCACGTTGCTGCCACCACCGATGAGCTGAGCTCCCCACCTTGTAAACAAAAACACTTTTGAGCAGCATCAGTAGGAATTAGTTAGGCTCTCAAGCGTGCATCGTGCCGTGCATGCTTACAAAACACACCTTTGATCACCAACACAAATCATATTGGATCTCTTCGCTCTCTAAGAAATGCCTCTTTACACTCCTTCCTTCCTTTCTGCCCCCACTGCTCATCTTGTTGGGTCAGTCGACGGGAGCAAGCAGCATCACAAAGTTCCTTTGTAGCTCAGGCAGCATGGACAGAACTTGGCACACCAGAGATGATGATGACAATGCGGCCTCGGAAAATGATGCATGCTTTTCTGTAATGTTGATCAGTACAACAATTCTTCCCTACTACTACAATAAACATACTTACAAGTCTGGGATTTAATGGTTGCGGTTCAGTTCCAGCTATCAAGCAAAGAACCTGAGAAAGAAAAGGTTCAAGTATCGTAACGAACTGCTGCTTCAGAGTGGACAGCTAGCTGTGACATCCTAGCTAGCTAGCTTGTTGACTCGACGAACCTGGAGCATCGTTTGCTCTTCAGATATGTAATAATTAGTGTTAAGCAGCACAGTTCGAATAAATTGTTGACTCGACGAAGGGAGTAGATTGTTGACTCGAGCGAACCTGGAGCATCGTTTGCTCTTCAGATATGTACTAGTCATTAGTGCTAAGCAGCACAGTTTGGATAAATTTTCCATTCTTCCATCATTTTGTTGCTTTGTTTTCGTATCAGAATGTGCGTTGCAAATGGACAATGCTAACTAGGCCACACACAAATGTTTCTTGTTCATTGATTCTTCCCTACTGTAAATGTATTTAAAGGCTAGAGCATATTATTGCAATTCAGAAGTGTTGTAAGGTGTTACTGGGTCTACCCGATTAAAGATGGTAGCACGGGATATTTTCAACCGGTTTGGATGGCGGTCATGTAATAGGATACACATGTACTGCTCATACCTTTTTATGCCAGTCGATTGTGGCTTTTCTATTACTGCTTAGCTCTTCGTGAGCCTTTTTTTGTATTTCTTTGTTCGAGACTTGGAAACTTTTGTTGGACCTTTTGCTTATTAATATTATTGGCCGTATGCATCGTTCAGATGCTGAGGCTGGGGCGAACCCCCCTTTTGAAAAAGAAAAAAAAGTGTTGTAAGGTGTAACTACTATCAAGCTATCTGTGAAAAAGCTGAGTGTTGTAACTACTGACAGCTACCTGTGGCAGCATAGTTTGTTGACTCAGAAGAACGTGAAAGCGTTGATTGTTTTTCAGATACTTAAGAACTATTAAGCCGCAGCACACTTCAATAAAATCTTAGTTGCCATTTGCAAGTCGCTTGAAAATTGGTTTGGTCGTGAATCGATTCGACGCAGCAACACCAAGCCGACGACAGGGATGCCGCAGACGACCATGGTGTCACCCATGTAGGCAAGCCTGAAGGAGAGCCGAAGAAAGGGACAACGCAGAGATGCATAATGAAAAAAAATATCAACACTAATATTTTTTATATCGTATAATATTATTATTGTAGATGTTCATATTTTTCAATATAAATTTAGTAAAATCTGACGAGCAGCACCAAGCTGACGACAGGGATGCTGCAGCCGACCATGGTGTCACCGATGTACGCAAGCCTGAAGGAGAGCCGAAGAAAGGGACAATGCAGAGATGCATAATGAAATTAAAATATCAACACTAATATTTTTTTTATTGTACATGTTCATATTTTCAATATAAATTTTTTTGAACACATTTTCAATATAAATTTAGTCAAACTTTATGAAACTTGATTGACAAATCATATATATAGAGTAAAGAAAAAGGAAGGGAGTAAAAAAATTGAGGGGTAAGGGAGTAATAATTTGAAACACACTAGTCGTGGCCGGGCTGGGCCGCACACACCCAGTAATCAAGCAGTCTGGGGTGGGGTTGGGCTGATACTACCAAAATAATCCCTTCCAGGCCCATCTGCTGTCGCCGCTATCCCGCTGTCGGTGGCACACGACGACAAGGCCGGCGACGGCGATCTCCTCCTCGTCGTCGGCGGCGAAAGGTTCACCCACGCCTCAAACTCGACAGGAGACTGCGCGCCGTTCCCCCCTGGTAGCTCACCTGCATCCCCTGCCCCGCTCCTGTGTAGACTAGCGTCCGCACCAATCGGCGCGCCGTCACGACGCTCCGGCCCTTCTTTCTCCGACGCTCGCGTGAGGCGAGCCTACCTTCCTCGTGTTAAATTTGGTAGCTTTATTAATTACAAGCCCACGCTGTATTTGGTCATGATGAGGCTTCATCGATCCTGTTTCTGCGCACTGAAAGGTGTCTGCTACTATGCGTATGCAACATTCTTTTCTTTTCGTAGCTACCAGCCGTGGACTCCAGCCACCACATTCCCCTTGGCTGCATGATTTGACGGGTCAATCATTGACTTAATCTGCTAAATCTCCAATCGATCTGGTACAGAAAAAAAATTATAGCTGTAAATTTGGAATCGTCGTAACAAAGCAACCTTCAAGTCCAATGCGGTGAACATGAATACATGATGAGGATTTGCGCAACGGCACATGACGTTCAGATGGCGACTAGAGCTGAAGATCACATGATTTCGTTTCACTGGAGCTTCACTGCTGATGTTTTAGTCGCTCAGTTTTGCTGGCCTGTGGATCTCAGTTCTGCAGAATAATTACAACCAACAGTGAGTTTGGAAGTTGGTACATATTCAGGAGCTATTCAAGTTCCTTGTTCCATCCAAACAATAAAAGTAACCATCTGTCTTGATGTTTCGACCGATAGCTGCGCAGTTCTGCATGATCGTTCATTTCAAAGGTAATTAATTAATTACGTACATTAGTGGTGATCCATGTTGAAATATATTGCCCACCTCCCTCCATCAGTCTGGACTTTTGGATGAGTTGGTTGGAGCATGAATTCAATAATCCAGTGAGTGTTTAAACAAGTTACACCGCAGAATCAGCGATTCAGGTTTCATGTATGTGGTGTGGCATGCATCGTCCTGTAGGTGTTCCCCTCCCCAGCGATGAAATAGAGCCAAAAAGTGCACAACCCAGCCTCTGCATCATCATCATCATATTGCACACAGCCAATGGGTTCTACGGCCATGATGCCGCAGTAATAATGTTTTACTTCTACTGCCATGAAATAGAGCCAAAAAGTGCACAACCCAGCCGTAATGTTTTACTTCTACGGCGATGAAATAGAGCCAAAAAGTGCACAACCCAGCCTCTGCATCATCATCATCATATTTCACACAACCAATGGGTTCTACGGCCATGATGCCGCAGTAGTAATGTTTTACTTTACAGAGGTGTTGTGTCTACAGTCATGGTCTTAGTTTGGTACCAAATCTGTTCATGTGAGCATACCTTCCATCCATTTACCTTTCTTAGAGTTATGAAGTACTATGTTCCATCTATTTACCCTGTTAGCATTTACCTGTACAAGGGAAATTAATTAACGTGCAGAATGTATTTTATTTTATTTTATCAGGGTAAGTAACAGCATAAGCCATGTCCTCGTATTTGCAGAATTGAAATCCATTATGCTGTCATGTGTGGTTAACAAAACAATGATGTCTCTCGCGTCGATTCTTTCCTGGGAATGGTGCTTCTGCTCCAACTTCCTTTTTAAGTAAGGCACCACCTTTCTTGATGCTGCCGTGTCTCTTTCTTGCCACTCTTCTTTATGCTGCTTGCCTACTGCCTTCTAAAATGTTCACAAGCAAAGTATTAGCATATATAAGATATGCTTGCAAGTCAGGTATTAGCATCAGATATCTTCACAAGTCAAGTATATATATACAACTTATAAAAATGATCCATCCACCATTCCTTCCTTGCACACATAATTCAACCACCCTAATCGAAAGCTCACACAGCCACCACACGGTTAACTTTGCCTGCCGACGCAAGAGGAGATGGAGGCGGTTCTTGGGGCGGCGAGCGGGCTTGTCGGCAGAGTGGCTAAGCAACTGTCGGACGAGTTGGTTGATGCCTACGTCGCCAGCACCCAGCTCGGCCTCAACTCCGACAAGATCAAAAGGGACCTGTGGTACACGCAAGGGCTGTTGCACGAGGCTAGGCAGAGGGGCGTGGCCGGCAACAACCACGGCCTGCAGCAGCTACTACAGCAGCTCACAGCCAAGGCTGACAAGGCCAAGGACGCTCTGGATGAGCTCCACTAATTCATCATCCAGGACAAGATTGATGGCACTAATCAAGCAGTGCCAGATCTCGGTGATGGCCTCCTCGGTCACGCTCGCCATGGTCACCATGCTCTTCGCCACACCATCGGTAACTGTCTTGCATGCATTTCTTGTTCACGTGTGCAAGATAATGATGATGATAGTTGTAGCGGTGCAGCTACACATAACACACACAATGCAACCAAGCCATATACTGATGTGGTGGTGATGATGGTTCAATTGATAAGTTGCAATTCAATAGGGTAGCCATGTCCAAAAAAATTAAGTCCGTGATAGAGGAAATACATGCCCTGTGTGACCCTGTCTCCAAGTTGCTCAATATCATCCCACACCATAGCAGCAACACCGCAACTGTCAACCTAAAGCGGCCTCTCGTAGGGTCAACCACTGCTCAGGATACATTATATGGGAGGAGAGACCTATTTGAGCAAACTATAAAAGATATCATCACTAGTAGCACAAATAGCAGCAGGATCCTTTCTGTTCTTCCGATAGTTGGTCCTGGAGGTATTGGGAAGACAACTTTCGCTCAACACCTGTATAACGATAGAAGGACACAAGAACACTTTGTTGTCAGGGTTTGGGTCTGTGTATCAAGTGACTTTGATGTGCTTAAGCTTAGCCAACAGATCCTTAGCTGCATAGAAGGAAGCAACACTGCAAATCAAACAACAAGTTTAGACCAGCTCCAAATATCCATTGCACAGAGACTTAAACTGAAAAGGTTTTTAATTGTGTTTGATGATATATGGGAATTGAATAGTCAGAGTTGGGAAAACCTGCTAGCTCCATTGATGAAGGGGGAAGCCAAGGGTAACATGGTTATCGTCACAACTAGATTCCCATCTAAAGCTGACATTGTGAAAACAATCGACCCAATAGCAATGAAAGGTCTGGAGCCTGATGATTTCTTCACATTCTTTGAAGAGTTTATATTTGAGGGGGCAAAACCCGAGTGTTACCGGGATGACTTAAGTGATATTGCAATAGATATTGCAAAGAAATTGAAGGGTTCACCTCTAGCTGCCAAAACAGTTGGTCGGATACTGAAAAAGGAAATATCTCAGTAACATTGGACGGGAGTTCTTGAAAACAAAGAATGGAAAAAACAAAAAAAATATTGATGACATTATGCCATCTCTAAGGATTAGTTATGATTACCTTCCTTTCCATTTGAAAAAATGTTTCCCATATTTTGCCCTGTTCCCTGAAGATTATAAGTTTAAGAAAGTAGAGGTTACGTATTTCTGGATTGCAATAGGAATCATAGACAAAGATGAGAATTATATGGATGAACTAGTGGAAAATGGTTTTCTCATGAAGGTGGATGATTATTTGAATCAACACTATATAATGCATGATTTGTTACATGAACTTTCTCAGATTGTTTCGTCACAAGAATGTCTCAATATTTGTAGTAGTCTATACCTTAGAGCTGATGACATCCCAAAATCTATCCGACAATCATAGTGGAAGAAACCTGTAACTGAAAAAGAGGGAAACCCCCCCTCGAGCTCTCGCGACGGCGTCGCCCCCGCGGGCGTCCGACCGCGCATCGCCACCTCCCTCCTCCAGTCCCCACCTCTCCCCTTCCTCCTGCCGCCGTCGCTGGCGCCCACGGCTGCCCTGGCCCCGGGGTCGCTGGTGGCGGTGGCCCCCTGACCTTCCCCTCCCGGTTGCTCTCCGGCGCGGGGCGGGGCTGCACCGGGGGCTGCTCCTAGGCAGCGACGGACCGGGTGGCGGCGGGGTTCCCTGGCGCGGCGCGGGCGGGCGACGGCGTCGTTGGCGGCGGGGCGGCGCTGCGGTGGGTCCTGGCGGCGGCGCTCGGCCCAGATCTGGGCCCTACGGGCCCCATCTGGGCCTGGGCGGGCCGGCGGCGGGGCTGATCCGTGGCGAGTCTTCCGAGAGGCGGGGGAACAGCGCTGAGTGGCGAGGTGCTGGCGGCGCCGGCGCCAACCTGCTGCTGCATGGCCGGAAGGGCTTAGCGGGCCCGTTGCGGGCCTGGCCGGGCCAGGGGTGGCCAGGTTTGCCCCGCTGCCGTGTCCGGACGGCAACCGCGACTGTGCCGGAGGCGCGGGCCTCTCGCACGACGGCGGAGGAGGTGGTTCCCTCCCGCTCGTCCTTGGTGTTGCTGCTCCTGTCGCTTGGCTCTTCTCTCCGGCCTTCTTGGCCTTGTGTTGGTGCTCGTAGCGCGACAGCTTGAGTGGCGGCGCATCCGCAATGGCGCATGGTGTTGGGCGGTGGTTTGGCTGGTCGGCTCCGGTTGGGCGGTGGGGTTGGTGTGCGGGAGAAATCCTTGCCGGTTCGGCCGGCTCCGATGCGGTGACACCGACGGGTGCCACCTTTCCTTCTTGGAGGGTGTCGGTGGTAGCCATCCTCCAGTTCCCTCCGCGTACCGGGGGAAACCGTAGGACTCGTCCGGGCGGCAGCGTCGTCGGCGTCGCATTCCTTCTTGAAGGTGCCGCTTGGTACGCGGCAGACCGGAGCCTCGGGCGGTGGTGGTGTGTCTCCGGAGGGCGCAGCGGTGGCGGTTCATCCATGCTTTGTTGAACTGCCGTTGTTGGCATTCTTTTCTTCTTTTCTTTTGGGCTTGTTGTGCTGCTCGCCCCAGCAATGCTATGTGTATGGTGTTCGTTGCTTTGGAATACAAAGCAGGGGGAAACCCTTTTTCGGTAAATCTATCCGACACTTGTCCATTACCATGGAAGATAAATATGAAGGGAATTTTAGGATAGAAATGGTTAAATTGAGAAATAAGGTAGACATTGTAAATTTGCGGTCATTGATGATTTTTCGAACTTATGGAGAAACTATTGATGCTATTTTATATGACACCTTCAAGAGAATAGAGGGTATTCGTGTCCTATATATTGCGGTGAAATCCCTAGATTCTTTCCCATGCAATTTTTCAAAACTTATCCATCTACGATGCCTAAAAATTACTAGATCATACAATGACATATGTATGACATTGCCTAGAATGCTTTCCGGATTTTACCACTTGATATTATTGGACCTAAGAGATTGCTATGGTGACGTTAAATTGCCTCAAAACATTAGCCGCCTCGTCAATATACACCATTTATTTTCTAAAGATGAACTCCATTCCAATGTTTCTGAGGTTGGAAAGATGAAGTATTTACAAGAGTTGAAACAATTCTATGTTAAGAAGGAGACTGTTGGATTTGAAATCAGTGAGTTGGGGGAGTTGACAGAACTTAGTGGAGAACTCAGTATATATAACCTTGAAAAGGTGGCAACCATGGAAGAGGCTATGAAAGCCAAACTGGTATTCGAAGGTGTTTTGTATAAGTTGAGGTTAGTTTGGGCCATAGAACACCACCGTGCAGGATATGGTAGTCTTGATGGTTGAGCACAATTATCTAATGTTCTTGATGGTCTTGAGCCACACCCTAATCTTCGAGAACTTCACATTATAGGCCATGGTGGTTCAACTGGCCCTGGTTGGTTGTGTGGTGACCTTAGCATTGCAACGCTAACGTCTCTCCACCTAGAGGGTGTGTCTTGGGTCATCCCTCCACTTTTTGGGCAGCTATGCATCTCACTTCACTCACGTTGATTCGTGTTTCTGGACTTGGTCAGATCCAACCTGGCTTTGGTGGCATTACGGATAAGAGTTTTATACATTTGAAGCATATTATTCTTGTAGATTTTCCAGAATTTACTGAGTGGGATGGGGTACCTAATGCCCATTCCTTTTCAAGGCTTGAATACATCTGTTGCAGCTCATGCCCCAATCTCCGTGTGCTGCCCTTCCTACAAGAGTGCTCTGTTGTCTTTTATAACCATCTGTCACAACTTGAAATTAAGAGTTCCCCAAAGTTGTTCCTTCCACCCATGCCTCACACTTCCACACTATATCATGTTAGTGTTTCTGATAGTTCATTGGAGGAGATGGCGTACACAAAACATGACTTGACTTTGACAAGTTATAGCGGTGCATTAAACTGGCACAATATGGCCAACAAACTAGGGAGTATCACATTTCGAGCTGGATCAAAGATCCCATGGGCACATCTCGCAAAGTTAATATCCCTCAAGGAACTTGCAATTGAAGAAGAGCGACGCTTTCTGTCAGTGCCTCTGCTCTCAGACCTCACATCTCTCACCAGTCTAAGCCTAGTAAATTGTGAGAATATAACATTGGATGGGTCCAATCCTCTCATTACAGCTGTCAACCTCACTGTATTAGTGGTCTACAACAGGGGAGGAGGTCGTCCTCGCTCTATAGCCGCGGATCTTTTCTCAGAATTGGTGGTGGCAAGCAAGAACAAACTATTGTTGCCTTCCGCAGGCTGCTTCCAATTGAAAAAACTCATGGTGGATAACATCTCCGCGGTGCTTGCTGCCCCAGTCTGCAGCCTCTTTGCTGCTACCCTCCAAGAACTAACCGTCAGCTATGATCAGCGGGTGGAAAGCTTCAGGGAAGAGGAAGAGAAAGCTCTTCAGCTCCTAACCTCTCTCCAAAAACTAACCTTCTTCTGTTGCCGGGGTCTGCCATCCCTCCCTAAAGGGTTACACAGCCTTCCTTCTCTCACAGCACTAGTGATCTTGTCTTGTCCCGAGATTCGGTCGCTGCCCAAGCGGGGCCTCCCCGCTTCTCTGCGAAAGCTTAGTGTAGCTGTTGAATGCAGTCCTGAGCAACAAGAGGAAATAAATAAATTACGAGGAACAAAGTCAGGTTTCCGGGTGTACCAGACTTTTGGGTCTGGTGGATTCTAGCCAAGGTAGCAATTGTTACCATTTTCCTTTTTTCCCCTCTAATAATGAAATCCATCCCTGATTGGCTAACTTGTGAGATGTGACAGGTGGCTAACTTGCTGACTGGAACAGATCAATTGATACCTACTCTCTGCTTTCAAACTACTGCCTGTATGTACATAGCTGTGAATCCTGGATGCAAGTCATGTCGGCTGTGCATGTACTTCAGTCCATCTGCCGGTTAGTACATGTATTTTTTTAATATGATTTCATTTACTGTGTAAATTGAGTGACCATATACTTTGGCTGTATATTCAATTGCCTCCCGGCATTGTATTATATATAACTTTATGCACGGTTATTTAATTTGGCAGCTACTAGCTTAGGAGTAAAAATTTGAAGACCAAGACTACAACCGATTGGTGGACCTGGAGGTGTCTTTTATTCTGCTATTAATTTATGTGCATATGTTTTCTTCTATAAGCTGGAGTATGATGATTATCCTAACCTTCATGTTATGGAAACATTGCAGGGCTTAGATCATGGAGCTAGGTTTTGTGCACTGCTTCCATGGAGTATTGGCAAATTCACTCACAGTGGCTGGCTTCCTACTGATTGATTGGACAGCTTGTGTATAATTAACAGTTTGAGTGGAAGAGCATTTTATCCCCGATCTGGTACGTTCATCTGTCTAAGCAGTTTCAGGTGATAACAGTTCTTGTTGCTTTATATCGTTTAGGCAACAGACCTTGTATGTTGTTCCGCACTTGTCCTTTGCTGCTGCATAAAATCACAGTGCACAACCGGATTTCCTCCAAAATTTATAGCAGAATTTTCATGAGAATTACCCAAGTGATCATTAGCTATATGTTCGTCCCCATGATCAAGAGGTAAAGAGGAGGAATTTCCAGATAGGAGAAGGACTTCGGATCTGATGAGTGCACCGGCATTGGGGTTTAACTTGGCAAAGGGAAACACCATTTCATCGAACAGAACGTCACGAGAAATATAAACACATCCAGCAGTTATGTCTAGACACTTGAAACCTTTGTGAAGATTACTGTAGCCAAGGAATACGCATTGTTTGGAGCGGAGTTCAAGCTTGCGTGCATTGAAAGGGCGGAGGTTGGGCCAACATGTGCACCCAAAGGTACGAAGGGCATGATAGTTAGGTGTCTCATGGAATAGTTTTTCTAGTGGAGTTTCAAGATTGATCACCTTACTTGGCGTACGATTGATCAAGTACGTGGCAGCTACGAATGCCTCATCCCAAAATTTGAGGGGCATAGACGCATGAGCTAACAATGAGAGGCCAACCTCGACAATGTGACGATGCTTTCTTTCGGCGGAGCCGTTCTGCTGATGAGCATGCGGGCAGGAAACATGATGTGTGATGCCAACTTGGCGAAAAAAGGAATTTAACCTTCCATACACACCACCCCAGTCGGTTTGCATGGTGATGATTTTTCGATCAAAAAGTCTTTCTACAAGTGCTTGGAACTCATGAAACACTTTAAAGACTTCTGACCTATGTTTAAGAAGAAATATCCACGTAAATTTACTGAAATCATCAATAAAGCTCACATAATAATTCTTTTTATTGATTGAATCACGGGCAGGCCCCCATACATCAGAATGAATAAGCTCTAAAGGAGCACTCGAAGAACTACTAGAGTGTGGATAGGGAAGTTGGTGACTTTTGCCTTGTTGGCATGCATCACACCCCCCCTCTTTATTCAACTCATGAACTGAAAAGGGAATTTTGTTCTTGCTAAGAACATGATGAACAATTTTCAAAGACGGATGATCTAATCAATCGTGCCACCTCGACGGAGAAATCTTGGTGGCGCCAAAAGCATGCCTGCCCAGGCCTAAAGAAGCTGATGATAGGGGGTAGAGGCTGGCTCTACACCTGCCGTGGAGGAGGGTGCTCCTCGTTGCCTTGTCCTTAATGAAGAAGAAACGAGGGTGAGTTTCAAGAAACACATGATTATCTTGAGATAGACGATGAGCAGAAACAAGATTTTTTGTGGCTTTAGGTGAATAAAGGACATCTTTTAGATGAAATTACGAGTGGGAGTACGAACATATGCTTGACCAATATGAGTAATTTTCATACCTGCTCCGTTGGGCATGTTCACTTGATCATGGCTGTTGTACCTCTCCCTCATGGTGAGCTTGTCGAGCTCTCCGGTGATGTGATCTGTGGCGCCTGTGTCGACGTACCAGTTGGTGTCGACGCCGTAGGAGGAGTTGGACATGGCGCTCACGCTTTTCTCCTTGGTGAACGCGATGTCGAAGCGCCTGTAGCACTCGATGGCAGTGTGGTTGGGCTTTTTGCAGATCTGGCAGAACACCTCAGGGAGCTCATCTCGTCCCCCGCCTCCTTGGCCACGCCCACCATGGCCGTTTTCCGCGGCCCCCGTTGCCTCCATTGCCACGACCACCACCGTGGCCACAACCGCCTCCGTTCCTGCCGCGGCCTCCACCGCGACCTCCACGGGAAGTGGCGTTCGCGGAAGAGTGGGACGACGAGTTGCCACCCTCGAACATGGCGAGGCGGCTCTCGAAGCTGATGCGTTGGGCGTAGAGCTCGTTGGGCTTGATGGGGACGGTTCTGGTGCAGATGTAGGAGACGAAGGACATGTAGTTGAAATCCAAGCCAGCAAGGATATACGACACCATATCATCGTCCGTGAGCGGCTTGCCGATGGCAGCAATCTCATCGCCGAGGGCCTTCATGCGGCCAAGATACTCAGCAATGGTGGAGTTCCCCTTCTTGGTGGTGAAGAGGGTGATCCTCGTATTGACGATGGCCGCCTGCATCTGGGAGATGAAGATCTCCGTGATTGCAGTCCATGCTGCTGACGCCGTGGTGCATGTTGCGATCTGAACCATCACAGGGGGTGAGATGGAATTGAAAAGAAAACTCAGAACCTGAGAGTCTCGGGCCCTGTCGATCTCATATGCCGGGTTCGGCACGTCGGTGACCTTGCCGTCTTTGTCAGACAGCTTGGCCGCCGGTACCTCCCTATCTGGGTCGAGGTAGGTGACCAGCTGAGCGCCACAGATCGTGGCCATAGCCTGCGCCCGCCAGACGTTTAAGTTGGAGCGATGGAGTTTCTCGACGATGGGGATGAGCACGGATGGGGCGGCTGTGGTGGAGCTTGAGGACGGCATGGCGGCGCAAGGGGATCGGCGGCACAGGGGATATGCTTTAGAGGAGAATGGCTCTGAATACCATGTAAAGTTTGCGTTAAGCGCATGCTTCAGCAGGGTCGCGTTGCGTGTTACTTATAGGCACAATAGATTACAAGGTTTAGGTAGTTAGGCTGTTGTAGGATTGATCTCCATGTCATAATCTATACAAAGGATAGAGATCAACCTAAACATATCCTAACTACCTGAGTACAAAACGCACGCGCCCACACATGTATACGGTTTATACTTACACCGTATACATCCTACGGTACATACTTTAACAGTTGGCACAAGAACAAGCCAGGGTGGTTGGGTGTGACGTTGATGCCTAGAAAATGATGAAGCTCACCTAGATCGGTCATGGAGAACTCTCATTTGAGAGAGTGGATGATGTGGTTGAGAGCATGTGTGGTGCTAGCGGTGAGAATAATGTCATCGACGTAGACTAGTAGATAGGCAACAGAAGCACCATGGTGGAGTATGAAGAGAGAAGAGTCACTCTTGGAGGCGTGGAAACCAAGGGACAAGAGAAAGGACCGAAAGCGATGGAACCATGTGCGGGGAGCTTGCTTCAACCCATAGAGAGACTTGTGAAGGAGACACACATGATCCGGCCGAGAGGAGTCCACAAACCCGGCGGGTTGAGCACAATACATGGTCTCCTTGAGGTCGCCATGAAGAAATGCATTCTTGACGTCGAGTTGTTGGATAGGCCAGGAGCTCGAAGTGGCAAGACAGAGGACAACCCGAATAGTGGCCGGTTTGATGACCAGACTGAACGACTCATCATAATCAACACCCTCCTTTTGTGTGAAGCCATGGACCACCCACCGTGCCTTGTACCGCACCAAAGAGCCATCAGGATTGAACTTGTGGCGAAATATCCACTTGCTGGTCACCATGTTGACACCTGCAGGCTTGGGAACCAAAGACCAAGTCGAATTTTTGATTAAAGCATCATATTCATCTAACATTGCACGTTGCCAATTATGGTCTTTGAGAGCGGAGCGGTACGTTGGTGGAATAGGGGAGATGGGAGGGGTGTGGTAGAAAGAAAAAGTCGTTTGGGCTGACAAAAGCCACATTTAGCTCGAGTCTGCATTTTATACGAGTTGTGCGGAGGCTTAATTGGCTGGGCATGAGCTGGGAGATGTGGCTAAACGGGAGTAGTTCGCGCGGAAAGAGAGGAGGATGGCGTGGGGTCCGGGGGGATTGTCGGGTGCGAGATCCGAGGAGGATCTGCGATCAGAGGCAGTGGGAGCGCGATCCGAGGGAACGGGCGGGACGGGCGCATGATCTGAAGGAGCAGGCGAGGTGGGTGCGGCATGCGTGCGACCCGAGGAGGCACGTGGGGGGTGGATGCGGTGGAGGCGGGCGAGCGCGTGGGCGTGGGGCACGTGGAGGGGTGGGCCGGGCTGTCGGGAGGCAAGGCAGGCGGGCCGGGATTGGCGTTCATGGGGGGGGGGGGTCGCATCAGGCGGATGCGGTGGGTCCAGGTACGAGGTAGGTGGCGATCTAGGCAGAGGATCTAGGATGGCAAGCGAGGGGATCCGTGCGGGATCCGTGCGGGATTTCCTACGATCTAGGATGGGAGCGACGGTGTGGCTGGGGCGTAAGGGAAAATGCTCTCGTCAAAAACGACGTGACGAGACACGATGACTTGACGCGATGTGAGGTCGTAGCATCTGTAGCCTTTGTGCTCAAGTGGGTAACCTAGAAAGATGCAACGCGTGGAGTGTGGAGCAAGCTTGTGAGAGGAGGTGGCACAGAGATTAGGAAAACAAAGACACCCAAACATGCGTAGGTGGTCGTAGGTTGGGGGAATGCCATGAAGCATGTAATAAGGAGTTTGATCATGAATGGCACGCGGAGGTCTGCGGTTTAAGAGGTAGGTGGATGTTTGTAGGGCTTCGACCCAAAAAAGGTGGAGGTAAATGAGCCTGTAGAAGGAGAGTGCGGACAATGTCATTTGTGGTGTGGATTAAGCGTTCGGCCTTTCCATTTTGTGGCGAAGTGTGAGTGCAAGAGAAGCGGTAGGTGATGCCGTTGGTGGAGAAGAAGGACCGCAAAGTGGAGTTGATGAACTCGCCACTGTTGTCGCATTGGAGGGCCTTATTGATTACATTGTACTGAGTACGAACGAAAGAGAAAAAGCGAAGGAGAGTGGAAGAGGTGTCCGACTTGTTACGGAGGGGAAATGTCCACGAGAAGTGTGTGTAATCATCAAGTATAACCAAATAGTATTGATAACCAGAGAAGCTTACAACAGGGCTTGTCCATAAATCACAATGAAAAAGCTCAAAGGGAGCATAAGTGCGGCTACTAGAAGATGGAAAGGGAATGTGCGGCTGACGGCCAAGTTGGCACGCAGTACATGGAATATGCGCAGTTTTATTACATGAAGGTAGAAACTCGTGGGCAGCTAAAGAAGACAGAGTCTGTGGGCTGGGGTGGCCGAGCCGGCGGTGCCACACGTCGGCAGTGGAGACGGTGGCAGACAGGGCAGTGCACCGCGTCTTGTTATTCCCGAAGAACGGATAGAGGTCGCCGGAGCTGGCGGAGATCATGAGTACTGTCGGTGTCAAAACCGGCGGATCTCGGGTAGGGGGTCCCGAACTGTGCGTCTAGGCTGGATGGTAACAGGAGACAAGGGACACGATGTTTTTATCCAGGTTTGGCCTTCTCGATGGAGGTAAAACCCTACTCCTGCTTGATTAATATTGATGATATGGGTAGTACAAGAGTAGATCTACCACGAGAGCAAGGAGGCTAAACCCTAGAAGCTAGCCTATGGTATGATTGTTGTATGATGGAGTTGTTCTACGGACTAAAACCCTCCGGTTTATATAGACACCGGATAGGGTTAGGGTTACACAGAGTCGGTTACAATGGTAGGAGATCTTGAATATCCGCATCACCAAGTTTGCCTTCCACGCCAAGGAAAGTCCCATCCGGACACGGGACGAAGTCTTCAATCTTGTATCTTCATAGTCCTGGAGTCCGGCTGAAGGTATAGTCCGGCTACCCGAACACCCCCTAATCCAGGACTCCCTCAGTAGCCCCTGAACCAGGCTTCAATGACGACGAGTCCGGCGCGCAGATTTTCTTCAGCATTGCAAGGCAGGTTCCTCCTCCAAGTTCTTCAAGAAGATTTTAAACACCAAGAGTAGTGTCTGGCTCTGCAAAATAAGTTTCCACATATTGCCATAGAGAGAATAATATTACACTACTAGGAAAAAGCCTACTAATGGCGCACTGGTTTTGCCTACTAATGGCGCACTGGTTTTGCCTACTAATGGCGCATTACCAATGCGCCATTAGTAGCACGCCACTAGTATATCTTACTAATGGCGCACCAAAGGTGCACCATTAGTATCTGGTATACTAATGGCGCACCCACTAGTGCGCCATTAGTATGTAACAGCATGCGCCATTAGTGTGCCTCCCGGGGGGCCATACGTAAGCATGGCTTTGTCATACTAATGGCGCATTCTCCTCAGATGCGCCATTAGTATCCTTTGGCATACTAATGGCGCATCTGGTGGTGATGCGCCATTAGTACGAATATTTGTTTTTTTTCCTTTTCTGATTTTTGCGCAGGTTACAAAATTTATTAGACAGAATATAAAATATATTATTAGACAGAATATAGTCTCCGAATACAATTCATCATATTAGTCTCCGAATTCAAAAGACCGAACAAAGATAAAACATTACAAGTCTCAAGACCGCGAGTATCGAGTTTGTCTTCACATTACAAGTCGATATCGATCATCTAAACTACCATCACATAGAAGAGAGCTGTGGTCATCATGATGAGCATCATCGCGATCAAACTGGTCTTCATCCGGTTCCTCCAACGCTCCCTCCTCTCTCCCACTAGATAGCGTGCGTATCTAGATTCGGCCTCCGCCCTAGTGGTGTACCCTTTGTAACTGTTACCGCTGAAATGGTGAACCTGTCTCCGACACTCCTCCCAGTCATCGTAGACTCCGGGAACCTTACCCTTGTACACGACATACGACGACATCTCTATGCACAAGCCAAACAACAGACAATACATAAGCAATATGTAAGTATGCAACAAAAGGATCGGAAGAGAAAAGCAAGACATTAATAGCACGATTCATAGTCCTACTAATAAATAGCATCGATTACATCTAAGTTGAACAACTGTCCAAACCAAAGAGACATACTAATTCATTAAAGTTTAATTACAACATGAGCCAATCAATGTTTCAGAACTACACATCACTGCTTTCGACTCGACTCATCGGACAGGAGCGTGGGTGAAGCCGCCGTCTGTCGTGATGGTCATGAAATCACGGTCGTTGTCACCCTGCATTTGTAGCGTTTCATCTATCTCACTGTTGATATCTGAGGAAGAACTGCCCCAAGGTATGAAGGACATCTTGATGGATGATGTCCGCAAACTCCGACTGGATGCGAAAGAAATCTTGTCTGAGGTCCGCGTCCTGGACTGCCGACAAGCTCGCGGCCCAATCTTTGAGATTATCTGGTAGCAGAAGGTGATGATGGTCCCCTACGATCGCCCGCATGTGATGGAGGGCGTAGTAGGCATCCTTCTGACCGCCAGGCGGCTGCTTGACGCAGCAGAACTTCGTATTGTGTGAGAACATGTGCTTGCCGTACTTACGAACTGGTCTGGTGAAGGTGCCTCCAGATTTGGCGTAGCCGGGGAGAACATCATCAAGAACTTTCTTGACATTTGTGTAGTCTATGTTGGAGTTACGGTTCGGGTCGAAATACGTGGCCATGGAATATTTCGGGCTTAAGAGGATGAGTGTGCAATGTGTGTCACTGCACAGAACACGGAATGTTAGAAAAAAAAAGAACGATCGAAATCTAAGAAATCATATGTTACGGGGCGGTTAAGGGATGACTTACTCGGGAAAGTAAGCCACAAGGAAGTTATCCTTATTTGCGTTTGCCAGAATGACGCCTTCGAGGTGTGAACTCGCAACTTGGCGGTCCCCAGCGCTGCTCAAGTGCTTGGCATGCATGTAGAAGGGGTCGACTATCACGATGTCCGGGGTCTTGTCTCTAATGATCCGCATCTGCATGCTTAGCGAAAACAGCCGAACGAAGGTGTAGTGCAGCGGATGAAGGTTAAACATAGCAAAGATGTCATCAAACTGCAGGACGATCGTACCCCCGATGTCGCCATCCACAAAGCCCTTGCTCTCTGGCACCTTGGCCACGAAAACCAGGTATGCCACATCCTTCTCTCTGAGATGCCGCTTCTCCAAAGAAAGAACACTGTCGTGCAGACTCCACATAGCACCGGTTGCAGCATTCAGCATATTTGGCGGTAGCATCGCCCTACCCGCCACATGCACCCTCCTCGAGATATCCTTAGGTGAAGGTGGCCCGTCCTGAGCACGGATCGAACTCGGTGCCGTCTGGCTCGCACCGGCGCCCTTGTTAGTCTTTCGTTTCCGTCCCTTCTTCTTGATCTCCTGTAATGGGACCAAGTTCTGCTCACAGACCGCCTTCTTCAGCGTGTTGGGGCTGATAATATTTCGCACCTCAGCTATCTGAGGCTCGGTGAAGGTGGGAGCTGGAGGCGTGTCCTGAGAACTGAACGCCAGACGACGCCTGTTGCAATTGGATTTCTCCGCCGTACCAGCTAGATCGCGGTCGTCTTGGTTGGGTTCTTGAGAAAGAGGCCCGCAGAACTCGTTAGCGTACCCATGTTCGGCAAAGTACTTATCAACTTTGGTAAATGTACCGTCGTCATTGTCGTCGCCGTCCGGATCCTGTGCCATAGGGCTGTCCGGATCCTGTGCCATAGGGATGTCCGGCAGGTCCGGTAGCGTTGCGGCGTTCTTGCCATGGCTTGGCGCCGGCACGACTGGCGGTCTTGTCTGTGGGGTGGTGTCCCCCGCCCCCAAATGAATCTGGCTCTTCGGCCAAAGCAGTGGCCAGTTTACGCAGGTGCCGAGGGTCATCTCATCTTCTTCGTCGGCCCCAGCGGGTCGAATCGGAGGTAACAGCTCGTCGCAGCCTGGCAGCACCCGAACCACTTCAACCCTATACATTGTGGGTGGCATCGGATTACCGTGGAACATGGGGTTGCCCGGTTGAACTCGGCGCCCACGAAGTGCAGAAGAGTGCAAGGAACGTCGGCGGTGCCCTACGAAAACATGTACAGGGCGTCAGGGATGCCCATTCAAAGGCAAGGAGATGAAGTCATCGGCCGAGAGGCTTAGTTACCGTGATCCCGTCGAGCTCGGCTAATGTCGAGGCACCGCCAACGGCGGGCGTGCAACTGACGGAGGGGGCGCTTGCTAGCGAGGTGCCGGCCGGCGTACACCTGGGTGCATTAAGCTCCAATGCCCGTGCCGGCGCCGGAGACACGAATACCGCCTCCGCCGGAGACACCAATGGCGCCGCCGCCGGAGACACCAATGGCGCCGCCTGCGCGCTGTGCGAGTTGCTGGCCGTGAAGCTGGGAACCGGGGGAGGCCCCTGTTGGCCGCCCGCAATCCACGTCGTCAGCCCATGAATCAACGTAGGCACCATGGCGTTGAGCGTCGTTCCAAGTTGTTGTTGCACTTGCTCTTGGACAAGCTCCGGAATCCGCGCCACTTGTGCCTTGAGTTCTTCAGCCTCGCGCGTCTGGCTTTCCGAGCTGGTCTTTTTCTCCTTCCGCACACCAGCGGTATAGTATGACCCCCATTTTGTGGACAAGCCTTTTCCGGCCACACGACCAGCTGACGTCGGCTTAGTGAGCTTATCCTTGTTTTTCATTACGTTCAACGCCCTATTTAAAGGGGTGTCGAAAGGGGAGCTCTGAGACGACCCCGCGCTACTGCTTTCATTGTCCTGCGAAAGGAACGTGAACCATTTAGAAATATTGGGGATTAATTAGAGTTCCACCATATGGAGCTAATTACGCGGGGGTGTATTCCTTACCAGAAGAAGCTCAAGCGCCCTAGTCTTCGAATCCGTGGTAAGCTCCTTTGTTATCGGGTCCTCCTTGTATCGGGCCCTGACATAGTTCCTGGTCTGCTTGTCACTGCTGTATTTCTCGAAGCGGGGCGGTAGGCCTTGCTCGGCACGCTCCGCGTCCTCCTTGTCCCATATAGGCTCCGCCACTCTGTAACCGCTGGGAACGAGTTTGTGTTCCCCTAAGTTCAACTCCCGCATTTCTTTCCCCCACTGACTTGATTCGGAGGATGCGGGGCTCTCGCACTTGATCTTGAACTCCTTGTAGTCATCTTCGCTCATCAAAGGATATTTCGCCTTGATCTTGTCATAACTATCACCTTTATCAATCATTCTCTTCACCGCGCTTCTCCAGGTAGACAGGGCCGTGCTCATCTTCGTGAGGGCGACACTATTCACTTTATTCCCTGAGAGGCGTGTGTTTTCAAATTCGGCGGGGAACTTGTATCGTTCTTGTAGCTTCGTGAAGAGGAGGTTGCGCAAATTCCCTCGGTCCTTATGCCTAAGGTTCTCGGTGTTGATCGAGACGGTGCTCCGGAGAATGCACCCGAGCTGAAGCGAGTACCCCTTGACTATATGTTTGGGCTCCGTTGGATTCCCGTCGGAGTCCACTTGAGTGAATTCCTCCTTGAGGGCGCGGAGCGCATTCGGGCGCCGGTCCATCCTTTGCTTCTTCGGTTGGCTGCCATCTATGTGTGCACCGCCATCATCAGTGGTGGCATCCTCGGCGGCACCATCAGTGGTGTCATCCCCGACACCACTAGGGGTTGTGTAACCAGGATCGGTGTCTTCCGCGGCGTCCTCATAGCGGTGAGGTTGTTCCTCCATCTCCTGGGATAGCTCCCAGAATGGCTTGCCGCCCGAACCACCGGCCTCATCGTTGTGGGCCATGTTTCGCTCTAAATAGGAAAAAAGTTTGGTCAAAAAGTTGGTTATTGTCAAGGAACAAGATCATGGTCTCATCATTTAGGGTTTGTCGACACCGAGGCACCCTAAAAGCCTAAGCTTTCATCATTTAGGGTTTGTCGACGCCGAGGCACCCTAAAAGCCTAAGCGTACATCATTTAGGTTCTCATCGACACCGAGGCATCCGGGGCAGCCAAGTTAAGTTTTCATCATTTAGGGTTTAGATGCCGAGGCACCCTAAATGCTAAGTTAAGTTTTCATCATTTAGGGTTTATCGATGCCGAGGCAACCTAGGTTGGGCCTAATCACTTGGCACTAGAATAAAGGGGCAGTTGATCCTACTTAATTAATTACTAAGATACCCCGGCCCATGCATTAGTAGCAAGTACCTCATATGTCCGATTTTTAGCAAAGTCATGCTAAAATTCACGGAAAATTTCAGCATGACCTTTGCTGAAAATAGGACATATGGAGTACCCGAATTTGCTGGAACGGAAGTTAATCGACATTCCGGCAAACTCAAGGGCCTCTCGAGGTACCTGCAAAATCATCACGACACGACGGTCGGAGACAAAAGCCAACAAACTAGCACCACAATGTGCCTCTACTTTCATATGGATGAAAAGGCCACAGACCATATGGTCCTCTGCTTTCATATGGACAAAAATCAGCTCAACTTATGTGAGCTTCCATTCCAGATCTAATAGGTCACCCAACAAAAAATCATCAATAGTTTTAGCTGAGAAAAATCATGGATTGTTGTTAACTGAAAATTATTGAAAGAAACTGTGCTGATCATCGATTACTGTTAATTAAAAACAGAGGCAGTAATCCAATACTCCAATAGTGCATCTACTGGAAACAAAATTCAGTAAACAGAATACACAAATCTCTACAGCAAGCTACTCCAAGCAGTACTACACCAACTAATGGCCATCTGTCCATCAACAGTTTGGAGTATTGGTTTACTACACCAAGTCAAATTTAAACAACTGGAGTAGTTCAAGATACTGAATCTTGGTTTTAACCAAACAGTATTTATACTCCCCTTTCATTTAAATACACAGCAAAAGATTCATTTAAATACACAGTACTGACAAAATTCATCTAATTCTACTGGAGTAAAAAGGTTTCATTTAACTTAAAAGATTCAGAGAAGAGCAAGCAGGAGCACACTACTGCACAACTTAACTGGATTTTTTACTCCAATAATACTGGTACACTTGCTACTCCAGTACTGTACTTCATGTGGAAAAGTAACAGTAGCTACTGATGCTACTCCAAAACGCATGGACTCCACTGCAAGCACATAATCTTTTGTTCAAGTAATAGTGTATGATGAATTTGATTATTCAGACTTAAGTTGCTTCAAGTGATGTCACTAGTTTCAGTTAACTAGAGTACTACAGCAAATGGAGTACCTAATCTGATCCAGTTAAAGTCTCCAGATGGAGTACCAAATGGAGTACTACAGCTACTGCACTTGCTACACCAAAACAGCTACTGATCAAGTACCAGAGTACTCCAGTTGATCAAGAAGCAGTAGAAAGACTGTAAGTGTTTAAATTCAGTTGATCAAGCAGACTCGTCAAAGTACTACTGCAAGTGTTTAAATTCAGTTGATCAAGCAGACTCGTCAAAGTTGTGGAACAGGAAGAAATACTGCAATTTGTGAATACAGATTGTCTTTGTTTGTGTACTCGCCGGGTGTTGCTTCTGTATTTGAACAGGAAGACATATTCGCTGCAAGAACTACTACAAAAGCTACTGATAGAGGACCAGATTGCAGAGTACTCGGTGCTGAGTGAGTGAGGGGCTCACCGTAGAAGGTCTTGGCGTATGTACAACTCTCCGCGGCAGGGACTCAGAGACTGAGTGCGCAGACCTCGCCGCAGCGATCGCCGAGGAGGCCCCAACCGAGCTCGGCGTCGCCCTCCTGCTCCAGATCACTCTTAATAGTTCTGCATTGCACAAAGGCAGCAATGAGCCAATGATATCACTCCAAATCAGTGCATTGCCAAAACAGTGCTAAAATGTGTAGTGTGCCAGATAGAGAATCTTTGCTATAATGTACAATGTGCCAAACTGAGAAACAATGCTAAAATTATACTAAATGTGTACAATGCCCATGTAGATTTGTAAAAATGTCATGTGTAGCATATGTTGAACTACTTTGTCCAACAAAATATTTATCTTTCTAACAAATTAAAGTGCACTGGGTCATGGCCAATTTTGGAGGCGACAAGGAGGAGGAAGGGTGGGGAGGGAGGAAGGAGGAAGGAGGAGAGGTACCTGGGCGGGCGCGGCCGGTCGCCGGAGGGGTCGGGGTCGGGGTTGGTGTCGGGGTCGGCAGCGGCGGCGGCGTCGAAGGGATGCCTCGGTTGGTCGTGGGGAGGCCGGCGGCCACGGCGAGGTCGCGGAGGCGTCGGCGATGGAGGAGTTGCGGTGGTGGGGGCCGTGGGGGCGCGGGGGCGCCGGCAGCGGTGGCGGCGGCTAGGAACCCTAGCTGTCGCGCTCTGGAGGGAGGTTGTCGCAGGCGGGGCCGCGGGGGGAGGGGGACGGCGAGCGCGCGGGCGCGGGCGGAGGGGGGACGGTGAGGGAGGTGGTCGGGTGCGGCGGGGGAAGCGAGCACGGCCGGGGAAGTGGTGGGCGGTGGTGGTCAGGCGGTGGTGGGTGAGACGAGGCAGGGGAGGGATTAGAGAGAAATGTGAGAGATTGGGGATTTTAGCTAGTGTGGGGGGAGGCTTAGCAATGGCGCACCACCCGGGGGTGCGCCATAAGTACGTCCATAGGAATGGCGCACCACCGAGGGGTGCGCCATAAGTAATTTAATCAGCCCGACTTGTCAGGTTATAAACAACCTAACCCTATCTACAACAGACCCCACCCACCAGCCTGACTGGTGAATACGCAGCACACAGACTAGGAGGTCCTGGGTTCGATTCCCAGGCTCCCTAATATTTTTTTTATGCATTTTAAATCCTGTTTGATATTTATTTGTGTTTAAATATGTTCAAACTTGTTTAAATCATAACAGTAATATATTTTTATAAAAACAGTAATAATTTTTTAAAAAATATGTTCAAATTTGTTACTTGAAAATATCATCGGCGGCGGCGGTGGAGCGGGGGAGGGTGCGGGGGGTGCCCGTTGGCGGCGGTGGAGCGGGGGAGGGTGCGGCGGGTGCTCGTTGGCGGCGGTGGAGCGGGGGAGGGTTGCGGTGGGTCGTCGGCGGCGGTGGAGCTAGCTAGCGGGAGAGGGTGCGGGTGGGATCGAGATCGAGATGGAGGGGGAATCGAGATCGAGATGGAGGGGGATCGAGATCAAGTGTCCTCATGAATTCAAAAAGTGCCCATGAAATTTAAAAATATTCATGATATCAAAAAGTGCCCATGAAATACAATCGAGAAATGAAGACTACGATTTAAATACAATCGATCTTAGCTAGCTATCTGTTCACAATCTTCTTGCCCTTCTTTTTCGCAAATGGAGTTGTTCTGTGGAACGGACGTCCTTTAGGTAGGGTGGTCCTGCTTCTTCTTGTGGTGTGTGCTGCTACTTCATCGTCGTCGTCATGTTCGATCTTCGGGTCGCCGTATTTGTCGAAGTCTTGCTCATTGGCTACTCCATCCATTCCGATGATCTTCCTTTTGCCTCTCCTCACGACAACACGACTGGGCTTTGACGGGTCGGTAATGAAGAAGCATTGGTCCACTTGGGAAGCCAGTACCCATGGCTCATTTTTCGCGGTGACGTTTGCGCCCGCGGTGTTGGATTTGGCTTCGGGTATAACCATGGTGGTGAAATACCGGTCTTCTTTTAGGACGCTCTTGGCCCATCTGACACGGAACATCGGGAACTTCTCTCCAGCGTAGCTCAGCTCCCAGATCTCCTCGATCCTTCCGTAGTATCTGTCCTTGTCGTTGCCGGTGTAGGATTCCATCGTTACCCCGGAGTTCTGATAACCATCGCTCTTCATGTCCTTGTCCTCGGTGTAGAATGTGTAGCCGTTGATATCGTACGCCTCATAGGTCATTAGGTTGTGCTCGGCGCCCTGTGACAAGGCGAATATGAGTTGTTCTTCCGCGGAAGAATCCTCATGTAAAGGGTACGACAGAAGCTTCTGCTTGAACCAACGCGTGAAACATGAGTTGTGCTCTTTGAGTATATCTCCGTCCGTCCTCTGTTGGCCTCGGTCATTGTACGTCTTCTCAATAAAGGTTTTGTGCTCTACCACCCAAGGATCGACCACGTCTATGTGTTGTAGCGCGACTAGGTTTGCTCTTTCAAAGTCGGCGAGTCGACCCTCGAAGTCGACATGCATTTCGCGGCGACCCTCACGGTGACCCCATCCAGCGAGCCTGCTGAGGTGCCTGTTGACGGGCAGACCAACGGGGTTCTCGATGCCTAGATAATTCGTGCAGTAGGAGATGCACTCTTCGGTCAGAAAGCCCCTGGCTATACTTCCCTCTGGACGTGACATGTTGCGAACGTATCCTTTGATGACACCATTCATCCTTTCGAACGACATCATGCTGTGCAGGAACGTCGGCCCGAGTTGGATGATATCCTCCACGATATGGACCAGCAGATGCACCATAACATCGAAGAATGCGAGCGGGAAGTACATCTCAAGCTCGCATAGTATCACCACGATCTCTTCCTGTAGCCTTCTGAGTTGCCTCACGCCAATCGACTTCCGAGAGATGACGTCGAAAAGGTTGCATAGGACAAATAGCGTTTCACGGACGTGCGCGTCCATGATCCCACGGATTGCAACTAGAAGTATCTGCGTCATCAACACGTGACAGTCGTGAGACTTCATCCCGCTGAACTTCTGCTTCGCTGGGTCTAGGTATCTGCTTATCTTCCCCGCGTAACTGTAAGGAAGTTTTACTCCTAGGAGGCAGGTGAAAAACTGCTCGATCTCCACCTGACTTAGAGTGAAGCACGCGGGAGGGTAGTCATTTCCGGTCTTCTTGGCCTTTTTGCCTTTGCGACGACTTTCTGTGTCCTGCTTCGCCTCATCATCATCATCATCATCATCATCATCATCATTAGCGTGAAGCTCCTGCCTGATGCCCATTGATTTCAAGTCTGCCCTTGCTTTTGGCCCATCTTTGGTCCTCTCTGGCATGTTGAGCAGGGTACCAAGCAGACTCTCGCACACGTTCTTCGTGATATGCATGACATCAAGGCTGTGAGGCACACGGTGGATCTTCCAGTACGGCAAGTCCCAGAAAACAGACCTTGTTTTCCATACCTTCAGCAGCGGCTCTGGCACCTTTCGCTTCTTTCCCGGCTCTGGTGCCTTTTGCTTCTTTCCCGACAGTGGGCAGTCTTTCCAATTTTTCAACAGCTTGTCTATTTCCTCGCCGCTCCTCGTACACGGGCGTTTTCGGGGTTCGGTTTCACCATCGAACAGATCCTTGCGTTTCCTCCACGGGTCATCGTCGCGAAGCCACCTTCGATGTCCCATGAACACGGTTTTCGAAGACCCGGGATCTCTATCTAGCTGGCGATACGTTGTGTCATCCATGCACCTTACGCATCCAGAAAATCCGTGGACTACCTGCCCCGCGAGATATCCGTAACCGAGATAGTCGTGCACCGTCGTGAGCAGTGCGGCCCTCATAGGGAAATATTCTTTCTCTGCGGCATCCCACGTATTGGCTGGCGTTTTCCACAGCGTGTCTAGCTCCTCCTTCAGCAACCCCAGATACAGATTGATGTCGTTCCCTGGTTGTTTCGGCACGGACATCTTATCTCTGTCTCGTTCTTTTGAAGCATCTCGGCCTTCGCGGAGCTCACAAACCTATTCATGATGCCTTGAGTCATCGTGCGGACCATGGTCGCCTGCGGGGTAGAGCAAAACAATATTTTAGAACCAAGAAAATTTTTGGCATGGCCTTCCCTAAAAATAGGACCAAAAAGAATGCATAGTGCCAAAATTCTCGCCGAAACGGAAATGAATCAAAACATTCCGGCAAAATATTGGCTACTATCGCATTTCAAATACCGGTACCTTCAAACACAAACATATATGCAACACCACAAACACATGCAACACCACAAACATACATAGATCTAGCTAGGCCACAAAAAGTGCATGTGCACGTTGTTGGAGCGAGCTAGGGAGAAAAAAAGTAGATCTACATCATGAAGATAGCTTTCCATTACTTACCTATCAAAAAAAGGTAATTTCACCACTTAATTTTGAGGAATCTATGGTGGAAATGAGGTGAGGAGGAGGAGATGGCCGAAAGCTTGGAGAAGGAGGTGGATGGAATGAAGTGGGGAAAGTGAGTGGGTAGGTGTGGGCTGTCCAAGATATCTTGTTGGGGTCCCAGGTTACTAATGGCGCACCACAAGAAAATGCGCCATTAGTAACCCTGGTAACTAATGGCGCACCAGCAGGTGGTGCGCCATTAGTAGTTTTGCAAAAAAGTAAAAAAAAAATATATACTAATGGCGCATCTCCTCAGAGTGCGCCATTACTAGTTTAAACTAGTAATGGCGCACTTGAGAAGATGCGCCATTAGTAGTTTTGCAAAAAAAAGAATAAAACAAAATTTGTAGTAATGGCGCACTGTCTGCACGGCGCGCCATTAGTAGTTATAACTAGTAATGGCACATTATGGACCGGATGCGCCATTAGTGTGTATGGGAAAATGGAAAAAAAATTCATACTAGTGGCGCACCCTGTTTCTGGTGCGCCATTAGTGTCTTCCACACTAATGGCGTATCACCAACAGGTGCGCCATTAGTATATACTAGTGGCGCACTGCTTCCTTGGTGTGCCATTAGTATCAATCCTATATATAGCCCTTTTCCTAGTAGTGTTAACACAAATCAAATCTGCTGACGTACTCCGCAGTGTCTCATCACACTACGGCCAAGTCCTTTACTCGAATCGTTTTTACTTTTCCACCTCAGCACGTTTTGCGAGGCGGTTTCCTTGGCACGTCTTGTCAAAGCAGAGATCGTGTCCCCTTTTTACGGGATTCTCATCAATACAGACGTGGGTAACCCAACCGCGCCATTTATCACGGCGCTTGGGAGGCAAGCGAGTTTTACTAGGCTGGTGGGGACGCACAACCGCATCCGCCCATATAAGGGGATACGGATCCACCTTTTTACCTACGCCTTCTTCCTCCTTTGCCTATCCATCTCCTGCGCACTCGAGCTCCAGCGCCCAAGCCCGCACTTCCCACCTCAACCTCCCCCAGCAATGTCCGGAGCGGGAGGCAGGTGGATGGTCTCCTCTGTCACGGAGGGCCATGTCAAAAAGCTAAGGAAGGCCGGATACTTGTCCAAGGACATCGCGCACCGGCTTCCCGAGGAGGGGCAACTTCTTCCCACTCCAAGGCCCCATGAGAGGGTAGTGTTCCTTCCCCACTTCCTCCGCGGACTGGGTTTTCCACTCCACCCATTTGTCCGTGGACTCATGTTATACTACGGGCTGAATTTCCACGATCTGGCCCCGAACTTCATCCTCAACATCTCGGCGTTTATCGTCGTGTGCGAGGCTTTCCTCCGCGTCCGCCCCCATTTCGGCCTCTGGCTCAAGACTTTCAACGTCAAGCCCAAGGTGGTAAGCGGCCGTCAGGCGGAGTGCGGAGGCGCCATGGCGGGCAAGATGGCCAACGTCCTATGGTTCGAGGGCTCCTTCGTGGAGACCCTAAAGGGGTGGCAAGCCTGGTGGTTTTACATCACCGAGCCACGCGATCCGAAATGGATCGCAGCCCCCGAGTTTCGATCCGGACCCCCCACGCAGCTTATGTCCTGGAAAGAGACGGGCCTGTCGTGGGGCAACGAAGAAGAGGTGACCGGACTGAAAACATGCATCCAGTCCCTGGTAAACGAGCCAATCAAGCTTGTCAATGTAGTCCAACAGGCTCTACGACACGACGTATGAAGACGTCTGGGAGGTGCTAATCAAAGGCGCGGAGGCTCCCGCATCCGCTTCCGAGGACCGCGGATACAGCTCGTAGCGTCACGCTAGCGAGGTAAGCTATTTTCACCCTTTACAGGATGTTAAGTTTTTTCATAGTTTGACTCTATGCGGGATCTAAACTCCCTTACCTTTGACAGGCTTGGCAGGCGATATCCGGACCGATTAACTGTCCGGCTCCCTTGCCCGAAGACCCAGCCCCTGCTCTCTTAGTGAAGCTGCTGGTTCCGGCGCCCTATGTGGTGCCGGAGAAGAAGGCCAAGAAGAAGAAGGCCACGGGGACTCGAAAGAGTGCCCGTAATATGGTGGTGTCGGACTCGTCATCCGATGAGTCCGAGACGCTCTCCTCCCATGAGAACGAGGAGGAGGAAGAAGAAACCTCTCCCCCTCCAGCGGGGGAGGAAAGAAAAGGAAGGCCGCCCCAGCGCGGGAGGCCGAAGGGTCCAGGAAGAGGAAGACCCCTCCGCCGGACTACTCCCCCGACGCCGAAGAGGGCGAAGAGGAGTGGCCGGACAAGGCCAAGCGTCCGGCGAAATCATAAGTTCGGGTATCAGAGTAACTCATGACGTTCCTTTGTTGCACAGCTTTCCCTAATGTCGAACATAATTATGAATCCCGCCCCAGGCCGGACTCGACGAATTGTCGAGCGTCTCCCTCGATTCATCGGACGTGAACTCAGTTCCGCCTGCTGTCTCCCCCTGCACTGCGGATGACACTAAAGTGGCGTCGCGACAAGCTCCTGGGCAGGAGGAGGTGGTCTTGGAGGAGCCGCAAGGCGACCTCCCGGACTACAGGAGTAAAGGGGACAAGACCCCCCGGGGCTCCAAGTCCGGCTTTGAGTCGGACACCGCGCCGGAATCTTCAACAGTTCCGGACCGCGGTAGGCGAACTCCTCCCAAGAGGAGCAAGCCTTCTGAGCCGGCGGCCTCCGTCCAACCGGAGGCGCCGGACAATCTGCTGGAGGTGCTTGACGGCGCCTCCATCGACGAGGAGCACCATACTATTATGAGTACGGTGATCTAGAAGGTTCAGTCCGTCAAGAGCGGACTGAATGAAGCTTGTGCTAGCCTTCTAACAGGCTTCGAGGTAAGTAAAAATATGTAAAAATATTACCGCATAGACAGTAGCCCTTGATGCTCTGTTTGGCGTTCGGAAAGAAAAGCCAAATAGAGGATTTATTAATATTCACAGGAGTCTAACGAAAGAGAGTCAATATGCGTAAGCAGGCTTCGCTGCGAACCACCGTCGCACTGACTGCGGAGGTGGGTGCCCTGAAGCAGGGCCTCGAGCGGACCGAGCAAGAGCTCGGCCTTGCCAAGCGGCAGCTCGAGGAGAAAGAAGGTAAGAAATACCTTACAGAAAAAGTGCCTATAAAAAGACGTGATTGCAAAAAATAACAGGATTGTGCTGCTTATTGTAGGGGCCACGACTGAGGTGGCAGCCCTCAAGCAGGTGCTGTCCGAGGCCGAAAAGAAAGCAGCCGTGGAGCGCACCGAGCGAGAGAAACTTGGGGCCCAGATCGGCGAGGTGCAGCAGGAGCTTCACACTCTCATGAAAAAACATGAGAGTTTGGAGCTTGAGTCAAAGACGCAAGCATCCGAGCTCGCGGCGGCCCTTGAGACTGCCAAGTCTGCCAAGGCCGAAGCCCAAAAGTCCCTCCAAGAGTTGGAGGAGATGAAAAAGATAGCGGCGGGTAAGGCATTCTTTATGCAAAGCAGAAATATAAAAGTAAACTACTTGTTACTTACCCGAATCCGGAGCTCTCCAGGGGCATTCGCAGATCTTCCCCGCAGCGTATCCGACGCTGCCGCATTCTACCAAGCCGAAGAGGACAGCTCGACGGAGAAGGTGTTCTGGTCTCAGTATGTTGAGGCCGGACACCCCGTGCCCTTGAGCGACCAGCTGAAACAGCTGGTCGAGCTCCACAAGGCGGCCGAACAGGCCATGAAGGGCTTCATAGTTCGACTGTGGCCCGGAGAGGCCCTGCCGGGGAGCTACTTTGGGCTGGTGCGGCGGCTGGTGGAGGCCTGTCCAAGGATTGAGGTCATCAAGTGCTCCGTCTGCATCGAAGGTGCCCGTAGGGCCCTCACCCGTGCAAAGGTGCACTCGGGTAAGCTGGACGGTGAGAAGCTTGTGAGGGACGGGCCACCGTCGGGGAAGGAGCATCGCAAGCCCGAGAACTATTATAAGGATGTTCTTGCGGGTGCCCGCCTTGTGGCGGATGAATGTACCAAGGATGTAATTTTTGAATGAACTCGCTCGTGTTTATCCTGTGCGTTGAAAACTTGTTCATAGGCGCTAAGCAATGCTTGTTGAATTTAAAATATTATTTTCTGTGCGGCCGTTTATCAAAAAATTGAGAGATGGCCAGTCGTCGGCTTCTGCCCCCATGCCACTAGTGCTGGGGTGTTCGGGATAAACCTGAGCGCTCTTTTTCCCATAGTTGGGTCCTTCGAGGGAGGCACTCAGCACAACGAACCAGGCAATCGGACTATAATGCTTGAACACTCTCACTTAGCCATATAACTTTATAATTTTAAATTTCGACGAAGCCCCTAGTTCGGAAGACCGAGTTCGGGGCGCTATCCACGCCTTGGTCGGACAAATCCGGCTCCTCGCTCGAAGCGGCATAAGTCTTTAGGGACTCGAAAAACCTCTCGAACAGCGACCGGTCTCTCGCCTCATCATGACAGTCAGTTTTAGCTTTCTCCACTGAGGTGCTTAACCCAGCTCAACCGGGGCACAATCGCAGCGGTTCTCCTAGTGCTACCTTAGCCGATATAGCGGAACGTAAGGCACCAAAACATAGGAGCCGGGCAAACCCAACTATTGACCCAAATCATGATTCGGAGCCGATGCATATAGTGCTATAAGTTCGGGGTGCCGCACTTGTGAAAGTGTACGGACTTCTCACACCATATTGAGGGGTACTGAAGCCCCTGGCGTATTTGCCGTACCACAGTGTACGGGTGCAACATGTCATTAATGAACATATATAAAAGAGAGTAATGCAGAAAATAGACAAAAGCTATGCATTGTTTATATAAAGGCTGCTAACAGAGCAGGACGACACAAGTGGTATGATAAGCAAAAGATATTGGACTATTTAACATGTCCTAGCCAGGGGCAGGCCGCGGAATTGTATTCAAAACAGGTATACTGCTCGTAACAGAGACCACCTGGGAGTTCCATAATGCGGCATGGCTTGTTTGCCTCCCTGGATCTTGCATCGTTTGTACGGCAGTTGAATTGCCGAACAGGTTGTCCGAAGTATGGAGTCCTGAAAGTAAGAAAAAAATTAAAAAAGAATTCGGCAGCCCCTAGTACGTTTTAAGCCGTGTTTTGGGCTTGCCGTTATTATGCCCCTTCCCCTGTGCCCATGGTATTTCAAGAGCGTAGTTATGTACGCGAGGCACTGATTTCGCTATGTTGCGAGGGCTGGGGTTGGGGCCGCATTGCTATGCCTGTTTAGAACGTGCCAGGCGGTCTTGTTGTAGGTTACTCCGGGCGCGCTTGGCAGTGTCTGGCTTTTTAACGGCCGGACTGGAGAATTGCCTAAGAAGGCTGCTTTGTACTTCTGCTGCGAGAGCCGCCGTGTGCACCTTCGTACGGAGGGAGCGTTCGGTGTTTCCGTTGACCGTAATTACTCCTCGAGGGCCTGGTATCTTGAGCTTGAGATATGCGTAGTGCGGCACCGCATTGAACTATGCAAATGCGGTGCGCCCGAGCAGGGCGTGATAGCCACTGCGAAACGGGACTATATCGAAGATTAACTCTTCGCTTCGGAAATTGTCTGGGGATCCGAAGACCACTTCAAGTGTTACTCAGCCTGTGCAGTTGGCCTCTACACCTGGTATAACGCCTTTAAAGGTCGTTTTTGTGGGCTTAATCCTCGAGGGATCTATGCCCATTTTCCACACTGTATCCTGGTAAAGCAGGTTCAGGCTACTTCCGCCGTCCATGAGGACTCTTGTGAGATGAAATCCGTCGATAATTGGGTCGAGAACCAATGCGGCGAAGCTGCCGTGACGGATGCTAGTGGGGTGGTCCCTTCGATCGAAAGTGATCGGGCAGGAGGACCATGGGTTGAACTTTGGGGCGACTAGCTCCATCGCGAGTACGTCCTGTAGCGCACGCTTCCGCTCCCTCTTGGGAATGTGGGTTGCGTATATCATGTTCACCGTCCGCACTTGTGGGGGAAAACCCTTCTGTCCATTATTGTTCGGCGGCCTGGGCTCCTCCTCATCATCGCTATGCAGCCCCTTGTCTTTATTTTCGGCTCTTAACTTGCCTGCCTGCTTGAACACCCAACAATCCCTGTTGGGGTGATTGGCTGGCTTTTCGGGGGTGCCATGTATCTGGCACAAGCGGTTGAGTATTCGGTCCAAACTGGTCGGGCCCTGAGTATTCTTTTTGAATGGATTTTTCCGCTGACCGGATTTATAGCCTCTGAATCCGGCATTAACTGTCGTGTCTTCATTGCTATCGCTGCTAATGCGACGCTTTTGCTTGTTCCGACGTGTCCTGCCACTTTTGTCCTTGGTATCCGAATTACCGGGGTTCTTTGCTAAGTTGTTACTGCGAGCTAGCCAACTGTCTTCTCCCGCGCAAAAGCGGGTCATGAGTGTCGTGAGGGCTGCCATGGTTTTTGGCTTTTCCTATCCCAGGTGCCGGGCGAGCCACTCGTCGCGGATGTTATGCTTGAACGCTGCTAGGGCCTCTGCGTCCGGACAGTCGACTATCTGGTTTTTCTTTGTTAGGAACCATGTCCAGAATTGCCTGGCCGATTCCTCTGGCTGCTGAATTATGTGGCTTAGGTCATCGGCATCCGGTGGTCGCACGTAAGTGCCCTGGAAGTTATCGAGGAATGCGGCTTCCAGGTCCTCCCAAGAACCTATTGAGTCTGGTGGCAAGCTGTTAAGCCAATGCCGGGCCGGTCCCTTAAGCTTGAGCGGGAGGTATTTGATGGCGTGTAGATCATCGCCGCGGGCCATGTGGATATGAAGGAGATAATCCTCAATCCATACCGCAGGATCTGTTGTGCCATCGTATGATTCGATGTTTACGGGTTTGAAACCCTCTGGGATTTTATGATCCATTACTTCATCTGTGAAGCATAGTGGGTGTGCGGCGCCTCTATACTGGGCTATATCACGATGCAGCTCGGAAGAGCTGTGTTTGTTGTGTTCGGCCCGGCAGGATTTGTTGTATCCGGAATGAAGATCACAGTCACGTGTCGTGGGGCGCCTGCGCGATTCGTAGATCGATCTTGTTTGTCTTGCCTTGTCCTCCAGTATGTCTCGCAGGTCTGGCGCATTTTCCCGTGCCTTAGTTGAACGGCGCCGGGGCATGGCTTGGGTGGAGGGCCGAGAGGCCTCTCTGTCGCGGCCGCGAGGTGGCCGGTCGGCCATGTCATGCGCTGGTGATGTAGGTGCTTCCTCCTCTGATCGGGGTAGCGGCCTGCGCTTTGGGTAACTCTTGGAGGGGCGTTCGAGTTCATACTCTTCGGCCGCAAGGACTTCAGTCCATCTGTCAGCTAGCAAGTCTTGATCAGCTCTAAGCTGTTGCTAGAAGCCTGCGTTTGAAACGCTCTTGTTCGGCGGGGTCTGATGGTACGACGAATTCGTCGTCGTCGAGGCTTGCCTGGTCCTCGGAGGGAGGCATATAGTTATCATCCTCAACCTCTCGGTCTGCCGCTCTCTCATGAGGGCTGGCTTCTCCATCTTCATGTGCCGAATCTTGCTGGGGGTGTTCTTCGGTGCTATCCGGGGTAGTATTATCTCCCGTGCCGGAATCACTGTTCTTGCTTTGGCGGGATTTAGAGCGGCACCGCTGACGCTGGCGCTTTGGCTGTTTCTTGGAGGTGTCATCACCCGCTGTTCCATCGCCATCTCCATCTTTTGGAGTATCCACCATGTATATGTCATATGACGAGGTGGCCTTCCAGCGCCCTGCAGGTGCTGGTTCCTGTTCGTCTCCCGCATCGTCGTCCATACCGTCGATGTCTTCGGAGTCGAAGTCAAGCATGTCGGTTAAATCGTCGACAATGGCTACAAAGTGGGTGGTGGGTGGGCTTTGAATTTCTTCATCGTCTGTATTCGATCCTCGCTGACCGCAGTCCGACCAGGGCTCTCCTGATAAAGAGAGAGACTTTAGAGAATTCAGGATGTCGCCAAAGGGCGAGTGCTGAAAGATGTCTGCGGTGGTGAACTCCATTATTGGCGCCCAATCAGATTCGATCGGCAGGGGCGCGGGGGGTTCGGAGTCCGGAGAGGAGTCCGGCTCCTCAAAGTCACGGGCTGTGCGGAGCGCGGGGCTGTCGTTCGGCTCGATCGCCTTTCAGATCGTAGCCCCCGAGGTGATGTCCAACCGCTCATCCTCGATTGGCGCAGTGGGCTCCGAATTAAGGGTCGGAACCGGTGCGTGTGCGGCCTCCAGGGCACTGTTCGGCTGCAGAGCTAGATCATGCCAATCGAGACAGTGCGGCGCGCTTGGCCGTGGCTTGAATCCGTCGAAGATCAAGTCCTCGCGGATGTCAGCTGTGTAGTTTAAGCTTCCAAACCTGACCTGATGGCCAGCGGCGTAGCTTTCGATCTGCTCCAGGTGGCCAAGCGAATTGGCCCGCAGTGCGAAGCCGCCGAAGACGAAGATCTGTCCGGGGCGAAAAATCTCGCCCTGGCTTCATCGTTATAGATGATCGAAGGAGCCATCGAGCCCAAAAGTGACGACACAGAGGAACTCTCAATGAAAGCACCAATGTCGGTGTCAAAACCGACGGATCTCGGGTAGGGGGTCCCAAACTGTGCGTCAAGGCCGGATGGTAACAGGAGACAAGGGACACGATGTTTTTACCCAGGTTCGGGCCCTCTCGATGGAGGTAAAACACTACTCCTGCTTGATTAATATTGATGATATGGGTAGTACAAGAGTAGATCTACCACGAGATCAAGGAGGCTAAACCCTAGAAGCTAGCCTATGGTATGATTGTTGTATGATGGAGTTGTTGTACGGACTAAAACCCTCCGGTTTATATAGACACCGGATAGGGTTAGGGTTACACAGAGTCGGTTACAATGGTAGGAGATCTTGAATATCCGCATCGCCAAGCTTGCCTTCCACGCCAAGGAAAGTCTCATCCGGACACGGGACGAAGTCGTCAATCTTGTATCTTCATAGTCCTGGAGTCCGGCTGAAGGTATAGTCCGGCTACCCGAACACCCCCTAATCCAGGACTCCCTCAAGTACCCTCCTGGTGCGAAGATCCTTCACAAGAAAGCCAAAGGGGTAAAATTCAATAGAACATGAGTTGTATTTGGTGAACCGGCGTACAAAGATGAGACTCGTGACTACATTAGGAGAAAATAAAACACCGCGAAGGTGAAAGTTGTGGGGATGGAGGGTGGTGGAACCGGTTGCATGGATGGGAATATGGGTGCCATTGCCAACAACAATGCTAGAGAAATGATGCTTTAAAGAAGAATTCGAGAAGGTGAGGTTACCAGGGTTGCCGGTGACGTGGGAGGCGGCGCCGCTGTCGAGGTACCATTCGGAAGGAGCGGCGCTGCTGTTGGGGAAGCCGGAGGCGCTGTAGGCGGCTTGGAGCATGGCGAGGTGGTCCCACGACGGCTGCTGGGGAGGGGGCGCGGGGTAGCCGGAGAACTGCATCTGGTACTCTTGGGCGTGGGAGCCAGGCCGAGGACCGAGCACACCGGCAGAGTTCGGAGGGACCCAACCGGGCCGCGGGTTGGGCAGGGCCATGCCATAGGGCGCGAAGAAGCCCATGTACGGGTTGTACGACATGGGAGGAGCGGCGCCCCGGCCGCCCTGATCGCCGCGTCCACGCCCGTGGTCGCCGCGGTCAGCGCGGTCACCATCCTGGCGGTTGCCAAATCCTTGGCCCTGCGGGAAACCGTTGCCGTGATCGGAGCTGCGGTCGAAGCGGTCGCCCTGGCGAGTGCTGGAGGAGGCGCCAGGGGTGGAGGAGGTGCTAGAGGGGCCGTCATTCCCAGTGACGGCGAGGATGGGAACTGGCTCGTAGGCCACGCATTGGGCGAGGTTTTCCTCTGCGAGCTTCAAGCGCGAGAAGACCGTCTCGAACGGCGGCAGGGGCACGGTGTCACCCAAGACAACGCGAATGGTGTTGAGCCGTTTGTCAATGCCGTGGAGAAACTGTGTGGTGAGATCCACCTCGGTGACGGCGTGGTCGATGTTGGCCAAACCAGCGGTGAGAAGCTTCATGCGGCGGGCATATTCGGCAATGGAGAGGTCGCCTTGTTTGAGATTGCGGTATTGCTGATTCAGCATCATGTTGTGAGCCGCACGGTTTGCCAGGAAGTAGTCGCGGATGCGGTTCCGGAGGTCGAAGGTGGTGGTGGCCCCGACGACGTGGTCGATGAGGTTGTCGGCGAGGGTGGAGTAGATCCAGAGCACAAGGTGGGCGTCGATCTCGCGCTGAAGAGCAGTGGCATTCAGAGGGAGGGGGTGTTTGATGAACTGGGTGACGCCATAGCGGATGAGAACGAGGAGGAAGAAAGACTTCCACTTGTGGTAGTTGTGGTCGTCGGGCTTGAGTAGAAATTTGATGTGGTTCTGAATGCTGTCGCGAAAGATAGGATGTGGAGATGGCGTGGCAGTGAAGGAGAGCGGCGGCGGCGGAGAAGAGAACAGGGGGCGAACTGGGTACCGGTGGATGGGGAAGAGCCGCTGTGGGAGGAAGAAGACGTCCCAAAGACGATGGGGGGCGAGGTGCTCATGGCGGCGGTGGTGCCGCCCTGGTGGCCGAGGAGGAGAGAACGCCCGGCGAGGTGGCGGAGCTGGTGGCCGGGGAGGTGGAGGAGGAGGTGGAGTTCTCGGCCATGGGGTCTGATACCAAGCAGAAGGATGAAATGCTTTTTGTGTATTGATTCCATCCACAACGGTACAAGATATACAAGTGGAGCCATAACAAGAGGCCCGATAGAAGTGGCACGCAGGGCCGGGCGTGGCTCGGATCCTAAATACAAGGACTACACGGGCCGCGACGCGGGCTTCACGAGCTCGTCTCGGGCTCGGCTGGGCCTGTCTGGGCCTTCGGCGCGGGGGCGAAAGATGGTTTCGCGGGGGAGATGGAGCTGGCACAACGCCGGTCGTGGCCATGGGCCACTTCTCCACCTTCCCTTTCCCCCGGTCGATTTGGTCGCGGTTGCCCGGTTTGCCCCTGTTGCTACGTCCGGTCGGTTCCTGCCTCGGGCGGTGGAGGTTGTCCCCTCCGGCGTGGCTGCTGTTGCTGCCGCCCCTCGTTCCCGGTTGCCTTCTCTGCTCCCACCGGTCTCGCTTCGTTTGCCACGGTGAGACGGCGATGGGGACTGCACGGCCGTGGTGGCGCATGTTGGTGGGCGGCGTGTTTGGTGGCGCATGATGGATCGTCGGGAGGCGTGGGTGGTTGGTGGTCCGGAGAAATCCGTGTCGGCTTGTCCGGCACCGACGTGGTGACGTCTGTGGGCGCCGCCGTGCCTTCCTGAAGGACTTCGGGTTTGCCCCTTCCCCCGCAATCCTCTACATACCGGGGGAAACCCATGGACTTGTCCGGGCAGCAGCGTCGTCGGCGTCGCGGTCCTTCTTGAAGGTGTTGCTTGGTATGCGGCGGTCCGGAGTGCTCGGAGTGTGGTGGAACTCTCCGGTGGGCGCAGCGGTTGTGGGTCTTCATCATTTTCGTTGATCCGTCGTTGTTCGCATTTGTTTCTTTTTTGTTTTCTCTTTCATTTCTTTTGGGCGTGACTGTGCTGCTTGCGCCCCAGCACCTATCGTTGGCTGTATCGAAGTTGGTTGCTTTGTAATACAAAGCGGGGGGAAACCCTTTTTCGTAAATACAAGGACTACATGTACAGAACAGATACATACATACATCACAAGTTAACAGACAGAACATGTAACCAAAGAAGTAACCAGAGAAACTAAGCACTAAGCCACTTGGCAGGCCTTCGGGGGATCGTATGAGATAAGCTCCAGCACAGTTCCATAGATAGATCACAGAACCAAACATAGGTGTACGTGTGAAGCTTTAGGATCTTCGCACTTTAGGAGGAGGAAGAAAACATCGTCCAGTGGCAAGCAACACTTTCCCTGGGGCCCAGCCATGCCTTCCTCCAGAAACCACTCTCCCACCTGAGTCATGATGAACAAAATGTAGCATTCCTGTCAGATAGAATGTAAACAATTCTTCGTTTTGTACTTACTAATTATTAGGTTCTGTCATGTCAGGTTGATGGCTGATTTTAAAACACAGAAGCACCGCACGTGACCATCAACTAGAGTAGAAATCGATTTCATCTTACCTGCGGATTTGGTGGAATTAGCTCTACAGCACAATCGCTCACAGTGATCACTGCTGCAGGATCCTCTTCTTCTACTAATTCTTCGGGTAAACCTTTGGAACAACGAAAAAATAATTAGCATTCATTTGCACTGTTGGGCCAGAGAGAATAGAATTAAGCTAGCTTATTATGTCACAGTCTACAGAAGCCGGCTGCGGGAGAGAAAAAGACTTACGAATCCGATGCCATTTAAGGGTGGGCCGGTTAGGATGGGCGTCCAATGCGAGCTCCAAAATGTCAGCCGCTTTCTGCACTGCTGGCAAGCAGTGTTCCTCAGACCAAAGACGAACCGTGACCTTCTGTAGAGAAGGGAGGTGCCGCACGTCGACGTCCAAGTCACCACCAGTGATGTGCGATGCTCGGGCACAGAAGTAAAGGTGTTCAAGCCTGGGCATAGATCCTCGTGGAAACATAGATGGCCCCGTCTGAAAATGAAAGAATATGCACTCTCTCAGGCAAGGGAATGCATCATCGGCAATGATGAATCTTTCCACAGGAGTGTACTGGGCTCTGGTGGTGCTCAGGTTGAGAAAACAAAGAGCGGGCAATTTCCCAAGGATTTCAAGGTCGACCTCCGGCCTCACCCTGTCCACTTCTATATACAAGTAGGAGAGGACGGGAAGCAATGATGAATCCATCCATCTAGGCAATCTCGAGGTATAACTATCAAACCAAAGGGCGTGGAGGTGTGGAGGTGGCACCCAGCCGTCCCAGCTGGCATCGAACCTTGCATCCCCATGATGATCAATCTCTAGAGTACGCAATTTCTGCAAATTGGCCAAGGACATCAACAAAGAATTACACACACTCTCGTCATCTCCCATCCACAAAACGCGAAGCACCCTCAGCTCCACCAGCTTCCCTAGCTCTTTCTCAATCGCATTAGTACCACCCACCGTCACAACACTCAGCTCTTCTAAGGACACCAAGTTTTCTATCCCAACCGGAAATCTCCGGCACTCAGAAATATATAGGCACATCAAATTTCCTAGCCGAACAACACTCGGTGGCACCTCCAAAGGTTTATCCGCCCTGAACCTGATGTCCAATGTTTGCAAAAATTGAAGTTTTCCTATTTCAATGGGGAGAGCGTCAACCAGTGCACCTAGTAGCCCTAGGTACCTCAGGTGTAATAAATTCTCAACACACCTAAGATCAATTTGGTGGCTACTTTTCCGAAGATCACAACCTGATAAGTCCAACACACGCAGCAGTTGGAGACTTGAAAGAGACCGGATCAGATTATCATCAGTTCTAAACAGAGTAACAGACCTCAACTTTGACATACTTGTGGCATCAACCCCATGAGTGGTGAGCTCTGACATGCTATTTTGAAAAGATAACCTGCGAACCATGCTATCTGAATTATTTTTGTTTTGCTCAGAGCCATCCCATATAGTAACGAAGTTTTCTTTGCTGGATAGAGAACATATTAGATCAAGTACCATATCATGTACTCGACAACCTTCCAACATAAATGCATCATCAGAATATATTGGCTGAATCAAGTTTCTGTTTATCAGCTCACTGTAATATGTTTCTCCAACCTCAAATAGGCTAATTTCTTGTTGTCCACCTTGGATAAAGCCTTCAGCTATCCACCTCCATATCAGCCAGGTTTTACCTATCTGGTGATCTTCTGGGAATATACTGAGATATAAGAAACAAGTCTTGAGATGGGAAGGTAGGTCATAATAACTAAAGGAGACTCGCGCCTATGCAAGCGTGGACATGGGGTTGACTCCAGCGATCTGGATTAACCAACGTCTACATCTAGTGAAGAGTATCCCTAAAACAAAACGTCTACTAGTAGTTCAGAGTAGATTTACAAGAAATTGATGCAATAGCGTGTTAATAAGGAAAAGTTCTGAAGCATAGAAAAATAATCACATACTACTATATCACTTAAAAAGAGTGAGTTGAACAAGTTCTTTTTTATTAAGTGTTTACTCAGTACTTCTGGTTGGGTTTATAAGCCAGGTAGGGGAATTTAGGTCCTAAATTTAACTAGTAGCAAAATAAGTGGTGATGTGCCAATATAGCGGGATATCTGCATTCAAGTGTCTTCTTTCGTTAAAGTGGAGTTTTTGTTCTGTCCAAGAGACAAAGAGAGGCTAATTTTATTGCACACACCTTGGCTGGGAGTGTTGTGTTGACACTTGTCTTTGGTTTCATGATCCCCCTACCCCTATTCTTCCTTTGTTAATTGACAATGTAAGTGTGTTTTAACTAATAAAGCTAACCATGATAGCATTCTCTAGAAAATAAGTGTTTACGTGCCACAGAAAAAATAATTTTTTAAACACATTGTCAACTGAAGTTTCTAAAATATCCTAGGTTGTCAAAAGAAAGTATTCATATGTCTCTTACTTATTTTATTTTTCATTTTATACCTTTCCCTTTTTTATAATATTTTTCTTGTGTATATATGAATATTTTAAAGGTAAAGACATGGCAAGTATTTTTTTTATAATTATATGGTGATCACATTTTTAAACATGGCGGACAGTTACACTGTGACCATATTTTTGTGTTCAAGCATTTTTATATGAAGTTCATCTATGTTTTCTACAATTATCATGCAATATTAAAAAATACACGTGTAACTAAAATAGTGTTCCTGTCGCAAAAACAGATTTCAAAGTGTCACTTTTTTAAAAACAATATTTTTCTTCCGAAAGCAAAAAATCTACAAAGAAATTGATGGAACTATTGCTTAAAACCAAACTGTTTGAGAACTCGAAGAAAAACAACATATGGGCAGCTAGTGGGCCGAGCTACCTTAGGCTGGTGGGGAGTAACTTATACTAGTGTCATGCATACGACACTAGTCTAAGTTACTACTCCCTCCGTCTAGGTGTGTAAGTCATCTTACGTTGCGCACCGTGACCAAGGTGGAGGGGAAAACGAGAGAACTTAATGTGTTTTTGCTAATTAATATGAACTAACCAATGCATGTCGTGTTTGGTAGTCTCAAATCGTTTAAAACATGCATGACCCACATCTCTTATTGGTTGATATGTCATGAAACAAGAAACGAGATGAGAGTTAATGTATCGCGCCTAAGTATTTTGGGATTATTTGGTTTTCGTAAGATGACTTACACACTTAGACGGAGGGAGTACCTTCATAGTGCAAAGTAACATACTAGTAGTGTCATAGATGCCTTCATTTATTAGCTCATAGACTCATTTTGCCTCGGGAAGCGCTATGTTACAGTAACATATTATGTTACCACAAGCACATCTTTCCTCATTAAATACTTGCCACATAAGCAAAATTATCTTGGGATGTGTTAAGTTACTACCTAAGTTACCCCCACTATGACTAGCCTTAGCTATCGGGTAAACTAGCATTTCCTTCTTCTTCCTAAGAAAACCGGCTACTGTAGAAATGTTGAAAAACTTTAAACTGGAAATATTTGATTTTAAAAAAATCTTGAAAATAAATGTGTAAAAATTTAAATATAATTCTAGAATAGGAAAAAGTTCTGGAAAATGATTTTTTTGAAATGTTAAAAAAGTTTCCAATTCCAAAAATTTCATGATTTCTAAATTATCTCGATTTTTCTGAAAATGCTCTTTTATTTTACAAAAAAAATCAAATTTTGAAACATGTTATTAAAAAAGTGTGAATACTATTAAAACTTTGTGAAGATTTCTTAAAGTTCTAAAAAGTATTGGAATTTGTGAACTTTATTTTTTTTAGAAATGTGAACATTTTTGGAAATTCCATGATATATTTTATAAAAATAATAAGAGATAAAAGCTTGTAATACCAGTAAAGAAAACAAAAACCAAATAGGAATCTTCTAGAAGCTTTGTAAAACTAGAAAAATCAGACCATGTTTGAAAAATGAATGCAATGCTAATCTCTAGAACTTGTGCCTCTGACTATGTTTGCAAGGCTGGAATTTGATTATTGCAGTTCCAGCTCCAACTAGGAAGGAGGTGCATGAGAAGAAGTTCTAGTCCTGTTGTAACTGCTGCTTGCTTCAGTCCGGACAAGCTGTAGCTTGTTAACCCTGCGGCCTTGTACAATGAAAGGTGGTTGGTAAAAATAAAATGATTTTTAAGCACCAGTGCTTATCTCTATAATAGGGGTGTCTAATTAAGCGTCTCCGGTCGTGTTTCCCCCATAGGTCGTCGGGCGAGGAAGCAGACAGTGCTACACGCCATGAATCCCCCTTTCTCGCTCACTTAGTGTGCAGTGGGCAAGAGGAATGGGCACCAGGGTCCATGTGGGAAGGATATCCATGAATCCTTTCTAGTCTTGTACCTCCCAAGCGAACTATCGCCCAACATTGACGTGTCAGGGAAAGTGCATTGAAACTTCGTGCAAAGCGACTGGGCGACATCAAGGAGCGTTCGCAGGTGGTCGTCACATATTTGGCACTATGCCAAATATGATTTCAGTAGAACAAAAGAGAAATAACAGTAATAAATGAGAAGGCAAAATACTATATGATAGATAGAGGACATCGCCTTCCTCTTAGTCGCTCATAGCAAAAAAAACATAGTACTAAAATAGCAAAATATTAGAACAAAATATGAGAAAAAGACTAATAAAAATGATAAAATATTAGAGGAAAGAGCTTCCATTGAGCCACCGAAAGCGGGGAAAATAGAGCACTTAAATTGCGAAATATTAGAACAAAATATGAAAAAAAAGACTAATAAAAAAGCCAAAAAATATTAGAGGACAGTTAGAGGACATCTCCTTCCATTGAGCCACCGAAAGTGGAAAACATAGAGCACTAAAATTGTAAAATATTAGGAAATAAAAAAGATAAAGAAAAGGCAAAATATTAGTGGAGTGTTAGATGAGATCGCCTTCCTGTGAGCCATCGAAAGCCAAAAAACTAGAGCACTAAAATAAAAAATATTGGAAAAATATTAGTACAAAAAAGAAAAAGGTAAAAAGACTGACATCACGTCGTACTTCTAACCCCCAACACACAACGAGGGTGACCTAGGGTAAGAGGCCGACAGGACAGGCCCGGCCAGAAGTACATAGCAAAAGCTCTTTGCCTCAGCAGAGCTAATGAATGAGCTTTGCGTCCTCGGCGATGGAGGACTCAGCACCGGGCTATTTAAGCCGCGTAGTACCTTCTTAGCCGAGCAGTGTGGTCTAAACATCGGAAGGAACAGCAGGCGCTGCGGTTAGTTCGTTCCTAGACTGGGCCGTCGTCATCTTCGCCCCACCAGCTAGGCCGGCCCTCAATCAGTTAAAGCGTGAATAGGCCTGAAAGCAATTGTTGTGAAGGTACCAATATAGCCCAGCCCACGGTTCTTGTGTGTGGCCCAGCCCGGTCTGGAACTAGTGTGTTGCAAATAAACAGTGGTTTTCTCTCAAAAAATTAAAAATAAAACAGTGGTTTATCTTTTCCGTGCATTTCACTGCCACTTGCAGCAGACATTCTGATACGAAGCAAAGCAACGGAAAGCTGGAAATTTAATAAGAAGACAAAAACAAAGACCGGAAAGGGAAGGGTGATTAGATTACAGCAACATAGATTGTGGTTGCGGTGATTTCAGAGCAACAACTATGGATCCCTTCGAAGACCACTTGTTTTCTGGATTTCCAGATTACCCAGAGATAGAGACTGTGCTTGCGGTGACAACATTTGACAGGACTTGAAGAAATTTGACAACATTTTCTAAGCCGACTCTATAACAGATGACAATGATATTTAGCAGCAATGAAACACAATATTGACATGTAAATAAAGGTTAGATGAACACCTAGCAAGAGAAGAGAGAAACAGAGAAGGGGTCTAAAACAGTCATTTCAGGTGAGATTGAAGAGGGGAGAGATACGACAAGGATGAGAGAGTCGTTCTAGGTCTGAGATTACAGAGAGAAACTTCTGAAAAATAAAATAGGACATTTTATCAAATGGACAAACTAAAATGGCTCATATTTTTTCAAATAATCAAAGTAGGGCATTTTATCAAATAACCCTAGAAGACGGACCTTTTTTCGCGGGAAAGAGCCCAATATTCTATTGAAAGGAGCATCTCTCCCCTTCAAGCTGTCCAAAAAACTAATATTTCACCCCTTCCCCACTTCTCTAAAATAAATGTGAAAACCTCACACTATCAACATTAACTTCTTTTCCATGTTGAATTGTCTTTGATGCCATGTTCTTTCGATCATTCCAACTTTCCTTGCCATTCTATTCTTTTGTGAAGAAAATATTCTGGTAAATCTTCTCACCCATATATAGGGCGGATTCCAGTCAAGAAAGATTTGATAGTTTCCATGAAGGAGTGGCACGTCTTTCTAGCAGAGAAAACTGCATATCTTGTGTGCATCATCATATCGCCAAGTCAATAGGTAGGGAAGTAATGGAAACCCTGTCCCTGGCCTTCAAAGCCTACCAAATTAAGAAACAACACGGATTATAAATAATGGGCCACACATGCAGTAACCAGTAAGATGAGTGAGAAGCCAAAAAAAACAGATAATATTCGGTGATCTTACTTCTTTGTCCCAGTTGGTGCGCAGAGTAATGGACATGAACAACACGGTCTGCACGACAAGCGCGCAGGTTATTCCCATCCACAGCCCCTGACATATTGTAGATCGAGGTTTCGTTATGTCAAGCGAGAGATACTACAAGTGAACACAAAGATAATAGTAAAATAGTACTGCTGATTACCACTCCACCAAGATGGTACACGAATGCAAAACATAAAACCGCTGGGATGCCCACAAGGTAGTATGCACTGAGATTGACATAGGAACCAATACTTTGAAGGCCACAGCCCCTAACGATACCTGTAAAAAATATGCCAATTAATAACCATCAGCCCTTACAAAAGCGAAAACTACAGGCTCCTCCATACAATTTGGTTTCACTGAATTAGCAGCATCTCATCCGTATTTACATACCTGAAAGAACACACTGCATGTCATCAAACAAGAATGCCACGGCAATAATCGGCATAATTCTGGAGATATACTCTACCACTTCCTTGTCGTTGCTGTATGCATACCCCCATAGATTGCGCACCAAAATGATTGCAAGAGCAACCAATACGCTTGACACAATTCCCAGGACCATGATCACCTGGGTCGCCAAACGCGCAGCATCCGGTCGCCCAGCACCCAGCTCATTCGATACACGGGTGCTACATACACAGGTAATTAAAGGATAAATATCACCTTACAGCTTTGTACTTAGTTGCCACAAGTATCAATAACATTGGCATGGCACGGGTTCATTCTGACCTTATAGCTGCACTGAGCCCATACGGGACCCTGAATACCAGCGAGATAGTATTTACACTGCAGGAAATTCAACTGCATGTTACTATCAGAAAAAGAAAAATGGAAACCGAGTATAAATATAGTATGAAAGAAAAGGAAATTCACCTGATTGATAGTACCGATGCCTCGAGCTTAGGATTTGGCAGAAATCCGGAAGCAAGTATCAGGAGCTCAAATGACCACCACTCCCAGCTGTTCGTGTAAATATGCATGTATATGTAGGATGAAATTAATTAAACCGATCAACTGGAGATGGAAAATTTGCACCTGAACTGCAGCATATAGAACTCAAACTCACCAAACCATAAGTGCGGATGGGACGGCAAGCCTCAAGAAACCAAGGATGTCACGGAACGCCTCCATCAACAACCCCGTCCAAGTGCTCTTACAGGACGGAGAGAGCCTGATGTAGAGAGCCAAGATGGACACATCGACAACCCCGTCCAAGATTGTATTGGCCATGGCAGCACCCTTGTTGCCCAGGCCAAGCTTGTAGACCAGCAGCCAGCACACCAAGATGTGGTTCAGTGCTGTGACGCCCGAGCTCAGCATCACCGGAAGGACCATGTTCTGCGTCTGCAGGAATCGGACATGGCACTGCAGCGGACCGTAGACAAACAACGATGGAATCAACCATCGGATGTAGCTCCCTGCTTCCATGGCAATCTCAGGGTCCTGTCCAAACAACAGAAGGATCTGACCGGTGTATCCCCAGATTACGGCAGCCACGGCGCTCACGGGAGTGAGCACAAGGATTGCCCTCTGCTTGTAGATGCCAAGAAGATAGTGCTTCTTTGCTCCAAAGGCTTGCGCGCACAGCGTGTCCAAGCTGCTCGACATGCCGGACTGAAATTCAATGCAAGCATTCAAGTTGATGATGATGTCCAGGACGTCCAATTAAATTGGTGCATTGATCAATGAAAAAAGGAAAAAAAAATGTCGTACCAACAAGCTGAAGCCAGTTACACCGGCGAAGGAGGTTGCGATAGAGGCACTTGAGAGAGCGAGTTCACCGAGATGACCGACAAACATGACAGATATCATTTGGACCACATCCTGCAAGAGACTTCCCACTATGAGAGGCCCGGCAAGGTACAACTGCTTCTTCACCTCAATCACTACCAGGCTCTCCTCTCCTGTCTTATCAACAAGGGGCTCCTCCATGCTTGAAAGTTGAAACTAAGGTACCTAGGTGCTGATTTACCGGTGAAATGAAGGGATATTTAACATGTACTATGTTTGAGCATGATTGGGATGATTCAGAGAACAGCAGTCAAGTGGACTAAAAGAATCTCTATGGGAGAGGAAAGGAGGCAGCCAAGTAAGTGGACTAAAAGAATCTCTATGAGAGACAAAGGAGGCAGCCAAGTTCAAACGACTGATGGAATAAGTTTACTATCCGACAAACTATACTGAGGTGGACAATTAATAACACATGCTCAAGCAGAATAATATTTCCATTTATATGTCTTCTTGCTAAATGCAAGTGCACTTAGATGAGCAGTACTAATCGGGTGTTGAAAGGTAGAAGCATATACTCCATCCGTCCCAAAATAAATATTGTTGACTTAGTAAAACTTTGCCTCTTGCCCACCTGTTGTCACTGTCCTACCTTTTCAACACATCAATAATGCAGCCAATCGCTTGCAACTAGACATATCTACAAACTTTGTCTTTTTTTATTCTGTCGTGTCCGACCACTCACGTGCTACGACCTCCTTCATAGATATAAAAAGGGGCATTTCCCAAGATCTAAGACCATTAGCAATCAATTGATCAGGACCTACAAAAGTAAAAAATAATCATAATGGTTCTTGATTCCATTAGAGTTAGGTGAACATAAAGAACAAAAGCTCCCAAGCTGTTTTCAAAATCAGGCAACGCTGAGCTTGCAACAAAGGAAAACACCCTAGTTTAATTTACAACCATCAGTTTAGAACTGGTTAGGACGCACAACCTAACTACTGATACAGGTGATATTACAATAGGAGCGGGATAAACGAGTTATACCCTCCGGTAGGCAGAAACTGCGGCGGCGTCCTCGGCGGCTTTCTTGTCGGCTTCAAGTTTCTCGGCGGCGGCTCTCTCAGCGTCGGTGGATATGGTGATGACAAAGCAGACATGGACGAATCAGCACCGCAAATATCGTCGTGCAACTGACTTCCTTAAGCACGTAATTAATCACCACCACATCAAGTAATTAACTGACTACCTTTGAAATTATCCGTTACGCAGAACCGCACAGCTCTCCGTCGAGACAGATGCTTCTGTCACAGTCGTTGGTTGGATGGAACAACCAAGCTTTGCAAGTTTGAATGCCACCTGTGGAGGAGTGTGGTGATACTACGTATGGCCAGAGCAGAGCAGATGCACGGAGAGGAGAAGGCGGTCAGCCGCCGGGGCAGGAAAACATAGGAGCCTGGAAGGAGACCGCGGTGTGGACGAAAACGCCCTGTTTTGAAGCTTCTTCCTCAGGGTTCAGGTTCGTTAGAACCTGCATATTCATGAACCGGATCATCACCGCAAATACCTTGTTCGATTATGCAGAACCGCTCACAGATGCTTCCGTTGCTCAGATGGAACAGCCAAGCTTTGCAAATTTGAATGCCAACCTCTACATCCACTGTCGGATGCAGATTGTTTGTTCTGCAGGACAGGATCCAACTAATGAGTGTGAGGTCGTGAATTGAACAAGGTATTTAAGAGAAATCACCAGCGAAAATGATCGAGTCATTACCTTTCGATTCGTCTGTCAACTGGCTTAAATTGAACCTCTGTACTCTGAAGGCTGACAGTGAAACACTACCATCTATCACATCTGCACAAGATGTATGTAGTCGGTGGTTGTCGGGGCGGGGTTACAATGGAATTGGACTGCATGAACAAATAACCAACCTGTTCCAATATCACACGAAACATATTTCAAGTAGCGCTGAGATATATTCAGAAGAAAAAGGCCAAGGAAAAATAGTTGCCTTATGTCATCATGAATGGAGCAATCACACTGATGGATCAGTCACCATATACACTTGCAATCACACTTTTGTCATCTGAAACTGCTCAGACACAGATTGATCTTCCAAACTGTTAATCTCGTGAAACACATGCTGTCCAATCAACACATGCTGGGCATGCGCAAGTGAAATGGAAAGCTTGGTTAGTCATAGCCTGGCCTAGTCTGCAATGGTCAATACTCCAAGAAAGCTTGCAATTTATCGTGACGTGAAGGTTAGCACAATCATCACTCTCCATATATTGGAAGAAAATGCTCAATTAATTTACTGCAAGAAAAAAGGCTCAATTAATTACTTTGAGTTGGTCAACACGCGAACCTCCTAAGTATATAGGAACTGAACTCCGACTGTTGAAACTGAAAAACCACCCTAATCCTATGTATATGCAATCTCCAAATCTGCACAAGATTCAGTTGGCAATTGGTGATACCATGAACTCAATAGCAAACCAGTTCATCAACCTGTTTAACAGAAAAGGCTCAGGAAACACAGTTGTATTATGCCAAAAGTAATGGAGCAAAAAAAGGAGTTGCCTACACCATATACATACCAGATCGAGGATAAAATGCTCTTCCACACAAATCGTTAATCCAATAAAACACAAGCTGTACGTATTAGTTGCCGCTTGACAGGATAGTACCTGTCAGATTTCACAAGTTAATAGTACTTTAACAAGGGCTTGGCTGTATGCATCATTGATGCAGAGTCCGGGGATAATTAAAATTTTCATTTTATGAATAAAAATTATCTTGAGAAAGGAAAGGAAAGTGGTAGCGATAATTTATTGTTACCTTTTTTTTTCGAAAAGGGGGGCTCCTCGGCCTCTGCATCAAGGGTGATGCATACGGCCATCTTATTAACCGAAAAACAAATTGTGCCAACAAGGTTCCAAAGTCTCAAGCTCAATGAAAGAAAAAACAGCTCACACAGAGCGCAAAAGGCTAGATACACAAACTAGCCAGGAAAAGACGCCACAACCGGCTGGCTAAAAAAGATAGGTAAACTAATTGCCTATCCTATTAGATGACCGCCATCCAAACCGGTTGAAAATATCCCGAGCTACCATCTCCCAACGGATAGACCCAGTAACCAAATGCTCCCTGACCTCCATCGGAGTGAGTAGCGACCACGAACGGATCATTGCCGTAGCTCGGAAAATAACCTGCAAAAAATGAATCCGTGATGTTCTGTTAAAAACCAAATCATTTCTGCAAGTCCAGATGGTCCACAGCAAAGCACAAACTCCAACCCGAATATGTCTTGCTAAGGCAGACTCAATCCCATTAAACCAAGTCCCAAATAAAGCGTTAACAGTAGTCGGTGGAGTAATATTAAAAGCAATATGGACCGTCCGCCAAAGGACCTTGGCCAACGGGCAATCAAAAAAGAGGTGCTTAATCGTCTCATCCCGATCACAGAAACTACACCTAGTAGGTCCTGTCCAATTACGCTTTATTAAGTTGTCCTTTGTTAAAATAACTTGTTTATGAACAAACCACATAAACACTTTTATTTTCAAAGGAACTTTGACATCCCAGACATTCTTGGAAGTTGGAATGGAGTTCGAATTAATAACATCAATATACATTGACTTAACTGTAAATACTCCAGACCTAGTCAACCTCCAGCGTAATTCATCAGGTTGGTCAGAAAGTTGAACCTCCATTAGTCTCCTAACTAAATGGAGCCAAACTTCCCAACGATTGCCCGCTAGCGACCGTCTAAACTGAATATTAAGGGGGTAGATTGAAATACTTGCAACAAACACCTCACGTCGTTGAGCAATACGATATAAAGACGGATATTGAATGACCAAGGGTGAGTCGCCAAGCCAAGTATCCTCCGAGAACCGTGTTGTAGCACCGTTTCCAATGACAACTCTTGTCCTATTGAACATAGATTGTTTGACTTTCATTAGTCCTTTTCAGAAAGGCGAGTCTGTCGGCCTGACTGTTACTTGGGACAGTGTTCTAGTCTGGAGGTACTTGTTGCGAAGGATCTGCGCCCACATGGCCTCAGTCCCAGATGAGAGCTTCCACAACCACTTACTAAGAAGGCATCTGTTCTTAACTTCAAGATTCTCAATACCAAGACCTCCTTGGTCTTTGGGTCGATAGATAATATCCCATTTAGCAAGCCGGTATTTTCTTTTAAGATCATCACCCTGCCAGAAGAAACGTGATCGATAGAAGTCCAGTCTTTTCCTAACACCAACTGGGACCTCAAAGAACGATAAGAGAAACATAGGCATACTCATGAGTACCGAATTAATCAAGATTAACCGGCCTCCGTATGACATGAGCTTACCCTTCCAGCAACTCAGTTTCTTCTCAAATCGGTCCTCGATACACTTCCATTCTCTGTTTGTCAGCCTACGATGGTGTATCGGAATACCAAGGTAAGAGAAGGGTAAATTCCCCAACTCGCACCCAAACAATTGCCTATAAGAATCCTGTTCGTCCTTGGCTCTACCAAAACAGAACAACTCGCTCTTATGAAAGTTAATCTTTAACCCGGTCAATTGTTCGAAGAGGCATAACAACAGCTTCATATTTCTCGCCTTGGCCAAGTCATGCTCCATAAAGATGATTGTATCATCAGCGTATTGAAGGATGAATACACCTCCATCAACAAGATGAGGTACCAAGCCACCCACTTGACCATTCTCCTTAGCCCTTCCTATCAGAATTGCTAACATATCCACCACAATGTTAAACAGGATAGGGGACATCGGATCTCCTTGTCTGAGGCCTTTATGAGTCTGGAAATAATGACCTATATCGTCATTCACTTTGATTCCCACATTCCCTTTTTGCGTAAATGATTCGACCTGCCGGCGCCAGGCATCATCAAAACCTTTCATACGCAATGCCTGTTGGAGGAATGGCCACTTGACCTTATCGTACGCTTTTTCGAAATCCACCTTAAAAATTACCCCATCTAATTTTTTAGAGTGAATTTCATGGAGCGTTTCATGAAGGACAACCACCCCTTCAAGGATGTTTCTGTCCGGCATGAAAGCAGTTTGGGATTGATGCACCACAGAATGCGCAATCTGTGTGAGCCTATTGGTCCCGACCTTGGTTAAGATTTTGAAACTAACATTGAGTAGGCAAATCGGCCTAAACTGCTCAATTCACAGCCTCCGTTCTCTTAGGAAGCAATGTGATAGTTCCAAAATTCAAGTGAAACAATTGAAGCTGTCCAGAGAAAAGATCATGAAACATAGGTAGCAAATCCCCTTTAATAATGTGCCAGCACTTTTTATAGAACTCGGCCGGGAACCCATCCGGTCCGGGAGCCTTATTGTTTTTCATTTGTGCAATTGCATCGAACACCTCTTTCTCTGAGAACGGGGCAACCAAGATATCGTTATCGGCCGCGGACAATTGAGGAACATCCTCAGTCCTAGACTCATCGAGGGACACACAATTATCCTCCGGAGGTCCAAATAACTGCCTATAATACTCGGTAATATATGTTTTGAGATTATCCTGCCCCAAAATAGTACCCTCATCTTGCTCAAGTTGAAAGATACGCTTCTTTCTGTGCTTACCATTGGCAATCAGGTGAAAGAATTGAGTATTGGCATCCCCTTGGGTCACTTTGCGGACCTTAGCTCGCAAAGCCAACTTCAACTCTTCTTCGCGGAGAAGTTCTTTCAACCTCTTCTCCGCCTCAGTTTTCACCTGGAGCTCCGCGGGCAACAAAATCGCAGATTACGCTTTAATGTCCAGGGCCTGTATAAGAGAAAGGAGCCTATCCTTCTCAATCTTATACACCCCACTGAGGTGCTTAACCCAACCCCGTAAGAAACTTCTCAAATGCCTAATCTTATTCTGCCAACGCTGGACCGCCGTCCTACCTCCTACACCCTTAGCCCATTCCCTGGCAATAAGGTCTAAGAACCCCTCATGTTCGAACCAAGCCATCTCGAATGAGAAGGTGCTTTTGTTTCCCACATGGTTCGGCTCCCCTGAGTCCACGAACAGTGGTGTGTGATCGGATATTCCCCGCGAGAGAGCCTAAACCGTTACTAGAGGGAACTTTTGTTCCCACTCCACCCTCGCGAGGACTCGATCAAGCTTTTCATATGTCGGGTTTGGCAAAGAATTAGCCCAGGTAAACTTTCTACCAGAAAGCTCTATCTCCCTCAGATCCAAGCTCTCAATAATGGTATTGAACATAAACGACCATCTGCCATCAAAGTTATCATTATTCTTCTCCTCTCTCCTCCTAATGATGTTGAAATCACCCCCGACCAACATCGGAAGCTGCTCGGACCCACAAATTCGAACAAGGTCCGCCAGAAACTCCGGTTTAAGTTCCGGTTGTGCGGCACCATAAACCGCCACCAAAGCCTAGTTGAAACCATCAACTTTAGACCTAACTCGAAACTTAACCGTGAAGTCGCCCATCACTACACTCCGGACTTCAAGGGAATCACATCTCACTCCCAGCAAGATGCCTCCCGATCGTCCTCGCGGAGGTAGGCAATGCCAATCGAAATCAACACCACCCACAAGAGTTGAAAGAAACTGAGGTGCAAAATTATATCTACCAGTTTCAGAGAGGGCAATGAAATCTAATCGATGCTCCAGAGACGCCTCAGCGAGAAACCTTCGTTTAGCCAAGTCCTTCAGACCTCTGCTATTCCAAAAGATTCCTTTCATAAGTCATCATGGAATTTTTTTGCCGTACGAATCCTAGCACTCCTACATACCGCGGATGCGGGATACACCTTCCGCTTCCACTTACGTTTGGGTTTACTATTGTCCACCGTCCGGTCCTCATAACCGGGCTCTGGTGGTTGAATTACTACACCCTCTACACTACCTTCCTCCTCGTCAGACTCAGTAGTGGATGGTGCAAGGTCCGCACACAAATTGTCAAGCACTCTCACCCCCAACGCATCAATCTCTGCATCATTCATAGGTCTCACTGCCGCTAGGTTTCGAATGGTCTCTAAAGCGTGTTCCGCTTCCAGATCAAGGAGATCATTAACCGAGTTGGAAATTTCAGAATTGGTATTCCCTAGGGAAACCCCTACTTGATTTGCATTAATAATAATCTCATCCGAAGAAAAATGCAAAATAGAATTGGACAGGTTGACTGACATACCAGTAGTGACCTCAATGTCACGAAGCTTGGCCGCCCTCATAGCGCACCTCTGCTGCATGTCATCAACCTCCGGGTGGTCCTGGAGACGAGAGCTCATCCGTCTCCCCTCAGAGACCGGGTCGGGGATCCCGCCGAAGGCAATAACCTCCTCCCGAGTAGCGCCACTCAGAGAAGGCAGCGCCGGAGGGCTCTCACGGCGAACGGACAGGAGGCCGGGGGAAGTAGGTGTCGGCGCCACCTGCCCAAGCACCCCCCAACCCTCAAGCCTGAGGGTGTCACCGTCCCGACAGCCGAAGGCGAGGAAAAGACCGGGGCCACCTGCCCCAGACTCCCGCAGATCACCAACGGAGATGCCGCAACAGCCGGTACCGAAAGGGAAGGGTCTGAGGCCTCCTGCCCCAAGCGGCCTCCCTCACGGCCGGCCAGCGATAGCGAAGCTGGCGTCGCCGGGGCCACCTGCCCCAGACTACCGCCGAGCACCACAGGGGAAGCTGCAGCCGCCGTTGCCGGAAGGGAAGGGTCCAAGGCCACCTGCCCCAGACGTTCTCCCTCACGGTCGGCCAGCGACAGCGACGCAGGCGTCACCGGCGTCAGAGTAGAGGGAGAGGACGTCGTGGCCACCTGCCCCGAACTCCCCCCCCCCCCCCCCCGGCAGATCCGCCGATTCCGCCCCAATCAGTCTGCACGAGACCGCAGGTATCCCGGGGAGGAAAGGGACCATCTGAGGCTCCACAGTCCTTCCCCCCCCAAGGTCGTCTCCGAGTGGCCCGTCACATAGTCACCCACCACGGGACGAACAGCAGACACAAGATCCAGCACCGGGAGCGAGCACTCGAACGCATCCTCAGACTCCACCCGGTCGCTCCAAAGTCTAGGAGGAGCAGACGCAGGCTCAAAAGACCCAAACCTCAACGTGCTCTTAGGTACCGACAGAGATGGGGCCGGCTCTACCCCTGATCCAGTCTCGGTCTGAGCAACTGGTCCCTGTCCGTTGGGCCTCTCTCGACCAGCCTCATCAGTCGGATCCTTCCTAGCACCCGCATTATCGTCTCCCTCGTGCATATCCACATCAGCACCAAAACCCGCCTCGGCAAACAACTCAGCATCCTCAAACTCAATGTCAAGAGGGAATACCTCTCCCCTGTAAGTCCAGTTAACCACATCCGGGACGAACTCGATGTCCAGAACACTCACTCGCAATCTGGCCACCCCATGGGCTCGGGTGAATGTCATATCCACTTTCTTAGGTTTGCCAACCATGATACCCATACTAGCCACAACATGAACATCTGTTAGAGCCTCAGAGGGTGCCCCAGAAAAACGCAGCCACACCTGAGTAAGGGGCTTTCCCTTAGACTCCACTTTCTTCCACTCTTGAAACTCAAGAATACCATTAGTACCTGGCACCTTACACATCCCAAAGCTCAGCAACTGCCTCAAGTCCTCTTCCGACGGGAGGTCAACCCTGAACACACGCTCCTCAATGGGAACAAGCTCCCACTGAAAGTCTCCAGGAGCCAGTTCCTGAAGCCTCTGCATAATCTGAGCTTCAGAACAACTCCCTGGGTAACCATCACAATACCAGTAGTCAAGCTCTGCGTCACAACCGGAATCTCTCTCGCAGCTGGGGACTCAAAGAACATCGGCTCGGTACAATATACTCCATACACTGTAAGAGCCGGAGCCTGCTCACGAAGAAGCGGGCAATCCCCCAAGGCATGTGTTGGCTTACCACATGTATCACACAACTCAGCCACACACTCAACAATGAAGTGCCCTTTCTCACCGCAACGGTAACAAAGCATTTTCTCCTTCCTCCGCGCCCACTTGGATGCCCTCTCAGACTCAGACCTGATACCCGCATCACCTGAAGCGCCAGTCATTTCAACATCCGTAGTAGCCAGAGCCGTGACCGCCTCCATAACCTCACTAGTCAGGGCGGTCGCCTGAGTGGGATTAGCCTCCACCCCGGACGTCTGATGGTTTGAAGTGGCCTGTGGCGGTTTCTGTCTGCGGAAACCATGACCACCACCTCGACCACCACGATGACCATGGAAGCCACCTCTCTGTCGTGAGTCTGGTCCAGAAGCGCCCTCGACAAAACCGCCCGGAGGGCCAAGGAAGGGCCTCTCAGCAGAACCATCACTCTGCCAGGCATAACCTCGGCCACCTCCCGTAGATGACGATCCACGGTGTTGACCATCCCCATACACATCATAGCCATCATCCCCCCACTGTCCTCGGGGCGGATCCGACGACTCAGCTGTGACGTTGTCTTGTCTTATCTGCGTAGGACCCGAGCGTTTTTGCGTCGGCCTCGCCACGTAGTGAGGCGGCGGTGCTGCTCGAGTCTGAACGCCGGCATGGGTTGCCTGAGCCACCGGCCGAACCCCATCGACGTGGCCAACCGGTCTAGGGCCATTATGCACTGGCGGCCTTGGCGGAGCAGCTCCACGCGCCATAGCTGAAGTAGGCGGAGGCCTCGGTGGAGGCGCACCACGTCCCGCGGCGGCCAACGAGATTGGCGGCCGCACCCCGGGCTGTGTTGGAAATATGCCCTAGAGGCAATAATAAATTAGTTATTATTATATTTCCTTGTTCATGATAATCGTTTATTATCCATGCTATAATTGTATTGATAGGAAACTCAGATACATGTGTGGATACATAGACAACACCATGTCCCTAGTAAGCCTCTAGTTGACTAGCTCGTTGATCAATAGATGGTTACGGTTTCCTAACCATGGACATTGGATGTCGTTGATAACGGGATCACATCATTAGGAGAATGATGTGATGGACAAGACCCAATCCTAAGCATAGCACTAGATCGTGTAGTTCATATGCTATAGCTTTTCTAATGTCAAGTATCATTTCCTTAGACCATGAGATTGTGCAACTCCCGGATACCGTAGGAGTGCTTTGGGTGTGCCAAACGTCACAACGTAACTGGGTGGCTATAAAGGTACACTACAGGTATCTCCGAAAGTGTCTGTTGGGTTGGCATGAATCGAGACTGGGATTTGTCACTCCGTGTAAACGGAGAGGTATCTCTGGGCCCACTCGGTAGGACATCATCATAATGTGCACAATGTGATCAAGGAGTTGATCACGGGATGATGTGTTACGGAACGAGTAAAGAGACTTGCCGGTAACGAGATTGAACAAGGTATCGGGATACCGACGATCGAATCTCGGGCAAGTACAATACCGCTAGACAAAGGGAATTGAATACGGGATTGATTAAGTCCTTGACATCGTGGTTCATCCGATGAGATCATCGTGGAACATGTGGGAGCCAACATGGGTATCCAGATCCCGCTGTTGGTTATTGACCGGAGAACGTCTCGGTCATGTCTGCATGTCTCCCGAACCCGTAGGGTCTACACACTTAAGGTTCGGTGACACTAGGGTTATAGAGATATTAGTATGCGGTAACCCTAAAGTTGTTCGGAGTCCCGGATGAGATCCCAGACGTCACGAGGAGTTCCAGAATGGTCCGGAGGTAAAGAATTATATATAGGAAGTGCTATTTCGGCCATCGGGACAAGTTTCGGGGTCATCGGTATTGTACCGGGACCACCGGAAGGGTCCCGGGGGTCCACCGGGTGGGGCCACCTGCCCCGGGGGGCCACATGGGCTGTAGGGGGTGTGCCTTGGCCTATATGGGCCAAGGGCACCAGCCCCAAGAGGCCCATGCGCCAAGAGATGGGAAAAAGGGGAGAGTCCTAAAAGGGGAAGGCACCTCCGAGGTGCCTTGGGGAGGATGGACTCCTCCCCACCCTTGGCCGCACCCTTCCTTGGAGGAAGGGGCAAGGGCTGTGCCTCCCCCTCTCTCTTGGCCCTATATATAGTGGGGAAAAGGAGGAGCAAAACAAACCTAAGCCCTGGCGCCTCCCTCTCCCTCCCATGACACATCTCCCTCCTCCCGCAGCGCTTGGCGAAGCCCTGTTGGAATCCCGCTACTTCCACCACCACGCCGTTGTGCTGCTGGATCTCCATAAACCTTTCCTTCCCCCTTGCTGGATCAAGAAGGAGGAGACGTCGCTGCTCCGTACGTGTGTTGAACGCGGAGGTGCCGTCCGTTCGGCGCTAGGATCATCGGTGGTTTGGATCACGACGAGTACGACTCCATCAACCCCGTTCTCTTGAATGCTTCCGCGCGCGATCTACAAGGGTATGTAGATCCACTCCTCCCTCGTTGCTAGATGACTCCATAGATAGATCTTGGTGACACGTAGGAAAATTTTTAATTTATGCTACGTTCCCCAACAGTGGCATCATGAGCTAGGTCTATTGCGTAGATTCTATGCACGAGTAGAACACAAAGTAGTTGTGGGCGTTGATTTTGTTCAATATGCTTACCGTTACTAGTCCAATCTTGATTTGGCAGCATTGTGGGATGAAGCAGCCCGTACCAACCTTACACGTACTCTTACGTGAGACCGGTTCCACCGACAAACATGCACTAGTTGCATAAGGTGGCTGGCGGGTGTCTGTCTCTCCCACTTTAGTCGGATCGGATTCGATGAAAAGGGTCCTTATGAAGGGTAAATAGCAATTGGCATATCACGTTGTGGTCTTTGCGTAGGTAAGAAAAGTTCTTGCTAGAAACCCATAGCAGCCACGTAAAACATGCAAACAACAATTAGAGGACGTCTAACTTGTTTTTGCAGGGTATGCTATGTGATGTGATATGGCCAAAAGGATGTGATGAATGATATATGTGATGTATGAGATTGATCATGTTCTTGTAATAGGAATCACGACTTGCATGTCGATGAGTATGACAACCGGCAGGAGCCATAGGAGTTGTCTTAATTTATTTATGACCTGCGTGTCAACATAAACGTCATGTAATTACTTTACTTTATTGCTAACCGTTAGCTGTAGTAGTAGAAGTAATAGTTGGCGAGACAACTTCATGAAGACACGATGATGGAGATCATGATGATGGAGATCATGGTGTCATGCCGGTGACGATGATGATCATGGAGCCCCGAAGATGGAGATCAAAAGGAGCAATATGATATTGGCCATATCATGTCACTATTTGATTGCATGTGATGTTTATCATGTTTATACATCTTATTTGCTTAGAACGACGGTAGTAAATAAGATGATCCCTCATTAAAATTTCAAGAAGTGTTCTCCCCTAACTGTGCACCGTTGCTAAAGTTCGACGTTTCGAAGCACCACGTGATGATCGGGTGTGATAGATCCTTACGTTCACATACAACGGGTGTAAGACAGTTTTACACATGCAAAACACTTAGGGTTAACTTGACGAGCCTAGCATGTACATACATGGCCTCGGAACACAGAAGACCGAAAGGTCGAGCATGAGTCGTATGGTAGATACGATCAACATGAAGATGTTCACCGATGATGACTAGTCCGTCTCACGTGATGATCGGACACGGCCTAGTTGACTCGGATCATGTAATCACTTAGATGACTAGAGGGATGTCTATCTGAGTGGGAGTTCATAAGATGAACTTAATTATCCTGAACATAGTCAAAAGGTCTTCGCAAATTATGTCGTGGCTCGCGCTTCAGTTCTACTGTTTAGATATGTTCCTAGAGAAAATTTAGTTGAAAGTTGATAGTAGCAATTATGCGGACTAGGTCCGTAAACTGAGGATTGTCCTCATTGCTTCATAGAAGGCTTATGTCCTTAATGCACCGCTCAGTGTGCTGAACCTCGAACGTCGTCTGTGGATGTTGCGAACATCTGACATACACATTTTGATAACTACGTGATAGTTCAGTTAAACGGTTTAGAATTGAGGCACCAAAGACGGTTTTGAAACGTCGCAAAACATATGAGATGTTTTGATGGCTGAAATTGGGATTTCAGGCTCGTGCCCACGTCAAAAGGTATAAGACCTCCGACGATTTTCTTAGCCTGCAAACTAAGGAGAAAAGCTCAATTGTTGAGCTTGTGCTCAGATTGTCTGAGTACAACAATCATTTGAATCGAGTGGGAGTTGATCTTCCAGATGAGATAGTGATGTTTCTCCGAAGTCATTACCACCAAGCTGCTAGAGCTTCGTGATGAACTATAATATATCAGGGACATATATGATGATCCTTGAGATATTCGCGATGTTTGACACCACAAAAGTAGAAATCAAGAAGGAGCATCAATTGTTGATGGTTTGTGAAACCACTAGTTTCAAGGAGGGCAAGGGCAAAAGGGACACTTCATGAAACGGCAATTCAGCTGCTGCTCTAGTGAAGAAACCCAAGGTTGAACCCAAACCCGAGACTGAGTGCTTCTGTAATAAGGGAACAGCCACTGGAGCAGAATTACCCTAGATACTTGGTAGATGAGAAGGCTGGCAAAGTCGATAGTAGTATATTGGATATACATTGTGTTGATGTGTACTTTACTAGTACTCCTAGTAGCACCAGGGTATTAGATACTGGTTCGGTTGCTAAGTGTTAGTAACTCGAAATAAAAGCTACGGAATAAAACGGAGTCTAGCTAAAGGTGAGCTGACGATATGTGTTGGAAGTGTTTCCAATGTTGATATGATCAAGCATCGCACGCTCCCTCTACCATCGAGATTGGTGTTTGCGTTGAGCATAGACATGATTGGATTATGTCTATCGCGATACGGTTATTCATTTAAGGAGAATAATGGTTACTCTGTTTATTTGAATAATACCTTCAATGGTCTTACGCCTAAAATGAATGGTTTATTGAATCTCGATCGTAGTAATACACATGTTCATGCCAAAAGATATAAGATAGTAATGATAGTACCACCTACTTGTGGCACTGCCACGTAAGTCATATCGGTATAAAACGCATGAAGAAGCTCCATGTTGATGGATCTTTGGGCTCACTCGTTTTTGAAAAGTTTGAGACATGCGAACCATGTCTATTGGTGTATATGCATGAAGAAACTCCATGCAAATGGACCATTTGGACTCACTTGATTTTGAATCACTTGAGACATGCAAATCATACCACATGGGCAAGATGACTGAAAGCCTCGGTTTCAGTAAAATGGAACTAGAAAGCAACCTGTTGGAAGTAATACCTTTTGATGTGTGCAATCCAATGAGTGCTGAGGCATGTAGTGGATATCATTATGTTTTTACTTCACAGATGATTTGAGTAGATGTTGAGTATATTTACTTGATGAATCACGAGTCTGAATTATTGAAAGGTTCAAGTAATTTCAGTGTGAAGTTGAAAGATCATCGTGATAAGAGGATAAAAATATCTATGATATGATCATAGAGATGAATATCTGAATTACGAGTTTGGCACAGAATTAAGACATTGTGGAAATTGTTTCACAACTGATACAGCCTGGAACACCATAGTGTGATGGTGTGTCCGAACATCATAACTGCACCCTATTGGATATGATGCATACCATGATGTCTCTTATCGAATTACCACGATAGTTTATGGGTTAGGCATTAGAGACAACCACATTCACTTTAAATAGGGCACCACGTAATTCCGATGAGATGACACCGTATGAACTATGGTTTAGAGAAACCTAAAGCTGTCATTTCTTAAAAGTTTGGGGCTGCGACGCTTATGTGAAAAAGTTTCAGGTTGATAAGCTCAAACCAAAAGCGGATAAATGCATCTTCATAGGACACCCAAAACAGTTGGGTATACCTCCTGTCTCAGATCCAAAAGCAATAAGGGATTGTTTCTAGAATCGGGTCCTTTCTCAAGGAAAAGTTTCTCTTGAAAGAATTGAGTGGAAGGATGGTGGAGACTTGATGAGGTTATTGAACCGTCTCTTCAACTAGTGTGTGGCAGGGCACAAGAAGTTGTTCCTGTGGCACCTACACCAATTGGAGTGGAAGCTTATGATAGTGATCATGAAACTTCAGATCAAGTCACTACCAAACCTCGTGGGATGACAAGGATGCATACTACTTCAGAGTGGTACGTAATCCTGTCTTGGAAGTCATGTTGCTAGACAACGATGAACCTACGAGCTATGGAGAAGCGATGGTGGGCCTGGATTCTGATAAATGGGTTGAGGCCATATAATCCGAGAGAGGATCCATGTATGAAAACAAAGTGTAGACTTTGGAAGAACTACTTGATGGTCGTAAGGCTGTTGAGTGTAGATGGATTTTAAAATGAAGACGGACAATGATGGTAAATGTCACCATTAAGAAAGCTCGACTTGTCGTTAAGATGTTTCCCGACAAGTTCAAGGAGTTGACTACGATGAGACTTTCTCACTCGTAGCGATGCTAAGAGTCTGTTGGAATTGTATTAGCAATTACTGCATTATTTATGAAATCTTGCAGATAGGATGTCAAAACATTGTTTCCTCGACGATTTTTGAGGAAAGGTTGTATGTGATACAACCGGAAGGTTTTGTCAATCCTGAAATATGCTAATAGGTATGCAAAGCTCCAGCAATCCTTCTAAGGACTGGAGTAAGCATCTCGGAGTTGGAATATATGCTTTGGTAAGATGATCAAAGATTTTGGGTTTATACAAAGTTTATGAGAAACTTGTATTTCCAAAGAAGTGAGTGGGAGCACTATAGAATTTCTGATGAGTATATGTTGTTGACATACTAATGGATCAGAAATGATGTAGGATTTCTGTAAAGCATATAGGGTTATTTGGAAAGTGTTTTTCAATGGAAAGCCTGGATTAAGCTACTTGAGCATTGAGCATCAAGATCTATAAGGATAGATCAAAACGCTTAATGGTACTTTCAAATGAGCACATACCTTGACATGATCTTGAAGTTGTTCAAGATGGATCAGTCAAAGAAGGAGTTCTTGCCTGAGTTGTAAGGTATGAAGGTAAGACTTAAAGCTCGACCACGGCAGAATAGAGAGAAAGGACGAAGGTCGTCCCCTATGCTTAAGACATAGGCTCTACAGTATGCTATCTGTGTGCCGCACATGAAGTGTGCCTTGCAATGAGTTAGTCAAGGGGTACAAGAGTGATCCAAGAACGGATCACAGGACAGTGGTCAAAGTTATCCTTAGCAACTAGTGGACTAAGGAATTTTCTCGATTATGAAGGTGGTAAAAGAGTTCGTCGTAAAGGGTTACGCCGATGCAAACTTTGACACTAATCCAGATTATTCTGAGTAGTAAACTGGATTCGTATAGTAGAACAGTTATTTGGAATAGCTCCAAATAGAACATGGTAGCTGCATCTAGGAGATGACATAGAAATTTGTGAAGCGCACATGGATCTGAAAGGTTCAGACCCGTTGACTAAAACCTCTCTCACAAGCAACATGATCAAACCCAGAACTATTTGGGTGTTAGTCACATGACGATGTGACCTGTGAGTGTTAATCACATGGCGATGTGAACTAGATTATTGACTCTAGTGCAAGTGGGAGACTGTTGGAAATATGCCGTAGAGGCAATAATAAATTAGTTATTATTATATTTCCTTGTTCATGATAATCGTTTATTATCCATGCTATAATTGTATTGATAGGAAACTCAGATACATGTGTGGATACATAGACAACACCATGTCCCTAGTAAGCCTCTAGTTGACTAGCTCGTTGATCAATAGATGGTTACGGTTTCCTAACATGGACATTGGATGTCGTTGATAACGGGATCACATCATTAGGAGAATGATGTGATGGACAAGACCCAATCCTAAGCATAGCACTAGATCGTGTAGTTCATATGCTATAGCTTTTCTAATGTCAAGTATCATTTCCTTAGACCATGAGATTGTGCAAATCCCGGATACCGCAGGAGTGCTTTGGGTGTGCCAAACGTCACAGCGTAACTGGGTGGCTATAAAGGTACACTACAGGTATCTCCGAAAGTGTCTGTTGGGTTGGCATGAATCGAAACTGGGATTTGTCACTCCGTGTAAACGGAGAGGTATCTCTGGGCCCACTCGGTAGGACATCATCATAATGTGCACAATGTGATCAAGGAGTTGATCACGGGATGATGTGTTACGGAACGAGTAAAGAGACTTGCCGGTAACGAGATTGAACAAGGTATCGGGATACCGACGATCGAATCTCGGGCAAGTACAATACAACTAGACAAAGGGAATTGAATACGGGATTGATTAAGTCCTTGACATCGTGGTTCATCCGATGAGATCATCGTGGAACATGTGGGAGCCAACATGGGTATCCAGATCCCGTTGTTGGTTATTGACCGGAGAACGTCTCGGTCATGTCTGCATGTCTCCCGAACCTGTAGGGTCTACACACTTAAGGTTCGGTGACGCTAGGGTTATAGAGATATTAGTATGCGGTAACCCAAAAGTTGTTCGGAGTCCCGGATGAGATCCCGGACGTCACGAGGAGTTCCGGAATGGTCCGGAGGTAAAGAATTATATATAGGAAGTGCTATTTCGGCCATCGGGACAAGTTTCGGGGTCATCGGTATTGTACCGGGACCACCGGAAGGGTCCCGGGGGTCCACCGGGTGGGGCCACCTGCCCCGGGGGGCCACATGGGCTGTAGGGGGTGTGCCTTGGCCTATATGGGCCAAGGGCACCAGCCCCAAGAGGCCCATGCGCCAAGAGATGGGAAAAAGGGGAGAGTCCTAAAAGGGGAAGGCACCTCCGAGGTGCCTTGGGGAGGATGGACTCCTCCCCACCCTTGGCCGCACCCTTCCTTGGAGGAAGGGGCAAGGGCTGCGCCTCCCCCTCTCTCTTGGCCCTATATATAGTGGGTAAAAGAAGGAGCAAAACAAACTTAAGCCCTGGCGCCTCCCTCTCCCTCCCATGACACATCTCCCTCCTCCCGCAGCGCTTGGCGAAGCCCTGTTGGAATCCCGCTACTTCCACCACCACGCCGTCGTGCTGCTGGATCTCCATCAACCTCTCCTTCCCCCTTGCTGGATCAAGAAGGAGGAGACGTCGCTGCTCCGTACGTGTGTTGAACGCGGAGGTGCCGTCCGTTCGGCGCTAGGATCATCGGTGGTTTGGATCACGACGAGTACGACTCCATCAACCCTGTTCTCTTGAATGCTTCCGCGCGCGATCTACAAGGGTATGTAGATCCACTCCTCCCTCGTTGCTAGATGACTCCATAGATAGATCTTGGTGACACGTAGGAAAATTTTGAATTTATGCTACGTTCCCCAACAGGCTGAGCGCCAAGTCCCCGACCTATCGAGGCTACAGCCGCAGCAGCAGGAGCTCCGGTGCCCCGACCCACTGGCATGGGTGGCACCCCCCCACGACCAGATCCATGCACAGGCCGGGGCAGACGGGCAGTGCGGCCCGGCCACCTGCAGCCGTAGGCGGCGGCGCACTCCCGCCACGGCCAGCCCCCCGCCAGAAGAGGCCTTAGGGAGCACCGGCTGCCCACCGCGCCCGGCCATTGACCCGAGTGGCGGAATACGATGAGCCCGGCCGTCCCCCGGCAGCAAAGATCGGCGCGACGGCTTGGAGCCAAGAAACCTAGGTCGCGGCGGCTGTTGCTGGAGCGACGTACGTAACTGGCTGCATGCCCCGATGCCCTGTACGTACTCCAGGGCCCGATCTGACTAGGCCTCATACCCAGCCGATCCCAGCCCAGCAACACCCCGCGGCCCAACAACTGAAAAGCCCCCCTCGCGGCCCAGGAGCGAATTCAAACGCTCCTGGCGGAGCGCACCGATCTGGGACGCCGTGACCGGCAGCTGCGCCGCCGCGGTCACCTCCGGCGCCGATCGAGCCCGAGTCCAGCGAGGAATCTTTCTTCTAGTAACCGTAGTCCAAGAATCCGGTCGAGTCAAATTCGGAAGACTTACCTTAGGTATGGGACCTTTCCACGGCCGGATCGCGGAAGCCGCCGTCCTCCGATGAACAATCCGGCGCACCACCTCCACGTTGTCGTCCGGATGAAGTCCTTGCCGCGCCGGATCGTCAATCGGCACGACTCCCTGGACGATTGTAGCCACTTCCTCCTCCGAATACCCAGGGTTGAAAGCTTCACAAATTACGTCCGACGTCGTCGGCGAATAACCGTCGGACGGGTCGCCGGAGCAGTCTCCATCGTCGTCCTCCTCTTCATCAGATTCGGCGAGAGCCCAGAATCTCCCCCTGACTTGCCTAGCGCCAGGAGCAACGAGCGCCGGCGTCCGGATCGCAGCGATCGCCGCGTGCAACGCCCGTGTCGCCCGTGGCATCGCCCGTTCAAGGGAGAGATTTTTATTGTTACCTTGGGCTAGAAATCTTTCACTGAGAGTTAGTAACTGCACATGAAGTTCCTTCAAGATAAACAAATCTCAAGACAGATGCTTCCATCGTTGTTCTTGTCTGGATGGAACAACCAAAGTCCTGAATCCCAAATCAACTATCGGCAGTAATTATTCTACAGAACCAATGTAATGAAAATTTTCGTATAAAAAAAGGGTAATGAAATTCAAGGATCCGACTAAAGAAAGAGTAACGAAATTTAAGGTCCAGAAACAGACAAGGTATATAAATATGGTCAGCAAATTACGTTAAGTTAACCCATATATATGTAGTCGGGCGTGCTAAAAAGTAGGAACTGAAAGGCAAGCTCCATATATAGTAACCTACAATTAAATGAGCAGCTGTACCGGCAAGCCTGTTACGTCACACAAGTCAGTAATCAAACAAATTTGGTGTGCCTCAAATAAATATACAGTACAATTTTTTTATCGTTACTACAAAAATATATTTTATCATGAATCCAGTGAAACTAATTTGGTGTTGTAAATACTGATATATTTTTCTATAGACTTGGTCAAACCAAAAAGGCTTGACTTAGGACTAATATATAGATTTTCAAATAATTTTTAATGGAGGGAGTACATACAGTAATCCCATTTATTAGAGGAAACAGAATGATGAAATGAGAAGAGAAGAGCTTCAACTGATCGGTACGTACCTTGGCCAGGCTATGACACCTGCAAATCTGGGTATTTTTGTTTCACTGTGTAGACTTGATCGCGTAGCTCGGGGCCGCAGTCCACTATAACTAGCTCTTTCAGAGTATTGGGGATCCCCTCCTTGGGCAGTGATAGAATTTTACCACACCTAATGACTTCTAGTTTCTTGAGAGAAGAAAGGTCGTGCAACCTTTGAGGGAGTGATGGCAAACCAAGACACTCTACAAAAGATAGGTGTTGGAGGGAGGTGAGGAGCTGAAGCGCGTTCTCTTCCCCATCCGTCAAGCTTTCCACCCGCTTATCATACCAGAAACTTAACTCCTGGAGGGTAGCGGCAAGGAGGGTGCAGATTGGGGCAACTAGCGCTTCTGAGGAGCTATCCACCTCAAGTTTTTCCAATTGGAAGAAGGAGCCTGTTGCAGGAAACACATTTTTTGCCCTGCTCGCCATCACCAAATCCGAGAGAAGATCCACGGCTACAGATCGAGGGTGATCTCTATTATAGACCTCCAATTCCTTGAGGTTGACGGGTGTGATCAGAGGGTTGAACCCATCCATTGTTATATTCTCGCAATTTAACAGCCCTAACCGGGTGAGAGACGTGAGGTTTGAGAGCGGGGCTATTGAAAGAAATCTTGGGTCGTCTATAATCTCAAGATTCCAAAGGCATTTTACCTTTGAGAGTTGTTCCCATTGTATCTCTGACCCCCTTACAAATTTGATGCTCTGTAGTTTGTCAGTTATATTGTGCCAAGCTAATACACCACCATATATACCTCGTCAAAGACAAACCATGTCCACTGTGCCATGAAATCCCTGTGCTGACAGAAGATGCATTAGCAACCACAACATCAGTTATTGTTGAAGTGTGAGGCATGGAAGGCAGGAACAACTTTGGGCAACTCAGAATCTCAAGTTTCGCTAGATGGTTATAAGAGACACTAGGGCACTCCTGCAGGAAGGGCAGCACACATAGATTGGGACATGAGCTGCAATGGATGTATTCAAGCTTTGAAAACGAATGGCCATTAGGCACCCCAACCCACTCGATAAATTCTGGCAAACTATGAAGAATAATCTGCTTCAGTTGCATGAAACTTTTATCTGTAACGCCACAAAGGCCAGGTCTGATCTGACCAAGTCTAGATATGCGACTCAGCGTGAGTGACGTGAGATGTAGTAGCTGTCCAAAAAGTGGAAGAGTGACCCAAGATACACCCTCTAGGTGGAGATACTTGAGCATCTCCATCCTATTGCCATGACACAACCATCTAGGACCGGTTGAACCACCATGATCTCTAATGCCAAGTGCTCCAAGATTACAATGTGGTTCAAGACCATCAAGAACATCAGACTCCAGGTTATATGTTGGTTTGTACCCCATACTAGGTGCAACTTTTTTAAATCCTTTTTCAAAACCATTTTGGCTTCAATAGCCTCTTCCTTAGTTGCCACCTTTTCAAGACTATATATATTGAGTTCACCTCCAAGCTCTGTTAATTTCCCCAGCTCAGTCAATTCAAATCCAACACTCTCTTTCTTGACATAGAATTGTTTCAGCTCTTGTAAATACTTCATCTTTCCAATCATAGTAACATTGGAATGGAGTTTATTTTCAGCAAAAAAATGTCGTAAACTGATTAGGCGGCTAAAGTGTTTAGGCAATTTAACACTACCATGCCAACCTATTAAGTCCAATAATTTGAAGTGATAAAACCCGCATAGTGTAATGGGCAAAGTCACTTGTGAGCTGAATAATGATGTACTAATTTTGAGGCATCGGAGGTGGATAAGTGTTGAAAAGTTGTGCGGCCAGGTTTCTAGGGACTTAAATTCTATAAATAGGACACGGAGTCTCCCAACTTCCTTGAAAGTATCTTCCAAAGTCTCATGAATGACCCTTCCGTATTTTCCAAAGATCATCAAAGCCCGTAAATTTACAATATCTATCTTGCTCTTCAATTCAAACATTTCTCTCCTAAAAATTGCATCGCAACTATTTCCCATGGTGATGGATATGTACCGAATAGATCGTGGAATGACATCAGATCTAAAACTTTCACTACTATATATATTAAGGCATTCTTGTGATGAAATACTCCGAGATAGTTCATGCAATAAATCATGCAATACATAGTAATGACCCTCAGCACCATCATTCTCCTTCACGAGGAAACCATTGTCCACGAATTCCTCCACATATTTCTCCTCTTTGTTTATGACTCCTATTGAAATCCAAAAATATGTAATTTCTACGTTCTTGAACTTATAATCTCCGGGGAACAATGCAAAATATGAGAAACATCTTTTCAGATGCAAAGGAAGGTTATGATAACTAATCCTTAAAGATGGCATAATGTCATGCTCATTTTGCTCCTTTTGCCATTCATTGTGTTCAAGAACTCCCATCCAATGTTCTAGAGAAATATCCCTCTTCAATAATCGACCAACTGTCTTGGCTGCTAGAGGTGAACCCTTTAACTTCTCAGAAATTTTTCTTGCAATGTGAGTTAAGTCATCTCGATAATCCTCAGGCTCTGTTCCAAAATAAATTAAGTCTTCAAATAATCTGAAGAATTCAGCAGGCTCAATTCCTTTTTGTGCTACTGCATGTGTTGTTTTCACGATATTAGCTATAGTTGGGATTCGAGTTGTGACAAGAACCATGTTGCCCTTGGATAATACCTCCTCCTTGAATGGAGCTAACGGGTTATCCCAATCATGGTAATTGCATTTCCACATGTCATCAAAGACAATTAGAAACCTTTTAGACTCAAGCCTCTGTGCGATGGATTTTTGGATCTGGTCAAAACTTGTTGTTTGATTTGCTGTGTTGCTTCCTTCTATACAGCTAAGGATCTGTTGGCTGATCTTAAGTACATCAAAATCAGTTGGTACACTTACCCAAACCCTAACATCAAAATGCTCTTGTATGCTTTTATCCTTATACAGATGTTGGGTGAAGGTTATCTTTCCAATACCCCCTGGACCAACTATAGGAAGAACAGAAAGGGTTTTATTCTGATATGTGCCACCAATAATATCCTTTCTAATTTTCTCAAAAATAGATGTCCTACCATACAGTTTAACTTGTGCAATGACTGAACTTGTAATAGGGCATTTTAGGGTGACATTTGGAGTGTGGATATGGTCTGGATCTTTGTGGAGCAACTCAGCGATAGACGCACATAGAGAGTGCATTTCATGTATCACTGACTTAATTTTATTGGACATAGCAACTCTGTCAAATGTCAGCCTCTCAAGTGGAGCATCATTACGGTTGCCAGGGTTGGTTGAACTGGGTGGATTATCGGCAGCGGCAGCACCAGCACCATCATGCACACACGAACAAGAAAAGTATGCAAGACAATTACCAATGGTGTGGCGAACGGCATGACAACCATGTTGAAGAAGACCGGATACGCCATCACCAAGATCTGGTACCGCATACCGGGTGCCGTCAAGCTGGTCCTGGATGATGAAGTAGTGGAGCTCATCCAGTGCGTCCTCAGCCTCATGAGATTTGGCGCTGAGCGCCTACACCAGCTCACGCAGACCATCATTGTCGCCCATGCCCCTCGCCTGGGCCGCTTGCAAAAGTCCACGTGTACGCATGAGATCGCCTTTGATCTTCTCGGAGTTGAGCCCGAGCTGTTTGCTGTCCACGTATGCAGCCACCAAGTCATCGGACGGCATATTCAGAACCTTGCCGACGAGCCAGCCTGCCGCCGCCATCCCCATCTCTGCCCGGCGCTAAGCAAGGCAAGTGGTTTGTGACCTGTGAGGTGGAGTTTCGGGGGAGGAGTAAAAATTACACTCATTTATAGATTTTTGGTGATCGGCTAGGTTCACCAGAGGAGTAAAACTGAAAATATACTCCCTAATAGACTTTTAGAGGATTGGCTAGAGTTGGCCTTGGACCTAAATAAGTGCCATTTTGAGGTTGTCTTATTTCAGTGAACTAGTTGAAACTTTAGTTAGAGATTCACTTCTTATATATTGGGCTTGGATATTTGAACATGGTACACGTAAATTTGTCTTCAAATATATAGTTTTGTAAAGATACTTTGATTTGTTAAATGTTAATACTTCTACCTTTTTTGGGATTGTTTATACTTGTAGCTACAAACTTGATTACAAGAGCATCTCCAATAGTTTCAGTATACATAAAATAACCACCATTTCAGAGAAGTTGGGCCCAAAAAAACACCACAACAATTGCCGTAAACACGCATTTTTTTTACGGGATCCTGTAAATTCTCGTAAACTCCCTAGACAGATGGCCTTTCCCCATAAAATCTAGTGCCACCAGAGTCCACTGTGCCACCACTGCACGCCGCCACCAACCATCGTCGTTCATGGTCAGATGTCTCCTGAGTTCACCATCACTATCATGCCACCGGCGAGAACCACTTGTAGTAGAAGCTTTTATAGGAACTGAGAAAAGACCTCACCTAACAAATTCCACTAAATTATATGGACAGCCCGTAAGGCCCCTTTTACTACTAGTAGTTTTTTATATACATGAGCTAATGAAAATGCTTTAAACATAAAATTGTTTCACCCGCAAAAAAACATGGAATAGTTTGACTTAGGGCAAACTCAGAAGTCCTTTATAGTATATTTATTGACGGTGGGTCTACAACAATGTTTAAATAGCAGGCTATGCCAACTAGCGGCGGACCACAAAATCAGCTACTTCTATAGCGGAGCTATAGCGGGCTATTTGTACATGAGACCATTTAGCGGCAACCTGCTGAAAATGCTATTGGGGTTGCGGGCTATAGCGGCCGGCTATTTAAAACTATGGTCTACGTACATACATAGTTTTTCTTTCCAAAATCTCAAATATATTAGTGGCAAGACGATGTTGATTACACCCGCTCTGCAACAACACGATATCAATAGCAGCTCCACGCGTCGAGAATGTATATACTCTATGCTCGTTGAAAAAGGATTTCTAGCTACTTTACTGAATGCAGTGGTTCTTTAACTCTGAATTGAAGGCGTGTTGGAAGATGGCTACGTGCTGGACGTGGAGCCCGGCAAGACGTACCTGCTGCGATTAATCAACGCGGCGCTCTTCTCCGAGTACTTCCTCAAGATCGCCGGCCACAAGTTCATGGTGGTCGCCAGCGATGCCAACCACGTCAACCCCTACACCACGGACGTGATCGTGATCGCGCCAGGTGAGACGGCGGATGCCATTGTCACTGCTGACGCGGCCCCCGGCAGGTACTACATGGTCGCCCTGCCCATCCAAGCGCCTCCGCCCGACCAGCAGACGCCCGAGTACACCACCAGAGGCATGGTTGAGTACAGCAGCGTCAATACCTCAAGGCGTGACGACGTGCCTGCCGTAGCGCCTGAGATGCCTCGCCAGCATGACACGATCAAGTCTTTCTACTTCCACGGCAACCTGAGCAGCCTTGGCCAAGAGCAGCGCGCGCAGGTGCCGGTGCGGGCGGACGAGCACCTCTTCATCACGCTCGGCCTGGGCTCCATCTGCCGGCGAGACGGCCAGTCCTGCAAGAGGGGGGGCAGTCTGGAGAGCATGCTGGTGGCGAACATGAACAACATCTCCTTCCATCTCCCGGCTGCGATGACTACTCCGTTCCTCGAAGCGCACTACTACGGCTGCGGCCCCGCGGGCACGACGGCGCTTGCTGACCGGCCGCCAAGGGCGTTTAACTACACCGACGGCGCCCTTATCACGTTCGGGCCCGAGGAGATGCTGCTGGAGCCGACGCCCAGGGCAACTGTGGTGCGGCGGTTCAGGCACGGCACCGCGGTGGACGTGGTGTTCCAAGGCACGGCGATGCTGCAGGGCGATTCCAACCCGATGCACCTGCACGGCCATGACATGTTCGTGCTCGCGCAGGGGCTCGGCAACTACGACGCTGCCACGGATTCGGCGAGGTACAACCTAGTGAACCCGCCGAGGAAGAACACCGTCCTCGTCCCTAGTCTTGGGTGGGCAGCCGTTCGATTCGTGGCAGACAATCCAGGTGCGTATAAGAGTGATTTTGCTTATGCTGCGTCCCTCTTAGGTGTCATGAAAACAGTAAATTCTCTTTGGAAAAGGGAAAAATAGAGCATCTTGTTTTTATCTATTGATTGAATATCCAAAATAGGGCAATGACACTATCTGCAAAACGTCGTGTACGTACCTGGATATCCACTGAATTGTTGGTTAAAGAATCGTTTTGCAGACTGTACATACCTGGATTTCCAAATAGGGCAATGACAAATTGATTCAGTGACCAACAATTTACGTGAAAAATGTGATGATTTGACTAAAGGAAACTACCCACATATTAGTAAAGTGGGTTTCATGTATACTATATTTCCTATATAATACTATATTTTTATACATGGTTGGGTCAAAGTTTGAAAAATAATTTCTTGAACAATTAAAAATCAAGTTAAGACTACACTTAATTGATTGTTTTTCTTGGGTATTTATGGAACAATTAAAAATAGTAAGTTTTAATTTAATTGGTAGTTTTCCTTGTGTATGTACTCATAAATTTTCCTTAGTTGGATACGGAAGCTAGACTCCAAAGAACTAACGCATGGTTGTTTCGTATGCCACACACGAACATGGCTCATACATTGCCACTATGAGTTCCATTTGTCGATGGGCATGGCTGCAGTATTCATTGTAGAGGATGGGCCAACAGTGGATACGTCCCTCCCTCCACCGCCTCGGTATTTCTTGGACGCGTCGACTTCCGTGAGCAGCAGCACCTCCTCTGGCGGGCAGCAGCTCTTCAATTCTGTCTCTGCACACTCCACGACATCTATTAATAATACTGATCCCAGTAAGGCTGCTCATAGTGGATAGCATCGTAAGTCAGTAGTATTATTAATATATTGATATCTTCACGATATTAATATATTCCCTATATCAAAAAATAAGTCAGTACTATGCATATGATATAACTGTATGATACTATCTCCGTACTGCATAGTACTTCTTCCTTTCTGGTTTATAAGGCTTAATTTGAAATTCTCTTCAACCAAGGTAGATGATCAATGATGGAATTAATTTCGTAGTTTCAAAAGTACTTAATTAGTACACTCGTTTTTCTCAAGAAGTTATGTATACCGATGCATTATATACAACACATGCATACATGACCACTAAACACTAGTACCGGTTTGGAAACGGACCGATACTAATGTGACCATTAGTGCCAGTTCCAGTGGGTAGGGGGGCGGGAATCATTAGTCCCGGTTCGTGTTGGACCTCTAGTACCGGTTCGTGACACGAATCTGGACTAAAGGGGTGGTGACATACTACTGGCAGGCTAGTGTCAGGCTTGGGCCCCACGAGCCCCTTTAGTCCCGGTTCGTATCATGAGCCGGTACTAGAGGCTCACCTTTAGTCCCGGTTTGTGTCACGAACCGGGACTAAATATGCTCCTATATAAACCCTTTGTCCAGCCCCCAAGCTCTTTGTCCTTTCCATTTTCCTCTCCTCTATTCTTCCCCTCTTGCTCGAGCTCTTCCTCCATTTTAGTCAAAATTTGTCAATAATTGAAGGCACCTTATCCATCCAAGTGTTCACAAAGGTTAGCAACTTTGTCCTTTCATCTCTCATTGCTAGATTAGCTCTTGCAATGCTATATAAGTATAGTGATTTGTGGGTTTACTTTAGGAGTATTTATATGTGGTAGTTTATTTGATTTATATGCAATAGGAGCTCAAATTAACTATTTAGTTTGCATATGTAAGTGTGGTTTACTTAGTTGGCATGGTTTTGATATCTATCCCCGTCGGTCCTTGTTCGGTTTATGATTCAGATGTGTTATATCTGAAGGAAATATGCCCTAGAGGCAATAATAAAGTTATTATTTATTTCCTTATATCATGATAAATGTTTATTATTCATGCTAGAATTGTATTAATCGGAAACATAATACATGTGTGAATACATAGACAAACAGAGTGTCACTAGTATGCCTCTACTTGACTAGCTCGTCGATCAAAGATGGTTAAGTTTCCTAGCCATAGACATGAGTTGTCATTTGATTAACGGGATCACATCATTAGGAGAATGATGTGATTGACATGACCCATTCCGTTAGCTTAGCATCCGATCGTTTAGTATGTTGCTATTGCTTTTTCTTCATGACTTATACATGTTCCTATGACTATTAGATTATGCAACTCCCGTTTACCAGAGGAACACTTTGTGTGCTACCAAACGTCACAACGTAACTGGGTGATTATAAAGGTGCTCTACAGGTGTCTCCGAAGGTACTTGTTGGGTTGGCGTATTTCGAGATTAGGATTTGTCACTCCGAATGTCGGAGAGGTATCTCTGGGCCCTCTCGGTAATGCACATCACCTAAGCCTTGCAAGCATTGCAACTAATGAGTTAGTTGCGGGATGATGTATTACGGAACGAGTAAAGAGACTTGCCGGTAACGAGATTGAACTAGGTATTGAGATACCGACGATCGAATCTCGGGCAAGTAACATACCGATGACAAAGGGAACAACGTATGTTGTTATGCGGTCTGACCGATAAAGATCTTCGTAGAATATGTAGGAGCCAATATGAGCATCCAGGTTCCGCTATTGGTTATTGACCGGAGACGTGTCTCGATCATGTCTACATTGTTCTTGAACCCGTAGGGTCCGCACGCTTAAGGTTTCGATGACATTTATATTATGAGTTTATAAGTTTTGATGTACCGAAGGTTGTTCGGAGTCCCGGATGTGATCACGGACATGACAAGGAGTCTCGAAATGGTCGAGACATAAAGATCAATATATTGGACGGCTATATAAGGACACCGGAAGTGTTCCAGGTGATTTCGGAGAAAACCGGAGTGCCGGAGGGTTACCGGAACCCCCCCCCCCCCCCCCCCGGGGAAGTATTGGGCCTTAGTGGGCCTGAGGGGAGAGAGAGGGCAGCAGCCCAGGAGGTGGCGCGCCCCCTCCCATGGGGAGTCCGAATTGGACTAGGGGAGGGGGGCGCGGCCCCTCTTTCCCTCTCCCTCTCCCTCTCTTTCCTTCCCCCTTCTATCTTCCTAGTTGGACTAGGAAAGGGGAGTCCTAGTCCTACTAGGAGGAGGACTCCCCCCCTCCTTGGCGCGCCCCAAGGGCCGGCCGGCCTTCCCCCTTGCTCCTTTATATACGGGGGCAGGGGGCACCTCTAGACACACAAGTTGATCTTCATGATCGTTCTCTTAGCCGTGTGCGGTGCCCCCATCCACGATAATCCTCGATAATATTGTAGCGGTGCTTAGGCGAAGCCCTGCGACGGTAGAACATCAAGATCGTCACCACGCCGTCATGCTGACGGAACTCATCCCCGACACTTTGCTGGATCGGAGTCCGGGGATCGTCATCGAGCTGAACGTGTGCTAAAACTCGGAGGTGCCGTAGTTTCGGTGCTTGATCGGTCGGGCCGTGAAGATGTACGACTACATCAACCGTGTTGTCATAACGCTTCCGCTGTTGGTCTACGAGGGTACGTAGACAACACTCTCCCCTCTCGTTGCTATGCATTGAAGGAAATATGCCCTAGAGGCAATAATAAAGTTATTATTTATTTCCTTATATCATGATAAATGTTTATTATTCATGCTAGAATTGTATTAATCGGAAACATAATACATGTGTGAATACATAGACAAACAAAGTGTCACTAGTATGCCTCTACTTGACACTAGTAGAAAACAGGGCTATGGTCCAGGCCAGCTCAGCCCATTAGTCCCGGTTCAGTGTAGAACCGGGACCAATGTGGGCATTGGTCCCGGTTCGTGAGCCCAGGGGGCCGGCCGGGCCACGTGGGCCATTGGTCCCGGTTCGTCTGGACCTTTTGGTCCCGGTTGGTGGGACGAACCGGGACCAATGGGCCTCGCTCCTGGCCCACCACCATTGGTCCCGGTTGATGGCTTGAACTAGGACCAAAGGCTTCCCTTTAGTCCCGGTTCATGTCATCAACCGGGACCAATGAGGTGCCTATATATACCCCCTCGCGCAAGAGCAGAGCACAGTGCACTGTTTTTTCTGGCCGAGGGGGAGAGGGCTTTGTGGTGCTCTAGCTCACCTCCTATGCACATGAGGTGTTCGATGGAATGCCCGAGCCACACTACTTAAGCTTTCTCCTCTCGAAGCTCGACCTCCAAGCTCCATTTTCCTCGAGATTTGTCTAGATTTAGCGGTCCGTCACGCCCCGTCCCCGTCTTCACCGCCGTCGATCACCCGCGCCGATCTCATCACCGACACCACCGTGGTGAGCCTCTTGTTCTTATCTTCTTTCTGAAAGGAAAAATATTCTTACTTGTATGTTTAGATAGATACTTGTATCATTTTCTTACATTTATTATTGCATCTTATATAGTGCGATGGTTTTGGTATCCGCCCCCGTCGGCCCTCGTCCTGTCTATGATTCGGATTTTGTATGTATATTATCTTTATAACTATTGGTTCATTTATTGTTTATGAAAATTATGCCGACCAACGTGACATAGATTTTATTTATCTAGGATGTATGTGAATCGGAAATGCCAACCGACCCTATTGTCGAGAGGTTAAATTTAGTTGAAGAAGAAAACAATTTGTTGAAGGAAAAATAAAAAAAATTGAGGAGGAGAAGATGATATTGGAGTTGCATGTTGCGGATGTCGTCGATGATCACAAGATCAAGATGGATGCAATGCGCTTGAAGATTAGAAAGATTAGAAAATATGCCATTCATACCGAGGCTTGGTATCATTATGCCGTTGGATCAATTGTTACCTTGGTTGCGATTATGATCGCATTTGTTTTCGCATTGAAATGTTTTACATAGTTTCAATGTATGGTTTAATTAATTAGATGCTCTGGAGAGCTATATGTTGTTAGATGAGAACTATGTATGCACTTTGGTTTTAATGTGATGATGAACTTCTATTAATTTGGACACTTAATTTTATAAAATGCACGCAGATGAACCAACAATGGATGTACGGTGACAGACACACCCGCGAGTACATTAAGGGCGTGCATGAGTTTCTCGATGCGGCTGAGGCAAACAAGCAGAATGGTTTTATGTGTTGTCCATGCACTGAATGTGGGAATACGAGGTCTTACTCTAACCGGAAAATCCTTCACTCCCACCTGCTTTACAAGGGTTTCATGCCAAACTATAATGTTTGGACGAGGCACGGAGAAATAGGGGTTATGATGGAAGACGGCGAAGAAGAAGAGTACGATGACAACTATGTGCCCCCTGAATACGGTGATGCTGCAATGGGGGGAGCTGGTGAAGATCAAGAGGAACCAGACGATGTGCCCAATGATGCTGCCACGGGTGAAGCTGCTGAAGATCGAGAGGAACCAGACGATGTGCCCGATGATGATGATCTCCGCCGGGTCATTGTCGATGCAAGGACGCAATGCATTAGTCAAAAGGAGAAGCTGAAGTTCGATCGCATGTTAGAGGATCACAAAAAAGGGTTATACCCCAATTGCGAAGATGGCAACACAAAGCTCGGTACCGTATTGGAATTGCTGCAGTGGAAGGCAAAGAATGCTGTGGCTGACAAAGGATTTGAGAAGCTACTGAAAATATTGAAGAAGAAGCTTCCAAAGGATAACGAATTGCCCGACAGTACATACGCAGCAAAGAAGGTCGTATGCCCTCTAGGATTGGAGGTGGAGAAGATACATGCATGCCCTAATGACTGCATCCTCTACCGCGGTGCATACAAGGATCTGAACGCATGCCCGGTATGCGGTGCGTTGCGGTATAAGATCAGACGAGATGACCCTGGTGATGTTGACGGCGAGCCCCTCAGGAAGAGGGTTCCTGCGAAGGTGATGTGGTATGCTCCTGTAATACCACGGTTGAAACGTCTGTTCAGAAACGAAGAGCATGACAAGTTGATGCGATGGCACAGTGAGAACCGAAAGAAAGATGGGAAGTCGAGAGCACCCGCTGACGGGTCGCAGTGGAGAAAAATCAAGAGAAAGTACTGGGATGAGTTTTCAAAGTACCCAAGGAATGTATGGTTTGCTTTAAGCGCGGATGGCATTAATCCTTTCGGGAGCAGAGCAGCAATCACAGCACCTGGCCCGTGACTCTATGTATGTATAACCTTCCTCCTTGGATGTGCATGAAGCGGAAGTTCATTATGATGCCAGTTCTCATCCAAGGCCCTAAGCAACCCGGCAACAAAATTGATGTGTACCTAAGGCCATTAGTTGAAGAACTTTTACAGCTGTGGAATGAAAACGGTGTACATACGTGGGATGAGCTCAGACAGGAGGAATTTAACCTTAAGGCGTTGCTGTTCGTGACCATCAACGATTGGCCCGCTCTCAGTAACCTTTCAGGACAGACAAACAAAGGATACCACGCATGCATGCACTGTTTAGATGACACTGAAAGTATATACCTGGACAAATGCAGGAAGAATGTGTACCTGGGCCATCGTCGATTTCTTCCGACCAACCATCAATGTCGAAAGAAAGGCAAGCATTTCAAAGGCGAGGCAGATCACCAGAAGAAGCCCGCCATGCACACCGGTGATCACGTGCTTGCTATGGTCAATGATTTACACTACGTAATCTTTGGAAAGGGTCCCGGTGGACTAGCTGTTCCGAATGACGCTGAGGGACACGCACCCATGTGGAAGAAGAAATCTATATTTTGGGACCTACCCTACTGGAAAGACCTAGAGGTCCGCTCCTCAATCGATGTGATGCACGTGACGAAGAACCTTTGCGTGAACCTGCTAGGCTTCTTGGGCATGTATGGGAAGACAAAAGATACACCTGAGGCACGAGAGGACCTGCAACGTTTGCACGAAAAAGACGGCATGCCTCCGAAGCAGTATAAAGGTCCTGCCAGCTATGCTCTTACAAAAGAAGAGAAAGAAATCTTCTTTGAATGCCTGCTCAGTATGAAGGTCACGACTGGCTTCTCGTCGAATATAAAGGGAATAATAAATATGCCAGAGAAAAAGTTTCAGAACCTAAAGTCTCATGACTGCCACGTGATTATGACACAACTGCTTCCGGTTGCATTGAGGGGGCTTCTACCGGAAAACGTTCGATTAGCCATTGTGAAGCTATGTGCATTCCTCAATGCAATCTCTCAGAAGGTGATCGATCCAGAAATCGTACCAAGGCTAAGGAGTGATGTGGCGCAATGTCTTGTCAGTTTCGAGCTGGTGTTCCCACCATCCTTCTTCAATATCATGACGCACGTCCTAGTTCATCTAGTCGACGAGATTGTCATCCTGGGGCCGTATTTCTACACAATATGTTCCCCTTTGAGAGGTTCATGGGAGTCCTAAAGAAATATGTCCGTAACCGCGCTAGGCCAGAAGGAAGCATCTCCATGGGCCATCAAACAGAGGATGTTATCGGGTTTTGTGTTGACTTCATTCCAGGCCTTAACAAGATAGGTCTCCCTAAATCGCGGTATGAGGGGAGACTGACTGGAAAAGGCACTCTGGGAAGAGACTCAATAATATGCAGGGACGGATATTCTTGGTCTCAAGCACACTACACAGTTCTACAGAACTCTACCTTGGTGACCCCGTATGTCGATGAACACAAGAACAGTCTGCGCTCCAAACACCCGGAGCAGTGCGACGACTAGATTACATGTGAACACATCAGGACTTTCAGCAGTTGGTTGGAAACACGTCTCAGAGGTGACAACACTGTTTGTGATGAGTTGTACTTGTTGTCCAGGGGACCATCTTTGACTGTATTGACTTACAAAGGATACAAGATAAATGGGAATACATTTTACACGATCGCCCAAGATCAAAAGAGCACCAACCAAAACAACGGTGTCCGCTTTGATGCAGCAACCGAGAGCGGAAAGGACACATATTATGGTTACATAGTGGACATATGGGAACTTGACTACGGACCTGATTTTAAGGTCCCTTTGTTTAAGTGCAAATGGGTCAATCTGTTAGGCGGCGGGGTACAGGTAGACCCACAGTACGGAATGACAACAGTGGATCTGAAAAATCTTGGGTACACTGACGAACCGTTCGTCCTAGCCAATGATGTGGCACAGGTTATCTATCTGAAGGACATGTCTACCAAACCGAGAAAAAGAAAAGATAAGGAAGCGAATACATCATACGATGAGCCAAAGCGCCACATAGTTCTTTCAGGAAAAAGGGACATCCTGGGAGTGGACGGCAAGACAGACATGTCTGAAGATTATGAAAAGTTTCATGAAATTCCTCCCTTCAATGTCAAGGCTGACCCAAGCATCCTGATAAACAATGAAGATTATCCATGGTTACGGCGCAATAAGCAAATGACACAAGCGAAGAAAAAGTGAAGACTTTCTCCCGCAATAAGCAAATGCTATGTGGGTGAAATTATGATACCATCCCAACTTTCAACTTTTTCAGAGTTCATTTGAAATGCTTTCATGTCTTATGGTTCGAAACTTTGATACTTCGAAAGTGATTGTCCATTTTGTACACGAAGTGCATCAAGTTTTTGTCGTAACCCTCTCTACTTTTTGGAACATGCTATGTGGGTGAAATGATGATACCATGCCAACTTTCAACCTTTTCAGAGTTCATTTTGAAATGCTTTCCAATTTCAGAGTCATTTAGCTCAAAGAATGAATTAATAGCAAACAGAATGAACTACAAAACTTTTATGAAAATAAAAACACTCAATTAAAATATTATGTTATGATCAACTAAAATAAAACTATAATATTCTTCAATAGCAAAAAGAATATAATTTGTGTGACCTAAAATCAAACTATAAGTATTTAATTGTAAGTATAAATAAAAAATAAATAGCAAGGAAGAAAAAAATTCTAATTTTATAGTAAAGTTATTCATAAACTAGTGATTCACACAAATTTTTAAAAATTCAAATTTAAACTATTTAAAATTTAAAACTAATGGCACTAACAGAAAGTTTATAATTTTTGTGACCTAAAAGCAAAAAGAAATCACTAAAAAACTGTAAGTATCTAGTTTTAAGTAGAAATAAAAAAAATAAAAAACCAAAAAAAATGTAGAAATAAAAAAGAAAAAGCCAAAAAAAATGCCACCTACTAGCCCTCCACGGCCTGAATACGACTAGAAACCCTGCATGGGCCAGGATTCAGGCCCGCAGAAGGCCCAATAGGCCCACAGGCAAAGCAGTATCAAATTAGGCCCATAGGCCTGCAGTTCAGAGGAGTTCGAGAGGGAGGAGGCAGCAGAGCTTATAAACTGGTGTTGGGCGCTGTCAACTAGCGATGTGGGACTAAACTTTTGGGCGCGGGGCAGCACAAGGGTATTGGTCCCGGTTGGTGGCGCCAACCGGGACTAAAGGTGGCATTGGTCCCGGTTGGTGGCACCAGCCGTGACCATTGCCACCCTTTAGTCCGGGTTGGTGCCACCAACCGGGACCAATGGCCTTCGCTTCCCGCCCTTTGGGCTGCCGAAAAGAGGCCTTTGGTCCCGGTTGGTGGCACCAACCGGGACTAAAGGGGGCAATGGTCACAGTTGGTGCCACCAACCGGGACCAATGCTCCGTCTATATAAGCCACACTTGTGAAAATTTTGGTAAAGTTTCTTCGATCGCCGCCAGGCTGCCCCTCTGCTCGCCTCGCCGTCGCCGACGTTGCCCCTGCCCCGCCCCCGAGCGCGCCCTGCCTCGTCGTCGTCGCCGACCCTGAGCCGCCTAGTCGTCGCCCTCGCCCTCGCCCTCGAGCTCCGCCGTCCCCGAGCCCCCGAGCTCCTGCCTCGCGCGCCCCCGGCCCGAGCTCCGCCGTCCGCCGCCGCCGAGCGCGCCCCGCCGTCGCCCTCGCCCTCGCCGACCCCGAGCCCGTCCTCGTCGCTGTCGCCCCCGACGCCGGCCGCCCGCGTCTCCTCCCCGATCCCTCCGGGAGAGGTAGCCCATCCTCTCCTTCCTTCCCTGCTCCAAATTTGCAAAATATTGATATGATGTAGATGTATGTGTGTATGTATGTATGAGTTGGGGAGAAAGTTTATAATTTTTGTTCATATATACTGTAGATGCATGTATGTATGATGAATTTTTATATTCTTTTGTTCATATATAATGTAGATGTATATGTATGTATGGAATGATATCGATGGATGTATGTATATAGAACATTCGTAGAAAATATGACCAATGTCCCCCTCCGGTTCACTCGGGAACACTATTCGTAGAAGGAGAAGAAGAAGGAGAAGACGAGGAGAGGAAGAAAAGGAAGAGGAGAAGAAGAAAGGAATAGAGGAGAAAAGAGAAAATAGAATATATTCTATTTTCTCTTTTCTCCTCTATTCCTTTCTTCTTCTCTTCTTTTTTTTCTTCTTTTTGTTCTTCGACACATGGGGGGGGGGGGTCGAGAACGTCGGACATTCATGAGAGAGGCGAGGAAGAAGGGGAAGAAGAGGGAGAAGAAGAGGAGAGGAAGAAGAGGAACTCTTCTCCTCTATTCTTTCTTTTCTTCTTTTTTCTTCTTCTTCTTCCTCTTTATTTTCGGCAACGAGGGTCGTCGAGAGGTCGAGGAGCGGTAGAGGAGAAACCCTAAATAGAAAGTATCGTCGGTGTGAGATACATGTACCGTCGGTGTCGGACACTACACCCACATCCCACAAGTGGCGCGGGCTTCGACGCCCACGTCACTTGTGGGGCGTGGATGTAGTGTCCGACACCGAAGGCCACATGTATCTCACACCCACGATACTTGCTAGCTATTTAGGGTTTCCTCTACCGAAAAGAAGAGGAGAAATAAATAAGAAGAAGAAAAAAGAAGAAAAAGAAGAGGAGAAGAATAAATTTCTCCACTATTCCTTTCTTCTTCTCCTCTTTTTTTTCTTCTTTTCTTTTTCTTCTTCTTCTTCTTCTTCTTCTTCTTCTTCTTCTTATTCTTATTATCCGGAAGTAGAGAGAGGTTTCCTAGTGTCAAAGTATTGAAGAAATCCATGCCTTCATCATTAGCCGGAAGTAACCAGGGCATGTTGGTACGAAGTTCTGCAAAGTTATTCTGGAATGGAGTCCCAGATAGAATAATCCGCCTTTTGGTACGAATTCAGCAAAGGCCTTCCAAATAGCGATATTCGGAAGGCTCTTGCTGAACTTTGTACCAAAAGGCGGATTATCCTATCTGGGAGTCCGTTCCAGAACAACTTTGAAGAGCTTCATACCATCATGCACATGTTACTTTTGCCTAATGATGAAGACATGGTTTTGTTGAATCCTTTGACACTACGCAACCTCCCGACCCCTCGGCGATCCTCTCGAACATGAGAGGAAGAACAAGATCGTCGAGGGTCGCCGAGGGGTCGAGAGAGGTTTCCTAGTGTCAAAGTATTGAAGAAATCCATGCCTTCATCATTAGCCGGAAGTAACCAGGGCATGTTGGTACGGAGTTCTGCAAAGTTGTTTTGGAATGGAGTTCCGGATAGAATAATCCGCCTTTTGGTACCAATTCAGCAAAGGCCTTCCAAATAGTGATATTCGGAAGGCTCTTGCTGAACTTTGTACCAAAAAGCGAATTATCCTATCTGGGACTCCATTCCAGAACAACTTTGAAGAGCTTCGTACCATCATGCACATGTTACTTTCGCCTAATGATGAAGACATGGTTTTGTTGAATCCCTTGACACTAGGCAACCTCCCGACCCCTCGGCGATCCTATCGAACATGAGAGGAAGAAGAGGATAAAAAAATAAGAGGAAGAAGAAAAAAAAGAGGAGAAGAAAGAATAGAGGAGATCTTCTCCTCTATTCTTTCTTCTCCTCTTATTTTTCTTCTTCTTCCTCTTTTTTTTATCGGGAACGAGGGTCGTCGAGGGACATAGATGTAGTGTCGTTGTTGTCGATATATACCCCCTCCTGATAGCTTACTATGATTAGGTAGCTAGTTCTACGTTTGGCACTAATATATCCTTCTGTCATGTTTGAATAATAATTGCCATGTTGTAAATATTTGTAGAAACTATGGACACCGCCCTAGACGAAGTAACAAAAGAAGCGTTCTTGAGGGACATAATCGCAGAAGGAAGTGATGCCATCTCGTTGTTTCTCAATGAAACCGATGGTCTGGAAGGAGAGGGTGAACAAGCTGGCTACGGTGACCTAATGCCGGTGCAAGAAGAAGAACATGAGGACGGCTCCGGTGACCCAATGCCGGTGCAAGGAGACCGTGATGACGGCTCCGGTGACCGAACCAAGTCCGGCCAGGTATATATATTAGTTAAGCCTATGCTGACTAGCTGATTGATGCATTCATTGTTTTGGTATGTACACATATTAATTAAGTCTTTGTTCTTTTTTCTAGCCCTCCGGATCGAGCACAACTTCGGTAAAGAGACGAGGCCCGAAGAAAAAGTTGAGCTCAGATGAAAAGTTTGAGATCATAGCAATCGCGCCCGACGGCCAACCTATTGAACCCCTCCGGACAAAGAGCGCATTTGTTGCTCACTGCGGGGTTCTGGTTAGGGACAAGATCCCGATAAGCATCCAGCAATGGTTTAAGCCGGCTACAGAAGACCCTGAGGTCTCTTATGTCAATGATATGAAGAAAAATGATCTTTGGACTGAGCTGAAGTCAAATTTCACCCTACCGCCTGAGGATAATCCAGAGAACCCAGTTAAAGAGAAATTAATCAAGTCTTTTGCTCTGAAGAGGATGGCAGAACTATTCAGGAGGTGGAAGAAAGAGCTGAATAAGTTTGTCGAAAATAATGAGACACCAGAATTCAAGGGCAGATATGAGAAGATCAGAGATCACTGGCCCGCATTTGTGGCCCACAAGACATCGGAAAAGAGTAAGAAGATGTCGGCGACAAACAAGCAAAATGCTGCGAAGAAGAAGCTTCACCATCGCACGGGGTCAGGTGGCTATCTCGTAGCCCGGCCTAAGCGGTCCAAGACTGAGAATGATCTGGTTCATAAAGGGATCGAACCAGAGACAATTAACTGGCCAGACCGTTGCCGGACTTGGTTCTTCGGGGCTGGCGGAATACTGGACCCTGTAACAGGGAAGTGCATTTGGACGAACGATCAAACAGACATACCAGTGAGTAAGCTTAAGCAGTATATCGAAGCAGCGTAGGAAGGGACGTTCTTTCCAGACAGAGAGAACGACGAGCTCACAATGGCCCTCGGGAATCCTGAGCACCCTGGACGGACACGAGGCACGCCAGGCTCCATTCCGTGGAAGGTTGGGTTTCTGGACGCAGGCGGTTAAAAATCCCATGAGAGGAGGAAAAAAGTGCAGCAGACCCAAATGCAGGCGCTGAAAGCAAGGGTAGACGCGATAGAGGAACGAGAAGCAAATCGCAGCAAACGTACTGCCGAAGCCTCCCCCGAAGCTACCCCGCCATCTCAGTGCAGAAGCAGCGTGGCTTCCACCGAGCTGCTTCAGCCGGAGCATGCCTTGACGGCTCCTGCCAGCTATCCCGTGGATGCTATAACAGAGTCTCAGAATTGCCACCTTATGACGCAATGGATGAATTTGAAGGTCAAGGCGGCTGTTGGCTCTGTTTTTCCTACTGAACCCGGCGCAACTTTTCACTGCCGGCCGATTCCAGAAGGATATGCTAGGGTGATGGTGGATGAGATAACGGAGGGATTTGAGGACCTCCAGCTTGACCACCCTACCGGTGAAGGGGAGACTCGGCTGGGGTCTGCTCTAAAGACTCCATGCCTATGGCGGAAGGAGCTCATCAACCTTCCGAACTGGACGCCACCGCCTCCTCCTCATCCTCCGGCGAGTCAGGGCACTCCGCCTCCACCGCCTCCTCCTCCGGCGAGTGACGATCAGGGCCCTCGGCCGGCTCCTTCTCCGGCGCGTGGCAGCACTCCGCCTCCTTCTCCGCCTGCGCCGACGCGCCTGAGCAGCCAGCCTCCTCCTTCTCCGCCTCTTCAGCAAGGGCGGAAGAGACCTGCCGCCGCTCCAGCTGCTCCGGCGCATCGTAGTCCTTCTCCTCCGCCTCTTAAGAAAGAAAAGAAGACAACCGCTACGTCTGCTCGGTCGGCGTCTAGCAGTACAACCAGAGGCGGGAGGACATACAAATTCGGTCCTTCTCTGAAGACTCCAGAGAAGTTACCATACGAGAGGACCCAGGAGGAGAACGCCGAGATCGCGCGAGAAGAAGTGAAGAAATTCTTTGAAGGGGTGAAAGCAAAGAAACATCCACCTCTGGAGGAGAAGGTAGATCGAGTGAAAGTGAAGCGCACTCTGGCTGCCCTGACAAAACCACCGAAGTCTGATCCGCCGAAAGGAAACTATGACCGCATTATTGGAAAGGAATTTGCCGAAGCGGAGCGGTCGGGAAGTACTGTCAGTGATCAAAGGCTGAAAGAACGACGAGCTGGGAAACAAATTGCCCAGCTCGGCGAACAAGAGAAGCAATCGTGCCCCCCGCTCAAGGTGCCTAGCCACAACATCGATAATGATTCGAGGATGGTGCCCGGTTATAGCAATCTTGCAGATTACCTGCCCGACGAAGTACATTATGAACCCATGGAGGTGCAGATACAAAGATACGAGTACGGGAAGCCTCTCGTCAAAGATGAAAGATCTCTATCAACGATGATGCGAAGATTGCATGATTGGTACTTGAAAATCTGCAGAGACTCTGGGGGGAGGAGTACTTTGTATGTGAAAGTTAAAAAGGAGCATGACCTCATTGGAATTGATCTGTTGCCTGTTCCATTTGAGGAGTTCTATCAGTTTTTCAATCAATTGGCCCTCGATAAAACAACGGTCGCCTGCTACTGTCTGTAAGTAGTACTACTTCTGTCATTAAGTTTCTCTATATAGCTTAGCTCTTTCATTGCATGTATTTATAATCATCCTCACTATATTATGCAGATTGAAGATCGCCGAATTGAAGAAAAGACAAGTCGGTGATATTGGGTTCATTAACACATATCTCATAGATGCAACTCAGGTTAAACTTCATGCCGCAGCTACCAAGGCCAGCTTGCTACGATCGTTCGTAATAAATCAAAACAAAGATATAATACTCTTTCCTTACAACTTCAGGTGAGTGTTACTGTCTTGTGCGTATTTGGTTTCCCTTATATATTAGTCAAGGTTATAGTAATGTAATTCATGAGTTATGCATGTGTGTGCAGTTTCCACTTTATTCTCCTAGAGATTAAGCTTGAGCAGGGAGTAGTAACCGTCTTGGACTCTAAACGAAGAGATCCCAAGGAGTATGCGGACATGACTGAAATCCTCAAGAAGTAAGTTAAATCGATCATTATCCACCATATCAGCAACTTTGTTCATTTCTTGATATCAAGTAATTGTTTTCTTTGTCCGGCAGGGTTTGGAGAAAATTCACCAAAACAGTTCCGGGACTGCCGAAGGAGCTGGAATTTAGACACCCGAAAGTAAGTACTATAGTAGCATGTTCCACGCATCTCCTAGTGATTCAAGCGCTAGTTTCATCAATACCATTTAGCATTCTTGCTTATCAGTTTGATTGACCTCTATTTCTTGTAAAGTGGTTGTGGCAGGAACAAGGGAATGATTTCTGTGGATACTACATCTGCGAGTCCATCCGCCACACGACCTGTGAGCGGGGCGGGTACTCTAACGAACAATATGAATTACGTAAATAACAACATTCACAATTTTATTTTATTACCATCATTTGTGTTGAGTTTCATTCATTCATATATATATGTATTGACCCCCTTCTCAAATTAGATGTTTCGGAAGCGGGATGAACTCCTAGCACCAGCTCGCATGCGAGCAATTCAAGAGGAATTGGCGGCATTCTTTCTTGACCACGTGATCCCTGAAGACGGAGAATTCTATGTGGACCCTGAGTCCGTATGATTATATTTGTAAGAGATAATTATTGTATATATGTAGCCGGTAGTGTCAGATAGATATACGAGAACTTGTTGTTCGACCAATCTCTCGGAGAAGGAGAGGTGGTCGATATCACTTCTCTCTGTATATATGCATATATGTTCATGACGATCTTCTGTTTCCTTCGTTTGCTTACTAGCTAGCTAGCGTGTCTAGTCCTCTCTATATACGTATGTATAGTACGTAGCGTCGACCAAGCACGGACATAACAGAGGACACTTCTCTCTATTAATTATAACTAGCTAACACAATATATGAAACACCTAAATTAACCCCCCAAAACCCCCAACCCCCCCCCCCCCCTTTCAAAAAAAACAAAAACCCCAGCCATAGAAGTGCTGACGCGTGGATGCCTATTGGTCCCGGTTGATGCCACCAACCGGGACCAAAGGGTCTCCTGACTGGGCTCTGCGCACTGCCCACGTGGAGGGCCTTTAGTCCCGGTTCTGGATTGAACCGGGACTAAAGGGGGGAGGTATTAGTACCAACACTTTAGTCCCGGTTCCGGAACCGGGACTAAAGGCCCTTATGAACCGGGACTATAGGCCCTTTTTCTACCAGTGTGACTAGCTCGTTAATCGAAGATGGTTATGTTTCCTAACGGGATCACATCATTAGGAGAATGATGTGATTGGCATGACCCATTCCATTAGCTTAGCACCCGATCGTTTAGTATGTTGCTATTGCTTTCTTCATGACTTATACATGTCCCTATGACTATGAGATTATGCAACTCCCGTTTGCCGGAGGAACACTTTGTGTGCTACCAAACGTCACAACGTAACTGGGTGATTATAAAGGAGCTCTACAGGTGTCTCCAAAGGTACATGTTGGGTTGGCGTATTTCGAGATTAGGATTTGTCACTCCGATTGTCAGAGAGGTATCTCTGGGCCCTCTCGGTAATGCACCTCACATAAGCCTTGCAAGCATTGCAACTAATGAGTTAGTTGTGTGATGATGTATTACGGAACGAGTAAAGAGACTTGCCGGTAATGAGATTGAACTAGGTATTAAGATACCAACGATCGAATCTCGGGCAAGTAGCATACCGATGCCAAAGGGAACAACGTATGTTGTTATGTGGTCTGACCGATAAAGATCTTCGTAGAATATGTAGGAGCCAATATGGACATCCAGGTCCCGCTATTGGTTATTTACCGGAGACGTCTCTCGATCATGTCTACATTGTTCTCGAACCCGTAGGGTCCGCATGCTTAAGGTTTCGATGACAGTTATATTATGAGTTTAAGAGTTTTGATGTACCGAAGGAGTTCGGAGTCCCGGATGAGATCAGGGACATGACGAGGAGTCTCGAAATGGTCGAGACGTAAAGATTGATATATTGGACGACTATATTCGGACATCGGAAAGGTTCCGAGTGATTCGGGTATTTTTCGGAGTACCGGGTAGTTACGGGAGAAGCAATGGGCCTTGATGGGCTTTAGTGGGAAGAGGAGAAAGGGCCAAGGGGCTGCTGCGCCCCCCCTCCCCTCTAGTCCGAATTGGACTAGGGAAAAGGGGGCCGGCCACCTCTCCTTCTCCTCCACTTCCTTCTCCCTTCCTCCCCTCTTGGTGGACTCCTACTAGGACTTGGAGTCCTAGTAGGACTCCACATCCTGGCCGCACCTAGCCTTGGCCGGCCTCTTCCTCCTCCATCCTTTATATACTGAGGCAAGGGGCACCACACAGACACAAGTTGATCCACGTGACCTTATTCTTAGCCGTGTGCGGCGCCCCCAGCCACCATAGTCCTCGATAATATTGTAGCGGTGCTTAGGCGAAGCCCTGCAGCAGTAGTACATCAAGATCGTCACCACGCCGTCGTGCTGACGGAACTCTTCCCCGACACTTTGCTGGATCGGAGTCCGGGGATCGTCATCGAGCTGAACATGTGCTAAAACTCGGAGGTGCCGTAGTTTCGGTGCTTGATCGGTCGGGCCGTGAAGACGTACGACTACATCAACCAAACGCTTCCGTTGTCAATCTACCAAGGGTACGTAGATCACACTCTCCTCTCATTGCTATGCATCACCATGATCTTGCGTGTGCGTAGGAAATTTTTTGAAATTACTACGTTCCCCAACAGTGGCATCCGAGCCTAGGTTTTTATGGTTTGATGTTATATGCACGAGTAGAACACAAGTGAGTTGTGGGCGATATAAGTCATACTGCTTACCAGCATGTCATACTTTGGTTCGGCGGTATTGTTGGATGAAGCGGCCCGGACCGACATTACGCGTACGCTTACGCGAGACCGGTTCTCCCGACGTGCTTTGCACAAAGGTGGCTAGCGGGTGACAGTTTCTCCAACTTTAGTTGAACCGAGTGTGGCTACACCCGGTCCTTGCGAAGGTTAAAACAGCACCAACTTGACAAACTATCGTTGTTGTTTTGATGCGTAGGTAAGATTGGTTCTTGCTTAAGCCCGTAGCAGCCACGTAAAACTTGCAACAACAAAGTAGAGGACGTCTAACTTGTTTTTGCAGGGGCATGTTGTGATGTGATATGGTCAAAACATGATGAGATATAAGTTGTTGTATGAGATGATCATGTTTTGTTAAAGTTATCAGCAACTGGCAAAAGCCTTATGGTTGTCTCTTTATTGCATAAGATGCAAGCGCCAAATAATTGCTTTACTTTATCACTATGCGATAGCAATAGTTGCAAGAGCAATAGTTGGCGAGACAACCGTGTGACGACACATTGATATAGATCAAGATGATGGAGATCATGGTGTCATGCCGGTGACGATAGAGATCATGACAGTACTTTGGAGATGGAGATCAAAGGCGCAAGATGATGATGGCCATATCATGTCACATATTTTGATTGCATATGATGTTTATCTTTTATACATCTTATTTTGCTTAGTTTGACGGTAGCATTTTAAGATGATCTCTCACTAATTATCAAGAAGTGTTCTCCCTGAGTATGCACCGTTGCAAAAGTTCTTCGTGCTGAGACACCACGTGATGATCGGGTGTGATAGGCTCTACGTTCAAATACAACTGGTGCAAAAAAGTTGCACACGCGGAATACTCAGGTTATACTTGACGAGCCAAGCATATACAGATATGGCCTCGGAACACGGAGACCGAAAGGTCGAGCATGAATCATATAGTAGATATGATCAACATAGTGATGTTCACCAATGAAACTACTCCATCTCACGTGATGATCGGACATGGTTTAGTTGATTTGGATCACGTGATCACTTAGAGGATTAGAGGGATGTCTATCTAAGTGGGAGTTCTTAAGTAATATGATTAAATTGAACTTAAATTTATCATGAACTTAGTCCTGGTAGTATTTTGCAAATCATGTTGTAGATCAATAGCTCGCGTTGTTGCTTCCCTGTGTTTATTTTGATATGTTCCTAGAGAAAATTGTGTTGAAAGATGTTAGTAGCAAAGATGCGGATTGGATCCGTGATATGAGGTTTATCCTCATTGCTGCACAGAAGAATTATGTGCTTGATGCACCGCTAGGTGACGGACCTATTGCAGGAGCAGATGCAGATGTTATGAACATTTGGCTAGCTCAATATGATGACTACTTGATAGTTTAGTGCACCATGCTTAATGGCTTAGAATCGGGACTTCAAAGATGTTTTGAACGTCATGGAGCATATGAGATGTTCCAGGAGTTGAAGTTAATATTTCAAGCAAATACCCGAGTTGAGAGATATGAAGTCTCCAACAAGTTCTATAGCCAAAAGATGGAGGAGAATCGCTCAACTAGTGAGCATGTGCTCAGATTGTCTGAGTACTACAATCGCTTGAATCAAGTGGGAGTTAATCTTCCAGATAAGATAGTGATTGACAGAATTCTCTAGTCACCCTCACCAAGTTAGTAGAACTTCATGATGAACTATGATATGCAAGGGATAACGAAAACGATTCCCAAGCTCTTCGTAATGCGGAAATTGATGAAGGTAGAAATCGAGAAAAACATCAAGTGTTGATGGTAGACAAGACCACTAGTTTCAAGAAAAGGGCAGAGGGAAGAAGGGGAACTTCAAAAAGAACAGCAAGCAAGTTGCTGCTCAAGTGAAGAAGCCCAAGTCTGATCCTAAGCCTGAGACTAAGTGCTTCTACTGCAAAAGGGACTGGTCACTGGAAGCGGAACTACCCCAAGTGATTGGCAGATAAGAAGGATGGCAAAGTGAACATAAGTATATTTGATATACATGTTATTGAAGTGTACTTTACTAGTGTTTATAGCAACCCCTCAGTATTTGATACTAGTTCAGTTGCTGAGATTAGTAACTCGAAACGGGAGTTGCAGAATAAACAGAGACTAGTTAAGGGTGAAGTGACGATGTGTGTTGGAAGTGGTTCCAAGATTGATATGATCATCATCGCACACTCCCTATACTTTCGGGATTAGTGTTGAACCTGAATAAGTGTTATTTGGTGTTTACGTTGAGCATGAATATGATTTGATCATGTTTATTGTAATACGGTTATTCATTTAAGTAAGAGAATAAATTGTTGTTCTGTTTACATGAATAAAACCTTATATGGTTACACACCCAATGAAAATAGTTCGTTGGATCTCGATCGTAGTGATACACATAATCACAATATTGAAACCAAAACATGCAAAGTTAATAATGATAGTGCAACTTATTTGTAGCACTGCCGTTTAGGTCATATTGGTGTAAAGCGCATGAAGAAACTCCATGCTGATGGGCTTTTGGAATCACTTGATTATGAATCAGTTGATGCTTGCGAACCATGCCTCATGGGCAAGATGACTAAGACTCTATTCTTCGGAACAATGGAGCGAGCAACAGATTTGTTGGAAATCATACATACTGATGTATGTGGTCCGATGAATATTGAGGCTCGCGATAGGTATCATTATTTTCTGATCTTCACAGATGATTTGAGCAGATATGAGTATATCTACTTCATGAAACAAAGGCCTAAAACATTTGAAAAGTTCAAAGAATTTCAGAGTGAAGTGGAGAATCATCGTAACAAAAATGAAAGTTTCTACGATATGATCGCAGAAGTAAAATATTTGAGTTACGAGTTTGGTCTTCAATTAAAACAATGTGGAATAGTTTCACAAACTCATGCCACCTGGAACACCACAGCATAATGGTGTGTCCGAATGTCATAACCGTACTTTATTAGATATGGTGCGATCTATGATGTCTCTTACCGATCTACCACTATCGTTTTGGGGTTATGCATTAGAGACAGCTGCATTCACGTTAAATAGGGCACCATCTAAATCCGTTGAGACGACACAATCTGAACTGTGGTTTGGCAAGAAACCAAAGTTGTTGTTTCTTAAAGTTTGGGGTTGCGATGCTTATATGAAAAAGTTTCATCCTGATAAGCTCAAACTCAAATCGGAGAAGAGCGTCTTCATAGGATACCCAAAAGAAAATGTTGGGTACACCTTCTATCATAGATCCGAAGGCAAGATATTCGTTGCTTAGAATGGATCCTTTCCAGAGAAGGAGTTTCTCTCGAAAGAAGTGAGTGGGAGGAAAGTAGAACTTGATAAGGTAATTGTACCTTCTCTCTTATTGGAAAGTAGTTCATCACAGAAATCTGTTCCTGTGGCTACTACACCAATTAGTGAGGAAGCTAATGATGATGATCATGTAACTTCAGATCAAGTTACTACCGAATCTCGTAGGTAAACCAGAGTAAGATCCGCACCAGAGTGGTACGGTAATCCTGTTCTGGAGGTCATGCTACTTGACCATGACGAACCTACGAACTATGAAGAAGCGATGGTGAGCCCAGATTCCGCAAAATGGCTTGAGGCCATGAAATCTGAGATGGGATCCATATATGAGAACAAAGTATGGACTTTGGTTGACTTGCCCGATGATTGGCAAGCAATTGAGAATAAATGGATCTTCAAGAGGAAGACGGACGCTGATAGTAGTGTTACTATCTACAAAGCTAGAATTGTCGCAAAAGGTTTTCGACAAGTTCAAGGTGTTGACTACGATGAGAGTTTCTCACTCGTATCTATGCTTATGTCTGTCCGAATCATGTTAGCAATTGCCGCATTTTATGAAATCTGGCAAATGGATAAACAAAACTGCATTCCTTAATAGATTTATTAAAGAAGAGTTGTATATGATACAACCAGAAGGTTTTGTCAATCCTAAAGGTGCTAACAAAGTATGCAGGCTCTAGCGATCCATCTATGGACTGGTGCAAGCATCTCGGAGTTGGAATATACGCTTTGATAAGTTGATCAAAGCATATAGTTTTATACAGACTTGCGATGAAGCCTGTATTTACAATAAAGTGAGTGGGAGCACTACAACATTTCTGATAAGTATATGTGAATGACATATTGTTGATCAGGAAATAATGTAGAATTATTCTGTAAAGCATAAAGGAGTGTTTGAAAGGAATTTTTCAAAGAAAGACCTCGGTAAAGCTGCTTACATATTGAGCATCAAGATCTATAGAGATAGATCAAGACGCTTGATAAGTTTTTCAATGAGTACATACCTTGACAAGATTTTGAAGTAGTTCAAAATGGAACAGTCAAAGAAAGTTTCTTGCCTGTGTTACAAGGTGTGAAGTTGAGTAAGACTCAAAACCCGACCACGGCAGAAGATAGAAATAGAATGAAAGTCATTCCCTATGCCTCAGCCATAGGTTCTATAAAGTATGCCATGCTGTGTACCAGATCTATTGTATACCCTACACTGTGTTAAGCAAGGGAGTACAATAGTGATCTAAGAGTAGATCACTGGACAACGGTCAAAATTATCCTTAGTGGAATAAGGAAATATTTCTCAATTATGGAGGTGACAAAAAGGTTCATCGTAAAAAGTTACGTCGATGCAAGTTTTGACACAGATCTGGATGACTCTAAGTCTCGATCTAGATACATATTGAAAGTGGGAGCAATAAGCTAGAGTAGCTCCGCGCAGAGCATTGTTGACATAGAAATTCGCAAAATACTTACGGTTCCGAATGTGGTAGACCCGTTGACTAAAATTATCTCACAAGCAAAACATGATCACACCTTAGTACTTTTTGGGTGTTAATCACATAGCGATGTGAACTAGATTACAGACTCTAGTAAACCCTTTTGGGTGTTGATCACATATCGATGTGAACTATGGGTGTTAATCACATGGTGATGTGAACTATTGCTGTTAAATCACATGGCGATGTGAACTAGATTATTGACTCTAGTGCAAGTGGGAGACTGAAGGAAATATGCCCTAGAGGCAATAATAAAGTTATTATTTATTTCCTTATATCATGATAAATGTTTATTATTCATGCTAGAATTGTATTAACCGGAAACATAATACTTGTGTGAATACATAGACAAACAAAGTGTCACTAGTATGCCTCTACTTGACTAGCTCGTTAATCGAAGATGGTTATGTTTCCTAACCATAAACAAAAGAGTTGTTATTTGATTAACGGGATCACATCATTAGGAGAATGATGTGATTGGCATGACCCATTCCATTAGCTTAGCACCCGATCGTTTAGTATGTTGCTATTGCTTTCTTCATGACTTATACATGTCCCTATGACTATGAGATTATGCAACTCCCGTTTGCCGGAGGAACACTTTGTGTGCTACCAAACATCACAACGTAACTGGGTGATTATAAAGGAGCTCTACAGGTGTCTCCAAAGGTACATGTTGGGTTGGCGTATTTCGAGATTAGGATTTGTCACTCCGATTGTCGGAGAGGTATCTCTGGGCCCTCTCGGTAATGCACATCACATAAGCCTTGCAAGCATTGCAACTAATGAGTTAGTTGTGAGATGATGTATTACGGAACGAGTAAAGAGACTTGCCAGTAACGAGATTGAACTAGGTATTAAGATACCAACGATCGAATCTCGGGCAAGTAACATACCGATGCCAAAGGGAACAACATATGTTGTTATGCGGTCTGACCGATAAAGATCTTCGTAGAGTATGTAGGAGCCAATATGGACATCCAGGTCCCGCTATTGGTTATTGACCGGAGACGTGTCTCAGTCATGTCTACATTGTTCTCAAACCCGTAGGGTCCGCACGCTTAAGGTTTCGATGAAAGTTATATTATGAGTTTAAGAGTTTTGATGTACCGAAGGAGTTCGGAGTCCCGGATGAGATGAGGGACATGACGAGGAGTCTCGAAATGGTCGAGACGTAAAGATTGATATATTGGACGACTATATTCGGACATCGGAAAGGTTCCGAGTGATTCGGGTATTTTTCGGAGTACCGGGTAGTTACGGGAGAAGCAATGGGCCTTGATGGGCTTTAGTGGGAGGAGGAGAAAGGGCCAAGGGGCTGCTGCGCCCCCCTCCCCTCTAGTCCGAATTGGACTAGGGAAAAGGGGGCCGGCCACCTCTCCTTCTCCTCCACTTCCTTCTCCCTTCCTCCCCTCTTGGTGGACTCCTACTAGGACTCGGAGTCCTAGTAGGACTCCACATCCTGGCCGCACCTAGCCTTGGCTGGCCTCCTCCTCTTCCATCCTTTATATACTGAGGCAAGGGGCACCCCAGAGACACAAGTTGATCCACGTGATCTTATTCTTAGCCGTGTGCGGCGCCCCCAGCCACCATGGTCCTCGATAATATTGTAGCGGTGCTTAGGCGAAGCCCTGTAGCAGTAGTACATCAAGATCGTCACCACGCCGTCGTGCTGACGGAACTCTTCCCCGACACTTTGCTGGATCAGAGTCCGGGGATCGTCATCGAGCTGAACGTGTGCTAAAACTCGGAGGTGCCGTAGTTTCGGTGCTTGATCGGTCGGGCCGTGAAGACGTACGACTACATCAACCAAACGCTTTCGTTGTCAATCTACAAAGGGTACGTAGATCACACTCTCCTCTCGTTGCTATGCATCACCATGATCTTGCGTGTGCGTAGGAAATTTTTTGAAATTACTACGTTCCCCAACATGCATCACCATGATCTTGCGTGTGCGTAGGAAATTTTTTGAAATTACTACGTTCCCCAACAGTGGCATCCGAGCCTAGGTTTTATGCATTGATGTTATATGCACGAGTAGAACACAAGTGAGTTGTGGGCGATATAAGTCATACTGCTTACTAGCATGTCATACTTTGGTTCAGTGGTATTGTTGGATGAAGCGGCCCGGACCGACATTACGCGTACACTTACGCGAGACTGGTTCTACCGACGTGCTTTGCACACAGGTGGCTGGCGGGTGTCAGTTTCTCCAACTTTAGTTGAACCAAGTGTGGCTACGCCCGGTCCTTGCGAAGGTTAAAACAGCACCAACTTGACAAACTATCGTTATGGTTTTGATGCGTAGGTAAGAACGGTTCTTGCTAAGCCCGTAGCAGCCACGTAAAACTTGCAACAACAAAGTAGAGGACGTCTAACTTGTTTTTGCAGGGCATGCTGTGATGTGATATGGTCAAGACGTGATGCTATATTTTATTGTATGAGATGATCACGTTTTGTAACCGAGTTATCGGCAACTGGCAGGAGCCATATGGTTGTCGCTTTATTGTATGCAATGCAATCGCCCTGTAATGCTTTACTTTATCACTAAGCGGTAGCTATAGTCGTAGAAGCATAAGATTGGCGAGACGACAACGATACTATGATGGAGATCAAGGTGTCATGCCGGTGACGATGGCAATCATGGAGGTGCTTTGGAGATGGAGATCACAAGCACAAGATGATGATGGCCATATCATATCACTTATATTGATTTCATGTGATGTTTATCTTTTATGCATCTTATCTTGCTTTGATTGACGGTAGCATTATAAGATGATCTCTCACTAAATTTCAAGATAAAAGTGTTCTCCCTGAGTATGCACCGTTGCCAAAGTTCGTCGTGCCCAGACACCACGTGATGATCGGGTGTGATAAGCTCTACATCCATCTACAACGGGTGCAAGCCACTTTTGCACACGCAGAATACTCAGGTTAAACTTGACGAGCCTAGCATATGCAGATATGGCCTCGGAACACTGAGACCGAAAGGTCGAGCGTGAATCATATAGTAGATATGATCAACATAAAGATGTTCACCATTGAAAGCTACTCCATTTCACGTGATGATCGGTTATGGTTTAGTTGATTTGGATCACGTGATCACTTAGAGGATTAGAGGGATGTCTATCTAAGTGGGAGTTCTTAAGTAATATGATTAATTGAACTTAAATTTATCATGAACTTAGTACCTGATAGTATCTTGCTTTTCTATGTTGATTGTAGATAGATAGCCCGTGCTGTTGTTCCGTTGAATTTTAATGTGTTCCTTGAGAAATCAAAGTTGAAAGATGACGGTAGCAATTACACGGACTGGGTCCGTAACTTGAGGATTATCCTCATTGCTGCACAAAAAAGTTACGTCCTGGAAGCACCGCTGGGTGCCAGGCCTGCTGCTGATGCAACTGACGACGTTTAGAACGTCTGGCAGAGCAAAGCTGATGACTACTCGATAGTTCAATGTGCCATGCTTTACGGCTTAGAACCGGGACTTCAACGACGTTTTGAACGTCATGGGGCATATGAGATGTTCCAGGAGTTGAAGTTAATATTCCAGAAGAATGCCCGGATTGAGAGATATGAAGTCTCCAATAAGTTCTATAGCTGCAAGATGGAGGAGAATAGTTCTGTCAGTGAGCATATACTCAAGATGTCTGGGTATTGTAATCACTTGATTCAACTGGGAGTTACTCTTTCGGATGATAGCGTCATTGACAGAATTCTCCAATCACTTCCACCTAGCTACAAGAGCTTCGTGATGAACTATAATATGCAAGGGATGGATAAGACAATTCCCGAGCTCTTCGTAATGCTAAAGGCTGCGGAGGTAGAAATCAAGAAGGAGCATCAAGTGTTGATGGTCAACAAGACCACTAGTTTCAAGAAAAAGGGCAAAGGGAAGAAGAAGGGGAACTTCAAGAAGAACAACAAGCAAGTTGCTGCTCAGGAGAAGAAACCCAAGTCTGGACCTAAGCCTGAAACTGAGTGCTTCTACTGCAAGCAGACTGGTCACTGGAAGCGAAACTGCCCCAAGTGTTTGGCGGATAAGAAGCATGGCAAGGTGAACAAAGGTATATGTGATATACATGTTATTGACGTGTACCTTACTAGAGCTCGCAGTAGCACCTGGGTATTTGATACTGGTTCTGTTGCTAATATTTGCAACTCGAAACAGGGACTACGGATTAAGCGAACACTGGCAAAGGACGAGGTGACGATGCGCGTGGGAAATGGTTCCAAAGTCGATGTGATCGCGGTCGGCACGCAACCTCTACATCTACCTTCGGGATTAGTATTAGACCTAAATAATTGTTATTTGGTGCCAGCGTTGAGCATGAACATTATATCTGGATCTTGTTTGATGCGAGACGGTTATTCATTTAAATCATAGAATAATGGTTGTTCTATTTATATGAGTAATATCTTTTATGGTCATGCACCCTTGAAGAGTGGTCTATTTTTGATGAATCTCGATAGTAGTGATACACATATTCATAATGTTGAAACCAAAAGTTGCAGAGTTGATAATGATAGTGCAACTTATTTGTGGCACTGTCGTTTAGGTCATATCGGTGTAAAGCGCATGAAGAAACTCCATACTGATGGACTTTTGGAACCACTTAATTATGAATCACTTGGTACTTGCGAACCGTGCCTCATGGGAAAGATGACTAAAACGCCGTTCTCCGGTACTATGAAGAGAGCAACAGATGTGTTGGAAATCATACATACAGATGTATGTGGTCCGATGAATGTTGAGGCTCATGGCGGATATCGTTATTTTCTCACCTTCACAGATGATTTAAGCAGATATCGGCATATCTACTTAATGAAGCATAAGTCTGAAACGTTTGAAAAGTTCAAACAATTTCAGAGTGAAGTTGAAAATCATCGTAACAAGAAAATAAAGTTTCTATGATCTGATCGTGGAGGAGAATATTTGAGTTACGAGTTTGGTCTACATTTGAAACAATGCGGAATAGTTTCGCAACTCACGCCACCCGGAACACCACAGCATAATGGTGTGTCCGAACGTCGTAATCGTACTTTACTTGATATGGTGCGATCTATGATGTCTCTTACAGATTTACCGCTATCGTTTTGGGGTTATGCTTTAGAGACGGCCGCATTCACGTTAAATAGGGCACCATCAAAATCCGTTGAGACGACACCTTGTGAATTGTGGTTTGGCAAGAAACCAAAGATGTCGTTTCTTAAAGTTTGGGGCTGTGATGCTTATGTGAAAAAGCTTCAACCTGATAAGCTCGAACCCAAATTGGAGAAATGTGTCTTCATAGGATACCCAAAGGAGACTGTTGGGTACACCTTCTATCACAGATCCGAAGGCAAGACATTCGTTGCTAAGAATGGATCCTTTTTAGAGAAGGAGTTTCTCTCGAAAGAAGTGAGTGGGAGGAAAGTAGAACTTGATGAGGTAATTGTACCTGCTCCCTTTTTGGAAAGTAGTACATCACAGAAACCGGTTTCTGTGACACCTAAACCAATTAGTGAGGAAGTCAATGATGATGATCATAGAACTTCAAGTTGCTAGTGAACCTCGTAGATCAAACAGAGTAAGATCCGCACCAGAGTGGTACGGTAATTCTATTCTGGAAGTCATGCTACTAGATCATGATGAACCTACGAACTATGAAGAAGCGATGGTGAGCCCAGATTCCGCAAAATGGCTTGAAGCCATGAAATCTGAGATGGGATCCATATATGAGAACAAAGTGTGTACTTTGGTTGACTTGCCCGATGATCGGCAAACAATTGAGAATAAATGGATCTTCAAGAAGAAGACTGACGCTGACGGTAATGTTACTGTCTACAAAGCTCGACTTGTTGCAAAAGATTTTCGACAAGTTCAAGAGATTGACTACGATGAGACCTTCTCACCCGTAGCGATGCTTAAGTCTGTCCGAATCATGTTAGCAATTGCCGCATTTTATGATTATGAAATTTGGCAAATGGATGTCAAAACTGCATTCCTGAATGGATTTCTGGAAGAAGAGTTGTATATGATGCAACCAGAAGGTTTTGTCGATCCAAAGGGAGCTAACAAAGTGTGCAAGCTCCAGCGATCCATTTATGGACTGGTGCAAGCCTCTCGGAGTTGGAATAAATGCTTTGATAGTTTGATCAAAGCATTTGGTTTTATACAGACTTTTGGAGAAGTCTGTATTTACAAGAAAGTGAGTGGGAGCTCTGTAGCATTTCTGATATTATATGTGGATGACATATTACTGATTGGAAATGATATAGAATTTCCAGATAGCATAAAGGGATACTTGAATAAGAGTTTTTCAATGAAAGACCTCGATGAAGCTGCTTACATATTGGGCATTAAGATCTATAGAGATAGATCAAGACGCTTAATTGGACTTTCACAAAGCACATACCTTGATAAAGTTTTGAAGAAGTTCAAAATGGATCAAGCAAAGAAAGGGTTCTTGCCTGTGTTACAAGGTGTGAAGTTGAGTAAGACTCAATGCCCGACCACTGCAGAAGATAGAGAGAAAATGAAAGATGTTCCCTATGCTTCAGCTATAGGCTCTATCATGTATGCAATGCTGTGTACCAGACCTGATGTGTGCCTTGCTATAAGTCTAGCAGGGAGGTACCAAAGTAATCCATGAGTGGATCACTGGACAGCGGTCAAGAACATCCTGAAGTACCTGAAAAGGACTAAGGATATGTTTCTCATTTATGGAGGTGACAAAGAACTCATCGTAAATGGTTACGTTGATGCAATCTTTGACACTGATCCGGATGATTCTAAATCGCAAACCGGATACGTGTTTACATTAAACGGTGGAGCTGTCAGTTGGTGCAGTTCTAAACAAAGCGTCGTGGCGGGATCTACGTGTGAAGCGGAGTACATAGCTGCTTCAGAAGCAGCAAATGAAGGTGTCTGGATGAAGGAGTTCATATCCGATCTAGGTGTCATACCTAGTGCATCGGGTCCAATGAAAATCTTTTGTGACAATACTGGAGCAATTGCCTTAGCGAAGGAATCCAGATTTCACAAGAGAACCAAGCACATCAAGAGACGCTTCAATTCCATCCGAGATCTAGTCCAGGTGGGAGACATAGAAATTTGCAAGATACATACGCATCTGAATGTTGTAGACCCGTTGACTAAGCCTCTTCCACGAGCAAAACATGATCAGCACTAAGGCTCCATGGGTGTTAGAATCATTACTGTGTAATCTAGATTATTGACTCTAGTGCAAGTGGGAGACTGAAGGAAATATGCCCTAGAGGCAATAATAAAGTTATTATTTATTTCCTTATATCATGATAAATGTTTATTATTCATGCTAGAATTGTATTAATCGGAAACATAATACATGTGTGAATACATAGACAAACAGAGTGTCACTAGTATGCCTCTACTTGACTAGCTCGTCGATCAAAGATGGTTAAGTTTCCTAGCCATAGACATGAGTTGTCATTTGATTAACGGGATCACATCATTAGGAGAATGATGTGATTGACATGACCCATTCCGTTAGCTTAGCACCCGATCGTTTAGTATGTTGCTATTGCTTTTTCTTCATGACTTATACATGTTCCTATGACTATGAGATTATGCAACTCCCGTTTACCGGAGGAACACTTTGTGTGCTACCAAACGTCACAACGTAACTGGGTGATTATAAAGGTGCTCTACAGGTGTCTCCGAAGGTACCTGTTGGGTTGGCGTATTTCGAGATTAGGATTTGTCACTCCGAATGTCGGAGAGGTATCTCTGGGCCCTCTCGGTAATGCACATCACCTAAGCCTTGCAAGCATTGCAACTAATGAGTTAGTTGCGGGATGATGTATTACGGAACGAGTAAAGAGACTTGCCGGTAACGAGATTGAACTAGGTATTGAGATACCGACGATCGAATCTCGGGCAAGTAACATACCGATGACAAATGGAACAACGTATGTTGTTATGCGGTCTGACCGATAAAGATATTCATAGAATATGTAGGAGCCAATATGAGCATCCAAGTTCCGCTATTGGTTATTGACCGGAGACGTGTCTCGATCATGTCTACATTGTTCTCGAACCCGTAGGGTCCGCACGCTTAAGGTTTCGATGACATTTATATTATGAGTTTATAAGTTTTGATGTACCGAAGGTTGTTCAGAGTCCCGGATGTGATAACGGACATGACGAAGAGTCTCGAAATGGTCGATACATAAAGATCGATATATTGGACGGCTATATTCGGACACCGGAAGTGTTCCGGGTGATTTCGGAGAAAACCGGAGTGCCGGAGGGTTACCGGACCCCCCCCCCCCCCGGGGAAGTATTGGGCCTTAGTGGGCCTGAGGGGAGAGAGAGGGCAGCAGCCCAGGAGGTGGCGCGCCCCCTCCCATGGGGAGTCCGAATTGGACTAGGGGAGGGGGCGCGGCCCCTCTTTCCCTCTCCCTCTCCCTCTCTTTCCTTCCCCCTTCTCTCTTCCTAGTTGGACTAGGAAAGGGGAGTCCTACTCCTACTAGGAGGAGGACTCCCCCCCTCCTTGGCGCGCCCCAAGGGCCGGCCAGCCTCCCCCCTTGCTCCTTTATATACGGGGGCAGGGGGGCACCTCTAGACACACAAGTTGATCTTCGTGATCGTTCTCTTAGCCATGTGCGGTGCCCCCCTTCACGATAATCCTCGATAATATTGTAGCGGTGCTTAGGCGAAGCCCTGCGATGGTAGAACATCAAGATCGTCACCACGCCGTCGTGCTGACGGAACTCATCCCCGACACTTTGCTGGATCGGAGTCCGGGGGTCGTCATCGAGCTGAACGTGTGCTAAAACTCGGAGGTGCCGTAGTTTCGGTGCTTGATCGGTCGGGCCGTGAAGACGTACGACTACATCAACCGCGTTGTCATAACACTTCCGCTGTTGGTCTACGAGGGTACGTAGACAACACTCTTCCCTCTCGTTGCTATGCATCACCATGATCTTGCGTGTGTGTAGGAAATTTTTTGAAATTACTACGTTCCCCAACAATATCCTCTTGAGGATCCTATGTGCATGCATGCAATTTTTTCATGAAAGTTAATGTTGATTCATTAATACTTTGGATCATTAGGCAAACAAAGTCACTGCCTGTACCACATGTCATCACAGTTTCTGAACAAAAGTTATTTCTAGTTGTTGGGCAATGGAGCTTGAACGATGTGTGCATGCTGCACGACATGTCAGAACATGAACGCATCTTATACTTCGTTTGATACAGAAACCGCTGGATAACTGTACCTGGCAAAATTCATCCAATATGTGTTATGGTAATATAGTGGTTGGGATCTCAAGACAATTGAACGGTTGAGATTCCAGTGGGATAGCCGCCGTGTGCTCCTAGGCAGCTTTGAAGGAAGTGGCTCTTTTTCCTGGTCGCTAAGAGCATCTCTAGCAGACCCCACATAACACGCGAACCCATATAATTTCAGTGAATATACGGGCTCAACCCAATTTTCTTACCAGAATAAAGCCCGTATGCTTGTCCGGCCCGTAATTTTTTTTTACTGCGGCCAGCAAACCTTACCCCCGAAGCCGTATAACTACGGGTTTACGGGGAAGATACGGGTCGAAGCCCTATCCCCCGCGCAGTCGCCCGCCGCCGCGATTCCCCACTCCCTCTGTCGCATTTCTCGCCGCCGGTGAGCCTAGTTTCGCCTCCAACCGCCACGTGGGGCCGTATGTGGAGCTCTGTCTGCAGCTCCAGTCGGGGCGACAACCCCGAGCGCGAATGATGTGTCTGCGCGGACGGCGTGAGGAAGCGCGCCGCCAAGAAGTGGACCAACAAAGGCCTCGAACTGCCGGCAAGGTTCCTCCGCCGCGAGACGGAGGAGTACTACCGCCGGCACGGGCGGATGCCCTCCTCGACCGCGGGCTCTTCCTCTGCCGCGTGGCTCACCTCTGATGCGGTGCTTCTCCACAGTTTTGGTTGAAACTTTCAGTTTGGTAACAGAAATAAACAGGAATGGCCTGGGCACTCATTCCAGCACAGCTTATAATTGTACGATTTTTGTGCTCACCCAAGAAATATCATGATATGTGGTAGAACTTAGATTTATACCTTAGAAACACACCAGGTAACCAGTTCGCTTAGCGTTCAGAAATTTTGACCTTTAGCTTGCTTGTTGCTAGCGATCTGCATTGTTTTGACAGCTTTTTGCTGCAATACTTGATCTCCAGCTCTTCCAGAGAGGGTGGCAGACCCTCCTTCGGCAGCTGTGCAATGCGATCACAACATTCGATCTCCAATGTCTTGAGGGACGGAAGGCTGTGCAGCCCCGCCGGAAGTTCTGCGAGATCATCACAATAACATAAAACTAGTTTCTCCGGCGAAAGTGGGAGGCCCTCCTTCGGCAGTCGTGAAATGTGATTACAATTGTAGATCATCAATGTTTTGAGAGATGGAAGGCTGTGCAGCCCCGCTGGAAGATTCACGAGGTCATCACAATGGATAAATTGGAGATCTTGCAGGGACCTATGGAGCAGAAACGCTCTCTCTTGCTCATCTGTTAGTCTCTCCTCTTCCAAACGACATAGTTCTAGTCGTTGGAGGCAGGTGAGGCCCTTGTAGAATGATGTCATAAGGCGAGATGGATCATCGATAGTAAGACTTTCCAATCTAGGGAAAATTCCATCTATTATCTCATAACTGTCTCCAGCCGTTGTAAGTGCCTCGATAGGGGATCTGACTACTCTCAAACACCTGAGGTTCATGGTAGATCGCAAGCCTTCTAGTGTGAGGAGCGAGTTACAGTAGGAAATTCTCAAAACTTCCAGCAGCATGAAGGATTCCAGCTGTAGAAATTCCAAACTTGAGTTCTCATATAATGCCAAAGACCGGAGGGTTCTATGTGACTCCATGCCGTGTAATGCTGTGAGCGATTTGCATGATCCAATTGTCAAATCCTCTAAAGACGTGCAGGAGTGCAGTGTTAGAGAATTCAAACTTTGGCTACAACGTACTTCTAAATCTTTGAGGCAAGTATGGTTATTCGGAAAGCAGGGCTGCAGGGTTTCCTGGGAATACTCTTCGGGTGCATAGAGGCCTGGGCTGGCCTCTGGATGAACTGGTGTCCCTGCGATCGACGAGCCGTTGGGATGACTGTCATATGGTGCTCCATCTTACCTCCCATACTTGTCGCGGGCATCAGAGGTTTTGCTTCCTCCATCCCGAAGTAGTTCCCATCACATTTTTAGTATTTATGTTGTAACTTCTCTAATTTTGAGTGGTGTATGAATCAAATACTTTAATCTTATTCCTAGACTTTGTTTGAATATGCATTTTTGTGTGCTTTTTTTCAAGGAGAACTTATATGCACTAGTGCAGAACCGGGATTTAGTCCCGGTTCGTAAAGGCCTTTAGTGCCGGTTCCATAACCGGCACTAAAGGGTGGGCACTAAAGGCCCCCCCCCCTTTAGTACCGGTTCGGCACAAACCGGCGCTAAAGTGCCACCACGTGGCACGAGCCAGGCCACGGGTGCGGTAGATCATTAGTACCGGTTGGTAACACCAACCGGTACTAAATGTTTGTGGGTTTTGATTTTATTTTCTATTTTTCCTTTAAATTCGTGTTATCAATTTAATTTAGGATTATTTTACGTTATAATGAGTTGTTAAATCATTAGGTGAAAGTACCGCAGATTAGTTTTGACTGGATGCACATGTGGATCCTAGCTAGCTGAGTGATCAAGTATATGCCATATATCCATATATATTACTTGCTCACCTAAGTGATCAAGTAATATGGATATGGCATATATATATATACTTGATCACTTAGCTAGGATCCATCCAGTTCAAACTAATTTGCGGTTTCTTTCATAATATTATATATAATAACTCATCATCATCATCATCACCATCATCACATATTAATATATAAACTCTTGCATCATATCATCACCAACAACAGTATATACTAGCTAGCTAAAAATCATCGTAGTCGTCATTACCACTATTTAATCATCATAGTCATTACCGCTATCTAATCATCACCAACACTAGCTTAAAGAAGAAACATTCACTTGTAACAGAAGCAAAGATATCATCGAGTTCAACATGGTCATGATATTATAAGCGTTCATAACAAGCAAATCACTCTTTGAGATTAAGTTCAGGACGAGAATATGGACATGAGAGGACAAGTACTAAGAGCATGAACTAGCTAAATCACTCCTGCTGCTCCCTCTCAAGTAAAATAGCATAGAACATGTATAGCTCTCCTGATTCATCATACTGGAGCATACAGATGAATCTGTCTCCTAATCGTGGGATGCGCTTCTCCTCGCTGCCCCCTAGTACTTCTCTGGGATCGTTAACAATTTTGCTCCAATCTTTCACTATTAAGCAGTCATCGCTTTCAGAAATCCTGAATGCACTCATGTGCAATGTAGGATATCTTGGTCGTAAGCTAACCATTGACATGCGACCTTTTGTCTCGATCCACTGAGTCACAACTGTCATCGGGAGTCCCTGTTGAAGAACATCGTATAGTAATTAATATACTTAGCAATGAAAGTTTAGCTTCAAAAATAATGTATGCAAAAGATGCACTAAGGACAAATAGTAAAAATCTTACCACCTGTCCATTATAGATCTGACCGTAGTTCAATACGATCACTATTGGTCGCGCGTTTTGAGTACTAACATTTCTAAGTGCAGGAAGAAAATTTATCTTGATAGTATGAAGATCCTCAAGCCATGAAACATAATGACTTATCTCCTCGCAGTTTAGTTCAGCCCCGGGACAGTAGTAGGTCCTGCCTACCAAGCGCCGGACATGTTTGCTTGAACCGAAATAAGCTGACAATAGAAATTAGTTGTCAACTATTTTTGAATAAACAATATCAAAGACCATGGTTGAGAAAAACTCACATAATGGTAGAACTGGAGGCGTCTGCACATCGACCCAGATGTCTCTATTACCTTCAATATCATCTTTCGGACGAATATCAAAGGTGATAACCATATCAGGCTCAAATGCATAAGCCTTGCATAGTGCTTACCAAGTTTTGCATTCAAAATGGGTGTATGTGTCTGCATTGTATAATTTGACGTTGAAAGTATACCCATGCTCGGTCTTCAAGTAAACTCTCTTTATCTCCATATCATTCACCGCACTGAAACCTATCTTATCCAAGACAAAAATTCGAGCATGGCAGGGGATGCGCTAGTAGAATAGTGAAAATTAAAAATTATAAGTTGAAGCAAATGAAGTATAAATCATGATTTATTACGAAAAAATACTTGTCGTTGTGACTTATTGTATCCACTTCGAATGTCTCATCCAGCTTGATGCTGAAGCGCCTATTATCAACAAGGAAATTCCTGTCGCACAACCCGTGTTGGTCTTCACAGTGTTCGCACATAATGAAATCTTTTTCATCGTCAGACGACATTTCCTATGTTCATATAGGTGAAACATTAAACACTAACTATCTAACATTAATTAATATCTAGCTAATTCTAATATTCATCTAACATTTGACATTAATATCTAACATATATTTCTATCTAATTCATCTAACATTTGACATTAATCTAACATTTATATAAACTAAAAATATATAATTTTTTTTTAAAATAGAGAAAAAATATTTTAACAAATCACAAAAAAAATCATTAACATTAACATCTAGCTAGTTAAGTTCTATATATAGGTGAAACAATACTAGTTCTATTATTTCAACTAATTCAACTAGTTCCATTAATTCAATTAGTTCTATTAATTCAACTAATTAATTCAATTAAGCATTTACTAAAAATAAACTAGTTATATTAATTCAACTAGTTCAAATCTCATATACCTAATTAATATCTAGCTAATTCATCTAACAATTGACATTAATATTTAACTTTTCTATCTCATTCATATCTAACATTTCACATTAATTTAACATTCTTATCTAGGTAATTCATCTAATTAACAATTTGACATGCATTAATCTAAAAAACAGAAAACAGAAAATAAGTAAAAAAAATTGTGTGTGTGTGTATGTGTATGTGTGTGTACGTACGAGCGGGGGCGGCGGCGTACGGGCGGCGGCGCGAGACGGCGACGACGGGGACGGCGCGACGGGGGTGGCGCGTACGGGCGGCGGCGCGACGGGGGCGGGGACGGCCGGGGCGCCGCCCGCGACGACGGGGACAGGGACGGCCGGGCGCGCGCGACGACAGGGGCGGGGACGGCCGGGGCGCGCGCGACGCCGGGGGCGGGGACGGCCGGGGCGCGCGCGACGCCGGGGACGGCCGGGGCGCGACGACGGCGACGGGGACGGGGCGCGATACGGGGCGGGGGCGGGGGCGGTGACGAAGACGTACAGGAACTAACTGAAATTTTTCGTAAGTATTGTATATATAGAAAGGGCCTTTAGTACCGGTTGGAGCCAGCAACCGGTACTAAAGGCCAACTTTGGCCAGGCCAAGAGGCGGGAAGAGCAGGCGATTAGTACCGGTTGGTGGCTAAAGGTGGTGCGCTGCCACCCGCGGTACACAAAGTTTAGTCCCACCTCGCCGGGCGAAGGGCAGCCGCACTGGTTTATAAACCCAGCCGCAGCTGCCCTTTTGAACTCCTTTATAAAGCAGGCCTCTGGGCCTAACTACGGCGCGCTGCCCTGTGAGTCTGCTGGGCCTTGTGGGCCTGAAATTGCACGCCCGTGGTCTAGCAGGGCCACAAGGCAGCGCCCCAAATTGTATTATATAGTTTTTTTCTTCTATTTATTTCTGAGTAGTTTTTTTCTTTTCTGCCATATTTATTTTCTTCTATTTATTTTTGAGTAGTTTTTTTATATAGTTTATTTTCTTTTCTGCTATAGTTTTTTAATTTTCTACTATAGTTTTTTTTCTTTTCTGCTATTTTTTCTTTTCTGCTTTTTTTCTTTTCTGCTTTTTTTCTTTTCTTCTATTCATTTATTTTTATATACCATGCCAAGTTGATGGTTGAAACTTGATGGTTCAAAGTCTGGAGTTATAATAAGTTTAAAAAAATGAAGTGCCGGTGTAACAGATGAGTTTTCGTCTGAAACCGGCCCTGATACTTTGAAAGAGATTGTCCAATTTGTACACAAAGTGCATCTAGTTTTTGTCGTAACAGAAGAAGTCCAGAGTTGTAATAAGTTATTAAAAATAAAAAAGAGGTGCAATGCTCGTTAATTAGCTTCAAGCCTTTCGGAATAGTGTAAATTGCACTGCACATAGCTCCGTGCAGTCTACCATATTTCTCAAGGCTTGAAGGTAAGCAACGTGAGCATTGAGCCTCTTCTTCATCGTCTCTGCACTCAGGGCTTATAAACCGCTCCTAGTGCCTCTCTCTTCGCGAGGTGGGACTAAAAACAGCTTACTAAAAAACTGTAATACTGGTTCATGCCATGAACTAGTACTAAAGGTGCTCGTGGGGCCCCAGCCTGACCTGACACAACCTCATTAGTATCAGTTCGTGGGGCCCAGCCTGACCTGACGCAAAAAATATAAGATCATTTAGATCATGATCTTATATTTCTTTACAGTCTGAATTGTCAATATGATCTTATACATCAAAAATACTTTGATCATCAATGATCTTTTTGTGTACAATCTGAATTATCAATATGAGTCCTCAACGATTTGTAAACCGGTGAAGACTCATATTGCGGCCACAAATTCTACACATAGAGTTCAATGAAGAGCAAGTGCTTGTGATAGTTTGAGAAGTAACATATTTATGGTGATAAAAACCTTGTTAGGGGAGAGAGGTGGGACTAAAAACAGCTTGCCATAACCTTATTAGTACCGGTTCGTGGTACGAACCGGCACTAAATGGTGATGGTGGGGCCATAGCCTGACCGCAGGCTGCCACAGCCTCTTTAGTACCGGTTCGTGGCATGAACCGGTACTAAACACTACAACAAAATTGACATACTGTGACGAAAATCCTCATGACGATGGTGGAAAATGTCACCGATTACTGCAAATTGGTGACGATAAACGTCACTTAATTGCCTCGGCCTCTGAGCACACCTGACTACCAATTTCTGTGACAGCTTGGTATTTTCATGACGGACTTGCCAGTGTCACCGAACACTACTAATGTGTGATAAACAAAATTTTTTATCGTGTAACATCTAGTAGTGTGACCCGCCATAGCTAGTTCACGGGTTATTGAGAGGTAGGACCCATGCATCAGTTTGGGTAGTGGTACTCGCCACAATTTTTTCAAATGCTATTAAGGGTTGTATTATTTTGCCCTATCTAATACCGGCCATGGAAATACTTTTATTTACTGTTTTTTATAAACTAAAAACCTTGTTTTGTTCTCTCATTTTCCTGAGATGGTTATTTTTTTCTACTATAAATAGGTAGTGAATCGACGAAAAGTTTAATTGGACATTTGTGATCTGATGTTGTCTATCTCAAAATAAAAAATGGAAATTGAACGTGCAATGGAAAAAATTAATGCAATTATCTTGTTATTATTTCTAGAATAAATACGTAGTGGATGTGTTGAAAAGCTCAATTGGGCGTTCATGAGCTAATGTTGTTTTGCTCTATCTCAAAAATTAAAATGGAAAGGCGAGAGTAGATGGAAAATATTTTTTATTCTTATCTATAAAACAGGTAGTTGTTGGGCAAAAAACTTGAATAGGGTGCTCGTGAGGTGATGTTGTTTCGTTCTATCTAAAAAATTAAATGATTTATCTGTATGGCGAACCATCCATCTCCGCAACAGATAAAAACAATCTCTTTGTCGTCTGATCCCAATTGAAATCAAACCATCGGTTCCATCATGGTCTGGATCAATACCGTAGGAACCCGTGTGGGCGAGTAAAACATATTTAAGGTCATTGTGTACAAGTTTGGGCATACTTATTTACAATTATAAAAAAACTAGATAGAAAATACCACATCATAATGGATATATAAGATTTATTTTTTTCTAACAATCTTATGCTATTTATTTCAAATTAAATGAATTACATGATATCAAAGTAGAAATTAAATCCTGAAAATAAATCATTTCTCCGCAAAAATAACTCTTTTCCCTCCACCCAAATACTTTTTCGCTCGATTTCTCTATTCCCCCCCCCCCCCCCCCCCCCCCCCCCCTCTCATCCCCCTGTGTCCCCACTCGTCAAAGACCCAGGCAAAATTACTCCTTCTATTTCACCCGCGAAGACCCAGGCAAAATCTCTTATGCCCCGATTCAACCGGCTCTCTTCTCCCCAAGATTACAACCCCGATTGGAACGACTGGCGGCGGCAGATCAGGGGAGGTCGCCCTACAGGACGAGCTCGGATCCACGCAAACATCCCGCCCTGCGCGGATCCGGCCCTCTTCTCCCCCCAATTGCAGCGACCAGGGACGCCAGCTTGAAGGAGGTCGCCCCGCCGCCGAGCTTGGATCCACCGCATCAGCCCGCCCAGCGAGCACCCTGCTGTCTTTTCCCCAGCGCCTGGCGACGTCTCTCGGTGATTTCCTCATCCCTCTACCCCTTGGCGTTCAATGGTTGGGGTTCATGCGTACTACTACTCATCCCGCCCTTCTCTGCAATTAGTTATTTGCCACAGCCTGCGATGGTAAAAAGCCTGAACCTCCTGCTAGATAACTTTACTTATATCCTATTGATCGGTCTGTGTGCAAAACTACACTAGTGAGAACATGGTTTTGCATTTGTTATAGCCTGCTATTGTAAAAAGGGCTGAACCTGAATATATGCTACTGCAGTATAGTTACTGTTACTGAAAAGTTCAGTTAGGTATGAGATGCGTGGCCTTAGCTAGGACCTGGGAGATTTCTTTTGCGGCCATGTGCTTGTATGGCTACTCGTGCATTCAGAAGAAAATTATATGTTAAGCATTTGATGGTTGTACCCTGCTGTAATTATAAAACTAGATGCTCTCGATCGTTGTATGGTGTCATAATCAGACGAACATAAACGCATGAACTAAAGTATGCAACATATAAAAGGAGAACTAATTACAAGCAGGAAGTAGTGCATCCTTGTATCCATGTATCTACATGTCCGAATAAACTAGCTTATTGATGCACCACTTTATCTATGCTAAAATGCGAAACTGAATTCTATTTTTGTGGTTCTGATGCCCCATAAATAGTCCTTAACTAGTGCTGTCAAAACTGAATAAAGACTGAGACAGCACTTGATTTTGACTCGCTAAGGAGATGTTTAGCTTTGTATCAGTGTACTTTTCTCTCCAGTACTAGTTAAAAGAGAACTAAACCTAATCTTTGCCATGCCTCTCCTAATTTAGCTACCCATGATGTTAAGCGTCTGAAGCCCACAAGCATTTTCAGTATGCCCAGAACTTTGATAAAAGCAGATACATTGTAAGCTTCAGTATTCTACTATATTCATACATGCTAAGCTGGGTAAAATCAAGCTGCTCCTACTTTGCGAACATACAGCACCATCCATCGATCCTTAATTCTAAAAGGGTAGTAAACTTTCTGGTTTCTAAACTATGCCAGTAGCTACGGCAATAATATTTTTTTCCTGTTTTTTGTTCTGAACATTTTAGTCCTGTTTTCCTTGGCTTACTGGCTGTTGATTGCTTTGCTTGTTAGATCCCAATGCGTGAGATCATCATTTATATACAATATTAGTGCATCATGTGCTTGCATCCTAACTTATCTACTTTGTTATATTCATCTAAGCTCCAGGAAGGGGCTTTGAGAGATGAAGAGGAAGCCACCATTTCTATGTCCAAAGCAATGGTAATATATCGTGTGGACTTACATCTTAAATAATGTGTACATCAGTGTGGACTCACTGGCTTTAATTATTCTTGCTTATATCATGTTTAATTATTCTTGCTTATATCATGTGTATGTCATTTTGCACTATAACTATCACAAATAGTTGACTAAAGATTGATTCATGTTGTTCCTCTACTCTTTTAGACAATGCTATCTATGTTCACTGCCCGCCTTTTTGAACTAGTGTTGACATTGCATAAGTCACTGTTGATTCACTGCCTTCTTTTGCTTGACTTGTTTGACCCAGGTACCTAAAGGTTGTACCATGCCAAAAATGAAAACGCAAAACTGAGAAGCTGCCGAGCATCACCAAAAGACTGAATCTAGGTCTTATGTTTCCACTTTCAGCAAAATTGTAAGAATTCCAAATACCTTACTTCCAGTCCTATGTCTATCGCATCTTGTCATTATATATGGAGTAGTAATGTTAGATTTTTATAAATCTTGTAGAAAAAGGCAAGTACAATAATCAGGACCCAAGTCCCATTGAGTTTTTCAAAGAGAACCATACAAACAACAAGACTGACATCATGAGCGAGCCGGCACATCTAGCCTATGTAAGATTTCTTCCTTTATTGTTTCTGACTTGAAATAGATTCTCATATTGATTCAGTGTATCCATCATATGAACTTTGCCTTGAGCATCAATGTTTTCCTTTATACAATAGAATGTGACTGGAAAGAAAATGGAAACACAATCAGAAGGTGAGCAACCAGTGTCTGATTCAATGATTGTGGCTGAAGTTCTAAAGGAAGAAAGCACCAATAGCACCTTCCTTTCCAGCATGAGTTATGCATCAAGATCCGAGAGATCTGGGAGCTTTACTTCATCAGCACAGATCTGAGTTCTAGAATAAAGAATTGAACAAAAGGATGGCGAGGCGAGAGATGCAAGGGACAGGTACTTATCTTGTTTATCGTTGTGTTCTGGTTGTTTCTTTTTTCTTGCTTTCCTGCACGTGCACAGAGCCCTCATGATAGTGAGAAAATGAAAACACAAATATTTGTGAATAATACATTCTTTTTTAGTTCTTGTAACAAACTAAGGAGTGCTTCGTTGTTTATGTATGGTTTGATTCAAATCCAATAATCCAAAGTAACATAAAAAATAATAAATGCTTGTAATGAGAATACATGTTTTGTTGCATGGTCTTTGTTGCTGCAACACAAAGGCATGAGAATAAGGTTGTAATGTATGGTTTCTAATCCTGAAATCCAGTATGATTTGTTGATTTGTTTATGTGCTTGATTTTTAGAAGAACAATATAGGCTGGTTTAATTTGATCTAAAAAACTGTTGTCCAAGCATAGTTGCTTCTTGCATGGGTTGCTGACTTGATATCTTATTGGTGATGCTTGATGTTTCTCAAAACGATAAATGAAATTTATCTCTTGGTTGTCCATGTTTTTAACCATTATAAGTTGTTTTGGGTTTTATTGTTTCATTTGCCAATTCGAATGTTCGCTTTCACATTTAATAATGTACCTCTCTATTTTACATTCATATTTTGATAGATTGTAAGATTCTTAGTGGTACACTTGTACCTTGTTATCTTGTCTATTTTCATCTCATCAGGATGCAACGTTCTTGTGCTTTGTCGATTTATAGGCACCGATAGGAGTTAGTGGCGAGACTTGAAGCACAAGCGAGAGCATTTGAAGAGATGCAGAGGAAGCAACATGAAGAATTCAAAGATGTGAAGAATATCCAGCAAGAGAAGAATGAAGCCTCGTAAAAGAAGCAACAAGAGACGGATAACCTGATTGGTTTTCTCTTAAGTGCTCAAGCAACTCTGCAGTCCCAATCCAAACCTAATGGTGCATGAAGGCCATCCTTTTGCGATGGAAAGATAGTTGTCGAATCATATATTGCAATCATCAGGATAACACATGTGGTCTTTACTTATCTAAATAGTGCATTTCAACTTGTGTATTGTTGTCTCAAACTCGTGGGCTAGTGTTATTTTTTACAATCATTTATGTTGAGAGGACAACTGAGCTAAGATGATGAAGTATATAATATTGTAAATTTATGATGTGATTTGGATCTTAACTTATTTATATAATGTGATATGAATTAAATACTTATTGTGATATACATTTGGAATACAGTGGACTTGATAATTTGTTGTGATTTAAATTCAAAATAAATTAAATATTCATTAATAATGAAAGTAATGATGCTGGCAATGGGATAGTCTACTCGGGCATTAGACGTTTCATGAATTTAGTGACGTTGCTATATCACTAAATATGGTACAATATGGCATATTTCCTCGGTAGCGTGTGACATTAGTTGGTTGTCATGGAAATAACAACTTGATGATGTTCTAGAGAACGTCACTGAAGGTCCCATCTTCAGTGATGTTATTTTGCACGCGCCATCACTAGGAGTAATCTGTGACGGGGATTCCATGACGATCCTCATGACGCCCATAAAACGTCACTTAGGGGTAATTTGTGATGTTATTAGCTATTCGATGACATTTTTTGTCTCGTCATAGTAGGCCCGATCTCTTGTAGTGAAAGATTCGCCATGAACCGGTACTATTGATCGCCGCCATGAACCGGTATTATTGATCACATTAGTGCCGGTTCTGTTATAAACCGACACTAATGTGGTTCACATCTGACCCTTTTTCTACTAGTGATGTGTGAATAAATGGATTGCTTCAATATGAAATAAAAGAGGACATTCAAAAATCTGAAAGGAGGTGGACCTTCATTTGTTGTTGTTGAGGTTTTGCTCATGTGCATAGCCCAACCCCAAGCGCCCCGGAGCGCCGCGTGACCTGGCCGCGTGGAGGCCCTATGGCCCTCACTGGCTCATCTTCTGGCCTGTGGCTTCATATCTTCGGGAAAAAATTCAATAAAAATTTCATTGATTTTGGAGCGCTATTTTTTTTTCTTCTATTCAATTTTTGACCATGATTTCAACCTGCCCTATAGTTTCTTGAGAATTTCCCTCTCCCTGTATTACATACATTTCAGAGGAAAAAGAATTAGAATTGAGCAATAATTCACAAAATATCACTACTAAAGAGTGAATTATAATAGTTATGCAAAATGGATGTATCAGCCGGTAGCTTGTGGATGCAAAGGATATTCCCAGTGTCAACTGTGCCACACCAATCCATGTCCTCAGTTGTGGCTGGGCACTAGAATAGCAACAAGAAACAATCCCAGTTCAAAAAGTTGAGTGAAATCATAGAAAAAGCAAATAATCCCCAATGCTACAAACCCTAACCCTAGTTCACCCACAGCGGGATCGCAGCAGTGCTCTTCCGAGAGGCGAGAGTCGGTGCGGTGGGGAGAACGAGGAGCAGTGTTTGAGAGATAATCATGGAGAAGGGCGATGAATCAGGCGATTGGGGACGGCGACAGGTAAAGAAGCACCGTCTTACGGCCATTTGCATGGGTCGTCAGCCGCTGGCACGTTAGCCCTGACTATGGGTCCCACATGTTGGGTTTCCTGTCCAAACGCGATCAATCAATCATTTTTGTGGCTCTAAATTTTTTTACTGAAAAAGGGTGAACTTTTTGGTGGCTTTTGTGCACTACTTGATGTCATTGTGATCGTTTTCGGCAATTTATTCTTTTTTTTCATGGATCAGTGAAAAAACAACAGTGAGCAGGCAGGCAGAGCAGAAGAGCGATTGGGCGAGCATACTGGGCCGTGGACCATGCAGCACACCCTTGTGCGCTATACCAGTGCATGATATGTTTGCCCAAAAAAAACAGTGCATGATATGTGAGCTATATAGAAATAACAAACCACGTATTTCTACTTTCTCAAAAAAAACCACGTATTTCTAGCACATGTACTGTTCACTATAAAAGTACATGCATTCTTTTTTCTACAACGCACATGAAAACGTATCTCTTGGTGAAATTTTACATGCATCTAGTAAGCATCTATAAGTACATGCGCATTTATTTTCAATTTTTTTAACTTAAAAAGTTGTTTTTTTTTGAATTTTTGAAAATTCGGGCTCCATGGATCCCGGGAGCAAAAAAATCCACCCTCTATATAATTATACATCAATAAGTACTTATGTAGTGTAATATATTATTCAGAAGATTAGAAAAGAAGAAAATAGTTGCTGCTAGGCGGGTTCCTTTCTTGTTGTTCGTGTACACGCTCAGGCGAACGTCACCTTTGTGTTGCTGTACATGTTTCGTGTCCGTGTGTTTGCTAGCAGATCGCGAGGTCCATCGGGTTCCTTCGGGTTCGTGACTTCGTGTTGTGTCGTGTGCTTACTTCACCTTCGAAAGTGACAACAAGGAGACAACAATGAGTCGCCTAGCATTTGGGATAAAAGTTATTAGCTTGGAACCCTCCGCAGCTAATATTTTATGTGTCCGCCCTGTCCTATCGTCCCGTCCTCAAACCACTAGTGCTTATAAGTTCAGGCTTGCAGTACTCTGTGCGCGGAGATGAGCCAGATTGATCACAAGTTACTAGAGCCAGCTATATATGGAGCTGGAGAGCAGCACGATGGACGCGATCGCGGAGGCCAGCCTCGACCGGGATAAACTGCCCGCGGCGCTGCTCCTGTGCGGTGTCCTCGAGGCCGCTGGGGCATTGTGGCTGCTCGTCTACAAGGGTCCCGGCGGCGTCTTCCTCCATCATGGCAGGGTGGTCTTCTACTCCTACTACGCCATTCTCGGTGTCCTGGTGCTCTTCGGGTGTGCAGAGGCCTGGGTTGGTCTCTGGGTGAACCAGCGGCTGTGCGACAGACGAGCAGTCGGGAGGACCATCGTGTGGTGCTCCATCCTGCCCCTCGTCCTCATTGCGGGCCTCGGAGGCTTTGCGTCCGCCATCCCCAAATAGTTCCCTCCTTTAAACATTTTTTGTCGTTGTTTTTGAAAAAAAAAAAACTTTGTGTGATACTCCCTCCGTCCCAGAATATAAAAACGTTTTTGACACTATGCTTGTGTTAAAAACGTTCTTATATTTTGGGACAGAGGGAGTAGTACTATTAGCAAATACTAATAATTTTGTTCCAAAATTCTGTGAGCATGTATGTATTTGTGTGTATATATGGATGATGGAGTGCTTGGATATGAAATGAAATAAAGAGAAATTTATATAAAAAAAGAAATCATGAGGACCTTCATTTTGTTGTTGTTGAGATTTTCGGCTCGTGGCCATATCCCAGCCCAGCCCAGCCCAGCCCAGCCCATGTACACAGACGGGCAGGCCTTTCAAGCTCTAACTCGACGATAACCCATTGGGGCCCAGCCTGTAACAGTTTGTATATATATATATAAAACCAAGGTGGGGATGAGCTGCCGTCTCGCCTCCAGTATTTCTATTTCGCTTTGCTTCCTCCGTCCGTCCGTCCACTACACCTGCACGGCCGGCCGCTTACGAACTGCAAGCTCTCCCTTCCGCCGGATCTGCCGATGGAGGCTGCCGGTATTGGGTGGCTAGCGCAAGAGATCCTCTCAAACCCACTGATCGGAAAGCCCCTTGACCCCTGGGTCCGTGAAGCTGGGCTTGAAGAAGAAATCGAGGGGCTCAAGTCTGCAATCAAGGGAGTCCGTATGGTCGTCTCCGCTGTTGACGGCAGGGAGCTCGGCAACGAGCCAGTGGCTGAATCTCTTGCTGATCTCAAGGAGGTGCTCTATGATGCGGCCAACGTGGTCGACGACCTCGACTACTACAGGCTCAAACAGGGTAAGCCTGCTTACAACCTGCAGATTACTTCAGTTGTGAGTCTCTGTTGCAAAATACAGTCAAATTAGATTCTATCTGAGGAGCTGAGCTCAGTTCTTCAGGTGGGGCTGTAGAAATAACCGATGCGTCTGTGAAATGTTTTGGTCAGTCATACGAGTTGGTGTTCTGTTGGAACGCTTCATGTATGGTGGATCAGAATTAATTTTGGTGTTCTAAATAATCTTATGCTGTATTAGTTTACCGAAGGAGTAGAATTTATCGGAGCTTCCTTCTTTAGGTAGACGTCTAGAAATAGACAATGTCGATGCCGCCTGTGAAATCTAGTGTTGTTCACGCTTTGGTCACTTCATACGAGTTGCTAGCGTTTTGTTGAAATGACTCATGTTATGTTTAGTTTCCTCCTATGAAGCACCGATACAGCTACACCGGTTCGGCAATACGGGGATACGGCAATTTCCAGAAACATCAATACGGCGAGTATGTATAAATAAATGATAAAATGACGTGTAATAGATACAAACATAATAGAATGTGTGAGATGAGATCAAAATACTGGCCCATTGGTTACCACCAAGTGAAGATTGGCTTGCTGTCATACCACTCCCCGCAGATGCCATGTCGTATTTCCCTCCCTAGAAGTAGACAGCAGCAGCAAAGTAGCAAAATCAGTCATCAGCAAGCAATTTTATCCCACTAAAATCGAAGTGATAGCCTCCTTTGTGCAGCTATTTCTCTGCGAGCTAGAAGGCATCAAGCACACAGTATAGTAGTAGTACTACGTAAGTACGGAAGCCAGCAAGCAGGCAAGCAAGCACACCCCAGGCGGTGGAGGCGGCGCTCCGGAGTCGCCCTCGATCCCTAATCCCTGTTGCAGTCGAACATAGTGCGAGAGACGAAGGTTAGGGTTAGTGGTCGCAGGCTATTGGTCCTCGCTTGGGAACTGCGTCTCTCGCTCGCCAACGTCTCTGTGTCCCGCCATGTGACGAGCGTGTTCCTAGCTGTGTCGGCATTTTCTTTTTTCTTTTTAAATAAAAAAGGTACATTTTTTAAACATAGGTATAGACACAAGCGCTCATATACACGCGCATATACTCACCCCTATGAACGCACGCACGCACACGCTACCCCTATACCGTTTTGCTGAAAGTGGGGGCCACTTGTCAGCATTTCATCCTACCTTCTATCTAGTTCTTCTCACCTCCCTAATTTCTCTCTCTCTCTCTGTCTCTCTCTCCCGAACCAGCAGCATGGAGAAGCGCCGCCGCCCATTGCCATGGCACCCGAGCTCCACGAAAGTCACCGCCGTTAACCCGCCCTCGCTCAGATCCAGCAAGAAACAAGCCGCTGCCGCCTTCCGCACCTCGGTTCCGTGCTCCTCCACTCCAATCCGAGCCCGGATCTGGCAAGAACCAGAACAGGCGGCGGCCCCTGTGGCGATCTGCGCGCCTACTCCTTGTCGTCCACGGCCTACGACCTTTGTAGCGTCGCCGCCGCGCGGCGCGGCCACCGCGAAGATGAAAGGTGCCGTCCTGGGGATGATCTTGTCCGCCATGTTGCCCAGGTAGAGGGAGGAGGAGGTGCGCGGAACAAGAACTCGGGACCAGACAAGTTTCGCTCTCCTTCGGCGTTGTTGCGGATGCCTGGCGCTCGGGCACCTCGACGGGGCTGGACTGGTTGCACGGCACTCGGGCGCCTAAGAGAGAGGAGAGAGTGGTGGCAGCTGGGGAGGAATAGGATGGGAGAGGACGGGCGGCGGCGAGGTGATGCTGTGATGAAGATAAGGCGAGCAAAAAAAGAAAAGTTATTTTTTTTTAATTTTTTCTTCCAATGTCAGGTGGACCCCATAGGGCTCCACACATGATGACATTGTTCCAAACGTCGCCGTTACATGAGTGATGTTAAGCGGCGTCGCCTCAGCCTGACCGGTGGGTTCATCTGTCATAAACGCGGTCAACCGAGCCAATCCGCCAATCAATTTTAGTTACAAAAAGAAAAATTGTTGTAGACACGATGTATTCTGCCAAAATAATGTAACCTCATGTTTTCTGCTAATCTAGCCTTTAATTTGGTGGTTTTATGCAATTTATTGCTTATTTCAATGTATCTATAAATTTTGCCATGGTTCTGTTTCTAAATGTAAAAGAGCGAGGGAGTTTGAGCTCACATGACCATGCTAACACTTCCCTTTTTTTTGGCACAGCTACTTGGACATCAGTGGTCGATATTGATATACCATCAACAAGTAACAGTCGTGGGAGGAGGCAACGGTCCAAGGCATGGGACCATTTTGTGGTTATAAGAGATGATAATGGAAACCCTGTCGAGGCAGAATGTAAATACTGTCACACTGTAGTTCAATGTAAGACTACAAATGGGACAGGGGTTTTGAGCAGGCATATCAAGAGTGCTGGTTGTAGGGCAAGTCACCAACCGCAAGACCCTTCCTTGAGGTACTCCCTCCGTTTCAAAATTCTTGTCTTAAATTTGTCTAGTTACTAGATACATCCGAGAGTATAATTTACTCCCTCCGTTCCTAAATATAAGTCTTTTTAGACATTTCAAATGGACTATAAAATACAGATGTATGTTGACATATTTTAGAGCATAGATTCACTTATTTTGCTCCGTATGTAGTCACTTGTTGGAATGTTTAAAAAGACTTATATTTAGGAATGGAGGGAGTACAACGTATCAATGTCTCTCTGTTTTTCTTTTGGGGTACAGCCTAATTAATTCATAAAGGCAGAATTTACTCGTTTCTGTTCTTGGTATTCCTTTATATAGACGATTTGCTTAAGAACCCTTTTTTTTCTTATTGTAGCATAAGCGATGCTACTGGAAATGGTTTTCCTGTTCCAGTTGGTAATTCATCCAGTAGAAAAAGGAGGAGAATTGATGAAGAACCAACACAGGTCACAACAGATAACGCATACCTGTCGAAGAAGGACGAATTTTCCAGCAGGTTACGACAAATAATTAGTCAATTGAAGGGTATCCAAAGGGATATGAGCAGGCTTCTCGACATACTTGGGTTTGACTCTGCTAGAACTACAAATCACCGTCAGAGTACAACCTCGGATCCATGCCGAAGAACATCAAGTCTTGTTCAAAGAAAAATGTACGGGAGAGCGGCAGAGAAGAAATTCATCATCAATTTGATAAGAGAACACAAATCAGCTGCTGGTGTCACTATTCTTCCTATTGTAGGCATTGGAGGAGTTGGCAAGACATCTCTTGCTCAACTTGTATACAATGATCCAGCAGTGGAAAATCAATTTAACCTCAGGATATGGATTTGGGTGTCTAACATCTTTGATGAAGTGAGACTCACAAGGGAGATGTTAGATTTTGTGTCCGAGGAAACACATCAAGGGCTTTGCAGCTATGCCAAGCTTCAGGAGGTCTTGAAGAATAATATCAAAACGAAGAGGGTTCTACTTGTTTTAGATGATGTCTGGGATGATAGAAATGATAGCCGATGGGACCAGCTATTGGCTCCTTTTACGTCTGACAGTGCAAACAACAATGTCATAATCATGACAACTAGAAAACCATATATTGCAAAAAGGAGAGGAAACGTTGAACCAATTAAGTTAGGTGCATTGGAAAGACAGGATTTCTGGTTACTGTTTAAAGCATGTGCATTTGGTGATGAGAACTATGAAGAGAAAGAAAGTCTAAGTGACATAGCGCATAAAATGGCACAAAAATTAAAGGGAAACCCATTAGCAGCGCAAACTGCAGGAGCACTATTAAGGGAACATCTTACCGTTGAACATTGGACTAACAATCTGAAGCATGAATACTGGAAATCCCAGAAACTATGTAACGGCATCATGCCAGCTTTGAAGCTTTGCTATGACGAGCTGCCCTACCATTTACAACAGTGTTTTTCATATTGTTCTATATTCCCATATAGTTATCTGTTTCATGCCGAGGAGTTAGTTCGTATGTGGATTTCACAGGGATTTGTGAAGCCTGATTATTCAAGTAGGAGTTTGGTGGAAATGGGATGGTCCTATCTAACTGACTTGGTGAACTTGGGCTTCTTTGAGAAGGTTGAGGAAAATGAAGAAGTCTTCTCTTCAGGCAAACAGGCATCCTATGCCATTAGAGATCTTATGCATGATTTTGCAAGGGTTGTTTCAAGAATGGAGTGTGCAACATTGGATGGTATATGTTGCAATGAAATATCGCCAACTATACACCATTTATCAATTCTAACTGATTATGTATATCATATGGATGATCAAACCAACAACATATCTCGTAGTGAGAAGTTTGAAGAAGAAGTACGAATTGCATTTACATCAGTGAAAAACTTGAGGACATTGGTGTTAATTGGGCAGTATGACCCTTTTTTCTTTAAAGTCTTCAAAGAAGTGTTCCAAGACGAACATCATTTGCGAGTGCTACATTTGTCCGCAACATCTGCTGATTCTCATTCCTTCATGTGTGGTTGGGTAAATCATACACATCTCCGGTATCTAAAACTTGAGGGCGGTCATGTTGAGCTGGGTTCACCGTCTCAAGTTAAGGGCAAGTTTTCCCATCAAATGTTAGATGGCAGGCTTACCTCTTTGCAGATAATTCATCTAGATAACTCTGGAGGGAGCTGGATACTTCCATGTTTAGAAAGGTTCCCGTTCCTTACAAGGTTGAAGTTGAGCAACATGAGGGAAGTAAGAGAAGTTTCAGTTCCATCTTTGGAGGAGCTAGTTTTAGTTGAGATGCCAGAGTTGGAGAACTGTGTCTGCACTTCTCTTGGAGATATGAACTCAAGTTTAAGGTTACTGGAGATCCGAGGTTGCCCTGCACTCAAGATGTTTGACTTGCTTGAGAAACATCATAGCTTCAAAATGGAGAAAAATACATGGTTGCCCAGTCTTACAAAATTCATAATCTGTGATTGTCCTCACTTGCAAATATTCGCCCCTCTTCGTTCTTTAGCCACATTTTCTGAACTTTTAATCAGCCGAGTTTCAATGTTTCTCACGATCGACGGATATTCCATGGAAACATTCAAAATTAGGCAAAATTGTCATTTGGGTGATTCTTCTGGTGAGATGAGACTGGATGACAAAATCTTCGCATTCCATAATCTGAGGGACCTCAAACACTTGGAAATAAAAGGCTGTCAGAATCTGGTGTCTATTTCACTAATAAGTTTTTCTCATCTGGTATCCCTAGAGAGTTTGAGCATAGACAACTGCACAAAACTCTTCTCTTCAGATATTTTTTCACCGCACACACATGAAGACGTGATAGCTGCAGATTATAATGCCTTGCCATACCTTGGAAGTCTCAGTATTGTTTCATGTGGAATAACGGGGAAATGGTTATCTATGATTCTTCGACATGCGCTGGCTATGAAGGAATTGGTGATAAAGGACTGTCCAAACTTGACAGAGTTGCAGATTGAAGGGGGAGGAAATAGTCGGTCGAATCTTATCCTAGCCTCGGAGGCTTCATCATCAGGATATCTAAATGATTGTTCGGCTTGCTTGGCTCATGATGGATTGTTTTGCGTTCCATTAAATGTCACCTCCTCTCTCAAAAAGATAATTATTTGTGAATGCCCTAGTCTAATATTTGATGGGAGCAGGGAAGGCTTCACTGCATTTACCTGCCTTGAGTATCTAAAAATTGAGGAATGCCCCGAGTTGTTCTCGTCTTTGGTGCACGGAAGATTGCTCCTCCCGCGATCACTTGAAGAAATTGCAATTGATGAGTATTCCCAGGAAACCCTGCAGCCCTGCTTTCTGAATAACCATACATGCCTCAAACATTTAGCAGTATGTTATAGCGAAAGTTTGAATTCTCTAATGTTGCACTCCTGCACGTCTTTGGAAGATTTAACAATTAGAGCATGCAAATGGCTCGTCACATTACACGGCATGGAATCACTTGGAACCCTCAGGTCTTTGGTATTACATGGAACCTCAAGTTTGGAATTTCTACAGCTGGAATCCTTCACACTGCTGGAAAATCTTCATATTGTAAGATGTACTTCACTCGTCACACTAGAGGGCCTGCTATCCCTCGTGAACCTCAAGCATCTGGTAGTCAAATCCCCTACCACGTTTGGAGAGAGTTATGAGGTAACAGGTGGAATTTTCGCTAGACTGGAAAGTCTTGAAATCGAGGATTTGTCTCGCCTTACCAGGTCATTCTACAAGGGCCTCACCTGCCTCCAACGACTACAGCTATATCTTCTGAAAGAGGCGAGACTAACAGATGATCAAGAGATAGCGCTTCTGCTCCACAGGTCCCTGCAACATCTCCAATTTTTCCATTGTCACGATCTCGTAGATCTTCCGGCGGGGCTGCACAGCCTTCCTTCCCTAAAGATGTTGGATATTGAATCCTGCGCAATCTCAGAGCTGCCGAGGGAGGGCCTCCCACCTTCGCTGGAGAAACTGTATATAGGTGGTTGTGATGATCTCGTAGATCTTTCTGCGGGGCTGCACAACCTTCCTTCCCTCAAGGCATTCGAGATCAGCTATTGTAAGCGCATCTCGGAGCTGCCAAAGGAGGGCCTCCCACCCTCACTGGAAGAGCTGGAGATCAGAGGTTGCTGCAACAAGCTGTCAGAACAGTGCAGATTGCTAACAACAAGTAAGCTAAGGGTCAAAATTGATGACCGCTGTGTGAATTGATGACCTTGTAACTTTATAAGGTAGAGTTTACTTCTAAGGGCATTTCTAGCCCATCCCATGTAAAATAGAGGAGTAAGAGTAAACCTTACTGAAGTAATTCAAACTTATTATTAAACTTAAGCTACACTACTCATAGGTCATAGTGGAGGTTGAGCCACTCCTTCCTCGACAGGCCACCGCCGGTGAGACATGGGTCTGGGCCGGTGCCGTCGTCCTCACAGTTGGGGAAGATGCTCCGCCACTCCTCTACGTCGAACTCCTCCTGCTCGCCGCCCTCCTTTCCGCCCTCCTCGCCGCCTTGCACCTTGTCGTCGGAGATGACCATGACCTATCCGTCATTGTTGGCGAATATCGCCTGCTCCACCTCCACGAGCTCGGGGTGCTGGCGGCAGAGGTCCTCGATTTACGCCTCGGCGGCGGCCTACGCCTCATGTCGCTCCCTTGCCTCTCGGTCCACTCGAGCCATCACCGCGCTCACTACACCCGGCATCGGCAGGCCGAGGTGGAACGGCGCTGTCCCGAACGGGAAGTTTAGCCTCACCACGGAGCCTTGGAACCGGACTTGCCACTGGTCATACTCCATTGCCGCGAACTCCGCCATGTGGAACATGCCGACCCACTTCCTTTAGTGGGTCTACCAGTCGGTTATCTCCGCCACACATGTCCCCCACGCGCGCTGCCACACGCTGAGGTATGTCCTCGTCGGCGGCCGCGGCACAGGGAACTTTGGGAAGTTAGTGAACCGGGCGGGGGCGGGCAGATCAGCGAACGGCGTCGGCTCGAAGATGCACCAGTAGATGATGATCCACGAGTGTGGCGGCGCGGATCCGCAATTCGGATCAGCGGTAGGGACCTCCGGCCACCGCGTCCAGCCATTGGGAGGAGAGGGGCCGGCGGGGAATGGCGGGGGGCACTGCGGCCAGTTGGAGGAGAGGAGGGAGATGAGGGGAAGAGAGGAAGATATTTTTTTACTCATCCGGCGAGCGGTGGAGTAAATATAGGAAAATTCACCGCGGCCAAGTATAATTTTTACTCCACTAATGATTATTAGGGATAGGCTAGGTCACGGTTAGAGGAGTAAAACCGGGATTTTACTCCTCTAAGGGCATGTACAGTGGTTGATAAGATAGTCTTATCTTAAGTTTTACATGTAATTTAGAGATGTCAAAAAAAGATGTCTACAATGGGTCATTTCTTAGTCTTATCTTCAATAACTAGTTGTTTCTAAAAACGTGGTGAGACATATTGTGCTAGGAGATCATCTCTTGTCTTCTCTTAAACGTGGTGAGACATATTATGAGCCGTATGCATCTTTCTGATGCAGAGGCCGGGGTAATACCCCTTTTCTAAAAAAAAAGAGAAGACAAGCCTTTTCTTACGAGTTCTCTCTCCTCCACCTCATCATTTATCCTACGTGTCACTCCTAATATAGCACCATTGTACATGCCCTAACCAGTTATTGGGGATCGGTTGAGAATGCCCTTAGTTCGACCACAAATCATGTTATTTCTTGAGTTAACACAATAATCGTACAATTGTAATTTCTCGAGTTAACATGTCGAGCTAGCCTAGTGTCCTTTGGTGAATCAGAATTTTGTTCATTAGGAGTTTATGCAAGCACCAAAAGTTATTCTCTGCGGTGCTGCTAAATCTCAGTATCTGTGGCTGTGGCATCGCCGCGACCGCTGTTTTCCTTTTATGTTCCTTAGGCTTGTTGAGCTACCTTTGTTTGTGTCGTGTGGTGTGGGTCTTTCTGTTAAACTCGTTGGCTCTAATGGTTTGCTTATATAAAAAGTGGGGTGAAAGTCTTTTTTAGTAATTTCAGTGGACTGAGACTTTGAGTGTTTCAGCCGTTGGATTGTCCCATAGCTTCAAGATTCGCGCAGCTAACTGTTTTGTCCCAATTCGGCCAGTTAAGGTGCGGGTCCAGCCCACTTTTTTCCTATTTCTTGTTTGGTCCCGGCTCTTCTCATTGTGGAGGCATGGTTTTGTGATGGGCTGGGCAGGTGTCTTGGTTGAGATGACCGGTCGAGTCAGCGTGCAGGACAATGCTGCCGAACGCGAAAAGTTGCCCGCGGACAAAGATGTCCCCAGTGTTGATGCCGTCTCCGATGATCAGGCGAGCCATCGACCCTTCGGAGATCCGACAACAGAACTCTCGATGGAAGCACCAATATCGGTGCCAAAACCAGCGGATCTCGGGTAAGGGGTTCCGAACTGTGGATCTTGGATCGATGGGGAACAAGGGACACAGAGCACGATATTTACCCAGGTTCGGGCCCTCTCTAAGAGGTAATACCCAACGTCGTGCTTGATTATATTGCTTGTTATATGGGGGTTACAGAGTTGATCTACCTCGAGATCAGAGGAACTAAACCACTAGTAGAAAACATGCCTTTGGTTCGGGCCTGGCCAGCCCATTAGTCCCGGTTCTTCACGAACCGGGACCCATGGGGGGCATTAGTCCCGGTTCGTGGGCCCAGGGGGTCGGCCGGGGCCTCATTGGCATTGGTCCCGGTTCGTCTGGATCCATTTGTCCCGGTTCTAGGCACAAACCGAGACCAATGGGCCGCGCTCCTGGCCCACAGCCATTGTTACCGGTTCGTGCCTAGAACGGGTACAGAAGAGGGGGATTTAGTTTCGGGTGCTGCCACGAACCGGGACAAATAAGTTGCCTATATATACCCCATCGCGGCAGTAGAGCACTCCACAGTGCTCTGTTTTTTGCTGGCCGGCGAGGGGGAGGGCATTGGGTGCTCTAGCTAACCTCCTATGCACATGAGGTGTTCGATGAAATGCCCGAGCCAGACTAGTTAAGCTTTCTCCTCTCAAAGCTCGACCTCGGAGCTCCATTTTTCCCGAGATTTGTCTAGGTTTAGCGGTCCGTCACGCCCCGTCCCCGTTTTCACCGCCGTCGATCGCCCGTGCCGATCTCGTCGCCGACACCACCGTAGTGAGCCTCTTGTTCTTATCTTCTTTCTGATTTTCTTACTTTAGATGGATACTTGTCTGATTTTCTTACTTTAGATAGATACTTGTCTGATTTTCTTACTTTTGACACACATAATTATATATAATGCACGCAGATGAACCGGCAATGAATGTACGGTGACAGACACACCTCCGAGTACATTAAGGGCGTGCATAATTTTCTCGAAGTGGTTGAGGCAAACAAGCAGAATGGTTTTATGTGTTTTCCATGCCCTAAATGTGGGAATACGAAGTCTTACTCTGACTGGAAAATCCTTCACACCCACCTGCTTTACAAGGGTTTCATGCCACACTATAATGTTTGGACGAGGCACGGAGAAATAGGTGTTATGATGGAAGACGGCGAAGAAGAAGAGGATGATGACAACTATGTGCCCCCTGAATACGGTGATGCTGCAACGGGGGGAGCTGCTGAAGATCAAGAGGAACCAAACGATGTGCCCGATGATGCTACAACGGGGAAGCTGCTGAAGATCAAGAGGAACCAGACGATGTGCCCGATGATGATGATCTCCGCCGGGTCATTGTCGATGCAAGGACGCAATGTGAAGGTCAAAAGGAGAAGCTGAAGTTCGATCGCATGTTAGAGGATCACAAAAAAGGGTTGTACCCCAATTGCGAAGATGGCAACATAAAGCTTGGTACCGTACTGGAATTGCTGCAGTGGAAGGCAGAGAATGTTGTGCCTGACAAAGGATTTGAGAAGCTACTGAAAATATTGAAGAAGAAGCTTCCAAAGGATAACGAATTGCCCGATAGTACGTACGCAGCAAAGAAGGTCGTATGCCCTCTAGGATTAGAGGTGCAGAAGATACATGCATGCCCTAATGACTGCATCCTCTACCGTGGTGCGTACAGGATTTGAACGCATGCCCGGTATGCGGTGCATTGTGGTATAAGATCAGACGAGATGACCCTGATGATGTTGACGGCGAGCCCCGCAGGAAGAGGGTTCCTGCGAAGGTGATGTGGTATGCTCCTATAATACCACGGTTGAAACGACTGTTCAGAAACAAAGAGCATGCCAAGTTGATGCGATGGCACAGTGAGGACCGTAAGAAAGACGGGAAGTTGAGAGCACCCGCTGACGAGTCGCAGTGGAGAAAAATCGAGAGAGAGTACTGGGCTGAGTTTGCACGTGACCCAAGTAACATATGGTTTGGTTTAAGCGCGGATGGCATTAATCCTTTCGGGGAGCAGAGCAGCGACCACAGCACCTGGCCCATGACTCTATGTATGTATAACCTTCCTCCTTGGATGTGCCTGAAGTGGAAGTTCATTATGATGCCAGTTCTCATCCAAGGCCCTAAGCAACCCGGCAACGACATTGATGTGTACCTAAGGCCATTAGTTGAAGAACTTTTACAGTTGTGGAATGGAAACGGTGTACATACATGGGATGAGCACAAACAGGAGGAATTTAACCTGCACGCATTGCTGTTTGTAACCATCAACGATTGGTCCTCTTTCAGTAACCTTTTAGGACAGACAAACAAGGGATACCACGCATGCACGCACTGTTTAGCTGACACCAAAAGTATATACCTGGAAAATGCAGGAAGAATGTGTTGGGGAACGTAGCAGAAATTCAAAATTTTCTACGCATCACCAAGATCAATCTACGGAGTCATCTAGCAACGAGGGAGGAGTGGATCTACATACCCTTGTAGATCGCGCGCGGAAGCGTTCAAGAGAATGGGGTTGATGGAGTCGTACTCGTCGTGATCCAAATCACCGATGATCCTAGCGCCGAACGGACGGCACCTCCGCGTTCAACACACGTATGGAGCAGCGACGTCTCCTCCTTCTTGATCCAGCAAGGGGGAAGGAGAGGTTGATGGAGATCCAGCAGCACGACGGCGTGGTGGTGGAAGTAGCGGGATTCCAACAGGGCTTCGCCAAGCGCTGCGGGAGGAGGGAGATGTGTCATGGGAGGGAGAGGGAGGCGCCAGGGCTTAGGTGTTGCTGCCCTCCCTTCCCCCACTATATATAGGGCCAAGGGAGAGGGGGGGGGGGGCGCAGCCTTGGCCCTTCCTCCAAGGAAGGGTGCGGCCAAGGGAGGAGTCCATCCTCCCCAAGGCACCTAGGAGGTGCCTTCCCCCTTTAGGACTCTTCCTTTCCCTTATCTCTTGGCGCATGGGCCTCTTGGGGCTGGTGCCCTTGGCCCATATAGGCCAAGGAGCACACACCTACAGCCCATGTGCCCCCCCCCCCGGGGCAGGTGGACCCCCGGACCCCTTTCGGCACTCCCGGTACAATACCGATAATGCGCGAAACTTTTCTGGCGACCAAAACAAGACTTCCCATATATAAATCTTTACCTCCGGACCATTCCGGAACTCCTCGTGACGTCCGGGATCTCATCCGGGACTCCGAACAACTTTCGGGTTACCGCATACTAATATCTCTATAACCCTAGCGTCACCGAACCTTAAGTGTGTAGACCCTACGGGTTCGGGAGACATGCAGACATGACCGAGATGACTCTCTGGTCAATAACCAACAGCGGGATCTGGATACCCATGTTGGCTCCCACATGTTCCACGATGATCTCATCGGATGAACCACGATGTCAAGGACTTAATCAATCCCGTATACAATTCCCTTTGTCTAGCGGTACGATACTTGCCCGAGATTCGATCGTCGGTATCCCGATACCTTGTTCAATCTCGTTACCGGCAAGTCTCTTTACTCGTTTCGTAACACATCATCCCGTGATCAACTCCTTGATCACATTGTGCACATTATGATGATGTCCTACCGAGTGGGCACAGAGATACCTCTCCGTTTACACGGAGTGACAAATCCCAGTCTCGATTCGTGCCAACCCAACAGACACTTTCGGAGATACCTGTAGTGTACCTTTATAGCCACCCAGTTACGTTGTGACGTTTGGCATACCCAAAGCACTCCTACGGTATCCGGGAGTTGCACAATCTCATGGTCTAAGGAAATGATACTTGACATTAGAAAAGCTTTAGCATACGAACTACATCATCTTGTGCTAGGCTTAGGATTGGGTCTTTGTCCATCACATCATTCTCCTAATGATGTGATCCCGTTATCAATGACATCCAATGTCCATGGTCAGGAAACCGTAACCATCTATTGATCAACGAGCTAGTCAACTAGAGGCTTACTAGGGACATGGTGTTGTCTATGTATCCACACATGTATCTGAGTTTCCTATCAATACAATTATAGCATGGATAATAAACGATTATCATGAACAAGGAAATATAATAATAATAACTAATTTATTATTGCCTCTAGGGCATATTTCCAACAGCCTCCCACTTGCACTAGAGTCAATAATCTAGTTCATATCGTCATGTGATTAACATTCACAGGTCACATCGCCATGTGACCAACATCCAAAGAGTTTACTAGTGTCACTAAACTAGTTCACATCATCATGTGATTAAGACTCAATGAGTTCTGGGTTTGATCATGTTTTGCTTGTGAGAGAGGTTTTAGTCAACGGGTCTGTAACATTCAGATCCGTATGTACTTCGCAAATTTCTTATGTCATCTTGTAGATGCAACTACTACGCTACATTTGGAGCTATTCCAAATAACTGTTCTACTATACGAATCCAGTTTACTACTCAGAATAATCTGGATTAGTGTCAAAGTTTGCATCGGCGTAACCCTTTACGACGAACTCTTTTACCACCTTCATAATCGAGAAAATTCCTTAGTCCACTAGTTGCTAAGGATAACTTTGACCACTGTCCTGTGATCCGTTCTTGGATCACTCTTGTACCCCTTGACTAACTCATTGCAAGGCACACTTCATGTGCGGCACACAGATAGCATACTGTAGAGCCTATGTCTTAAGCATAGGGGACGACCTTCGTCCTTTCTCTCTATTCTGCCGTGGTCGAGCTTTAAGTCTTACCTTCATACCTTACAACTCAGGCAAGAACTCCTTCTTTGACTGATCCATCTTGAACAACTTCAAGATCATGTCAAGGTATGTGCTCATTTGAAAGTACCATTAAGCGTTTTGATCTATCCTTATAGATCTTGATGCTCAATGCTCAAGTAGCTTAATCCAGGCTTTCCATTGAAAAACACTTTCCAAATAACCCTATATGCTTTACAGAAATCCTACATCATTTCTGATCCATTAGTATGTCAACAACATATACTCATCAGAAATTCTATAGTGCTCCCACTCACTTCTTTGGAAATACAAGTTTCTCATAAACTTTGTATAAACCCAAAATCTTTGATCATCTTACCAAAGCATATATTCCAACTCCGAGATGCTTACTCCAGTCCTTAGAAGGATTGCTGGAGCTTTGCATACCTATTAGCATATTTCAGGATTGACAAAACCTTCCGGTTGTATCACATACAACCTTTCCTCAAAAATCGTCGAGGAAACAATGTTTTGACATCCTATCTGCAAGATTTCATAAATAATGCAGTAATTGCTAATACAATTCCAACAGACTCTTAGCATCGCTACGAGTGAGAAAGTCTCATCGTAGTCAACTCCTTGAACTTGTCGGGAAACATCTTAACGACAAGTCGAGCTTTCTTAATGGTGACATTTACCATCATTGTCCGTCTTCCTTTTAAAATCCATCTGTACTCAACAGCCTCACGACCATCGAGTTGTTCTGTCAAAGTCTACACTTTGTTTCCATACATGGATCCTCTCTCGGATTTTATGGCCTCGAGCCATTTATCGGAATCCGGGCCCACCATCGCTTCTCCATAGCTCGTAGGTTCATTGTTGTCTAGCAACATGACTTCCAAGACAGGATTACGTACCACTCTGAAGTAGTACGCATCCTTGTCATCCCACGAGGTTTGGTAGTGACTTGATCTGAAGTTTCATGATCACTATCATAAGCTTCCACTTCAATTGGTGTAGGTGCCACAGGAACAACTCCCTGTGCCCTGTCACACACTAGTTGAAGAGACGGTTCAATAACCTCATCAAGTCTCCACCATCCTCCCGCTCAATTCTTTCGAGAGAAACTTTTCCTCGAGAAAGGACCCGATTCTAGAAACAATCCCTTATTGCTTTCGGATCTAAGATAGGAGGTATACCCAACTGTTTTGGGTGTCCTATGAAGATGCATTTATCCGCTTTGGGTTCGAGCTTATCAGCCCGAAACATTTTCACATAAGCGTCGCAGCCCCAAACTTTTAAGAAATGACAGCTTAGGTTTCTCTAAACCATAGTTCATACGGTTTCATCTCATCGGAATTACGTGGTGCCCTATTTAAAGTGAATGTGGTTTTCTCTAATGCCTAACCCATAAACTATCGTGGTAATTCGATAAGAGACATCATGGTATGCATCATATCCAATAGGGTGCAGTTATGATGTTCGGACACACCATCACACTATGGTGTTCCAGGATGTATTAGTTGTGAAACAATTTCCACAATGTCTTAATTCTGTGCCAAACTCGTAATTCAGATATTCATCTCTATGATCATATCATAGATATTTTATCCTCTTGTCACGACGATCTGTCAACTTCACCCTGAAATTACTTGAACCTTTCAATAATTCAGACTCGTGATTTATCAAGTAAATGTACTCAACATATACTCAAATCATCTGTGAAGTAAGAACATAACGATATCCACTACACGCCTCAGCACTCATTGGACTGCACACATCAAAATGTATTTCTTCCAACAAGTTGCTTTCTAGTTCCATTTTACTAAAAACGAGGCTTTCAGTCATCTTGCCCATGTGGTATGATTTGCATGTCTCAAGTGATTCAAAATCAAGTGAGTCCAAACGGTCCATTTGCATGGAGTGTCTTCATGCATATACACCAATAGACATGGTTCGCATGTCTCAAACTTTTCAAAAATGAGTGAGTCCAAAGATCCATCAACATGGAGCCTCTTCATGCGTTTTATACCGATATGACTTAAGTGGCAGTGCCACAAGTAGGTGGTACTATCATTACTATCTTATATCTTTTGGCATGAACATGTGTATCACTATGATCGAGATTCAATGAACCATTCATTTTAGGTGCAAGACCATTGAAGGTATTATTCAAATAAATAGAGTAACCGTTATTCTCCTTAAATGAATAACTGTATTGAGATAGACATAATCCAATCATGTCTATGCTCAACGCAAACACCAATCTCGATGGTAGAGGGAGCGTGCGATGCTTGATCATATCAACATTGGAAACACTTCCAACACATATCGTCACCTCACCTTTAGCTAGTCTCCGTTTATTCCATAGCTTTTATTTCGAGTTACTAACACTTGGCAACCGAACCGGTATCTAATACCCTGGTGCTACTAGGAGTACTAGTAAAGTACACATCGACACAATGTATATCCAATATACTTCTATCGACCTTGCCAGCCTTCTCATCTACCAAGTATCTAGGGTAATTCTGCTCCAGTGGCTGTTCCCCTTATTATAGAAGCACTTAGTCTCGGGTTTGGGTTCAACCTTGGGTTTCTTCACTAGAGCAGCAGCTGAATTGCCGTTTCATGAAGTATCCCTTCGTGCCCTTGCCCTTCTTGAAACTAGTGGTTTCACCAACCATCAACAATTGATGCTCCTTCTTGATTTCTACTTTTGTGGTGTCAAACATCGCGAATATCTCAAGGATCATCATATATGTCCCTGATATATTATAGTTCATCACGAAGCTCTAGCAGCTTGGTGGTAATGACTTCGGAGAAACATCACTTTCTCATCTGGAAGATCAACTCCCACTCGATTCAAATGATTGTTGTACTCAGACAATCTGAGCACAAGCTCAACAATTGAGCTTTTCTCCCTTAGTTTGCAGGCTAAGAAAATCGTCGGAGGTCTTATACCTCTTGACGTGGGCACGAGCCTGAAATCCCAATTTCAGCCCTCGAAACATCTCATATGTTTCGCGACGTTTCAAAACCGTCTTCGGTGCCTCAACTCTAAGCCGTTTAACTGAACTATCACGTAGTTATCAAAATGTGTATGTTAGATGTTCGCAACATCCACAGACAACGTTCGAGGTTCAGCACACTGAGCGGTGCATTAAGGACATAAGCCTTCTATGAAGCAATGAGGACAATCCTCAGTTTACGGACCTAGTCCGCATAATTGCTACTATCAACTTTCAACTAAATTTTCTCTAGGAACGTAACTAAACAGTAGAACTGAAGCGCGAGCTACGACATAATTTGCGAAGACCTTTTGACTATGTTCAGGATAATTAAGTTCATCTTATGAACTCCCACTCAGATAGACATCCCTCTAGTCATCTAAGTGATTACATGATCCGAGTCAACTAGGCTATGTCCGATCATCACGTGAGACGGACTAGTCAACATCGGTGAACATCTTCATGTTGATCGTATCTTCTATACGATTCATGCTCGACCTTTCGGTCTGTTGTGTTCCGAGGCCATGTCTGTACATGCTAGGCTCGTCAAGTTAACCTAAGTGTTTCGCATGTGTTCCGAGGCCATGTCTGTACATGCTAGGCTCGTCAACACCCGTTGTATTCGAACGTAAGAATCTATCACACCCGATCATCAGGTGGTGCTTCGAAACGACGAACTTTCGCAACGGTGCACAGTTAGGGGGAACACCTTCTTGAAATTTTAGTGAGGGATCATCTTATTTACTACCGTCGTTCTAAGCAAATAAGATGTATAAACATGATAAACATCACATGCAATCAAATAGTGACATGATATGGCCAATATCATATTGCTCCTTTTGATCTCCATATTCGGGGCTCCATGATCATCATCGTCACCGGCATGACACCATGATCTCTATCATCATGATCTCTATCATCGTGTCTTCATGAAGTTGTCTCGTCAACTATTACTTCTACTACTACAGCCAACGGTTAGCAATAAAGTAAAGTAATTACATGACGTTTATGTTGACACGCAGGTCATAAATAAATTAAGACAACTCCTATGGCTCCTGCCGGTTGTCATACTCATCGACATGCAAGTCGTGATTCCTATTACAAGAACATGATCAATCTCATTCATCACATCCTTTTGGCCATATCACATCACATAGCATACCCTGCAAAAACAAGTTAGACGTCCTCTAATTGTTGTTTGCATGTTTTACGTGGCTGCTATGGGTTTCTAGCAAGAACGTTTCTTACCTACGCAAAAACCACAACGTGATATGCCAATTGCTATTTACCCTTCATAAGGACCCTTTTCATCGAATCCGATCCGACTAAAGTGGGATAGACAGACACCCGCTAGCCACCTTATGCAACTAGTGCATGTCAGTCGGTGGAACCAGTCTCACGTAAGAGTACGTGTAAGGTCGGTCCGGGCCGCTTCATCCCACAATGCCACCGAATCAAGATTGGACTAGTAACGGTAAGAATATTGAACAAAATCAACGCCCACAACTACTTTGTGTTCTACTCGTGCATAGAAACTATGCATAGACCTAGCTCATGATGCCACTGTTGGGGAACGTAGCAGAAATTCAAAATTTTCTACGCATCACCAAGATCAATCTATGGAGTCATCTAGCAACGAGGGAGGAGTGGATCTACATACCCTTGTAGATCGCGCGCGGAAGCGTTCAAGAGAACGGGGTTGATGGAGTCGTACTCGTCGTGATCCAAATCACCGATGATCCTAGCGCCGAACGGACGGCACCTCCGCGTTCAACACACGTACGGAGCAGCGACGTCTCCTCCTTCTTGATCCAGCAAGGGGGAAGGAGAGGTTGATGGAGATCCAGCAGCACGACGGCGTGGTGGTGGAAGTAGCGGGATTCCAACAGGGCTTCGCCAAGCGCTGCGGGAGGAGGGAGATGTGTCATGGGAGGGAGAGGGAGGCGCCAGGGCTTAGGTGTTGAAAGTGCAACTATCCCTAGGTGGTTTTGGTAATTCATAACAACATATAGCTCATTGAGCTAATGCTATTCCAAGATGATTATTTCAGGAAAGCTCAATGATTGGCATGGCATGGATGTGAAAGTGGAACCCTCAAAATGCTAAGGACAAAGGATTGGCTCAAGATCAAAAGCTCAAGACTCTTCATTTTATATTTTAGTGATCCAAGATCACATTGAGTCTTTAGGAAAAGCCAATACTATCAAGGAGGGATGAGGTGTTGCTTAATGAGCCTCTTGCTTCATGTACTTAGTGATATGCTCCAAAACCCTCAACTACTTTCCCATATCCACATATGACCTAAACCCTAAGCCAAACTCGGTCCTACCAATTCTTTCTATCCGGCGCCACCGAGTTTCACTTGTCATAAGCCACTGCCAAACCCTAGCAATTCGGTTCTACCGATAGGGATCTCGGTCTCACCGAGATGGGATTGCAAACTCTTTGTTTCCCTTTCGTAACTTTTCGGTCTCACCGAAAGAGCGGATCGGTCCCACCGAGATTGCAATGTAAATTCAGTGTTTCCTTTTTGTAACTTTTCGGTCTCACCGAAAGAGCAAATCGGTCCCACCGAGTTTGCCTAACCAACTCTCTGGTTAGCTAATTACCAAAATCAGTCTCACCGAGTTTGTGTAATCGGTCTCACCAGGATTACGTTATGCCCAAACCCTAACCATATCGGTCCTACCGAGTTGCATGTCAGTCCCACCGAAAATCTCTAACGGTCACTAGGTTTACCTTTTCGGTCCGACCGAGTTTGTTGATTCGGTCCCACCGAGATTGGAAAACTGTGTGTAATGGTTGGATTTTGTGTGGAGGCTATATATACCCCTCCACCTCCTCTTCATTCATGGAGAGAGCCATCAGAACACATACAAAATTCCAACTCATATGTTCTGAGAGAGAACCACCTACTCATGTGTTGTGACCAAGATATTCCATTCCTACCATATGAATCTTGATCTCTAGCCTTCCCCAAGTTGCTTTCCACTCAAATCTTCTTTCCACAAAATCCAAATCCTATGAGAGAGAGTTGAGTGTTGGGGAGACTATCATTTGAAGCACAAGAGCAAGGAGTTCATTACCTACACACCATTTGTTACTTCTTGGAGAGTGGTGTCTCCTAGATTGGCTAGGTGTCACTTGGGAGCCTCCGACAAGATCGTGGAGTTGAACCAAGGAGTTTGTAAGGGCAAGGAGATCGCCTACTTCATGAAGATCTACCGCTAGTGAGGTAAGTCCTTCGTGGGCGATGGCCATGGTGGGATAGACAAGGTTGCTACTTCGTGGACCCTTTGTGGGTGGTTGCTTCTTCATGGACCCTTCATGGGTGGAGCCCTCCGTGGACTCGCGCAACCGTTACCCTTCGTGGGTTGAAGTCTCCATCAACGTGGATGTAGGATAGCACCACCTATCCGAACCACGGGAAAAACATCCGTGTCTCCAATTGCATTTGAACTCTCCAAACCCTTCCCTTTACATTCTTGCAAGTTGCATGCTTTACTTTCCGCTGCCAATATACTCTTTGCATGCTTGCTTGAATTGTGTGATGATTGCTTGACTTGTCCTACAATAGCTAAAATCTGCCAAGAACTCAAATTGGGAAAAGGTTAAGTTTTTATTTGGTCAAGTAGTCTAATCACCCCCCCTCTAGACATACTTTAGATCCTACAGGTGTTGCTGCCCTCCCTTCCCCCACTATATATAGGGCCAAGGGAGAGGGGGGGGGGGGGGCGCAGCCTTGGCCCTTCCTCCAAGGAAGGGTGCGGCCAAGGGAGGAGTCCATCCTCCCCAAGGCACCTAGGAGGTGCCTTCCCCCTTTAGGACTCTTCCTTTCCCTTATCTCTTGGCGCATGGGCCTCTTGGGGCTGGTGCCCTTGGCCCATATAGGCCAAGGCGCACACCCCTACAGCCCATGTGGCCCCCCGGGCAGGTGGACCCCCTTGGTGGACCCCCGGACCCCTTTCGGCACTCCTGGTACAATACCGATAATGCGCGAAACTTTTCTGGCGACCAAAACAAGACTTCCCATATATAAATCTTTACCTCTAGACCATTCCGGAACTTCTCGTGACGTCCGGGATCTCATCCGGGACTCCGAACAACTTTCGGGTTACCGCATACTAATATCTCTATAACCCTAGCGTCACCAAACCTTAAGTGTGTAGACCCTACGGGTTCGGGAGACATGCAGACATGACCGAGATGACTCTCCGGTCAATAACCAACAGCGGGATCTGGATACCCATGTTGGCTCCCACATGTTCCACAATGATCTTATCGGATGAACCACGATGTCAAGGACTTAATCAATCCCGTATACAATTCCCTTTGTCTAGCGGTATGATACTTGCCCGAGATTCGATCGTCGGTATCCCGATACCTTGTTCAATCTCGTTACCGGCAAGTCTCTTTACTCGTTTCGTAACACATCATCCCGTGATCAACTCCTTGATCACATTGTGCACATTATGATGATGTCCTGTTGAGTGGGCCCAGAGATACCTCTCCATTTACAAGGAGTGACAAATCCCAGTCTCGATTCGTGCCAACCCAACAGACACTTTCGGAGATACCTGTAGTGTACCTTTATAGCCACCCAGTTACGTTGTGACGTTTGGCATACCCAAAGCACTCCTACGGTATCCGGGAGTTGCACAATCTCATGGTCTAAGGAAATGATACTTGACATTAGAAAAGCTTTAGCATACGCACTACATGATCTTGTGCTAGGCTTAGGATTGGGTCTTTGTCCATCACATCATTCTCCTAATGATGTGATCCCATTATCAATGACATCCAATGTCCATGGTCAGGAAACCGTAACCATCTATTGATCAACGAGCTAGTCAACTAGAGGCTTACTAGGGACATGGTGTTGTCTATGTATCCACACATGTATGTGAGTTTCCTATCAATACAATTATAGCATGGATAATAAACGATTATCATGAACAAGGAAATATAATAATAATAACTAATTTATTATTGCCTCTAGGGCATATTTCCAACAGAATGTGTACCTGGGCCATCGTTGATTTCTTCCGACCAACCATCAATGTCGAAAGAAAGGCAAGCATTTCAAAGGCGAGGCAGATCACCAGAAGAAGCCCGCCATGCGTATCGGTGATCACGTACTTGCTATGGTCAATGATTTACACGTAATCTTTGGAAAGGTTCCCGGCGGATTATCTGTTCCGAATGACGCTGAGGGACGCGCACCCTTGTGGAAGAAGAAATCTATATTTTGGGACCTACCCTACTGGAAAGACCTAGAGGTCTGCTCTTCGATCGACGTGATGCACGTGATGAAGAACCTTTGCGTGAACCTGCTAGGCTTCTTAGGCGTGTATGGGAAGACAAAAGATACAGCTGAGGCACGGGAGGACCTGCAACGTTTGCACGAAAAAGACGGCATGCCTCCAAAGAAGTATGAAGGTCCTGCCAGCTACGCTCTTACCAAAGAAGAGAAGGAAATCTTCTTTGAATGCCTGCTTAGTATGAAGGTCCCGACTGGCTTCTCGTCGAATATAAAGGGAATAATAAATATGCTAGAGAAAAAGTTTTAGAACCTAAAGTCTCATGACTGCCACGTGATTATGACTCAACTGCTTCCGGTTGCATTGAGGGGGCTGCTACTGGAAAACGTCCGATTAGCCATTGTGAAGTTATGTGCATTCCTCAATGCAATCTCTCAGAAGGTGATCGATCCAGAAATCATACCAAGGCTAAGGAGTGATGTGGTGTAATGTCTTGTCAATTTCGAGCTGGTGTTCCCACCATCCTTCTTCAATATCATGACGCACGTCTTAGTTCATCTAGTTGATGAGATTGTCATTCTGGGCCCCATATTTCTACACAATATGTACCCCTTTGATAGGTTCATGGGAGTCCTAAAGAAATATGTCCGTAACCGCGCTAGGCCAGAAGGAAGCATCTCCATGAGCCATCAAACAAAGAATGTCATTGGGTTTTGTGTTGACATCATTCCTGGCCTTAAGAAGATAGGTCTCCCTAAGTTGCGGTATGAGGGGAGACTGACTGGAAAAGGCACGCTTGGAGGGGACTCAATAATATGCAGGGACGGATATTTTTGGTCTCAAGCACACTACATAGTTCTACAGAACTCTACCTTGATGACCCCGTATGTCGTGAACACAAGAACAGTCTGCACTCCAAACACCCGGAGCAGTGCAATGACTGGATTACATGTGAACACATCAGGACTTTCAGCAGTTGGTTGGAAACACGTCTCAGAGGTGACAACACTATTTGTGATGAGTTGTACTCGTTGTCCAGGGGACCATCTTCGACTGTATTGACTTACAAAGGATACGAGATAAATGGGAATACATTTTACACGATCGCCCAAGATCAAAAGAGCACCAACGAAAACAGCGGTGTCCGCTTTGATGTAGCAACCGAGAGGGGAAAGGACACATATTATGGTTACATAGTGGACATAGGAGAACTTGAGTACGGACATGATTTTAAGATCCCTTTGTTTATGTGCAAATGGGTCAAACTGTCAGGAGGCGGGGTACAGGTAGACCCATAGTACGGAATGATAACAGTGGATCTGAACAATCTTGGGTACACTGACGAACCGTTCCTCCTAGCCAATGATGTGGCATAGGTTATCTATGTGAAGGACATGTCTACCAAACCGAGAAAAAGAAAAGATAAGGAAGCGAATACATCATACGATGAGCCAAAGCGCCACATAGTTCTTTCAGGGAAAAGGGACATCATGGGAGTGGAGGGCAAGACAGACATGTCCAAAGATTATGAAAAGTTTCATGAAATTCCTCCCTTCAAAGTCAAGGCTGACCCAAGCATCCTGATAAATGATGAAGATTATCCATGGTTACGGCGCAATAAGGAAAGGACACAAGCGAAGAAAAAGTGAAGACTTTCTCTCCAAAACTATTATGATGATACCATGTCAACTTTCAACCTTTTCAGAGTTCATTTGAAATGCCTGTTGTGACAGATAAGTTTCCGTATGAAATCCTGATACTTCGAAAGAGATTGTCCATTTTGTACACGAAGTGCATCCAGTTTTTGCCGTAACCCTCTCAACTTTCTTGCACATGCTATGTAGATGAAATAATGATACCATGCCGACTTTCAACCTTTTCAGAGTTCATTTGAAATGCTTTTCAATTTCAGGGTCTTATAGCTCAAAATAATCAGTAAATGCATGAAAAATAACAAATGAAGTCAGAAAGGGTTGAAAATTGATGATGTGGCTTTGAGTAGTGCATTTTGAACACACAAAAAATGAGGAGTTCAAATAAGTTTAAAAAAATGAAATCCCTTTGTAACAGATGAGTTTCCGTATGAAAGCCTGATACTTCGAAAGAGATTGTTCATTTTGTACACGAAGTGCATCCAGTTTTTGCCGTAACCCTCTCAACTTTCTTGCACATGATATGTGGATGAAATAATGATACCATGCCAACTTTCAACCTTTTCAGAGTTCATTTGAAATGCTTTTCAATTTCAGGGTCTTATAGCTCAAAAAATCAGTAAATGCATGAAAAATAACAAATGAAGTCATAAAGGGTTGAAAATTGATGATGTGGCTTTGAATGGTGCATTTTGAACACACAAAAAGTCATTAAAAGTATTTTCTGTTCAAAATCATTTATAGCAACTAAAATTATATAAAATTGATGCAACTAAAATTATGAAAGTATTTTCTGTTCAAAATCATTAAAAGCAAAAAGAATTTTCATAAAGAACTTTTTTGTTACAAACTTTAATAGCAAAAAGAATTATCGTAAAATAAAATAAGTAAGTAATTAGAAACAAAATAATAAAAATTTAATGAAATATATAAGTAGAAACAAAATAAAATAAAATAAACTTTAATAACATAAATAAAATTTATGAAACTAAAATTGTCAAAGTATTTTCTGTTCAAAACATTATAAGCAACCTCTAGTATTATTGAAACTAAAACTATATAAAATTGATGCAACTAAAATTATCGAAGTATTATAAGCAACCTCCGACTAGACTCACTGTCAGCCTTCACAGTTTCAGTTTGTATTTAGCAGGTTGACCTGTTCACCAACGAGTCAAGGTAAGGACTGAGCAACAATATCCATGATGGTTTCCATTAATTACCCTGTTCATCATTTTCTAACCTTACATTCGTGACTTGGATTCTGCAAAACAATAGCTGCCAATAGTAAATTCAGAAGTTTTCATTCAAAGCTCGACTGTTTAATCCAAACAAGCCGCTGCATCGATGCCTCGATGGAGATCTGCGTGGATCTTCCTACTCAACAATTTCAAAGGTATTAGTTAATTACTTCCAGTGATGGTGATTCAGTTACATTAAACGTTTAAACAAGTTACATTACATATTTACATGTGGATGGCATGATGGATGAACCAGTGTTTCGTTGCTGATTCGTTTCATTTGGTGTAGGTGTGTGTCACCCTCTCGACTAACCTGAACCCTGATGAAGAAGCTATGGCCTATGGTTCAAGATTGGAAACAGGGGCGCGCGACCCATCTCCTCTGTTTTTGTCCCCTGTCACCACCGCCGTCTCTTTCCCGCCTCGGCCACCGGCACCTTCACTCCTGCTAGGAAGGCACATCGCCGCCAAAATTACTTCCCATAGTGGATTTGACATTCAGGACTTAATAATTGGTTGCTCAAACCAAACAATAGCAATAAGAGTAACATAAGTATCATCAAGAAGAAGTTATGTAGTTCTATTAAGACAGTTCAAAGGTCAGTCAATCACCCTTTCCTTCTTTTCTTCTTCTTATTCTTTAGTTTATCATCTCAGTGGTGCTTGTTGCTCTTATCTGCAGTTTACTCGCCACCATCTACTCTCCACACATTGGAGTTTTGGAATAATGATGGGGTGGAAAGCTTCATGAAAGAGGAAGAGAAAACAGCTTTCAATGCATATGGTGTAAGCAGAGAAAACAACTTCATGAAAGAGGAAGAGAAAACGCTTTGAATGCATATGGTGTAAGAAGCACGCCCTATTTGCTCCATTTTTGGTGGCATAATGCAACTATGTTTCCTAATCCTTGGCTGAATGCTAAAACAGGGTATGTTATTTTACATGCTCTTGGTCAGTCCATTGTACCACCCGCTACCAACTGCATCTTTTGCAGATTGTGGAGATTGCATATATGGATGGTGATGTTTCACTGACAGGCATCCTTCAGAGTATCAGTTCTTACTTAGCAGGTTCACCAAATGGCCAACTCAAAGTAATGAATTTTACCAATGAGTTCCCTCCCTTTTACCTTGCTAGCTTTCTGATGTTAAACTCATTAATCCTACTTGGATTCTGCAGAACCATGATAGCCAACTATCAATTTTTGCAATTGGAATTCAGAACTTGGTTGTTCTTGTTAGGAATGGGCAACTACATTCACTGAAGGGCCAAGGGCCAGTACATATACATGTGTGTGGTAAAATGCAAGAGAGACTATACACATCTAACACCCCCCTCAAACTCATGGTGGATCAACAACACTAAGTTTGGAGAGAAGAAAACTATGCTGCGCTCGAGTCTGTGCCTTCGTGAAGAAGTCCGCCAACTGTAACTCAGAGGGCACATAGTGAAGAGCGAGAGTCTGATCCTGCACAGCAGCACGCACAAAGTGGGCATCCACACCGATGTGCTTGGTGAGCTCATGCTTCACCGGGTCACGCGCAATACTGATAGCACCAGTACTGTCTCACAATAAGGGAGTCGAGGTAGTAGTGGACACACCAAAGTCCTCAAGTAACCACCGTAACCAGATCACCTCAGCCGTCAGCATAGCCATGGCTCGCAACTCAGCCTTTGTACTCGAGCGAGAAACTGCAGTCTGTTTCTTTGTCTTCCAGGAAATAAGAGAGCCACCAAGAAAAACACAATAAGCAGACATCGAGCGTCGATCAGAGGGATCACTAGCCCAGGTAGCATCAGAGTAGGCCTGGAGCTCAAGAGAGCTAGAGCGGGGAAAGAAAAGGCGCTGAGAGAGCGTGCCACGAAGATAACGTAGGACAGAGAGGAGATGATGATACGTCTCCGTCGTATCTATAATTTTTGATTGTTCCATGCCAATATTCTAGAACTTCCATATACTTTTTGGCAACTTTTTATACTATTTTTGGGACTAACATATTGATCCAGTGCCCAGTGCCAGTTCCTGTCTGTTGCATGTTTTTGGTTTCGCAGAATGTTCATATCAAACGGAGTCCAAACGGGATAAAAACGGACAGAGCTTATTTTTGGAATATTTGGAAAATCTGGGAGAAAGATCAACGCGAAACGGTGTCCGAGGTGGCCACGAGGCAGGGGCCCACGCCCGTACCAGGAGGGCGCGCCCCCACCCTCGTGGGCCACCCGTAAGGCGGTTGATGCCCTTCTTCGGCCGCAAGAAAGCTAATTTTTGGAAAAAAATCACGGCGAGCGTTTCGGTCCAATCAGAGTTACGGATCTCCGAATATAAAAGAAACGGTGAAAGGGCAGCAGAAGAGAACGCAGAAACAGAGAGAGACAAAGAGACAGATCCAATCTTGGAGGTGCTCTCGCCCCTCCCACGCCATGGAGGCCAAGGACCAGAGAGGAAACCCTTCTCCCATCTAGGGAGGAGGTCAAGGAAGAAGAAGACGAAGGGGCCCCCTCTTCCCTTCTCTTCCGGTGGCTCCGGAACGCCACCGTAGCCATCATCAGCACCGCAATCTTCACCAACAACTTCATCGCCATCATCACCAACTCTTCCCCCCTCTATGCAGCGGTGTAACCTCTCTCTTACTCGCTGTAATCTCTACTTAAACATGGTTCTCAACGCTATATATTATATCCCAATGATGTATGGCTATCCTATGATGTTTGAGTAGATCTGTTTTGTCCTATGGGCTATTTGATGATCAAGATTGGTTTGAGTTGCATGTTTTATTATTGGTGCTGTCCTATGGTGCTCTTCGTGTCATGCAAGCGTGAGGGATTCCCGCTGTAGGGTTTGCAATATGTTCATGATTTGCTTATAGTGGGTGGCGTGAGTCAACAGAAGCACAGACCCGAGTAAGTAGGTTGTTTGCGTATGGGATAAAAGGGGACTTGATGCTTTAATGCTATGGTTGGGTTTTACCTTAATGATCTTTATTAGTTGTGGATGCTTGCTAGAGTTCCAACCATAAGTGCATATGATCCAAGTAGAGAAAGTATGTTAGCTTATGCCTCTCCCTCAAATAAAATTGCAATAATGATTACCGGTCTAGTTATCGATTGCCTAGGGACAAATAACTTTCTCATAACAGCAAGCTCTTTACTAAAACTAATTTAGTTGTGTCTTTATCTAAACAGCCCCTACCTTTTATTTTCATGCTCTTTACTTTCTTGCAAGCTTAACCAAAAACACCTACAAAGTACTTCTAGTTTCATACTTGTTCTAGGTAAAGTAAACGTCAAGCGTGCGTAGAGTTGTATCGGTGGTCGATAGAACTTGAGGGAATATTTGTTCTACCTTTAGCTCCTCGTTGGGTTCGACACTCTTACTTATCGAAAGAGGCTAGCTACAATGGATCCCCTATACTTGTGGGTTATCAAGACCTTTTTCTGGCGCCGTTGTCGGGGAGCAATAGCGTGGGGTGAATATTCTCGTGTGTGCTTGTTTGCTTTATCACTAAGTAATTTTTATTTGCTGTTCTTAGTTGATCTTTATCTTTAGTTATGGATATGGAACACGAAATACCAAAAAATTTAGGTGTACTTGCTGCTCATGGAGATGGGGAACCTCCTAAAACCCTCGATGATGGTTATGTGAAAGATATTATGTACTACTTTAATAATCCTGAGAAAACCCATTCAATTATGTAATGGGAGTAATGGATCATCGTGAATACTTTAGGGATTATCGCTTGACTCAAAAAGGGAAACTATTATGGTATCAAATTCATATATTGAAGTGGTATGCTAGACAACTATGCGTGGAATATGATTATACTTGTTGCTCTAGGATGAATGCTCCACACCATCCCTTTTCATGCAAATTTAATGATAATAAAACCTTAGCTTCTTATGCTAATGGTATATATGATTACTATGATGTGGAACAAATAGAAGAATTTGTTGCTTTTATGGGTGCTTATGAAATTGAATCTATGTTTAAAGAGTTTGAATATGTTGATGATGCTTGTTATTGAGAAATATTGCTATGAGAATATTGCTATGAGAATTATGCTATGAGAATTATGAATACAATTACGAAATTAATGCACTTATTGAGAAAGTCTCCGCTGTCCAAGAAGAGACTAATATTTTGCAGGAATCTATGGAAGAAGAAGTTGATGAAACTGTGAGCTCATTGGATGAAAAAGATGAGGAGGAGAGCGAAGAACAAAAGGAGGAAGAGCGGATTGATCACCCGTGCCTACCTTCTAATGAGAGTAACTCTTCAACTCATACATTGTTTAATTCCCCTTCGTGCATACCGAAGGATGATTGTTATGATGACTGTTATGATCCCTTTGATTCTTTTGAAATATCCCTTTTTGATGATGCTTGCTATGATTGTGGCCAAGATGCCAATATGAATTATGCTTATGGAGATGAACTTGCTATAGTTCCTTATGTTAAACATGAAATTGTTTCTGTTGCACCCACGCATGATAGTCCTATTATCTTTTTGAATTCTCCAAACTACACTATATCGGAGAAGCTTGCACTTATAAAGGATTATATTGATGGGTCGCCTCCTACTACTACACATGATGATTTTAATGGATATAATATGCATGTGCTTGCTTCTCCTACTTGCAATTATTATGAGAGAGGAACCTTATCTCCACCTCTATATGTTTCCAATATGATAAAGTTGCAAGAAACTGCTTATACTATGCATTAGCCTTTACTAGGTGTGCATGAATTGTTCTTTTATGACATGCCGATGCATAGGAAGAGACTTAGACTTCGTAATTACATGATATATGTTACTTTGTGCTCACTACTAAATTACAAATCATTTCTAATTAAAATTGGCTTTGATATACCTTGGGATCCGGGTGGATTCGCTACTTGGGCACTATATGCCTAGCTTAATGGCTTTAAAGAAAGCGCTGCCAGGGAGACAACCCGGAAGTTTTAGAGAGTCATTTATTTCTGTTCAGTGCTTTCATATATTTTAAAAACAACAAAAATAAAGAGGGGAACCCAAAACTTTTTCAAAAAGGAAAGTGAAAGTGAGAAAGACGAGCATTGTTGAAGTGGGAGCTAGCCTTGAACTTTGTTCATGCTCACGACAACTTTGTGAATCTTGATTACAGAAACTTTTCAATAAAAATAATTATCCCATTTTACAATTCCATTGTATTATAAAAATAATGTGCCAAGGTTTGCCTTTAGGATGTTTACAATGCTTGTTGGTTTGTACGGTGCAGGACCGAAACTTTAGCTGTAGTGCATGAATTTTAGTTTTTTACTGGAACCTCAAATGGTTCTGATTCTTCTTGAACTGTCTTTCTGTACAAATTGTTTATTGTTCCTAAGTTTGGAAGAATTTTTCAAGTATCAGAAGTATAGTGAATGTTCAGATTATTACAGACTGTTCTGTTTTAGACAGATTCTGTTTTTGATGCATAGTTTGCTTGTTTTGATGAAACTATCAATTTATATCAGTGGATTAAGCCATGAAAAAGTTATATTACAGTAGACACAATTCAAAAACAAAATATGAATTGGTTTGCAACAGTACTTATAGTAGTGATTTGCTTTATTATACTAACGGATCTTACCGAGTTTTCTGTTGAAGTTTTGTGTGGATGAAGTGTTCGATGATCGAGAAGGTTTCGATACGAGAAGAAGGAAGAGAGGCAAGAGCTCAAGCTTGGGGATGACCGAGGCACCCCAAGTAAATATTCAAGGAGACTCAAGCGGCTAAGCTTGGGGATGTTGGGAAGGCATCCCCTCTTTCTTCAACAAGTATCGGTATGTTTTCGGATTCGTTTCGTTCATGCGATATGTGCAGTCTTGGAGCGTCTTTTGCATTTAGTTTTCACTTTTTCTTTTTGGCACCATGCTGGTATGAGATGGTCCTTGGTTGATTTATAGAATGCTCATTGCACTTCACTTATATCTTTTGAGTATGGCTTTATAGAATGCTTCATGTGCTTCACTTATATCATTTGAAGTTTGGATTGCCTGTTTCTCTTTACATAGACAACCGCCATTTGTAGAATGCTCTTTTGCTTCACTTATATTTGTTAGAGCATGGGCATATCTTTTGTAGAAAGAATTAAACTCCCTAACTTCACTTATATCTATTTAGAGAGATGACAGGAACTGGTCATTCACATGGTTAGTCATAAAACCCTACATAAAACTTGTAGATCACTGAATATGATATGTTTGATTCCTTGCAATGGTTTTGCGATATAAAGGTGGTGATATTTGAGTCGTGCTAGTTGAGTAATTGTGAAATTGAGAAATATTTGTGTTGGGGTTTGCAAGTCCCGTAGCATGCACGTATGGTGAACCATTATGTAACGAAGTCGGAGCATGAGGTGTTTATTGATTGTCTTCCTTATGAGTGGCGGTCGGGGACGAGCGATGGTCTTTTCCTACCAATCTATCCCCCTAGGAGCATGCGCGTAGTACTTCGTTTCGATGACTAATATATTTTTGCAATAAGTATGTGAGTTCTTTATGACTAATGTTGAGTCCATGGATTATACGCACTCTCACCCTTCCATCATTGCTAGCCTCTTCGGTACCGTGCATTGCCCATTCTCACCTCGAGAGTTGGTGCAAACTTCACCGGTGCATCCAAACCCTGTGATACGATACGCTCTATCACACATAAACCTCCTTATATCTTCCTCAAAATAGCCACCATACCTACCTATTATGGCATTTCCAAAGCCACTCCGAGTATATTGCCATGCAACTTCCATCATCATCATATACATGACTTGAGCATTTATTGTCATATTGCTTTGCATGATCGTAAGATAGCTATCATGATGTTTTCATGGCTTGAACGTTTTTTGATGTCATTGCTACGCTAGATCATTGCACATCCCGGTACACCGACGGAGGCGTTCATATAGAGTCATATCTTTGTTCTAGTATCGAGTTGTTATATCGAGTTGTAAGTAAATAAAAGTGTGATGATCATCACTATTAGAGCATTGCCCCATCCAAAAAAAGAGAGGCCAAAGAAGCCTAAATAAAAAAATGGGCCAAAGAAGCCCGCAAAAAAAGGAAAAAAAGAAAAAAAATAAAAGAAAAAGGGGCAAGTTACTATCCTTTTACCACACTTGTGCTTCAAAGTAGCACCATGTTCTTCATATATAGAGAGTCTCTTGAGTTATCATTTTCATATACTAGTGGGAATTTTTATTATAGAACTTGGCTTGTATATTCCAACAATGGGCTTGCTCAAGTGCCCTAGGTCTTCATGAGCAAGCAAGTTGGATGCACACCCACTTAGTTTCAGTTTGAGCTTTCATATACTTATAGCTCTAGTGCATCCGTTGCATGGCAATACCTACTCCTCGCATTGACATCAATTGATGGGCATCTCCATAGCCCGTTGATTAGCCGCGTCGATGTGAGACTTTCTCCTTTTTTGTCTTCTCCACATAACCCCCCATCATCATATTCTATTCCACCTATAGTGCTATGTCCATGGCTCACACTCATGTATTGCGTGAAAGTTTAAAAGGTTTGAGAATGTCAAAAGTTTGAAACAATTGCTTGGCTTGTCATCAGGGTTGTGCATGATGTGAATGCTTTGTGTGGTGAAGATGGAGCATAGCCAGACTAGCTATATTATTTTGTAGGGATGAGTTTTCTTTGGCTATGTTATTTCAATAAGACATAATTGCTTGGTTGGTATGCTTGAAGTATTATTGTCTTTATGTCAAAAGATAGGCTATTGCTTTGAATCACTCGTGTCTTACTATTCATGCCATGATTAGACATATGATCAAGATTATGCTAGGTAGCATTCGACATCAAAAAATATCTTTTTTATCATTTACCTACTCGAGGACGAGCAGGAATTAAGCTTGGGGATGCTGATACATCTCCCTCGTATCTATAATTTTTGATTGTTCCATGCCAATATTCTAGAACTTCCATATACTTTTTGGCAACTTTTTATACTATTTTTTGGGACTAACATATTGATCCAGTGCCCAGTGCCAGTTCCTGTTTGTTGCATGTTTTTGGTTTCGCAGAATATCCATATCAAACGGAGTCCAAACGGGATAAAAACGGACGGAGCTTATTTTTGGAATATTTGGAAAATCTGGGAGAAAGATCAACATGAAATGGTGTCCGAGGTGGCCACTAGGCAGGGGCCCACGCCCGTATTAGGAGGGTGCGCCCCCACCCTCATGGGCCACCCATAAGGTGGTTGATGCCCTTCTTCGGCCGCAAGATAGCTAATTTTTGGAAAAAAAATCACGGCGAAGGTTTCAGTCCAATCGGAGTTACGAATCTCTGGATATAAAAGAAACAGTGAAAGGGCAGCAGGAGAGAACGCAGAAACAGAGAGAGACAGAGAGACAGATCCAATCTCGGAGGGGCTCTCGCCCCTCCCACGCCATGGAGGCCAAGGACCAGAGGGGAAACCCTTCTCCCATCTAGGGAGGAGGTCAAGGAAGAAGAAGACGAAGGGGCCCCCTCTCACCTTCTCTTCCGGTGGCTCCGGAACGCCACCGTGGCCATCATCATCACCGCAATCTTCACCAACAACATCACCGCCATCATCACCAACTCTTCCCCCCTCTATGCAGCGGTGTAACCTCTCTCTTACCCGCTGTAATCTCTACTTAAACATGGTGCTCAACGCTATATATTATTTCCCAATGATGTATGGCTATCCTATGATGTTTGAGTAGATTTGTTTTGTCCTATGGGCTATTTGATGATCAAGATTCACTACAAGAAAATCTACGTGTAGAGACATGCAATTTCATACCTAGAGATGTGTTATTTCATCTCTAGGCAACCATAGAGTCGATTTAGTAAAGTGTCTTTGGAGCGTCTTCTCACGGACCGTCTCAAAACAAGTAGACACGCTGGCTAAGCATCTCTACATGGCATGAGACGCTATATTGAGACGTTCAAAATTGTCTCTATGTATGTAAAGACGTTGTGCTAGATGCGCTCTATCACGTCTCTACATAAAGACCTTCATTCGTCATGGGCCCATTCTTATACACGTTGTGTAGAGACATCATATTCGTCTCTAAATATACATTAGTTTCTCTCTAAGCATTGAATATTTTACTTTAAATATTATTTGATTTACTTAGAATGTGCAATTCATCATTTCAAAATCAGTTACTTTACCACACCACAGATGCATGTGTAGAATGATCAACAAATATCATGATATAAAGGCATCTGCCCATATCAACCATTACAATCATAAGCAACAACTATCATTATATAATAAGGCATCCGCCCATATCACCAATTGCATTCACTATAATACCATTTGCACAATTAGCATCCTTAGTAAAAACAAGCAGTGCACTAATTAGTAGGAACAAACACCTTGAGTTCATAATTGAATCAAATAAGACATTCATATGAAAGATACAAATAATTATGAAAAGATCCTGTAAACTAGAACAAAGTTTTCCTATGAAGCTAAAATCTAATGCATAATTCAAAATATTGTTCATTTAAAGACTAATTCTTCTGTACTTGCTCCTGGCTCCTTCTTTGCACTCATTTTCTAAATTTTCAGCTACCCTGAAAAAGGAAGATAACAGAGAAAAATTTAAATGGCAGTCGACCATCCATTTGGAATACAACTTCAATCAGTCTCCACAAATTGTTTCCCCTGCATAATTCTGATGAAGTTTTAACTCAGAATTTCCCTATAACTTGTAACAGCTCTCCACTCGCACCTGCATCCCAAAATATCACAATGGCTTATAACTGGACCATACATCACATGACTTATGTGTTTGAAAAAATGTTTGAGCATACAAATTATTTTAATTTGGCTAGTAGATTTAGGAGGCTTTTTTGGTAATAAATTATCAATCTCTGGAGGGCCTTGTAAATTTTCTTCATCTGGTCGTACACTTGCAGCAGCCTGCACTGAGATCTTCAAGCGTCGAAGCCACTAAGGTACCCTCAACATAATATTTTTGCCAAGACAATGTTAAAATAATATGTTAATCAACAAGCTAATGATCTGTAACGTGTGTATAGAAACGTATGTCAAGGTCATGCATTACACTGCACTATCTAATAAACAACTGAACCATGCAAGATCTGATAGGAAGATAACAGAGACTAGAAGAAAATTGCATACATATTAAAGGGGTCTAGCACAAATAGATCGCCTTCTATGCTGAGAGCTAAATCTACTAATATATCACCTTGTCCTATCAATACTGCTTAATAAATGAGTTGGCCAGCATATCAGTTACTATGGAAACAAACCAAAATGAATTGTTATAAGCAAGTTCTGTTATGTAACTCTGACTATTAGATCAGACATAAGAAAAGGTAGCATGCATTACATTAGTTGATGAGAACAGAATTGCAGTGATAGAGACAAATATTGAAATTAACACATTAAACTTTATGATTACCTCTTGAAACTAAGTCATGGTTCCTATAAAAAATTATGTTTAGTGCAAATTAACATGGCATACTTTTTACACCAGAGTGAAAAACGCATGGCTTGGTTACTCAGAATTTTGCATTCATAAAAAAAGCAGAAAATATGATTTATCGTGTAGTGTATATATAGCGCATAGCTATTGCAGACCTTTGCATTTGCCTGCCAAATATATGCTAATCTGTTAACTTAACTTTGATTTGTCAGCGAAAATCTCAGCTATAGCTGAAAAGGCAGAACTTTTATTTGGTACACATAATCATAGCGATAGTTAAGTATTACTACTCACCAGTAGGTAGCTCTGCATCACTTTGGGTGAGATTTTGATTTTGGACCCAAGGGTGCTATATCTGGAGCAATGGATGGAAATTAGGCTGACACCAGTACCTCAAGACAGTGGTCACATATTTCCAAGACCCCTGCAGGCTATACAAAATAACACAAACCCGACGATTCATCAGTGATGGATGTACCTATCTCAAGAGAAAGAAGAGATCTGGTTCAGATAGCTGTTTACAGGTTAGAGGTTTCATCTATCTACAAAGATATAGTAGGAGTTATCAAACTACCCAGTTGATTAATAAAGGCAAATTTTAGTTAGTTGATTATGAGAACCCCTGTATCCTGGTAGTTGCAGTTGCGGTCAGTACAAAAGAAGTTACCATGGCGTGCACAGTGACATAGCACTATCATGTTTTATGCACCAGGGTAAATGGAAAGTGAGGTTATTTTGGCCTGTTTATCTAACACGACTTGTACTACTTTTGAGTTTCACCATATAAAATTTCATTGGACCAAACATTTGCTAACATACTTTTGAGGAAATCTGTCAGAATTGATATCTAGCAAGCAAACAATTCACCAAACACTTGGAGTGCATTGTCTACATGAAGGAAGTAAGGAGACGAAGATAGAAAAGGATAGAGACTTGAGATGTGTATAAACGAAGGAGGCCACTTTGATTGATTTAATGTTAATGGTAAAACTATAGGGGATATGGGGTAAGGCATCACCTGCTTGACGTGGCGGAGGCTGAAGATGCTGGCTGGAGGCGGGCGCTGCTTGTGGGTGGTGTAGCGACGGAACTCGCCATGGTGCTTCGGCTGAGAGATGGACCGCCGTGGATGCGGCTTGGTGACGGTGAGGACGACGTCAGGAGGGAGCACGGCTTCGTGTTGGTGAGGACGACGGACGCCGGCGGGGCTCCAACTGCCGCCGCTGCGGATGGAGGAGAACGGGAGTCGGCGTCGGGCGGAACTAGCGGCAGAGGGCGGCGCTTCAGGGTGAGGCTGCCGCCGTGTGGGGTGGGAGATCGGGCGGCGCCCGAGGCGCAGATTGGATCGGGAGGCCGTTGAAATGGGGAGGTGGGAGATGGCGTCGTGGGAAAAATAACTGGGATTATAATTATATGACTCAGAAAGTTTCGAGAAACGCGGGAGGTTTAGGCGGTAAAGAAAATAGATTGAGAGCGCCAAATCGGATTAGGAGAAAATAATTTTGTTGGCAACAACCAACCACATATGGATAAATATTACTGTATTTGTTTCTAAAAAAGGAAAACAAAGGGTTTGGGTCGAGGATTGCAGGCGGCAGCCAAATCCTTCGGTGGAGGGACACCACGAAGCGGCGGGGAGGCCAACTGAGGGCACCCGGCAATAGCCCTGGCTCAGACGCATTGAGAGGTGGTGGATTAGGCCCATCTGTCGCCGGAGTCAACGACGATGACCAATCCCACGACAGCGGCCATGGCAGGGCTCAGAGCTCCTGGGGAAGAGGCCCTGGGTCACTGGCTTGCTGTGGAGGACGTCTACTTCATCTACGGCACCTCGGGATCCTTGGGGAGCGACAGATATTGGGCGGGGCACTTCAACGGCATCAAATCAACGGCGACGGTCCGAGGCGAGAGGCGGGGAAGATGACTTCGTGGGAGCCTATCCAGTCCTTCACTACTCGAATTCATTAGATAAGAGGACAAGGGCATCGCATCAGAGCTTCCTGACGAGGTCTTGGCACTTGGACGCGTGTGTGGCTGACGACGGCAACCTGGGGCTCTCGGGCATTCTTGCGGGAGAGGGCTAGAGATGGGAGAGAACTAGGGAGAGAGAGAGAGAGGAGCGCGGAGCTTGGTGTGGAGGTCGCGACCGCAGCGGCGTAGGTTGGGGCATCGGGTTCGCCGGAGTTGGGAAAGACAGAGGTGAGAGAGAGAGGGATTCCCTTTTATTTTCCTTTTTTTCTTGCTAGGCCCACATGCAAGGGACATAAAGGGAGGTGGCAGGGAGAGAGTTTTTTCTCTTTTTTCTAGGATGAAGCGGCCCACATGTAAGTGAGATACGCAGTGAGGGTAAAAATATCCAGGAAACGCCCCTTAGACAGTCAAAGCCCTTTGACCGAAACGAATAGGACACGGAAGGGTATTTCCATAAGCACACCTGGCGGAAGAGGGAGAAAGTTGAGCACTATTTTTGTTCAGGGATAAAGATGAGGTCGGAAGGAAATTAGGAGGGGTGTGTGTGTGTGTAAATGTCGCTTTTTTATACTGTGACCAAATTTTGAAACCTCAAACTATTTTCAGAAAATGTGATTCATTAAAAAAATTCTAAACTAGTTTTGAAAGCACAAACAAATCTTGAATACTTTAAACACTATTTTACAAATGAAAATAAACAAAGAAATAAATAGAAAAAACGAAAAAGGAAAGAAAGCATGGTTTGAAAACATGTGCATCTTATTAGTAGCAAATACCACTGTTTTTTACCATTCCAAAAAAGATACTACTGTTTTTCACAAAAAAAAAACGAATACTAGTGCCAGGTTAATTTGCTAGCACACGCGTTCTTAAAAAAACTAGATGACATCCCGCGCGTTGCTGCGGGAATTGTAGAATTTTTTTGGATATAATAGACAAATGAAATATAGATCTTTTGAATATACTTGTTAACCATCAATCTCCCAACTTAAATAAAATCAGTTCAAAAAACTGAACACTACACAAAGAGCAAAGTTCATCACTATGATTATGTGTTTTCATATCAATGTTTTGTCGGTGTTTCTGCTCCGAGTGACTACTCAATCATACGCTAAACCAAAACATCTGACACACAAAGAGCAAATAAGAAAACTACAAATCAAATAGGCATTGGAAGTTTCCTTGGGAGGTGGTAATGCTTCTTGTTAGTCCCTTGCATCATATCTCACTTATATTCATCCGGCGACAATAGCGAGCAGTCATCTGCATTAACAGGGAGAAGGGTGTTGGTGCTTAAAAAATAGAAACAGAATAGTGCGCAAGAAGATTTGCATGACGGCAGGAACAGAAACATACCAGTTCGGCTTGTCCCATGATTCTGCAATTTTATTCAACCTCTACTACATTTAGTGAAGGAAAATATTATGCAACAATTAGCGAGAAAAGTAACATTCAAAATGAAATAAAGTAGTGAGCCAATTTGACTTCATAAGACCATGCCATGCAAGAAAGAAAGCTCTTAAACTTAACATAGTGATGAACTTTGGTTCAATAACTGAACATAGCATTCCATAAGCATATTATGCATTCCGCCTATTTTATTCTAATTAATATTTTAAAAATTATGGCTTGGGAAGTCAGGATAACTTGTTCTGAAAATAATGGCATGTACGTTATATCCAACAACTATGACAACAAAGGGAGATTAGTACAGTGAATCTTACGAATTCCGCAAAGCAAAGAATAATTAGACTATAGGTGTAGCACTGAAGCAATAAAAGAATAATAATCTGCTACGACCATTAAAGCAAGAGATGTTCTTACATCTATATATTGGGAAAATAGCACTTGAGAGCACAACCATTAGGAACTGCTACATGATTCCATCAGATACTATTTTTTTATCATCTTCCTTCAAGTGTTCACATGCCTATACTTGTCAACACTCTCAGGTGTGCATATATGTTGAAGTAACCCATGATAGTAAAACATCAGAATGATTGAGACTCAATCGCCGAATACAGAAAAAAGTAACCTGCAATCATCAAACTACTCCTATTATCCGGAGATGCATTCAGCACACATCAAATATTACAAATAGAAGGTTTGTTTAATGACAGAGAGGATTATTGAGGCATACCATTAGAGAATATTTGAGCATTTTTGTAAGGTAATTTCTTTAGATGGCTTCTTCAGCAATGCATAAAAAAATTATGCATTTGGCTAATAAAGCAGAGGAGTAGGAGTTACCATCACTGGATGATAGGCATCACCTGTCTCAAAGGGGTACAATAGATTTCACGCCACCTGCTAGAGAAAATCGGTTAGACAACGGCAAATCTGCAAGTTGAAACTATTATTATTTTTGGATCTAGGGCTTCATGGGAGCAGATCATGGTTTAGTTCGCGTGTGACACAGCAGCTCTCCTGCACTGACCAAGCAAACGCCTCGCCGACTGCATATCTAGCTGACCATGTTGCGTCATACGAAGTTGATATCTCCACTTCCTTTATCTAGTCGCCGCCATCCTTTGCTCCCGATCTATGTGCAGGTTGAGGAGCTCGCAGGCGGCACTGAGACTAAAAGTGAAGGAAGTTTTGCAATATTAAGATCGGTCGGATTCAAGAGAGTAGAGAAAATATTCATCAGTCATTCGTATGTGAGATACTGACTCAAGAGTAGAGAAGGTTGTGGTCGTCAGTGAGGTCATATTAATTCGGGTAAAATATAAGGGAATGCCTAGAATGCACTGTATACCTACAGGAATAAAACGACAAACAATTTTATTGCCAGAACATACAGATAGTAGTATAGAACTATAGATGACAATGATATACTATGCATTGGCCTTTACTGCTTATACTATGCATTGGCCTTTACTAGGTGTGCATGAATTGTTCTTTTATGACATGCCGATGCATAGGAAGAGACTTAGACTTCATAATTACATGATATATGTTACTTTCTGCTCACTACTAAATTACAAATCATTTCTAATTAAAATTGGCTTTGATATACCTTGGGATCCGGGTGGATTCGCTACTTGGGCACTATATGCCTAGCTTAATGGCTTTAAAGAAAGCGCTGCCAGGGAGACAACCCGGAAGTTTTAGAGAGTCATTTATTTCTGTTCAGTGGTTTCATATAGTTTAAAAACAACAAAAATAAAGAGGGGAACCCAAAACTTTTTCAAAAAGGAAAGTGAAAGTGAGAAAGACGAGCATTGTTGAAGTGGGAGCTAGCCTTGAACTTTGTTCATGCTCACGACAACTTTGTGAATCTTGATTACAGAAACTTTTCAATAAAAATAATTATCCCCTTTTACAATTCCATTGTATTATAAAAATAATGTGCCAAGGTTTGCCTTTAGGATGTTTATAATGCTTGTTGGTTTGTACGGTGCAGGACCGAAACTTTAGCTGTAGTGCGTGAATTTTAGTTTTTTACTGGAACGTCAAATGGTTCTGATTCTTCTTGCACTATATTTCTGTACAAATTGTTTATTATTCCTACGTTTGGAAGAATTTTTCAAGTATCATAAGTATAGTGAATGTTCAAATTATTACAAACTGTTCTGTTTTAGACAGATTCTGTTTTTGATGCATAGTTTGCTTGTTTTGATGAAACTATCAATTTATATCAGTGGATTAAGGCATGAAAAAGTTATATTACAGTAGACACAATTCAAAAACAAAATATGAATTGGTTTGCAACAGTACTTATAGTAGTGATTTGCTTTATTATACTAACGGATCTTACCGAGTTTTCTGTTGAAGTTTTGTGTGGATGAAGTGTTTGATGATCGAGAAGGTTTCGATGCGAGAAGAAGGAAGAGAGGCAAGAGCTCAAGCTTGGGGATGACCGAGGCACCCCAAGTAAATATTCAAGGAAACTCAAGCGTCTAAGCTTGGGGATGCTGGGAAGGCATCCCCTCTTTCTTCATGTAGCGACCTGACCCGAATGGATCAAGTCTCTGTGCTTAAGTGTCATCCCTGGATCGGTATGCTGACACACACAGTACTCGAAGGATTTATAACAAAGGTAATCACATGTATAAAGTAACGTAAATACTATTACCTCAATCCATATAGCGGAAGCAACAAGGTTGTGGATTCCCATCAACACCAACGGCAAAGTTGAGTGTAGAAATCGTAACCCTAACGTATCACTTACTCGTCGTAAGAAACCTGCAACATGAGACGTTGCAGCCCGAAACGGGTCAGTACATTGAATGTACTGGCAAATTCACACCATAGAGAATGATGAATAAAGGCTATCACTACATGCATATTTGGCTGGTGGAAAAGCTCTATGGTTATAAGGTTTTTGCGTAAAGCCAATTTTTCCCTACTTCAAAGGAATAAATTTTATTTAACTATCATGGTGGTTGTTGAACATTGAGAATGGTTGACAGCATTCTCAATCCCAATTAAGTAACATCATTAAACCCAACAATATTCATTTAAAGTAACATGATGAGATCAATAGGATAATCCAAGAACTAGATACTCAAGATGTCCATAACCGGGGACACGGCTAATCATGATTAGTTTGTTACACTCTGCAGATGTTTGCACACTTTTCCCCACAAGACTCGATCGCCTCCGTTTGGTTTCTCGCACTGCAGGGTGTTTGAGAAGACAGATGACCGAGACACAGTCTTTCAGAAGCGCTAGCACCTTACGACGGGTAGACCGGTACACCTACTTTCCCCTACATCTGCTAGTCTACCACTGTAAGAGTTCGCACAACTTACTCAACTATGCCAGAGCCCATAATGGCTTGTGGCTGCACACGGAAGTTTCTAGTATGAATAATCTCATGATCCCTTTGAGCCTGGGTGGCGGTCCAAGAAAACAGGCAAGTCCTGGTAACCCCAGGTGCCTCAATCCACCCAGATGTGTGTTAGGTTGCCACCTTAGATAAACCCTTAATTATAAATCTCACATCTGTCATGGATATCACTCACCCAATCGACGTCTACTGGCATAACATGGCATAATAAGAAAACGTAGAAGTAACTCCCAAAGGTTTGATAATAAACAGGTAATCGGTACTACCTCATCTACTTCCCATCCCACAATTTAATTAGATCCTAATCATGCAATGTGTGAGGATTGATCTAATGCAATAAAACTGGGTTGTAGAAAAGGTATGATCAAAGTGTGAACTTGCCTGAAATGTTGATGAAGATGATTCGCACTCAAAACTCTTGATAGCTCTACTCGTCACACTCCGGTCAATCTATCGTAAGCAAGCAATAGTAACCACACATAAGCAATCACTCAAAAGATCAGAAAGATCGAAGAAGACGATTCGGAAACATCAAAACCAAGCAAATAACTCTTGCAACATAAAGCAATTTCTAACAGTACCAAAATTATGTGAATTTGGCCTTATTAGAATGTTTAGGTCAAGAGCTTCGATTTGCAAAAAGAATCAACTCAAACGGAGCTACGAAACTCAAGTTATGATCAAACGAAGTTTGAATTCAAATCTGATCTAATTCAAATTTTAAACTTTCAAAAACATGTTTGAGTTGGATTACTGGATAGAGGAGATCGTAACGAAGACGTGAGCGTTGGTTTCGTTGGATTTGGACTAACGAGCAAAAAGTTATGGTCGTTTGAAAACTAGGGGCCAATCTGTAAATAAAACACTATGGATAGGTCCCTGGCCGAAATTAAAACAGAAAAAGAAAAAAATCTATCGAGCGAGCGCTCACCAGAACCTAAAGAACAAAAAAACGTTCGCTACCAATCTAAATGAACGAATGTTCGCCATTTAATAAAACCTAGAAAAAAACAGATCTAGTCTAGGTTTTTTTTAAAACAAACTTAAAAGAAAACCGGATCGGACCGGGTTCGGGTTTATACCGGTTGGCAGCGGTTTTCGTCGAAGAACCGGCGATGGCGGTTACTCCGGCGAGATGGCGCGGGGCTCCGGCGAGGTCGTCGCGCTCCGACGCGGCGGCAGCGGCGCGGTGGTGCGGCGTGGGGCGAGGCGGCGATGGCAGCAGCAGCTAGCGGCGGCGGCGGCGACTGGAGACGCAGAAGAGCAGCGGCGCGGAGGCAGCAGCTAGCGGCGGCGGCGACTGTGGCGGCGGCGGCGCGGCGAGAAGCGGTGCGGCGAGGAGAGAGAAGCCGGGGCGGCGGCGGTGGCTTTATAGGGGAGGGGAGGAGAGGGCGGCTTGGGCGAGGGGCCATGGGGAGGCGTGCCCGGCCGGGACTCGATGGCAGTGGCGGAGTTGGCCACGCTCGGGACTCTGTCCCGAGCTCGAAGACGGAGGCGGCGCGCGGTTGGGCTGGGCCTTGGCCTGGCAGGAGCTGGGCCGGCCCAGTCGGGGAAAGATTTTTTTTTACATATTTTTTTTCAGAGAACTAAAATAATAAAAACAAAATAACTAAAAACATTATATAGGCATATAATATATCAAAATTTTCAGAAAAAGATTTTCTACACGGTGAACATTTTCCTAGCATTAAATAAAATACGCACGAATTCTAATAATACAAAGAGTGCTACTGGTCTATTAAAATCCAACTAAAATCATTTTAAAAATACCAAAATGATTTCAAATTAATTTTTCTCCAAGTTTATATTGTAGGGAATCATGTTACCCTAATTTCCATATATTTTATTTTTGGAGAAAAATAATTTGAATAAAACTCAAATAACTCCAAATTGAAAATAAATATCACCGGGGTCTGGGGTCCTACCACCCTTAGAAACATCGTTACGGTCCCATCAATACTCATATACTCCATCCTTATTCTTGATAGTGTCGGTCTTCTAGATCTCGGGAAAATTCCATCTCTGGCTCTTCCGGTAGCGGCATAACCTTTTCCTCAATTCTTATGTCCTTTCATCTTGGTAAGGTTATTCCGAGACTGGGTCTTCTTAGCTGACGGTCTGGCGCCAAGACTAAACAACTATCGATATCTCATGGTGGTCAACAATTTATGGTTTCTCCTGCAGGAAATGGGTCTGGGTTGAACCTCACCGTATAACCTACGGTTGGCAAAGCTGCCTTGTACAAGGGAAAAATACCTATACCATTCTAAGGCTTAAACAAGGTTTTGATCGTCGTCTCTCCACTATAGGTAAGTCACTCAGATTTACCATCCCATATAGCAAGGCGAATAATAAGAGTAAGTCGGTATGGTGATCAATCCATCCCGCACCCAAATCATTACCTTGTATATGGTTTAGCGAATCTCGCATTCTAACACTCGGTCATCCTCACAAGCATTGCAGAATTTCTCTTGTCGACGAACCAAGTTCGAATAAATCCATAGATTATGCAAGCCAAACAACCATCTATCGTTCCTTCACAACTCTCGGGTTTTGCATTACTCCTATAAGATCATCTATCGATAAGGGCATATCCTCTTCCAGGGTTTTTCCTTCAGCAAGAGTGTGCTTGCTTCTTGGCAGGTCCTGGGGCCTGTGGGTTATGGCCCATCTCATCACTTGTAGTCCTTGAACTTACATTGGGAAACTGTTCATTATTCCAACTTCCAACTTCCTAGTATTCTTAAATCCATCCAATTGTACTGTCTTCCTTCCTTCTATTGGCACCAAACTAGGACATGTTTACTCAGACTCATCATGGAGTTTCCATTGATCCATATTTCCAACATCATACCTCCTTTATATCCAATAGTAATTTATCCCTTCATCCTCGTGGGATATCCCTCATACCGAGATAAAAACTTATACTTATGAAGTCCATATTCCACTTCGTGGAACATCATTATCCTTTCCAGGGTCAAGCGTCCTTACAAGGGAATATTGGCCATCTCTGCATGGCACTTCTTCAACTGGGAAACGTGAAACACATCTTGAACTCCTGACAGTCCTTCGGGTAACTCAAACTTGTAGGCCACTTCTCTCATACGCTCCAAAACTTGGTATGGTCCTACAAATCTCAGGGCTAACTTTTACCTTAACTCCAATTTGTTTAACTCCTCGCAGAGGGAACACATGAAGACATGCTCTGTCTCCAATTTCATAGACTACCTCCTTGAGTTTTTGAGTCTACATAACTCTTCTGCCTGGACTAAGCTACCTTCAGTCTATCTCGAATCAACTTAACATTCTCCTCTGACTCCTTTGATCACCTTTGGTCCAAACAACTGACGGTCTCCAACTTCATCCCACATACTCTTGCGGCATCACACATATCGAGACAAAACTCGTATTCATTTTTGTCCGAAATCCATTACAGGGTACTACCACCCTTAAAATGCACAAATCTTCCATAGACCATATTTCTTTTATCCTCAAAAATGGTCAAAATCCTTCTTCATAGAGTATCAACTCATAAATCCATATCAGTACCAACGATGCTACTTTATTCATTCTCAAATGTTTACAATCTCTCGCTTCTCCATTACATGTCTCAACTCAACACCTCAATATAAAAGAAAAATGTTCTCACTTCTACTACTCCATTTCTTTTGTTGCAAACTCAACTATCTAGCACAAGTTTCCTTCTCCTTGGGGCATTCTCTAGCAAAGTGCCCTGCTCCTTTACAACTAAAACACATTACTTCTGACAAGTTTCGAGGTTTCCTTGTAATTACGTAGCCTACTTGGGTTCTTGGCTTCCTTTTTGGGCAATTGCTGAGGTAGTGCCCTGACTCCTTGCACTTATAACAAGTGACATGACTCAGATCCTTCCTGGATTCCAATCTACTTCTCTTTCTGGACTTCTCCATTCCCATCAGAGCTTCTATTTCCAGTGGGTCATACTCTACTTCCTCTGTCGGGAATTTTACTAAATCCCCATTCAAACAATTCTGGGAGATGTGTCCTTCTTCTCCACATGAATAGCATGACTTGGTGCAGGGTTTAATTGGCTCTTCTTTGGGTGTGTCCTCCACATCTTCCTTCATCACGGGTTCTTCTAAACTTTCCATAAGGGCTCCTCTCGATGCTTCTTTCTTCTGCTGAATGGTTCTTTGTACCATGGGGTAAATGTGACACTGAGCAGGGTAGTGGGTAGTCTCTTCACACAAGAAACAAGTGATCTGCCTAGTTGGGCATTCTTCAGCTGGGTGACTTCCTTCACAATTAGGGCATTCATCCTTGTGTTCTTTATGGTTGTATCCTATTTCTCCACAAAGCTTGCATGCACAAGTTTTTTTTTCATATCCTTTCCATAAGGTTCAATTTCTGGGACACAAACTGAGTCTTTAGCAAAGTCAACTTAAATTCTCTCCAAGTGGTTACTCCTTGCCATCCATTGATGGTTTGGTACATCCTCCACCAAGTAGCAGCACCTCTTTCAAAGCATTGAAGAGCATGCTGGGCCATATCCTTTCTGACTATAGGGTTGTTCTCCATATGATCCTCCATGTTCTGAATCCATTGGTCTGTCTCCAATTGACTCATTGGTCCCGAAAATACAAGCTCATCTCCATTCATCCTCTATTGGGTCCATGGGTTTTGGGGTGAGATAAGAGAGATCAAGAGGGATGCACACAATACAAACAAAAGTTTTGAAAAGACATATTTTATTGTGTCTGTCGGAAAAACAACAAACAAATGACAGCTCACAATCGTCGCATCCAACGTAGGTGTATAACAGGGGTTTGGTCTTCTAAGGTCAACGTCCCCAAACTCTTCAAGTCTTGTTCATGCCTCCAATGGCTTCTTCCGATCGTGTTTGTCCTTCTCAATTTCTTCTGCCAGATCCTCTTTGTTGACAAAAGTTTCTCGTGATGTCCTTTAATATTTCTGGAGTGGCATTCCAAACTTCTGGGTTTCAACATTGGCATGAACCATGGTACTACTGACCTTCCGTTCCTGACGAATCTCCGGTTTCTCGAGTTTTGCTCCTCTAGCTTGCTACTTCAGCTTCTTGGACCTAAGTTCCTCATGAAATACTTCCTTGTCTAATACGAATTCCTGGAGCTCCACTTTAACTTCTTGATGTACTACTCCAGACCCTGGTGATATAGCGGCTAGGGCTAAAACTTCATCTTATGCTAGGTGCTCCATCAGCCTTCTTCCATCAAATCCATTCTGAAGACTTGCATCCTTAACTCAGGACGGTGACAATAGCATTAGCGGGTGATGACATCACGGATAACCGTGTTTCTGCCCTTGTCATTGCCATGAGCTATCTTCCATAATTGATATCCCCTGCCTTAGGGTTTTCTTTGACAAAACTTCGAGTTCTCATGCTCCTTGTTTCAGTCTTTCTCCAATACACCTTGATCTCGGGTATTGACAACTTCCATAATCTATTAAGTTCCATCAGGGTAGCCTTCCTAGGTCATACAAATCTGGAAATTCTACAGAGCCTCCAATTCTCCTAGTCTTCGGAGTCTTCAACAGCTGTAGTTTCCATTATCATAATGTATGGTAAAATCCCCTTCATTCCGAATGGTCTTACTTGTCTGATATCCGGTACTTCATGGAGTGGTCTCATCAGTGGAATCCTTGAGTGGTCAAAAGGGAAAAAGGGTATGGTCTCACTAAAGGGAATTTTTGAATAAGCTCAGAAGAGAAGAGAGGTAAAAGATCTTTTTGAAAGGGAAAGTTGTAGAGAAAAATCTTTGCTATGGGCTTGCCAGTTTCTCGGGTCACGTCCTACATTCAACATGTGCTCTGATACCATCTTGTAGCGACCTGACCCGAATGGATCAAATCTCTGTGCTTAAGTGTCATCCCTGGATCGGTATGCTGACACACACAGTACTCGAAGGATTAATAACAGAGGTAATCACATGTATAAAGTAACGTAAATACTATTACCTCAATCCATATAGCGGAAGCAACAAGGTTGTGGATTCCCATCAACACCAACGGCAAAGTTGAGTGTAGAAATCGTAACCCTAACGTATCACTTACTCGTCGTAAGAAACCTGCAACATGAGACGTTGCAGCCCGAAACGGGTCAGTACATTGAATGTACTGGCAAATTCACACCATAGAGAATGATGAATAAAGGCTATCACTACATGCATATTTGGCTGGTGGAAAAGCTCTATGGTTATAAGGTTTTTGCGTAAAGCCAATTTTTCCGTACTGCACAGGAATAAATTTTATTTAACTATCATGGTGGTTGTTGAACATTGAGAATGGTTGACAGCATTCTCAATCCCAATTAAGTAACATCATTAAACCCAACAATATTCATTTAAAGTAACATGATGAGATCAACAGGATAATCCAAGAACTAGATACTCAAGATGTTCATAACCGGGGACACGGCTAATCATGATTAGTTTGTTACACTCTGCAGAGGTTTGCGCACTTTTCCCCACAAGACTCGATCGCCTCCGTTTGGTTTCTCGCACTGCAGGGTGTTTGAGAAGACGAATGACCGAGACACAGTCTTTCAGAAGCGCTAGCACCTTACGACGGGTAGACCGGTACACCTACTTTCCCCTACATCTGCTAGTCTACCACTGTAAGAGTTCGCACAACTTACTCAACTATGCCAGAGCCCATAATGGCTTGTGGCTGCACACGGAAGTTTCTAGTATGAATAATCTCATGATCCCTTTGAGCCTGGGTGGCGGTCCAAGAAAACAGGCAAGTCCTGGTAACCCCAGGTGCCTCAATCCACCCAGATGTGTGTTAGGTTGCCACCTTAGATAAACCCTTAATTATAAATCTCACATCTGTCATGGATATCACTCACCCAATCCACGTCTACTGGCATAGCATGGCATAATAAGCAAACGTAGAAGTAACTCCCAAAGGTTTGATAATAAACAGGTAATCGGTACTACCTCATCTACTTCCCATCCCACAATTTAATTAGATCCTAATCATGCAGTGTGTGAGGATTGATCTAATGCAATAAAACTGGGTTGTACAAAAGGTATGATCAAAGTGTCAACTTGCCTGAAATGTTGATGAATATGATTCGCACTCAAAACTCTTGATAGCTCTACTCGTCACACTCCGGTCAATCTATCGTAAGCAAGCAATGGTAACCACACATAAGCAATCACTCAAAAGATCAGAAAGATCGAAGAAGACGATTCGGAAACATCAAAACCAAGCAAATAGCTCTTGCAACATAAAGCAATTTCTAACAGTACCAAAATTATGTGAATTTGGCCTTATTAGAATGTTTAGGTCAAGAGCTTCGATTTGCAAAAAGAATCAACTCAAACGGAGCTACGAAACTCAAGCTATGATCAAACGAAGTTTGAATTCAAATCTGATCTAATTCAAATTTTAAACTTTTCAAAAACATGTTTGAGTTGGATTACTGGATAGAGGAGATCGTAACGAAGACGTGAGCGTTGGTTTCGTTGGATTTGGACTAACGAGCAAAAAGTTATGGTCGTTTGAAAACTAGGGGCCAATCTGTAAATAAAACACTACGGATAGGTCCCTGGCCGAAATTAAAACAGAAAAAGAAAAAAATCTATCGAGCGAACGCTCGCTAACAGAACCTAAAGAACAAAAAAAACGTTCGCTACCGATCTAAATGAACGAATGTTCGCTATTTAATAAAACCTAGAAAAAAACAGATCTAGTCTAGGTTTTTAAAAAAAAACAAACTTAAAAGAAAACCGGATCGGACCGGGTTCGGGTTTATACCGGTTGGCAGCGGTTTTCGTCGAAGAACCGGCGAAGGCGGTTACTCCGGCGAGATGGCGCGGGGCTCCGGCGAGGGCGTCGCGCTCAGACGCGGCGGCGGCAGCGGCGCGATGGTGCGGCGCGGGGCGAGGCGGCGATGGCTGCATCAGCTAGCGGTGGCGGCGGCGACTGGAGACGCAGCAGAGCAGCGGCGCGGAGGCAGCGGCTAGCGGCGGCGGCGGCGGCGCGGCGAGAAGCGGTGCGGCGAGGAGAGAGAAGCCGGGGCGGCGGTGGCGGCTTTATAGGGGAGGGGCGGCGGTTCTGTTTTAGACAGATTCTGTTTTTGATGCATAGTTTGCTTGTTTTGATGAAACTATCAATTTATATCAGTGGATTAAGCCATGAAAAGTTATATTACATTATACACAATTCAAAAACAAAATATGAATTGGTTTGCAACAGTACTTATAGTAGTGATTTGCTTTATTATACTAACGGATCTTACCGAGTTTTCTGTTGAAGTTTTGTGTGGATGAAGTGTTCGATGATCGAGAAGGTTTCGATGCGATAAGAAGGAAGAGAGGCAAGAGCTCAAGCTTGGGGATGACCGAGGCACCCCAAGTAAATATTCAAGGAGACTCAAGCATCTAAGCTTGGGGATGCTGGGAAGGCATCCCCTCTATCTTCAACAAGTATCGGTATGTTTTCGGATTCGTTTCATTCATGCGATATGTGCAGTCTTGGAGCGTCTTTTGCATTTAGTTTTCACTTTTTCTTTTTTGCACCATGCTGGTATGAGATGGTCCTTGGTTGATTTATAGAATGCTCATTGCACTTCAGTTATATCTTTTGAGTATGGCTTTATAGAATGCTTCATGTGCTTCACTTATATCATTTGAAGTTTGGATTGCCTGTTTCTCTTTACATAGACAACCGCCATTTGTAGAATGCTCTTTTGCTTCACTTATATTTGTTAGAGCGTGGGCATATCTTTTGTAGAAAGAATTAAACTCCCTAACTTCACTTATATCTATTTAGAGAGATGACAGGAACTGGTCATTCACATGGTTAGTCATAAAACCCTACATAAAACTTGTAGATCACTGAATATGATATGTTTGATTCCTTGTAATGGTTTTGCGATATAAAGGTGGTGATATTTGAGTCGTGCTAGTTGAGTAATTGTGAAATTGAGAAATATTTGTGTTGGGGTTTGCAAGTCCCGTAGCATGCACGTATGGTGAACCGTTATGTAACGAAGTTGGAGCATGAGGTGTTTATTGATTGTCTTCCTTATGAGTGGCGGTCGGGGACGAGCGATGGTCTTTTCCTACCAATCTATCCCCCTAGGAGCATGCGCGTAGTACTTTGTTTCGATGACTAATAGATTTTTGCAATAAGTATGTGAGTTCTTTATGACTAATGTTGAGTTCATGGATTATACGCACTCTCACCCTTCCATCATTGCTAGCCTCTTCGGTACAGTGCATTGCCCATTCTCACCTTGAGAGTTGGTGCGAACTTCACTTGTGCATCCAAACCCCGTGATATGATACGCTCTATCACACATAAACCTCCTTATATCTTCCTCAAAATAGCCACCATACCTACCTATTATGGCATTTCCAAAGCCATTCCGAGTATATTGCCATGCAACTTCCATCATCATCATATACATGACTTGAGCATTTATTGTCATATTGCTTTGCATGATCGTAAGATAGCTAGCATGATGTTTTCATGGCTTGAACGTTTTTTGATGTCATTGCTACGCTAGATCATTGCACATCCCGGTACACCGACGGAGGCGTTCATATAGAGTCATATCTTTGTTCTAGTATCGAGTTGTAATATCGAGTTGTAAGTAAATAAAAGTGTGATGATCATCACTATTAGAGCATTGCCCCATCCAAAAAAAGAGAGGCCAAAGAAGCCTAAATAAAAAATGGGCCAAAGAAGCCCGCAAAAAAAGGAAAAAAAAGAAAAAATAATAAAAGAAAAAGGGGCAAGTTACTATCCTTTTACCACACTTGTGCTTCAAAGTAGCACCATGTTCTTCATATATAAAGAGTCTCTTGAGTTATCATCTTCATATACTAGTGGGAATTTTTATTATAGAACTTGGCTTGTATATTCCAACGATGGGCTTGCTCAAGTGCCCTAGGTCTTCATGAGCAAGCAAGTTGGATGCACACTCACTTAGTTTCAGTTTGATCTTTCATATACTTATAGCTCTAGTGCATCCGTTGCATGGCAATCCCTACTCCTCGCATTGACATCAATTGATGGGCATCTCCATAGCCCGTTGATTAGCCGCGTCGATGTGAGACTTTCTCCTTTTTTGTCTTCTCCACATAACCCCCCATCATCATATTCTATTCCACCTATAGTGCTATGTCCATGGCTCACACTCATGTATTGCGTGAAAGTTGGAAAGGTTTGAGAATGTCAAAAGTTTGAAACAATTGCTTGGCTTGTCATCAGGGTTGTGCATGATGTGAATGCTTTGTGTGGTGAAGATGGAGCATAGCCAGACTAGCTATATGATTTTGTAGGGATGAGTTTTCTTTGGCTATGTTATTTTAATAAGACATAATTGCTTGGTTGGTATGCTTGAAGTATTATTGTCTTTATGTCAAAAGATAGACTATTGCTTTGAATCACTCGTGTCTTATTATTCATGCCATGATTAGACATATGATCAAGATTATGCTAGGTAGCATTCCACATCAAAAAATATCTTTTTTATCATTTACCTACTCGAGGACGAGCAGGAATTAAGCTTGGGGATGCTGATACGTCTCCGTCGTATCTATAATTTTTGATTGTTCCATGCCAATATTCTAGAACTTCCATATACTTTTTGGCAACTTTTTATACTATTTTTTGGGACTAACATATTGATCCAGTGCCCAGTGCCAGTTCCTGTCTGTTGCATGTTTTTGGTTTCACAGAATATCCATATCAAACGGAGTCCAAACGGGATAAAAACGGACGGAGCTTATTGTTGGAATATTTGGAAAATCTGGGAGAAAAATCAACGCGAAACGGTGTCCGAGGTGGCCACTAGGCAGGGGCCCACGCCCGTATCAGGAGGGTGCACCCCCACCCTCATGGGCCACCCATAAGGTGGTTGATGCCCTTCTTCGGCCGCAAGATAGCTAATTTTTGGAAAAAAAATCACGGTGAAGGTTTCAGTCCAATCGGAGTTACGAATCTCTGGATATAAAAGAAACGGTGAAAGGGCAGTAGGAGAGAATGCAGAAACAGAGAGAGACAGAGAGACAGATCCAATCTCGGAGGGGCTCTCGCCCCTCCCACGCCATGGAGGCCAAGGACCAGAGGAGAAACCCTTCTCCCATCTAGGGAGGAGGTCAAGGAAGAAGAAGACGAAGGGGCCCCCTCTCACCTTCTCTTCCGGTGGCTCCGGAACGCTGCCGTGGCCATTATCATCACCGCAATCTTCACCAACAACATCACCGCCATCATCACCAACTCTTCCCCCCTCTATGCAGCGGTGTAACCTCTCTCTTACTCGCTGTAATCTCTACTTAAACATGGTGCTCAGCGCTATATATTATTTCCCAATGATGTATGGCTATCCTATGATGTTTGAGTAGATCTGTTTTGTCCTATGGGCTATTTGATGATCAAGATTCACTACAAGAAAATCTACGTGTAGAGACGTGCAATTTCATACCTGGAGACGTGTTATTTCATCTCTAGGCAACCATAGAGTCGATTTAGTAAAGTGTCTTTGGAGCGTCTTCTCACGGACCATCTCAAAACAAGTAGACACGCTGGCTAAGCATCTCTACATGGCATGAGACGCTATATTGAGACGTTCAAAATCGTCTCTACGTATGTAAAGACATTGTGCTAGATGCGCTCTATCACGTCTCTACATAAAGACCTTCATTCGTCATGGGCCCATTCTTATACACGTTGTGTAGAGACATCATATTCGTCTCTATATATACATTAGTTTCTCTCTAAGCATTGAATATTTTACTTTAAATATTATTTAATTTACTTAGAATGTGCAATTCATCATTTCAAAATCAGTTACTTTACCACACCATAGATGCATGTGTAGAATGATCAACAAATATCATGATATAAAGGCATCTGCCCATATCAACCATTACAATCATAAGCAAAAACTATCATTATATAATAAGGCATCCGCCCATATCACCAATTGCATTCACTATAATACCATTTGCACAATTAGCATCCTTAGTAAAAACAAGCAGTGCACTAATTAGTAGGAACAAACACCTTGAGTTCATAATTGAATCAAATGAGACATTCATATGAAAGATACAAATAATTATGAAAAGATCCTGTAAACTAGAACAAAGTTTTCCTATGAAGCTAAAATCTAATACATAATTCAAAATATTGTTCATTTAAAGACTAATTCTTCTGCACTTGCTCCTGGCTCCTTCTTTGCACTCATTTTCTAAATTTTCAGCTACCCTGAAAGAGGAAGATAACAGAGAAAAATTTAAATGGCAGTCGACCATCCATTTGGAATACAACTTCAATCAGTCTCCACAAATTGTTTCCCCTGCATAATTCTGATGAAGTTTTAACTCAGAATTTCCCTATAACTTGTAACAGCTCTCCACTCGCCCCTGCATCCCAAAATATCACAATGCCTTATAACTGGACCATACATCACATGACTTATGTGTTTGAAAAAATGTTTGAGCATACAAATTATTTTAATTTGGCTAGTAGATTTAGGAGGCTTTTTTGGTAATAAATTATCAATCTCTGGAGGGCCTTGTAAATTTTCTTCATCTGGTCGTACACTTGCAGCAGCCTGCACTGAGATCTTCAAGCGTCGAAGCCACTAAGGTACCCTCAACATAATATTTTTGCCAAGACAATGTTAAAATAATATGTTAATCAACAAGCTAATGATATGTAATGTGTGTATAGAAACGTATGTCAAGGTCATGCATTGCACTGCACTATCTAATAAACAACTGAACCATGCAAGATCTGATAGGAAGATAACAGAGACTAGAAGAAAATTGCATACATATTAAAGGGGTCTGGCACAAATAGATCGCCTTCTATGCTGAGAGCTAAATCTACTAATATATCACCTTGTCCTATCAATACTGCTTAATAAATGAGTTGGACAGCATATCAGTTACTATGGAAACAAACCAAAATGAATTGTTGTAAGCAATGTTCTGTTATGTAACTCTGACTGTTAGACCAGACATAAGAAAAGGTAGCATGCATTACATTAGTTGATGAGAACAGAATTGCAGTGATAGAGACAAATATTGAAATTAACACATTAAACTTTATGATTACCTCTTGAAACTAAGTCATGGTTCCTATAAAAAAATTATGTTTAGTGCAAATTAACATGGCATACTTTTTACACCAGAGTGAAAAACGCATGGCTTGGTTACTCAGAATTTTGCATTCGTAACAAAAGCAGAAAATATGATTTATCGTGTAGTGTATATATAGCGCATAGCTATTGCAGACCTTTGCATTTGCCTGCCAAATATATGCTAATCTGTTAACTTAACTTTGATTTGTCAACGAAAATCTCAGCTATAGCTGAAAAGGCAGAACTTTTATTTGGTACACATAATCATAGCGATAGTTAAGTATTACTACTCACCAGTAGGTAGCTCTGCATCACTTTGGGTGAGATTTTGATTTTGGACCCAAGGTTGCAATATCTGGAGCAATGGATGGAAATTAGGCTGACACCAGTACCTCAAGACAGTGGTCACATATTTCCAAGACCCCTACAGGCTATACAAAATAACACAAACCCGACGATTCATCAGTGATGGATGTACCTATCTCAAGAGAAAGAAGAGATCTAGTTCAGATAGCTGTTTACAGGTTAGAGGTTTCATCTATCTACAAAGATATAGTAGGAGTTATCAGACTACCCTGTTGATTAATAAAGGCAATTTTTAGTTAGTTGATTATGAGAACCCCTGTATCCTGGTAGTTGCAGTTGCGGTCAGTACAAAAGAAGTTACCATGGCGTGCACAGTGACATAGCACTATCATGTTTTATGCACCAGGGTAAATGGAAAGTGAGGTTATTTTGGCCTGTTTATCTAACACGACTTGTACTACTTTTGAGTTTCACCATATAAAATTTCATTCGACCAAACAGTTGCTAACATACTTTTGAGGAAATCTGTCAGAATTGATATCTAGCAAGCAAACAATTCACCAAACACTTGGAGTGCATTGTCTACATGAAGGAAGTAAGGAGACGGAGATAGAAAAGGATAGAGACTTGAGATGTGTATAAACGAAGGAGGCCACTTTGATTGATTTAATGTTAATGGTAAAACTGTAGGGGATATGGGGTAAGGCATCACCTCCTTGACGTGGCGGAGGCTGAAGATGCTGGCTGGAGGCGGGCGCTGCTTGTGGGTGGTGTAGCGACGGAACTCGCCATGGTGCTTCGGGTGAGAGATGGACCGCCGTGGATGCGGCTTGGTGACGGTGAGGACGACGTCGGGAGGGAGCACGGCTTCTTGTTGGTGAGGACGACGGACGTCGGCGGGGCTCCAACTGCCGCCGCTGTGGATGGAGGAGAACGGGAGTCGGCGTCGGGCGGAACTAGCGGCAGAGGGCGGCGCTTCAGGGTGAGGCTGCCGCCGTGTGGGGTGGGAGATTGGGCGGCGCCCGGGGCGTAGATTGGATCGGGAGGCCGTTGAAATGGGGAGGTGGGAGATGGCGTCGTGGGAAAAATAACTGGGATTATAATTATATGACTCAGAAAGTTTCGAGAAACGCGGGAGGTTTAGGCGGTAAAGAAAATATATTGAGAGCGCCAAATCTGATTAGGAGAAAATAATTTTGTTGGCAACAACCAACCACATATGGATAAATATTACTGTATTTGTTTCTAAAAAAGGAAAACAAAGGGTTTGGGTCGAGGATTGCAGGCGGCAGCCAAATCCTTCGGTGGAGGGACACCACGAAGCGGCGGGGAGGCCGACTGAGGGCACCCGGCAATAGCCCTGGCTCAGACGCATTGAGAGGTGGTGGATTAGGCCCATCTGTCGCCGGAGTCAACGACGATGACCAATCCCACGACAGCGGCCATGGCAGGGCTCAGAGCTCCTGGGGAAGAGGCCCTGGGTCACTGGCTTGCTGTGGAGGACGTCTACGTCTTCGACGGCACCTCGGGATCCTTGGGGAGCGACAGATATCGGGCGGGGCACTTCAACGGCATCAAATCAACGGCGGCGGTCCGAGCCGAGAGGCGGGGAAGATGACTTCGTGGGAGCCTATCCAGTCCTTCACTACCCGAATTCATTAGATAAGAGGACAAGGGCATCTCATCAGAGCTTCCCGACGAGGTCTTGGCACTTGGACGCGTGCGCGGCTGACGACGGCAACCTGGGGCTCTCGGGCATTCTTGCGGGAGAGGGCTAGAGATGGGAGAGAACTAGGGAGAGAGAGAGAGAGGAGCGCGGAGCTTGGTGTGGAGCTCGCGACCGCAGCGGCGTAGGTCGGGGCATCGGGTTCGCCGGAGTTGGGAGAGACAGAGGTGAGAGAGAGAGATTCCCTTTTATTTTCCTTTTTTTCTTGCTACGCCCACATGCAAGGGACATAAAGAGAGGTGGCAGGGAGAGAGTTTTTTCTTTTTTTTCTTGGATGAAGTGGCCCACATGTAAGTGAGATACGCAGTGAGGGTAAAAATATCCAGGAAACGCCCCTTAGACAGTCGAAGCCCTTTGACCGAAACGAAAAGGACACGGAAGGGTATTTCCATAAGCACACCTGGCGGAAGAGGGAGAAAGTTGAGCACTATTTTTGTTCAGGGATAAAGATGAGGTCGGAAGGAAATTAGGAGGGGGTGTGTGTGTGTGTGTGTAAATGTCGCTTTTTTATACTGTGACCAAATTTTGAAACCTCAAACTATTTTCAGAAAATGTGATTCATTAAAAAAAATTCTAAACTAGTTTTGAAAGCGCAAACAAATGTTGAATACTTTAAACACTATTTTACATATGAAAATAAACAAAGAAATAAATAGAAAAAACGAAAAAGGAAAGAAAGCATGGTTCGAAAACATGTGCATCTTATTAGTAGCAAATACCACTGTTTTTTACCATTCCAAGAAAGATACTACTGTTTTTCACAAAAAAAACGAATACTAGTGCCAGGTTAATTTGCTAGCACACGCGTTCTTAAAAAAACTAGATGACATCCCGCGCGTTGCTGCGGGAATTGTAGAAATTTTTTTTGGATATAATAGACAAATGAAATATAGATCATTTGAATATACTTGTTAACCATCAATCTCCCAACTTAAATAAAATCAGTTCAAAAAACTGAACACTACACAAAGAGCAAAGTTCATCACTATGATTATGTGTTTTCATATCAATGTTTTGTCGGTGTTTCTGCTCCGAGTGACTACTCAATCATACGCTAAACCAAAACATCTGACACACAAAGAGCAAATAAGAAAACTACAAATCAAATAGGCATTGGAAGTTTCCTTGGGAGGTGGTAATGCTTCTTGTTAGTCCCTTGCATCATATCTCACTTATATTCATCGGGCGACAATAGCGAGCAGTCATCTGCATTAACAGGGAGCAGGGTGTTGGTGCTTAAAAAATAGAAACAGAATAGTGCGCAAGAAGATTTGCATGACGGCAGGAACAGAAACATACCAGTTCGGCTTGTCCCATAATTCTGCAATTTTATTCAACCTCTACTACATTCAGTGAAGGAAAATATTATGCAACAATTAGCGAGAAAAGTAACATTCAAAATGAAATAAAGTAGTGAGCCAATTTGACTTCATAAGACCATGCCATGCAAGAAAGAAAGCTCTTAAAGTTAACATAGTGATGAACTTTGGTTCAATAACTGAACATAGCATTCCATAAGCATATTATGCATTCCGCCTATTTTATTCTAATTAATATTTTAAAAATTATGGCTTGGGAAGTCAGGATAACTTGTTCCGAAAATAATGGCATGTACGTTATATCCAACAACTATGACAACAAAGGGAGATTACTACAGTGAATCTTACGAATTCCGCAAAGCAAAGAATAATTAGACTATAGGTGTAGCACTGAAGCAATAAAAGAATAACAATCTGCTACGACCATTAAAGCAGGAGATGTTCTTACATCTATATATTGGGAAAATAGCACTTGAGAGCACAACCATTAGGAACTGCTACATGATTCCATCAGATACTATTTTTTTATCATCTTCCTTCAAGTGTTCACATGCCTATACTTGTCAACACTCTCAGGTGTGCATATATGTTGAAGTAACCCACGACAGTAAAACATCAGAATGATTGAGACTCAATCGCCGAATACAGAAAAAAGTAACCTGCAATCATCAAACTACTCCTATTATCCGGAGATGCATTCAGCACACATCAAATATTACAAATAGAAGGTTTGTTTAATGACAGAGAGGATTATTGAGGCATACCATTAGAGAATATTTGAGAATTTTTGTAAGGTAATTTCTTTAGAGGGCTTCTTCAGCAATGCATAAAAAAATTATGCATCTGGCTAATAAAGCAAAGGAGTAGGAGTTACCATCACTGGATGATAGGCATCACCTGTCTCAAAGGGGTACAATAGATTTCACGCCACCTGCTAGAGAAAATCGGTTAGACAACAGCAAATCTGCAAGTTGAAACTATTATTACTTTTGGATCTAGGGCTTCATGGGAGCAGATCATGGTTTAGTTCGCATGTGACACAGCAGCTCTCCTGCACTGACCAAGCAAACGCCTCGCCGACTGCATATCTAGCTGACCATGTTGCGTCGTACGAAGTTGATATCTCCACTTCCTTTATCTAGTCGCCGCCATCCTTTGCTCCCGATCTATGTGCAGGTTGAGGAGCTCGCGGGCGGCACTGAGACTAAAAGTGAAGGAAGTTTTGCAATATTAAGATCGGTCGGATTCAAGAGAGTAGAGAAAATATTCATCAGTCATTCGTATGTGAGATACTGACTCAAGAGTAGAGAAGGTTGTGGTCGTCAGTGAGGTCATATTAATTCGGGTAAAATATAAGGGAATGCCTAGAATGCACTGTATACCTGCAGGAATAAAACGACAAACAATTTTATTGCCAGAACATACAGATAGTAGTATAGAACTATAGATGACAATGATATACTATGCATTGGCCTTTACTGCTTATACTATGCATTGGCCTTTACTAGGTGTGCATGAATTGTTCTTTTATGACATGCCGATGCATAGGAAGAGAATTAGACTTCGTAATTACATGATATATGTTACTTTGTGCTCACTAGTAAATTACAAATCATTTCTAATTAAAATTGGCTTTGATATACCTTAGGATCCGGGTGGATTCCTACTTGGGCACTATATGCCTAGCTTAATGGCTTTAAAGAAAGCGCTGCCAGGGAGACAACCCGGAAGTTTTAGAGAGTCATTTATTTCTGTTCAGTGCTTTCATATAGTTTAAAAACAACAAAAATAAAGAGGGGAACCCAAAACTTTTTCAAAAAGGAAAGTGAAAGTGAGAAAGACGAGCATTGTTGAAGTGGGAGCTAGCCTTGAACTTTGTTCATGCTCACGACAACTCTGTGAATCTTGATTACAGAAACTTTTCAATAAAAATAATTATCCCCTTTTACAATTCCATTGTATTATAAAAATAATGTGCCAAGGTTTGCCTTTAGGATGTTTACAATGCTTGTTGGTTTGTACGGTGCAGGACCGAAACTTTAGCTGTAGTGCGTGAATTTTAGTTTTTTACTGGAACGTCAAATGGTTCTGATTCTTCTTGCACTGTCTTTCTGTACAAATTGTTTATTGTTCCTAAGTTTGGAAGAATTTTTCAAGTATCAGAAGTATAGTGAATGTTCAGATTATTACAAACTGTTCTGTTTTAGACAGATTCTGTTTTTGATGCATAGTTTTCTTGTTTTGATGAAACTATCAATTTATATCAGTGGATTAAGCCATGAAAAAGTTATATTACAGTAGACACAATACAAAAACAAAATATGAATTGGTTTGCAACAGTACTTATAGTAGTGATTTGCTTTATTATACTAATGGATCTTACCGAGTTTTCTGTTGAAGTTTTGTGTGGATGAAGTGTTCGATGATCGAGAAGGTTTCGATGCGAGAAGAAGGAAGAGAGGCAAGAGCTCAGGCTTGGGGATGACCGAGGCACCCCAAGTAAATATTCAAGGAGACTCAAGTGTCTAAGCTTGGGGATGCTGGGAAGGCATCCCCTCTATCTTCAACAAGTATCGGTATGTTTTCGAATTCGTTTCGTTCATGCGATATGTGCAGTCTTGGAGCGTCTTTTGCATTTAGTTTTCACTTTTTCTTTTTTGCACCATGCTGGTATGAGATGGTCCTTGGTTGATTTATAGAATGCTCATTGCACTTCACTTATATCTTTTGAGTATGGCTTTATAGAATGCTTCATGTGCTTCACTTATATCATTTGAAGTTTGGGTTGCCTGTTTCTCTTTACATAGACAACCGCCATTTGTAGAATGCTCTTTTGCTTCACTTATATTTGTTAGAGCGTGGGCATATCTTTTGTAGAAAGAATTGAACTCCCTAACTTCACTTATATCTATTTAGAGAGATGACAGGAACTGGTCATTCACATGGTTAGTCATAAAACCCTACATAAAACTTGTAGATCACTGAATATGATATGTTTGATTCCTTGCAATGGTTTTGCGATATAAAGGTGGTGATATTTGAGTCATGCTAGTTGAGTAATTGTGAAATTGAGAAATATTTGTGTTGGGGTTTGCAAGTCCCGTAGCATGCACGTATGGTGAACCGTTATGTAACGAAGTCGGAGCATGAGGTGTTTATTGATTGTCTTCCTTATGAGTGGCGGTCGGGGACGAGCGATGGTCTTTTCCTACCAATCTATCCCCCTAGGAGCATGCGCGTAGTACTTTGTTTCGATGACTAATAGATTTTTGCAATAAGTATGTGAGTTCTTTATGACTAATGTTGAGTCCATGGATTATACGCACTCTCACCCTTCCATCATTGCTAGCCTCTTCGGTACCGTGCATTGCCCATTCTCACCTCGAGAGTTGGTGCAAACTTCACCGGTGCATCCAAACCCCGTGATACGATACGCTCTATCACACATAAACCTCCTTATATCTTCCTCAAAATAGCCACCATACCTACCTATTATGGCATTTCCAAAGCCATTCCGAGTATATTGCCATGCAACTTCCATCATCATCATATACATGACTTGAGCATTTATTGTCATATTGCTTTGCATGATCGTAAGATAGCTAGCATGATGTTTTCATGGCTTGAACGTTTTTTGATGTCATTGCTACGCTAGATCATTGCACATCCCGGTACACCGACGGAGGCGTTCATATAGAGTCATATCTTTGTTCTAGTATCGAGTTGTAATATCGAGTTGTAAGTAAATAAAAGTGTGATGATCATCACTATTAGAGCATTGCCCCATCCAAAAAAAGAGAGGCCAAAGAAGCCTAAATAAAAAAATGGGCCAAAGAAGCCCGCAAAAAAAAGGAAAAAAGAAAAAAAAGAAAAAGGGGCAAGTTACTATCCTTTTACCACACTTGTGCTTCAAAGTAGCACCATGTTCTTCATATATAGAGAGTCTCTTGAGTTATCATTTTCATATACTAGTGGGAATTTTTATTATAGAACTTGGATTGTATATTCCAATGATGGGCTTGCTCAAGTGCCCTAGGTCTTCATGAGCGAGCAAGTTGGATGCGCACCCACTTAGTTTCAGTTTGAGCTTTCATATACTTATAGCTCTAGTCCATCCGTTGCATGGCAATCCCTACTCCTCGCATTGACATCAATTGATGGGCATCTCCATAGCCCGTTGATTAGCCGCGTCGATGTGAGACTTTCTCCTTTTTTGTCTTCTCCACATAACCCCCCATCATCATATTCTATTCCACCTATAGTGCTATGTCCATGGCTCACACTCATGTATTGCGTGAAAGTTGAAAAGGTTTGAGAATGTCAAAAGTTTGAAACAATTGCTTGGCTTGTCATCAGGGTTGTGCATGATGTGAATGCTTTGTGTGGTGAAGATGGAGCATAGCCAGACTAGCTATACGATTTTGTAGGGATGAGTTTTCTTTGGCTATGTTATTTCAATAAGACATAATTGCTTGGTTGGTATGCTTGAAGTATTATTGTCTTTATGTCAAAAGATAGAATATTGCTTTGAATCAGTCGTGTCTTACTATTCATGCCATGATTAGACATATGATCAAGATTATGCTAGGTAGCATTCCACATCAAAAAATATCTTTTTTATCATTTACCTACTCGAGGACGAGCAGGAATTAAGCTTGGGGATGCTGATACGTCTCCGTCGTATCTATAATTTTTGATTGTTCCATGCCAATATTCTAGAACTTCCATATACTTTTTGGCAACTTTTTATACTATTTTTTGGGACTAACATATTGATCCAGTGCCCAGTGCCAGTTCCTGTCTGTTGCATGTTTTTGGTTTCGCAGAATATCCATATCAAACGGAGTCCAAACGGGATAAAAACGGACGGAGCTTATTTTTGGAATATTTGGAAAATCTGGGAGAAAGATCAACGTGAAACGGTGTCTGAGGTGGCCACTAGGCAGGGGCCCACGCCCGTATTAGGAGGGTGCGCCCCCACCCTCATGGGCCACCCATAAGGTGGTTGATGCCCTTCTTCGGCCGCAAGATAGCTAATTTTTGGAAAAAAAAATCACGGCGAAGGTTTCAGTCCAATCGGAGTTATGAATCTCTGGATATAAAAGAAACGGTGAAGGGCAGTAGGAGAGAACGCAGAAACAGAGAGAGACAGAGAGACAGATCCAATCTCGGAGGGGCTCTCTCCCCTCCCACGCCATGGAGGCCAAGGACCAGAGGGGAAACCCTTCTCCCATCTAGGGAGGAGGTCAAGGAAGAAGAAGACGAAGGGGCCCCCTCTCACCCTCTCTTTCGGTGGCTCCGGAACGCCACCGTGGCCATCATCATCACCGCAATCTTCACCAACAACATCACCGCCATCATCACCAACTCTTCCCCCCTCTATGCAGCGGTGTAACCTCTCTCTTACCCGCTGTAATCTCTACTTAAACATGGTGCTCAACTCTATATATTATTTCCCAATGATGTATGGCTATCCTATGATGTTTGAGTAGATCTGTTTTGTCCTATGGGCTATTTGATGATCAAGATTCACTACAAGAAAATCTACGTGTAGAGACGTGCAATTTCATACCTAGAGACGTGTTATTTCATCTCTAGGCAACCATAGAGTCTATTTAGTAAAGTGTCTTTGGAGCGTCTTCTCACGGACCGTCTCAAAACAAGTAGACACGCTGGCTAAGCATCTCTACATGGCATGAGACGCTATATTGAGACGTTCAAAATCGTCTCTATGTATGTAAAGACGTTGTGCTAGATGCGCTCTATCACGTCTGTACATAAAGACCTTCATTCGTCATGTGCCCATTCTTATACACGTTGTGTAGAGACATCATATTCGTCTCTAAATATACATTAGTTTCTCTCTAAGCATTGATTATTTTACTTTAAATATTATTTGATTTACTTAGAATGTGCAATTCATCATTTCAAAATCAGTTACTTTACCACACCACAGATGCATGTGTAGAATGATCAACAAATATCATGATATAAAGGCATCTGCCCATATCAACCATTACAATCATAAGCAACAACTATCATTATATAATAAGGCATCCGCCCATATCACCAATTGCATTCACTATAATACCATTTGCACAATTAGCATCCTTAGTAAAAACAAGCAGTGCACTAATTAGTAGGAACAAACACCTTGAGTTCATAATTGAATCAAATGAGACAATCATATGAAAGATACAAATAATTATGAAAAGATCCTGTAAACTAGAACAAAGTTTTCCTATGAAGCTAAAATCTAATACATAATTCAAAATATTGTTCATTTAAAGACTAATTCTTCTGTACTTGCTCCTGGCTCCTTCTTTGCACTCATTTTCTAAATTTTCAGCTACCCTGAAAAAGGAAGATAACAGAGAAAAATTTAAATGGCAGTCAACCATCCATTTGGAATACAACTTCAATCAGTCTCCACAAATTGTTTCCCCTGCATAATTCTGATGAAGTTTTAACTCAGAATTTCCCTATAACTTGTAACAGCTCTCCACTCGCCCCTGCATCCCAAAATATCACAATGGCTTATAACTGGACCATACATCACATGACTTATGTGTTTGAAAAAATGTTTGAGCGTACAAATTATTTTAATTTGGCTAGTAGATTTAGGAGGCTTTTTTGGTCATAAATTATCAATCTCTAGAGGGCCTTGTAAATTTTCTTCATCTGGTCGTACACTTGCAGCAGCCTGCACTGAGATCTTCAAGCGTCGAAGCCACTAAGGTACCCTCAACATAATATTTTTGCCAAGACAATGTTAAAATAATATGTTAATCAACAAGCTAATGATCTGTAATGTGTGTATAGAAACGTATGTCAAGGTCATGCATTACACTACACTATCTAATAAACAACTGAACCATGCAAGATCTGATAGGAAGATAACAGAGACTAGAAGAAAATTGCATACATATTAAAGGGGTCTGGCACAAATAGATCGCTTTCTATGCTGAGAGCTAAATCTACTAATATATCACCTTGTCCTATCAATACTGCTTAATAAATGAGTTGGCCAGCATATCAGTTACTATGGAAACAAACCAAAATGAATTGTTGTAAGCAATGTTCTGTTATGTAACTCTGACTGTTAGATCAGACATAAGAAAAGGTAGCATGCATTACATTAGTTGATGAGAACAGAATTGCAGTGATAGAGACAAATATTGAAATTAACACATTAAACTTTATGATTACCTCTTGAAACTAAGTCATGGTTCCTATAAAAAAATTATGTTTAGTGCAAATTAACATGGCATACTTTTTACACCAGAGTGAAAAACGCATGGCTTGGTTACTCAGAATTTTGCATTCGTAAAAAAAGCAGAAAATATGATTTATCGTGTAGTGTATATATAGCGCATAGCTATTGTAGACCTTTGCATTTGCCTGCCAAATATATGCTAATCTGTTAACTTAACTTTGATTTTTCAGCGAAAATCTCAGCTATAGCTGAAAAGGCAGAACTTTTATTTGGTACACATAATCATAGCGATAGTTAAGTACTACTACTCACCAGTAGGTAGCTCTGCATCACTTTGGGTGAGATTTTGATTTTGGACCCAAGGGTGCTATATCTGGAGCAATGGATGGAAATTAGGCTGACACCAGTACCTCAAGACAGTGGTCACATATTTCCAAGACCCCTGCAGGCTATACAAAATAACACAAACCCGACGATTCATCAGTGATGGATGTACCTATCTCAAGAGAAAGAAGAGATCTGGTTCAGATAGCTGTTTACAGGTTAGAGGTTTCATCTATCTACAAAGATATAGTAGGAGTTATCAGACTACCCAGTTGATTAATAAAGGCAAATTTTAGTTAGTTGATTATGAGAACCCCTGTATCCTGGTAGTTGCAGTTGCGGTCAGTACAAAAGAAGTTACCATGGCGTGCACAGTGGCATAGCACTATCATGTTTTATGCACCAGGGTAAATGGAAAGTGAGGTTATTTTGGCCTGTTTATCTAACACGACTTGTACTACTTTTGAGTTTCACCATATAAAATTTCATTCGACCAAACAGTTGCTAACATACTTTTGAGGAAATCTGTCAGAATTGATATCTAGCAAGCAAACAATTCACCAAACACTTGGAGTGCATTGTCTACATGAAGGAAGTAAGGAGACGGAGATAGAAAAGGATAGAGACTTGAGATGTGTATAAACGAAGGAGGCCACTTTGATTGATTTAATGTTAATGGTAAAACTGTAGGGGATATGGGGTAAGGCATCACCTGCTTGACGTGGCGGAGGCTGAAGATGCTGGCTGGAGGCGGGCGCTGCTTGTGGGTGGTGTAGCGACGGAACTCGCCATGGTGCTTCGGGTGAGAGATGGACCGTCGTGGATGTGGCTTGGTGACGCTGAGGACGACGTCAAGAGGGAGCACGGCTTCGTGTTGGTGAGGACGACGGACGCCGGCAGGGCTCCAACTGCCGTCGCTGCGGATGGAGGAGAACGGGAGTCGGCATCGGGCGGAACTAGCGGCAGAGGGCGGCGCTTCAGGGTGAGGCTGCCGCCGTGTGGGGTGGGAGATCGGGTGGCGCCCGGGGCGCAGATTGGATCAGGAGGCCGTTGAAATGGGGAGGTGGGAGATGGCGTCGTGGGAAAAATAACTGGGACTATAATTATATGACTCAGAAAGTTTCGAGAAACGCGGGAGGTTTAGGCGGTAAAGAAAATAGATTGAGAGCGCCAAATCTGATTAGGAGAAAATAATTTTGTTGGCAACAACCAACCACATATGGATAAATATTACTGTATTTGTTTCTAAAAAAGGAAAACAAAGGGTTTGGGTCGAGGATTGCAGGCGGCAGCCAAATCCTTCGGTGGAGGGACACCACGAAGCGGCGGGGAGGCCGACTGAGGGCACCCGGCAATAGCCCTGGCTCAGACGCATTGAGAGGTGGTGGATTAGGCCCATCTGTCGCCGGAGTCAACGACGATGACCAATCCCACGACAGCGGCCATGGCAGGGCTCAGAGCTCCTGGGGAAGAGGCCCTGGGTCACTGGCTTGCTGTGGAGGACGTCTACGTCTTCTACAGCACCTCGGGATCCTCGGGGAGCGACAGATATCGGGCGGGGCACTTCAACGGCATCAAGTCAACGGCGGCGGTCCGAGGCGAGAGGCGGGGAAGATGACTTCGTGGGAGCCTATCCAGTCCTTCACTACTCGAATTCATTAGATAAGAGGACAAGGGCATCTCATCAGAGCTTCCTGACGAGGTCTTGGCACTTGGACGCGTGTGTGGCTGACGACGGCAACCTGGGGCTCTCGGGCATTCTTGCGGGAGAGGGCTAGAGATGGGAGAGAACTAGGGAGAGAGAGAGAGAGGAGCACGGAGCTTGGTGTGGAGCTCGCGACTGCAGCGGCGTAGGTCGGGGCATCGGGTTCGCCGGAGTTGGGAGAGACAGAGGTGAGAGAGAGAGAGAGATTCCCTTTTATTTTCCTTTTTTTTCTTGCTAGGCCCACATGCAAGGGACATAAAGAGAGGTGGCAGGGAGAGAGTTTTTTCTTTTTTTTTCTTGGATGAAGTGGCCCACATGTAAGTGAGATACGCAGTGAGGGTAAAAATATCCAGGAAATGCCCCTTAGACAGTCAAAGCCCTTTGACCAAAACGAAAAGGACACGGAAGGGTATTTCCATAAGCACACCTGGCGGAAGAGGGAGAAAGTTGAGCACTATTTTTGTTCAGGGATAAAGATGAGGTCGGAAGGAAATTAGGAGGGGGTGTGTGTGTGTAAATGTCGCTTTTTTATACTGTGACCAAATTTTGAAACCTCAAACTATTTTCAGAAAATGTGATTCATTAAAAAAAATTCTAAACTAGTTTTGAAAGCGCAAACAAATGTTGAATACTTTTTCACAAATTCTAAACTAGTTTTGAATACTACTGTTTTTCACAAAAAAACGAATACTAGTGCCAGGTTAATTTGCTAGCACACGCGTTCTTAAAAAAACTAGATGACATCCCGCGCGTTGCTGCGGGAATTGTAGAAATTTTTTTGGATATAATAGACAAATGAAATATAGATCATTTGAATATACTTGTTAACCATCAATCTCCCAACTTAAATAAAATCAGTTCAAAAAACTGAACACTACACAAAGAGCAAAGTTCATCACTATGATTATGTGTTTTCATATCAATGTTTTGTCGGTGTTTCTGCTCCGAGTGACTACTCAATCATACGCTAAACCAAAACATCTGACACACAAAGAGCAAATAAGAAAACTACAAATCAAATAGGCATTGGAAGTTTCCTTGGGAGGTGGTAATGCTTCTTGTTAGTCCCTTGCATCATATCTCACTTATATTCATCCGGCGACAATAGCGAGCAGTCATCTGCATTAACAAGGAGCGGGGTGTTGGTGCTTAAAAAATAGAAACAGAATAGTGCGCAAGAAGATTTGCATGACGGCAGGAACAGAAACATACCAATTCGGCTTGTCCCATGATTCTGCAATTTTATTCAACCTCTACTACATTCAGTGAAGGAAAATATTATGCAACAATTAGCGAGAAAAGTAACATTCAAAATGAAATAAAGTAGTGAGCCAATTTGACTTCATAAGACCATGCCATGCAAGAAAGAAAGCTCTTAAAGTTAACATAGTGATGAACTTTGGTTCAATAACTGAACATAGCATTCCATAAGCATATTATGCATTCCGCCTATTTTATTCTAATTAATATTTTAAAAATTATGGCTTGGGAAGTCAGGATAACTTGTTCCGAAAATAATGGCATGTACGTTATATCCAACAACTATGACAACAAAGGGAGATTAGTACAGTGAATCTTACGAATTCCGCAAAGCAAAGAATAATTAGACTATAGGTGTAGCACTGAAGCAATAAAAGAATAACAATCTGCTACGACCATTAAAGCAGGAGATGTTCTTACATCTATATATTGGGAAAATAGCACTTGAGAGCACAACCATTAGGAACTGCTACATGATTCCATCAGATACTATTTTTTTATCATCTTCCTTCAAGTGTTCACATGCCTATACTTGTCAACACTCTCAGGTGTGCATATATGTTGAAGTAACCCACGACAGTAAAACATCAGAATGATTGAGACTCAATCGCCGAATACAGAAAAAAGTAACCTGCAATCATCAAACTACTCCTATTATCCGGAGATGCATTCAGCACACATCAAATATTACAAATAGAAGGTTTGTTTAATGACAGAGAGGATTATTGAGGCATACCATTAGAGAATATTTGAGCATTTTTGTAAGGTAATTTCTTTAGAGGGCTTCTTCAGCAATGCATAAAAAAATTATGCATCTGGCTAATAAAGCAGAGGAGTAGGAGTTACCATCACTGGATGATAGGCATCACCTGTCTCAAAGGGGTACAATAGATTTCACACCACCTACTAGAGAAAATCGGTTAGACAACAGCAAATCTGCAAGTTGAAACTATTATTATTTTTGGATCTAGGGCTTCATGGGAGCAGATCATGGTTTAGTTCGCGTGTGACACAGCAGCTCTCCTGCACTGACCAAGCAAACGCCTCGCCGACTACATATCTAGCTGACCATGTTGCGTCATACGAAGTTGATATCTCCACTTCCTTTATCTAGTCGCTGCCATCCTTTGCTCCCGATCTATGTGCAGGTTGAGGAGCTCGCAGGCGGCACTGAAACTAAAAGTGAAGGAAGTTTTGCAATATTAAGATCGGTCGAATTCAAGAGAGTAGAGAAAATATTCATCAGTCATTCGTATGTGAGATACTGGCTCAAGAGTAGAGAAGGTTGTGGTTGTCAGTGAGGTCATATTAATTCGGGTAAAGTATAAGGGAATGCCTAGAATGCACTGTATACCTGCAGGAATAAAACGACAAACAATTTTATTGCCAGAACATACAGATAGTAGTATAGAACTATAGATGACAATGATATACTATGCATTGGCCTTTACTGCTTATACTATGCATTGGCCTTTACTAGGTGTGCATGAATTGTTCTTTTATGACATGCCGATGCATAGGAAGAGAATTAGACTTCGTAATTACATGATATATGTTACTTTGTGCTCACTACTAAATTACAAATCATTTCTAATTAAAATTGGCTTTGATATACCTTGGGATCCGGGTGGATTCCTACTTGGGCACTGTATGCCTAGCTTAATGGCTTTAAAGAAAGCGCTGCCAGGGAGACAACCCGGTAGTTTTAGAGAGTCATTTATTTCTGTTCAGTGCTTTCATATAGTTTAAAAACAACAAAAATATAGAGGGGAACCCAAAACTTTTTCAAAAAGGAAAGTGAAAGTGAGAAAGACGAGCATTGTTGAAGTGGGAGCTAGCCTTGAACTTTGTTCATGCTCACGATAACTTTGTGAATTTTGATTACAGAAACTTTTCAATAAAAATAATTATCCCCTTTTACAATTCCATTCTATTATAAAAATAATGTGCCAAGGTTTGCCTTTAGGATGTTTACAATGCTTGTTGGTTTGTACGGTGCAGGACCGAAACTTTAGCTGTAGTGCGTGAATTTTAGTTTTTTACTGGAACGTCAAATGGTTCTGTCTGGCCCAGGCCCGGGGGCTCCTGTCGGTGTACTGGAGTAGGGGTACCCTAGTATCCCAAACTTGTGCACGGGCAGTCGCAGCATCCCGCGGCAAGGCTTGCCGGGTGACCGCCAAGATCCTCCGTGGTTCCTTTGGAGCCATTCAAGAACAAAGTACTCAAACCAAGGCCCCGGCCAGAGGAGCTGGCCGGGAAGGAAACAAGACCCCGGCAAGAGGAGCTTGCCAGGAAGGCCAACCAAGGCATACCAAGAAAACTTGTCGCGACGCGCCACGCGTCCCGGCAAGGCCCGGTGAGCGACAAGCTCCCGAACACGACAAGACGACGACCGCGGCAAGGAGCTTGTCGCGAGAAACCCCCACTTCGTGCCCGCGCTCCAGCACACCTGCCAACGTGTCGCTCTAGGACTCTCCCAAGCACACGTGGCAGGAGGCCGTGCAGCTAGGGGTGTGCGGTGGCAAGCAGGCGCTGACAAGATAACCATCGTGGCAAATGGTGGCGTCCCTAGCGGTCCCTGTCGGTACTGTTTAGGCGACACAGACGGGCAATTAATGCCCTTGTCCCCTGCCTCCAGGGTTAGGTATGATACACTATAACAGGTAGCTGTACCTACCACAGCACCTTCCCATTTTTGCCCTTTACCTCCGTTGCCACCTGTGGGTAACCCCTTGAGCATATAAAAGGAGGCCCGTGTGCAACGTTGGGGGGGGGGGAGCCAGTTCGAACTCTCACGCTCGGTCTTGCTAGTCGCTGGTGTGTACTGTAGCACTCCGCGCTCCCGAGCTAGAAATCAATCCAAACCACAAAGCAGGAGTAGGGTTTTACGCATCCGTGCGGCCCGAACCTGGGTAAATCGCTCGCGTGCTTCGCCTCGATCTGCCCAAAACAGTGCATGGGCACACGCGGCCTAGGTTACGCCGTATCTTACTCCGTATCCATCGCGCCCTCCCCGAACGGCACGCGTTGAATGCGGCGTCGTGGGCGAGATCATGGGTGGTTATTTTATTTGGAAATGCGGAACGTCCGCCCCCTCCCCCTTTATAAGCAGAGGAAATGGTGGCAGTTCGCACATTCGCCCGTTGCTGTTTGTCTTGTATCTCATTTGCTTTGCTTTGAATTTGTTCCTCCTCAGGACTCTGGCCCAGAGAGCGGCAAAGAGAGCCAAGGCCCCGGTGATCGTTGTCGAGGACGAGCCCACTGCGATAGCAGGTGGCGCGACCGAGACAAGCTTGCCGGACCTGGCGACTTTCCTCCATGGCAGCCCCCAGCGTAAGTGTGTGAATTATTTTCCGCGGCGAGGCGCGCATGGGTACTTGTCTTTGCTGATATTTGCTTGTTGACTTGTGTAGGAGCCGAGCAGCCCCACCGAGAGCCAAGGGAAAATCCCCCGACAAGGGAGAATTCTCCGGCAAGGGAGGGCTTCCCGGTAAGGGAGAAGTCTCCGGCAAGGGAGGGATCTCCGGCAAGGGAGAAGTCTCCGGCAAGGGAGGGTTCTCCGGCGAGGGACAACGCCAGTGGCCCCCCGACGGCGGAGACCACGACTGCAGGTACTCCTCTTGCTTCAAAACTCCCCTTGGGTTCTTCTCTTGATCTTCTTGAGTTTTTGCTAGATTTTGCTTGACTCTTCCCCCTTTTCCGGTCGTCAGATCCACCCGCCACGGAGCAGATGGAAACTGAGGTCGCCGCTGACGAGGCAACCGGTGGTGGCGACGCCGCCGGCGCAGAGGCCGCCAAGGCAGACGCCGCGGCAACTGGCGAGGGGTCCGGCGATCGCACTGACGGCCCTGAGGCTGCAGGAGCGCCAGGCGCTACACCGACCGCCGATCCGTCCGCCGCTGCCGCAGCGCCAGGCTCCGGAGAGCCCCAGCCAGGCGTCTACCTGAAGGCCGGCGACGACGTCTTCATCAATCTTCCCTGGGCATCAAGCTCTAGAGCGCCGGTCGAGGGGGAGATCTTTGACAGAGAAGTGCTTGCCTCCGCGGGGTTGACGCTGGTCGACGCGCCAAGCAGCAGCAGCAACGAGCCCGAAGAAGAGCGGCTGCTACGGAGGTTGATGTCGCTCTACCGCGCGCGACAGGCCAAGCTGGAGCCCCGCAAGGCACTTGTCGCGAAGGCGGGGGCAGACATTGAAAAGCGCGCGGAAGAGCTCGGGGGTTTCCACTGGGAAGCCCTCCGATCCCTGGCGGAGGAGCGTGAGCGGCTCGTTGAAGCGCAGAAGGCCTTTCTCCTCGAGAAGGATGAAGCCGAAGAGCGCCAGCGACTTGCCGCTGTGAAGCTAGCCGCGGAGGAGGGCGAGCTGGCGCAGCGGAAGGTCAATCTCAACGCCCACGAGGAGGAGCTTGCCTCACGCGACGAGAAGCTTGGCGGAGCCCTCAAGCAAGCGGAGGACGCTACCGCCGCCGCTGAGGCCGCCAAGGAGGAGTTGAAGACGAAGGTGGCGTGGCTGGAGGCCGATCTCTCTGAGAAGGGCAAGGAGCTCGGCGCCGCCAAGGTCTCCAACGTGGATCTTGAGTTGAAGCTAACCACTTTGACCAAGACTCTGGGCAGCGCCAAGAAGCGGGAGGCGGCCTTGAAGGAGGAAATCAAGGCTGACAAGGCGCTGCTGGAGAGCGCCGCCACCGCCCAGAACACCTTCAGGGAGACTGTGACGCATTGGACGTAGAGTCTGGTGAACGCCGCCACAGATATCGACAAGGAGCTGGCGCAGCTAGGGATGGAGGATCTCGGGTATTCCACCAATGACAACCTCCAACCCAGCGCCAAGCTCGTCCTGTTCTTCAAGGGCGTGGCGACGGCCCTTCAGCGACTCCGAGAGAGGATCCCCAACCAACTGGCTGACGAGTCGCGCGAGATCTGCGCAGGAGCCCTCGAGAAAGTGTTGATGAAGGTGGCCTTCCGCAATCCGGGCCTCCGCCTCACCAACATCCTCAGGTCCTTGCCGCCAGAAGCTGATCTGGAGGAGCTCAAGGCCCTTGTCGCACCCATTGTGGACAAGGTGAGCGGGATCAAGCGGGTCGAAGGCGACCGCGTAGATTAGGCCGCTCGTTTCCTCCTTTTTCTTGTCGCTGTCGATCAAGTTATGAAAACGATCTGTTAGAGCTGCGACAAGCTATTTTGTAATATAACTTTATTTTGGGTAGCCATTGCAATGTTATTCCCTTTACTTGACTCCTTGCTTTGTATGCTTTTGCCCTACGCTTTTAGGGAACTTGCCGGTGCAGGCACCTGAGCCGCGAGCGCTGAGTGCGGAACGTCAGCAGCCTGCTGGCAGTGCCGCTACCGGCAAGAAACCTCGTCGCAACTAGTTGCAGCTCACTTAAGTTGCTGAGCGGACTCGAAGCAAAGTAAGGGCGCTAGCGGCTCACTTAAGTTGCTGAGCGGACTCGAAGCAAAGTAAGGGCGCTAGCAGCTCACTTAAGTCGTTGAGCGGACTCGAAACGAAGTAAGGGCGCAACTAGCTATGAGTTGGTTCCTCCACGCACAGGTTTCCCATACAAAGTGCGGTCGTTCAAGGGAGATAACTTAAAATTTAAAAAATCTGATTGCTCAAACTTTGGCAACTTATCTTTTCTATTGTTTGCTTCCCGGCAAGGCGAAATTCTTGAACGACGCCTGGTCCATACCCTTTTCTTCTCCTTTCCTCCCCGGCTAACTTGTGCGCGAGGGAACCTTCCTTTCCTTGAGAAAAAAGAAAGAAGAGAAAATATAGATACGGAGCCTTACGGCTCATTATCGCTTACCGTGGAGTAGGTGGCACGGGATCTGCGCCCGGCTTTGTACAAAGGATTACATGCAACAGCGGCAAGACTTGTACAAAAGTGTGGTTGCCGGACAGGGTCCGACAACCGCGCCTTACGGGTAAAACTTACGAAGATGCTCGATGTTCCAGGAGTTGCTCACTGGTACGCCATGTTCGGTCTCAAGGCGGACAGCGCCAGGCCTTGTGACTCGCTTCACCCTGTAAGGGCCTTCCCACTTCGGCGTCAACTTGTTGGAATTCTTGGCGGACTGAACGCGCCGAAGAACAAGGTCGCCTTCCTCGAGACTCCTGGCATTGACTCTGCGGCTATGGTAGCGGCGCAGAGCTTGCTGGTAGCGAGCAGCTCGCACAGCAGCCTGGAGACGGTCTTCCTCAAGGAGCAGCGTGTCATCTTGCCGCAGCTGCTCTTGCTCGAGCTCATCATAAGCGAGCACTCGAGGTGACCCGTATACGAGTTCCGTGGGGATAACTGCCTCTGCTCCATAGACTAGAGCAAAAGGTGTCTGTCCAGTGGCTCGATTTGGTGTCGTTCTGATCGACCAAAGAACCACCGGCAGCTCCTCAAGGGGTGCGCGGTGGCGAACGGTGCGAGGAGCGGGGTATTCTCGGACTTCTAACTACGTTAGAAGGAGCAGTATCTCGTCTAGGCGACCGTGTCTCGCTCGCGCCAGCAGGTTGACGTGCATGGTGGTCCTGAGCGCTCCGAGATCCACCAGCTCAATCTTGATCTAGCGAACGCATGGTACCGTGAGTACCATGACGCTGCCGGTCCCGCGCCTCCTGAGATGGGCGCGGTGCATGCATGGACGCCGAGGTCTTGGAGTGTGCGCGGTCATTGTGGGAGCCGGCTACGCCGCCGATGGGCAGCGCAGCCTTGTCCTGGGACCTGGCAGCACCGTGGGTTCCCTCGTCGACGCGTGTCCTTCCGCCGGTGCCTGCCCCACCAACCGTTTGCTCCGGCGGTGGCTGGCTCGGCGCGGACGGAGCAGCTGCCTCCGAAACTTTCTTCTTCGGCGGCATGTTGATGAAGATGATGAAGATCTAGCTCGCGAGAACGCCGGATCTGGTTCACACAACTTCGACGCCCCCTACCTGGCGCGCCAGAGATGCCGGGGTGCTGATCCACGGGCACCTATGGGACCGGCGGACCGGGTCCCTTTCGATTCGGCGGGGGCGGAGGTCGCCCAAAGAGCAGATCGAGGCGAAGCACGCGAGCGATTTACCCAGGTTCGGGCCGCACGGATGCGTAAAACCCTACTCCTGCTTTGTGGTTTGGATTGATTTCTAGCTCGGGAGCGCGGAGTGCTACAGTACACACCAGCGACTAGCAAGACCGAGCGTGAGAGTTCGAACTGGCTCCCCCCCCCCCAACGTTGCACACGGACCTCCTTTTATATGCTCAAGGGGTAACCCACAGGTGGCAACGGAGGTAAAGGGCAAAAATGGGAAGGTGCTGTGGTAGGTACAGCTACCTGTTACAGTGTATCATACCTAACCCTGGAGGCAGGGGACAAGGGCATTAATTGCCCATCTGTGTCGCCTAAACAGTACCGACAGGGACCGCTAGGGACGCCACCGTTTTCCACGATGGTTATCTTGTCAGCGCCTGCTTGCCACCGCACACCCCTAGCTGCACGGCCTCCTGCCACGTGTGCTTGGGAGAGTCCTAGAGCGACACGTTGGCAGGTGTGCTGGAGCGCGGGCACGAAGTGGGGGTTTCTCGCGACAAGCTCCTTGCCGCGGTCGTCGTCTTGTCGTGTTCGGGAGCTTGTCGCTCACCGGGCCTTGCCGGGACGCGTGGCGCATCGCGGCAAGTTTTCTTGGTATGCCTTGGTTGGCCTTCCCGGCAAGCTCCTCTTGCCGGGGTCTTGTTTCCTTCCCGGCCAGCTCCTCTGGCCGGGGCCTTGGTTTGAGTACTTTGTTCTTGAATGGCTCCAAAGGAACAACGGAGGATCTTGGCGGTCACCCGGCAAGCCTTGCCGCGGGATGCTGTGACTGCCCGTGCACAAGTTCGGGATACTAGGGTACCCCTACTCTAGTACACCGACAGGTTCTGATTCTTCTTGCACTGTCTTTCTGTACAAATTGTTTATTGTTCCTAAGTTTGGAAGAATTTTTCAAGTATCAGAAGTATAGTGAATGTTCAGATTATTACAAACTGTTCTGTTTTAGACAGATTCTGTTTTTGATGCATAGTTTGCTTGTTTTGATGAAACTATCAATTTATATCAGTGGATTAAGCCATGAAAAGTTATATTACATTATACACAATTCAAAAACAAAATATGAATTGGTTTGCAACAGTACTTATAGTAGTGATTTGCTTTATTATACTAACGGATCTTACCGAGTTTTCTGTTGAAGTTTTGTGTGGATGAAGTGTTCGATGATCGAGAAGGTTTCGATGCGATAAGAAGGAAGAGAGGCAAGAGCTCAAGCTTGGGGATGACCGAGGCACCCCAAGTAAATATTCAAGGAGACTCAAGCATCTAAGCTTGGGGATGCTGGGAAGGCATCCCCTCTATCTTCAACAAGTATCGGTATGTTTTCGAATTCGTTTCGTTCATGCGATATGTGCAGTCTTGGAGCGTCTTTTGCATTTAGTTTTCACTTTTTCTTTTTTGCACCTTGCTGGTATGAGATGGTCCTTGGTTGATTTATAGAATGCTCATTGCACTTCAGTTATATCTTTTGAGTATGGCTTTATAGAATGCTTCATGTGCTTCACTTATATCATTTGAAGTTTGGATTGCCTGTTTCTCTTTACATAGACAACCGCCATTTGTAGAATGCTCTTTTGCTTCACTTATATTTGTTAGAGCGTGGGCATATCTTTTGTAGAAAGAATTAAACTCCCTAACTTCACTTATATCTATTTAGAGAGATGACAGGAACTGGTCATTCACATGGTTAGTCATAAAACCCTACATAAAACTTGTAGATCACTGAATATGATATGTTTGATTCCTTGCAATGGTTTTGCGATATAAAGGTGGTGATATTTGAGTCATGCTAGTTGAGTAATTGTGAAATTGAGAAATATTTGTGTTGGGGTTTGCAAGTCCCGTAGCATGCACGTATGGTGAACCGTTATGTAACGAAGTCGGAGCATGAGGTGTTTATTGATTGTCTTCCTTATGAGTGGCAGTCGGGGACGAGCGATGGTCTTTTCCTACCAATCTATCCCTCTAGGAGCATGCGCGTAGTACTTTGTTTCGATGACTAATAGATTTTTGCAATAAGTATGTGAGTTCTTTATGACTAATGTTGAGTCCATGGATTATACGCACTCTCACCCTTCCATCATTGCTAGCCTCTTCGGTACCGTGCATTGCCCATTCTCACCTCGAGAGTTGGTGCAAACTTCACCGGTGCATACAAACCCCGTGATACGATACGCTCTATCACACATAAACCTCCTTATATCTTCCTCAAAATAGCCACCATACCTACCTATTATGGCATTTCCAAAGCCATTCCGAGTATATTGCCATGCAACTTCCATCATCATCATATACATGACTTGAGCATTTATTGTCATATTGCTTTGCATGATCGTAAGATAGCTAGCATAAAGTTTTCATGGCTTGAACGTTTTTTAATGTCATTGCTACGCTAGATCATTGCACATCCCGGTACACCGACGGAGGCGTTCATATAGAGTCATATCTTTGTTCTAGTATCGAGTTGTAATATCGAGTTGTAAGTAAATAAAAGTGTGATGATCATCACTATTAGAGCATTGCCCCATCCAAAAAAAGAGAGGCCAAAGAAGCCTAAATAAAAAAATGGGCCAAAGAAGCCCGCAAAAAAAAGGAAAAAAGAAAAAAAATAAAAGAAAAAGGGGCAAGTTACTATCCTTTTACCTCACTTGTGCTTCAAAGTAGCACCATGTTCTTCATATATAGAGAGTCTCTTGAGTTATCATTTTCATATACTAGTGGGAATTTTTATTATAGAACTTGGCTTGTATATTCCAACGATGGGCTTGCTCAAGTGCCCTAGGTCTTCATGAGCAAGCAAGTTGGATGCACACCCACTTAGTTTCAGTCTGACCTTTCATATACTTATAGCTCTAGTGCCTCCGTTGCATGGCAATCCCTACTCCTCGCATTGACATCAATTGATGGGCATCTCCATAGCCCGCTGATTAGCCGCGTCGATGTGAGACTTTCTCCTTTTTTGTCTTCTCCACATAACCCCCCATCATCATATTCTATTCCACCTATAGTGCTATGTCCATGGCTCACACTCATGTATTGAGTGAAAGTTGAAAAGGTTTGAGAATGTCAAAAGTTTGAAACAATTGCTTGGCTTGTCATCAGGGTTGTGCATGAAGTGAATGCTTTGTGTGGTGAAGATGGAGCATAGCCAGACTAGCTATATGATTTTGTAGGGATGAGTTTTCTCTGGCTATGTTATTTCAATAAGACATAATTGCTTGGTTGGTATGCTTGAAGTATTATTGTCTTTATGTCAAAAGATAGACTATTGCTTTGAATCACTCGTGTCTTACTATTCATGCCATGATTAGACATATGATCAAGATTATGCTAGGTAGCATTCCACATCAAAAAATATCTTTTTTATCATTTACCTACTCGAGGACGAGCAGGAATTAAGCTTGGGGATGCTGATACGTCTCCGTCATATCTATAATTTTTGATTGTTCCATGCCAATATTCTAGAACTTCCATATACTTTTTGGCAACTTTTTATACTATTTTTTGGGACTAACATATTGATCCAGTGCCCAGTGCCAGTTCCTGCCTGTTGCATGTTTTTGGTTTCGCAGAATATCCATATCAAACGGAGTCCAAACGGGATAAAAACGGACGGAGCTTATTTTTGGAATATTTGGAAAATCTGGGAGAAAGATCAACGTGAAACGGTGTCCGAGGTGGCCACTAGGCAGGGGCCCACGCCCGTATCAGGAGGGTGCGCCCCCACCCTCATGGGCCACCCATAAGGTGGTTGATGCCCTTCTTCGGCTGCAAGATAGCTAATTTTTGGGGAAAAAATCACGGCGAAGGTTTCAGTCCAATCGGAGTTATGAATCTCTGGATATAAAAGAAACGGTGAAAGGGCAGCAGGAGAGAACACAGAAACAGAGAGAGACAGAGAGACAGATCCAATCTCGGAGCGCTCTCGCCCCTCCCACGCCATGGAGGCCAAGGACCAGAGGGGAAACCCTTCTCCCATCTAGGGAGGAGGTCAAGGAAGAAGAAGACGAAGGGGCCCCCTCTCACCTTCTCTTTCGGTGGCTCCGGAACGCCACCGTGGCCATCATCATCACCGCAATCTTCACCAACAACATCACCGCCATCATCACCAACTCTTCCCCCCTCTATGCAGCGGTGTAACCTCTCTCTTACCCGCTGTAATCTCTACTTAAACATGGTGCTCAACGCTATATATTATTTCCCAATGATGTATGGCTATCCTATGATGTTTGAGTAGATCTGTTTTGTCCTATGGGCTATTTGATGATCAAGATTCACTACAAGAAAATCTACGTGTAGAGACGTGCAATTTCATACCTAGAGACGTGTTATTTCATCTCTAGGCAACCATAGAGTCGATTTAGTAAAGTGTCTTTGGAGCGTCTTCTCACGGACCGTCTCAAAACAAGTAGACATGCTGGCTAAGCATCTCTACATGGCATGAGACGCTATATTGAGACGTTCAAAATCGTCTCTATGTATGTAAAGACGTTGTGCTAGATGCGCTCTATCACGTCTCTACATAAAGACCTTCATTCGTCATGGGCCCATTCTTATACACGTTGTGTAGAGACATCATATTCGTCTCTAAATATACATTAGTTTCTCTCTAAGCATTGAATATTTTACTTTAAATATTATCTGATTTACTTAGAATGTGCAATTCATCATTTCAAAATCAGTTACTTTACCACACCACAGATGCATGTGTAGAATGATCAACAAATATCATGATATAAAGGCATCTGCCCATATCAACCATTACAATCATAAGCAACAACAATCATTATATAATAAGGCATCCGCCCATATCACCAATTGCATTCACTATAATACCATTTGCACAATTAGCATCCTTAGTAAAAACAAGCAGTGCACTAATTAGTAGGAACAAACACCTTGAGTTCATAATTGAATCAAATGAGACATTCATATGAAAGATACAAATAATTATGAAAAGATCCTGTAAACTAGAACAAAGTTTTCCTATGAATCTAAAATCTAATACATAATTCAAAATATTGTTCATTTAAAGACTAATTCTTCTGTACTTGCTCCTGGCTCCTTCTTTGCACTCATTTTCTAAATTTTCAGCTACCCTGAAAAAGGAAGATAACAGAGAAAAATTTAAATGGCAGTCGACCATCCATTTGGAATACAACTTCAATCAGTCTCCACAAATTGTTTCCCCTGCATAATTCTGATGAAGTTTTAACTCAGAATTTCCCTATAACTTGTAACAGCTCTCCACTCGCCCCTGCATCCCAAAATATCACAATGGCTTATAACTGGACCATACATCACATGACTTATGTGTTTGAAAAAATGTTTGAGCGTACAAATTATTTTAATTTGGCTAGTAGATTTAGGAGGCTTTTTTGGTAATAAATTATCAATCTCTGGAGGGCCTTGTAAATTTTCTTCATCTGGTCGTACACTTGCAGCAGCCTGCACTGAGATCTTCAAGCGTCGAAGCCACTAAGGTACCCTCAACATAATATTTTTGCCAAGACAATGTTAAAATAATATGTTAATCAACAAGCTAATGATCTGTAATGTGTGTATAGAAATGTATGTCAAGGTCATGCATTGCACTGCACTATCTAATAAACAACTGAACCATGCAAGATCTGATAGGAAGATAACAGAGACTAGAAGAAAATTGCATACATATTAAAGGGGTCTAGCACAAATAGATCGCCTTCTATGCTGAGAGCTAAATCTACTAATATATCACCTTGTCCTATCAATACCGCTTAATAAATGAGTTGGCCAGCATATCAGTTACTATGGAAACAAACCAAAATGAATTGTTATAAGCAATGTTCTGTTATGTAACTCTGACTGTTAGATCAGACATAAGAAAAGGTAGCATGCATTACATTAGTTGATGAGAACAGAATTGCAGTGATAGAGACAAATATTGAAATTAACACATTAAACTTTATGATTACCTCTTGAAACTAAGTCATGGTTCCTATAAAAAAATTATGTTTAGTGCAAATTAACATGGCATACTTTTTACACCAGAGTGAAAAACGCATGGCTTGGTTACTCAGAATTTTGCATTCGTAAAAAAAGCAGAAAATATGATTTATCGTGTAGTGTATATATAGCGCATAGCTATTGCAGACCTTTGCATTTGCCTGCCAAATATATGCTAATCTGTTAACTTAACTTTGATTTGTCAGCGAAAATCTCAGCTATAGCTGAAAAGGCAGAACTTTTATTTGGTACACATAATCATAGCGATAGTTAAGTATTACTACTCACCAGTAGGTAGCTCTGCTTCACTTTGGGTGAGATTTTGATTTTGGACCCAAGGGTGCTATATCTGGAGCAATGGATGGAAATTAGGCTGACACCAGTACCTCAAGACAGTGGTCACATATTTCCAAGACCCCTGCAGGCTATACAAAATAACACAAACCCGACGATTCATCAGTGATGGATGTACCTATCTCAAGAGAAAGAAGAGATCTGGTTCAGATAGCTGTTTACAGGTTAGAGGTTTCATCTATCTACAAAGATATAGTAGGAGTTATCAGACTACCCAGTTGATTAATAAAGGCAAATTTTAGTTAGTTGATTATGAGAACCCCTGTATCCTGGTAGTTGCAGTTGCGGTCAGTACAAAAGAAGTTACCATGGCGTGCACAGTGGCATAGCACTATCATGTTTTATGCACCAGGGTAAATGGAAAGTGAGGTTATTTTGGCCTGTTTATCTAACACGACTTGTACTACTTTTGAGTTTCACCATATAAAATTTCATTCGACCAAACAGTTGCTAACATACTTTTGAGGAAATCTGTCAGAATTGATATCTAGCAAGCAAACAATTCACCAAACACTTGGAGTGCATTGTCTACATGAAGGAAGTAAGGAGACGGAGATAGAAAAGGATAGAGACTTGAGATGTGTATAAACGAAGGAGGCCACTTTGATTGATTTAATGTTAATGGTAAAACTGTAGGGGATATGGGGTAAGGCATCACCTGCTTGACGTGGCGGAGGCTGAAGATGCTGGCTGGAGGTGGGCGCTGCTTGTGGGTGGTGTAGCGACGGAACTCGCCATGGTGCTTCGGGTGAGAGATGGACTGCCGTGGATGCGGCTTGGTGACGGTGAGGACGACGTCAGGAGGGAGCACGGCTTCGTGTTGGTGAGGACGACGGACGCCGGCGGGGCTCCAACTGCCGCCGCTGCGGATGGAGGAGAACGGGAGTCGGCGTCGGGCGGAACTAGTGGCAGAGGGCGGCGCTTCAGGGTGAGGCTGCCGCCGTGTGGGGTGGGAGATCGGGTGGCGCCCGGGGCGCAGATTGGATCAGGAGGCCGTTGAAATGGGGAGGTGGGAGATGGCGTCATGGGAAAAATAACTGGGACTATAATTATATGACTCAGAAAGTTTCGAGAAATGCGGGAGGTTTAGGCGGTAAAGAAAATAGATTGAGAGCGCCAAATCTGATTAGGAGAAAATAATTTTGTTGGCAACAACCAACCACATATGTATAAATATTACTGTATTTGTTTCTAAAAAAGGAAAACAAAGGGTTTGGGTCAAGGATTGCAGGCGGCAGCCAAATCCTTCGGTGGAGGGACACCACGAAGCGGCGGGGAGGCCGACTGAGGGCACCCGGCAATAGCCCTGGCTCAGACGCATTGAGAGGTGGTGGATTAGGCCCATCTGTCGCCGGAGTCAACGACGATGACCAATCCCACGACAGCGGCCATGGCAGGGCTCAGAGCTCCTGGGGAAGAGGCCCTGGGTCACTGGCTTGCTGTGGAGGACGTCTACGTCTTCTACAGCACCTCGGGATCCTCGGGGAGCGACAGATATCGGGCGGGGCACTTCAACGGCATCAAATCAACGGCGGCGGTCCGAGGCGAGAGGCGGGGAAGATGACTTCGTGGGAGCCTATCCAGTCCTTCACTACTCGAATTCATTAGATAAGAGGACAAGGGCATCTCATCAGAGCTTCCTGACGAGGTCTTGGCACTTGGACGCGTGCGCGGCTGACGACGGCAACCTGGGGCTCTCGGGCATTCTTGCGGGAGAGGGCTAGAGATGGGAGAGAACTAGGGAGAGAGAGAGAGAGAGAGAGAGAGAGAGAGAGAGAGGAGCGCGGAGCTTGGTGTGGAGCTCACGACCGCAGCGGCGTAGGTCGGGGCATCGGGTTCGCCGGAGTTGGGAGAGACAGAGGTGAGAGAGAGAGAGAGAGATTCCCTTTTATTTTCCTTTTTTTTCTTGCTAGGCCCACATGCAAGAGACATAAAGAGAGGTGGCAGGGAGAGAGTTTTTTTCTTTTTTTTCTTGGATGAAGTGGCCCACATGTAAGTGAGATACGCAGTGAGGGTAAAAATATCCAGGAAACGCCCCTTAGACAGTCAAAGCCCTTTGACCGAAACGAAAAGGACACGGAAGGGTATTTCCATAAGCACACCTGGCGGAAGAGGGAGAAAGTTGAGCACTATTTTTGTTCAGGGATAAAGATGAGGTCGGAAGGAAATTAGGAGGGGGGGGGGTGTGTGTAAATGTCGCTTTTTTATACTGTGACCAAATTTTGAAACCTCAAACTATTTTCAGAAAATGTGATTCATTAAAAAAAATTCTAAACTAGTTTTGAAAGCGCAAACAAATGTTGAATACTTTAAACACTATTTTACATATGAAAATAAACAAAGAAATAAATAGAAAAAACGAAAAAGGAAAGAAAGCATGGTTCGAAAACATGTGCATCTTATTAGTAGCAAATACCACTGTTTTTTACCATTCCAAAAAAGATACTACTGTTTTTCACAAAAAAAAACGAATACTAGTGCCAGGTTAATTTGCTAGCACACGCGTTCTTAAAAAAACTAGATGACATCCCGCGCGTTGCTGCGGGAATTGTAGAAAAAAATTTGGATATAATAGACAAATGAAATATAGATCATTTGAATATACTTGTTAACCATCAATCTCCCAACTTAAATAAAATCAGTTCAAAAAACTGAACACTACACAAAGAGCAAAGTTCATCACTATGATTATGTGTTTTCATATCAATGTTTTGTCGGTGTTTCTGCTCCGAGTGACTACTCAATCATACGCTAAACCAAAACATCTGACACACAAAGAGCAAATAAGAAAACTACAAATCAAATAGGCATTGGAAGTTTCCTTGGGAGGTGGTAATGCTTCTTGTTAGTCCCTTGCATCATATCTCACTTATATTCATCCGGCGACAATAGCGAGCAGTCATCTGCATTAACAGGGAGCAGGGTGTTGGAGCTTAAAAAATAGAAACAGAATAGTGCGCAAGAAGATTTGCATGACGGCAGGAACAGAAACATACCAGTTCGGCTTGTCCCATGATTCTGCAATTTTATTCAACCTCTACTACATTCAGTGAAGGAAAATATTATGCAACAATTAGCGAGAAAAGTAACATTCAAAATGAAATAAAGTAGTGAGCCAATTTGACTTCATAAGACCATGCCATGCAAGAAAGAAAGCTCTTAAAGTTAACATAGTGATGAACTTTGGTTCAATAACTGAACATAGCATTCCATAAGCATATTATGCATTCCGCCTATTTTATTCTAATTAATATTTTAAAAATTATGGCTTGGGAAGTCAGGATAACTTGTTCCGAAAGTAATGGCATGTACGTTATATCCAACAACTATGACAACAAAGGGAGATTAGTACAGTGAATCTTACGAATTCCGCAAAGCAAAGAATAATTAGACTATAGGTGTAGCACTGAAGCAATAAAAGAATAACAATCTGCTACGACCATTAAAGCAGGAGATGTTCTTACATCTATATATTGGGAAAATAGCACTTGAGAGCACAACCATTAGGAACTGCTACATGATTCCATCAGATACTATTTTTTTATCATCTTCCTTCAAGTGTTCACATGCCTATACTTGTCAACACTCTCAGGTGTGCATATATGTTGAAGTAACACACGACAGTAAAACATCAGAATGATTGAGACTCAATCGCCGAATACAGAAAAAAGTAACCTGCAATCATCAAACTACTCCTATTATCCGGAGATGCATTCAGCACACATCAAATATTACAAATAGAAGGTTTGTTTAATGACAGAGAGGATTATTGAGGCATACCATTAGTGAATATTTGAGCATTTTTGTAAGGTAATTTCTTTAGAGGGCTTCTTCAGCAATGCATAAAAAAATTATGCATCTGGCTAATAAAGCAGAGGAGTAGGAGTTACCATCACTGGATGATAGGCATCACCTGTCTCAAAGGGGTACAATAGATTTCACGCCACCTGCTAGAGAAAATCGGTTAGACAACAGCAAATCTGCAAGTTGAAACTATTATTATTTTTGGATCTAGGGCTTCATGGGAGCAGATCATGGTTTAGTTCGCGTGTGACACAGCAGCTCTCCTGCACTGACCAAGCAAACGCCTCGCCGACTGCATATCTAGCTGACCATGTTGCGTCATATGAAGTTGATATCTCCACTTCCTTTATCTAGTCGCCGCCATCCTTCGCTCCCGATCTATGTGCAGGTTGAGGAGCTCGCAGGCGGCACTGAGACTAAAAGTGAAGGAAGTTTTGCAATATTAAGATCGGTCGGATTCAAGAGAGTAGAGAAAATATTCATCAGTCATTCGTATGTGAGATACTGACTCAAGAGTAGAGAAGGTTGTGGTCGTCAGTGAGGTCATATTAATTCGGGTAAAATATAAGGGAATGCCTAGAATGCACTGTATACCTGCAGGAATAAAACGACAAACAATTTTATTGCCAGAACATACAGATAGTAGTATAGAACTATAGATGACAATCACAACATTAACCATAAGAAATCTTGAGCAGATGATTTTGTCATACAGTGCATAGTGTTAATGTCTGTAGACGAATAAAATTAGAGCAAGAAGCTAGCATCACTGCCTACCTCCATGGGGCAGGATTGCCAGCGGTCAGAAGGTTGAATAGAGATCAAGAGGAAGGTATATGGGACCATCCCGATGCACGACAGTAAGAGAAGGGGAAGAAATTAGAATGCAACAATAAGGGCTTGAAAGATCAAACACAGGACTAAACATCAGTGCGTACCTCCGTGCAGTAGTAGAAGTAGGAATTGACAGGTTTCTGATGGGGTGCGGCGCGGCCTGCTATAAAATTAAGAGACACAGGTGCACAAAGCCATCCCAAAAAATAACAAAAAGGAAAGATGATGGATCCAGACGCTATGGCGAAGAGGAATAGAGAGATTATAGGAATCAAAAGAGAAATTGCAACATTAATGAACCAATCTTGATTACTCACGAAGAACTCCTCATTTGCAACACTTAATTATCTCAAAATAATTAAAAAGGGGAAAATCCACAACTTAGCTGGGGTGTGTAGTAGAAACATCTCTCCACGGTGTATCGATGTGTGCGGTGGCCTGGTGTTGCGTTGAGGCAGCCACAGTGGCGTTCATAGCAGGAGCGACGCTTCCGACGTGGGCCGCTGGTAGTTGTGAGGCCAGCTTGGCCGCACACATGACCGGGGGAGGAAGGCAACGACTGTGTGGACGGTGGACGCAAGAAGAGGTTGCGGCTGGCTTGGGCGGCGCAGACGGCCGGTGAAGGAGCAGTGCCGGAGCTACCTTGGAAGGAACAGAGACATTGACGGGAGGGGAGGACCAGGGCACCACCACCTTGACGATGCAGGCACACCACACCGGCAAGGAGAACGTAGCCCCAGAGAATCCCGGCCGGAGTGCCGCGGAAGCGAGCCAGATCGGCGGTCGTGCCAGAGGAGTACCTGGCGTGGAGATGGGATCCCGGCCGTCGCGCCGTACCGTACACGGGTTCTGAAGGAGGGGTCGATGGGTTGCGGCTAGTGGGGAGAAAAGAAAATATGTGATGGGAAGTTGAGAAGATTGCGCTCAACACACATTAACATGGCCAATTGGGCATTAAAAGCGACGTGCACGTTCGAGTCTGAGTGGAGATGATCGCGGCTGCGGTACGATGGGCAAGTGAACAATTATTTTCATGATGACGTATTGACGTGGGAACAGATTCTGTGAGATGACATGGCTGTTAGTGGGTTGCTCATATTTAGTATTGATGATGTGGCATGGTGATGATGTGGACATTGTGCATGTTGAGAGAATAGGTAGAAGTGGGGAGCAACTTCTTAAGAATGTTAGATGCGCCTGGGCTGCTATAGCCTGGACAGCGCTATTTGTATACAAGAATGTTCATCCTGAATTTTACCTGAATTTGGCCCTTAGTGTGGTGGCTTGCTCATGCAATTTTTGGCTGGGGGTTGTGGGTTCGAAACTTTGCGCCACCCATTTTTCTTTTTCTTTATCTTATTTCTCGCTCTCACTGACATATGGATCCCAGGCTGACGTGGGCCCATGCTAATGTGTCATATGGGAGATTATGGGTCCCAGGCTGACGTGGGCCCGTGCTAATGTGTCATGTGGGAGATTCGCGATACATATGTAACATGTAGAGCCAGGAGGACCGTATTGATCACGTATTTTTGTATACTGAAACTGTATTGAAGCAATACGCAAAATCCAAGATCAAGTTAGATGTCGCCCGCGACTACAAGGACTATAGATGCAATTATCTCCTAAAGCATCAGGAAGCTAAAATTCTCGAAGCCAACTTGGGCTCTAGTGTATTTTTGTGAAGCGAGGGAAACCCAGCTTCTTGTTAACAAGGAATCTGGAGTTGGACTTACTCACGTTGTATTGCCACCACCAAGAAAATGATTATTCAATCTCCTGGAGCTTCTCCTCACTCGGCCAGGGACCGCACGGTTCGGTTCGCTCACATCTCCCCTGTCCCTCGCGTTCTCCTCTCAAAACCTCACCGCCCCGTTCCCGCCGCCATGTCTGGCGGCCCTCGTCGCCAGCCAGATCTTCTCCTCCACCTAAAAATCCGTCCTTCCAGCCCGTTCCTCGCCGGATCCCATCCTCGGCGCTGCCAATCCTGCTGTTAGCAAGGAGCTGCCACCCCATGTGAACGAGGACCTAACCCTGATGCCATTGATGCCCTCCGGAGCGAGGAGTGGCATGTACTGTGCAGTTTGGCTCGAAGTGGGCTCCTTCTAGCCAGCCCAAGGTGGCAACAAGAGGCCTGCAGCACCATCAGTTGGGCTGCCAGCTCAACAGAGCGCCGGGAGAAGCCGCCTCGCTACCGAACGTTTCCAGGTTGCCACGATAATTGAGAAGACAAGCGAGAACATTTTGGGAATTGCGTACATTTTGGGGATAATTAAGGTTTTCTGTTTTGACAGGAGAATATTACAAAGATAATATAATATTATAGAGGGTATTATTAAGGTTACAATCAAATACAAAAATGCCTCTTGATTCATGCTTTGATGCAGTTACTTTGGTCATGTTTAAATTATAGCAGAACTAATTTTAGTAGCTATCTGATTTTAAAAATATGATTATTCAAAATTCTCACAAGCTTAAGATAAGAATGGAGACACCTACTAAAGCGTCTCACAAATCGTCTCTAAATTAATTAAAATTACATACTTATTTTCTAAATGACTAATTATAAGAAAAGTTTGTGGCGCTAGGTAAGCGTCTTAAGAAGCGTCTTTAGCCCGCAGTGTTCATGGGCATAGAGACGAATAAAAATAGCGTCTCAGAAAAAGCGACCATACATGGTGTTTTCTTGTAGTGATTGGTTTGAGTTGCATGTTTTATTATTGATGTTGTCCTATGGTGCTCTCCGTGTCGCGCAAGCGTGAGGGATTCCCGCTGTAGGGTTTGCAATATGTTCATGATTTGCTTATAGTGGGTGGCGTGAGTGAACAGAAGCACAGACCCGAGTAAGTAGGTTGTTTGCGTATGGGGTAAAAGGGGACTTGATGCTTTAATGCTATGGTTGGGTTTACCATAATGATCTTTAGTAGTTGTGGATGCTTGCTAGAGTTCCAATCATAAGTGCATATGATCCAAGTAGAGAAAGTATGTTAGCTTATGCCTCTCCCTCAAATAAAATTGCAATAATGATTACCGGTCTAGTTATCGATTGCCTAGGGACAAATAACTTTCTCGTAACAACAAGCTCTTTACTAAAACTAATTTAGTTGTGTCTTTATCTAAACAGCCCCTACCTTTTATTTCCGTGCTCTTTACTTTCTTGCAGGCTTACCCAAAAACACCTACAAAGTACTTCTAGTTTCATACTTGTTCTAGGTAAAGTAAACGTCAAGCGTGCGTAGAGTTGTATCGGTGGTCGATAGAACTTGAGGGAATATTTGTTCTACCTTTAGCTCCTCGTTGGGTTCGACACCCTTACTTATCGAAAGAGGCTACAATTGATCCCCTATACTTGTGGGTTATCAGATGACTATAGTGGACAGAGGTGGGTGCTGCAACGATCTGACTCAGGATATGAACAGGATAGGAGATATCAGGACGCGTAACAGCAAGATAGACAAGACTGCCAACAAGGTGACGATAGCGAGTGGGGTTAGGGAGAGGGTCACCATCAGAGGCACGAAGCTGAACGTTGAGCTCCATAGGAGTCATAACAGTGCGCTCATCACCGAGAGCAGCGCGAGCAAGAAGATCCTGAATATATTTTTCTTGGGAGATGTAGAATCCATAAGAGGTCGAGGAGATCTCAATGCCAAGAAAATAGCAAAGTGGACCAAGATCAGTCATGAGGAACTGGTCGCGAAGGCGAGCCTTAACAAAGGCGATGTAGTCAGAGTCGTCACCAGTGATGATCATGTCATCAACATAGAGAAGGAGCAGAGTCCGACCACGAGGAGACGTGTAAACAAACAACGCGGGATCATGATCACTGGGCAAGAAACCAGCGGCAGTCACCATAGAGGCGAAGCGCTCAAACCAGGAGCGAGGGGCCTGTTTAAGACCATAGAGGGAGCGGCGAAGTTGACAGACCATACCATCAGGAGCATAGTACCCCGGTGGTGGCTGCATATAAACCTCCTCACGCAACTCGCCATTAGGAAAAGCGTTCTGAACATCAAGTTGAGAGATAGACCAATGACGAACAGAAGCAACAGCAAGAAGAGTGCGAACAGTGGTCATGTGGGCCACAACAGCGAATGTCTCATCATAATCGCGCCCCTGCTCCTGCTAAAAACCACGGGCCACAAGGCGCGCTTTGTAGCACTCAAGAGAACCATCAGAGCGAGTCTTAATCTTGTAGACCCACTTGCAGGTGATGGGACGGACACCGGAAGGGAGAGAAACCAGATCCCATGTGCCAGAGCGCTCAAGGGCAGCAAGCTCTTCGGCCATCGCAAGCTGCCATTCAGGCTGAGTCATGGCAGTCCGATAGGAAGTGGGCTCAGCAATAACAGAGAGACCGTACCGATCAGGAGAGTAGCGATCAGGCGGGGGGCGAGGCCGAGCATGGAGGTTATGAACCGGGGGAGGCGTGAAAGGAGGTGCACAAGTATAGTGAAGAGGAAATGGTGAGAGAGGGCGACGGAGTGGAGATGATGGTGGAGAGTTGGAGGAGGAGGATGGGGAAGATGGTGTCGGTGGTGAAGGAGAAGGAAGGAGAGGTGCAGGCGGAGGAGGAAAAACATGAGGAGGCACATAGCAGGGTGTATCAAGGAGAAGAAGAAAAGAAAGATCGTCCACAGAGAAGCTCGAGGTAGAAGGACGTGGGTAGTAAGAGCGAGACTCGTCAAAGGTCACATCACGCGAGATGCGCAAACGACGACCAACAAGATCCCAGCAGCGATAGCCCTTGTGCTCATCACTGTAGCCAAGAAAAACACACTCAACCGACTGAGCAGTCAGTTTGGTGTGTTCTCCCGGGGCAAGAAGGACATAGCACACACATCCAAACATAAGAAGAGCTGAGTAGTCAGGAGAACGACCAGTGAGACACTCCATAGGAATACCACCCTGCAGAGCAGTCGATGGTTGTATGTTGATGAGATAGGTGGATGCAGAAACAGCCTCAGCCCAAAAATGGGGTGGGAGAGAAGCGGCAATCATCAGAGCATGAGCCGTCTCAAGTAGATGACGATGCTTACGTTCAGCAACGCCGTTCTGAGCATGTGCACCAGGACATGAGAACTGGGAAAGAGTACCTTGTTCCGCAAGAAAACCACGCAACAGCTGAGAGATAAACTCACCAGCGGAGTCAGCACGAAAAGTACGAATGGGCGTGGAAAACTGGGTGTGCACTAGTAGAAAAGGGGGCAAAGGTTCAGGCCGGGTAAGCCCATTAGTCCCGGTTCAGTCTAGAACCGGGACCAATGGGTGCATTTGACCCGGTTGGTGAGCCCAGGGGGCCGGCCGGGCCACGTGGGCCATTGGTCCCGGTTCGTCTGGACCTTTTGGTCCCGGTTTGTGGGACGAACTGGGACCAATGGTCCTGGCTCCTGGCCCACCACCATTGGCCCCGGTTGGAGGCATGAACCGAGACCAAAGGCCCCCCTTTAGTCCCGGTTCATGCCACCAACCGGGTCCCAATGGTGGTGCCTATATATACCCCCTCGCGCAAGAGCAGAGCACACTGCTCTGTTTTTTCTGGCCGAGGGGGAGAGGGCTTGGTGGTGCTCTAGCTCACCTCCTATGCACACAAGGTGTTCGATGGAATGCCCGAGCCACACTACTTAAGCTTTCTCCTCTCCAAGCTCGACCTCCAAGCTCCATTTTCCTCAATATTTGTCTAGGTTTAGCGGTCCGTCACGCCCCGCCCCCGTCTTCACCGCCGTCGATCACCCGCGCTGATCTCATCACCGGCACCACCCTGGTGAGCCTCTTGTTCTTATCTTCTTTCTGAAAGGAAAAATATTCTTACTTGTATGTTTAGATAGATACTTGTATCATTTTCTTACTTTTATTATTGCATCTTATATAGTGCGATGGTTTTGGTATCCGCCCCCGTCGGCCCTTGTCCTGTCTATGATTCGGATGTGGTATATATTATCTTTATAACTATTGGTTCATTTATTGTTTATGAAAATTATGCCGACCAACGTGACATAGATTTTTATTTATCTAGGAGGTATGTGAATCGGAAATTCCAACCGACCCTATTGTTGAGAGGTTAAATTTAGTTGAAGAAGAAAACAATTTCTTGAAGGAAAAAATAAAAAAATTGAGGAGGAGAAGATGATATTGGAGTTGCATGTTGCGGATGTCGTCGATGATCACAAGATCAAGATGGATGCAATGCGCTTGAATATTAGAAAGATTAGAAAATATGCCGTTCATACCGAGGCTTGGTATCATTATGCCGTTGGATCAATTGTTACCTTGGTTGTGATTATGATCACGTTTGTTTTCGCATTGAAATGTTTTACATAGTTTCAATGTATGGTTTAATTAATTAGATGCTCTGGAGAGCTATATGTTGTTAGATGAGAACTATGTATGTACTTTGGTTTTAATGTCATGATGAACTTATATTAATTTGGTCACTTAATTATCTATTCATGATGTTCTGTAATGGTTTTTGACACACTTAATTATATATAACGCACGCAGATGAACCGGCAATGGATGTACGGTGACAGACACACCTCCGAGTACATTAAGGGCGTGCATGAATTTCTCGAAGCGGCTGAGGCAAACAAGCAGAATGGTTTTATGTGTTGTCCATGCCGTAATTGTGGGAATACGAAGTCTTACTCTGACCGGAAAATCCTTCACACCCACCTGCTTTACAAGGGTTTCATGCCACACTATAATGTTTGGACAAGGCACGGAGAAATAGGGGTTATGATGGAAGACGAGAAGAAGAAGAGCACGATGACAACTATGTGCCCCCTGAATACGGTGATGCTGCAACGGGGGGAGCTGGTGGAGATCAAGAGGAACCAGACGATGTGCCCAATAATGCTGCAACGGGTGAAGCTGCTGAAGATCAAGAGGAACCAGACGATGTGCCCGATGATGATGATCTCCGCCGGGTCATTGTCGATGCAAGGACGCAATGCGAAAGTCAAAAGGAAAAGCTGAAGTTCGATCACATGTTAGAGGATCACAAAAAAGGGTTGTACCCCAATTGCGAAGATGGCAACACAAAGCTCGGTACCGTACTGGAATTGTTGCAGTGGAAGGCAGAGAATGCTATGCCTGACAAAGGATTTGAGAAGCTACTGAAAATATTGAAGAAGAAGCTTCAAAAGGATAACGAATTGCCCGACAGTACATACGCAGCAAAGAAGGTCGTATGCCCTCTAGGATTGGAGGTGCAGATGATACATGCATGCCCTAATGACTGCATCCTCTACCGTGGTGCATACAAGGATCTGAACGCATGCTCGGTATGCGATGCATTGCGGTATAAGATCAGACGAGATGACCCTGGTGATGTTGACGGCGAGCCCCCCAGGAAGAGGGTTCCTACGAAGGTGATGTGGTATGCTCCTATAATACCACGGTTGAAATGTCTGTTCAGAAACGGAGAGCATGCCAAGTTGATGCGATGGCACAGTGAGGACCGTAAGAAAGACGGGAAGTTGAGAGCACCCATGGAGAAAAATCGTGAGAAAGTACTGGGATGAGTTTGCAAAGCACCCAAGGAACGTATGGTTTGCTTTAAGCGCGGATGTAATTAATCCTTTCGGGGAGCAGAGCAGCAATTACAACACCTGGCCCGTGACTCTATGTATGTATAACCTTCCTCCTTGGATGTGCATGAAGCGGAAGTTCATTATGATGCCAGTTCTCATCCAAGGCCCTAAGCAACCCGGTAACGAGAATGATTTGTACCTAAGGCCATTAGTTGAAGAACTTTTACAGCTGTGGAATGGAAACGGTGTACGTACGTGGGATGAGCACAAACAAGAGGAATTTAACCTAAAGGCGTTGCTGTTCATGACCATCAACGATTGGCCCGCTCTCAATAACCTTTCAGCACAGACAAACAAGGGATACCACGCATGCACGCACTGTTTGGATGACACCGAAAGTATATACCTGGACAGATGCAGGAAGAATGTGTACGTGGGCCATCATCGATTTCTCCCGACCAACCATCAATGTCGAAAGAAAGGCAAGCATTTCAAAGGCGAGGCAGATCACCGGAAGAAGCCCGCCATGCGTACCGGTGATCACGTACTTGCGATGGTCAATGATTTACACGTAATCTTTGGAAAGGGTCCCGGCGGACTAGCTATTCCGAATGACGCTGAGGGACGCGCACCCATGTGGAAGAAGAAATCTATATTCTTCGACCTACCCTACTGGAAAGAGCTAGAGGTCCGCTCTTCAATCGACGTGATGCACGTGACGAAGAACCTTTGCGTGAACCTGTTATGCTTCTTGGGCGTGTATGGGAAGACAAAAGATACACCTGAGGCACGGGAGGACCTGCAACGTTTGCACAAAAAAGACGGCATGCCTCCGAAGCAGTATGAAGGTCCTGCCAGCTACGCTCTTACGAAAGAAGAGAAAGAAATTTTCTTTGAATGCTTGCTCAGTATGAAGGTCCCGATTGGCTTCTCGTCGAATACAAAGGGAATAATAAATATGCCAGAGAAAAAGTTCCAGAACCTAAAGTATCATGACTGCCACGTGATTATGACGCAACTGCTTCCGGTTGCATTGAGGGGGCTTCAACCGGAAAACGTCCGATTAGCCATTGTGAAGTTATGTGCATTCCTCAATGCAATCTCTCAGAAGGTGATCGATCCAGAAATCATACCAAGGCTAAGGAGTGATGTGGCGCAATGTCTTGTTAGTTTCAAGCGGGTGTTCCCACCATCCTTCTTCAATATCATGACGCACGTCCTAGTTCATCTAGTCGATGAGATTGTCATTCTGGGGACCGTATTTCTACACAATATGTTCCCCTTTGAGAGGTTCATGGGAGTCCTAAAGAAATATGTCCGTAACCGCGCTAGGCCAGAAGGAAGCATCTCCATGGGCCATCAAACAGAGGATTTCATCGGGTTTTGTGTTGACTTCATTCCTGGCCTTAAGAAGATAGGTCTCCTTAAATCGCGGTATGAGGGGAGACTGACTGGAAAAGGCACGCTAGGAGCTGACTCAATAATATGTAGGGACGGGCATTCTTGGTCTAAAGCACACTACACAGTTTTACAGAACTCTACCTTGGTGACCCCGTATGTCGATGAACACAAGAATAGTCTGCGCTCCAAACACCCGGAGCAGTGCGACGACTAGATTACATGTGAACACATCAGGACTTTCAGCAGTTGGTTGGAAACACGTCTCAGAGGTGACAACACTGTTTGTGATGAGCTGTACTTCTTGTCCAGGGGACCATCTTTGACTGTATTGATTTACAAAGGATACGAGATAAATGGGAATACATTTTACACGATTGACCAAGATCAAAAGAGCACCAACCAAAACAGCAGTGTCCGCTTTGATGCAGCAACCGAGAAGGGAAAGGACACATATTATGGTTACATAGTGGACATATGAGAACTTGACTACGGACATGATTTTAAGGTCCCTTTGTTTAAGTGCAAATGGGTCAATCTTTCAGGAGGCGGGGTACAGGTAGACCCACAGTACGGAATGACAACAGTGGATCTGAAAAATCTTGGGTACACTGACGAACCGTTCGTCCTAGCCAATGATGTGGCACAGGTTATCTATGTGAAGGACATGTCTACCAGACCGAGAAAAAGAAAATATAAGGAAGCGAATACATCATACGATGAGCCAAAGCGCCACATAATTCTTTCAGGAAAAAGGGACATCGTGGGAGTGGAGGGCAAGACAGACATGTCTGAAGATTATGAAAAGTTTCATGAAATTCCTCCCTTCAAAGTCAAGGCTGACCCAAGCATCCTGATAAACGATGAAGATTATCCATGGTTACGGCGCAATAAGCAAATGACACAAGCGAAGAAAAAGTGAAGACTTTCTCCCGCAACTATTATGATGATACCATGCCAACTTTGTAACAGACGAGTATGATACCATTCTCCGTTTTGTACATGCACATGCTATGCCAACTTTTTCAGAGTTCATTTCAAATGCTTTAATGTCTTATGGTTTGGCCCTCGTAATACCATTAATCCCGGTTCGCTCCTTGTCAACAATGTTCTCACCAAGAACACTCTTAAGAGGGCAGCCACGTGGGCCATTGGTAGAGTTAATCACAAATTTGTGATTCACACAAATTTCAAATAATTCAAATTTTAACTATTCTAATTTGAAAACTAATGGCACTAACAGAAAGTTTATAATTTTTCTAAAACTAAAAGCAAAAAGAATTAAAAAATAAAGCAAAAAACAAAAGAAAATAAATAATGCAGAAAACAAAACAAAAAAACTGAAAATAAAAATGAAAATAGCAACAATAAGTATTTTGTTGTAAGTAGAAACAAAATAAAATAAATAAAGCAACAAAGAAAACAAAAAAACAAAAAAAGTGTTTTCAAATTTGAAAACTAATGGCATTAACAAAAAGTTTATAATTTTTATAAACTAAAAGCATAAAGAATTAAAAACAAAAGAAAATAAAATAAATAAAGCAACAAAAAACAAAAAAGTGCCACCTACTGGGCCCCCACGGCCTGAATACGACTAGAAACCCATCCATGGGCCAGGATTCAGGCCCGGAGGAGGCCCAGTAGGCCCACAGGCATAGCAGTGACAATTAGCCCCGTAAGCCTGCAATGGAGAGAAGCTCGAGAGGGGTGCGGCAGTGGGGCTTATAAACCACTGCGCACCCCTCTCAACTAGCGAGGTGGGACTAAACTTTCGACGCGGGCGCAGCAACACAAGGCCTTTGTTCTCGGTTGGTGGAACCAACCGGGACTAAATGTGGGCATTGGTCCCGATTGGTGCCACGAACTGGTACCAATGCCCACCTTTAGTCCCGGTTGGTGCCACCAACCGGGACCAAAGGCTGCCGCTTCCCGCCCTTTGGGCTGCTGAAAAGTGGCCTTTGGTCCCGGTTGGTGGCACCAACCGGGACTAATGCCCACCTTTAGTCCCGGTTGCTTCCACGAACCGGGACTAAAGGCTCTGCTATATAAGTCCACACTTAGGACATTTTCACTCTCATCTTGCAGTTGCCACCCCCGACGACGCCGACGCCGCCCGCCCCGGCCCGCCCCCGTCGTCGCCGTCGCCCGCGCCCCTGCCCCGACGCGCGCCGCCCCGGCCCGCCCATGCCGGCCCCTTCCCCGACGCGCGCCGCCCCCGCCCGCCCTCGCCGTTGCCCGCGCCCCCTACCCCGAGCGCGCGCCCACTGCCCCGTCGCCATCCTCGCCGCCGACCCCGCGGTCCTCCTGGTCCGGCCGGCGCCCTCCCTAGCTAGCATTTTTTTCATATATATGCTTGTTTTTTATATATATGTATATATGTTCTCTGTGTATATATATGTTCATGTATATATGCAAAAGATAGTTTTTTAGAAAAATTAGGATTTTTTTCTGTTCATAGATTTTTTTGGTGATATTAATTATTGTAAATATGCAAATGTTTGTATATTCATATAAACAATGAATTAGGCAATACTACTTCATGTATTTTTAAGAAGGAAGAAGAAGAAAAAGAATGAGAGGAAAAAGGAAATAAGAAGATGAAGAAAGGAGAAGAAGAGGGGAGAGGAAGAAGAGGAGAAATAAATAAGAAGAAGAAAAAAGAAGAAAAGGAAGAGGAGATATTCTATTTTCTCTTCTTCTCCTCTATTCCTTTCTTCTTCTCCTCTTTTTTTTTCTTCTTTTTTTTCTTCGATCTTCTCCTCTAGCTATTCCTTTCTTCTTCTCCTCTTTTTATTTCTTGTTTGTTTTCTTATGTTTTATCGGGTCTGTCGTCGTCGATATACCCCTCCCAATAACTTCAACACGTGGGGGGGGCCGATATACCCCCTCCCCGATAACATTATTTTCCCGTGTATGTCTCATCGTTGTCGATATTACCCCCTCCCGGTAACTTCAACACGAGGGGGGTCGATATACCCCCTCCCGATAACTTCAACACGTGGGGGGTCGATATACCCCTCCCCGATAATATTATTTTCCCATGTACGTATGTCATCGTTGTCGATATATAAACCCCTCCCGATAACTTCAACACGTGGGGGGGTCGATATACCCGCTCCCCGATAACATTATTTTCCCGTGTATGTATCTCATCGTTGTCGATATTACCCCCTCCCGGTAACTTCAACACAAGGGGGGTTCGATATACCCCCTCCCGATAACTTCAACACGTGGGGGGGTCGATATACCCCCTCCCCGATAATATTATTTTCCCATGTACGTATGTCGTCGTTTTCGATATAAACCCCTCCCAATAACTTCAACATGTGGGGTCGATATACCCGCTCCCCGATAACATTATTTTCCCGCGTATGTATCTCATCGTTGTCGATATTACCCCCTCCCGGATAACTTCGACAGTGAAAACTCTCGAGGAGTACACCCAAACTAATATATCCACGTGTTGTCATGCTTGTGTAATAATTGCCATGTTGTAATATATATTTGCAGAAACAATGGAGCACGGACGAGATGAGGAAGCAGAAGAGACGTTGCGGGTCATAATCTTAGACGGAGGTGATGTCATGTCGAGTTTTCTTAACGACAATGATGGTCTAGAAGAACAGCAGGGTGAAGAAGCAGGTCCGGAAGAATAGCCGGGTGAAGAAGCAGGTCCGGAAGAACAGGGTGACGGCTCCGGTGACCGAACAAATTCCGGCCAGGTAAATATATTAGTTAAGCCTGTGCGGAAACTAGCTAATTGATGCATTCGTTGTTTTGGTATGTACACATATTAATTAACTCTCGTCTTTCTTCTTTTTTCTAGCCCTCCGGATCGAGCACAACTTCGGTAAACAGACGAGGCCCGAAGAAAAAGTTGCGCGAGGATGAAAGGTTTGAGATCACAGCAATCGCGCGCGATGGCCTGCCGATTGAACCCATCCGGACGAAGGATGCATTTACTGCTCAGTGCGGGGTTCTTGTTAGGGACAAGATCCCGATCAGCATCCACCAATGGTTTAAGCCAGCTAAAGAAGACCCTGAGGTGTCTTATGTCAATGATATGCAGAAAGATGATCTTTGGAATGAGCTGAAGCCAAATTTCACCCTACCGCCAGAGGAGGATCCGGAGAAGCCGCTTATAGAGCCATTAATTAAGTCTGCTGCTCTTAAGAAGATGGCAGAGCTATTCAGGAGGTGGAAGAATGAGCTGAAAAGGTTTGTCGACAAAAAATAGACACCAGAATTCAAGGGCAAATATGAGAAGATCATAAATCAATGGCCCGCATTTGTGGCCCACAAGACATCGGATAAGAGTAAGAAGATGTCGGAGACAAACAAGAAAAATGCTGCGAAGAAGAAGCTTCACCATCGCACGGGGTCAGGTGGCTACCTCAAAGGCCGGCCTAAGTGGGCAAAGGCTGAGACTGATCTGCTTGATAAAGGGATCGAACCAGAGACAATGAACTGGCCAGACCGTTGCCGGACTTGGTTCTTCGGGGCTGGCGGATCCTTGGACCCTGTAACAGGGAAGTGCATTTGGACGGACAAGCAACTTGACATACCCTTCAAGAACCTTCGATACTATATCGATGCAGCGCAGAAAGGGACGTTCCTTCCAGATAGAGAGAACGACGAGCTCACAAAGGCCCTCGGAAATCCTGAGCACCCTGGACGGACACGAGGCACTCCAGGCTCCATTCCGTGGAAGGCTGGGTTTCTGGACGCAGGCGGTTACAAATGCCACAAGAGGAGGAAGAAAGTGTAGCAGACCGAATTGCAGGCGCTGCACGCAAGGGTACAAGCGATAGAGGAACGAGAAGCAAATCGCAGCAAACGACTTGCCGAAGCTTCCCCTGAAGCTACCCCGCCATCTCACGGAGAAGCAGCGTGGCTTCCACCGAGCTGCTTCAGCCGGAGCTTGTCTTGACGGCTCCTGCCAGCTATCCCGTGCATGCTATCACGGAGGCTCAAAATTGCCACCTTATGATGCAATGGATTAATATGAAAGTCAAGGCGGCTGTTGGCTCTGTTTTTCCTAATGAACCCGGCGCAACTTTTCACTGCCGGCCGATTCCAGAAAGCAAAGAGACATCCACCTCCGGAGGAGAAGGTACATCCGGTGAAAGTGAAGCGCACTCTGGCTGCCCTGGCAAAACCACCCAAGTCTCCGTCGAAAGGCAACTATGAGCGCATTATTGGAAAGACATGGGCTGAAGTGGAGCGGTCGGGAAGTACAGTTAGTGATCAAAGGATGAAAGAACGATGAGCAGCTGGGAAACAAATTGCCCAGCTCAGCGAACAAGGGAATCAATCGTGCCCCCCACTCAAGGTGCCTAGCGACATCGTCGATCCGAGGATGGTGTCCGGTTATAGCAATCTTGGACATTACCTGCCCGACGATGTACATTATGATTTCATGGACGTGCAGATACACAGATACGAGTACGGGAAGCCTCTCGTCAAAGATGAAAAATCTCTATCAATGATGATGCGATGATTGCATGATTGGTACTTGAAAATCTGCAGAGAGTCTGGGGGAGGAGTACTTTGTATGTGAGAGTTAAAAAGGAGCATGACCTCGTTGGAATTGATCTGTTGCCTATTCCATTTGAGGAGTTCTATCAGTTTTTCAATCAATTGGCCCTCGATAAAGCAACGGTCACCTGCTACTGTCTGTAAATACTACTACTCCTGTCATTAAGTCTCTCTATATAGCTCAGCTCTTTCATTGCATGTATTTATAATTATCCTCACTATATTATGCAGATTGAAGATCGCCAAATTTAAGAAAAGACAAGTCGGTGATATTGGATTCATTAACACATATCACATAGATGCAACTGAGGTTAAATTTCGTGCCGCAGATACCGAGGCCAACTTGCTACGATCATTCAAAATAAATGAACACAAAGATATAATACTCTTTCCTTACAACTTCAAGTGAGTGTTACTGTCTTGTGCATATTCGGTTTCCCTTATATATTAATCCAGGTTATAGTAATGTAATTGATGAGTTATGCATGTATGCGCAGTTACCACTATATTCTCCTAGAGATTAGGCTTGAGCAAGGAGTAGTAACTGTCTTGGACTCTAAATGAAAAGATCCCCAGGAGTATGCGAACATTACTCAAATACTCCAGAAGTAAGTTAAATCGATCATTATCCACCATATCAGCAACTTTGTTCATTTCTGATATCAAGTAATTGTTTTCTTTGTCTGGCAGGGTTTGGAGAAAATTCACCAGAAAAGCTCCGGGACTGCCGAAGGAGCTGCAATTTAGACACCCGAAAGTAAGTACTATAGTAGCATGTTCCGCGCATCTCCTAGCTATTGATTCAAGCGCTAGTTTCATCAATACCATTTGGCATTCTTGCTTATCTGTTTGATTGACCTCTATTTCTTGTAAAGTGGTTGTGGCAGGACCAAGGGAATGATTTCTGTGGATACTACGTTTGCGAGTCCATCCGCCACACGACCTGTGAGCGGGGCTACTCTGCCGAACAATATGAAGTGCGTAAATAACAATATTCACAATTTTATTTTATTACCATCATTTGTTTTGAGTTTCATTCATTCGTATATATATGTATTGACCCCCTTCTTCAAATTAGATGTTCCGGATGTGGGATGAACTCCTAGCACCAGATCGCATGCGAGCAATTCAAGAGGAATTGGCGGCATTCTTTCTTGACCACGTGATTGGTGAAGACGGAGAATACTATGTGGACCATGCATCCTTAATTTAGGAGATTATATTTGTAAGAGATAATTATTGTATATATGTAGCCGGTAGTGTCGGATAGATATACGAGAACTTGTTGTTCGACCACTCTCTCGGAGAAGGAGAGGTGGTCGATATCACTTCTCTCTGTATGTATATATGTTCATAACGATCTTCTATTTCCTTCGTTTGCTTACTAGCTAGCTAGCGTGTCTAGTCCTCTCTATACGTATGTATAGTACGTAGCGTCGACCAAGCACGGACATAAGAGAGGACACTTCTCTCTATTAATTAGCTATCTAACACAATATATGAAATACCTAAATTAACCCCCCAAAACCCCCAACCCCCCCTCTCAAAAAAAACAAAAGCCCCAGCCACAGAAATGCTGACGCGTGGAGGTCTATTGGTCCCGGTTGGTGCCACCAACCGGGACCAAAGGCCCTCCTGCCTGGGCTCAGCGCGCAGGCCCCGTGGAGGCCCATCTGTCCCGGTTCTGGTTAGAACCGGGACTAAAGGGTCAGGGCATTAGTAACGACCCTTTAGTCCCGGTTCAAAAACCGGGACAAAAGGCCCTTATGAACCGGGACAATAGGCCCGTTTTCTACTAGTGGTGAACCATGGCAGCAAAACGTTTGTATATAGAGAGAACCTCGCTACGAGATTTCATGAAGTAGAGCCAAGTGTAGCGAGAGAAATCATCAATAAACAAGATATAGTAGCGGTGACCACCTTTCGAATCAAAGGGAGCAGGACCCCATACATCTGAATGAACTAAGTCAAAAGGACGCTGAGATACCGACTCACTGGTAGGATAAGGTAACTGGGTCTATTTGCCAAGTCTGCAACCATTACAATGTAAAGAAACATCTCCAAATACAGACCCTAATAGGCCCTGACGAACTAAAGAAGACAAGCGAGAGCCACATATGTGACCAAGGCGATGATGCCACTGCTGGAAGGACGCAGACAAAGAGGCAGCAAGAGCATGGGAGCTGGCTGAAGTGGTGGCAGCGGAAGGAACACAAAGCCAGTCAACCTCCCAAAAGGCCCTCGGACTCACGGCGCCGGGGGCCAGCACCAACCAAAGCCTTGGTGCGACGATCCTGAATGGAGCAAGAGTCGGTATCAAGAATGACACGACAATCAGAATCAGTAAGTTGGGCAGCGGAAAAAAGATTCATGGTGAGGCGAGTAACATGTGAAACACTAGGAACAGAAAAAGATGGAGTGGAAAGAAGACCACGGCTAGCAACAGGAAGAGGTGTGCCATCAGCGGTAAGAATATTAACAAGTGAATCAAGAGGTCGGAGAGAAGACAGCACAGAAGAATCAGAAGACATATGAAAAGAGGCTCCAGAATCCAGAACCCACGAAGATGTACCTGACTGTGTAGATGCCTGCGGCAGTGGAGCAGTGGCTGCAGTCACAGCAGCAGCGGAGCCGGTCGACGAATAGCCTGAGGAAGCTAAGAGACGCTTGAGCCTCATAATGTCCTGGTCAATGAGTGACAGGGTCGAGGAGGATCCAGGAGTCCCACTGGAAGAGGAGCGCCTCTGGTCTCGCTTCTTCTCACGGCAATCAGACTCTGGGTGACCTGGCCGAGAGCAGTAGCCATAGAAGGTGTCACGGAGCGAGCGGCCCCTCTCAGCATAAGAAGGACGACCCACCCCCTGAAGGAGTAGGCAGGAGCGGTGGAGCTGTGAGGCAAGCAGGTGGCATAGGAGCTCGGGCGGCCAACACTGATGGAACCACAAGTAACCCGGCAGAGAAAAGGCGGGTCTCTTCAGCACGAAGCTCAGCAAGTACCTCCGAGATAGGAACACGACCACGAGCAAGCAGGTGAGCACGGCGAGGCTCGAACTCAGAGCGAAGACGAGATAAGAACTCGTGAACCCGCTGAAACTCCAAATCTGACCTGTAGTCTGACAGCAACGGCAAGATCCACAAACGACGGTCCGAAGAGAGTCAAGCTGACGCCAGATGGCAGAGCACTATGAATAGAACTCATCCACAGAGGAATCACCTTGCTGGAGTGTATGCTCCTGACGCACCATAGATAGGTAGAGAGCGTCACCAGAGGGCTGATAGCACTGACAGAGATAAGACCACATCGCTGCAACTGTGCCAAGTCCCATGAACTCCGAGGCAAACTGAGGAAGGACACTCGCAGTAAGAACAGCAGCAGCACGAGCATCATCATTGCACCACTGAGTGTAAGCAGACAGATCATCACAATAGGCACAAAGGGCATCCGAATAGGCTGACATCTGCTGATCATAGGCATCAACTGCAGTATCATCTAGAGCCTTGGCGGCATCGCGATCGGCCGGAGAAGCATCAGCAGCAAGAACCGGCGGTGCTGGCGGGGTAGGAGCCACAGGAGCAACAGGTCAAGGCGGACAGGGGACCTCGCCAGAGAGAACACCCCACAGAAGGAGACCGCGCATATGGATACGCATAAACCCCGCAAACTCGGCATAGTTGGTGCCATCGAAGATCACCGAGCACCGAGGAACGGCGACATAGCCCGAAGAAGACATGAGGAGTTCTCTCTCTCTCTCTCTTTTTGGTCAACTGCTACAGTACACTGCTACAGGAAACCCGATCCAGATCGGGATCGGGCTCGCGCTGGCTCGATCCAGCCCCGATGGAGGAAGCGGGGGGAAGAGCGAGCGTGGGAGGAGCCGGCCCTGGGCAGCACCGGCTGCAGCAGGCGGCCAGGGGCAGCCAGGCACGGGGAGGTCGCGGTCGGGCGCGGTGAGGTGGTTGCCGGGCGTGGGGAGGCGCAGGAAGGTGGTTGCCGGCCGCGGCCGAGCACGGGAAGGCACGAGGCAGCGACGGCAGTCCGCGGCCGCGCTCGGGGCGGCGCGGTACAGCGACGGCAGGCCGCGGCCGAGCTTGGGGCAGCGCATGCCGGGGCGAGACGGCGTGGCGGCGGGGAAGGAGAGAGCCGGGTGCGAAAGAGGAGGTAGCCGGCGCCGGCGACGGGGGAGCTAGGCCGGCGATGGGGGAGCGAGGCCGGCGACGGGGGAGCGAGGCAAGGAGCTGCGAGCGTGCGGGAGTGGGAGAGGAACCTAAGCATCTGATACCATGTTAGGAATGGGCAACTACATTCACTGAAGGGCCAAGGGCCAGTACATATACATGTGTGTGGTAAAATGCAAGAGAGACTATACACATCTAACAGTTCTGTCCAAACTATATAACAGTAATGGAAGCAATGTCTTGCTGTCCCGAAGGAGCTTTTTTTAGACCATCTCAAAAAAAAGGTCAGTTGGTCGTTTATTTCACTTTATTAGAAACAGAAAAATAGATCCCTACTAAAGCACTGATTTGTTCCAGGCATGTTCTTGCTATCCACTGTGTGCGTTGGCTTCCCGGTGACTACTGATTTGTTTCACAAGACTAACAATTTGGGCTGAAGAGCATCTGATCTGCTGGTATGTTTTCCTTACTGTATGCTATGGTGTAGACTAACAATAAGGCTTGAATATGTCCGATGCAATAATTGTCCTGAGCTCTGTGTTTTGCCCTTCCTGAACTCCTCTGGCTGCTCTTCCATCAACCTGTCAACACTTGAAATTCTTGGTTGCCCCAAATTGGCTATGCCCTCCATGCCTCACACTCCCACACCAAAATATTTTTCTTTGGCATGTGGTGCTGTCTCAATGTTTTATTATTGTGGGAAGGAGCTGCGGGTTGATGGGTATGAAGGTGAGTTGGCATGGCATAACCTGCATAAAGTAGAGACTATGAGTATTAGAGGGGTGCCACACCTTTCATTGACAGAGTTCAACAAGCTTAAATCCCTGACAAGACTAGATGTTAGCCACTGCAGCATGGTCACGTGGCATGGACTCCAGGACCTCACTTGGCTCCAATCATTGAGCATAGGTAACTGTGGGAACTTCTTCCGTTGGCCCATGGAAGGCACCATCAAGCCTTTCCCTTCATCACTGAGGGGGCTTGAGGTTCGAGGAGTGCCAAGCATGAATTCATTGGCTCTCCTCTCCAACCTCACGTCTCTCACCACTCTACGACTAGTAGATTGCGTGAATTTAACAGTGGATGGTTTCAATCCTCACATCACGGCCAGCCTCAAGGAGCTTGTCGTCTACAGATGGGACGGAGATCGTTGTCCCCAATCTGTAGTCACGAATATTATCTCAGAAATATTGCCACCTGCAACAGCTGCAGATACATTTTTCCTCCAGTTGGAATTGGAAACACTTGATGTGGATTGCATGTCATCAGTGCTTGTTACTCCCTTCTGTAGCCTCCTTGCAACTTGTTGACACACGAACACGTCACCGTGTACCCTCGACGTCGGGGGTGATGCACCGCAGCTCACGTCGAAGGAGACCCGCCGGAAGCGCGGTACGCAAGACAATCCGGTGGACACTTTTCTATACCCGAAACCCCACACGCCCGGGAGGGACCCCGTCAGGGCGCGCGGCGGCTATGGGCTGCCCTAGGTCGACCTGATCGCCCCTAGGGCCTCGAGGTTCGCCGCCCTGCAATGAAGAAGAACGAACGAAGAACGAGAAGCAAGATACAAGGGAGGGGGATAAAGATGGATGAACACGAAAAAGTAATAGATTTGTTTGATCGATTGTGTGTTGTTCAATCGGCCGTCACCCCTTACATATATATGAGGCGGCTGGACTTTCCGTACAAGAAAAGGACTCAAATCACGTCCAGAACATCAAAACGTAACCTAACTCGGACTACGAGGGCCGGAACTTCCGGTCGGTCCGGAACTTCCGGGCTAAAATTACATCAAGTAGCCCTCTTGCACAGCTTCTGCAGGTCGCATATGGCTTCGGATCGCGATGGTTCCAAAAGCAAAGTTGTAGATCTTGCAATGGAGAAAAATTCCTTAGTTGATCACTTTTTCATCCGAGGTCATCTTGACGTCAAAATCGGCCCCGCAAATCTTCAAATAATGTTAAAATTCCAGTTTCGGGGCGCACCGCGTGCAACTTTCGGTTTAGCCCGGAACCTCCCCGGAAGTTGCCCGGAACTTCTGGGCTATAATTCTGCAGCATATTGTTTTGGCTGTAACTTTTACATACGAACTCCGATTGAGGCGTTTTTTATATCGAAATCGACCGTTTCGACGAGACGAAGATAATTAGTGTAGAACCTTTTCTCATATGGGGCTATCTTGGAGGAGTAATCAGCCGAATAGTGTTCTGAATAGTAAATCTCAATACTTTGAACACAACTTCGGCCTTAGAGATGAGACCGCATGGCTATGGCCCAAATATCAAAGTTTCTCCTTTTGACGACACGGAACTTTCTCACTTTGAACACTTCTCCATTTGAGGCCATCTTAATTAAGTTCTTGGCCGTGCCAAAATCTGCTGTCAACACATGCCCCCCTGTTTTTCGGCAAACTTGTGTGCCGAAAAATACCTTGCACGATGCTTTTTCTAAGGACGATGCCAACACTCCATCGGCCATTTTGTATGTTCTTAGGACGATAAGTATGTATCGGCCATTGCTTGTTTGAACCTTTTGATGCAAACTTAGGTGAAAACTTCTGAGCTTCTATAACAATCCGGTGATAAGGTTCCATAGATCAAAACCATTCTCCGAACCATATTGTTCTCCCTTTCGCTAGGATTTTGCAGATAATCAAGAATGAACTTCCTCCAATCCTTACTTCGTCTGCATAAAAGTTTCATTAGTGGTCGAGGTGGTGCCAATTCGGCCTTACCTATGTTGGCAAGAATAAGCATCGGCTATTAATAGATGTGCAATACACCATGGTTAACATAGTAGCCGGATGCTTGCTCTGCCAACTCTTTCAAATTGTCATATCTAGATATATGAACAATTTTAAAGCAACACAAGGTAATTTTTGCATCTAGACATACCTCATGATAAACTATAAGTGATTCGTCAAAACATTGATAATCATTGGATATTTGTTGCACTACTAATAACGAATCACCGGAAGCCTCAATATGTATAGCACCTATAGCAAGGCAAAGCTCCAATCCGAATGACAATGCATATACGGCTTTATTGTGCAAAAATACTTTAAGCGGCATGAGGCTTCACAAAATAGCACCATAAGGAGATAAATAAACAAAACCAACACCTTGGCCATTGCCACAAATTTAATCGTTGAAAATAATCTCCATAGTACTAAAAAGACAAGGGCAATATCAATGAACATGTACCTCGTTTTCGCCTCCAATTGAACTAAGGACGATGTTAGGATACTACATCAGCCATGCTTTCACATATTCTTAGGGCGATAGATAAATATCGGCCATTAACATAAGGTTCATGTAGAATTCATTCACCAAATCACGTATAGCCGAAATAAACAAATGAAATAGCAATAAAATATTTCGGCCCCTTTGTATTAGCAACAAAATTGTAACTAACCAAATGTATAGTGATTTGGTAATACCCTGTTATGATATAGAAAATCATGTTGCATCCATGGATCAAAATAAATCCATGGAGGGTAATTGATCATACCTAGGGATGAATTCCATTGCAAAGGCATCAATGGCATGGTTGAAGAAAATGGATGATGTGCGAACCGAAGATTTTGATGTTGTGATGCACACCTTCGGCTTAATTGTTTGTTGCTTTCACTCTTTTCCTTCTTCACATTTATCGCACTTGTTGCAATAGAAAAATGCACATCACTTTTGTTTTGATTGATCTTCTTGGGAACCCATGCCATGTTCTTCTTTCTCAGCTCTTGTGCACTAAGATTTTGTAATTCCCTCTTTTGCCAATATGATAAACCGAGTGGGCATCTCGGCTGTGATTCTGTTTTGACCTTGTGCACTCTCAACTTCTTTTCTTCAGATTTGGCATTTTGACTCCCAATAATTGGTTGCTTCGTCTCATTGCCTCTAGTAGCCAATGTCAACACTTTAATTGGCTCTTTTTCATTTGAGATCAAATCTGAAGTTGCACTCTTACGACCATCTCTTTTGACACGGTAAACTTGCTTGACCACCTCTTTCTTCTTCCTTGAGCTCTGGACCGATTCCTTATGATTGAAACGGTCTTTAACATGTGATTGTCCAAATGTTAATCTTCTTGGAGCTGCATAATATTGATGAGCTGGTCTAAAATAAGATGGAAAATGTGCCCTTGTATCATACCTGTCCCATGATGGATATGGATCTACATGAGCATAGGGAGGCATCCACGGCATTGGCATTGGCATTGGCGGCCCAAAATAAGGATATAAATATGTTGCATTAAAATTCTCACTTTGCCAATACCAATCCTCATATTTGCGCCTTGGGGGTGATCTTGCTGCCCCCCAGTCCTTGGCGTCTCCATTGTAGCTTCGATGGAATTTTCGCCCTCAAGATTATGTTCATTATGCTCTTCAACAACTTCTTTACTTGAAAGCTTGATCCCATCACCTGCAGTTTTTACCTTCTCTTTAAATGGATCGGCTTGAAGCAGCCGATGCAAAAACTTTCCGCCACCGGGACCAATCGGAATAGATTGGTCATCTCTTGGTGTCTCAACAAATTTCAATCGTCCTTTATCAATGGCCGATTGAACTATTTGACGAAACATGTGGCAGTCCTCAAAATTATGCTTGGACGAATCATGCAACTTACAATACATTGGTCCTTCGGTAGATGGCTTGACATGGTGATCAATAATTCTAATGTAATTATTTTCCAACAACAAATCAAATATTTGATCACACATGTTTGAATCGAAGGTATACCTTTTGTTTTCTAGCCGATCTTGTTGTGAGAACGGCTTTGGAGTTAAGCAAACGAATGGTTCAGATTCGCAACTTCCCATTCGGCTATGAATTCTCTTTCGCATATTTTTTCCGATGTACTTAAATAAGAAACTATACTAGCATCGGCTTTCCCAAAAGATTTTAACCTTGGCTTTAAATTTCTGAAATCAAAGTAGTTAGAACATACACGTCTCAATTGAGACCATGCGTAAGCCAAGTATGAAGCAAGCAAAGCTACCCAATTAGATATGAACTTTAAATAAAGCAATGGGAAAAGCTTTGGCTACAGTAATAAGTCACTATCGGTCTCTTTGAATGGTACAATATATTGACCAATATGCTTAGTAACAATTTTATTGCTAACAAGTAAATTGCCCTTCTTCATTGGTCTTTGAAAATTACTTATTAGAATTTTTCTAATAGATGCATCAACAATAAAGTTGTGACCAAATCTGAAAACAGGTAAATTACTTGCTAGACATACCTCTTCAAATATGTTGGGAGAGCATGATGATTGCATGTGATGAATTATTGTGCTTTGCTTCTGGATGACTTCCCAACACCGTGTCACAATTTTCTTCTTGATTCCGTGCATCATAAATTTGAAGATCTTTTTCAACCGAACTTTGTTCGGCCACTTGTTCTTGTCCTTGAAGCTCGTCAATTTCTACGGCACAGAACTTATAGGGCAGGAAGTAGGTTCCATTAACTTCAGAAAAATTAAGCATGGTTGTTTTGCTATGCTTGCCATGCCCTTTCTCAATAATGCTTGCCTCTTTGGATTTGATGGATTCAGAATATATACTACTTGATTCGGCTTTTTCAACCGAAGCACTTTCAAGTTCCGAATCATCCTTCTTTTCATTGATACTACCAATTGGCAGAGCTTCTTTTATATGAGCCAATTCTTTTTCTATTTGTTTCTGGCAGCGAGCGGCAAGATTGGCTTTAAGCTTTTTCTCAACTTCAGCCCACTCCAGATATGATCGCCCCCCAATACTTTTAGATTCTTTCGGCAATGACACATGGGTGTTGCCGAAACTTTGCAATTGTGTAGGAGGTGTATAAAATGATGTAGTACTAGGTGAAGGCATATGCATTGTTGTAAAACCATATTTTTGCTCGCCAATATTATCAATTGGCAAAGATTCATCTTCTTGCAAAACTCTACCTTTTATTGCGGCATAATCACGAAATAGCCCCTTTTCATGTTGTTCAAGGCAAAGAGCACTAATCCTCTTATTTTGGGCTAAACTCTTCAATGCAGCCACCACTACCTCATCTTCTACAATATTGGGCACAACCGCTCCAGTAAAATTTACATTTATTCGGCTATGACCAGGAAGGTGTGAAACCGAATTATGAACATCTACAGTTGTGTATGCTGCTGAAAAATTATTGTCATGAGGTGTAGCATATGACGATTGAGAATAACTGGCCGAATAGCTAGTAGTAGCATGGCCAATTCTCTCGTTTATCGGCATGGTTGGATTAGTATATTGCACGTTACTTGCCGATGAATAAAAGGGTGAAACACTTTCTTGCATGGCATTGGAAATTCTAACATGAGGTGTTTCAAATTGATTAACCAAACCCATCATGTTGTTCATCGGCATATGGATTTGTGGGGTTGCCGATGCATGAGAGTTTGGATACATATGTTGTATGTTGCTAAAATCATAAGAATTTGAAGTATGAAAATTGTTTTGCATCGGCCCTTGCGCATATTTAGATGCATGATTGATAAAACTAGGGCTAGCCGATACATTATGCGCATTAGGTGATCTAGCAACAACATATGGATTATTTGCATCTACAAAGGGGAATTGGGTATTCATATTACCTTTGTAGATTGCAGCAACTTGATGACGATCTCTTCGTAGCAAGAACGGGCTGGAGACCGTTCAAAGCTTCGTCCCCAGCGGAGTCGCCAAAAAGTGTGTTGACACACGAACACGTCACCGTGTACCCTCGACGTCGGGGGTGATGCACCGCAGCTCACGTCGAAGGAGACCCGCCGGAAGCGCGGTACGGAAGACAATCCGGTGGGCGCTTTTGTATACCCGAAACCCCACACGCCCGGGAGGAACCCCGTCAGGGCGCGCGGTGGCTATGGGCTGCCCTAGGTCGACCTGATCGCCCCTAGGGCCTCGAGGTTCGCCGCCCTGCAATGAAGAAGAACGAACGAAGAACGAGAAGCAAGATACAAGGGATGGGGATAAAGATGGATGAACACGAAAAAGTAATAGATTTGTTTGATCGATTGTGTGTTGTTCAATCGGCCGTCACCCCTTACATATATATGAGGCGGCTGGACTTTCCGTATAAGAAAAGGACTCAAATCACGTCCAAAACATCAAAACGTAACCGAACTCGGACTACGAGGGCCGGAACTTCCGGTCGGCCCGGAACTTCCGGGCTAAAATTACATCAAGTAGCCCTCTTGCACAGCTTCTGCAGGTCGCATATGGCTTCGGATCGCGATGGTTCCAAAAGCAAAGTTGTAGATCTTGCAATGGAGAAAAATTCCTTAGTTGATCACTTTTTCATCCGAGGTCATCTTGATGTCGAAATCGGCCCCACAAATCTTCAAATAATGTTAAAATTCCAGTTTCGGGGCGCACCGCGTGCAACTTCCGGTTTAGCCCGGAACCTCCCGGGAAGTTGCCCGGAACTTCCGGGCTATAATTCTGCAGCATATTGTTTTGGCTGTAACTTTTACATACGAACTCCGATTGAGGCGTTTTTTATATCGAAATCGACCGTTTCGATGAGACGAAGATAATTCGTGTAGAACCTTTTCTCATATGGGGCTATCTTGGAGGAGTAATCAGCCCAATAGTGTTCTGGATAGTAAATCTCAATACTTTGAACACAACTTCGGCTTTAGAGATGAGACCGCATGGCTATGGCCCAAATATCAAAGTTTCTACTTTTGACGACACGGAACTTTCTCACTTTGAACACTTCTCCATTTGAGGCCATCTTAATTAAGTTCTTGGCCGTGCCAAAATCTGGTGTCAACACAACTACCCTCCACACATTGCGAATCAGTTTTGATCATCCGATAGAAGGCTTCACTGAAGAGCAAGCAAAAGCACTTGAGCTCCTCGCCTCCCTCGAGAAGCTAGAATTCCATTGTTGCTATGCTTTGCAGTCAATCCCTCAAGCGTTACATGGCCTATCCTCTCTCAGAAAATTACGGGTCAGCGAGTGTCCCAGATTTCGATTGCTGCCCGAACAGCACCTTTCGACATCACTGCAAAATATTACACTAGTCAATTGTGGCGCAGAGGTAAATGAGGAAGGGAAAGAAAATTGGTTCAGCAAATGTCTGTAGTTTTGCTCCATGAGGTGACACAAATATATTTGATTTTTGTTACTCTAAATTCAGGATCGTGTGCATACCGTTCATCACTATTTGACTAGCTTTGACAATGCCATCACTGTGTACATCTCTTGGTAAGATGGTGATGTATGTGCCAATCCTCTCCTAGCGATGAGTTATAGATCAGGAGATACCTCCATCAAAGCATGCGGCTTTGTATCGTCGGCAGTGGATTCGAGAAGTGAGGATCAGGTTCGCGGTTTTCACCCCAGGCAACTGGCATTATGAACTTAGGAGAGTTTGTACAAGATGAGCGAACAAGACTTGTTCAATCGATCTATTGACTGCGGTACATGGTTTTGCGGCGCTTAATAATGTCGGTCGGCCTGAGTCTTGCAGCTCATCAACACGGTCAATCTCGACAGTAGCAGTTAATCTAAACAGCACGACCAATACTACATCTGAGCTCGATTCTTGCTAGCTAGGTAGTTGCACTATTTAATTTTATCCAAGTGATCCAGTTGGGGCATGCACTTGCTACTCCGACGATCAAGGCTCTCAAGTGTTCAAGTGGTAGTACTACCTTATCAAGCTAGTTATATTAACTCAACTAGCTTCGTTAATTAATCGCAATTGGATCAAACTAAGCATGTCCTATGAATGTAGTGGTGCTAGCTAAGCAAACTCATGTACTCATCAAGTTGCTCAGTTAATCAATTGGCAGTACTTATTTTTCTATTATAATAATTATAACCTGTAACCTGTAATGAACATTATGCTGAACAATTTGAACTGGGTCAATATTCACAATAACTAATCTGAATCAGTCTACTGAGTATGGACCTGGCCGCTGTTACAGCTAATGGGCACTGTGATCAACCATGACACTTGGAATCTAAACAGCAAGTCTAAGGTCCAGCCTTTCTAGTGGCTAGTTAACTTGATCCAAATGATTGAGTCAAAGTCCAACAGTTTGTAGTCTTTGCTAGTTTGATCTACGGTCTACCTAGGGTACCCGGCCTAGTATAGGAAGTTTTATGACACTAATAAACTGGATCAAATTACGTCTATGCCAGTTGAGCTATCGCACAAGTTCATAAAGACATGCACTTATCATTGCACACAAATACTAACTCTGCATGTAAAACAACTAAACATGAGAGGGAAAGGAAATTGGTTTTGCATATGTAAGCGCTCATACAATGTATCCTCCCATTGAAAGCGCATCACCGGAAATCTTGAAATAAATTCAGAAATAACACGAGCACGTGGACTTAAACCCTGGTGGGCTGGGGATACCACTGTCCTTCTATATATCCAACCACAGGTTGGTTCGCACTTTGACAGTGCCATTAGTGTGTACATCTCTTGGTAAGATGGTGATGTATGTGCAATGGACATTGTACTGAACAATTTCTGCCAATCCTCTCCTAGCGATGAGTTATAGATCAGGTGATACCTCCATCAAGGCATTAGGCTTTGCAACCGTGGCGGATTCGACCAGTGAGGACCAACTCAATGGTTTTCACCCCTGGAAACATACATTATTGACTTAGAAGAATTGCGCCAAGACGAGAAAAGAAGACTTGTTCAATCGATCTATTGATTGCCGTACATCGTTTTGTGGCGCTTAATAGTGTCAGTCGGCCTAGGGTCCTACAGCCAATCAACACTGTCAATCTGACAATCTTGACACTAGCTAGCAACACGACCAACACTACATCTAAGCTCTATTCTTGCTAGCTAGGTAGTTGCTCTATTTAATTTATTTTTTTGACTGTGTTGCTCTATTTAACTTTATTCAAGTGATTCAATGATCAAGGCTCTCAAGTGTTCAAGTGGTAGTACTATCTAATCAAGCTAGTTGGAGTATATTAACTCAACTAGCTTCGTTAATTAACCGCAACTGGATCAAACTAAGCATGTCCTATGAATGTAGTAATGGTACACTAGCTAAGCAAGCTCGTGTACTCAACAAGTTGCTCAGTTAATCAATGGCAACTGGATGAAGCGCTAGGCATGTACTATGAATGTATCAATGGATCGGTTGGGTTGTCACGGCCACGAGATTTGCAATTGCACACGCATGGCAAGCTTGGGGACCTGTCATGTTCCGTCGCCGTGGACATTGTGAGGCCGGAAGGTCGAGCGATGTAGCCATGATTTGGGTGGAAGAGCATCTGAACTTCTGGTATATTTTACTTACTGTATGGTGTATGCTAGGGTGTAGGCAGCACCGTCTGTTAGGGACAGAGTGGTGGTAGGGATCGATCTATTATCTCACGGTGGCAATCAGTCTGATACAAGCCGAATTACGAGAATCGATCGATCGAAAGAGGAACTAGGGTTCGTGCCGCCGCCGTTCGGTGATCCACTGGATGCCGAGGAAAGAGGGGAGCGTCGCCTTAAGTAGCCGCAGTGGTTGGGACGGGCTGGTAGTGCCACTCTGGGCCGAAGTAGAGCAGGTTGTTGCGTCGGGCGCGGCTGGGCCGGTCACGCGTCTTGCTGGTCAGTGGGGTCGAGCCGTCAGGGGCGTTAACATCCCCTCCTCCTTGAGACCTGGCTTGACCCCAAGCCTCCGCATGAGGGAAGCGTGCTTGGAGTGCTTGGCGATCCTCCCAGGTGGTGTCGAGAGCCGCGCCCGCTGACCATTGGACTTGGACTTGCTCGATCATGATCTCGTTCTTCTTGCGCCATCTTGTCTGAAGAATCTTGATCGGGATTGCCGTGTCGCCTGTAGCTGCTGGTAGCGTTGGCGATGCCGTGGTGCCTGGAAGGAGCGCTTGCCGAAGTTGGGAAACGTGGAAGACTGGGTGCACTGCTGCTTCAGGGGGAAGTTGCAGTTTGTAGGCGACGTCATTGATCTTGTCGATGATCTTGAACGGGCCGTAGTACTTGTAACTGAGCTTGTGGTTTACTCTTGGGGCCACCGAGGTTTGGATGTATGGTTGCAGCTTGAGGAAGACTTGATCACCGCCTTGAATTGGTGAAAGGAGCGCTTCTTGTTCGCCTGGTCTTGCATGATCTGGCGCGCCCGATGGAGTTGTTGCTGAATAAGGTCCTGCATCACTGCCCGCTCCTCGAGCCAAGTTTGCAGTGCTGGAACTGATGACGAGGTCGATGCCGTGATCCCCCAGTGCCTTGGTTCTCTTCCGAACATGGCCTTGAACGGCGTCATCCCGATAGCAGAGTGGTGGGATGAGTTGTACCAGAATTGCGCCAAAGGTACCCAAAAGCTCCATCTCTTCGGGCACGCTTGAACGAAGCAGCGCAGGTAAGTTTCGATGCACTGATTCACCCGCTCCGTTTGGCCGTCCGTCTGCGGGTGGTTCGCCGTGCTCATGCACAGTTCTGTTCCTGCATATTTGAACAGTTCTTGCCAAAAATGGCTGGTGAAAACTGGGTCACGGTCAGATACAATAGCTCCCAGGAACCCGTGCAGCTTGTACAGCTGTTGCATGTAGAGAATGTCCACCTTAGCCGCTGTGTAAGGATGGGCAAGGGGAAGGAAGTGGGCGAACCGAGTCCTTTTGTCGACCACCACGAGCAAGCATTTGTACTGACCCGATTGTGGCAAGCCGTCCACGAAGTCCATGGTGATTAGGTCCCATGACTCTTTTGGAATTGGTAAGGGCATCAGCAGCCCCGGTGAAGCTGTGCGGTCTGGTTTGGCTTGCTGGCAGGTCTGACAGCAATGCACATACTGTTGTACATGCGCCTTCATCTTGGGCCAGGCAAACAACCCGTGGATGCATCGGTAGGTCACTGGGAAGCCAGAGTGGCCCCCCATTGGGCTGTCGTGGAAGGTTGCGATGATGCGCTGCTACATAGCTGTGGTTCCTCCCAGCCAGATGCGGCCTCGGAAGCGGAGCAACCCATTCTGCAGTTGGAATTGTCCTTTGGGGTCCTCGCGAATAGCCAGCTGCTCCAGGAGTCGCTGTGCTTGAGGATTGGTGTTGTAACTGGCGAGGATATCTTCGAGCCATGCTGGTTGGCACACGCTAATTGTGTGCAGCACTTTAGTTGTTGTTGCTCTGGACAAGGCATCCGCTGCTGTGTTCTCGGCCCCTTTTTTGTACTTGATGATGTATCGGAGTCCCAGCAGTTTAGTGAAGGCTCGCTGTTGCCATGGCGTCGAAAGCCTCTGCTCTGTCAGGTGTGTCAGACTGTGCTGATCAGTAAGTATGGTGAACTCCGCGTGCTGAAGGTATGATCCCACTGGTCGACAGCTACAATGACTGCCAAGTATTCTTTCTCATAGGTCGAGAGGCCTTGGTATCGGGGGCTCAGAACTTTGCTCATGTACGCGATTGGGTGACCCTCCTGCTGCAGTATCACCCCTATCCCTTTGTCACATGCGTCGGTCTCGATCACGAAAGGTTTGGTAAAGTTAGGTAGTGCCAGAACTGGTGCCTCGACAAGATGTTGCTTGAGCAGATGGAATGCTGTGTCAGTGGCCGACGTCCAGACGAATGGTGCCCCTTTTTTGAGAAGATTGAATAGCGGCCGAGCTATGATTCCAAAGTTCTTGACGAATCTTCGATAGTACCCAGCGAGTCCCAAGAAGTTGCGGACCGCCTTGACATCAGATGGTGTCGTCCAGTTGGACACTACTTGGATCTTCTTAGGTTCTGTGGACACTCCACTGTCGCTGATGACGTGCCCTAGGTAGGACAGGCTGTGCTGGCCAAATTCACACTTGGACATCTTCACGCGCCATTGGTCCCGGCGCAAGAGTTGCAGAACTTGCCGTAGGTGATTGATGTGGTCTCGCAGAGTCTTGCTGAACACCAGGATGTCGTCGAAGAAGAGGAGAACGCACTTGCGGTCGACTGGTTTGAGTGTAGTTGTGAGAGCTCCGTTGAATGTGGCTGGTCCACCCGCTAACCCGAAAGAAACCACCAGGAATTCGTAGTGGCCCGAGTGCATCTGAAACGCCGTCTTGTACTCTTCACCCTCTGCCAAGCGGATCTGGTGATATCCTGAGCGCAGATCCAACTTGGAGAACCATGCCGCACCATGTAACTCGTCTAGTAATTCTTCGATGATGGGCACGGGGTACTTGGCAATGTAGGTGATGGCATTGAGATGTCTGTAATCGATGCAGAGCCTCCACGTCCTGTCCTTCTTCTTGACGAGGATAGCTGGGGAGCAGAAAGGACTGGTACTTTTCTGAATAATCCCTTTGCGAAGTAGTTCCTCCACTTGAGCATCAATTTCCTTCTTATGCTCTGGCTTGTGTCGGTAGGGCCGAATGTTCATAGGTTGGGCTCCTGGGATGAGAGGGATCTTGTGATCGCAGTCGCGACGTGGCGGCAATCCTTCTGGTTCCTAGAACACATCAGAGAATTCTTCTAGAACTGCCTGTATCTCGGGTGAGTTGGTGATGCTGCTGTTGTCCTCACTGGTGGTCGCGTAGATCAGCGCCATGTGAGTGATTGCACCGGAGTTGCAGAGTTGTTGGAGTTGAAGGGCGTTGATGATCGTGCAAGTCGAAGAATTAGACTCGTGCCCACGGAGACGAATCGGTCCCGCGGCCGATGGCATCTCAATGAACTTGGCACGCCAGTCGACAGTCATTGGGCTGTGCTCCTCGAGCCAGTCCATCCCCAAGATTGCATCGTACGTCCCGAGCGCCAGCACCTTCATATCCGTCGTGAACTGGTGGCCTTGAGTGCACCATTGACATTGTGGCACACTTGCAGAGCAGGCGAGAGCTCCCCCGTCAGCGACGTGTACTTGATACGCGCGGGGAAGAGGCTGGACGCCCTGGATGGACGTCGCCAGCCGCTCATTGATGAACGAAGTGGTGCTGCCGAAGTCGACAAGCATCAACACTTCGCGCCCCTGGATCCATGCGCGCAACTGAAACTCCTTGCTCGATACGCCCCCAGTCAAGGCCGGCTTGGAGATAGCCATGATCACTTCTTCTGGAGCGGCCTCCGGCTGGGTTGGTGCTGTCGTTGCGTCGATGCCGAAGAGCTCCAGGAGTTCTTCGACGACATGGAGTTGGACTGACATGGGGCACGTGTGGTCGGGTCCCCAACGCTCGCCGCACTTGAAGCACAATCCTCGCGCTCGACGGTAGTCGCGCAGGGCCTTGAGCTTGGTGGAGTCAGCTCGTGCGGCGTCCGTGCCGCGGCGATCCGCGGCTGGAGCTGGTGGTGTCGCGCGCGCCGGTGGAGGTGGTAGAGGCAGCGGTATGTTGAGACGTGGCGGCACGTCAGGAGGCCGCGGAGGCGTCGGGCGCTGCATCTCGGCTGTGGCGTTGTCGGCCACTTCCTCTTGGAGCAGCGCCAATGCACACGCTGTGTCCAAATCAGGCGGTCGTTGCACCATTACCACCGCTCGGATATCCGCCCTCAGCCCTTCCACAAAACGAGTGAGAAAATAAAATGGATGAATTGAATCGGAATAAGAGCTCAAATGATTAATGATCAATTCGAAGCGCTCAATAAAATCAGCTATAGTTGATGTCTGTTTAATAGTGTAAAACTGCCGGATGAGCAGTTGATGGCGATCGCGGCCGAATCGTGTGGTTAACAGTGCTGAGAAGGATTCCCAATCGAAGCTACTGAGCTTCTTTTGGATTGATTGCAACCACACGGCCGCAGCCCCGGAGAAGTTGAGGGCGGCCATGGGAACCCAGAAAGTTTTGTGAATACCAAATATGGAAAAGTATTGTTCACACATCGTTTTCTACATGTTCGGATTTTCGCCCGAAAATTAAGGAAACGAGATGGAAGGGTGGGCTTGTCCCAACCCCGCGAGCATTTGACTAGCATGTGCAAAAGGGGAAGATAAGATCTTGATCTGACCGTTGGTCGGGAGTGGCGGCGGCGTCTGGAACGACACCGCCCCCCCCCCCCCCCCCCCCCCCCGCTGCAAATCGCCGTGGTCCTGAGACCTGTGAGGGGTGTCCTCATGGCCTCCCGCCAGGCCCAACTTGTCGGTGGGCAGCGCGGGCGGTGGCGCCGTAGAGCGTAGCGGCGGCGCGCCCCCGTTGGTGTCGGTGCTGGGTTGTGGGCACGCCTGCTGCAGAGCGGTGACCGCGTCGCCTAGATCGGAGACGCGGCGCTCCAGATCTGGTCGCCACGCGACGAGATCATCGAGACGGGAGGTGACCGCGGTGAGGGCCGCGGTGTTGGCCTCCATCGTCGCCGTGAGCTTGTCGAGGTAAGCCTTCGCTGCTGGATCCATGGCTTCGATGGTGAGGCGGCCGTGGCGAGTCCCTCTTGTCTCGATGAGATGAGCCAGATCGGTGGAAGAGTGGTGGATTTCTGGCGACTGATACCAGATGTTAGGGACAGAGTGGTGGTAGGGATCGATCTATTATCTCACGGTGGCAATCAGTATGATACAAGCGGAATTACAAGAATTGATCGATCGAAAGAGGAATTAGGGTTCGTGCCGCCGCCGTTCGGTGATCCACTGGATGCCGAGGAAAGAGGGGAGCGTCGCCTTAAGTAGCCGCAGTGGTTGGGCCGGGCTGGTTGTGCCGCTCTGGGCCGAAGTAGAGCGGGTTGTTGCGTCGGGCGCGGCTGGGCCGGGCACGCGTCTTGCTGGTCAGTGGGGTCGAGCTGTCAGGGGCGTTAACACCGTCTTCTCTCCACTTTTGTTGGTTTAAAGGGAAAAAATGTTTGCTGAGCTAATCAAAACACGTTTCATGAAACACTGGAACAGGTTGATTATTTGTTCATACAGTCCATGGTACCCGCAGCCATCGACTGCATATTGTGCAGATTTGATATATGGTGATGTTTCACTGTCAACCTTCAGAGTTTAAGCTCCGAATTTTCAGATTCATCTGTGGACCAACGACACAAAGTAACGACTGAGAGATTATATCCATGATGATGAATTCCATTACCTTGTTCACCATTTTCCGAGTCTTGGGTTGGTTACTCTGTTTCTGCAGAACGATTCACATCCAACAGTGATTTTTTATAAAATCAAGTTGGTACTCAGAACTCAGAAGTAACTACTTAGCATTGCGCTTCTGTCTTGGTGTCTCGACGGAGAGCTGCGCAATTGTGCATCATCGGCCATTTCAGAGGTAACTGATGACATCAAGTGGTGGTTAAATAAGTTACATTTGAAAATTGTGGGTGTGGCATGATGATGGACGATTCAGGTTTTAGGTAGCACTAATTTGTTTGTTCCATGTATGTCAGGCCAAGCCTGCTCCCCTCCCCTGTCGATGAACCCCAAACCCTGATGATTCAAGACTGAATAGTAGTGCAGCGCCTCACCTCTTGTGCAGATTACCGTTCAAAATAGAAGTGTGCGATGTTTCACTGGTATCCGTGAGAGCTTGAGTCCCAGTTTAGCAGGTTCACGCCTGTTGGCGAACTCAAAGTAACGAACTGAGGCATTTAAATTTAAATTAGACGACGAGTTATCGTTGCCTTGTTCTCACTTCTCTGACCTTAGATAATTTCCTCGGATTCTGCAGAACAATTTGCAGCCAGCAGCCAATTTAGAAGTTGGTCGTACCGTGCAGACAACAAAAGTAACCACTGAGCTTCTGCCTTCAAATTTTTCGACGGAGTGCTGCGTAGTTCTGGATGGATCAAATCGAAGGTACTGATTACATCACATGTATTCCGTGGGTTGCGTGATCGATGATTAGGGTTTTCGGTGCTGATTTGTTTCATGTATGCTGTGGCATGCATCGTCGGGCAGGTGTCTGTCTGTCAGCCTGCCTCCTTCATGACGAACCTGAAGACGTGAAGCCTGAGGAGGAAATTACTATGGTTCAGTACTGGAAAGCAATCTTTCTCCGTCCTCTGCGACTGCAAATCGATCGACAGGATCAGCATCTGCAGAACTTGGCACGAAAGAGATAAGTGCGTGTTTCTGGATGGTGATGATCAGCACGTCAATTCTTCCCTGCTGTAAACTTTACTTCATTTTAAGGCTGGACTTCAACTAGTGCAGTTCAGCTCCGGCAAGCAAGCAACAACCTGAGAAAGAGTGTTAGTGTTGTTGCTGCTTCAGTCTGGACAAATTAGCAGTAGCTTGTTAACCCTGACGAAACTGGAGTTTTGCATCTTGTTCAGAATTCAGATATGCAGTAATTACTAATTAGTGTTAGGCAGTACACTTTTACTAATAAATTGTCCATTTTAGATTGTGCGTGCACATGGAAGGAATTCATTCCCTTTACCGTTTTGGTTTGCCCACTTTCCGTTGCTTTGCCTTCGTATTCAGGATGTGTGCTGCAACTGGCAGTGAATTTTTTTTGAGGTGGAGAGAAAAAAAATCAAGTTTTCTTTGAGGTTGTGCTAGTGGCTGCTGCTAATCCTCTCTCATTACAATTCAGCACACAATTTCATTCCAGGGATATTACAGACATTTCAACACACAACTCATCCCAGACACAATCTGAGACTATGATCTCAGAAAAGAACTCGATGACTGATTCTCGTTAATTCTGTGAGAATCTTATTGTGTTTCTTGAAATCACTAATTAAGAAGTACTCATTGCGAAGATCAGTCCTATCTTCTATCTCAACTTGGGAATTTTCCCTTTTTTCGTAGATCCGTTTATTCAAAACGTTCTATCTCTCAAACCGTGCATCCAAATCTCGAACCGTTTTCATCGTTGGATTCCTCGCGTCGAGATCTTGAAAACTAGATCCCATGTTAATAGATTTTAACGGACTTTTTTTTTACGAAAAAACCGAATCGAAAAACTGAACCAGGAGCATGGGTTTTTTCTCTTTTCGAAAGAGGCATGCCCATGCCTCTCGCGAATCATAACCATGCATCTTGCGGAAGCAAAAACGTGTCTCTCACGAAAGAAAAAGAAGAGAAAACGTGTTTTTTTCGTTTCCGTGGAGGCACGGCCGTCCCTCTCGCAAAAGCACAACCATGCCTCTCACAAAGCAAAACCGTGACTCGGCGAAAGGAAAAAATGTGTTTTTTTGTGCATTTTTTTATTTATTTCTCACCCAAAAGCTAAGGAAGACCGGTGGAAAACCAAAACGTCGAAAAAACCCGGAAAAAGCCAAAAACGCGCGAGGAAAAATAAAATAAATAAATTCCGGAGGGAGCGCCCAGAGCGCGACACGTGACGGACGGCTCAGAGCGCGCCAAATGACGCTGATTGTTGTGAGGCTGTCGAAGGAGCGCTCATCAATTAGTTGCTCTCTAATCTGATTCTAGAGAATCGAAAGTTGAAAAGAACTGGGCCTAGTTCCAGGCCGGTATGTGCTGGGGCTGTGCCGTGGGCTGGGCCCGAACAGTAACTTCACAACAATTCCTTCCAGGCCTATCAATGGGCCCTCGCCGCCCATTTTGGTTCGCCGAGGTCGGTCGCCTCCCTCCCACCGATGGCGAAGGTGATCTCCTCGTTGTCGTCAGGGACAGGCGAGGCGGTGGAGCCCTTCAACCTCGATTGGAGCCCACCGCCCGCCGCTCCTTGCTGGGTAACTCGCCTGCATCCCATCCCCTGCCCCGCTTCCTCTGAACTGTGGCTCTGACGTGTCACACCGGCAGTCGGCGCACTGGAGATGATGGACCGCCTTCGTCTTCTTCAAATCTGGCCCCCTCTGCCGACTTGGTCGATCCACGAGACGTGACGTGAACCTACCTCCTTTCTGTTAGGTTTACTACTCCTACTAGTTTAATTTACTATCGTGTTTCTGTGCACTGAAGGTGTCTGCTAAAATGCGTAAACAATAATTTTCTTTCTTTTTCCTAGTTAGTAGCCACCGACTCGTCTCTAACAACCACATTCACATGAATTGACTGCATAAAAACTTAACAGATGAGATGATGAGGTACATCTGCTAGATCACCAACCGATCCGCTATCACATATATTCATATTATTAGAAACAATCACAACCGAGACTCCTTATGTCGACTCGGTCGCTTGCTCAACTAAGCTTACTTTCTATATTCTTTTTTACAAAGAAGGCATCTTCCTGAAAGCTTCCTCGGGTGCATGGTACCAGCAAGGTCAATGATATAACAAACAAATTAAGGCATGCCATCACACATTCAAACATGGGAAACAACAACAAAAATCTGTCAACACTCACTTAGATGAGCGTAAACTTTTTTTTTATCAAATCCAACTATCCATCGAGGGCATACTAAAAACAGCTCTAGAGAGCCTCTCCTCAAAACCCCCACCAATTCTCACTGTCGAAGCCCAAAGCCGGTGTCGGGTGGTAGGTGCGACATATGCCAACGGGTGGCTTATCATTGTGGGAGCCAATAAGACGTCGCCGGTGCCTGGAAGCGGGATGAGGCGAAGACATGCACGCCGGCGAATCTTACCCAGCTTCGGGGCTCTCCGTGGAGATAACACCCCTACTGCTGCTCTGCGGGGTCTCCGCATGATCACTAGAATGAACAAGTGGCTACAAGATGCTCCTTGAGCTGTTCAGCGAGAGGAGGAAGAAGGGCAAGGCTAGCTCTTCTCTTCTCTCTATGCGGTGTCTAAAGCTAGCTGAGATCAACCCTTTGCATGGGTGCCCCGGGGGGTTTATATAGGCCTACCCCCGGGGGTACAAATGTTAATCCGGCTGGGCGTGGGCCCAAGCCGTCAGTGTCTACGCTCGCCGGCTTCTGCGCCGGCCGCTGGGGCCCGCCGGCTGTGGGTCCCGCCGGCTGCCGGCTCCTTGGTCGACAGGCCGGCCCCACTGTCAGGGGCCTTGTCGGGGGCGGGTTACTGTTGCCTCAATCTCGATGGCGAGGGCTTTGTCGAGGTAAGCGTGGCTACAGTGCCGCCGCCTGGCGGGCGATCACTGTAGCCTCACCTCGTCTTGTCTCCTTAATGGGGCGCCTCCTTCGAGGGAGGGAGCGAGCCGGCTGTGGGAAGCCGGCCCTGTCTTGAGCCAACTGGGGAAGGCCTGGCCGCCTTCGGGTGTCTCTCTGCCCGAAGGGGCCCACCGCCCGTGGGTCGTGCTGACAGTTCACTGTGGATGATGTCATGGCCAACATGGCTACAGTGCCGGGCCGGACGGGTCATGGCCACCCCGTACGGTGCGCTGCGCCAGGCGTGCTCCGGGATTCGGGGGTGGCAGGCTTTACTGTAGCCACGCCCCGTCTCATTGCCGTTATGTGGATGCAAACTTCGAGGTTACGATCTTGACCGCTTGATGGGAGCCGGCTTCTTGGAGTCGGCTTCTTGAAGTCGGCCCTCCTACGGCTTTCTTCATGAGGGCGTAGGCTGGGCCGCCTTCCGATAGTCGGCCTGGGAGGCAGCCGGCCAGGGGAAGGCGGCCCCACGTCTTGGGTTCACGAAAGCCGGATTGGCTCGTAATTTTTTCTGAAGTGCCAGGGGGAGCCGGCTTGGCTACCCGTGGTCATTTACTCCGACAGTAGTCCCCGAAGCTGGGCGAGCATCGAGGTTGAGAAGGGGACGAGAAGCTTGGCCAGCTTCCTATCTTGAGGAGCCGGCAGCTTGGAGCCGGCTTCAGATTAGGGCGCCGCCCTTTGGCAGTCTCGAAGTTTGGAGGCGGGAACCGAATGCTTGCGCGGGCTGAGCCGCGAACTGGCCGCCCGCCGCCCACGTGCCACGTGGCGCCTGAGGGCTGACAAGGCCTGCCAGCCCACGCGTGTGACGGGACGTCGCTGCGGTCCGGGGCCCACCATCACTGGGCCTCGACCCACGTGCGGATCCTCTGCGGCCCGGGCGGACCGCACATCTTCTGGCGCCGGTTCGCGTTCGCCGTTAAGGCGCAATAATCGCGGGTCGTGGGGGAGTAGGCGCAGTTAATCCCACGCCCCCCACGTCTCGCCTCCTCGGCTTCGCCGCACAGGGGCTATAAGTAGGGGGAGGAGAGGGAGCGGCAGATGCTCGCACGCTCGCCCTCGCTCCGCCCCTTGCTCCTTCTTCTTCCTTTCGTCGCCGCGACGCTCCACCGCCGCGCCGTTCTGCCGTCGGACCCTTTAGTTCTTCTTGTTCCGCCGCAGAGGGGTCACGCGCATCTCCGCCGCCGCGCTTCATTCCTCGCCGCGCCGCTCCCATGGCGTTGTCGAGCTCGTGGGACGGCTCCAACGTCCATGAAGACCACGTCGAGTTCCTTCGCCGGACGCGGCGCCTGCCGAGCGCGAACCACGTGCGGGTTCGCCGTGCGCCGGCGAGGGAGATTTCGCCGGCACCGGAGGAAGGCGAGCGGGTAATCTTCCGCTCGCACTGCCTGCGCGGTTTCGGCCTCCCGGTGAGCGGGTTCTTCCGCTCTTTCCTTGAGTTCTACAACCTCCAGCCGCATCATCTCACGCCCAACGCGGTGATGCTGTTGTCGGCCTTCGTCACCCTGTGCGAGGGCTTTCTTGGTGTTCTCCCCACCCTTGAACTCTGGGGGGAATTCTTCCAGTGCAAACTCGGCACTGTCGTCGCGGGCGTGCCAGCCCCATGCGGAGCCTTCATCGCCATGAGGCGGACGGGCGAGAACAATCCTTTCCCGTCCATCTCGCTGATCCAGTCGGTGAAGCTTTGGCAGAAGTCTTATTTTTACGTGAAGAATTTGAATGCATGTACGGACAACAATGCATCTAGGAAATTGGACGGAATATACCCAGATTTACGAGTAGAAATCCAAGGTAACACTTGGGTAAAGTTTCTCTGTAGGTCGAGCTACATGGAACCTCTTATCTTCAGCCCTCCAACATTGCTTTGAGATCCGTACTCTCCAACTAACTTACAACAAGAAGATTTCTCTTTTTTGTTTCTCTCAAATGAAATAACATATAGACGAAAAAACTTTCAGATTTTTTGGACCGACATAAATATACAAAATGAGAATTTTCTTGATTAAAAAATAATTTTTAGCATTTAAAATGCATGAAAAAATTTGAAAGTTTTTTCCCACATAGTAATTAGAATGTTTTGTTGTCCTGCGAAGTTTGAAGTTTATACGTTGTTTCGTTTGAGAGAAACAAAAATGACAAATGTTTCTGCACGGATCCTGATGCAAAAATGGATGGCTAAGATAAGCGGTACCACATAGCTCGAGCTACATAAAACCGCACTCTAACACTTGATGTCTACAATTATTTGTATTATGATTTCTCTTCATGTTTAAAATTTGCAAGCTGGATGTGCAATTTGGTTCTCCTATATGTGGAATTTTCAGATTAGAAGAAAACCAAGGCCCTTGATTACATTTTTAAGTTGATTGTTTGGAGGCCTAAAGCAGGCATAATAATGTTTAGATGGTAAATTTTGAAGATAAGCAATACTCAATCGATGGACCTGGAGGTAATTTTCTAATTTCTTAGTTTTAGTTGTTCTTAAATGGAATCTCGTAAAGTGAAATCTTCATGATGAAGTATGCTTTCCGATTGTTCCAGAGACTATGTGATTGAGTACTGCTATGAACATGCAACATCAGGTGTGACAACGTTTTGATTTTTCAAAGTGTACATGCACAACTTTGATGGAACGACCTGTGTTAGGGATCGCAGAGTTTCTGTGCACGAGCACATATGAGCTCGTTATCCATACCGTTGTTTAACACGCGGGGATGTGTGCCGAGGTGGTTTTCTATGAGAATACTGGAGGGTTGAATAGGCATTTTTCTGGGGTGTACAGGAGGGTTGAAAGGCAGTTGTGCAATTTTTGCATCGACTGTCTCAAAAGGTCAGTGGATCGTTCTTTCACTTATTTCGGAGAGGGAGGGGGGGGGGGGAATCACTGATTGTTTCATGCATGCGTGGCATCATCATTCAGGTGTTTCTTTCTATTCACATGCATTGGCTTCCCAGTGACTGCACATCTCGTATTTCATAATATTGTCAATTTTTCTTAAAGCAAGAATGTGACCACCGACTTGACTCGCTCTCAAGCTTCAGAATTTCAGTTTATATTTAGCAGGTTCACCTATTGACCGACGAAAGTAGTAGCCGAGCAATACTACCATCCATGAATTTCATTACCTTGTTTACTGTTTGTTTTAGTCTTACACTCGTTTCTTTGATTCTGCAGACCAATTACAACCAACTGTGGATTTAGAAGTTGGGCATTAATTCAAAGCTCTGCTCGGTTGTTCCATCCAAAGAACGATGGTAACAACCGGAGCTTCAGAGTTTCAGTTTATATTTAGCAGGTTCACCTCTTGACCAGCGAAAGTAATGACTGAGCAATACTAACATCCATGAATTTCATTACCTTGTTTATCTTTTTTATTCTTACAATCCTTACTTTGATTCTGCAGATCAATTACAACCAACAGTGGATTTAGAAGTTGGCATTAATTCGGAGCTCGGTTGTTCCATCCCTCCGTCTGTCTCCATGGAGAGCTGAGCGATTGTGCATAATCGACCATTTCAAAGGTATTTGATTACTTCCCGAGGTGTGGTGGTGATTCATTACGCGTTTAAACAAGTTACATTACATATTTTCGGTGCTGATTCGTTTCGTATATGTGGTGGCAGCATATCCGTGCAGCTGTGTGTTATCTTCAGAGTTTCAGCTCTAATTTTGCCCAGCGAATTAAAGTAAGGTCTGAGCCAACTATATCCATGATGATGAATTCCACGACCTTGTTCATCATTTTTGGGTCTTAGATTCGTTATTCTATTTCCGCAGATCAGGTTGCAGCCAACGGTGAATTCAGAAGTCGGTATATAGAAACTAATTTGGTTGTTACAAAAATGTCTAGATGGAGAGCTGCGCACGTGCATTCACCATTTCAAAGGTAATTCCTTATATATCGAGGCAATCATGCAAGTCATCATGCCACATGTGCATACGTCATTCAATCCATCTGCTGGCCGGCTAATTAGTCAATTCTTGATGTGTTGTTTCATTCCGGCGTGCTTCTGTGTTTTACACCTACCTTCCTTGCCCATGCAGTTCTGGCAGCTCTTATATTACATTGTATGTATTGTGGTACTGGTATTTGAAATGGACCACTGCAGTATGCTTGCATTGCATGGTAAAATTTGAAGACACGACCTAGGGATAGCTGATTGATTGACCTAGAGGTGAATGCATGTTTGTTTCTGCTACACATGAATGTTCCTTTCTTTTAACTTAAGAGTGTGATCATTATCCTAACCTGTGTGGTATGTTTCAGGTCCCAGATCATACAAGTCTTTCATTGGTTCCTCGGAGTATCGGCCGATTCGCTTGTCTGCAGGCGCATTGGAGAACTTCCTAGTGACTGGGCAGCTTCTGTTTCACGACATAATCCATGTGAATGTGGTTGTTGGCTGCAAGTGGAACAGAATGTGTGCTGCAAGTGGCAGTGAAAACACACAGAAGATAAAAAAAAAACAAGTGGCTATATGCGTTGCAACACAAGTTTTTTTTTTGAGGATACGTTGCAACACAGGTAGTTCCAGGCCTGGCTGGGCCACACACAAAATACAGTATGGGCCTGCATGCCACGGGCTGGGCCCTATCATTCAGGTGTTTCTTTCTATTCACATGCATTGGCTTCCCAGTGACTGCACATCTCGTATTTCATAATATTGTCAATTTTTCTTAAAGCAAGAATGTGACCACCGACTTGACTCGCTCTCAAGCTTCAGAATTTCAGTTTATATTTAGCAGGTTCACCTATTGACCGACGAAAGTAGTAGCCGAGCAATACTACCATCCATGAATTTCATTACCTTGTTTACTGTTTGTTTTAGTCTTACACTCGTTTCTTTGATTCTGCAGACCAATTACAACCAACTGTGGATTTAGAAGTTGGGCATTAATTCAAAGCTCTGCTCGGTTGTTCCATCCAAAGAACGATGGTAACAACCGGAGCTTCAGAGTTTCAGTTTATATTTAGCAGGTTCACCTCTTGACCAGCGAAAGTAATGACTGAGCAATACTAACATCCATGAATTTCATTACCTTGTTTATCTTTTTTATTCTTACAATCCTTACTTTGATTCTGCAGATCAATTACAACCAACAGTGGATTTAGAAGTTGGCATTAATTCGGAGCTCGGTTGTTCCATCCCTCCGTCTGTCTCCATGGAGAGCTGAGCGATTGTGCATAATCGACCATTTCAAAGGTATTTGATTACTTCCCGAGGTGTGGTGGTGATTCATTACGCGTTTAAACAAGTTACATTACATATTTTCGGTGCTGATTCGTTTCGTATATGTGGTGGCAGCATATCCGTGCAGCTGTGTGTTATCTTCAGAGTTTCAGCTCTAATTTTGCCCAGCGAATTAAAGTAAGGTCTGAGCCAACTATATCCATGATGATGAATTCCACGACCTTGTTCATCATTTTTGGGTCTTAGATTCGTTATTCTATTTCCGCAGATCAGGTTGCAGCCAACGGTGAATTCAGAAGTCGGTATATAGAAACTAATTTGGTTGTTACAAAAATGTCTAGATGGAGAGCTGCGCACGTGCATTCACCATTTCAAAGGTAATTCCTTATATATCGAGGCAATCATGCAAGTCATCATGCCACATGTGCATACGTCATTCAATCCATCTGCTGGCCGGCTAATTAGTCAATTCTTGATGTGTTGTTTCATTCCGGCGTGCTTCTGTGTTTTACACCTACCTTCCTTGCCCATGCAGTTCTGGCAGCTCTTATATTACATTGTATGTATTGTGGTACTGGTATTTGAAATGGACCACTGCAGTATGCTTGCATTGCATGGTAAAATTTGAAGACACGACCTAGGGATAGCTGATTGATTGACCTAGAGGTGAATGCATGTTTGTTTCTGCTACACATGAATGTTCCTTTCTTTTAACTTAAGAGTGTGATCATTATCCTAACCTGTGTGGTATGTTTCAGGTCCCAGATCATACAAGTCTTTCATTGGTTCCTCGGAGTATCGGCCGATTCGCTTGTCTGCAGGCGCATTGGAGAACTTCCTAGTGACTGGGCAGCTTCTGTTTCACGACATAATCCATGTGAATGTGGTTGTTGGCTGCAAGTGGAACAGAATGTGTGCTGCAAGTGGCAGTGAAAACACACAGAAGATAAAAAAAAAACAAGTGGCTATATGCGTTGCAACACAAGTTTTTTTTTTGAGGATACGTTGCAACACAGGTAGTTCCAGGCCTGGCTGGGCCACACACAAAATACAGTATGGGCCTGCATGCCACGGGCTGGGCCCTATCATTCAGGTGTTTCTTTCTATTCACATGCATTGGCTTCCCAGTGACTGCACATCTCGTATTTCATAATATTGTCAATTTTTCTTAAAGCAAGAATGTGACCACCGACTTGACTCGCTCTCAAGCTTCAGAATTTCAGTTTATATTTAGCAGGTTCACCTATTGACCGACGAAAGTAGTAGCCGAGCAATACTACCATCCATGAATTTCATTACCTTGTTTACTGTTTGTTTTAGTCTTACACTCGTTTCTTTGATTCTGCAGACCAATTACAACCAACTGTGGATTTAGAAGTTGGGCATTAATTCAAAGCTCTGCTCGGTTGTTCCATCCAAAGAACGATGGTAACAACCGGAGCTTCAGAGTTTCAGTTTATATTTAGCAGGTTCACCTCTTGACCAGCGAAAGTAATGACTGAGCAATACTAACATCCATGAATTTCATTACCTTGTTTATCTTTTTTATTCTTACAATCCTTACTTTGATTCTGCAGATCAATTACAACCAACAGTGGATTTAGAAGTTGGCATTAATTCGGAGCTCGGTTGTTCCATCCCTCCGTCTGTCTCCATGGAGAGCTGAGCGATTGTGCATAATCGACCATTTCAAAGGTATTTGATTACTTCCCGAGGTGTGGTGGTGATTCATTACGCGTTTAAACAAGTTACATTACATATTTTCGGTGCTGATTCGTTTCGTATATGTGGTGGCAGCATATCCGTGCAGCTGTGTGTTATCTTCAGAGTTTCAGCTCTAATTTTGCCCAGCGAATTAAAGTAAGGTCTGAGCCAACTATATCCATGATGATGAATTCCACGACCTTGTTCATCATTTTTGGGTCTTAGATTCGTTATTCTATTTCCGCAGATCAGGTTGCAGCCAACGGTGAATTCAGAAGTCGGTATATAGAAACTAATTTGGTTGTTACAAAAATGTCTAGATGGAGAGCTGCGCACGTGCATTCACCATTTCAAAGGTAATTCCTTATATATCGAGGCAATCATGCAAGTCATCATGCCACATGTGCATACGTCATTCAATCCATCTGCTGGCCGGCTAATTAGTCAATTCTTGATGTGTTGTTTCATTCCGGCGTGCTTCTGTGTTTTACACCTACCTTCCTTGCCCATGCAGTTCTGGCAGCTCTTATATTACATTGTATGTATTGTGGTACTGGTATTTGAAATGGACCACTGCAGTATGCTTGCATTGCATGGTAAAATTTGAAGACACGACCTAGGGATAGCTGATTGATTGACCTAGAGGTGAATGCATGTTTGTTTCTGCTACACATGAATGTTCCTTTCTTTTAACTTAAGAGTGTGATCATTATCCTAACCTGTGTGGTATGTTTCAGGTCCCAGATCATACAAGTCTTTCATTGGTTCCTCGGAGTATCGGCCGATTCGCTTGTCTGCAGGCGCATTGGAGAACTTCCTAGTGACTGGGCAGCTTCTGTTTCACGACATAATCCATGTGAATGTGGTTGTTGGCTGCAAGTGGAACAGAATGTGTGCTGCAAGTGGCAGTGAAAACACACAGAAGATAAAAAAAAACAAGTGGCTATATGCGTTGCAACACAAGTTTTTTTTTTGAGGATACGTTGCAACACAGGTAGTTCCAGGCCTGGCTGGGCCACACACAAAATACAGTATGGGCCTGCATGCCACGGGCTGGGCCCTATCATTCAGGTGTTTCTTTCTATTCACATGCATTGGCTTCCCAGTGACTGCACATCTCGTATTTCATAATATTGTCAATTTTTCTTAAAGCAAGAATGTGACCACCGACTTGACTCGCTCTCAAGCTTCAGAATTTCAGTTTATATTTAGCAGGTTCACCTATTGACCGACGAAAGTAGTAGCCGAGCAATACTACCATCCATGAATTTCATTACCTTGTTTACTGTTTGTTTTATTCTTACACTCGTTTCTTTGATTCTGCAGACCAATTACAACCAACTGTGGATTTAGAAGTTGGGCATTAATTCAAAGCTCTGCTCGGTTGTTCCATCCAAAGAACGATGGTAACAACCGGAGCTTCAGAGTTTCAGTTTATATTTAGCAGGTTCACCTCTTGACCAGCGAAAGTAATGACTGAGCAATACTAACATCCATGAATTTCATTACCTTGTTTATCTTTTTTATTCTTACAATCCTTACTTTGATTCTGCAGATCAATTACAACCAACAGTGGATTTAGAAGTTGGCATTAATTCGGAGCTCGGTTGTTCCATCCCTCCGTCTGTCTCCATGGAGAGCTGAGCGATTGTGCATAATCGACCATTTCAAAGGTATTTGATTACTTCCCGAGGTGTGGTGGTGATTCATTACGCGTTTAAACAAGTTACATTACATATTTTCGGTGCTGATTCGTTTCGTATATGTGGTGGCAGCATATCCGTGCAGCTGTGTGTTATCTTCAGAGTTTCAGCTCTAATTTTGCCCAGCGAATTAAAGTAAGGTCTGAGCCAACTATATCCATGATGATGAATTCCACGACCTTGTTCATCATTTTTGGGTCTTAGATTCGTTATTCTATTTCCGCAGATCAGGTTGCAGCCAACGGTGAATTCAGAAGTCGGTATATAGAAACTAATTTGGTTGTTACAAAAATGTCTAGATGGAGAGCTGCGCACGTGCATTCACCATTTCAAAGGTAATTCCTTATATATCGAGGCAATCATGCAAGTCATCATGCCACATGTGCATACGTCATTCAATCCATCTGCTGGCCGGCTAATTAGTCAATTCTTGATGTGTTGTTTCATTCCGGCGTGCTTCTGTGTTTTACACCTACCTTCCTTGCCCATGCAGTTCTGGCAGCTCTTATATTACATTGTATGTATTGTGGTACTGGTATTTGAAATGGACCACTGCAGTATGCTTGCATTGCATGGTAAAATTTGAAGACACGACCTAGGGATAGCTGATTGATTGACCTAGAGGTGAATGCATGTTTGTTTCTGCTACACATGAATGTTCCTTTCTTTTAACTTAAGAGTGTGATCATTATCCTAACCTGTGTGGTATGTTTCAGGTCCCAGATCATACAAGTCTTTCATTGGTTCCTCGGAGTATCGGCCGATTCGCTTGTCTGCAGGCGCATTGGAGAACTTCCTAGTGACTGGGCAGCTTCTGTTTCACGACATAATCCATGTGAATGTGGTTGTTGGCTGCAAGTGGAACAGAATGTGTGCTGCAAGTGGCAGTGAAAACACACAGAAGATAAAAAAACAAGTGGCTATATGCGTTGCAACACAAGTTTTTTTTTTGAGGATACGTTGCAACACAGGTAGTTCCAGGCCTGGCTGGGCCACACACAAAATACAGTATGGGCCTGCATGCCACAGGCTGGGCCCTATCATTCAGGTGTTTCTTTCTATTCACATGCATTGGCTTCCCAGTGACTGCACATCTCGTATTTCATAATATTGTCAATTTTTCTTAAAGCAAGAATGTGACCACCGACTTGACTCGCTCTCAAGCTTCAGAATTTCAGTTTATATTTAGCAGGTTCACCTATTGACCGACGAAAGTAGTAGCCGAGCAATACTACCATCCATGAATTTCATTACCTTGTTTACTGTTTGTTTTAGTCTTACACTCGTTTCTTTGATTCTGCAGACCAATTACAACCAACTGTGGATTTAGAAGTTGGGCATTAATTCAAAGCTCTGCTCGGTTGTTCCATCCAAAGAACGATGGTAACAACCGGAGCTTCAGAGTTTCAGTTTATATTTAGCAGGTTCACCTCTTGACCAGCGAAAGTAATGACTGAGCAATACTAACATCCATGAATTTCATTACCTTGTTTATCTTTTTTATTCTTACAATCCTTACTTTGATTCTGCAGATCAATTACAACCAACAGTGGATTTAGAAGTTGGCATTAATTCGGAGCTCGGTTGTTCCATCCCTCCGTCTGTCTCCATGGAGAGCTGAGCGATTGTGCATAATCGACCATTTCAAAGGTATTTGATTACTTCCCGAGGTGTGGTGGTGATTCATTACGCGTTTAAACAAGTTACATTACATATTTTCGGTGCTGATTCGTTTCGTATATGTGGTGGCAGCATATCCGTGCAGCTGTGTGTTATCTTCAGAGTTTCAGCTCTAATTTTGCCCAGCGAATTAAAGTAAGGTCTGAGCCAACTATATCCATGATGATGAATTCCACGACCTTGTTCATCATTTTTGGGTCTTAGATTCGTTATTCTATTTCCGCAGATCAGGTTGCAGCCAACGGTGAATTCAGAAGTCGGTATATAGAAACTAATTTGGTTGTTACAAAAATGTCTAGATGGAGAGCTGCGCACGTGCATTCACCATTTCAAAGGTAATTCCTTATATATCGAGGCAATCATGCAAGTCATCATGCCACATGTGCATACGTCATTCAATCCATCTGCTGGCCGGCTAATTAGTCAATTCTTGATGTGTTGTTTCATTCCGGCGTGCTTCTGTGTTTTACACCTACCTTCCTTGCCCATGCAGTTCTGGCAGCTCTTATATTACATTGTATGTATTGTGGTACTGGTATTTGAAATGGACCACTGCAGTATGCTTGCATTGCATGGTAAAATTTGAAGACACGACCTAGGGATAGCTGATTGATTGACCTAGAGGTGAATGCATGTTTGTTTCTGCTACACATGAATGTTCCTTTCTTTTAACTTAAGAGTGTGATCATTATCCTAACCTGTGTGGTATGTTTCAGGTCCCAGATCATACAAGTCTTTCATTGGTTCCTCGGAGTATCGGCCGATTCGCTTGTCTGCAGGCGCATTGGAGAACTTCCTAGTGACTGGGCAGCTTCTGTTTCACGACATAATCCATGTGAATGTGGTTGTTGGCTGCAAGTGGAACAGAATGTGTGCTGCAAGTGGCAGTGAAAACACACAGAAGATAAAAAAAAAACAAGTGGCTATATGCGTTGCAACACAAGTTTTTTTTTTGAGGATACGTTGCAACACAGGTAGTTCCAGGCCTGGCTGGGCCACACACAAAATACAGTATGGGCCTGCATGCCACGGGCTGGGCCCTATCATTCAGGTGTTTCTTTCTATTCACATGCATTGGCTTCCCAGTGACTGCACATCTCGTATTTCATAATATTGTCAATTTTTCTTAAAGCAAGAATGTGACCACCGACTTGACTCGCTCTCAAGCTTCAGAATTTCAGTTTATATTTAGCAGGTTCACCTATTGACCGACGAAAGTAGTAGCCGAGCAATACTACCATCCATGAATTTCATTACCTTGTTTACTGTTTGTTTTAGTCTTACACTCGTTTCTTTGATTCTGCAGACCAATTACAACCAACTGTGGATTTAGAAGTTGGGCATTAATTCAAAGCTCTGCTCGGTTGTTCCATCCAAAGAACGATGGTAACAACCGGAGCTTCAGAGTTTCAGTTTATATTTAGCAGGTTCACCTCTTGACCAGCGAAAGTAATGACTGAGCAATACTAACATCCATGAATTTCATTACCTTGTTTATCTTTTTTATTCTTACAATCCTTACTTTGATTCTGCAGATCAATTACAACCAACAGTGGATTTAGAAGTTGGCATTAATTCGGAGCTCGGTTGTTCCATCCCTCCGTCTGTCTCCATGGAGAGCTGAGCGATTGTGCATAATCGACCATTTCAAAGGTATTTGATTACTTCCCGAGGTGTGGTGGTGATTCATTACGCGTTTAAACAAGTTACATTACATATTTTCGGTGCTGATTCGTTTCGTATATGTGGTGGCAGCATATCCGTGCAGCTGTGTGTTATCTTCAGAGTTTCAGCTCTAATTTTGCCCAGCGAATTAAAGTAAGGTCTGAGCCAACTATATCCATGATGATGAATTCCACGACCTTGTTCATCATTTTTGGGTCTTAGATTCGTTATTCTATTTCCGCAGATCAGGTTGCAGCCAACGGTGAATTCAGAAGTCGGTATATAGAAACTAATTTGGTTGTTACAAAAATGTCTAGATGGAGAGCTGCGCACGTGCATTCACCATTTCAAAGGTAATTCCTTATATATCGAGGCAATCATGCAAGTCATCATGCCACATGTGCATACGTCATTCAATCCATCTGCTGGCCGGCTAATTAGTCAATTCTTGATGTGTTGTTTCATTCCGGCGTGCTTCTGTGTTTTACACCTACCTTCCTTGCCCATGCAGTTCTGGCAGCTCTTATATTACATTGTATGTATTGTGGTACTGGTATTTGAAATGGACCACTGCAGTATGCTTGCATTGCATGGTAAAATTTGAAGACACGACCTAGGGATAGCTGATTGATTGACCTAGAGGTGAATGCATGTTTGTTTCTGCTACACATGAATGTTCCTTTCTTTTAACTTAAGAGTGTGATCATTATCCTAACCTGTGTGGTATGTTTCAGGTCCCAGATCATACAAGTCTTTCATTGGTTCCTCGGAGTATCGGCCGATTCGCTTGTCTGCAGGCGCATTGGAGAACTTCCTAGTGACTGGGCAGCTTCTGTTTCACGACATAATCCATGTGAATGTGGTTGTTGGCTGCAAGTGGAACAGAATGTGTGCTGCAAGTGGCAGTGAAAACACACAGAAGATAAAAAAAAACAAGTGGCTATATGCGTTGCAACACAAGTTTTTTTTTTGAGGATACGTTGCAACACAGGTAGTTCCAGGCCTGGCTGGGCCACACACAAAATACAGTATGGGCCTGCATGCCACGGGCTGGGCCCTATCATTCAGGTGTTTCTTTCTATTCACATGCATTGGCTTCCCAGTGACTGCACATCTCGTATTTCATAATATTGTCAATTTTTCTTAAAGCAAGAATGTGACCACCGACTTGACTCGCTCTCAAGCTTCAGAATTTCAGTTTATATTTAGCAGGTTCACCTATTGACCGACGAAAGTAGTAGCCGAGCAATACTACCATCCATGAATTTCATTACCTTGTTTACTGTTTGTTTTAGTCTTACACTCGTTTCTTTGATTCTGCAGACCAATTACAACCAACTGTGGATTTAGAAGTTGGGCATTAATTCAAAGCTCTGCTCGGTTGTTCCATCCAAAGAACGATGGTAACAACCGGAGCTTCAGAGTTTCAGTTTATATTTAGCAGGTTCACCTCTTGACCAGCGAAAGTAATGACTGAGCAATACTAACATCCATGAATTTCATTACCTTGTTTATCTTTTTTATTCTTACAATCCTTACTTTGATTCTGCAGATCAATTACAACCAACAGTGGATTTAGAAGTTGGCATTAATTCGGAGCTCGGTTGTTCCATCCCTCCGTCTGTCTCCATGGAGAGCTGAGCGATTGTGCATAATCGACCATTTCAAAGGTATTTGATTACTTCCCGAGGTGTGGTGGTGATTCATTACGCGTTTAAACAAGTTACATTACATATTTTCGGTGCTGATTCGTTTCGTATATGTGGTGGCAGCATATCCGTGCAGCTGTGTGTTATCTTCAGAGTTTCAGCTCTAATTTTGCCCAGCGAATTAAAGTAAGGTCTGAGCCAACTATATCCATGATGATGAATTCCACGACCTTGTTCATCATTTTTGGGTCTTAGATTCGTTATTCTATTTCCGCAGATCAGGTTGCAGCCAACGGTGAATTCAGAAGTCGGTATATAGAAACTAATTTGGTTGTTACAAAAATGTCTAGATGGAGAGCTGCGCACGTGCATTCACCATTTCAAAGGTAATTCCTTATATATCGAGGCAATCATGCAAGTCATCATGCCACATGTGCATACGTCATTCAATCCATCTGCTGGCCGGCTAATTAGTCAATTCTTGATGTGTTGTTTCATTCCGGCGTGCTTCTGTGTTTTACACCTACCTTCCTTGCCCATGCAGTTCTGGCAGCTCTTATATTACATTGTATGTATTGTGGTACTGGTATTTGAAATGGACCACTGCAGTATGCTTGCATTGCATGGTAAAATTTGAAGACACGACCTAGGGATAGCTGATTGATTGACCTAGAGGTGAATGCATGTTTGTTTCTGCTACACATGAATGTTCCTTTCTTTTAACTTAAGAGTGTGATCATTATCCTAACCTGTGTGGTATGTTTCAGGTCCCAGATCATACAAGTCTTTCATTGGTTCCTCGGAGTATCGGCCGATTCGCTTGTCTGCAGGCGCATTGGAGAACTTCCTAGTGACTGGGCAGCTTCTGTTTCACGACATAATCCATGTGAATGTGGTTGTTGGCTGCAAGTGGAACAGAATGTGTGCTGCAAGTGGCAGTGAAAACACACAGAAGATAAAAAAAAACAAGTGGCTATATGCGTTGCAACACAAGTTTTTTTTTTAGGATACGTTGCAACACAGGTAGTTCCAGGCCTGGCTGGGCCACACACAAAATACAGTATGGGCCTGCATGCCACGGGCTGGGCCCTATCGGTACCTTCAAATTAATTCCTTCGAGGCTCTATCTGTCGGCCTTCGCCGCCCATTTCGTCGGTTCCCCGCGGTCGGTCGGTAGGACACGATCACACGACACGACGACCCACCCCGGCAACGCCGAGAGTGGTATAATGGGTACTCATCAGCGGCGGCGGCGGTGACAGGCTCGCTCACCCCTCAACGTCAACCTCGATTGGAGATCTGACCCCACCGCCTGCCGCCTGCATCCCACCCACTGCCCGGCTGCCCCGATTCCTCCGTAGGAAGACTTACTTGTAGCTCTGAGTCCTCTGACAGTCCATCGTGTCATGTCATAGATAGCAGCTGTCGGCGCGAGAGAGATGATGGACTGTTTTCGTCTTCCACGACTCCAGCCCCCTCCGTCGATTTCGACGGTCCAGGTGAGGTGAGCGGTGAGCCTACCTCCCTCCTGTTCAATTTACCGCACACTGAAGGTGGCTACTAGAATGCGTAACCACTCATTTTCCTTGTTTTTCCTAGCTTGCAGCCGCCGACTCCAACAACCACATTCACATGGATTGGCTTAACCTGCAAAATCACCAATACATCTTGTATGCTCCCTTTGTTTATTTCTTCCTATTACAAACACGATCGAGGCTCCCTGTGTTTAATTTTTACTGCATCCTACAAACCACCTTCACATAGCTCCGGCCTCTTGTAGACTCGGGCCGCTTGCGTCGGAGCAGATGCGGGGCCGTGCCGGTGGTGTTGTGGGGTGTTCGATAGGGTTGCCGAAGGGATTGGGCAGCCCCGGAGCGGATGAGGTCGAGCAGGGGGGGGGGGGGGGGGGGGGGGGGAAGAGAGAGATTTTACTCCACGTGTGAGCTGTTACAAGTTGGTATTCAGAAATTGGTGGTTTTCCCTCTAGACAGTACAACTAAAAGCACATATCCTGAATTTATTACGGTGCATCATACTACCAGAAATAGTGGGTAGTATATAACTTATCCAACGGTCATTATTGATTCCTCATTTTTTTTTCTCCCTAGGACTTTTGGGTAATTGGCTGTTAGGGTAGATTTATCTTTTCTTAATGTTAATTTTAATGATTAAAAACCTTGGTAATCAAATCTGTAAAAAGAATTATCCTTCATCTTAAGTTCGTAGGTTTGCCCTTCATTCTCAGGTAGTTCGTCAGCAGCCGTCTAGTCGCACAGGGCCGATCGCTCCGTCTCCCGGCCTCCAGTCGCCCCTCCATGATCTTTGACAGCGCAGCCGCTCCGCTCCGCCTGTCAGCCCTCTCTCTGTCGAATGATCTTCGGATGGCACCCGAGATTGGTTCCTCCGCAAGTCTCCTCCTTTCCAAATGCGCCCGCTTTCATGTCTCAACTAGTAATTCTTCTCTTTAATGCGGCAATGCATGCTCGTCTCAGCACATGCGATGCGATGGCCAATGCGTAATCACAGAAAGCAGGAGGTGCCCTTTGATGCTGCATGTAGGAGACCATTAATCACAAAATATACTACCGAAAATCTGCAGTAGTATTTCCAAATCTGGGCCATCCAAACACAAAAATAAACGGCCTATATTAATACACCCCTCCTCAAAAAACGTATAAAGGGTAGTATGGACTTTTCACAAATTGTATTCACTTTTCTAAATAATACCCGGTGAACAGCCCTCCCTCATGGGCTCAGCCCATTTACGTTTTTTTAGTTTTAATTGTCAAAAAACAGATGTCCTCGGCTGGATTCGAACCACAGCTCTCACGCACTACGTGTAACCGCACAAACCATCCGGGACAGCACATCAGATTTACTTTCTTTGCTTGTTTTCCTCTTCTTGTGCGGGAGACATAATACCAAGAAAAAAACACAGCACCTCCACTCTTTAGTTTATGTATCTTTTTTTTTTGCACGGTTTTCTTTAGGGTTTCTAGTTTTCCTGTTTTGTTCACAAAATACTAATATTTGTATTTTTGAAAATTGTACATAAATTTCAAAACAAATGTTCATGCCTTTCAAACATGCTCAGAATGTCAAAATGCGAACAACTTTTTAAAAAATAACAAAAATTTGAACACGAACATTTTTTGAAAAACAGTAAAAAAATGGAATTCCAGAAAAAAAGAAAAATATGAACAAAATTTGAATTAGGAAAAAAATAAATATATGAGAAATAGAAACAATAAACATGATAAACGAAAAGTCTAAGAAGGCAAACAAGTAAACATGAGAGAAGATAAAAAGAAAAAGAAAAACACAGTTCGCGACCTCCGAGAAGGTCCCAAAACAGGAAAAAAATGGATGGGAACCCAAGGTTCCCAAGACCGAGAAAACTTTTTTGCAAATTTCATAGTGAACTTTGTTTTGAATTTTTGTGAAAATATTCAAATCCATGAATATTTGTAAAACAATTGATGAACTTTTCAAATCCGCGAGCTCCCGGCCCAACACGTGCCCGACGAGAGCAATGTCGTCGCCTAGTTGGACCAAGGCCTAAGCGTTTTATTTTCTTTTCTATTTTTTCATTTGATTTCTTATTTTGTTAATTCATTTTTCTCTTTTTTGAATACCAAAATACAAGTTGCAACTAACTTTTTAAACTAGTGATTTAAAAAAAATATGTATTAAATCTTAAAAAAAAACACTTACTGTTTTCAATTTTATCCCTTTGTATTTATTAGTTGGGGTCATTTCAAGGATGTCCAAAAAACACCATGTTCAACAGAGATTATTCGGTAAGGTCAGAACGGTTCATCTGAGAGCATGTTATTTTTCAACATCTTTGAAATGGCCCCAATTTCCCCACCAAAAAAGACGAAGAAATGGATCCCTTTTTTTCATGGCCTTTTACGAGCAATTCAAGGCACCATGCCAAGTTGATTTGGTTTTCGACAAATTCTGCATTTTCTAGAGTTTCCTTTGTAAAAGAAGACTGATAAAATGGCCGAACATGCTGCAACTTGCATACGGTGTCAAAAATTGTTTAACCTAGCATGGTTGCCTACCATGGTAACTCCCATCCGGGTGCATCCTCCATTGAACATGGTCTAGTTTTGAACATTTTTTAAATGACCCCAACTTTTGCAGGCAAAGGGCATGCCTGTGGTAAGGATCCATGCAGGTTTGAATGATTTTCGACAAAATATGCAAGTTGCGACACGTCCGACCATTTATCTACTTTTTTTAACCGAGAGAACCCCGGGAAAGTCAAATTTGTCGAAACCAAAACAACTTGGCATGGTGTGTTTAATCGGTAATATAAGATCATGGAAAGATTTGGGGTGAGTTAATGGATGCCGCAAAAACATGCTCTCAAATGGACCCTTCTCGCCTATCCGAACACCCTCTGTTGAACATAATCTATTTTTGAACATGCATGAAATCACCCCAACCTTTTCCAGTAGGCGGGCATGCCCATGGTAGGCATCCATGCCAGGTTTGAATGAATTCCCCACAACGTATGCATGTTGTGTCACGTCCAGCCATTTATCAGCTTGTTTTCATCGAGAAAACTCTAGAAAATGAAAGAGTTGTAGAAAAATTAAATAGCTTGACATGGTGCCTTGATTTGATCATAGAAGGAGGTGGAAAAATTAGGCCTTTCGAAGGATGTGGAGAAACAACGCACCCTCGGGTAGAGCCTTCTAGCCAACCTGAGAACCCCTTCATTAAACATGGTCTACTTTTGGACATTCTTAAAATGACCCCAACCTTTTCAAGCAGGTGGGCATGACCATGGTAGTCATCCAGGTTTGTATGATTTCTGACCCCGTATGCAAGTTGCGACACGGCCGCCCATTGTCAAGCATTTTTTTACCGAGAAAACTATGAAAAATGCAAAACTTGTCGAAAACCAAAACAACTTGGCATGGTGCCTTGAATTGGTCATACAAGGCATGAAAAAAATTGGGGCCATTTGAAGCATGTCGGAACACGACGTGCTCTTAGACGGAGCCATCTCGCTTACTCGAACACCTCCGTTGATCATGGTCTAAGTTTCCTTTTTCCATCTTTTGTAGTGCGTCAAATATAACGCTAAAAAGAAAGACTCTGGTTTTCCTTTTCAACCGGGCTGGTTTTTTCTTCAATTTTTACATGGGTTTCTATATTATTTTGTTTTTCTTTTCTTTTATTGATTTTGAAAAAAACATCAATAATTAAAATTAAGTTCATTGATTTGGAAAAAAATTAACAAAGTTTAAAAAATCCATTGATTTAGAAACAAATTTCATCAAATTATAAAAAAGACCAACAATTTTCAAAAAAAAAATCGCCAACTTGCGAAATAGTTCACGAATTTGTGAAGAAAACTGGTCAATTTTGGGGAAAAAAAGTTCACTGATTTGAAAGAAAAATTCAAGAATTTAAAATTTTGTCGTCATTTTCGATTAAAAAATCATGAATTATAAGAACTTCACGCATTTAAGAAACAAAAAAGAAAAGAAAAAAACAACCAGAAAATGTTGCGCTTTTCAAGTGTTGTATTTCAATTATAAAAAAACTTATTTAACACTTGATGTCCGGTTGCTTAGCTGGTTAATGCGGCTGTGCTAATTGTTGAAGGACCTAGGTTCAAAAAAAGAAAGGATGCATGTGTTGAATGGGCCAGCCCAGCACGGCAGGGTGTGTTAATGTACAGCGTATAGGTGATTCTTAAAATAAAAAATTATAAAAAATGCCTATCATGCCCTTACTTATGAAGAGGTATGGGCTAATCTGAGCCGTCCTTGTATTTAGGGGGGGGGGGGGGGTGTACCGAAGCAGAAGTGTTGTTTCAAAGCTTTTCAACCCAAGGATCTCGAAGAAGAAGAACAAGAAGAAGAAGAGGGGCTTGCAGCAGTGGGCACCGTGAACGATCGAGAAGGCGGGCCAATTGTGCCGTAGAACCAATCATATCCATTGAAATCCGCAGGTAAGCAGCCCATCCTCATGCACAAATAAATTACTAGACTGGCAATTACGCTCCACATCTGATTTTTGATCTCCATATTGTTTTTTGCTATGACCGATGACGGATGATCACATGCAGTGTTTCTGCGTTTACTTTCACTATGTATTGTATAGACAGACAATCTCATGGAAGCAAGTCATGTGTATGAGGTGGTCTGATATGTGAGTACAAAGTACTCGTACATACTATATACCAAGAATTTTAAGGCTTTTACATAATTACAGAACCAAATGGGAAGATATCGATCGGTGATAAAACTAAACAGCTGTCAGCACCTACCGGTATGAAATTACGACCACCTTATAAGAAACCTGACATGACAGAGCCTGAGTAGTAAGTACGTACACAAGGAAAAACCTTATAAGAAACCTGACATGACAGAGCCTGAGTAGTAAGTACAAAAGGAAAAAAAAGCATTTACATTCCATCTGACATGATGGTTACGCACTGTTCATTTAGATTGTTGAAGTCACCATGCTCTCTCAAACATGCACCTATAATGACACACCTTTAAACAGGAATGGAAGCACTGAAAGGAAGGAAGAAACACCCAATAATAAGCCCAAACTAGAAACAAACAAAAAAGCATAAGAGAAATGAAACAAAAAGGAACCTGGGCAACAAACGAGCCCCAGCACACGTGCGAGTAAAACACGAAACCAAAAAAAAAAAAAAAACTGGGCAGCGAACGAACGCATCGCCTCCACCATTTGTCGCCTCCGGGCGGCAAATACGATCCGCCTAACTAGCAGCCCTCGGTGATGGTCGCCATCACCGTCGCCGGTGTTGGGACTAGAGGCCGGCCGACCGATTGCTGCAAGCCAGCAAAGTGTAGCGGGTCAGGGTCAGGGATTTGTGTGAATGTGATCGGCCCGACCCAGCTGCCCGTAGTACTGTGACACCCAGTTGTTCTCAGTTTTCTTTAGGTTGCAGCGTGAGCCGGCCCAGTCGAAACGGCCAGTGATGTGAATCAATTGTCAAAAAAAACTTAATGTGAATCATTCTCAAAAAATAAATACTTGATGTGAATCAATGTCAAAAACAGGAAAAAGAACCCGATGTGAATCATTGTCAAAAACAAAAACAGAAAGAAGTCAATGTGAACAACAGATTTGATTTGATTTTTGTCTTGTGATATAGACTGGTCTGGACATGACGAACACTTTGAAGGACGTGATGTAGTAAATTTATCTTTCTTACGACCGCGAATGTACACACAACACTGTAAAACATTACTGTAGCATGTAGGGTGGAGCTCTATTGATGGATCTCTGAGCTCTTATTGTGCGTACAAGGCAAGAGCGAACGATCTATGTGTGATGCGAAGTCGAAACATCAAGAACCAAGAAAGATGATTCCGTTACTGTTATCGTTCTTTCATGTGGAACTGATTCTCTGAAGGATGCTGGTAAGTTAAACATCACCTTTTAATGACATCTTCACAACCTGCCCAAGACCATGAGCAGATAATAATAGACATGTGTTCCTTCTAGTATAGTGCGAAATTATGTTTCAGCATTGAGATATTCAGGAAAATATCCGCAAAAAAAGAGATATTCAGGAAAATAAAAGGCCAAGGGAAAACATCGTTGAATTATACCAACAAGAATGAGGCAAAGGTGCCATATACAGTAACAAGCATTCTTATCAGCTATTAAAGCTCGGGTAATTTAATGAACATACCAGAAGACAGAATGATATCCCACCCAAACTATCGAGTCACTAGAGAGCCAGCCAACGCGTGCGCAACTGAATCGGCCGATACTCCATTCTACTGTCATGGCCTGAGTTTCAGTTCCTTTTTCAGCCCAAAATTAGGTGGCGAAAGTGCTCGTGCTGAACCTATAGCAGAAAGCTTCAGATGCCCTTGGTTCAGAAAGCATGAACTTCAGTTCCGCAAGAACAACTCAGCAGCAACCCTCATTTTCATCGGTTGAAGCAAATTAACAAGCACTAGTACAGAGTGCAGTCCAAATGCGAATGCCAGTCTGTTAAAAGACGGCAAGTTTTTGGGAAGAGGGGCCTCGAAAATACAGCTATGATGCCATCCCGTGTTCCTACAAGATACGTACATTGCAGGTTCTCTTTCTAACGGCAGAGATATGTAGGAAAGTACATTCATTTGAACAATAGCAAAAGCCATGTCTCCCCACTCTTTTTTCGCTGAATATAATTACAACACAATTCAGGGAAAAGAACGCATTGATTAATTACAGCACAATTTAGTGGACAGAGCCACAGAGATCACATTGATTTACTCCCTTCATTCAGCAGCAACGAGTAGGGACGACCAGGAAGCCATGCACAAACTACATTGAAAAAAAAATGGTCAACACAAGGGGACCTAAAGCTTCCTGAACCAGAACCCAGCATCACCCTTAAGCTGATGGATGACTCGCAGAATTGGCTGATTTTATTGGCCAGGACGCGAGCCCTCTCCTTTCGCCAAACAGCCCAAAACACTAAGACACACAAGAAACACAGTCTCTTCCTGTCTATGCCGTATTAGACGTCCCTCGCAGCAATCCATCATGGAATTAGCTCCTGGACCATGGCGGGCGGTCATCAATTTTGACATTTAGCATGCTTGTTTCTAGCAATCTGCATTGTTTTGACAGCTTTTTGCTGCAAGATATGATCTCCAGCTCTTCCAGTGAGGGTGGGAGACCCTCCTTCTGCAGCCGTGAGATGCGGCCACAACATTCGATCTTCAATGTCTTGAGGGTAGAAAGTCTGTGAAGCCCCGTAGGAAGATATACGAGATCGCCACAATAGAAAAAATGGAGATCTTGCAAGGACCTGTGGAGCAGAAGTGCTGTCTCTTGCTCATCTGTGAGCCTCGCCTCTTCCAAAAACTTTAGTTGTAGGCGTTGGAGGCTGGTGAGGCCCTTGTAGAATGACGTGGTAAGGCGAGACAAATCACTGATAGTAAGACTTTCCAGTCTAGGGAAAATTCTATCTGTTAGCTCATAACTCTCTCCAAACGTTGTAACAGCCCAGGCAGGTTGACTGAAGACTGTCAAATGCCTGAGGTTCACGAGGGACCGCAAGCCCTCTAGTGCGACGAGAGAATTACAGCTTGTAATGTTCAAATCTTCCAGCATCCTGAAGGATTCAGGATGTAGAAATTCTAAACTTGAGTTCCTATATAATTCTAAAGACCTGAGGGTTCCAAGAGATCCCATGCCGTGTAATGTGCTGAGCGATCCGCATGCTGTAATTGTCAAAACTTCCAAGGACGTGCAGGAGTGCAGCATTAGAGAATTCAAACTTTGGCTACAACGCACTGCTATTTTTTTTAGGCTGGTATGGTTATTCAGAAAGCAGGGCTGCAGGGTTTCCTGGTAATAATCACCGATTTCGATTTCTTCTAGTAATTGCGGGAGGAGCAATCTTCCATGCACCAAAGACGAGAGCAGCAGTACAGGGCATTCCTCAATTCTTAGAAACTCAAGGGAGGTAAATCCAGTGAAGCCTTTCCTGCCCCCCTCAAATATTAGATGAGGGCAATTATAAATAGTTAACTTTTTGAGAGAGGAGGTGATATTTAATGGAATGCACCACAATCCATCTTGAGTTGAGCTTGCCGACAAATCATTTAGATATCCTGACGATGAATCTGCCGAGCCTGCGATAAGATTTGACTTACTGTTTCCTCCCCCTTCAGTCCGCAGCTGTGTCAACTCTGGGCAGTCCTTTATCACCAATTCCTTCATTGCCGGCGCATGTCGAAGCATCAGAGATAGCCATTTCCCCGTTATTCCACATGAAACAATACTGAGACTTTCAAGATATGGAAGGGCATTATAATCTACAGCTATCATGGCTTCATGTGTGTGCGCTGAAACAATGTTTGAAGAGAAGAGTTTTGTGCAGTTTTCTATTCTCAAGCTCTCTAAAAATACAAACTGAAAAGAACTTATTAGGGAAATAGATGTCAGATTCTGGCAGCCTTTTATTTCCAAGTGTTTCAGGTCCCTTGGATTATGGAATGCCAAGATTTTTTGATCAAGTCTCATCTCACCAGAAAACTCACCCAAAAGACTATTTGGCCTAATTTCAAATGTTTCCATGGAAAATCCGTCCATCGTGAGAAACGTTGAAACTCTTCTGATTAAAAATTCAGAAAATGTGGCTGAAGGCCGAAGAGGGGCCAATACTTGCAAGTGAGGACAATCGCAGATTATGAATTTTTTAAGACTAGGCAACCATGCATTCTTCTCCATTTTGAAGATATAATGTTTCTCAAGCAAATTAAACATCTTAAGTCCAGGGCAACCTCGGATCTCCAGTACCCTTAAACTAGAGTTCATATCTCCCAGAGAAGTGCAGACACAATTCTCCAACTTTGGCATCTCTACTAAAACTAGCTCCTCCAATGACGGAACTGATACTTCACTTACTTCCCGCATGTTGCTCAACTTCAACCTTGTAAGAAACGGAAACCTTTCCAGACATGGAAGTATCCAGCCCTGTCCACAGTTCTCTAGATGAATTATCTGTAGAGAGGTAAGCCAACCATCTAATATTTGATGGGAAAACTTGCTCTTAACTTGAGATTGTGAACCCAGCTCAACATGAACGCCCTCAAGTTTTAGATACCGGGGATGTGTATGATTTACCCAACTACATATGAAGGAATGAGATTCGGCGGATGTTGTAGACAAATGAAGCACTCGCAAATGATGTTCCTTTTGGAATACTTCTTTGAAGACTTTGAAGAAGAAAGAGTCATACTGCCCAATTAACACCAATGTCCTCAAGGTTTTCACTGATGTACATGCAATTCGTATTTTTTCTTCAAACTTCTCACTACGAGATATGTTGTCGGTCTGATCATCCGTAAGATATACTGAATCTGTTAGTATTGACAAATGATGTACAATTGGCAATATTTCATTGCAATATATACCATCTATTGTTGCACACTCTGTTCTTGAAACAACCCTCGCAAAATCATGCATAAGACTACTGACTACATAGGAAGTTTGTGTACCGGAAGAGATGACTTCTTCAATTTCTTCAACCTGTTCAAAGAAACCCAGGTTTACCAAGTTAGTTAGATAGGATCGCCCTATCTCCTCCAAATTCTCACTTGAACGATCACGCTTCACAAATCCATGTGAAATCCACATATGAATTAACTCCTCGGTGGGAAACTGATAATTGTATGGGAATATAGAACAATAGGAGAAGCATTGTTGTAAATGGAAGGGCATCCCGTCGTAGCAAAGCTTCAAAGCAGGCATGACGCCGCTAGCGAGCTGCGGGGATTTCCAATATTCATTCCTCGGATTTCTAGTCCAATGTTCAATGCTAAGATGCTCTCTTAATATTGATCCTGCAGTTTGTGCCGCTAATGGGTTTCCTTTTAACTTTTGCACTATTTGTTGTCCGATGTCACTTAGACATTCTTCCTCTTTGTAGTTCTCATCACCAAATGCACATACTTTAAACAATAAACAGAAATCATCTTTTCCCAATGCACTTAATTTAATTGGTTCAGTTGTTCCTCTTCTTTTTGCAAAAGATGGTTTTCTAGTTGTCATGAGTATCAAATTGTTGTTTGCACCATCAGATTTAAAAGGAGCCAATAGCTGGTCCCATTGGCTATCATTTCTATCATCCCAGACATCATCTAAAACCATTAGGACCCTCTTTGACTTGATATTAATCTTCAAGGCCTCCTGAAGCTTGGCAAAGCTGCAAAACCCTTGATGTGTTTCCCGAGACACAAAATCTAACATCTCCCTTGTGAGTCTCACTTCATCAAACATATTAGATACCCAAATCCATATCCTGAGATCAAATTGATTTTCCACTGCTGCATCATTGTACACAAGTTGAGCGAGAGCTGTCTTGCCAACTCCTCCAATGCCTACAATAGGCACAACAGTGACACCAGCAGCTGATTTGTGTTCTCTTATCAAATTGATAATGAATTTCTTCTCTGCCGCTCTCCCATATATTTTTCTTTGAACAAGACTTGATGTTCTTCGGCATGGACCATGCGTTGTATTCCGAGAGTTACTTAAAGTTGCAGCAGAGTCTAAGCCAAGTATCTCGAGAATCCCTCTCAAACCCCCTTGGATGCCTTGCAACTGACTAATTATCTCTCGTAACCTGCTGGAAAATTCTTCCTTGTTCCAAGGGTTTGTGTTATCTTTGGTGACTTGTGTTGATTCATGATCAATTCTCATCCTTTTTCTTCTGGATGGATTACCAATTGTTCCAGTACCATTGCCTATGCTACAATCAGAAAGAAAGGGTTCATAAGCGGATGGTGTGAATGAATTAAAAGAATAGGAAGCGATACATATGGATGTGGATCTAGTAAAGTTCTAGCTTTTATGAATTAATTAGACAATATCGTAAATGACAAAACTGAGAGATTGATATATCAAAAGAGGGTAGTTTACCCAAAAAAAAGGAATGAATTGTCCTAGGGTAGCTCATAAAGAGAATTTTGTTGTTCTTGGATCTGTAAAACCTACCTTGAGGAAGGGTCTTGCTGTTGGTGACCTGCCCTACAACCAGCACTCTTGATATGCCTGCTCAAAACACCTGTCCCGTTTGTAGTCTTACACTGAACTACTGTTTGACAGTACTTACATTCTGCCTTCTCAGGGTTTCCATTACCATCTCTTATAACCACAAAATGGTCCCATGCCTTGGAGCGTTGCCTCTTCCCACAACTGCTACTTGTTGGCGGTATATCAGCATCGACCATCGATGTCGAAGCAGCTGTGCCAGAAATAAGAGAAGTATTAGCATGACCCCATTAATCGTAAATTCGCTGCCTCCTTTACATTTAGGAACCAAGCCAGGTTATAGGTTCAGTGAAATAACATTCCCAGGCCTCAACAGACCGGGTATTTTTTAAATTTCCTTTTGCAAGGGAAACTAAACAAGACATGAAGAGTTTCAACAAAACGCTAGTAACTCGTACGAACTGACCAAAACATGAACAAAACTAGATTTCACAACGGCGTCTCCATCGGCTATTTCTACACCACTACCTGAAGAAGGAAGGTCGGATAAATTCTAATTCCATCGGCTGTGATTTTTACCAGTGGTGCTTTGGACTCGCTTCTTCCCTTTCCCTTTTGAACTCTTGGATCGGATGTATTTCCGTTATGCATTGATGGAAAGGGGTTTAGCCCGGTTAAAAAAAACAATCACAGCAGCATCGGTTATTTCTACACCACCACCTAAAGAACGGAGCCCAGCTCAGGTAAAATCTAATTTAACTATATTTTGCAACAGAGACTAACAACTCAAGTAATCTACAGGTGGTAGGCAGGCTTACCCTGTTTGAGCCTGTGGGAGCCGAGGTCGTCGATCAGGTTGGCCGCATCATAGAGCGCCTCCTTGAGCTCAGCAAGAGATTCAGCCAGCGGGTCGTTGCCGAGCCCCCTGCCGTCAACAGCGGAGACGACCATGCGGACTCCCTTGATTGCAGACTTGAGCCCCTCCATTTCTTCGGCAAGCCCGGCCTCGCGGACCCAGGGATCAGGGGGCTTGCCGATCAGGGGGTGTGAGAGGATCTCTTGCGCTAGCCACCCAATCCCGGCGGCGTCCATCGGCAGATCCGGCGGAAGAGCTCGTGAGCGGCCGGCCGTGGCGTGGAGTGGACGGACGGAGGAAGCAAAGCAAAATACTCTGGAGGGGAGACGCCAGCTCTTCTCCAGCTTGGTTTATATATATACAATATACAAAAACTGTAACAGGCTAGGCCTAAATGGGTTATTGTCGAGTTAAAGCTTGAAAGGCCTGCACGTTTGTGTAAATGGGCTGGGCTATGACCATGCAAAACCTCAACAACAACAACAACAAAATGAAGGTCCTCCTCGTTTCAATTTCCTTTTATATCATATTCAAGAACTCCATTCATTCTCACAAATCTGTCTCAAAAACAAAATTCAATCACACGAATATCGTATACATGCCAACAGATTTTTGATTCGTAATACCCCTCAAAATTAAAAACAATTACTATATAATAACAAAAGAAACGTATAAAGGCGGGAACTATTTGGGGATGGCGGACGCAAAACCACCAAGCCCTGCGACGAGGATGAGAGGCAGGATGGAGCACCACAGGACGGTCCTCCCGGCTGCTCGCCGGTCGCATGGTCGCTGGTTCACCCAGAGGCCAGCCCAGGCCTCCGCGCACCCAAAGAGCACCAGGACAACGAGAATGGCGTAGTAGGAATAGAAGGCCACCTTGCCACCATGGAGGAAGACGCCGCCGGGACCCCGGTAGACGAGCAGCCACAGTGCCCCGGCAGCCTCGAGTACGCCGCACAGCAGCAGCGTCGCCGGCAGCTTCTCACGGTCGAGGCTGGCCTCCGCGATCGCGCCCACCGTGCTACTCTCCAGCTCCATAGTATAGCTGGCTACGTAGTTGCTTTTGATCTATCTGGCTCAGTGACTATATATGCCGGGGTTTTTTTTTCGTGGAAAATATGCTTGGTTAGCTGGAGAATATGGCTGGGGTTGCGGGGCGCTCACGCTGAGACGACAAACGGCTGCGGAGATACCCAGCTGTTCTCTTTTATAATTGATTGTTAGTTTCAAAGCGAGTGAAGCTTCACTTGTGCTAGTAACATGGATGAGCCAAATAAGCGCGCGGGAGACGATTCCGGGCTGGCTATCTCGCGATTGGCTAGCAAACACACGGCCGGACACGAACGCCAACCATAGGGCCCGCCTGAGCGCCCACATGCACAATGAAAGAACACGTCTAGGGCTCCTTTCTTTTCTAGACACGAACTAGCCAAAATACAGCCCTGTCTACGCCCAGTCATGTGAGGAACCTGCTCCTCTCGACAAATATTGGCTATCCCTAAAGAAGAAGAATAACATTGGCTAGGTTCCAGGAGTCGATCGCCATGGATTTCATTAAGAGGAATCTGTTTCGCTTGCTGATCCGCCCATCCACCCATACATCAAGTTTGCAATGACATTAAGACACTATTGGCTGAAGCAGCCATCTAGTTCCTTCCTGCCTATTCAGGTCGGATGAATGCTGCCTATATAGCCGAAATCATTAGTTAAAGGTTAACCTTTGCAAAGGTCACACCTCACCTTCTAAGATGCTGACAAGTGGTGTGTCACTTGTCACAACCTGTGTGTTGGCGCCGCCTCCCGTAGCGCCGCTTCTTCTACCTCAAGCTGCCTCAACTCTGTTGAGGACAGGTTTCTCTCTTCTCTTCTCTCACAACAACACATGCCCAGGACACACACACACACACCTCACCGTGGACAATACTAGCTTTGCTTTTATCTCCCGGTGAGAGCACAGGCGCTACATCTTTTCTCTAAGCTGTCACAGCCACTTCTGATTACTCAATATGCAACATATATACATCAAACTTTCAAAAAAAAACATATATACATCAAGAATTGGCCTCACGCACGCACTGACCAGCCACCATAATCGGCCACTAATGCCACGTCCTCCATGCACTAACTAATCCCTTTCTACATGCACGTACTAACTGGCCTTATCCCACTCCTAGCCAGAATCGCTCCACCAGCCACAAGACTCGGCCATATCTAAAACTAATTCCACATATCAACGTGGCCTACTACTAACATGCAGCCAGGGGCGGATCCAGCCCAGCCCAACACCCCGGCCCCCTTTGTAGACTGTAGCAGTTGCTACAGTATTTTGGCTACAGCCCACAAAGAAAATGGGCCTCACGCCCCGGGCCTGGCCTCCCCGGCCTGGGGCCTAGATCCGCCACTGCATGCAGCTACCGTCGCCGTCCGCTCTCCGCCCTCTGTTGGCTTCCTCTAGCAGTTGCAAGAGGGGCTGGATGGCTGGTGAGGAAGATTGACGCCTACAGAATCGCCAAGGGTGGCCCAGGATGCCGTTTAGATCGGGCGAAAGAGACGCTGCCTCAAGCACTCCTCCTTTTTTTTCATAGATTTGTTTATTCAAAATGTTTTATCTCTTGAACCGTGCGTCCAAATCCTGAACAGTTTTCACCATTGGAATTTTGCACCGATATCTTCAAAACTAAACCTCATGTTAATACGTTTTGATGAACCTTTTCTTAACGAAAAACCGGAAACCCAATTTTTTTTAAAAGAAATTAAATAAAAAAATGGGAAGCCATGTGGTTCTCGAAAAGAGAACAAATATGTGCGTTCATGAGAAACACATATTTGCTTCCGTTAGAAGTTGTGCTTTTTGAAATGGGAAAAGGGTGAAAAACCGCGACCGCATTTCCAGGCTCTGTTATTTATTTGATTTTTTAAAAAAAATTGGGTTTCTGGTTTTTCATTAAAAAAAGGTTCATCAAAATGTATTAACATGGGATTTAGTTTCGAAGATATCGGTGCAAAAATCCAACAGTGAAAACTATTCAAGATTTGGACGCACGGTTCAAGAGATAAAACATTTTGAATAAACGAGTCTACGAAAAAAAGGGAGGAGCGCTTGAGGCGGCGTCTCTTTCGCCCGATCTAAACGGCCTCCTGGGCCACCCTTGGCGATTCTATAGGCGTCAATCTTCCTCACCAGCCATCCAGCCCCTCTCGCCGCTGCTAGAGGAAGCCAACAGAGGGCGGAGAGCAGACGGCGACGGTGGGGCACCATCCAAAAGCATCCAAGTTTCTCAGGAAGGGCTTTGCCCCGGCTCCTTATCTGTCACGGAGGTGGTGAAACATGGCTCGAAGATGTCGGATTGCAGAGCAGGAGGGAGCGGCAATGTTGCTGCTGGTCAATCCAATACGACCGGGGAAAAGTCTGGTTCCTTTGCTGCGCAAGCAACCATCTGCTCCACCTGTCAAGGAACAAGCACCTGCGCCCGAACCAACCAAGTCTACGACATCTACTGCGGGTTCCTCTCAGGTACAGTCATCCTAGTCTATTGAGGCAGAAGTGGAACAAGTTCTCGACCCTAGATACAAATGCATGATATGTTTCAATTGTGGGGGCCCTGGTCATTATGTTGGAAACTGTGTGAAGCTGAAGGCTTGTTTCATCTGCCAGCAAAATCATAATGTTAACAACTGTGCGGCGTGGTCAAAAGTTCAGCCGACTACTGCTTTCTTTGGTAGTGGTGCTCGGGGGTGGATGTGCCTGTGGCCAATGAATCCAAGTGGCTGAACTTTCAGAACTGTGTTGTGGTCAATATCCTAAAAGGAGAGGTTGATGGTGCTAAGTTGATGGAGCTCTTAACTGCAACTTTCTGCAAGACTAGGCACTGGCCTTGGCAGATCAGAGGGTTGTCAAGCAAGACTTTCTTAGTCAGGTTTCCCCCCTGGAAGAAGGTTGAGGACCTCATTGAACTTCCTGCTTTCTCTCTCCCACAAGATGTTTCTATCACTTTTACTGAATGGAAAGGAGCCTGTGAACCTTTTGGGGAACTGATTGAAGCTTGGGTTTTAACTGAAGGGAGACCACCTAAATGGTGCACATGGAAAGTGTTTGCTCAAATTGCCTCACTCTTTGGGGTTCTCACTGATGTTGATTGGAATGGTATGTCCAGAACCTTCTTTGAGAATGCCAGGGTGAAAATTGCTTGCAGGGATCCTACTAAGATACCTTTTGAGAGGTTGATTGAGATGAAGAAGAAACTATTCCTGCTAGGCTTTACTATGGAAGGTTTTGAACAAGTTGGTGGAATAAATTATGGCATTGATGTTGAGGATGATGAAGATGGTGATGAGGGTGCTGAAGAAGCTAATGAAGACCAAGTGGAGGAAAATGGGAAGACCCATAGAGAAGATCTGTCTGGTGGATCAGCAGATGGTGACCTGGCCATTGATGAACTAGATAAAGCCAATTTCTCATCTAAGCATGGGCCTCCCACGAAGCAACAAAATCAAGTGTTCTCACCTATGGAGCAATCCCCTGACTCTGATTAGGAAAACTTCATCATGGATTGTGCAGTGACTAATGTGAAACACGATGTTTCATCTTCTGATGGACATGGGACCATGAATGTGCCTGTGCCTGATCAGTTGCAACAAAACTATGATGATGAGGTTGATATCCTATGACTCTTAAAAGAATTCTCACCTATGGAGCAATCCCCTGACTCTTAAAAGAATTCTACCATTGAAGAAATGATGATTGAGTAAAAAGAAAGATGTATAGTTTTTGCCAATAATAATCATGAAATTACTCTCCCTGATAATCTAGACATTGATCAAAATGATTTGGTTGGAACCCCTGTGAGTGACTTTTTATCTGAGCCAGTTGGCACCGCTGTTGCTTTGAGGAAAACACACACTGTTCTAACTAAGGTCAAGCCTTGTGGCTTATCTCACCCTTTTAGAATTACTTGAATATGATAGGTCTTATTTGGAATATTAGAGGTCTTGGATAACCTGCGAAAATTCATTGCCTTTGTGATACTATTGCTAGGTCTAACCCTGATTTTATTGGATTTCAAGAGATTAAAAAAGAGATTATTTCTGAGGGTTTCCTCAAGGCCATAGATAGGCTTGATAGTTTTGCTTGGCATTCTTTGCCTGCTTCCCTGATGGAGGGATTATTTTAGGTCTTAAGAAAAACATCTTTGAGGTGATTGGTTTTGTCAACCAAAGATTTTCCATTACTGCCACTATTAAAAACAAGAGTGATGGTTTTGTTTGGCATTTGATGTCGGTTTATGGCTCTGGCTATCCTGAATTTAAAATAGACTTTATTGCTGAATTACATGACACCTTGACCAATGCTTACTATCCCATCATGATTTGTGGAGATTTTAACTTGGTTGGGAATGAATCTGGTAAAAGTAGTGGGCTGATTAATCAACATACTGCCTTTCTTTTTAATGATTGGATTAATAGATGGGGCTTGATGAAGATTTCTATCTCCAACAGAGTTTTTACCTGGTCCAATAACCAGGATTCCCCTATTTTTGCTGTGTTAGACAAGGTGTTCACTTTTGTGGACTGGAATTCCCACTTCCCTTTGTCATCTCTCTCTGCATTTCCTAGAGTTGGGAGTGACCACACACCCCTGGTGCTGGATACTGGGGTGAGAGCCCCCTCCAACCCAAAAAAATTTAGATTTGAAAAGTGTTGGCTTTCTCAACCTAGATTCCATCACATGGTCACACAGGCTTGGAACTCTGTGTCCTCCTCTAATTCCTCAGTTGATAACTGGCTTACTAAGACCAGCGTTCTCAGGAAAAAAATAAAGGGTGGAGTATTAACAGGGAAGCAGCCATTAAAAAGACAAAAAGTCACTCCTTATGGAGTTTGACATTCTTGATGTCCTATCTGAGTCTCAACAACCATCTATTGCTGACTTTGATAGGATGAAGAATATTAAAAAAGAATTATATGAGATCTGGAAGAAAGAGGAAACTGCCCTTTGGCAGAGATCTATAGACAGAAAGATTCTATAAGGAGATAGAAACAATGCCTACTTCCAAGGTCTTGCTAATCATAGGCATAGGAAAAACCACCTCACTTAATTAAATGGCCCCTCTAGAGTTGTTACTTCCACAAAGGATATGCTTGAGGTGGATACTTCTTTTCATAAAGATTTGTTTGCATTTGAACCTAAACCTCACATCCATTTGCATGTTGATTGCTGGTCTACTGATGAAATGGTGAATGATGAGGAGAACGAATTTTTAGAGAGACCTTTCTCTGAAGAAGAAATTACACAGGCTGTTATATATGAGCTCATATGCTAGTAGGGCTCCTGGCCCTGATGGCGTTTACTTCTTGTTTTATCAAACCTTTTGGGAGTTAATTAAAAATGATTTTATGTGGATGGTTAGAGACTTTGAGAGTGGAAACTTGGATATGTACAAACTGAATTATGCCATTATTACTCTCATTCCTAAAGTGCCTCATGCTAAGGACATGAAATTTTTGAGGCCGATCAGTTTGAGTAACTGTGTTGTTGAGATCTTTTCTAAAGCGATGACAACTAGGGTTTCCCCCCTCTGGGAAAAATTAATTTCCTCTAATCGGACTGCCTTCACTAAAGGAAGATTTATCCTGGAAAGCGTGGTTGGCCCATGAGGTTGTTCATGAGCTTCATAGGTCTGGTTCTAGTGGTCTGATTCTTAAGCTTGATTATGGGAAAGCCTATGATAGAGTTATCTGGGATTTCTTAAAAGAGATGCTTCTTTCTAGAGGCTTGTATCAAATGGGTCAATTGGGTTTTTGCCACTATCCATCAATGGACTTTTCAAGTTAGAATTAATGATACTAATGGCCACCACTTTGCTAGGGGGAAAGGGCGAAAGCAGGGTGACCCTCACTCACCTTTTGCTGTTTAACCTTGTGGATGATGTCTTCTCTAAGATGCTGCATAAAGCTGTCAATAGAGGTTTAATGTATGGGCTCCTACCGCATGCCATCCCTTGTGGGGTTGTGAGCCTGCAATATGCATATGATACCATCCTTTTCCTTGAAAATTATCTTGATTGTGCCAGAAATTTGAAATGGATCCTAACTTATTTTGAGAAACTTTCTGGTTTGAAGATTAATTTTCATAAGAGTGATTTGCACACCATTAATGTTTCTGAAACAATGTCAAAAGAGTTTGCTCAGGTCTTTTGTTGCCAGTTTGGTGACTTCCCTTTTAAATATCTTGGAGTACCTCTACATTTTAAAAAACTTAGAAGAGAGGATCTCCAACCAATTATAGATAAAATCATTAAGAACATTGCTGGTTGGCTAGGGAGACACCTTTCATACAGAGGCAAACTGATTTTACTTACTACCTGTATTGCCAGCATCCCTGCATATTTGATGTCAATTGTGAAATTCCCCAAGTGGGCCATTGATATGATCTCCTCTCAGATTTCCCACTTCTTTTGCGGCAATATGGGGGAGGTCCATAAGTATCATCTTGCCAATTGGGGGCTGGTATCTAGAAAGAAAGAATTTGGTGGTTTGGGGGTACCCAATCTTAGGGATTTTAACATGGCCCTGATGGCATAATGGGGGAGAAGGTTTTATGATGGGAGAGATAGTGATTGGAAGAAGATCATTGCATTTAAATATAATACCAACAAACCGAACATCTTCAATACTAGGTCTGCTTTGGGCTCTACATTTTGGAGAAGTCTTTCATGGGCTCTTGCAGCAGCTAAAACCTTTTACAGGTGGATTCCTGGGAATGGAGAGAACATTGCCTTCTAGCATGACATTTGGGTTGGTGATTGCTCTCTGAAAACTGCATTCTGGGATCTGTTTGATATTTGTCAACAACAAGAGGCTACTCTTGCGCGGGTGTGGATTGGGGTGGGAGCTCCAACTTACCTTTAGGAGATGTGTGGATGGGGGGACTATGTCTAGATGGTTTGCCCTCATCAACACAATCAGTCAGGTCACTCTGTCTGACGTCCCAGACCAACCTGTTTGCATGCTGGAATCATCCAACCAGTATTCGATCAAATCATTTTACTAAATGATCAACTTTGGGGGGTCTCCTCTGAGGTTAAAGATGATATCTGGAAAATTAAAGTTCCTCCTAACATCCATGTCTTTCTGTGGTTGATTTACTATAACAAAAGCTTAACCAGAGATAATCTAGCCAAACGCTGACATGTGGAAGATAAGACTTTGTGATGAGCTAGAGACAATACAACACCTTTTCTTTGATTGTATTATAGCTAAGCAAATCTGGTAGTTTATTGCTGAATGTTTTAACATTCCTGTACATGTTTCTTTTACATCACTTTCTCCCTTTTGGAAGAAGAGAAAGAATTTTGAAGCTCTAAATACCACTACTACTGCTGCCTAATGGAGCTTATGGCGTCTGCGAAATGACGTTGTTTTCCAGGGGCGAAGATGACGAAGTATACCACTAGTAGAAAAATGCCCATTAGTCCCGGTTCTGGAACCGGGACTAAAGGGTCGGTACTAAAGCCCCTCCCCCCCATTAGTCCCGGTTCTTATTCGAACCGGGACTAGTCCCGGTTCTTATTCGAACCGGGACTAAAGGCCCTCCACGTGGCCGCTGTCTGGAGCTCCACCTTTAGTTCCGGTTGGCAACACGTACCAACCGGGACTAAAGGAAATTTTACGAATTTTTTTTTCGATTTTTTTATTTTTTTTCGATTTTCAAATTTCTGAATTGTTTTACCATCACTGCTCAATTTAACCTCCAATCTCTAATCACCCCTCATCATTCCAAATCATCTAACTTCCCGGCCGGTCACCCATCTTCTCACTACTCCAGCCTGAGCACGCTTAATTTCCGGGTTCTATTCCACCTCGTTACCAAGTCTGCACTTGTTATTTTCCTGACAATAGTAAGATGTCAATCCTATTAACCCTCAGGAGTTTAGCTTGAGCATGAAGTCACACGTTTCACTGTTTGAGTTTGAAACTATTATTCTAAAAAACAGTAATTATTTAGTAACACTAATATTTCTTGAATAAGTAGTTTGACCATTGTTTGACCATAGTTTGACCACAGTTTGACCAGATTTGTCCAAAATTCAAAAAAACTGAAATAATTATTTAGTAACACTAATATTCTTGAATAATTATTTAGTAACACTAATACATCTTGAATAAGTAATTTGACCACAGTTTGACCAGATTTAACCAAAATTCAAAAAAACTGAAATAATTATTTAGTAACACTAATATTCTTGAATAATTATTTAGTAACACTAATACATCTTGAATAAGTAGTTTGACCACAGTTTGACCAGATTTGAACAAAATTCAAAAAACCTGAAATAATTATTTAGTAACACTAATATTCTTGAATAATTATTTAGTAACACTAATACTTCTTGAATAAGTAGTTTGACCACAATTTGACCAGATTTGACCAAAATTCAAAAAAACTAAAATAATTATTTAGTAACACTAATATTCTTGAATATTTATTTAGTAACACTAATACTTCTTGAATAAGTAGTTTGACCACAGTTTGACCAAAATTCAAAAAAACTAAAATAATTATTTAGTAACACTAATATTCTTCAATAATTATTTAGTAACACTAATACTTCTTGAATAAGTAGTTTGACCATAGTTTGACCATAGTTTGACCAGATTTAACCAAAATTCAAAAAACTGAAATTTGAGCATATCTTTTTTTCCTTTAAGAACTTGAGGATTCTAAAAATTTGCAAACTGGCCTATGGCCGTCAAAATCAGATGCGGATTTTTGTGCTGAACATTTTGATATATTATACTTCTTTTCCGACATCGTATGCAAAAGTTATAGCCGTTTTACTTTTTCCCTACACTTTTTGCAAAACATGTCCAAATTTAAGTTTTTAAATTTTCCTAACTAGTAGATGAAGTAATATAACTATATCTCGAAGGATTTTATTTTTTGAAGTTTTTATAATTTTCTTTTGTTTTTTTTCAAAACTGAAATGGTGATACCACTAGTAGAAAACGGGCATTTTGTCCCGGTTCGTAAGGGCCTTTTGTCCCAGTTCCAGAACCGGGACTAAAGGGTCGTTACTAATGCCCTGACCCTTTAGTCCCGGTTCTAACCAGAACCGGGACAGATGGGCCTCCACGTGGCCTGCGTGGTGAGCCCAGGCAGGAGGGCCTTTGGTCCCGGTTGGTGGCACCAACCGGGACCAATAGGCCTCCACGCGTCAGCATTTCTGTGGCTGGGGTTTTTGTTTTTTTGAAAGGGGCTTGTTTAGGGGTTTTGGGGTTAATTTAGTTTGTTATTAGCTAGCTAATAGAGAGAAGTGCCTCTCTTATATTTCCGTGCTTGGTTTATACCAACGCTATGCTATGCCTAAACATGGCTTAGATTGAAGTGAAGGCAACATATGTGGTGCATGTCGAAAGTAATACTAATTAATCCTAACTTGATCAAGTTTGGATTAGTACTACTTTCGACATGCACCACATGCATGTTGCCTTCACTTCAATCCAATGCATGTTCATTTCACCCACTGATATATATATATAATAACTCTTCATGCTCACATCATGCATCATCATAATAATAAGTCCTACTAATCATCATGATAGAACTTCTACTCGTTATTATAATAACAAGTCATACGATCATCATCCTCATAGTCATCGAACCCAACCCTACTTAATTGTTCTTAGCACATGATCATCAGTATTAGGTAGGACCTAAATACCCTCTTTAAGGTAAAATAGCATAAAACGGTATAGACCCTGACTCTCCATTATGGAGAATGGAGATCATCCTGTCTCCAATTCTTGCGCCCCGCTTCCTTTTGCGTCCAAGAACCTCTTTACGAGTGTCCATACATTTTTTTCCATTCTCTGATTTGCATGTCTCCACTTCTTTTAGAAATCCGGTATGGACAGTTGAGATTCGTAGGATGACCTGGATATATGTTCAAAACATCAAGGCGACCATGCTCATACATCAGATGAGGCACACAATCCTCTGGGATTATCTGTTGAAAAACATAGTATAATAACTTCATAGTTAGAAATGAAGTACTAGTTTTATATAGAAGTATGCAAAAGATGCATGTATGTCGTAATAGTAAAAAATCTTACCAGGGTATCTCCATAGTAGTTACCGTAGTTCAACACGTGCACTAGTGGCACGTATTGACCATAATGTTGAGGCGTTCGATTGTAGATATTGTAATTCTCAAGATCATTACAAAATCCAACCAGATGAGTTTTCTTCTTGTAAGTTAACTCAGAGCCATCGGTGTAGTAAGTTCGATCTACCATCTTCTGCACATTCTTTGATACTTCAAAATAAGCTGTCAATGGAAATAAGCTGTCAACTATTTTGAAATGAACAATATAAATTAGTTAATAGTTAACTATGTTTGAGAAACTCACATAGCGGTAGAACTGGAGGCGTATCAACAAGGACCCAAATGTCCATATTGTCTTGCTCGATTTCAGGATCACCAAGATCCATGGTGAAAAGCATACCCTCATCAAAACCATACAATTTGCAAAATGCTTCCCAATTTTTGCAACCAAAATGGGTTACGCTCTCAGCATTATACAACTTTACTTCAAAATCCACATCATGATGGGTCCTTAGGTGAATTTTCTTCGTTTCAAAATTTTCATGGTCTTCAAAATCCATCCTCTCCGAGACATAGCGTCTTGCATGGCATGGGATAAACTATACTCGAATTGTAAAAGATGAAAATTACACGTTGAAATAGTTGAAGTCATGCTTAATTATGAAAAAAACACTTGTCGTCGTTGCGTACCGTTTCAACATCGAAGGTCTCCTCGAGCTTAATGCTGAAGCGCCGACCATCGTCCAGGTGAGGCCTGTCGCACTGACCTCGATCGTCGTGGCACCAGTCGCACTCCCCCGGGAGACTTCCGTCGTCCGATGATGACATTTCCTATACGTTCATAATTCAAAGACTAAATTAGATCATTATTATTCAACTAATCATATGCATATGCCTTGCATAGTGCTCTCCAATTTGAGCATTCAATAAGAAAAATCAAATCGCAAAATAAAGTAGTATTCAAATTAGGATGCATTCAATTATAAGAAAAACAACATCATCTCCATGTGTCCGTACATCGAATATTATCACTAATACACGTCGAATACTATCATACATATCGCTAGTACAGCTAGAACCGTAGCGCCCGACGGGTATCGGCGCGGGCGGTGGACACCCAAAGGGAAGGAACCATCACAGGATCATAGCTCCAGTGAGATCCGAAGAACCTGCCAGGTATTCTCGAACCTGCCCTCCAACGCAACCATGTAGCGACGGACGTGCTGGTCCTCCTCGCTGACACGGTGACGTACCGCCTCCGCGGTGTCCGGAAGCCTCGGCACTGTCACTGGCCCACGCGACCGCCACCAAACAAGGATCGGGTCAACGACGGGCTGGCTCCTCACCAAGCTACGCCCTCCAGAAGGTAGCGCCTCCCAGTACCACCCCGGCGGAGCCCAGTCCCGGACATGGCCCATCTGGTCAAGCAGGTGTCGTCCTCTGACGACTCGACGACGAGGATGCGGGATAGGCATCGTCCACGTCGATGCGGGAATAATTGCTTTAACTAAAAAAATAAACTAGTTCTATTAATTTTCTTGCTACAAATAAACTACTTCTATAGTAAAATAAACCAGTTTTATTAAATCAACTAGTTCAACTACTAAGCACTTACTATAAATAGAATAATGTAGTACTTACTAAAAATAAACAAGTTTACCTAGTTCTAACTAATTCCATTAAACACTTTCTAAGTAGTACTAATTACTGAAAGTTATCGGGGAGGGGGGGTATATCGACAACGACATACCCGATAACAAAAATAAGAAGAGGAAGAAGAAGAAAAAAAGAGGAGAAGAAGAAAGGAATAGAAGAGGAAGAAGAAGAAAAAAAGAAGAGAAGAAGAAGGAATAATAGAGGCTTCCGGACACCGCGGAGGTGGTACGTCACCGTGTTTTCCTTTTTTAGAAGAAACCACTTCTCCTCTATTTTAGAAGAAAAAGAAACCACTTCTCCTCTATTCCTTCTTCTTCTCCTCTTTTTTTTTCTTCTTTTTCATCTTCTTATTTATTTCTCCTGTTATTCCTCTCCTCTTCTTCTTCTTATTCTTCTTCTTCTTCTCCTTCTTCCTCTTCTTATTTTCCTTTTTTCTCTCCTTCTTTTTCTTCTAAATATGAACATATACGTAAATTGACAAAGATAATTCTATGAACAAAAAAAATCATAAAAATTATATGAACAAAATTACAACAGAAAAAATCATAAAAAATCTATGAACAAAATTACAACAGAAAAAAAATCATAAAAATCTATGAACAAAATAAAAATTCTATGAACAAAATTACAAAAAAAAAATTAATAAAAATTCTATGAAAAAATTGACATATTCTTTGCATATACATGAACACACAAACTTTTGCATATGCAACAATAATATCACCAAAAAATGTATGAACAGTAAAAAATTCTAACTTTTGCATCTAAACTATACATCTAAATTAACTACAACAATTCAATTAACTATACATCTAAACTACACATCTAAATTAACTACAACAACTCAATTAACTCTACATCCTAAATTACGCATCTAAATTAACTACACATCTAAATTAGGAAATTACGCAACGGGCCGGGGCAGCGATCGACGAGGAGGCCGGCAGGACATGGGGGCGACGGTGAGGGGCGCGGCGACGGCGACGGTGAGAGACGCGGAGATGGCGACGGTGAGGGGGCGCGGCGCGACGGGCGATGAGGAGGCAGGGGGCGGCGACAGTGACGGTGAGGGGCACGGCGTCGGCGGCGAGGAGGCAGGGGGGCATGGGGCGGCGACGGCGTCTGCGGCCGCGCGGGACGGCGTCGGAGGCAGGGGCGACGACGAGGCGCAGCCTGGCGGCGTCGTCGGGCGGGGAAGAACGAACTGAATGAAAAATTTCACAAGTGCTACTTATATAGACGAAGCATTGGTCCCGGTTCGTGGCACCAACCGGTACCAATGCACCCTTTAGTCCCGGTTGGTGCCACGAACCGGGACCAAAGGCCACTTTTCGGCAGCTCAAAGGGCGGGAAGTGGCGGCCTTTGGTCCCGGTTGGTGGCACCAACCGGGACTAAAGGGGGCATTGGTACCGGTTGGTGCCAAGAACCGGGACCAATTCCCCCCTTTAGTCCCGGTTGGTGCCACCAACCGGGACCAATGGCCTTGCGCTGGCGCGGTGGTGGGAGTTTAGTCCCACCTCGCTAGTTGAGAGTGGCCGGCACCTATTTATAAGCTCCGCTGCCTCTTCCCTCTCGAACTCCTTTGAAATGCAGGCTTATGGGCCTAATTGGACACTGTAATGCCTGTGGGCCTACTGGGCCTGCTGCGGGCCTGAATCCTGGCCCATGGTTGGGTTTCTAGTCGTATTCAGGCCGTGCTGGCCCAGTAGGTGGCATTTTTTCTTTTTTCTATTTATTTTTTCGTTTCTACTTAGAACTAAATACTTGTAGTTTTTTAGTGATTTCTTTTTTCTTTTAGGTCACAAAAATTATAAACTTTCTGTTAGTGCCATTAGCTTTAAAATTTGAATAGTTTAAATTTGAATTTTTTTAAAAAATTTGTGAATCTCAAGTTTATGAATCACTAGTTTACTAAATTTGTGTGAAAACACTTTGTGTATTATATTTACTATGTACAATCTTTCTGCACAGAGATAACAAAAATTATAAACTTTCTGCTAGTGCCATTAGTTTTCAAATTAGAATAGTTAAAATTTGAATTCTTTGAAATTTGTGTGAATCTCAAGTTTGTGATTAAAATTTACTAGTGCCATTAGTTTTCAAATTAGAATAGTTAAAATTTGAATTCTTTGAAATTTGTGTGAATCTCAAGTTTGTGATTAACTTTACTAGTGCCATTAGTTTTCAAATTAGAATAGTTAAAATTTGAATTCTTTGAAATTTGTGTGAATCACTAGTTTATGATTAACTTTACTAGTGCCATTAGTTTTCAAATTAGAATAGTTAAAATTTGAATTCTTTGAAATTTGTGTGAATCTCAAGTTTGTGATTAACTTTACTAGTGCCATTAGTTTTCAAATTTGAATAGTTAAAATTTGAATTCTTTGAAATTTGTGTGAATCACTAGTTTATGATTAACTTTACTAGTGCCATTAGTTTTCAAATTAGAATAGTTAAAATTTGAATTCTTTGAAATTTGTGTGAATCTCAAGTTTGTGATTAAAATTACTAAAAAAATGAACATAGATGCGCCTATAGAGAAAATTCAACCTAAATTCATAATCAATTTCCATGAATTTCAGAGAAATTCATTATGAATTTAGGTCAAATTTCCTGTATAGGGGCATCTATTTTCATTTTGAGAGGAGCTCAACAATGCAGAGAGGGACGGGCTTATAAACCAGTGTGGGCGCCCTTCGGTTGGAGAGGTGGGACTAAACTGTGAAGCGCAACGAGGACCGACCATTTAGTCCCGGTTCGTGGCATGAACCGGGACTAAAGGGGGGCCTTTGGTCCCGGTTCAGGCCACCAACCGGGGCCAATGGTGGTGGGCCAGGAGCCAGGCCCATTGGTCCCGGTTCGTCCCGCCAACCGGGACCAAAAGGTCCAGACGAACCGGGACCAATAGCCCACGTGGCCCGGCCGGCCCCCTGGGCTCACAAACCGGGTCCAATGCCCCCATTGGTCCCGGTTCTGGGCTGAACCGAGACTAATGGGCTGACCCGGCCTGGACCATTTCCCCCTTTTCTACTAGTGTACACCGGGGGGGGGGGAGTTTGAGACATGAACCCCTTTAGTCCCGGTTTGAGACACGAACTGGGACTAAAGGCCTTTAGTCCCAGTTCGTGTCTCAAACCGGGACTAAAGAGGTTCATGTCTCAAACCGGGACTAAATGTCTAATCTTTAGTACCGGTTTGAGACACGAACCGGGACTAAAGGGCATCACACCCTAGTCCCGGTTTGAGACACAAACCGGGACTAAAGGGCATCACACCCTAGTCCCGGTTTGAGACACAAACCGGGACTAAAGGGCATCACACCCTTTAGGTCCGGTTCGTGTCTCAAACCGGGACTAAAGGGCCCATTTGAACCGGGACTAATGCCTTTAGCCGCTCGAACCGGGACTAATGCTCACATTAGTCCCGGTTCGTAATGCAACCGGGACAAATGTGTATATTGCGCTGTGACCAAAGCCCTATTTTCTACTAGTGTACGCTGTGCTTTGGATCGGTTGGGGGCACTGATCAGGCAATTGAAAATCCTCTGTTCCGAGGCCCAGGGTGCTCTTCTTCTCTGGTGTTTAAGGCTCTTGGAGCACAGAAGAGGGGAGTTGCTTAGGATAGCCTGGAGTCAAGGAGTACATGGCAGCGGGATCTGATGATGGGATGCCTAATCTTGAGCTTTGATCCTTTGGGCTGTCCTATCTCTAACCCGGTTCCTTTGCCCTCTCTATAAAACTTCCTTGCCGCAATATTGTTGTAATAGGGGTAGACACAGGAACCCTATTATGTATCATCTGTGGCAGCTATTCTTGGTTGTCGCTGAGTGCTGTTAACAGCCTGAAAGTGTTGTGTGTGGTTTTGCCTTGGCTTTAATAAAAGTTAGGGCGGGGGGAAACCCCTTTGGTTTAAAAAAAAAGGCGGTCGCCCGGCGACGAAAATACAGGAGGCGGTCACGCCCAACGCCCTTTTTTTGAATCTTCAACCATATGTTCAGGGTTCAGGGTTCGTCAAGAGGGTGACACCAGACCTGCACACCATATACGCGAAGCGAATCAGCAACAAAAACCTGAATCATCCATCATGCCACATCACATGTAAATTATATATGTAACTTGTTTAAACGCGTGGATCACCACCGGAAGTAACTAACTACCTTTGAAATGGTCGATTATACACAACCGTCGAGGCAGACATCTGTTACCGTCCTTGTTTGGATGGAAGTGCAAGTGAGGAACAGCCAATCTTTGAATGCCAACTTCTGGATCCACTGTTAGCTGCAAATTGATTGTTCTGCAGAATCCAACAAGTGAACGGAAGGTCAGGAATTCAGCAAGGTGAGAGGAATCACGAATGAAAATGTAGCCATGTTTCTTCGGTCAACACACGAACCATCATCATACGGGATGCAATCTCCGGATTCTTCAGACGATGCAGGTTGAGTACGAACGAATACTCACCTGTGACAAAGTATAGCTCTCGTACAACGTACTCTCTCTGTAAACAAATATAAGAGCGTTTAGATCATTGAAGTAGTGATCTAAACACTTATATTTCTTTACAGAGGGAGTACTAGGTACTAGCGTTGTGGGGTGGGGTGTAGCAGTTACGAGTTACAGGTCACTTCCTGGCAGAAAGATAACATCAAGTAATTCAGGAGTTATCATCAGAACTAGGTACGTTCATCTGTTTCACAAGCAGTGAAAGCTTGAAATTTACTTGGTCCAGGGTATAATTCAAGGAATAGGATGCTATTGCAGCTTCAGAATTTTTCCCTAAAAGCTTCTCGGTAATTTACATTCAACTGTTCATAAGAAGAAGGGTTATGATAAATGGCAGAAGGGTTATTAGATGAAAATAAAGCAGTAGCGTAACTACCTGAATTTCCCGGTGCCAACTTGTGAAATGAGTACAAATCCGTATATGAAATAAGAACAACTCCAATGAGGCGATCCATTTTGTCCATTTGGGTCACCCGGATACAAAACTTGGCACAACAGGGCGACCCAAACAGACGTGGGTGTCCGCCTGCTGTCCATCCCCGATCCAAACTTGGCCCAAATCTGGGAACAAATGGGTACGAAGCGGACAGAAGCGGACGCCCTGCTCGACCGCTGTCGTCCGCTCGTGTCCGCCCCTGCTCCCACCTAGCAGTGAGCGCGCACGAGCTGGCGCTAGCCTCCACAACCACCGCGAGGAGGAGCGAGGCCACATGCGCAAGCTGCCGCCGCGCTCGCCGGGAGATCTCCGCCGCCGCGCTTACCGCCCACCGCCACTTCCTGCTACTCCTCCTGGCGCTCGCCGAGGAACTGCAGCGCCACCCGGCTGTGCTCGCCGCGATGGGGATCTGAGGGGGGCACGGCGTCGCGAGGAGGAGGCCTGGCGCCGGCAGGAGGTGGCCCGGCTCAACCGCGAGCAGAAGCAGCTCGCGCAGGAAGGGCACGGCGGCGCGGGCTGGGCCACAGCTCGAGGCACACCCTGCTGGGCCGCCACGAAGGAGCTCGCCTGGCCGTGGCTGGACTGGGTCTGCGACTGCTACTGGGAGGAGCAGTCCCTGCTGCCGCTCCTGGCCAGCAGCGCCTCCGCCGAGGACTCCTCCTCATCCTCCTCCACGGTGTTGAGGTCGGGGGCTATGTGGAGCGGCCGGAGCGGGAGAGGAGTCGGGGGCTATGTGGCTAGAGGCGGCGCGGCGAGCAGGGGGGCGGGCGCGGCGAGCGGGGGACTACGAGCTGCGGCACGGGCCGCGGCCGCGGTGGCGCGGGAGGAAAGCAGCGTCTCCACGCGAGCGACCTTGCGTGTCCGCTTTTTAGTCTTGTGTTGGGTTCAGCCCCTGTCCGTCTCATGTCCGCTAGGCGGACGAGCGACCCAAACGGACAAAATATGAACAAAATATGTGTCCATTTGAGTCACTGCGTTGGAGTTGCTCTAAAGCTTCTGAACCAACAGTTGCTAGCTCTCGAGAGTGAGAGAAGAACAAAAAGGGAAAATATTGTCGTTGTCGGTGCCAGCCAGCCATCTTATGTAGCCCCTATTAGTATTAATGTAATGTCCATTAACTCTGTTAGCGTTGAAAAAATCAATGAATGTCTTGTTAAGTTTATCCGAATGTGCTATCTTTGAATCTCTGAATCGCTTTGTTTACCACCGCCACGATCTATCTTTCCTGGTTCACTGAATCGTGGGACCTTCTGTCATGTAGACAATGCCAGGTCAAAAGGATGAGGCTCTGGCCATATGCACACACACGCACACAGCTCAGATGGCTCGTACGATGCGTATTCAACGGTGGTTCTCGAGTTTGACTCCCACGGGCGGTAGATTATGCCACAATTTTTATCCCAATAAACCTGACACTAACAGGTGGGCCATGGGGTGTCCCACAAGTCGGTATCTGGTCAGGTAATGGTCAAATAGTTTGACCCAACGGCAAGGCTCCCTTTTGAGCATTTTTTAGTGTGGGCCAAATAGATGAGGAGAAAAGTGAGAGATATTTGCTCCGTGGGGCAAAACTGAGCAATACATAGCAACCTGGGGCATGACAATAGAAATCCCTTGATATTAAGCAGAACATTTTTAAGAAAATGATATTAAACCTAATACCAAAGAAATGCACAATGCAATAATCAGACAAATGCATGTTTTCTAATACAACAATATTTTAATGAACTACAATATTCGAAAGGTCGGCTTACAAGAAGAAATATTTTAAGAAACTACAATATTCGAAAAGCCGGCCTACGTTCTAAAGAGTAGACGTAATTTATAACTGGCACACATATATACAGTGAGCCGTAGCTTAAAAAACTGCATCCCAACCCTCAACCTTTCTTCCCAGCCATCCCGAACCACCAACTGCCGCCGCTGCTTGCCCCCTGCATTCCAGCCTCCGCACGTCACGTTGCCCCGGTCACCACTGGCTTCTCAGTCCTCCGTGCGCCGCGCCACCCCGGCACCGCTGGCCGCTCCAGCCTCCGCTCGCCGTGCCAGCCCGGCCACAGCTGAACACACTAGTCTCCCAGCTGCTTGCTGCCGTGCGCTTCTGCCCACTGTCACGCCGCGTCGCCAGGTCTGCTCTAGCCTGAAGATATCCCTGGAACTGCCAATGCATCCTCCTGCTGAGCTAGACAAGGCCCTCTCTCTCTCTCTCTCTCTCTCCCTCTCCGGCTTGGCTGGGTTCCTGGACAAAGTTGCTTGTTAATGGATGATGTTTTCTTCCTCTTCCTGAACTGCAGAAGGCCCTGTGCTGGCTTATGTTCTAGTATCCCTTGAAGATCTACCTGACTATCATCTACTCCCTCGGTCCCATAATATAAGAAAGAAATTTGACACTAGTACAAGACATTGAGATGGTTACTTTTCTCCGGTTAGTTTTTTCGTTATGTGTTCTGTCATCTACATGTGAAATGGTGACTGTCAGATATATATGACCTGGCTGTGCATGTGTGTGTATGTGTTAGCAGTGGCGGAGGCAGGATTAGAGCAAGCCCCAGGCCCAAAAAAAAAATTTCACCGCAAGGGAAAAACTTAACGGCCATAAGCGTTTCAGCTACCACCAAAGATACCCCACACAAAATAATATGGCCCAGTTGCACGAAAAAAATAAATTTAAACTCAATGCTTAACGATACAACAAAATCAATAAAACATGACAAAAACTACAAAGAACACATGTGATAAAAAAGAGTATCAAATCAGTGGTTCGCTTCATCAATGCCTCACATAACTTCATCAACAGTGGCGGAGACAAAGGGGGCGAGCAGGGGCCTGGCCGCCCCTAACAATCGAGCGATGCTAGGTAATTAGCGATGCGAACGCACGTATTCCCCAGATTTGTACGTACTTGGCCCCCCTATTTCAACGTTAATTTAGAAAAAAGGAAAAGGCCTATGTGAAGCCCACAAGCGGCCAGGTTGCACGATCGACTCTACTCTCCAGGCCTGATGTTGCGTTCTCATGTGATTAGCCTGTACCTGGATTAGCACGCGGAAATTAGCCGCCGCCGTTCTGTGCCCTCGCCTGCCCGGCCGCCTCTGCTCGCTCTCCCTGCCCTGCTGCTGCCAATCCAATTCACACGGCGACGACGCGACGCAATCATTTGTCAAATCTTCTGGATCCAACCAACGGGAATTAGTCAAGAACCCACGGTTTAAGTGGTTTAACACATCAGTACATCATACCATGCATCTACTAATCCCCATCGTCATCTTGTATCCTTGTTGAACTTATACATCAGATTTTGTTGTTTACTTGTTTTGATTGAGTGATTGTGATGCTACGATTCTATGAAGAATTTCTATCTTGTATGTGCCCCAAAATTTATTGTAATTGTGATGCAAATACTCCCTCCGTAGAGAAATATAAGAGCAATTAGATCACTACTTTAGTGATCTATAACCGTTCTTATATTTTTTTTACAGAGGGAGTATCTTGTATGAGTTCTTATTTATGATGCAAAATTTTCCTATGTCCAACTTATCCAATATAACTAATTGTGAGATTGCAATTCAACAGCTATGAAGAGAAAAGCGCCGCCAAACACCATTAAGATTAATTCATTTTAAGCAAGTTGCTACAAGTTCTCAACGTACCTAGTGAAATTGTTAATGAGGCTGATGTGCAAGTTACAAATCCTGGTGCAATTGACACACATGATCAGGATATGTTGGACATGGTAAATGTTGCAAAACAAGCAAAAACATGACAAATTGGGAGCTGCCACCGGACAAGCAAGATGAAACTCGACTTTTTTTATATATTTGAGGGACCATATCAGCTGGGAAGTGCTCCCAAACACACTAAATATCAATCTATCGTTTAAGCGCCAAACGAGATATTTACTTCGGTATTGCACAATCTTATACGTTGAAAAACATTAGCAGGTAAGTTCTCTTCCAGTAAAATTATTAATATTTTTTCATCTTGATAGCAATTGTAGAGGTAATTTAAACTCATACAATTGTATCCATGTTTTGTAGTGTGTAGCGCATATTACATATGATGGTAGTTATTTTTCGGTCTAGAAAAAAATTATGAAATTGACTTCATCGGTAAAATCCCTCTGTGTGATCTATACGATTGAGCTTGATTCCCTCCATCTGAAAGGATATTTTAGAAACCCCTCTTGCCGACATCGGTGAGAAAAAACTCTTCTTCCTTTTCTACAATATATGAAATGAAATTGCACCTACATCAGTTTAAGTTCAACAACACCCTACATATATGACTATATAGATACACTGATACACACACATACATTATTTCAATTAAATTTCAGTTCACATTAACATTGTAGAACATGGTACATGACTACAAGTAGAAAGCATGAGGGAAAACCGGGAAATCATCAAAAGAAAAATAACTGCCAAGATGCTGCAATCAAGTAGCCAGCAGAGGATGGCGCTCGACACGGATGAACGACGCACAGGAGGGCGGTGGGCGGGAGCCCGGGAGAAGGAGAGTGGGAGGGGCGGAGGCGGCCGGTGGACGACGCCGGGGCGGCGGATGGCGGCGCGAGCGCTGGAGTCTGAACTCTAGAGATCGATCGTGCGTGATGTGAGTTAGGTCGGGGGCGGCCGTGAGTGTGGAACGTTTCCTGGTGCCTACAGAGCTACATACGTTACGTCTCCGGGTTAGAGCAAGTACAATAGGTCTAGTCAGCTGGCTATAAGGAATACCACGTCAGCAAAAATCACTGTTGGAGGAGTGAGAAGGAACGAAAAAGGAGGCAGCGGGCGCTCCAGCTATCGCCCACTACAGTGCGAGAACCAACAAAAGCAACCCGCATGCAGCAGTGTGAACTAGCCTCCCTTACGTTTCCCCCAATCAAGTGGGCATCCTTACCTCCCTTTACATGCAAACATTAAATAGTATTAGCTCGCTTACAGTCAATCTATTGTATTAGTGGGCTTTTATGAAGACTTTATGTGATGTGGCATGGACATATATATAGCCAGCAGCAGGCTTTATTATTGGACGCTGCTAACTGCCACACGTGTGGCAGGAAGGGAGACGCACCACACGTCTCTAATGCAAACAGATTGCCACGTCATCGCATGCATGCATGTAGGAATCTTTTTGATTTTCAGTTTTTAAAATGTTTTATCTCTTAAACGAAAAATCCGATTGAAGATCCGTTTTCACCATTAAATCCCTCGCGATGAGATCTTCGAAACTAGATCCCATGTTGATATGTTTTGATAAATTTTTTTTGATTAAAAGTTGCCATGTCTATTGCATATGAATTGCCATGATGTTTACACTGAAGTTGCCATGATATGTTTCAGCTATTTTCTTCTACATTTAAAAGTAAATTTTGACATTTATAAAACGGGGAATTAAGAAACTAGACTTGCCATGAACCATAAACTAAAATTGCCATGATACATGCACATAAAATTGCCATGGTTCATACAAAAAATAATTTTCATGGTCAAAGTACTGGAGTTGCCATCATCAAAATACTAAAATTGCCATGATCTACAAACTAAAATTGCCACATGGCAACTTTAGTTTAAGCCCTATGGCAACTGCAGTGTAAACATCATGGCAACTTCTGGGCAAAAAAAAAATCGTCGAAACATATCAACATGGGGTCTAGTTTTGAAGATCTCGTCGAGACGGATTTAATGGTGAAAACGGATTTTTAGTTCGCTTTTTTATTTAGGAGATACAACATTTTTAAGCCGAAAACCAAAAAAAAATCTGCTGATGTCATTTATTCATACGTGGCAAAATGAGTGGTGTTGGAGGCGTGTGGGCGATGTGCAAACGCCCACACTTGTGGGCGTTAACATTTTCATTATTATTAACCATGCTCTTAGATCGATCGTGCCCTGGTGGGGCGAAATCACTAATTAAGGAGTACTCGTTGCAAAGAACACTCCACCTTTCTAGGTCACGGCAAGTGGCACACATGCAGCGCACCACTTGTCGCAACCTGGGAGTTTTTCCTTTTTTCCGTAGATCCGTTTATTCAAAACGTTTTATATCTTAAACCGGGCGTCCAAATCTCAAACCGTTTTCACCATTGGATTCCTCGCGTCGAGATTTTTAAAACTAGATCCCATGTTGATAGATTTTGACGAACTTTTTTTTCATGAAAAAAACCGGACGAAAAAACCAAACCGGGAACACTGTTTTTTTCCTTTTCTGAAAGAGGCATGCCCATGCCTTTCGCCAAATCACAACCGTGCCTCTCGTGGAAGCAAAACCGTGACTCTCGTAGAAGGAAAAAAACAGAAAACGCGTTTTTCCCTTTCCGAAAGAGGCATGCCCGTGACTCTCGCGAAAGCACAACCGTGCCGCTGGCGAAGCAAAATCGTGACTCTCGCGAATGAAAAAAAAACAGAAAATGCGTATTTTTTTTCCTTTTCCGAGAGGCACGGCCGTGACTCTCGCGAAAGCACAATCGTGCCTCTCGCGGAAGCAAAATCGTGACTCTCGCGAAAGAAAAAAAAACAGAAAACGCGTTTCGTTTTTCCCTTTCCGAGAGGCACGGCCGTGACTCTCGCAAAAGCACAATCGTGCCTCTCGTGGAAGTAAAACCGTGACTCTCGCGAAAGAAAAAAAACAGAAAATGCGTTTCGTTTTTTCCTTTCCGAGAGGCACGGCCGTGACCCTCGCGAAAGCACAATCGCCTCTCGTGGAAGTAAAACAATGACTCGCGAAAGAAAAAAAAACAGAAAACGCGTTTTTTGTTTCCGAAAGGCATGACCGTGACTCTCGCTAAAGCACAACCGTGCCTCTCGCGGAAGAAAAACCGTGAATTTTCGCGAAAAAAAAGAAAACGCGTTTTTTCGCGTAATTTTTTTTCGAAAATTTTGTTTGGTCCAAATGTTAAGGAAGACCGGGGGAAAACCAAAACGTCGAAAAAACCCGAAAAAAATCGTTTAAAATGCCGAAAACGCGTGCAGAAAAATAAAAAAAATTAAAATCTGAAGGGAGCGTACAAAGCGCGACACATGGCGAATGGTTGAGAGCGCGCCAAGTGGCGCTGACCGTTGCGAGGCTCCCGAAGGAGCGCTCGTTAACTAGTTGTTCTCGGAAGTCAGGTACACTCTAACACACAGGGGCGGAGCTGGGCCCCGGGCACCTAGGGCCCAGGCTCGGGGCGTGGAAATTTGAACAACCTATTATACATATATGTTTTTTCTGCAGGCCCGGGGCGTGGAAAAGAAGAAGGCCCAAAACCTGACGGGCTGTCTCACTTGAAAGGCTGAAACGGACACACGAGGCAACACCTCCACTCCCCACGAGGAGAGTTGGAGTGATCTTTGCAACGAGTACTGCTCAACTAGTGATTTCGCTGACTTCCAATTTATAAACGAAATCACATCAGTGTCGGTTCTGTTGCTGGCTGTTGGTAATTGGTATGGACCGCAACATGGTGTAATATGCATTTCTCTCTTTTTTTCGAGAAAAACTTCCAATCTATTCATCTTCAATCATGATAGTACAACGAATACTAGAAATAATAAAAATTACATCCAGATCCGTAAACCACCTAGTGACGACTACAAGCACTGAAGCGAGCCGAAGGCGAGCCGCTGTCATCGCCCCTCCATCCTCTACTTATTGCAATATCTAATGCATCATCAGTACAAAGCTTGATTTGGCAATAGGTGGAATCGGCAATCATTTGCATGCTTTAATTTTGTCAAAAATTAATGCATAGTTCAGTTGTAACTGCTCATAGATATGGCAGCAACATGCTGAGTTATACACTAAACATAGTCATATCAAGCTATAACTACCATAGTCATATTATTAGAGTTCCTAGCATGTATCACCGTATGGCAGAATAACACAGCAACCATAACATAGACCACCGTACGATACTTGAGTTGCTAAGGCCTTGTACAATGCAAGGTGCTTAGGGAAGTTGCTTATAGAAATAAACCAGGCTTTTCATAAACACAGGTGCTTATTTGTACAGGGTAGACGCATAACTAGGCGTCTCTCCTGTAGAAATAGGCACCGGTGCTTCAGAAAAACCCTGTTTATTTTTCTAAGCACCACCCTAAGCATCTAGCATTGTACAAGGTTTAAACATGCATCACCAAAATAGTATTAACAACTAGGAACACTAAATCAGAGTAGCAGCAAACTCTTAACATAAACGGCAGATCAACCACCGCTCAGCATAGGTTCAGACACACCATAGGACATCAGTTTTAGACTCGAACAACAAAGAAACATAGATAACATAAAAGGGCACGGCGGTCCTGGGGCAACAGCAGCACTCTAGCAGCACATCACTTCTCTCCCTTCTTCAATGCATGTTGTAGGGCTCATTGACTTTGACAATCTCGAGGAAGTGTGCGTAGGCAGCATGTTTAGCCAGAGTACTGGCTTTATGCTTCTTACCATGTCCATTACCAGTGCTGAAGGCATGCTGGATCATACCATCTATGCCGCCATCGATCCCCTTGCAACAGAAATGGCACCCAATCTTGCCAAAGAAACGGTACTTGATCTTCCCAGCAATCAGATGCCTCAGGGTGTACCGGCTCTTGCTGTGCCTGCTGTCCATGCTGTAGTCCATGTCGTCTTCATCCTCCTGTGAATTAGTGAATTAGTACACATAGAACAACTCAGCTAATCTATTATGGTACATTGACTTTAATTACAATGTTTTGAAAGTACACATGTGTAACATGGCAACTATCTATTTGCTAGAAATAAGGCGTATGTGCACATACATAATTGAGCCAAAGAAATTGGCATGCATAAATATGGACGGTGGAATAGTTGCATTTATAGATTAGTGCACAAGTAGTACATAATTAACACATGAAAGACTTCATGAAGTGGCTTGGTTTAATGATATTTGATACTTGTTACAGGTGTAATTCTTATTGGAATCAAAAAATGGCTTCATCATACTCCTCCATGTTTCACACAAGGGGGGTTTGTTCTATCTACTGGAATGAAGAAACCATTATTCTTTCTGACAGAGGCAATACTGCTTCTCCAACATTGTTAGACCCTGATAAGTTTCAGAAGGAAATTGGTAAAGGAGCTATGGGGTGTCTCACTGCTCATATTGATGAGAGATGTGGTTGTGATCATCTAGATAACATACTGTGGAAAATTGGCTGGATGAAATGTTTTGATTTTTTGGTATCCAGTGGATATGTACTGTCAGCCCATAATTATTAAGGGAGCGATCACTTCCTTTGCAAAATGGAAATCTGTATAGAATTTGCAAATGGATCATCTATGAACATGTGTGCAAACTAATCATCTATGAACATGTGTGCAAATTAATTCATCTACATAAACTAAAATGAATCAGGAACTGCAGCATTTTGTCACTGTCCTGGGGAAGCCAATGGTGTCGCACATGAGATCGCTAGAAATAGCTATGAGCATCCTGCCATATATCCATTATTTAACCCACTTTTTTCATTAATGTATCCCTGCCATGAACATTTTCTTGTATTTGGGTTCATTACCCCACTTCTTTCATTAATGTATCCCTTGTGAAACTTATGCCTATCTAGTTAACAAGACAAACCCCAATGCCATGAAAAAAACAAAGTATCTGCTGGAATCAGAATGTGAATCAGATTTAAAAATCCAGATCCAACATGAAGATCTATGCTAGATCCCTACAATCCTACATACGTACAACTAGCACGCCCAAATAAATTTGATGCTCATCTAGTTAACAAGAAAAACCTCAATGCCATGAAAAAAACCAGAATATCTGCTGGAATCAGATTTAAAAATCCAGATCCAACATGATGATCTATGGTAGATCCCTACAATCCTACATACGTACAACTAGCACGCCCAAGTGAAATTGATGCTCATCTAGTTAACAAGAAAAACCCCAATGTTATGAAAAAAACAGAGCAAAAAACAGAGTAATACCTCAGATAGCTCATCGATGGCATCCTCCTCGAAGTCGCTGCCCTTCCTGCAATCTAGGTCGAAGTCCTTTATGGCGTTCTCCTCGTAGAGCTCATCGATGTCGTCATGCACCTAGCGCTTAAGCCTTCTCATCTCCTCCTCCTCCTCCAGATCTTCCCCGACCTTGTGCTCGCCGACGGGTGCCTCGACGGCTGCGATGGCAGCGGGAGCAGGCACATCGGTCGCTGCACCACCAGCTTTCGCCGCTACGGCGGACTCAGCCGCTCCACCCACGGCTGCAGCGACGGCAGCAGACTGCTCTGCTCCGATGGTTGACTTCGGCTCGTCCGCTGCATCTTCACGCCCGCGTTTCATCGTCGGTCGAAGACAGGAGGAGGGAGGCGTAGGAAGGGAGGAGGGTGATGAGGAAGGAGGAGAGGGTGGTGAGGTGGTGAGGAAGGAAGAGAGGGTGGGGCGGTTCGGGAGAGGACGAGGGTTTTCTACCCAATTTGGGGAAGAAATGCACTGCTCCTGCCTCTTGGAGTTACCGAGGCGCCGCAGGTGCCGATTTGACTTGACACACCCACCCGGCCATCCCCATTCCACGTGGGGACGTGGCGGTCGTGCAGGCGGAGGCGGTTTGCCATCAATTGCTATCGGTCTCACAAGTGGGTCCCCTTGTCATCCACACAACCACTTAAAATAAAGCAGTTTTTTCTGTATGGATTTTCTAAGGTTTTTGCAATGATAAAATGCTTAAAACACTTCTGACATGTTGTGATGTTTTCGGTAATTAATGGTCTACTCGCTTGGATTATTCCACTGCGTGATGTTTTCTACGTGTCAGGTTGTAGTATGAAATGCTAACTGTTCTATATGGTAGTGGCTGGTCTCTAATTGGACCGAAATGTTTAACTAGTATCAATGGTAGAGGCGTTTCGTTGTGCGCCACATCCAACAGTTCACATAACTAATTATCCAAAGATTAAGGTATCAAACCCTTGGTCATACATAGCAACATTTCGTTCCTAAAAATTAAGGTACTTCCACATTCAAACTAACTAATACTACAAATTCGAAGGAACTACTTAATACATTAACAGCACATAGGGAACTAGCCCTGGTCCAATGGCTTGAGAAAGGACGAACAAAAGCTGAAAGAAGAAGGATCAGCCAGTAGCAGCACCATCAGCCTCCCAGCCTCACAACTTCAGCCAGCCTGGTGAACTCCAGGTTTTTACCTGCAAAACACACATGGGATGATGGAGGCAAGAAAATAAATATGCTAGGGGTCTTGTCATGGCATCTAATCGCACGGAATGCTAGTACAAATGATGGAGAACAAAAAATCCAACCTGAGCAAATTCATAGGAGTTATAGATCCATGGATACCATCAAGAAAAAATGCTCAGTTTTAATTCAGACACAAGACTTGGTGAAAACATGCATATTCATATCAGCAACATTGATATGGCATCTTTGCAAGCTTGGGTTAGTGACTTGTCTTGTGTTTCATGGCATGACAATAATTTTAACAACAAATAGACATGAAATTGACCCAAACTCATGTACAAAGTTAGGCCATATGATGCATGGATTAATTCACAAATAAATGACAAAATGCCAACTTTGTATAGAATTTGCAGTACTGAAATATTTCAGTGTGTACCGGTGTGTACTGAAACTGCAGTAGTGAAATAATTCAGTGTGCATCAGTGTGTACTGAAATTGTAGTAACAAAATATTTCAGTGCCTACCGGTGTGTACCGAAATATTTCAGTGTCTACCATTAGAACATTACAAATTTTGCCTAGGGCAGTACCGAAATATTTCAGTGCCTACCGGTGTGTACCGAAATATTTCAGTGTCCACCACTACAACATTACAAATTTTTCCTAGGGCAGTTCCCAAATATTTCAGTGCCTACCGGTGTGTACCAAAATATTTCAGTGTCTAGCACTAGAACATTACTAATTTTTCCTAGGGTTCATATGATGTCTAGGGTTCACATACATCATAATCCATCCTCCAAATCCATATACTCAAATATTCATGCAATTCATTGAGATTAAAATGGCATCTAGCATTCCCTTTCTGAGCTATTACGATCAGTATCACCACGATGTAAGCACGAGCAATAGGAAGATGAGGAGTGGGGAAGCTTACTATAAACATAGCTACCGCCGCCGTTCAGACGAGGAGAGCGGCGAGGGAAGCGTGGAGAACGGCGGGGAAGCGAGGTCGCGACCACTGTCCTCCTCATCTTGCGCTTCGGAGTCTCCGGTGACTCGGTTGGAGGCTGCACAATCTGCAACGGCACCTCGTTCACGATGGATTCCTGATCCAGTGGATGCTCTACCCTGGATCTGAACACCCACCACCTCCGCCTGGTCCACTCGCTGGACGAATTGGCCTGCTCCATCGCCCAGAGGAGGATCTCGATCTTGTGAATCGGTTGTGCGGGCGGGGGGCAAAGCTTTGCCCTCTCCTTCTTCGTCAAATTCTTGAGAGTGGCCATTGCCGTCCAGCTCATCTGCCTTGTGTTGTCAAACCAAGAACGGATCTCCCTCAACCTAGGCCAACTTGACCTGGTCGCCGCCGGCGATCTGCACGAAGTCGGCGTTATCACCGCCGGCCATCAGCTCGATATGCCGTGGAAGAGGGGGTGGGGTGGGTGGGGGGGGGGGTTGCCTGAGTGGAGCGAAGTTGCAGCGGCAAGAAGGAGGAGATGACTGCGGTGGACTTGGAGGAGAGGGAGGAGATGGCCGCCGATGAGTAATTGTGGAATGTGTAGCACCATGGCGGCGGTTATGCATTCGACAAGAGGGGCGGCGCGTGCAAATTTTCCTAGGACTAAACTGCCCCTAGATTAAAACGCGTCCCCACCTGGTCACGAGTACCGGCCCCACTTGTTTTAGTACTTTCGCGTACTTTCATCGGAGTACTACCCAGTACTTCGTATTTGTCTGCCGTTAGATCGACATCAACGCACGGTTCTAAAAAAGCCCAACCACTCAAACTTGTATATAAAAATATGAACATTCAAAATAAGGCCAACTCCACCGCACGACCCCAAAATGACGTCCGCTTTGCCCGGATTCGGTCCGTTTGAGTAGGGCAATGGGGTCGTGTCCGGGCAGTTTCTGGGATGCAGTGGCTGTGTGCCCAACGCGCCGACACATCCCGGCCGCATCCTGTCCGAGTACATTTTTCTTTGCAAGCCCTTAACTTTTTTTCATCGTTTAAGCACTTGATGAACACCCATCCGGGATGTTCCGGCTTTGTAGACACGCGGCGCACGACCTTCTTTGGGCAGTGGTCGCACTTAATGAGTGGCAACGGTGCGCCGACGAGCTTTTGAGCTAGCACCGAGCCCGGCCGACCGCCATTTGTGTATCTGCTGGCGGACCACTGACGATGTAGATCCGAGCGGCTAGAGGAGGAGCCACTACCTGCATGTGGCCTTGCGGCCTTGCCAAGGCCTTCCGGCCCGGTGCCCGGCCAGTCCATGGCGCGGCGCGGCCTCCCACAGCCGGGCGAGCTCAAGACCGACCGGATCCGCCCCAAATCCGGCCACCGGGTGCGCAAATCAGGTGGCCGTGGTTGGGTAGCTCGGGGGCGCCGAGGGGAAGGGGCTGGGCGAGCGCGCGTCCGAGCTGCACAGCTGCAATGGGAGCGGCGACGGCGGCGGCGAGGGGAAGAGTGGGAAAGAGTGGAGAAGAGTGGAGGGGGTGCGGCAGGAGGGAGGGAGGGGGCGGATAGAAAAAGGCGTCCCTGTGCCACCAACGGGCGGGCCAGGGAAGGACACGCGCACATGGCTCGCCCGTCCGCGTGCTATCCGTTTCATCCCAAAAGCGGCGCAAACTTGGGCCGGGGATGGGTTGAAAGCGGACAGAAAACAGACAAAAGTCCGTTTGCGCCCGCGCGCTGGGCCGTCTGGTTCTTCTGTTTTACGCCAAACGGACGCACCCGGACATGATGGGGTCACACGCTGGAGTTGGCCTAATAGTGTTATATAATATAAAAATTATTAGTGTTGAATTTTTTTGAAAAAATTGATAGTGTTGATATATTTTCAGAAAAATTAATTTCATTATGCATCTCTGCGTTATCCCTTTCTTCGGCTCTCCTTCAGGCTTGCGTACATCGGTGACACCATGGTCGGCTGCAGCATCCCTGTCGTCAGCTTGGTGCTGCCCCGTCGAATCGACTCACGCCGAAATCTATTTTCAAGCGAATTGCAAATGGCAACTGAGATTTTATTGAAGTGTGCTGCAGCTTAACAGTACTTAAATATCTGAAAAACAATCAACGCTTCACGTTCTTCTGAGTCAACAAGCTATGCAGCCACAGGTAGCTGTCAGCAGTTACAACACTCAACTTTTTCACAGGTTCTTGCTTGATACTAGCAGTTACAACACTTCTGAATTGCAATAATATACTCTAGCATTTAAATACATTTACAGTAGGGAAGAATCAACGGAGTGATCAATGAACAAGAAACACTTGTGTGTGGCCTAGCTAGCATTGTCCATTTGGAACGCACATTCTGATACGAAAACAAAGCAATAGAATACAGGAAGAATGGACAATTTATTCAAACTGTGCTGCTTAACACTAATTACTACATATCTAAAGAGCAAACGATGCTACAGGTTCCTCAGGGTTAACAAGTTACAGTTAGGATGTTAAAGCTAGCTGTCCACTCTGAAGCAGCAGTTCGTTACAACACTTGAACCTTTTCTTTCACAGCTTCTTTGCTTTGTAGCTGGAAGAACTGAACCGCAATCATTAAATCCCATACTTGTAAGTTGACACTAGGGAAGAACTGTTGTACTGATCAACACTACAGAAAAGCACGCATGATTTTCCAAGTCCGAAATCGTCGTCGTTGTCGTCATCGTCATCATCTACGGTGTGCCAAATTCTGTCCATGCTGCTTGCTCCCGTCGACCGATCCGGCAAGACGAGCAGTGGGGGCAGGAAGGAAGGAGGGAGTGTAAAGAGGCATTTCTTAGAGAGCGAAGAGATCAAACATGATTTGTGTTGGTGATCAAAGGTGTGTTTTGTATGCATTCACGACACGATGCACGCTTGAGAGCCTAACTAATTCCTACTGATGCAAAGCCAGATCAGGACGTGGCGGCAGTGCCAAGGTCTGGCCAGAGTGTAGAAGAGATGGTAGCGAGGCAAAGCCATAGGAGTGGAGAAGGCGGTGGCGGAGGCTGGAAAGAGATCGCGGTGGGGAGGGAGGATCAGGCGGCCCTTTGGGGGAGAAAACAGAGGAGCCAAGTGTCTGGCTTCATCTAAAGGAAGGGAAACCTGCACGCAACATGCATAAATCAATCAGTACCAGAAAACCATCATGTCACACTCACAAGATGCAATGTAACTTCTCTAAAAACGTACTGAATCACTACCTTTTGATGTACAGTAATTAATTACAGTGCCATTGAAACGATGGATGCAGAACTGCGCACCTCTCGGTCGGGGCTCTCTGCAGCTGCAGGTAATTAACTTCTGAATGCCGACATGTAAATTCACTCTTGGCTGCACACTGATTGTTCTGCAGAAGCCGAGTAATGAACTTAAGACTCGGAAACTCACGAATATGAGTGCTCAGTTTATTAGTATTTTTTTTCTCAAGAATTTATTAGTATTATTTTGAGCCGGTCTACAATCGAACCTGCTCCGATGGTACTGAAACTCTGACAGATGGAAGTGAAACATGACCATCAAGTGATCTCCAAAGTCTGCACACGATGTAGTATATGTAGTACTGTACTATATAATCAACCTGCTCCATTGTTGCACCAAACATGTTGCATTGAGATATATTCAGAAGAAGTAAAAAAGGCTAAGCAAACATTCTTGTTTTAAAACCATTTTGAACTTAGCAAGGAAGGTGCAGTGCCTACACCATATACAACACTCTTGTCGTCTAAAACAGACCAGACAAATGAGTTTACCAGAGGATAAATTCACTAGTAGAAAATGAAGTTTTAGCGCCGGTTCGTAAGGGCCTTTAGTGCCGGTTCCATAACCGGCACTAAAGGGTGGGCACAAAAGCCCCCCCCCCCCCCCATTTAGTACCGGTTTGGCACGAACCGGCGCTAAAGTGCCACCACGTGGCGTGAGCTCGCGCCCTGGTATGGGGGACCTTTAGTACCGGTTGATGTTACCAACCGGTACTAAAAGTTTTTTTTTGAATTTTTTTTGAAAATTGTGGAATTTTTTTTTGATTTTTTTAATTTTTAATTTTTCTGAATTATTTGATGATTTAGTCTCTAATCACCTCTCTTAACTGCTCAAGTGTGGAACGAGTCTGCACTTGTTGTTTTCCTGACAATAGTAAGATGTCAATCCTAATAACCCTCAGGAGTTTAGCTTGAGCATGAAGTCACACATTTCACCATTTGAGTTTAAAACTATTATTCTAAAAAATAGTAATTATTTAGTAACGCTAATATTTCTTGAATAAGTTTGACCAGATTTGACCAAAATTCAAAAAATTGAAATAATTATTCTTGAATAATTATGTAGTAACATTAATACTTCTTGAATAAGTAGTTTGACCAGATTTAACCAAAAAAATTTAAAAAAACTGAAATTTGACCATATCTTTTTTTCCTTTTGGAATTTGAGGATTCTAAAAAATTCCAAACAGGCCGTAGGCGGTCTCCATCGGATGCGGATTTTCGTGCTGAATTTTTTGATATATTATACGTTTTTTTCCGACATCGTATGCAAAAGTTATAGCCGTTTTACATTTTCCCTACACTTTTTGCAAAACATGTCCAAATTGTAGTTTTCAAATTTTCCTAACTAGTAGATGTAGTAATATAACTACCTCTCGAAGGATTTTATTTTTTGAAGTTTTTATCATTTTCTTTTGATTTTTCCAGAACTGAAATGGCGACACACGGGGGGGGGGGGGGGGGTAGAGTTTGAAAATTGCCCTATAGGGCCGGTTTGTGTTACAAACCGGTACTATAGGTCAGACCCCTTTAGTACCGGTTCATGGCACAAACCGGTACTAAAGATTAGACCTTTAGTACCGGTTTGTGCCACGAACCGGTACTAAAGGTGATCGTGGGGCCCCGGCCTGACGCCAGCCTGCCACCACCCCTTTAGTACCGGTTCGTGCCACGATCCGGTACTAAAGGTTCAACACGAACCGGCATTAATGCAAATCCGTTCAAACCGGCACTAATGGTACCATTAGTACCGGGCCAAAATCAAACCGGCACTAATGTGCTTCACGTTTGACCCTTTTTCTACTAGTGATTGCTCTTCCATCCAAATTGTTCACATCTGAAACAGCTGCTGAATCAATAGACAGCCAGCCAATGGGTGCTCCAGAGAATTGGGCTAATTAATGCACATGGCTACTTTGATCTCACACCTGAAACATTCATTATAATCCAAATTAGACCGAAACATTTCAATTTTGTTAATATAGTTATAGGAAAATTATTGCATGGTGTCTCACTGTCAAAACCTTGAAAGGAATATGCACGGTTGATGCTTCTTACTAGCTAGTGCTACTACCTACTTGAAATGTATGCAACAACTGAGGAGGACGGCAGCCTGGCAGAGAGTCGAGTTGGGTGCGGATAGCTATTTTAAGTTTTTTACTTTGGTGTGGGATTGGAAACTCCTTTCCTGTGTTTCATACCTTACTAGTCCGAAACCTATTCTCTTTACCATACTATGCAAAATCCAAGAATGGAATATTAATTGAAGTGTGCAGCAGTTTAATAGTAACAACATATCTAAAAAAAGAAAAAAAAAAGCAATGCTCCAGGTTCGTAAGAGTTAGCAAGCTAGGTAGAAAGACCTGTCCAGTCTGAACTCTCCAGTAGCAGCATTACAGCGGCTGGGATTGCTTGCGGGAACTGAAGTGCAATCATAAAACTCCAGCCTGTCAAGTAAGTTCACAGTATGAAGAATTGGTGCACTGATCAACGGTGCAGAAACATCCATGATGCGTCTTGATGGACGAGTGCAGGGCAGTGGTGCTGTTTGGCGCCGTGACGGCATCATCGGCTGACCGGCCTGACAAGGATGATGCGGATCTCTTTCCAGAAGATGGGCCAGCGGTATGATGGTGGTGGTGACTTCTTTAGCTTGGGTATGCGGTGTACGCTTTCACTCTGCTGATGTTTGCTTCTGGTACATCGTGCGGGCGGATTGATGGTGACCCCACTTATAGATGGTGGGGTGTCAGGGCATTACCCATTGTCGAGTTTGAAGGTGTGAGTAATGAATTTGGGTGTTTGATGTATATTATTATCAGACATTTTTTGATAATCAATAATATGGTTGTATGCATGGCTTGAAGCATAGGTCAGGGCTTGCTTCCCTTTTTGAAAAAGGAAAAAAGAATAAACTTACACGGCCATGTGCCATTTGGTTCTAACAAATTAACGTAACGACAAATGAGCTTTTCTATATCCTCCTTGTACATCAACCTAATGACAAAACTTGAATTTTAACAGCGTTGACATTAAGCAAAACATTATAGAAAAAGATGTTAAACAGAATAACACGCAGTGCAATATCTAGAGAAATACATAATTTTAAATAAAATAATATTTTAATGAACTACAATATTTGAAAGGCCGGCCTTCAAAGAAGATGCTTATGTTTTAAAGAGTAGGTGTGGTTTACAATTGTCACACATATTATATGAAGTGAGCCATAAGTTTAAAAAATGCATCCAACCCTTGCCATCCCAAACCACCAACCGCTGTGGCCTCCGCGCGCCATGTCTCCCGGTCTCCCGGGTCATGGCTGGCCGCTCTGTCCCTATCATTGCTGACCTCTCTGGCCTCCGCTCGCTGTGCCGCCCCGGCCACAGCTGGACACGCTGGGCTCCGCGGGCCGCGCTGCTCCGGCCACCCCAGCTGGTGCTCACCGCTACGGCATGTCCCCGGGTCAGAAGAGCTCCATGGCGCTGCCAACGCACCTCCTGGATCCCGCTCGGAGAAACTGAAGCTCCCGGCTAAAAAAGGCTGCCTCTCTCTCCCCCTCTCTCACGGCTGCTTCTTCTTTAGACAGCCGCGGCTACTGCCAGTGACGCGAAGCCGGACACAAGTCCAGTTTGCTGACAGCGAATCCAAAATGAAAACAAACTCCTTTTTCATTTTGGCCGGCTCTTGTGGTTTGGTCGCATGTCTTCCTACTTTTGCGGTCTCCTGCTCTTGTTGCTGAATCTTGTAATGCTTACAGTATAGAGTGCCTGGGCCTTGGAATGATATGTATTATTTTGTTTTGTTTTTCTCATCCATGCAAACTAGGAAATTGTGCACAACTAAACGAATGGGCATTTTATTTTAAGTTTGCTTCGGCTTAATTGAAATTTCATGCACGTCTTTTCTTTTTTGCAAATAACTGAAATTACATGTCTGAAGAGCAAGCAATTTCAGTCCGAAGCAGCATTACAATTTACAGCACACTTGAACGTTGTCTCGGGTTCTTGCTTGCTGGCCTGCAATTCAACTGCTGCTATAGCCCAATTCCATCTCCATCGATTTGTCGTGATGATTGGTGGGCGGATCACCAACAAGTAGAGATCCAACAGGAGATGACACTAACGCTCAGAGATGCTGACCGAAGTTCACCAGGTGAGTGTGGAATTGGCGTTCGACTTGTTGCAACTAGAAAACTAATTTTGGAATTTTGTAGAACTGCGAAGCACTCCATCGAGATATCTCCCGTCATTCCTGTTGTCTGGATGGAACTGCCAACTTCTGAATTCACTGTTGGCTGTGAATTGTTCTGCAGAATCCGAGTAAATGATCCAAGGTCAAAAGAGCGAACAAGGTACCGTGGAACTCAAAGATATAAATGCTCAATTCCTTACTATGAGTTTGTCAGCATGTGTGAACCTGCTAAATTGGAACTGAAACTCTGACGGGTGCCAGTGAAAAAATCACAATATACATGTAGTCTCCACAATCTGGACAACATGTTTTTCTTCTTCTTTTTGAATGGTAGTCAGCACAAGATATAGTTGGCGGTCCACGGTACAGATACTGCAAAAATGTTAGTGTTGTTTTAGGTTTTAGCATTGAGATATATTCAGAAAATGTCCTTTCCACCAAATCATTGATGGTCCAAGTCAAAGTGACATAAAAATTATTAGGATTCTTAGGTTTAGATTTTTATTTTCTACAAATATAAACCGAATTTAATTAAAGTTAGGGTTTAAACTGGAAGTGTGTTATGGCCTTATGGGTGATTCCAAAATAAACGGAATAATTTTGGTGGCTTCGTAGTAATATTGGAAAGTTAGATATATGTTTTCAAGAGAATTCACCATGTGAAAATGCCTCAATTTAGTAGATGTAATATCTATGCATTTTATTAAATTTACATGATAATTAGGGTTTGATGATTTAAACCGGTTCAACCCATGCGATATTGTCGGATGGGCCCGTATACATGTAGATAAAGTCCATGCCAAAATCTTAGGGTCGAGGGGCATTTTGAGTTCATTGAAAAATGTATTAGGATTTTAGCCCTTTAAATGATGAGGGTTGGAATTATCATAATTTTCAAATTAAAATTTATTAAATATGATGCTTATGAGATGATCATGAATTCATGATGCACAACCAATTCCTAATAAAAAGTGCTAATCGTAGGCTGTTACATTTAGATGGCATTCTTATTTGAATCTTATACAGGTGGGCCTCCAAAAAGATGCTTTCTTTCGATAAACAAAAGAAGCAAACTTGAATGAGACAATGATCGCAAATATCATTATTTTTTGAATTATATATTCCAATGAGTCAATGATCCGATGATCATCCAATGGCATGGAAAGTACATCTGGAAAAGATAGAATTTATTGTTTGTTTTGCTTCTTGAAGCATTTGAGATTAGAGATAAATATTAGAATGAGCCACTTCGATAGAGAAACGTGAAGTTCTAAACTTGATGTAGTGGCCAATATCAGGAAGCAAGGGGAATGTGGCCATTTTTTTAGTAAGAACGGCCATCGATGCTTGACCTCAAATGATAGCTGACTCCAATAAGATGGATGCTTTCTTACTATAATAAACACAATAATATAAGTACACACCTAATTAAGTGAGCCAACGACCGAATCCGAATATGACAGTGGTTTGGTTAACAAGGAAGAATAAATTTAACATAAAGAGTTGATCACGTTTGATTTTTGAAATTATATAACTGATCCAGCAGTGACTTATCCAGCCAACGGGAATGCATGCACATGTGGTGTGCTAAAGATACGGTTTAGTTTTGGATGCTTGTTGAACAGATTGGAGTTGAGCCAACGACTTGACTTTCACATGCACATTCACGGCTCGATCAATAGCGAACCAACAACAACTCTGAACTTGATGTTGCATCCAGTGTAAGAAAACAAGTTATACGTACAAAGTATAATCAGACATGCACATGCAATTCTTATTCATCTCAAGATGGATACAAATTTCACAAGAGATTTAGCAATCCCGGTTTCACACAGGATTCCATTACTATTACGAAATCATCAGAGGCTGGCCGCTGCGGCGTCGACGACGAAGTCCAGCACCATGACCTCGTCGAGCATGGGCCTGAGGGCGGCCTTGGCCTCCTCCACCTTGCCGTCCATCTCCACGGCGTCCAGCTCCTCCACGCTGTCGAACACGGCCACCATCACGAACTGGAACCCCTTGGCCCGCGCCGGCGAGAAGTTCTCCCCGAAGCTGACCCTGGCCACATCCCCGGCGTCCTTGCTAGCCTTGGCTACCTTCTCCAGGACCTGCCCGACGTCCGGCCCCTCCTTGACCTTGGCGAGGGTGAGCCGCACGGCGGCGCATGGGCCGACGGGTGACGGGGACTCCGCCGCGTTGACCCAGTCGACGGCGGTGGTGTCGAGCGCGTTGGGCACGATGTGCGCCTGCACGGCGGCCACGTGGTCCGGGTGCGCGGCGTAGGCGGCGAGGTCGGCCTTGGTGGCGTAGCGGGAGTGGAGGAGGTGGGTGGGCCCCAGCGCGTCCGCGGCCGGGGAGCGGAGGCGGAGCACGGGGCCCGCGTGGAGGTAGGACACCCCCGGGACGAGCGCGGGCAGAGCCTGCAGCGCGGAGACCATCGCGGCGGCGGCCCCCGAGGAGACGGCGTCCGGGCGGAGCTTGATGAGCACCATGTGCTCCACCGGCGCGGCGACGGCAGCAGAGGAGGACGACATGGCGACGGCGGAGCGGGGAAGAAGGTTAAAGTCGGGATGGTGCTAGCGCTGCTGGGAGGAGCGACTTCGGACTTGTGGATTCTTCTTCTCCTGGCACGGTGGCGGCTGCGCTGCATTGACTCTGCTTTGGTGGACGATGTGTTGTTATAACAATCTAGACTCCGGCGGCATGATCCCTGTAAACTCCGGCGGCGATAGTCAGCGCCAATTCTGGCTCGAAGCGGACCACGATGATCCTATTGCCATTCCTCTAAACATCCCTGTATATATAGAGTAATACGCCTGGCCTGGTTGATTGTTCTCAAAAAAGAAAAGAAAAAAAATGTAGCTGAGTCTGGAAAAATGTACGTAACAGGCATGGCATAATCCAAACAAATTCGAACTAGCAAAAACCTGAATCGTCCATCATGCCACACCCCCAATTTGAATTCTAACCTCCCACTGTCGGCTTTAACTTCCTTCCCATGTTGAATTGTCTTTGATGCCATATTTTTCAATCTTTGCCACTTGCTGGAAATTTTTTTGCGTGCGGGATTTGACAACACAAATGGACTAGCAGCTCTCACCACAGTTTCCTTGCCATTATATTCTTTCATGAAGAAGACAGTCTAATAATATACGCCGGATGCCACTCAACAAACATTTTATTATTTCCATGAAGGAGTGACACATGCTGCTGACATGGACAAGAAGCACCGTTTTTTGCAGCGACGAATTCTTTGTAGTTCCTTATTTCCCTGCACATCTCTCTGGCATAGAAAAATGTGCATCTTGTGTGTGTCCTCATGTCGCCAGGTCCAGAGGTAGGGAAGTAATAGAAACCCTGTCCCTGGCCTTCAAAGCGTACAAATTAAGCAACGACACAGATTAAAGATAATGGGAATGCATGCAGTAAGGTGAGTGAGAAGCGAACAAAACAGATAATATTTGGCGGTCTTACTTCTTTGTCCCAGTTGGTGCGCAGAGTAATGGACATGAACAACACCGTCTGCACGACAAGTGCGCATGTTATTCCCATCCACAGCCCCTAACATATTTTTAGATCAAAGTTTCATTATGTCAAGTGAGAAATATTATAAGTGAATACAAAGATGATAGTAAAATAGTACTAGTGGTCAGGCCATATATAAGGGTAATAAAATAGTACTACTGATTACCACTCCACCAAGATGGTACACAAACGCAAAACATAGAGCCGCCGGGATGCCCACGAGGTAGTACGCACTGAGGTTGACATAGGAACCAATCTTTTGAAAACCACAGCCCCTAACAATACCTGTAAAATGTGCTAATTAATAACCATATATTTCCAGCATGTACGAAAACTATAGGATCATCCTTATGATACCTGAAAGAACACACTGCATGTCGTCAAACAAGAATGCCACGGCAATAATTGGCATAATTCTTGAAATGTACTCCACCACTTCCTTGTCGTTGCTGTATGCGTACCCCCATAGATTGCGCACCAGAACGATAGCAAGAGAAACCGATATGCTTGACACAACACCCAGGACCATGATCACCTGGGTCGCTAAACGGGCTGCATCCGGTTGCCCAGCACCGAGCTCATTTGACACACGGGTGCTACGTACGTAGATAAAGTATTTTATACATATCAGCTTCTAGTTTGTATAATACTTAAAGGCGTATGTGTTTGAGCTGACCTTATAGCTGCACTAAGCCCATATGGTACCCTGAATACCAACGAGATAGTATTCAAACTGCACAAAATTCAACTGGATGTTACTATCAAAAAAGGGGAAATAGCAAACCAAGTAGTATGAAATGAAATAAGCCATGCTTGAATATGTCGCCTCACGGCCTCACCTGATTGACAGTACCGATGCCTCAAGTTTAGGATTTGGAAGAAATCCGGAAACAAGTACCAGGAGCTCAAACGACCACCACTCCCAGCTGCTCGTGTAAATATATATGTATGTCAGATGGAATTACTTAAATCAATCAACTGGAGATGGCAAATTTGCACTTGAGACATATAACATATAGACATCAAACTCACCAAACCATGAGTGCAGATGGGACGGCAAGCCTCAAGAAACCGAGGATGTCGCGAAATGCCTCCATCGACAACCCCGTCCATGTGCTCTTACAAGACGGGGAGAGCCTGATGTAGAGAGCCAAGATGGACACATTAGTGAGGTAGGAGATTGTATTGGCCAAGGCGGCACCCTTGTTGCCCAGACCAAGCTTGTAGACCAGCAGCCAGCACACCAAGATGTGGTTCAGTGCTGTGACGCCCGAGCTCAGCATCACCGGAAGGACCATGTTCTGCGTCTGCAGGAATCGGACATGGCACTGCAGCGGACCGTAGACAAACAACGATGGAATCAACCATCGGATGTAGCTCCCTGCTTCCATGGCAATCTCATGGTCCTGTCCAAACAACAGAAGGATCTGACCGGTGTATCCCCAGATTACGGCAACCACGGCGCTCACCGGAGTGAGCATAACGATTGCCCTCTGCTTGTAGATGCCAAGAAGATGGTGCTGCTTTGCTCCAAAGGCTTGCCCACACAGCGTGTCCAAGCTGCTCGACATGCCGGACTGAAATTCAACGCAACCATTCAAGTTGATGATGATGTCCAGGAGGTCCAACTAAATTGGTGCATCAATCAATGGAAAAGGGAAAAAGTTATCATACCAACAAGCTGAAGCCAGTTACACCGGCGAAGGAGGTTGCGATGGAGGCACTCGAGAGAGCGAGTTCGCCAAGGTGACCCACAAACATGACGGATATCATTTGGACCACATCCTGTAGGAGGCTTCCGACGATGAGAGGCCCGGCAAGGTACAACTGCTTCTTCACCTCAATAACTACCAGGCTCTCCTCTCCTGTCTTGTCAACAAGGGGCTCCTCCATGCTTGAAAGTTGAAACTAAGGTACCTAGGTGCTGATTTACCGGTGAAATGAAGGGATATTTAACATGTACTATGTTTGAGCATGATTGGGATGATTCAGAGAACAGCAGTCAAGTGGACTAAAAGAATCTCTATTTGAGACAAAAGGAGGCAGCCAAGTAAGTGGGCTAAAAGAATCTCTATGAGAGACAAAGGAGGCAGCCAAGTTCAAACGACTGATGGAATAACTTTACTATCCGACAAACTATAGTGAGCTGGACAATTAACAATACATGCTCGAGCAGAACAAGATTATCATTTAACAATGGATTATATAGTCCACTTGATGGCACGTAGATGCGCAATACTAATCAGCATGATGAAAGTTAGAAGCACATATGCCAAGTTAATGAAACCTTTTGCCCACTTGTTTTTTTTAGAAAAGGAGGATGACCCCCAGCCTCTGCATCTGGGAGATGCATACGGCCACTTTATTGATTATTCTCATGACTTTACAAAGTATTACAACAATGAGTCTGAATCCACCATCTTGGCAACACATGCCGCTACTTCTATCCAAAATAATGAAGGGGTGCTAGCTGGGCCACTACCCAAACCACTCACCTAAGCCTAACATCAAAAGCCGGAAACCGAAACACATTCGGAAGCCCCAGCCGAGCCACATACCGGGTCTGGGGCATAATCCGGTCAGACGCACTCGTGTGTCGTCACCGCCATCTTCCACAGGTCCGTCTTCAGATCATATTGAGGCTTCTACCTTGACTGGCCACTCTGCCATCGACATCACCATGACGCCAGACAGCAACCTCCTCCTGCGCGAGTCAATCTCCGCGCATCAGGCGGCGAGCCTCCACAGCGCCATGCCGCCGATCTTCGCCGCCATCAATGAGTGAGATGAAGTACCGCTCCACCACGGCATGTACAAGGTGAGGAAGGGCGAGGTCCCCATCGGAGACACGGCCGGAAGAGAAGCACCGCAGCCCCGAGACACTGCCCGGAGCTGCGACGCAGTAGTCAGGCGGGCCGCCACCAGGAAACAGACAAGCTCGCCATGCACACCCAGCATCCCCATGCCCAAGTCGGCGCCTTCAAGAAGGTGACGACGCTGTGGCACCGCCGCCGCTTAGCCACCGGGGCCAGGGTTTTCACCCGGGCGCCGCCGCCGATCTTTTGCCCACTTGTTGTCACTGTCACACCTTTTGAACACATCAATAATGATAGCTATCTACAAAATTCGTTCTATTTTTATTCCGGCGTGTCTGACCAACTCACGTGCTCTGGCCTACTTGATACATATGAAAAGGGCATTTTCAAAGATCCAAAGCCATTAGCGAATCAATTGATTAGGACCCGCATAAGTAAAAAAATCATAGTGGCGTCATGATTCCACTGGAGTTAGGTGGATATACAGAACAAAAGCTCCTATGGTGTTCTTCAAAACCAGACACCGCTTAGCAGATTGTACAAAGGAATAACTGACCCAAATTGTAAACATATATGATAAGTGTCACACGTGTGACACGAAGCAATTCAGCCTTGATGTTTCTTACAACTAAAATTGTTATCTAAAGAGAAAAAAACTAATCAAAGAAAAAACTGAAACTTATCATCCCAAAAGAAAGTTGTTATGCTTGACAACTAAAGTTGACATCCTCACATCACAAAAATTGCCATAAAGAACATTCGGAATTGCCATGTGACGAGGACATGTATTGGGGGTAGGGTAACAGGCCTGACCTAAAGACCCTACCCATGGACATCGTACACTTTGTACTGGGCCCCTGGGCCAGATCGCCGTCCAGATGTACCGCAACATGAAAGTCACTCGGACTGCAACAACCACGTGGAGCACGACACTCCACTCGACGAGATCATTCCACTCGACCGTGTAACTCACTCGGATATGCGAAGACCAATAGTCAGCATGACGGTTTTGTAGTGGGCAGGCATTATGGCATTGATGTTCCACCGTGTAACATAAGAGGTGAGGGGGCGGCGCACTCTATATAAGCCATCCCCCACCACTAGACTCGGGCCTTTTTCTTCCACCTCTCTCTCTTCTTCCGCTCTAGTCTTCGGACTTAGACCAGGCATGGGGATCCGTTCTCCTCGCTCTCACATACATTGTAATCCCTGGATACAGACTCAGATAAATAAAGCCTCTCCGGAGCACGAGACGTAGGGTTGTTATCTCCACCGTGAGAGGCCCGAACTCGCTAAAACCACGTGTCACCCATTTGCATCTCGATAGATCATGCTCCTTTATCCTACCCCTCTCTTATTGTCGGAATCGTTCCCACGACAGTTGGCGCCCACCGTGGGGCAGGTGTCCTAGCGACTTATTGGAGAAGTTGCAATTTTTTCGATCCCCATCATCATGTTTCCAGGCGGAGGTTTGGCTGAGGGCCGCGAGATCCGTCTAGGCGCGCTCGTGTTTGTCGCCGACGACTCCGCTTGGCTTCAGGAGGCACCACTCGACGTCGACGCGCTCCCGCCCGCAGGGCGACGCACTTTCACGCGTGCATCCGCGGCGTCCTCCTGCGGCAACCGTCGACCAGTACCAGTCGACTCCAATGGCTTTCCCCCTCCCTGCGACCAGCCGGAGCAAGCGCACCGGCCGGTCGAGGATTTAACGGTGGGTGAAGCATGCGGTGGCCCGCCAGTCGGCCACCCCTCAAGTCGCAACGATCGAGCCCGACAAGTCTCTCTACGGCCTGTTCGATCTGTCGACTGGCTCCGTAGAGACTGCATCCGAGTGCGGCAGCAACGACTCGGTAGCGGAAGTCCTGATGGTCAATGGACCACGCGGTCCTCCTGGCTTCAATCGTGAAGACGGAGGTGACGGGAACGGCGATCCATTGTGCTTTCACGAGGAGTACCGCCCCGAGCCTCTCTCCTCGCAGCAGAGAGAAGAACTTCGTCGCCGAAACATGGATGCCCTGCATACTCCTATAGTTGGAGAAACACCCGAGGCCCAGGCCTTGGAGCAGACTCGCTTGGCCAATCTGGCTGAGCGCACTTGGCTGGAGAACCTCCAGCCCGCACTCGACGATCACGCTCGTCAACGTGCTCCTGAGTCCAGTCGACGCCAACTTTTTCCACCTCCGGCTCAGGTATACCGAACACCGATCCAAAACCTAGCAGCAGTTGCCCGGATAGCAGAGTCGATTCAACCTTCCCAGTCAGAAGCTGGCCGAGGTCTGGCGCAGATCAGGGCATTGCTTCGGGCAGCAGGAGAGCAGAATACGGCCGTGTCTCAGTCGCGGGATAGGATCCATAGCAGATCTGTGGTCGCAGATATGGTCCAGTCGGCCCATAGCCCGAGATCGCCCCCGATGCGTGAGGGACGTGGAGAGCGGCGTGATCAGTACAGAAACCAGAAGCAGTATGATCGTCGAGCCGATCGCGATGGTCGCCCTCGAGTGCCCACGCCTCCTCCAAGGAGTGGGTCATACGTGCCGCGGCCACATGAAGACAGACGCCCTAACAGCGTCAGAAGAGATATTCCAGTCGACCCCAGGGAGCCAGGCTTTGATGCGAGATCTATTCTCATGCAGGGCTTGGTCGACAGAAACAGAGCTCACCGAGATGGCCATGACAGAGGCCCGCAAACCAGCAATAGGGTGCATGTCTCTGGCCCAGAGTGCTTCAGCAGAGCTATCAGAGTTGCAGTGATTCCCCCCAACTTCAGGTTGGCGACTGGAGTCAGTAAGTTCACCGGAGAGTCCATGCCTGACACCTGGCTCGAAAACTACCGAGTGGTTGTCCAGATTGGTGGCAGCAATGATGAGGTGGCCATGAAACACCTTCCTCTGATGTTGGAGGGCTCGGCTAGAGCGTGGCTGAATCAGTTGGCACCTGGCAGCATCTATACTTGGGAAGATCTCGCCCGAGTGTTTGTCAGAACGTTTGAGGGTACTTGCAAGCGGCCAGTAGGTTTGACAGAATTACAGTGTTGCGTCCAGAAACCGAATGAAACTTTGAGAGATTATATCCAGAGGTGGATCACCCTGCACCACGCGGTGGAAGATGTGTCTGATCATCAGGCAATTTGTGCTTTCAAGGAAGGCGTCAGGTACCGGGAGTTGAATCTGAAATTCGGTCGGACAGGAAACATGACTCTGACTCGGATGATGGAAATCGCCACCAAGTATGCCAATGGTGAAGAGGAAGAGCGACTGCGGAGCGGCAAGCAAAAAGAAGTTGCCCACGAAGCCGGAGGAGGAAACTCCAGTCGGAAACAAAAACGCAAGGCCTAACCAGCTGCTCCGGGTGAGACCTTGGCTGTGGTTCAAGGAAAGTTCAAGGGGAAGCCCAAAGGGCCGTGGAACCCCAAGAAAGTAAAAGATCAAGATGGAAATGACGTGTTGGATCTGCCGTGCCATATCCACACCAAAAAAGACGAAGAAGGTAATTTCATTTACCCAAAGCATACCACTCGACAATGTCGGCTCCTGATCCAGCAGTTCCGAGAGAAACAACCCAAGGAAAAGGAGAAGGAGGCAGACAAGGCTGAGAGTGAAGGAGAAGATGATGATGGTTATGAAGGAAATATGCCCTAGAGGCAATAATAAAGTTATTATTTATTTCCTTATATCATGATAAAAGTTTATTATTCATGCTAGAATTGTATTAACTGGAAACATAATACATGTGTGAATACATAGACAAACAGAGTGTCACTAGTATGCCTCTACTTGACTAGCTCGTTAATCAAAGATGGTTATGTTTCCTAACCATGGACAAAGAGTTTTCATTTGATTAACGGGATCACATCATTAGTTGAATGATCTGATTGACATGACCCATTCCATTAGCTTAGCACCCGATCATTTAGTATGTTGCTATTGCTTTCTTCATGACTTATACATGTTCCTATGACTATGAGATTATGTAACTCCCGTGTGCCGGAGGAACACTTTGTGTGCTACCAAACGTCACAACGTAACTGGGTGATTATAAAGGTGCTCTACAGGTGTCTCCAAAGGTATATGTTGGGTTGACGTATTTCGAGATTAGGATTTGTCACTCCGATTGTCGGAGAGGTATCTCTGGGCCCTCTCGGTAATGCACATCACTTAAGCCTTGCAAGCAATGCAACTAATGAGTTAGTTGCGAGATGATGTATTACCAAACGAGTAAAGAGACTTGCCGGTAACGAGATTGAACTAGGTATTGGATACCGATGATCGAATCTCGGGAAAGTAACATACCGATGACAAAGGGAGCAACGTATGTTGTTATGCGGTCTGACCGATAAAGATCTTCATAGAATATGTAGGAGCCAATATGGGCATCCAGGTCCCGCTATTGGTTATTGACCGGAGACATGTCTCGGTCATGTCTACATTGTTCTCGAACCCGTAGGGTCCGCACGCTTAAGGTTTCGATGATAGTTATATTATGAGTTTATACGTTTTGATGCACCGAAGGTTGTTCGGAGTCCCGTATGTGATCACGGACATGACGAGGAGTCTCGAAATGGTCGAGACATAAAGATTGATATATTGGAAGCCTATGTTTGGATATCGGAAGTGTTCCGGGTGAAATCGGGGATTTTACCAGAGTACCGGGAGGTTACCGGAACCCCCCGGGAGCTATATGGGCCTTAGTGGGCCTTAGTGGAAAAGAGAAGAGGCAGCCTGAGATGGGCCGCGCGCCCCTCCCCTCCCTTGGTCCGAATAGGACAAGGAGAGGGGGCCGGCCCCCTTTCTCTTTTCCCCCCTCCGTGAATCCTATTCCAACTAGGATTGGGGGGGGGGGGGAATCCTACTCCCAGAGGGAGTAGGACTCCTCCTGGCGCGCCTCTCCTAGGCCGGCCACACCCCCTCTTGAGCCTTTATATACGGAGGCAGGGGCACCCCAGAGGAACACAAGTTGATCCACGTGATCATATTCTTAGCCGTGTGCGGCGCCCCCTGCCACCATAGTCCTCGATAATATTGTAGCGGTGCTTAGGCGAAGCCCTGCGAAAGTAGTACATCAAGATCGTCACCACGCCGTCGTGCTGATGGAACTCTTCCCCGACACTTTGCTGGATCGGAGTCTGGGGATCGTCATCGAGCAGAACGTGTGCTAAAACTCGGAGGTGCCGTAGTTTCGGTGCTTGATCGGTCGGGCCATAGAGACGTACGACTGCATCAACCAAACGCTTCCGTTGTCGATCTACAAGGGTACGTAGATCACACTCTCCCCTCTCGTTGCTATGCATCACCATGATCTTGCGTGTGCGTAGGAATTTTTTTGAAATTACTACGTTCCCCAACAGGTTATCCTCACGTGAATTCCACTCTGATGATTTTTGCTGATGTTGAAAACAAGAGTCGATTGAAAGTCCTCAACAGAGAAGTGAACATGGTCGCTCCAGCGACACCCAGTTACTTGAAATGGTCGCAGACTGCCATTACGTTCGACCAGTCTGATCATCCAGCGCACATCGCCACCCCTGGGAGGCAAGCGCTGGTGGTCGACCCGGTGGTCGAAGGCACTCGGCTGACAAAGGTCCTGATGGACGGTGGCAGTGGCCTGAACATTCTGTATGCAGAAACGTTGAAAGGAATGGGCATTCCGATGTCTAGACACAGTGAAAGCCATATGAGTTTTCATGGGGTCATCCCAGGCAAGAAGGCTGCGTCCCTCGGTCAGATTGCACTCGACATGGTTTTCGGTGATGCCAAAAATTACCGCAAAGAAAAGTTGACGTTTGAAGTCATGGATTTTCAGAGTGCGTATCATGCAATTCTGGGCAGGCCAGCTTATGCATGATTCATGGCTCGACCTTGTTACGTGTACCTCAAACTGAAGATGCCTGGTCCCAGAGGAGTGATCACCATCTCTGGTAATTGGAAAAAGGCGGAAGAGTGCTTCCAGAAGGGCTCAAAGATCGCCGATGCCCAGATGGCCGTAGTAGAATTGCAAGAATACCAGAAAATGCAGACCCGAGTGACTTGCTGCGGGCCAAGAAGCCGGACACAGATTCAGCATTCCAGTCGTCTGGCGAGACGGAGTCTGTTCACATTCACCCGACGGACCCCAACGCAGCTCCGACCCACATTTCAACCACACTCGACTCCAAATAGGAAGAAGCGCTCATCCAGTTCCTCCATGAGAACTGGGACATCTTTGCATGGAAGCATTCTGACATGCCAGGTGTTCCCAGGGGACTGGCTGAGCATCGTTTGCGAGTTGACCCGAAAGTGAAACCAGTCAAAGAGCATCTCCGACGGTCCGCAGAAAAGAAAAGCAATCGGCAAAGAGGTGGCTCGGCTTTTGGCAGCTAAGTTTATCCAAGAGATTTACCACACCGAGTGGTTAGCCAATGTTGTCATGGTCCCAAAGAAAGATGACTCACTCCGCATGTGCATCGATTTCAAGCATATCAATCGGGCCTGCCCGAAAGATCACTTCCCTCTCCCTCGCACCGATCAGATAGTCGATTCGACTGCTGGGTGCGAGCGTTTGTCCTTTTTGGATGCCTACTCCGGGTACCACCAGATCCGTCTGTACGGACCTGACAAAATAAAGACAGCTTTTATCACCCCGTTCGGGTGCTTCTGTTATGTCACAATGCCATTCGGCTTGAAGAACGCCGGAGCCACATTTATGCGGATGATTCAGAAGTGCCTGCTCACTCAGATCAGTCGGAATGTGGAATCATACATGGATGACATTGTGGTCAAGTCACGTAAAGGTTCCGACCTGCTGACCGACCTTGCTGAAACCTTTGCCAACCTCTGAAGGTATGATATCAAGCTCAATCCATCAAAGTGCACGTTTGGAGTTCCAGGAGGCAAGTTACTCGGTTTTCTTGTTTCCGAACGAGGAATCGATGCTAACCCAGAGAAAGTAGGCGCTATACTCCGAATGAAACGCCCTGTGCGTGTGCATGATCTCCAGAAGCTTACACTACTAGGAAAAGGCCTACTAATGGCGCACCTAATTTGGCCATTAATGGCGCATTAGTGGTGCGCCATTAGTGCCACGCCATTAGTATATTTTACTAATGGCGCACCACTGGTGCGCCATTAGTATCTGGTATACTAATGGCGCACCTCGGATGCGCCATTAGCATATACAACAGTGCGCCATTAGTATGCCTCCCGGGAGCCATGTATACCCAGGTGCTTTGGCATACTAATGGCGCACAACAGCGAGATGCGCCATTAGTAACTTCAGCATACTAATGGCGCACTATTTAATGACGCGCCATTAGTATCCTTTGGCATACTAATGGCGCACTGTGATGTGATGCGCCATTAGTATGAATATTAGGTTTTTTTATTTTTTAATTTTCTTTTTTTGCAAAGGTTACAAAATGTATAATTGGACAAAATATAGACAGCACACATCAACAACAGATTCATCGAATACAATAGAAGATTAGTCTCTGAATACAATTCATCATTTTAGTCTCCGAATACAATTCATCATATTAGTCTCCGAATTGAAAAGACCGAACAAAGATAGAACATTATATTACAAGTCTCGAGACCGCGAGTTTGTCTTCACATTACAAGTCGATATCGATCATCTAAACTACCATCACATAGAAGAGAGCTGTGGTCATCACGATGAGTATCATCATGATGAAACTCGACTTCATCCGGTTCCTCCAACGCTCCCTCCCCTCTCCCGCTAGATAGCGGGCGTATCTAGATTCGGCCTCGACCCTAGTGGTGTACCCTTTGTAACTGTTACCGCTGAATCGGTGAACCTGTCTCCGACACTCCTCCCAGTCGTTGTAGACTCCGGGAACCTTACCCTTGTACACGACATACCACGGCATCGCTATGCAGTAGCCAAACGAAACGTTAGTACCAATTCACAGACAATACATAAGCAATATATAAGTATGCAATAGAACAATCGGAAGAGAAAAGCAAGACATTAATAGCATCGATTACATCTAAGTTGAACGACTCTCGAAACCAAAGAGACATACTACAAGTTCATTAAAGTTTAATTACAACATATGAGCCAATCGATGTTTCAGAACTAGACACAGCATCACTGTTTTCGACTCGACTCAAGGGACCGAAGCGTGGATGAAGCCGCCGTCTATCGTGGGAGTCATGAAACAACGGGCGTTGTCAGCCTGCATTTGTAGGATTGTGTCGATGTCACTGTTGGACGGTTGATTTCTGAGGTAGAACTGCCCCGAGGTACGAAGGACATCTTGATGGATGATTTCCGCAAACTCCGACTGGATGCGAAAGAATTCTTGTCTGATGTCCGCGTCCTGGATTGCCGACACGCTCGCGGCCCAATCTTTGAGTCTACTCGGTAGCAGAAGTTGATGATGGTCCCGTACGATCGCCCGCATGTGATGGATGGCGTAGTAGGCACCCTTCTGACCGCCAGTTGGCTGCTTGACGCATCAGAACGTCGTATTGTGGGAGAACACGTGCTTGCCGTACTTACTAATAGGCCTGGTGAAGGTGCCTCCAGATTTGACGTAGCCGGGGAGAACATCATCAAGAACCTTCTTGACATTTGTGTAGTCTACGTTCGACTGACGGTCTGGGTCGAAATATGTGGCCATGGAATATTTGGGGCTTAGGAGGATGAGTGTGCAGCGTGTGTCACTGCAGAAAACACGGAATGTTAAAAGAAAAACGATTGAAATCTAAGAATTCATATGTTACGGGGCGGTTGAGGGGAGGACTTACTCGGGAAAGTAAGGCACGAGGAAGTTATCCTTATCTTGGTTTGCCAGAATGACGCCTTCGAGGTAAGAACTCGCGACTTGCCGGTCCCCAGCGCTGCCCAAGATCTTGGCACGCATGTAGAAGGGGTTGACTATCACGATGTCCGGGGTCTTGTCGCGAATGATCCGCATCTCCATACTCAGCGAAAATAGCCGAACGAAGGTTTAGTGCAGCGGATGAAGGTTCAACATAGCGTGGATGTCATCAAACCGCAGGACGATCGTACCCCCGATGGAGTTATCCACAAAGCCCTTGCCCTCTGGCACCTTGGCCGCGAAAACCGGGTATGCCACATCCTTCTCTCTGAGACGCCGCTTCTCCAAAGAAAGAACACTGTCATGCAGACTCCGCATAGCACCGGTTGCAGCATCGAGCATATTTCTCGGTAGCATCGGCCTACCCGCCACATGCACGCTCCTCGAGATATGCTCAGGTGCAGGTGGCCCGTCCTGAGCACGGATCGTACTCGGTGCCGGCTGGCCCGCACCCTTGTTAGTCTTTCTTTTGCGTGCCTTCTTCTTCTCCTGTAATGGGACCGAGTTCTGCTCACAGACCGCCTTCTTGAGTGTGTTGGGGCTGATAATATTTCGCACCTCGCCTATCTGAGGCTCGGTGAAGTCGGCAGCTGGAGGCGTCTCCTGAGAGCTGAACGGCAGACGACGCTTGTTGCAACTTGGCTTCTCCGCGGTACCAGCTAGATCGCGCACGTCTTTTGTTGGGTTGCGTTCTTGAGAAGGAGGCCCCATGAAGTCGCCACCGTACCCATGATCGGCAAAGTACTGATCGACGTTGGCAAATGTATCGTCGTCGTCGTCGTTCTGATCCTGTGCCATATGCATGTTTGGATCCAGTGGCATAGGGATGTCCGGCACCGTTGCGGCGGTCTTGCCATGGGGCCGACTTGGCGCCGGCACGACTGGCGGTGTTGTCTTTGGGGTGGTGTCCCCCGCCCCCAAACGAATCTGGCTCTTCGGCCAAAGCAGAGGCCAGCTCAGGCAGGCGCTGAGGGTCATCACGTCATCATCGTCGGCCCCGACGGGTCGAATCGGAGGTAACAACTCGTCGCAGCCTGGCAGCACCCGAACCAGTTGAACCCTAAACAAGTTGGGTGGCATCTGGGTACCGTGGAACAAGGGGTTGCCCGGTTGGGTGGCATATGGGTAATATACTTCCCACTTGTACTCTTTCCAAAGGATGGTTAAAATAAGGGATTGAATCCTTGTAAAGGTACTAGGGTTGAAAATAATTAATAGCTTGCAATAACACATCTTAGTGGAACCAGGCAAGAGAAATAAAAGTTGGCTTGCATTGTGGAACCAATTAATCTTCTCAAGGCTCACAAATAAAAGTAGCTTCCTTGTCTCCTCTCACTATCTCTCTCACACACATGGCAAGCAAGGGTGTCTGAGTGTGAAAAAATACTAAACTAATCCAACCACTAAAGCAAATTAATTTTTATTTCGGTTGAGAATTGGGCACCTTCTAGGTCAAGAAAATTGGGCATGACCTTTGCTAATTTTCTTGACCTTGGAGTGCCCCATTTCTCAACCGAAACGGAAATTAATCAACGTTTCATGAGAAAGGGGTCATTTTAGAAGATCACAAGTAGCAGCAGCATCACTTGACAAAATCACAACTAGCAGCAGCAACTCGCAGATAGCACCAGCAGCATCACTTGACAAGTAGTACAGCAGCAGCAGCATCATCACAAGTAATACACTGTGATATAATTGAAACAGAGTTCATTTCAAAAAAGGTTCAGCACCAGATGAGTTTATCCACCTAGTTACCATGTGTTTCACTTACCTTATCACATAAATTTTCTCTAGTGCTCATAGATCAGAAAATACTCTTGTTAGATTTTGAAATCACATATCTTCAAACAAGAAAAGATTTTAACAGAAAATCTGTAAAAATATGAAAAACAAAAGCTATACATTCGGGCCTGCTACTACTATACTTTCAATTTCTGGAGTTGTGCCATATGCCACAACTTTTAAGAAATCAAAAAGACCTCGCCTAGTCTGAGAAGTTTGAAGTATTCAGAAGAAGACTACACATGCTCCCTACAAACAGACACACACAAAAATTCAGGCATTCCTGTCTGAAAAAAGAAGGATTGCAATGTATGCCACTGAAAATGTTTATCCACTCGCATTATGCCTCTTAAATTTCAGACAAAAATGGCAGGCAACTCTGTCTGCTGTCTATATGTAGTATGTGCTACAAACTCAAGATTACAAAATGGGGTGCTAGCTGCTACATTCAGATTACAAAACTGGGGTGCTCGCTGCTACATTCAGATTCACACACACAAAAAAGCTGGAAGTCCCTAGATGTACAGACTCAAGTTACAAAACTGGGGGTGCTCGCTGCTACAATCAGATTCACACAGAAAAACAAATCTACAGCCATGGACATGAACATAACCGGGTTGGATTGCTAGTTACTATTCATCAGCTGCATATATAGGCATGTATTCAGACATTCCACACTTAAAAACATTTCATTTTCTCTCTAAAAAATGTGTGATGCAAACGAATCTAATATATCACGAAAAAACAGCAAGCACCTCATGTATGCCACTCATATAAACGAATCTAATGTTGTAGTGATCAAAGTGGCATAATTTAACCATACAAGATAATGCTAAGGGATTTAACAGTGGCATAATTCAACCCAAATGGATTGGGCTTAATTGACTTGACAGATTACCACAGAGCTACCATTGATAATAAACTGCTGATTGGGCTCAGATATATAAGAGAAGTCCATAATCATCTCTCTAAAACTGAATTGTGTTTATCAAATGATGTCCAAACTGAAACAGAAAAGACATCCATTTCCGATGTTCAATCCATGTGTGTCCCAGTGAACCAAACTAGATGGATCGGATCAGAGCACCCCCAGACCAAACCAAACTAGCTAGGGGAACATTAGAGCGCTGGAAAGCAAGGAAAAGAGGAAGTAAGGGTCGTCTTCTTACCACCGCCGTAGAACTTTTGATGTTGTAGTAGCCGACTTGGTGCTACTCGTGGGTCGTGGTGAAGGGGCGCCGAGGGTGTCCGGGGCGCCGAGGGTGTCGGGGCGCCGGCGGCTCGGGCGGGGTGGGGGGTGGTGGACCGGCGCGGCGGGGCGGCAGGGGGTCAGGGGCGGCGAGGGTGTCGGGGGCGCCGAGGGTGTCAGGGCGGCGGCGGCTCGGGCGGGGTGGGGGGTGGTGGACCGGCGCGGCGGGGCGGCAGGGGGTGAGGGGCGTCGAGGGTGGTGGGGGTCGGGAGCGGCGGCGAGGGCGGTGGGGGTCGGCGGCGATGGGGGCGGTTCGGGCACGGGTGAGGGGAGAGAGACAGAGGGGAGAGAAAGAGGATGGCGTGGGCGCTGACCTTTTTTGTTACTAATGGCACAATACTAATGGCGCACCACCCCTCGGTGCGCCATAAGTACATCCATACTAATGGCGCACCCCACCGTGGTGCGCCATTGGTATTTTTTTATTTCTGCTCGAGCCAACAGGTTATCTACCACCTGAGCTGATCCACATCAAGTCCCCTCTACTAGCTCAACTGGTCAGCAGCCAGTTCTCACACCAGAAGGTCTTGGGTTCAATTCCCAGGCTCCACAAATTCTTTTTTATGCATTTAAAATATTGTTTGATACTTATTTGTGTTTAAATATGTTCAAACTTGTTTAAATCATATCAATAATATTTTTTTTATAAGACAGTAATAATTTTTTAAAAAATATCATCAAACAGTAATGCCGGTGGAGCAGGGGAGGGTGCGGGGGGTGCGGGGGGTCAGCGGCGGAGGTTGATTAGGGGAGGGGTGCGGGGAGTCGGTGGCGGCGGTTGAGTAGGGGAATCGAGGGTGCGGGGGGTCGGCGGCGGCGGCCGGTGGACCGGGGGGTGCTCGGCGGCTAGGGGGACCGGATCTGGCGAGGTGGGATAGCGATCGAGATGGAGGGGGATCGAGATCGAGTGTCCATGAAATTTAAAAATATTCATGATAGTTCAAAAAGTGCCCATGAAATACAATCGAGAAATGAAGGCTACGATTTAAATATAATCGATCATATCTAGCTATCTGTTCACAATCTTCTTGCCCTTCTTTTTCGCAAATGGAGTTCTTCTGTGGAACGGACGTCCTTTAGGTAGGGTGGTCTTGCTTCTTCTTGTGGTGTATGCTGCTACTTCATCATCGTCGTCATGTTCGATCCTCGGGTCGCCGTACTTGTCGAAGTCTTGCTCATTGGCTACTCCATCCATTCCGATGATCTTCCTTTTGCCTCTCCTGACGACAACACGACTGGGCTTTGACAGGTCGGTAATGAAGAAGCATTGGTCCACTTGGGAAGCCAGTACCCATGGCTCATTTTTCGCGGTGACGTTTGCGCCTGCGGTCTTGGATTTGGCTTCGGGTATAACCATGGTGGTGAAATACCGGTCTTCTTTTAGGACGCTCTTGGCCCATCTGACACGGAACATCGGGACCTTCTCTCCAGCGTAGCTCAGCTCCCAGATCTCCTCGATCCTTCCGTAGTATCTGTCCTTGTCGTTACCGGTGTAGGATTCCATCGTTACCCCGGAGTTCTGATAACCATCGCTCTTCATGTCCTTGGCCTCGGTGTAGAATGTGTAGCCGTTGATATCGTACGCCTCATAGGTCATCAGGTTGTGCTTGGCGCCCTGTGACAAGGCGAATATGAGTTGTTCTTCCGCGGAAGAATCCTCATGTAAAGGGTACGACAGAAGCTTCTGCTTGAACCAACGCGTGAAACATGAGTTGTGCTCTTTGAGTATATCTCCGTCCGTCCTCTGTTGGCCTCGGTCATTGTACGTCTTCTTAATAAAGGTTTTGTGCTGTACCACCCAAGGATCGACCACGTCTATGTGTTGTAGCGCGACTAGGTTTGCTCTTTCAAAGTCGGCGAGTCGACCCTCGAAGTCGACATGCATTTCGCGACGACCCTCACGGTGACCCCATCCAGCGAGCCTGCCGAGGTGCCTGTTGACGGGCAGACCAATGGGGTTCTCGATGCCTAGATAATTCGTGCAGTAGGAGATGCACTCTTCGGTCAGAAAGCCCCTGGCTATGCTTCCCTCTGGACGTGACATGTTGCGAATGTATCCTTTGATGACACCATTCATCCTTTCGAACGGCATCATGCTGTGCAGGAACGTCGGCCCGAGTTGGATGATATCGTCCACGATATGGACCAGCAGATGCACCATAACGTCGAAGAATGCGGGCGGGAAGTACATCTCAAGCTCGCATAGTATCACCACGATCTCTTCCTGTAGCCTTCTGAGTTGCCTCACGCCAACAGACTTCCAAGAGATGACATCGAAAAAGTTGCATAGGCCAAATAGGGTTTCACGGACGTTCACGTCCATGATCCCATGGATTGCAACTGTAAGTATCTGCGTCATTAGCACGTGACAGTCGTGAGACTTCATCCCGCTGAACTTCTGCTTCGCTGGGTCTAGGTATCTGCTTATCTTCCCCGCGTAACCGTAAGGAAGTTTTACTCCTACGAGGCAGGTGAAAAACTGCTCGATCTCCTCCTGACTTAGAGTGAAGCACGCGGGAGGGTAGTCATTTCCGGTCTTCTTGGCCTTCTTGCCTTTGCGACGACTTTCCGTGTCCTGCTTCGCCTCATCATCATCATCATCATCATATATTGTGTGAAGCTCCTGCCTGATGCCCATTGATTTCAAGTCTGCCCTTGCTTTCGGCCCATCTTTGGTCCTCTCTGGCATGTTGAGCAGGGTACCAAGCAGACTCTCGCACACGTTCTTCGTGATATGCATGACATCAAGGCTGTGAGGCACACGGTGGATCTTCCAGTACGGCAAGTCCCAGAAAACAGACCTCGTTTTCCATACCTTCAGCAGCAGCTCTGGCGCCTTTCGCTTCTTTCCCGGCTCTGGCGCCTTTTGCTTCTTTCCCGGCAGTGGGCAGTCTTTCCAATTTTTCAACAGCTCGTCTATTTCCTCGTCGCTCCTCGTACGCGGGCGTCCTCGGGGTTCGGTTTCACCATCGAACAGATCCTTGCGTTTTATCCATGGGTCATCATCGCGAAGCCACCTTCGATGTCCCATATTCACGGTTTTCAAAGACCCGGGATCTCTATCTAGCTGGCAATACGTTGTGCCATCCATGCACCTGACGCATCCAGAAAATCCGTGGACCACCTGCCCCGCAACATATCCGTAACCGAGATAGTCGTGCACCGTCGTGAGCAGCGCGGCTCTCATAGGGAAATATTCTTTCTCTGCGGCGTCCCACGTATTGGCTGGCGTTTTCCATAGCGTGTCAAGCTCCTCTTTTAGCAGCCCTAGATACAGATTGATGTCGTTCCCTGGTTGTTTCGGTCCTTCAATTAGCATACTCATGTGAATGTACTTCCTCTTCATGCACAACCAGGGGGGAAGGTTGTACATCCACACAAACACAGGCCAGGTGCTATGTGTGCTTCTCTGGCTGCCAAACGGATTGACTCCATCGGTGCTCGCGCCCAGCACGATGTTCCTTGGATCTTTCCCAAATTCTGGGTCTTCGAAGTTCAACACTTGCCACTGGCTCGCATCCTTAGGCCGACTCAGCATCTTATCTTTTTTATCTATCTCCGGATCATTTGCGTCATCTTCTCGCTTCTTCTCCTCCCTATCCGCGTGCCAACGCAGGAGCTTTGCTACCTTAGGGTCCGCGAAATACCGCTGCAGACGAGGAGTGATCGAAAAGTACCACACCACTTTTCGAGGAGCTTTCTTCCTCTTCTTGTATCGAGTGACGCCGCACACCGGACATATGGTACACTCCGCGTGCTCGTCCCGATAAATGATGCAATTGTTCATGCACACATGGTATTTCACGTGCGGTAAATCCAGAGGAGACACGATTTTCTTCGCCTCCTCCAAATTGGTCAGGCACTTGTTCCCCTGCGGAAGACGTTCGTGCCAGAATGACATGTTCTCGTCAAAGCATGCGTCGGTCATTTTGTGTTTTACCTTCATCTCCAGAGCCATGAGCGTTACTTTTAGGCGGGTATCCTCGGGCCTGCATCCTTCATACAATGGAGTGACCGCGTCTAACTCAAGTTGATCCATCTTGGCTTTCTCTCGGGCGGCAGCTCTTGCGTTATCCGTCTGCTTGAGAAGCAGCTCTTGAATATGAGGGTCCTGCACCCAGCCCATCGATGGTCCAGCATCGTCTGCTCCGCCGGCATCATCATCTTCATGATCATGCCCGTCGTATGCTCCGGCATCTTCCTCATCATCATGTCTTGCCCGGCCCGCCCGATCATCTCCTGGGGATTCTTCGTCTTCTCGCCCGCCCGAGCCCCGGTGGTTGTCTTGCTGCCCTTCCTCATTTCTTGCCCGGCCCCCATGGACGACTTCGTAGTCATCTTCATCACCTTGCCACCGATAGCCATCCATGAAACCACGCAAGAGCAGGTGGTCCCGCACCTGCCCGGATTCCGGGTCCGTAATAAGGCTCTTCAGCTTGCATCTTCGACACGGACATCTTATCTCCGTCTTGTTCTTTTGAAGCATCTCGGCCTTCGCGGACCTCAAAAACCTATTCCCGATGCCTTCGGTCATCATGCGGACCATGGTCGCCTGCGGGATGGAGCAAAACGATATTTTAGAACCAAGAAAAAATTTGGCATTACTTTCCCTAAAAATAGGACCAAAAAGAATGCTTAATGCCAAAATTCTCGCCGAAACGGAAATGAATCAACATTCCGGCAAAATATTGGCAACTATCCCATTTCAAATACCGGTACACCTCCAAACACAAACACATATGCAACACCACAAACATATGCAACACCACGAACATACATAGATCTAGCTAGGCCATAAAAAGTGCATGTGCACATTGTTGTAGGGAGAACAACATAAATATAGCTTCCCCCATTACTTACCTATCAAAACAAGGTAATTTAACCACTTAGATTGAATGAATCTATAGTGGAAATGAGGTGAAAAAGAGGAGGCACCCGAGACAAGGAGGAGGTGAAGAGAATGAAGTGGGGAGAAAGTGAGTGTGGGTAGGAGAGGCTCCCCAAAATATCTTGTTGCTGCCCACTTACTAATGGCGCACCAACAAGAAATGCGCCATTAGTAATCCAGGTTACTAATGGCGCACCATACGGTGGTGCGCCATTAGTAGTTTTGCAAAAAAAAATACTAATGGCGCACTATCACACAGTGCAGCATTACTAGTTTCAACTAGTAATGGCGCACGACGGAACAGTGCGCCATTAGTAGTTTTGCAAAAAAGGGAATAAAAAATATAATAAAAAAACAACATTAGTGGCGCACCCCCCGACCGGTGCGCCATTACTAGTTACAACTAGTAATGGCGCACTTTGTCTGGATGCGCCATCAGTATGTTTGGACAGGCGCACTAGTTTAAAAAAATGATACTAATGGCGCACCATTTGCCACGTGCGCCATTAGTACTTTCAACTCTAATGGCGTATCGGGAGGTAGTGCGCCATTAGTATATACTAATGGCGCACCGCTTGTCTGGTGCGCCATTAGTGTTAATCCCATCTATAGCCCTTTTGCTAGTAGTGTTACTGGTTGCTTGGCCGCCCTAAGTCGATTCATTTCTCGCCTCAGTGAAAAGGCGCTGCCTCTTTACCGACTGATGAAGAAATCAGATAAGTTCGAGTGGACTCCAGAAGCTGATACAACATTTGCAGAGCTAAAAGCCCTGCTTTCCACCCAGCCGGTGCTTGCTGCTCCAATCAGCAAAGAGCCTCTATTGCTTTATATAGCAGCCACTGGACAAGTCGTCAGTACAGTACTTATGGTCGAGCGGGAAGAAGAAGGAAAAGCGTACAAAGTTCAACGCCCAGTTTATTATATTTCTGAAGTCCTGACCCCGTCAAAGCAGAGATATCCTCACTATCAGAAGCTTGTTTATGGAATTTACATGACCACGAAGAAGGTTGCACACTACTTTTCAGATCACTTTGTTACAGTCGTCAGCGACGCTCCATTGTCAGAGATTCTGCACAATAGAGATGCAACTGGCCGAGTGGCAAAATGGGCGATTGAACTTCTTCCCTTGGATATCAAGTTTGAGGCAAAGAAAGCTATCAAGTCCCAAGCAATAGCAGATTTCCTCGCGGAGTGGATCGAACAGCATCTACCGACTCAAGTTCACTCTGAGCACTGGACCATGTTCTTTGACGGATCCAAGATGTTGAACGGTTCTGGTGCTGGAGTAGTTCTGGTATCCCCCCGAGGAGACAAGCTCAGATATGTCTTCCAGATTCACTTTGATTCCTCCAACAATGAAGCAGAATATGAAGCACTCCTGTATGGGTTGCGCATGGCCATCTCACTCGCGTCCGTCGCCTCATGGTCTATGGCGACTCAGATTTGGTAGTTAATCAAGTGATGAAGGAGTGGGACGTCAGAAGTCCAGCCATGACTGGTTACTGCAACGCGGTGAGAAAGCATGAGAAGAAGTTCGAGGGGTTAGAACTCCACCACATCCCCCGATTGAAAAATCAAGCAGCCGATGAATTGGAAAAGATAGGTTCCAAGAGAGAAGCCATTCCCAGCAATGTGTTCTTGGAGCATATTCACACGCCAACAGTTCAGGAACACCCTTTCACTGAAGAGCCCCCGCAACCCAAGAGCGTCACGGATCCGACTGAAGTCGAGGTCCCAGCTGTGGTCGACCTAATCATGGAGGCTTTGGCCATTACTCCCGACTGGACGGTGCCCTACATTGCGTACATCCTCAGGAAAGAGCTCCCAGAGGATGAAGAAGAAGCTCGACAGATCATCCGCCGATCCAAATCGTTTACTGTGATAAGAGGGCAGCTGTTCAGGGAAAGTGTGACTGGAGTCAGTCAGAAGTGCATAACACCAGAAGAAGGTCGAATGATCCTCAATGACATCCACTCGGGGACCTATGGCCACCATGCGTCCTCTCGGGCCATCGTGGCTAAAGCATACCGAGCTGGATTCTATTGGCCACGAGCAAATGAGATGGCGAAAGATATAGTCGACAGATGTGAAGGCTGTCAATTTTACTCTGATATGTCTCACAAGCCAGCGTCAGCCCTGAAGACCATCCCCCTCGTCTGGCCCTTCGCTGTTTGGGGACTGGATATGGTTGGCCGCTGAGGACCGGCAAAAGCGGCTTCACTCACGTGCTCGTTGCAGTCGACAAGTTTACCAAATGGATCGAAGCCAAACCTATCAAGAACCTTGACGCTAGCACTGATGTCAGTTTTATCAGAGAATTGACATTGCGATATGGAGTCCCACACAGCATCATCACGGACAATAGATCGAACTTCGATTCTGATGAGTTCAGAGCTTTCTGCGCCTCTCAGGGCACTCGAGTTGACTATGCTTCTGTTGCTCACCCGCAGTCGAACGGACAAGCAGAAAGAGCCAATGGCCTAATTCTCAAAGGACTGAAGCCCCGACTGATGCGTGATCTCAAACACGCAGCAGGTGCTTGGGTTGATGAACTTCCGTCAGTTCTATGGGGTTTAAGGACAACTCCTAATCGGTCGACTGGAAGAACTCCTTTCTTCTTAGTCTATGGAGCCAAAGCTGTTCTGCCAAGTAACTTGCTCCACAATGCACCCCGAGTTGAACTCTTCTCCGAAGCGGAAGCAGAGCAGGCCCGACAAGATTCAGTCGATCTCTTAGAGGAGGAAAGAGAGATGGCCTTGATCCGCTCGACCATTTATCAGCAAGATTTGCGTCGATTCCATGCCAGGAATGTGAGGGGTCGGGCCTTTCAAGAAGGAGACTTGGTTCTTCGAGTGGATCAGCAGAAACCACACAAGCTCGCTCCAACTTGGGAAGGCCCCTTCATCGTCACCAAAGTTCTCCACAATGGAGCATACCATCTTTACAGTATCGGGCATCAGAAAGACGAGCCACGGGCTTGGAACGCGGAGCTGCTCCGCCCCTTTTATACTTAAACACTCGTTCGAATAAAATGTAATAAGCAACACCTTTTGTAATTCATTTATCAAAGACAAGAGCTTACGGTTCTCTCATTCGATTGTGTTGTTCTTATTTACTCCTGAAATCCCCCAGTGGGTGGGCTTAGTCGCGAATCCGTTCCGCCTAAGTTCGAAAAAATCCTACCGAGTGGAGAGCAATCCTCCCACTCGGGGCCTTAGCTGTAGTCGAGCACTCGCCTAAGTTCTCTCACTAAGCGGATTAACGGCAGTCCAGCACTCGCCTAATTTCGAAAAAGTCCTACCGAGTGGAGAGCAATCCTCCCACTCGGGGGCTTAGCTGCAGTCGAGCACTCGCCTAAGTTCTCTCACTAAGAGGCTTAACGGCAGTCCAGCACTCGCCTAAGTTTGAAAAAATCCTACCGAGTGGAGAGCAATCCTCCCACTCCAGGGGCTTAGCTGCAGTCGAGCACTCGCCTAAGTTCTCTCACTAAGAGGCTTAACTGCAGTCCAGCACTCGCCTAAGTTTGAAAAATCCTACCGAGTGGAGAGCAATCCTCCCACTCGGGGGGCTTAGCTGCAGTCGAGCACTCGCCTAAGTTCTCTCACTAAGAGGCTTAACGGCAGTCCAGCACTCGCCTAAGTTTGAAAAAATCCTACTGAGTGGAGAGCAATCCTCCCACTCGGGGGGCTTAGCTGCAGTCGAGCACTCGCCTAAGTTCTCTCACTAAGAGGCTTAACGGCAGTCCAGCACTCGCCTAAGTTTTAAAAAATCCTACCGAGTGGAGAGCAATCCCCCCACTCGGGGGGCTTAGCTGCAGTCGAGTACTCGCCTAAGTTCTCTCACTAAGAGGCTTAACGGCAGTCCAACACTTGCCTAAGTTTGTAAAAATCCTACCGAGTGGAGAGCAATCCTCTCACTCGGGGGCTTAGCTGCAGTCGAGTACTCGCCTAAGTTCTCTCACTAAGAGGCTTAATGGCAGTCCATCACTCGCCTAAGTTTGAAAAAATCGTACCGAGTGGAGAGCAATCCTCCCACTCGGGGGCTTAGCTACAGTCGAGTACTCGCCTAAGTTCTCTCACTAAGAGGCTTAACGGTAGTGCAGCACTCGCCTAAGTTTGAAAAAACCCTACCGAGTGGAGAGCAATTCTCCCACTCGGGGGGCTTAGTTGCAGTCGAGCACTCGCCTAAGTTCTCTCACTAAGAGGCTTAACGGCAGTCCAGCACTCGCCTAAGTTTGGAAAAATCCTACCGAGTGGAGAGCAATCCTCCCACTCGGGGCTTACCTGCAGTCCAGTAATCGCCTAAGTTTGAGACCCATTCCTATCCGCAAAGGACGACGAGGTGCAAGTCGATTGCAACCTTCTCCTTCAGAGCTGCGGCACAAATACAACGTCCGCTCCATCCCTATCCGCAAGGACGATGAGGCGCAGGTCGACTGCAACCTTCTCCTTAGGAGCTGTGGCACAAATACAACTTCTGCTCCATCCCTATCCGCAAGGACGACGAGGTGCAGGTCGACTGCAACCTTCTCCTTCGGAGCTGCGGCACAAATACAACGTCCGCTCCATCCCTATCCGCAAGGGCGACGAGGTGCAGGTCGACTGCAGCCTTCTCCTTCGGAGCTGCGGCACAAATACAATGTCCGCTCCATCCCTATCCGCAAGGGCGACGAGGTGCAAGTCGACTGCAACCTTCTCCTTCGGAGCTGCGGCATAAATACAACGTCCGCTCCATCTTTATCCGCAAGGACGACGAGGTGCAGGTCGACTGCAACCTTCTCCTTTGGAGCTGCGGCATAAATACAACGTCCGCTCCATCCCTATCCGCAAGGACGAAGAGGTGCAACAAGCAAAGTCCATCCGAAGGCAAACACAAGCACATTCAGAGATAAACCAAATTCAGATAAATCCTAAAAAAAGTTCCAAGCAGCAACTCAAAAGTACTCAGGCACCAAGCCCGAAGGAGTTTAACGGTTACAGAAACCACTCGGCATTCCGAGGCAAATTTAAAGCGTATCCAAGTTTCATAAGATTGTTCACTCGGCCGGAGGAGGGCTGGCAGGCTCCACGAATGAGTCCAGATCGATCCCATCAGCGATCCGAGTGGCGGCAGCAATGAAAGTCTCCATGAAGGACTGGAAGTCGTGCTTTTTGGTGTTAGCGACTTTGATCACAGCCAGCTTGTCTTCACGAGCCTCCTTGCAATGGACTCGCACCAGGGACAGCGCCACATCAGCACCACACCAGGCGGAGGATTTCTTCCATTCTTGCACTCGGTCAGGGATCTCGTTCAGTCGGGTCATTAGAGATTCCAAATCATTCTGAAGCATCGCCCCGGCCAAAGCGTCGAGTTGATTCGAGAGACAACCTCCTTCAGGCGTGCGAGGTAGCTTGTGACGCTGGCGATACGGGACTCCAGTCGGAGCATGTTCATCGCAGTTTCGTCACAGACTGGGGAAGCGATTGGGTCCAGACCCGTCTCGACCCTTCCAGTTTCTTCGTCGAAGTCTTGGCAGAGTTCTGCAGCCAAAAGTCAGTTCATCAACCGAGCAAAATTAGATTGCAAGCACCAACACAGTCGGATTAAAAGAAATACCTTCCAGCGCAAGATAAAGCTTCTTGGCGAGGGTCCTCAGATAAGCTTCTGTGTCATTCCTCTTGCGGATCGCAAACTCCAACTTTTCGTTCAGGACGACCTTGTCCTTCTTAAGGCTGGACACTTCGCGGTTAGCTTCATTAAGACAAGATTTCAGTTTATTCACCTCTCCTTCAAGCGTTCTGATTGAAGCAAGCTTCTTGTCTGCGAGAGCGGTTTTGTCTTGGGCTGCTTTTTGCGCGGCGGCGAGGTCCGAGTCCTTCTTGTCCAGAGCCAACTTCATTTTCTCTGCAAAGAAGTAATCGAATCAAAGAAGAGATCAAAGAGATATATTGAAATTCAGTGACAATCAGTTACCTTCCATACTAGCGGCCTCGTCTTGAGCTTTTTTCAGATTTTGCTGAGCCAATTCCAAGTCTAAGTTGAGTTGCCTCTGCTTCTCTTCGAGTTCGGCAAACTTGAAGATAAGAATACAAGACTTCCATAGGAGGCAAGAGACAGATCAATCGATAGGTTCGAAGGCAGTTCATTTCCGAGTGAATAAAACCTAAAGAAGTGGGCAGCAAGTTGTTCAGACCCCAGTCGACTGCCAGCAGTCGACCGCGGTCTCGGGAACTACACCCAGTGGGTGCACTTGGCGTGCCCCCACCGGTTCTGATCCGACTCGACCGGCCCGCCGGAGTCGAGTGCAAAAAAAGAAGAGAGAAAGAACAATTGCGCCGTCAAGAAAGAAGAACTCAGACCACAGTCGACTGCCAGCAGTCGACCGCGGTCTCAGGGACTACACCCAGTGGGTGCACTTAGCGTGCCCCCACCAGTTCTGGTCCCACAAGCCCAGACCGAGTGGAACAGTGAAACTACCAAAAACGACAGCGACACCCAGTGGGTGCTCTAATTCAACGCGAACAACGGGAGATTGTGCAGAAGAAGATTTTTCAAGAACAAAAACAGTCAGAAAGTCTACTCACCTGGACATTGGCCCGAAGGGTGGCACTAGCATCGTAGGCAGCCTGACTGCTCTCGTGCACTATCTTCACTCGCTCCATCATCATATCAGCCTGTCGGATGGCTTCCGCAGCCACTTCCGACTGGTTGTCTGGGACGTGGTAGCTGGTGAAAAAGTGTGCAGACGACCCAGGTGCGGCTGCTTGAAGCTCCGTGGTGTGGAGTTGGATAGTTGAAGGAACCACAGGCGCAGTCGACCGCGTAGGATGCCCACTCGGCAAGGGTGCAGCGAACGTCACAGTGGCCCTGCCCGCGTCTTCTGCTTGACGGACGGGAGGCGTTGCAGTTGGTCCTTGCCGAGCCACCTTGCCAGCTGTTACCTTCTTGCTCTTCCTAGGCTTAGGAGCCACATCTTTGTCGTCGTCCGGAAGATCAATGATGTTGGGGGGAGCTGCAAGACAGAACATTTGACCCTAAGTGAACCACTCGACCCTAAAAGGATCAAGAATCGAAATCGCAAGAGTTCATACCTGGGTTAGAGGTTACCGCATCCTCCATTTCCTCGTCCCAGTACTGGTATGAAGAGGTCCCTGACGTAGCAGCACTGCAAAGGCCCGCATTCAATCGGTTAGACCCAGTTAATCGAATCCACATGAAGGACAAGTCAGATGGTTACCCGAAGATAGTAGGAACGGTCACTTTGATCCTGGGCAAAGCTTTTGGCAGTTTGGAGGAGATGGCTTTCGGCACTTTCGGCGCTGGGGGCGGCGCGACCTTAGATTGCTTTGGAGCCTTCTCAGTCGGCGTCGGGGAAGACGTCCTGGGGCGCTTCGAGGACTGCCCGATTGGCGCAACCACCAAGTCCGGAGCGCTTGCCGGGTCATGAGTGTGCTTGGACCTCCTCTCCCTGCGAGGAGGCGAGTCGACTTCTTCCTCATTAGTCGATTTCCTCACTCTCCTCATCCTCCTCGGCTTTCGAATGCTCCTCGCCGCTCTCACCCCAGCTCCCTTCTTCCTCAGCGCCTGGGTCCTGCACTCCGTTGGGCATCGAGTACATTTCAATGAGGGCCTCAAAGGATAACAATCAAACGAAATTCAGTCGACTACAAACGGGACATCACATGGTGAATCGGAAAGATACTTGATAAAACAGAAATATACCTGCTCCGGCTGGTGCGAGTTGTCGAATGGAATCACCCTCCTGGACCCCCGAGGGTTGTCTTTGTTGCCATTGATTCCCCTCAACCAGTTCTCCAAGATATCCTCGCTGACCTCCTCCGGGTGGATCCGAGTGGTATCCTCGAGCCTAGAGTACATCCACATCGGATGATCGCGCGCCTGAAGAGGTTGGATGCGTCGACCGAGAAAGACCTCCAGCAGATCCATCCCGGTCACTCCATCGCGGACAAGTTGGATGACCCGTTCAACCAGCACCTTGACATGCGCCTTCTCTTCTGGAACTACCTTTAGGGGAGCAGGCTTCTCCACTCGAGCCAAGGAGAAAGGAGGAAGTCCAGTCGACTGGCCAGGGGTTGGCTGATCCTTGCAGTAGAACCAAGTCGACTGCCAGCCCCGGACCGAGTCAGGAAGGATCATGGCTGGGAAAGTACTCTTGCTCCTCATCTGGATCCCCAGACCACCGCACATCTGGATCACCCACGTCCTCTCGTCACTCGACTTGGCCTTTTTGACCGACTGGGAACGGCAAGTGAAGATGTGTTTGAAAAGCCCCTAGTGCGGTTGACAGCACAAGAAGTTTTCGCACATGGACACGAAAGCGGCCAGATAGACTATGGTGTTCGGAGTGAAATGGTGGAGCTGAGCCCCAAAGAAGTTCAAAAAACCCCGGAAGAAAGGGTGGGGAGGCAGTGAGAATCCGCGATCTATGTGGGTTGCGAGGAGGACACACTCACCCTCTCTAGGCTGCGGCTCGGTTTCGTCCCCCGGGAGCCGACCGACTTGTGAGGGATCAATCCCCCCTCCACCAGGTCATCGAGGTCATCCTGCGTGATTGCTGAGTGGATCCAGTCGCACTGGATCCAGCCCGCCGGCAGGCCGGACCTCGACGAGGATCCGCCCCGGCTGGTCCGCTTGCCCTTCGCCTTCGCAGTCGCCTTCTTCGCGCGTTCCAGTGCTGCCGTCTTCTCCTTCCCCATGGTGGTGGATCGAGCTCGAGCAGAGGTCCGGCGATGAGGCAGAAGCTAGAGTGGCAGAGGGATTGGGAGAAAGAGAAGAGAGAATGGGAGCGTGCGGAGCAGAGGCCTGGCCCGAGACCTTTTATAAGGCCTTTCACCGAGTGGCTGACTGGTGGACCCAAGCGATCTAAACAAATCCCGCAACAGTCACGCGCGCAGTACGTGGCGAAAAAGGTGGCGCGGGGATCGAGGAGTCTTGCCTAATCCATCCCGATAACCTCGGTTCCGCCCGTCTGGCGCACTTCCCAAAATTCGAATCTCGCGAGATCCCGGAGAGCAGAACAACCTGTCAGAATGAAGACAAACACCCTCTACATCATCATTCGGAATTCTAGCATGAAAGTTCACTCGACAACAACCAAGAATGGACCAAGGCGATTGAGAAAGGAGTCGACATCGTCACCTCAACTCATTGTTCCAGGACAAGGCATATTCATAGCACAAAGAGTGGGTCGGAAGTGTTCTCAACCCCTTCCTCACTCAAACCCTGATCCATTCACGGGCTAATGATGAAGCTATGTACCTAGGGTAGGGTCACGGACCTGTCCAGCATACCCTCCCCAAGGACATCTCTGCAAAGAATCAGAAGCAGTTGAAGAGAAACCGTCATCCACTCGACCATTGAGATGCACTCACTCGACCACCTTGAAGACACTCGACCACCAGAAGATGAGGAACCCTCCACTCTGCAACGGTCAGGATTTAAACCATAGCATTATGACCATTTATGACACTTTACTGTAGACGTTACCAGTAATGCCTTTCCTTTATGAGCATTGAACCCTGTGTAACGGAGGGGAGCTGGGGTCCTGGCGCACTCTATATAAGCCACCCCCCTCCTCTAGGACAAGGGTTCGCATCTTTTTGTAAACTCACACACACATATAATCCAGTCGACCGCCTCAGGGCACCGAGACATAGGGCTGTTACTTCCTCCGAGAAGGGCCTGAACTCGTAAAACTCGCGTGTACAACTCCTTCATAGCTAAGATCTTGCCTCCTCATACTTACCCCCCATTCTACTGTCAGTCTTAGATCCACGACACCATGTGTTCATGGCACACGTATGGCACTTATCAAGGTTCATTGTAAATTCAGTCACCTGGTCCCTAGCCGGTCCGTACAATTATCGGTGGCAAAATAGGAAAGCAAACGTGAACAGTTGAATTTCTTGTGGATTCGTATGCAGAATAGAAAGCTAACAATGCATGCTTTGCTGTCAAATGATTGAGTCCGAGCCGGAGAAGGAGTAGAAAACGGGTCCTGCTCGTGCAGTCGTGTCTCGCTGACCGACCTCATCTGGACTGTATACATACACACAATAGCTAAAGAAGATGAAAGACACACCTGCGCCTCCTATCCTTTTCCCGGACAGCGTGCTCTTCGAGGTCCTGACGCACGTCAACGTTGCCGCCTTGCTCTGGTGCGCCGCGGCGTGCAAGAGGTGGTGCTACGTCATCGCCGACCCCTCTTTCCTCTGCCACCACTCACCCGAGGGTGCATGCCACCCCTCTGCCCTCATCGGCTTCTTCACCCAGCAACGGTGCCAAGCAAGATATCAGGATGATGACCCAGTGTTCGTCCCCACGACATGATCCGTGTTCGGCTCGGGCCACCGGTCCCTCACCCCATTTGTCCACAGCACTGCGGCCGGCCTCTTGGACGGCGCCAAGCCGCTCGCCACCCACGGGGGCTTCCTCCTGGTGCGTCTGGTCCCGGTCCTCTACGACAGCAACCTGGACAGCATCCGCCTAGCCGTGTGCAATATGCTCGCTGGCAAGTGCGACATGCTCCCACTGCTAGAGAACAGGTCTTCAGCCACCATCCTGACCGGCGAGGACTGTGACGCCTCAAACCACTTGACCCGCTTCTTCAAGGTGCTGGCCATGGGCCTCGTCATGATGTCGCTTGAAGCTATGTCAGTATTTCCCCAAAGAGGAAGGGATGGTGCAGCACACCGACGGTAGGTATTTCCCTCATATATGAAACCAATGTTATCGAACCAGTAGGAGAACCAAGCAACACAACATAAATAGCACCTACACACAAATAACAAATACTCACAACCCGACATAAGAGAGGGGTTGTCAATCCCTCACGGGTAAAAAGATAGATATTTTTGTAGTGTTTTGGATAAATAGATCTCGCGGGAACGCAAGTTAAAATAAATACAAATAAATTACAGCAAGATATTTTTGGGTTTTTGGTTTAATAGGTCTGAAAATAAAAACAAAGGAAAATTAGATCGCAAAGGCAAATATATGAGAAAAAGAGACCCAGGGGTCGTAGGTTTCGCTAGTGGCTTCTCTCAAGAAAAATAGCAAACGGTGGGTAAACAAATTACTATTGGGAAATTGATAGAACTTCAAATAATTATGATGATATCTAGGAAATGATCATTACATGGGCATCACGTCCAAGATTAGTAGACCGACTCCTTCCTGCATCTACCTCCACACATCGACTGCTATCCAGCATGCATCTATTGTATTAAGTTCGTGGAAAAACGGAGTAATGCAATAAGAATGATGACATGATGTAGAAAAGATCCATTTATCTATTGCATTAGATATAGATCCCATCTTTCTATCCTTAGTAGCAACGATACATACGTGTCGGTTCCCTTTCTGTCACTGGGATCAAGCACCGTAAGATCGAACCCATTACCGGGCACCTCTTCCCATTGCAAGATAAATAGATCAAGTTGGCCAAACAAAACCCAAATATCGGAGAAGAAATACGAGGCTATAAGATATCATGCATATAAGAGATCAAAGAAACTCAAATAACTTTCATGGATATAAAAAGATAGATCTGATCATAAACTCGAAGTTCATCGAATCTCAACAAACACACCGCAAAAAGAGTTACATCATATGGATCTCCAAGAGACCATTGTATTGAGAATCAATAGAGAGAGATGAAGCTATCTAGCTACTAACTACGGACCCGAAGGTCTACAAATAACTACTCACGCATCATCGGAGAGGCACCAATGGAAGTGGTGAACCCCTCCCTGATGGTGTCTAGATTGGATTGGGTGGTTCTGCACTCTGTGGCGGCTGGATGAATACTTCGTCGACTCCCCTAAGGTTTCTGGATTTTTGGGGTATTTATAAAGCAAATATGCGGTCCGGGGGGCACCCGATGTGGGCACAGCGGACCAGGGCGCGCCTGGGCCTCCTGGCGCCCTGGTGGGTTGTCCCCTACTCGGGACTCCACCCAGGTGCAACCAGGGCCCAACTTCTTCCTTCTGGTCCATAAAAAATCATCGTAAAGTTTCGTGGCATTTGGACTCCGTTTGATATTGATTTCCTGCTATGTAAAAAAACATGTAAAAAACAGCAACTAGCACTTGGCACTATGTCAATAGGTTAGTACGAAAAATGATATAAAATGACTATAAAATGATTATAAAACATCCAAGATTGATAATAAAATAGCATGGAACAATAAAAAATTATAAATACGTTGGAGACGTATCAGCATCCCCAAGCTTAACTCCTGCTCGTCCTCGAGTAGGTAAGTGATAAAAACAGAATTTTTATGCGGAGTGTTGTCTATCATGTCATATCATATTCATTTTCTTTATAACATGGGCATTTGGAATTTTATGTGATTCAAAGCAATAGTCTAGTTTTGACATGATAATTTAGATATTCAAGCATATCAACAAGCAACCATGTTTTTCAGAATATCAACGCTAAAATAAGTTATCCCTAGCCCATCATGCTCAAACATTGATCCATTCATGAAACATAGTCGAATATTAGCTACACCCGATACTTAAGTAAGATCATATTGCCTCCTAGTTTGTGCTTTTTATAAGAGAGGATGGAGACTCAAATTCATAATAAAAGTTGCATAAAGTAAAAGAAAGGCCCTTCGCAGAGGGAAGTAGGGATTTGTAGAGGTAAGGCCCTTCAAATAGCTAAGCGAAAAACTTAGAGATAAAAAACATTTTGGGAGGTGTATCCATCCCACCAACGAAAACGACTTAGAGTTCCCAATACTTTCCATTCTAGATATACCATAGGCGGTTCTCAGACAGAAAATAAAGTATATTCCTTTTTCCATCATACTTTCATTTTCCATGGCTAACCGTATCCACGGGTGCCCTCCATACCAACACTTTCCAAGGAATTTATTATTTGACAACATAAAGTAATTTTTTCTTTTTCAATTCGGGACTGGGCATCTCTAAAACGTTTGCCTTACTCTCGTGCAATGACAAGTGAATAAACACTCATCGGGAGAATAACACATCCGTCATGGAAAATATTAGCCACCCCTCACCATTCCGCGAGCAAAACGAACACACAAAAGAGAAGTTTATTTTGAAAATTAGAGATGGCACATACAAATTTGCTTAGAATGGCACGGAAATACCGCATATAGGTAGGTATAGTGGACTCATGTGGCAAAAACTGGGTTTAAGGATTTGGATGCACAAGTAGAGCTCATACTTAGTGCAAAATGAAGGCTGGCAAAAGACTGGAAACCACCAACCAAGAAACAAATAATCTCATAAGCAAGCATTGAGTGTAATTAAAATCGAATAATGCACCATAAGTAGGATATGATTTTCATTGCATGATTATTGACTTTCATGCATGCATAGGGAATCACAAACCTTAACACTAATATTCTTACTAGAGCACAATTACTCATCAACATAACTCACATATCACATCATCATATCTCAAAACTGTTACTAAGAATCAAGTTTATTTTGTCCAATGATCTTCATGACATTTTTATTTTCTTTATCCTTCTTGGATATCTATCACTTTGGGACTAATTTTCATGTGTTGCTTTTCATAAGCTCAAACAAATATAAGTGAAGATCATGAGCATAACAAATTTTCTTTCTCTCAAAATAATTTAAGTGAAGCAAGAGAGAATTTCTGCAAAATTTTACTAACTCTCAAATAAGTTTAAGTGAAGCAAGAGAGCATTTCTTCAAAAGTACTAAGCACACCGTGCTCAAAAAGATATAAGTGAAGCACTAGAGCAAGTCCTAGCTCATAAAAGATTTAAGTGAAGCACAGAGAGTAATTCTAACAAGTCATGGTATAATTTTGGCTCTCTTAAATAGGTGTGTCCAACAAGGATTGATGACTTAAAACACAAAATAAAACAAGCAAATACTCATATCATACAAGACGCTCCAAGCAAAACACATATCATCTGATGAATAAAAATATAGCCTCGAGTAAAATGCCGATGGTTTTTAGAAGAAAGAGGGCATGCCGCTCGGGGGCATCCCGAAGCTTAGTTGGTTGCTCATTCTTAGATAATAGCTTCGGATGCAGGGGCATCCCCAAGCTCAGGCTGTTCTATCCTTCCTTCATCCATCGTAAGATAACCCAAAACTTGAAAACTTCAATCACACAAAACTCAACAAAACCTTCGTGAGATCCTTTAGTATAAGAAAACAAACCACTACTATAAGTGTTGTGTCAAACCGATTCATATTTTTTTTGTATTATATCTACTGTATTCCAACTTTTCTATGGCAGAAACTCACCAAACAAAACCATAGAGCCTTCAAAATAAGCACACAACATAAAGAAAACAGAATCTGTCAAAAACAGAACAGTCTGTAGTAATCTGAATCTGTCGAAAACTTCTGGAACTCTAAAAATTCTGCAAAATTAGGATGTCCTAGGCAATTTGTATATTGATCTTCTGTAAAAAAATCAGATCAGATTCACGTTTCTGTGATTTACTAAAATTGTTTTCGTGAGCGCATAAGTTTTTGTTTTTTCAGCAAGATCAAACAACTATTACCCAAGAAGGTCCTAAAGGCTTTACTTGGCACAAACACTAATTAAAACACAAAAACACAATCATAACAGTAGCATAATTTTGTAAACACACAAGAACAGAAATAAAAAAGCAAAAATAAATTTTATTCATTCGGTTGCCTCCCAACAAGCGCTATAGTTTTACGTCATTAGCTAGGCGTAAGGCAAGGATCTAAGTTTTGTCTTCCTTCTTCTTCTTAGTTTTCTTAGAGATGTTTTCATCATGGGGTTTTGTAAACACAACATAAAACATATTATCCATGGAAATTTTAGCAGTCCTTAGTTGGTTTTCATCATAACCCCTTTGATTTCCCGCAACAATCCAAGAAAACTTGTTGAAAACTTGTTGGATTATATCTAGGACAGGGACTTCCTTTTTAAGATTCTCATAAAAGATTTTATTATCCCCAAGAAAATTCCTTAGTGCATAGTCACTATTGTAAAGAATTTCATCAATCACTGGCTTTTCACGATTCATACCATAAAAATCAAAGATTTCCCTACCTTCCCTTATGATGTAGTCAAACTCATTCATAAGAACGAGAGTGGCTAAATTTTTAGCCCTTGGATTCTTTATCTCGGGGAGATCAAAAAACAATCTTTGCATAGTAGGATGTGTATGAATAAATTTACTTTCAAGTTTCAGAACTAGTGCTGAAATAGCATCCGCATAAGATCTAGTAGTTTTAAGTATAGGAGGTTGATCAAGACTCGGATTTCCAACACAATTAAAAAAATTCTTGGATACGTTCCTTTCCCATAACGCTCCCTTGCCCCAAGATAAAAGTTTTAGCATCCAGATTGCCTGTACGTCCTATCTTAGGAGTCAGGCCATCATCTGTTGGTGCCATACCAAAATCACTCATGATTGCAAGCAAAGAATAGATCTGACGAGAAAATGGCGAACGGAGAAGAGGAGCGAATGAAGCGGCAAATTTTTTTGAAGTGGGGAGAGGAAAATGAGAGGAAAATGGCAAATAATATAAATTGTGAGGAGATGAGATTTGTGATTAGAAACCTGGTTATGTTGAAGATTGTCCCCGGCAATGGCACCAGAAATTCCTTTTGATGTCGCTTGAAGCTGCGTCGGTATTTCCACAAAGAGGAAGGGATGATGCAGCACAGCGGCGGTAGGTATTTCCCTTAGATATGAAACCAAGGTTATCGAACCAGTAGGAGAACAAAGCAACACAACGTAAACATCACCTGCACACAAATAACAAATACTCGCAACCCGACGTAAGAGAGGGGTTGTCAATCCCTCACGGGTAAAAAGATAGATATTTTTGTAGTGTTTTGGATATATAGATCTTGTAGGAACGCGAGATAAATAAATACAAATAAATTGTAGCAAGCTATTTTTGGGTTTTTGGTTTAGTAGATCTGAAAATAAAAGCAAAGGAAAAGTAGATCGCATAGGCAAATATATGAGAAAGAGACCCGGGGGCCGTTGGTTTCGCTTGTGGCTTCTCTAGAGAAAAGTAGCAAACGATGAGTAAACAAATTATTGTTGGGCAATTGATAGAACTTCAAATAATTATGATGATATCCAGACAATGATCATTACATAGGCATCACGTCCAAGATTAGTAGACCGACTCCTGCCTGCATCTACTACTATTACTCCACACATCGACCGCTATCCAGCATGCATCTATTGTATTAAGTTGATGGAAAAATGGAGTAATGCAATAAGAACGATGACATGATGTAGACAAGATCTGTTTATCTATTGCGTTAGATATAGATCCCATCTTTTTATCCTTAGTAGCAATGATACATACGTGTCGGTTCCCTTTCTGTCACTAGGATCAAGCATCGTAAGATCGAACCCACTATCGGGAACCTCTTCCCATTGCAAGATAAATAGATCAAGTTGGCCAAACAAAACCCAAATATCGGAGAAGAAATACGAGGCTATAAGAGATCATGCATATAAGAGATCAAAGAAATTCAAATACTTTCATGGATATAAAAAAATAGATCTGATCATAAACTCGAAGTTCATCAGATCCCAACAAGCACACCGCAAAAAGAGTTGCATCATATGGATCTTCAAGAGACCATTGTATTGAGAATCAAGAGAGAGAGATGAAGCCGTCAGCAACTAACTATGGCCCTGAAGGTCTACAAAGAACTACTCACGCATCACCGGAGAGTCACCAATGGAAGTGGTGAACCCCAACTTGATGGTGTCTAGATTGGATCTGGTGGTTCTGGACTCTGTGGCGGCTGGATGAATATTTCATTGACTCCCCTAGGGTTTCTGGATTTTTGGGGTATTTATAGAACAAAGGGGCGGTCCGGGGGGCACCCTAGGTGGGCACAACCCACCAGGGCGCACTTGGGCCTCCTGGCTCGCCCTGGTGGGTTGTCCCCTCCTCGGGACTCCCCCCAGGTGCAACCAGGGCCCAACTTGTTCCTTCTGGTCCATAAAAAATCATCATAAAGTTTCATGGCATTTGGAGTCTGTTTGATATTGATTTCCTGCGATGTAAAAAACATGCAAAAAACAGCAACTGGCACTTGGCACTATGTCAATAGGGTAGTACAAAAAAATGATATAAAATGATTGTAAAACATCCAAGATTGACAATAAAACAGCATGGAACAATCAAAAATTATAGATGCGTTGGAGACGTATCAGCTAGCCATGGGCCTCGTTGGCAACGTCAACGACCGGGAGAAGCTGGAGTGCGATCTCCATATTGTTGGCGCTGCGCTTCTTCTTCCTCTCCTCTCAACTCTCTCTTAACTTTCTCCCTTCTATCTATATCTATATCTATACCTACTAATAAAGCAAGGTGCGTTTCTCCCACTTTTTCATCCGTTCACCATTGAAATTTATTGTTCTATCCGAGGTGGTACCAAAAGTTTTGTGCATCCGCCTATTTTTTTATTTTAGCAATCCAGATTTTCGTACTAGGGCCGCACATGTTGTGGACAGCAAAACCAGCCCACTTATTTGCCTGCTTATGAAGCTGCAAAAAGACTATTTGACGCACAATGCGGCAGATAGTTAGAGCTTCGCCCAGGGCGCCCAAAACAGCGTCGGCCCGTTTTGTTTTTCTTCCATCTTTTTTTATTTTTACCTTATTTCATAATTTGAAAAGTTCATAAAAAAGTTCTGATTTTTGTAAGAAAAATTCGAAAAATGTTCAGAATTACAGTATTGTGTTCCCGTTTTTACAAATGTGTGGGAAAAAAGATTCTCGTTCCATTTTTTTTCGAAATTCAGAACATATTCAAATTTTTTTCCAAAAAATGTTTGAGTTTTCCAAAATTGTTTAGGATTTTCAAAAAATGCATTTTAAAAATATTCCAAATTCGAAAAATATTCTTGTTTTAGTAAATGTTCACAAATTGAAAATAGTGCCCGCATTTAAAAACACGTTTTATAAAATTGTTCTGAACTTTCAAAACATGTTCCATTTTCAAAAGTCGGTCACAACTTCAAAAAATATTTGTGTTTTCATAAAAGGTTCATGTCTTCAGAAAATGTCGTCGTTTCAAATTTTTTCATGTTTTTTTAAATGGATGGAATATTAAAAAAATTGTTCGTTATTTGAAAAAATGTTCACTTTCCATGAATATTCGGCAATTCATATTGTTAAAAAATTTCAAAAAAATAAAAGACAATATGTTGGTTGGCTATAGCCTATAAGTGAAAAAATTGTGGGCATGTGCTAATAAAAGAGAATATGCTGGTTTTGCTCTAATTAATAAAATTTGTGGGCACGTGAGTGCAAAAATAGTCGAAGAGAATAACCCTGATAATGAAGAGAACATTCATGCCTAGTTATGCCCTAATTATGCCAATCAAACAAAATTTATGCGCTGCAATTAGTAATCCATCCGGTTATATGGTTGTAGGAGAGAGTGGTCGAAGCAACTGTGTCTCGAAGGTCGCCGTGTAGCAGCCAAATGAGGACGCAGCCACAACTCCGAGACGGACGCGGACCCGGAGGAAAAAAAGGCACCAGTTGGGTGGTCGCCACCACCCCGACCAACCCCACCACTATCAAGATCTCGCGGGCCGGCGATGGCAGGAAGGAGGATATAAGCTACAATATAGATCGGGCGTTGTGTTCACATAAAGGACGTGGAAGATGTTTGCGGGGATATGAGGAATGCTGAGATACTATTTTCCTCCCGTTGCAACGCACGGACATATTTCCTAGTTTCTCTCTCAAACCAGGAAGAAAATCAAACACGACACGCACTTCACCAAAAAGAAAAACAAATATGCTTTGTCAAAAGACTTTTCTCCTTGATCACATGGAGGCTACATCTTGGCTCCAGCCTCACGAGTCACGACCTCATTTTCATCACTCCAATTGAACATCTCTTACATTCTTAAGAAGTTTTTCTCCACTACTACCAATTCTCTCAACATGCACACACCACACTCCACGTCATCATCCATGCCACGTTGGCAGTTCAATTCCAAACGGCAGCCTATCCGCCTATCCTCTAACCAGCCCTCTTCCACATCTTCATTCGTGCACACTACTGTTGTTTGACTGCTCACCTTCGGTGTATGGCTGTTCTCCTTGCATCTGAGTTGAACCCACCCTTAATTCTCCTCCAATCAGACTCCAAGGCAATCTTGTGATGGTTGCTTTCCAACACGTTGACCTGAACCAAGGCTGTTAACCTTGTCACGTGGAAGCTTGGTGGGGTCATGCTCTGTTCGGTTCTCCCTGTCTGCTGCGACCTGCAGATTTACCCACCCCCACCCCCCCCCCCCCACCCCCCCTCTCGCACACTTTGCAGATGTTGTGGTACGACTAAGGTTACACGTGGTAATCTTAGGCTGTAAACCAAACAAGCCCTATATTACTGCTGGTAGAGGGTTTTCTATTCTATTTATTCTATTTTATTTCGTCACTACTATTAAAGGGGACTGTGATGTGGACGTGATGGGTTTAACCGCATGGTCCTGTATGTGACGCCTGCGTGCGTCAAACGGGCTGCACCTTCGCACATGCGCGATTCGACTCGGTAGGCCCATTTAGTGAAACACAGTGGAGGGAGCTGCACTGTAGCGGCGTGGTACCGTCTCAAACCGAAAACTGTTACACCCGCTTCACTCTAGCGAACCAGTTTTAAATAGGGGGTAAGTGCCAGGGTTGACGAAGGGCGTCGGAGTGGGATGTCCTGGGCAAGAGCGCCTCCGGGCTGCACCTGGTTCTTCTTCTGGTTCCTATTGTTGGGAGTGTCGGATGGTGCAGGAACAGCAGGGCGCTGTGCGGGCTAAGGGGCCAAGCATGGGGCAAGGGGAGCAGGGGGCACCGGCGAGAAGAGCCATCGTGGACGGCTGGAGAACGCATTTAGAGAGGCGGCGATCTTCTTGGAGAAGAGTGCGTGCGAGGATGAGGCCGGCAGGATTAATGGTGAGAGTGGCAAAGCAATGGTCGAACTCATCGATCAACACATTGACAAAGGCCAGGCGCATCTCTTGCTCGCTGCAGCTCGTCAGCCATGCAGTCGAGCTAGCTGGAACGCCGTGACAGAGAGGCAGGGACGGGTTGTTGTTATTCAGATGAATACCAAAAAATTGTTGATGTGTGTACTATAGCTATAATTTTTTTGTATATTGCTGGTATTCATGACAAAAATAATACAACGAGTATCAAGGAGGTGATTCGTGCTGCCACTAGTACAAAGAAATAGCCCCGCTGAAGGCAGGCGAAGATTTGGAGCTGGAGACAGTTGTCGAGGAAGAGGTTGTTGATCAGCGTCCATGCTTGCTCGGCGGAGTCTACGAGCTGGATGATGATCTCCAGGTTGTCCTTGGAGACCGCGGGGTGGAGCCAGGACACGATACTTAATCAATCTGCGTTCACTCAACACCATCGACAATCATCTCGGCTTCGACGAGGTCATTGATGTCATCAGTGAGGCCAAGCTTGTGGAAGTGAGTGAATTGCAGAGAACATCGACATTGAAGGTTAGGTTTGCAGAAACCACAATTCTACGGTTTTGTGCCAAAAATCATTAATTTCGAGGCTAATTTTTTGCAGAAAACACTAATCACCGGTTGGCTCCTTTTAACCCCGATTATGATAGGTGGAGCCCGCAAAAGCTGACGTGACGTAACGGTTGAGACTAGACGGCGTTTGATATTTCTTTTTTGTAAAAAACTCCATTCTTTAGAAACATACAGCCAACTCCCCTCCCCCATAGTGCGTGCTGAGGCGCCCCGCCCACTACAAGAATCTTGTTAATCCATGACGGATACAATCTGTCATGAAACAGTGCAAAACCGTCAAGGAGGGTTGTCCGTGACGGATTTATAATCCGTCATGTATATCGCGTCATAATTTGACAACTGCACCACCATGACGGATCCTAGCCGTCACCGATCAGTCCCTAGGCCCGCCTAGGCCCAGTCCTTTATGACAGACTAGTCCGTCATGGATTTAGACGAGGTTGTACAAAAATAGGCTTGACGTGGCATCTACATGGCACCAACATGGATGTGACGTGGCATTCACTTTTTTTGTTGTGATAGTTTGGAACATTTATTTTAATCCAACCATGATTTCCATCCAACCAGTTACAGCGCCACCCATTACACATAATCAAACAAGCTTTCACAACACAATTAATTTCTATTGAACAGGCCCATAATTTGAAGCATTTCTCAAATTTCTATTCAATTATTTCACTAAGTAAAGCCCTTATAAAACGTGGCCAATAAAACATCCAACATCAGATCATAGCCCCTTAGTAATAATGACACCAAATTACATCAACAAATATACAAGATTAATAATCACACCAGATTACATCAACAAATATACAAGATTAAATTACACCAGATTACATCAACAAATATACAAGATTGTACAGACCCTCTTAATCATCAAGTTCATGCCTACACCTCGATCTTCCTTTTTGGCCCTGACCACCAAGTAAACCTGTAACAGACAATATGCTTCTGTTACAAAATGGCAAGCTGATTACAACAACATAAATAGTAGTTATTATCATTTGAACCACCATTTTTATTTCGCGTGGTTTGAACCTCACTCATGAGGCCTATATACTTAAGAGTTATGCCAGGATTGCTTGTCTTTCATTAATCAACAATATTGTTTCATTGCAGCAACACAACATCGACGACTAATCATGAGTAACCTAGTGCCAAATAGTTCAAATCAGCCTGAAGGGCATAGGAGCTTACCCATGCCAAAGCGCTGAGGAGCTCCACCTTGTTGTGCAACTGTAGGTACCTTTGAAAAATTATCATCTCAAAGATCAGAGGGGTGTTGACAAATAATAAAAGGATAGGGGAACAAGATAAGTTATTGTTTCTGGAAAACTACTTGCAACAAAACTGTACTTCTTTTTACCATAGTGCACACCCTTTTTTTTCCTAAACCATGATCATGAACTAACTTGGTGTCATTTTTCTTATGTAAACAAATACACTATCTACGTGTGAGAACCGACATAATAGGTATACTATAGTATAAAGAACAGCTAAGTGACCTCTTTTTTACTTATAAACTTGATCAAATTCAATTATTTCAGAATTGATGAAGCAGATTATAAATAATACCTATTAATGGTAGAGAAAATAAGAATAAATGAAATGTTCAAGGTGGAGACACTTTCAAAGTTACACTGCACTTAACATGATTTAATAAACCTGAACCACTAACTCTCGATTTTGATAACAAATCCTCCATTAAACAAATGCGAATTTTGATTATTATATTTAGAATTGGTAGAGGAAATCAATCAAACCTAGAACTTATATAATGGGCTATAGCAATCTGATCACTACCAGTACGACAAGAAATAGCCAAGCTGGAAGTAATGATGAACAGAAGAGCTATACAACCAACAATGGTTCACATAACATTTCAAGGAAGTATATCTAAACTAATATAGAGTACTTATGATTGACTATGTACTGTAGTGTGAGGTCCTAAAGAATTGACACACCAAGTTCTTTTGTCTGCATCATAGTTCTTCAACTATATTTAATTCTACCAGTGGACTGATTCAGTCGTAATCATCAACCTTCGTCACTGCCCAAGTGGAGACCTGAGCCAGGAACAATGCTTAAGATATCATAACAAGCATAATAATACTGCATTAATATATACACTTTACAGTAGTAGAGAAATATGCCAGACAAGGAACACTGAGTACACAATACAAAAAAGACAAAAAGGAGGCTATTGTAGAATGTAAAGCAACATCCAGTAATTCATGAAGTGGATAACTCGCTTTTCCTGATATATCCAGAAGCATTCTGGAAGTGATTGAACTAGTAATACACCCCCTTTTATTAGGCAGTAAGAAGAGGTTCAATTCTCCATCTCTTTTTGTTCTGGAAAGATACAAAAATGTACAACATATACAGTTTTGCACATTGCCTTTTATTACGAGCTAGAAGAGGTTCAATTCATCTCTTTTGGTTCTGAAAAGATACAAAAATGCACAATAAATACAATTTTGCACTCTGGAGTTTACTTTCACAGAATACAACTAAAAAAGTACAGTCAAATAAAACTACAGCTACCTGATTGCAAGAGTCAGTTTAATCAAATCCAGAAAGCATCAAACAGTTTACTGATTATGAACCTAACTTGCTGCTAGACTATAAATTCTATAACAGAGGGATTAATGTTTGTAAATATTAAATCATCAATTCTTGAGAGGAAAGATACAAAATCAAGATGAATACCATCTCGCTTGACAGAGGATGTTGCCACAGGACGCACCGCTGAGCTGGAGACGCGGAAGAGGGGGTCGGGGTCGCCGCCGTCCAGCCCATCGCAGTCGAGCGCATTGAGCTAGCGGGAGGAGGAGAGGCGCGAGGGGGCGCGACGCACAACAAAGTGGTGCTGTTGGAGACACGCCAGTGACAGACACGCCGTCGTAGCTGAAACCGTAGACATTGGCTAGGGGTTGAGTGCGAGCGCAGGGGCTGGGAGCGGCGGATCCAGTCGGGCTGGAGGGCGGAGGGGTCGGAGACGAGCTCGCGAGTGTGCTGCACAGTGGCGGACATCGCCGGAATCATCGGATCTTGGTGGCGGCGCGATGATTCACAGGAGAGGGAGAGATGGGTCGCGCGAGAGATGGATTGGTGGGGGTTGTGGCGGATCTAGCAGCTGCCGGAGCAGCGAGGTGAGAGGAGGGAAAGGGCTGGCGACGAGCAGTGGGAGGAGGCGATGTGGTGGTGGGTGAAGGCGATGTGTGTGAGGAGATGGGGAATCGGGAGGGGGGCTACGACGAAGGGAGAGACAGAGAGAGGAGAGGCACTTAGGGTTTGCGTTTTTTATACGTGAATGGTTAGGCGGGCTTTGGCGGGCTTTAGCGGGCTTGCGGGGCTCTACCGGGCCATTCATGACAGATTTCGAAAACGTCATGCGAAATCTGTCATGGATTAACAGATTTCTTGTAGTGGCCGCCGCAGCTGGCCCTGCTGCCGGCAGGCCTGCGCAGGCCGCAGCTCCTCCCTCCCCGCCGCCGGCAGGCCTGCGCATGTCGCCGCCCCTCGACGGCCGCCCCCACCACCGCCGCCAGCGTCCCCGCGCGGCCCTCCTCCACTCCGCCCCCCTCCTCTCCGGCCAGCTTCAGGCCCCAGCCGCCCCCCACGTTCTCCTCCGCGCCGCTCCCCTCCGCCTCCATCTCCATTCCCATCGGCGCGGACGGGTTTGGGCCCTGGCAGCAACCTCAAGCTCGCCGTCTTCCCAACCCCTTCCGCGCGAGGACCCCAGCAAGGCACCCCTCTGGCGTCGTTCCTCCGCAAGAAAACATCATCGTCGAGGATGGGGACTCCGGATGCTGGCGCTGGCCGCGAGCACGCGCCGCTGCCACCTCCGTGGAGGACGGACGAGGAGGCAGGACGGGGTGGGGGGCTGATTGCTTTTTCCCTTTTTGAATGAGGGTGTCTATGTGAAATTCCAGGGACTGTTTTGTAAATCCCCGTCTAACACTGTCAAATGTCAACCGTTACGCCACGTCAGCTTTTGCGGCTCCCACCTGTCATAATCGTCATCAAATGGGCCAAAGCCGCCAACTAGTGTTTTCTGCAAAAAAATTAGCCTCAGAATTAGTGGTTTTTGGCACAAAACTGTAGAATTGTGGTTTCTGCAAACCTAGCCTTCAATGTCGATGTTTTCTGCAATTCACTCTGTAGAAGTTGATCTTGAAGTGCGTCTGCCAGATGAGAAAATTGGCTTTCCCGAAGTCAAGCACAATTGGAACATGAGATCAGATGTTTAGGGTTCCGGATGGTGATGTTTAGAGAAGTCAAGCACGCATCGAGAGGGAGGCCCCGCTGTTGATCGCCATGGTGGGAGGGAAGGAAGTAGCAGCGTAAGGTTGTTTAGGGTTCTAGGATCAAGTCAAAACTGATACTTTGGGAATTTCTCAGCGCATTGTACTCCATTGCATGAGTGGTGTATATACCCAAGTACATCTGAACTAATCTGTAGATCTGATCACGGTTTAAACAAGCTAGCTACAGAATCTATACAAAGTTCTAATCGTGAGAGATAGGATTGCTAGGGAGAAACGCATGCGATATGGAGTCCATCCTTATCTTCTTTGACACGATGCTGTGTACATATATATACGCACAGGTAACTACCTCTCCATCGGCCGATCGCTCGCACTACCCGGAGGAGATCGCATACATACTCCCAGTTAAAGAAGATGGAGACCATGGTGGACGATGTGCCATTGCTCCCGGACGACCTGCTACTCGAGGTCCTGGCACGCGTGGCCATGGCGGATGTCGCCGCGCTGTTCCGGTGCGCCACGGCATGCAAGCGGTGGTGCGGCCTTGTCGCCGACCGCTCCTTCCTCCGCCACCCCTGGCCAGAGGGCGCGAGCCACACGTCTGCCCTCATCGGCTTCTTCACCATGCAACGGTGCGCGGTAGGAAATCAGGACTCCAGGTACAAGGACTTTTCTGACACGTGCGTGCCGCCGGTGTTCGTCCCTGTACCGCAGTCCGTGCTCGGCCCCCGCCGCTGGTTCCTCACCTCCTTGGTCCGTGGTGCCGCGGCCGGCCTTTTGGACGGCGCAAAGCCGCTCGCAGCCCGCGGGTGCTTCCTCCTGTTGCGCCTGGGCCAGGTCACCTACGGCCGTGTCGAGAGCATCCGCCTGGCCGTGTGCAATCCTTTCTCTGGCACCTGCCACGCTCTCCCCCCACTGGAGAACATGTCGTCGGTCAACATGAACTACGCCGTGGTGACCGGCGAGGACTGTGGCTCCTCGAGCGGCCTCTTCAAGGTGCTAGCCATGAGCATCAACGTCTACGACCGGAACAAGCTGCATTGCGACCTGCGCATGCTTACATCCCACGAACCGAGCTGGACGACGCACAGCGAGTGCTTCACCGAAGACATTGGGATCGGCTGGCAGCACTGTCCAGACGCGGTGGCGGTGGTGTGCGGCGGCGTGGCACGCTGGCTCTTCACGTACATAGATTACAATTTTTAGACTAACAGGTGGGCAGAAAACACCCCCCAGCTCCACCATTTTTCCATTGAAAAAGAGCAGTTTTAACATGGTCCCTCTTACCCCCTCTTTTCACATGAGAGGTAAGAGTATAAAATAGATCTTAGCCGTTGATCTCATCAATGAAAGACACCCTTCTATCAAGGTTTTCCAAAGGACGGAATTGAGGAGCTACCCCTCCCTGATCTGTAATAATAGAAAAGGGAGCTGGGGCGCTCACGAGCTCGAAAAAAGTAAAACTTATTACAAGACTCAAAATCTAGCACAGGAACTAAAGTGTTCATATTCCTTTTGGAACTAAAGACGCCCCTTTTTCTTTTAGAGAGTCAATTCTTCTTTCATGCGCCCATCAGTACAGCTCCAGCTTTCTTCTGGCTCGCCTGGTACACACCCCCCCACTTGATTCTCTTGAAGGTTTGTACTGGGGTCAGCGGCAGCTCCAGCGGAGTGGCAGGGCTCAGCAGCAATGCGTGCTTGCAGTTCTTATCAGGGCTGTTAGGAGGTGTGTAATGCACAGTAGGCTGTAGACCTGCGCCCCCTCCCCCATTTCCCAACGACATTTTTGAGAGTGAATCTAGGCTTAAGATACCTGCAGTATCATTGCCATCATTCACCCTGTGGTCAGTAGGAAAGGAGAGGTGAGGATCATTGCCACTTTCTGTGACACCAGCTTCAGCTCTTCTAGACCTGTTTCTTTGAACAAGATCATCCACTTCTTGAGAGTCCAATGGATCTTCCACCAAACCTGTTTAAGATCAGACCACATCACATTATTAAAGATCATGGAATTTCTGAACTTCCAGATGCACCATATAACACAGGCACAAACCGAGTTCAAGACCATTTTATGTTTATGAGCTGGCCAAAATCTAGCAATAGACATGTAGTCTTTGCCTATATCATGGGAAAGGATCTTGGACATTTCAGCCCAGATCTGTTTGGCAACCACACATCCAAAGAACAGGTGGTCTATTGACTCATGTTCCTTACAAAACATACATTCAGGTGGTTTACTGATACCTCTTTTTAACAAGTTATCTTTAGTCATTAGCTTGTTATGAGACAAGAGCCACAAAAACACTTGCACTCTGGGAGGGACTGCTATAAACCACACAGAAGGAATATACACAGGTTGCACTCCTCTAAAATTAATAATATTGTAGAGAGAGCTAGTAGAGTAGACTCCTTTACTCTCATATTGCCAGATTAGAGAATCTTCATCATCAGACAGCACAGTGCCCTTGATGATCTGCTCAAGGCAGTACCAACTCTCCATCATGACATCTGAGAAAACCCTCCTAAAAGTCAATTTGATATCAATCCCATCCCAAATCTCTGCAACAGTAGCACCCTGTTGGTGACAGATAGTGTACAGGGGCCATAATTGCACTGACAGAGGTGAGGTGCCAAACCAAATGTCTTCCCAAAATCTAATCTTCTTACCATTACCTATTTTCCACCTATATCCAAACTTCAGGGCTTTTGCAGCTCACATTACTCCTTGCCAGAATTTGGAGGCGTTCTGTGGGTTGGATGCAAAAATGTTTGGTTTTTTCTTAATATACTTGGAGTCTACTATCTGTCTCCAGATCTTGTCCTCATCTTGGATATATCTTTTAACCCAATTACCAAGTAGGCACAGGTTGACATCCTTGATGTTAGGGATACCCATCCCTCCATACTCTTTTTTCATGCAAACCAAATGCCAGTTTGCAAGATGAAGCTTTCTATCACCCTCAAAGTCACTCCAAAGACAGTGGGCAAGCTGGCTGTTGATCAGGTCCAGAGCCCATTTGGGGAATTTGAAGAATGAGAGCAGGTAGACTGGGATGCTAGCAAGACAGGCTTTGATCAAAACTACTCTGGCAGCATAAGAGAGAAGCTTCCCTCTCCATCCAGCCATCCTTTTGAGGATCTTGTCAATAAGGGGCTGGATGTCTTCCCTCCTTAGCTTGTCATAGTGAAGGGGAATGCCTAGGTATTTTATAGGGAAAGTGCCTACAGTACACTCTAGAATTTTTTTGAAAGAATCTACTTCACTGTCAGTGAGCCCAAGGGGGATAATCTCACTTTTGGAGTAGTTGATCCTCATACCAGAAACATTCTCAAAACAAGTTAAAACCTGTTTGAGATTAGTAACCTTATCTACAGAATTTTCTAGAAAGAGGATGGTGTCATCTGCATATTGAAGGCAGATGACCCCTCCAGGTATGAGATTAGAGCATAAGCCTTTCACTAAATTATGGGAAGTTGCTTTGGCCAGCATCCTGGTCAAAACATCTATCACAAGGTTAAAAAGAAGTGGGGAGAAGGGGTCCCCTTGTCTAAGGCCCTTGCCAGTAGTGAAGAAATCTCCTTCTACTCCATTGATCTTCACTCCAATGGATCCCATCTGGGTGATCTGCTTGACCCATGTGATCCATTTTGTGCCAAAGCCTCTTTTTTCTAGAATCTCATAAAGAAAGTCAAGATTCACCTTGTCAAAGGCTTTTTCATAGTCTAGTTTGATCACTAGTCCAGAATTGCCAGAGTGCACTGTGGAGTGCAGCACCTCATGTGCTGTCACCACACTTTCTAAAATGTACCTGCCTTTAATAAAGGCAGATTGGTTACTAGCAGTAAGGAAATTCATTAACCTAGCTAATCTATTAGTCAAGACCTTGGTAAAGACCTTGAAAATGCAGTTAAGCAAACAAATGGGTCTGAACTTCTTCATGCTAGAAGCATCTTGTTCTTTAGGAACTAGAGTAACCATAGCAAAATTAAGTCTGTAAATGTCTAGGCTCCCCTCATAAAAGTCTTTGAAGAGGGCCATGATATCTTGTTTAATCACCTCCCAAAATTGTTGTAAGAAGAGAAAAGAAAGCCCATCAGGGCCTGGGGCCCCATCAGAATAGGAACCAAAGATGGCTTCTTTCACCTCCTCTTCAGTGAAAGGGTTTTGAAGGAAACTATTGTCCTCTAATTTAACTTTCTCTCCTTCCGAGAAGAAGTCCTCTCTCAGTCTAAACCCATTTCTACTCTCTTTTTTAAAGAGGTCTTTGTAGAAGGAGGAGGCAACATCTAGCATGTCCTTGGTCTCTGTGACAGCGCCATTTGGGCCCTCAAGGACATGAATCTGTGTTCTCCTACTCCTTTGATTGGCAACAACCTAGAAGTATTTAGTATTCCTATCTCCTTCTAAGATGTCTCTATCTCTAGATCTTTGCCTGGCTTTCACTTCCTCTTTTAGCCAAATATGATGAAGCTCTTGCATCACTATTTTCATCCTATTACTCTCAGAGTCAGATAACCGCTCTGTTTCAGCCTTAACATCTAAGGAATCAAATTCTTGAGTGAGGAGGGCTTTGTGTTTTCTAATATCAGCTTCTATATTGATGCTCCAGCCTCTAGCAAACCTCCTAAACCTCCTGGCTTTCTCCTGCCATATATCTATAGCTATTTTTTTCTTGACAGGAGCTGTCCAGTTCTTAATCACTAAATCTTTAAATTCTGCTTTCAGCAGCCACCATTTTTCAAATTTGAAACTGGTGGGTTTTGGGGGCCTACTCAACCCAGAATCCCATAGTAGTGGTGTGTGGTCACTCCCAATTCCGGGAAGGGCTTGAGAACTACCCAAAGGAAATAAAGGGGATCCGCATCGACCGCGCCATGCGCGCTCGCACCATTCCTTCCGCCACTATCTCTTCCTCGAGGTCTCGGAGTGTCCTCTCTCGGGCCATACGGCGGGGCTGAGGGGGAGCACCTCGTACGAGGAAGCTGCGGGGAGGTCGGCAGTGGTGGCTGCGGTGGGCGGTTGCGGTGGGCGGTGTGGTGCGGTGGCTGGCGGTGGCGGTGGCGGTGGTACGCGGAGGGGATAGCGCAGAGCGCAGGTGGCATCCTCGCGGTCCTCCTTTGTTTTGCTGATTCTCTACATAGATTACAATGGCAGGTCCCAGCTTTCCACCATTGATGTGAGCGCCGAGAGCAGGCGCCTCGCCTTAACAAAGCTCTCATTCCCGCCGACGAGGATTCTACCTTCGCCCACATATCTAGCCACAGTCGACGGGAAGGTCTTGTTGTTCTGCTTCCACGTTACAGGAGGTCATATAGAAGGCATCTACGACTACGTAGAAACCTGGGCTCAAGGAGATGACGGTACACACGTCCGCACTAGGGCAATGAAGCTAAAACCACCCCAACAGTACAGTATCTATCCGGTGCGCAGCTTGTGGTCCGGAGAGAAGAGCGGGACACTCATCGTCAACTCGAGGCTGCAATTGAACTACGAGAAAGCAACGGACCAGTCTCTTACTTTTGTGGAAGCGGCAGACCAGCAGTTCTCGGGCATGGTTACGGAAGGCGTGCCCATGGAGATAGACTGGCCGGCACTATTCATGTCTCGCCTAGCTCGCTACGCGTAAGTCATACATGGTACCCGTTGTTGTTCGGACGTGTAGCTGATTGTAGAGGATCATCAAAATAAAAACAAAAAAATGACAAACTTATATAGGTGTTTTATTGATATAAATATAGGCAAAGTTCTTGCATAGGCCGAGCTACATGGTACCAACTATCTAGACCGTCAGTTTGTCTCTTGATATGTACAGCTCATCAGTCTCTGTGCCATGTGTTTGCAGATGATTAGTAGGAGATGTCATGTCGTTTCTGTCCTGCATGCTAGTCCATATGGTCCACTGTTCACTGGCAGCCGATGTCACTGTTCTCTCGTAACGTTGTTGGCGATAGCCGTAGAATCTTTCAGCCTATTTAAAAATCTTGTGGCACTGTTCAATGCCCAACGCTGATCTCCCCCTCCAATGCACTGATTAAAGAAATAAAAAATCTTCCTATTCTTGATTCTTCTATTCAGGACATCTGTACTCTTTACTTTTTAAGAAGAAAAAAAGGGTATAGACCGTATTTTTAATGCTCTCTAATTCTACAGATTCCTATTCTCTACTAAAAATGGCCCGGACTTAGCTATGCATGTTTGTTTCTTCAAAAGAGAGTGAGGAAAAAGAGAGCGCACGCTTCGTGCATGCATGTGAGATTGCTTCCAAAGAGAGAAAACATGAGAAGAGAGAGATTGTGTTGAGCATGCATGTCAGACTCTTTTGATATGAGAGGACATGAGGAGACAGAGCTTTGTGCATGCATGTGTGACAGAGAAAAACGTGAGTAGAGGGAGACTGTACTGCATGCATGTCCAGAGCTGAGAGACACAGTTGAAGCGTGAACAGTAAAAGTGCCAGATGATTAAGCGTGTTCTGCGCACATCCACATGCACCTGGGTGCAGCTTGTAAAAGGATGCCGTGTAGCCTGTCCTACGAACAACCACTCTCATAAATATATTGTATATTGACAAACATCGACAATTGATTGCGAGTGACTGTTAAGTGCCCACGATTTCCATCCATGGGAAGTGGCCGGGCCAGGAATAAAAGATGAGGAAAACAACCTGAGTCAAACTTTTGATAGCAGGGGTCAAATCACACTAATACATGTGTTTTCCTTTAAGTCTGACAGATTGAAAGCATAAAACAAGCATATATATATATATATATATATATATATATATATATATATATATATATATATATATATATATATAGACACACACACACAAAAGTATGAGATTAAGTGGGGAGGCATGGCTCCCTGTCTTGCGATTGGCTATCGGGTTTTTCTACATAAAAAAATGTTTTCACTATTCTTCATATTCTTTCTTATTTGCAAGTTTCCTAACTTGGTTCATTTAGTTCCACCGGTGAATTATAGGATTGCCACTTGACATCGCAACTCGTGGGCGGGGCATTCTTCCTTGCACTCGTCCCATAGCGCTCAACATGGGTTGTTCGGCGGGTCTGGCAGCAGAAGCAAACAACATGAGGCTGCATCTCACACATGAATGGGGTGCGGGATTTCATGGAAATCTTGCTTGAGCCCGTCATGGTAGCACTGTTATTGGTGTCTTCATGACATTCTGGGTTGCTCCTTCTTTCCTCAGAATGAACTATAAGAAAATAGAAAAAGTAAGATATATATATATACTAGAATGAAATTAATGAGAATAAAATAGAAACAGAAAGGAAAAACCTAAAAGCAAAAAGAAAGAAAGGAAAGGAACCAAAAATTTGGCGTACTAAACTGATCATTATCATTAGATGTGCCATGGCTCAAATCTTTATATTGTATAACTTTAGCATTATAGATGTTGATATATTTTCATATAAACATGTTCAAATTTTACGAAGTTTGACTTCAGACAATTCTTATATGCAGAGTAAAAAGGACCGGAGGGAGTATTAGAGAAGATGCACGGGTTCCCATTCGTGATTTTCTTAACTCAAGCAGTGAGATGAAGAGAAACTAGCTCCGTTGGTAGTCAAGTTTTCTTAATTTTGATAGCATACTCATGCTTAGAGAAACTAACTTGCGCTTATAGCCAGTTGTTCCATATCATTGGACCAAGAGAAGCTAGCTCAATTTTCTAGTCAACGGTTTTCTTTACTCTGGTGATGAAACGAGGGACATGTATCTTCTGAAGTGTTGATTTTTCTAGACGAGGTCTCTCGGCCCCCGTGTCGCCTGACCGGGCGACTCGGGCAGCGGCTAGGGTTCCCGAGCGCCGCCTCCCCCACCCCTCCTCTCCCTCCTCGTCGCCACCTGAGGTGGTCGCCGGGCAAGCCCGCGCGGCCGCCAGTGACGGTGGCGGCGAGGCCCTCGTCGCTCCTGCAGCGGAGGATTTGGATCCCAGGGGCGGCGGCCCCTGCCGGCATGGCGTCGCCGTTCTTGCCCTGAACGGCGCTCGCGGAGGGCTCTGGCCGGCGTCCTCGACTGCGGGGGCGGTGGGGCGTCGGCGGCCGGTGGCTACAGCGTGGAGGCCTCCTCTTCCTCGCCAGATCTGGAGGTTTGCCGTCCCCAATTCGCTTCCTCCCCCTCTGCGCTTGGTTTCCCGTGGCTGGTCGCTGGATCCGGTGGAGTTTGGGGCTGGTGTTGCAGATCGGGACCGGGGGAAACCCCTGGCCTACTGGTTCGGCCCGGCATCGACGTCGGCCTTGGGCAACGTTTCTTTCTTGGAGGCGATGTCGTGGTCTCCTTCTCCCCACCTCCATTCCCTCTCCCCGGTGAAAACCCAAAATCCGGCAGGATTGGGCAGCGGCGGCACCGTGTGTGTCGTTCCCTCCATGGAGGCGTTGTCTGGGGAGTGTGGTTTCGGGCGTAGGGCTGTTGAAGGTGGGGTTTTTGGCCGGCAGCAGATGCAGTGCCTCTCGATGTCCCGCTGTCCGCCTCTCTGTTGTTGCTCGGCGGCTTTCCTGCAGCCTTTAGACGTTCTTGGCGCGTGATGGTGTGGCCGGCTTGGTGTTTGTCCCAGCGGCATACCTCCTGTGTCTTTGGCGCCTGAGGGTTGCGGTCATCGGTTTATGCTAGTAGTCTTGTAACTAGCTCTCCGATGTGTTGTAAGTTCAGAGTGCCCCCTTGTATCTTTTGGGCTTTCCTTGTTTTCTTGTTTGCTTGGAGATGTTCTAGCGTAGATGGTGGTCGTCATTTGGCGTCATGGTGGCGTTGATGGCGGAGGAGTCTGCCAAGGTTGGCACCTCAATCTGCTTGGAGATGGACCAGTGGAAGATGGTGGAGACGACACCTGTGAGTGCGTCAGACCGGTTTATGCCCCAGACCCGGTATGTGGCTAGGCTGGGGATTCCGGCTTTCGATGTTAGGATTAGATGAGTGGTCTGGGTAGTGGCCCAGTTAGCACCCCTTCATCATATGGATAGGAGTAGCGGCATATGTTGCCTAGATGGTGGATTCAGGCTTATTGTTGTAACACTTTGTAAGCTCCTCGGGAATAATCAATAAAGTGGTCGTATGCATCTCCCAGATGCAGAGGCCGGGGGTCATCCTCCTTTTCTAAAAAAAAAAAACTTTCGAAGTGTTCCTATAAGCGCGAGGTCGCTGCTGAATTTCTGGGCCTGGCAATATGAGCGCCGTAGGATCATCTCCATTTGGTTAGATTACAAGATGTGCGCAGAAATGAGGAATAAGAGGGAAGCCTGGCTCGATATGGCATGATCTGCATCATATGCTATGCAACAAATGTTGCAATGGAAGTTTTGTGGCAGCTTCAGGTCCCACCGAAGAGAACACTTCCTGTGGAAGTTAGCACAAGGTCGCTGCCTAAGACGAACATCAGCCATCACTGCAATATGCCACCGGGTGAGTGTGCTCTTTCTGTGGAGCCCAAGACTTATGGTGCCATTAACTCCCTGGTTGAATGCAATCTAGCGACATAACATGCGTATGGGCAGTATCTGATGATATTCTGGTCGAACATATATCAAATGCATCCTATCATAATGCCAAGGACTTCATATCATCCACGATCGAAACATTGCAACACAATGATCGGGTCATGAGTTTAGTTATTACTCTATGGGTGTTGTGGCATGCAAGAAGGACATACATCCATGATGAGATTTACCCGTCACCACTTTCTGTTCATGTACTTGTTCGAAAACTTTATAGGGCAACTGGAAAGCACCGAGATGATCAAGAAACGGAACGTATCAAGTACAACTGGTGCATGTGTAAGTAGCCAGATACCTCCGCCGTCGGGGACTAACAAACTCAAGGTTAATGCAACGTTTGGGAAGAACCAGAATAGGGGTGACGTTGCTGCAAGGGACAGAGAAGGCAGATTCATGGGCGAATATTCATAGGCGCGGACGGGCTCGCTTGGTCACGGAATCGACAACCGTTGCCTCGTGTTGGGATGTGGTCAGCAAGCTGTACTCGCGGCGTACATGCTAGTTTAAATCTGTCCGACGGGGTGACGTTTGTACTCAATGGAGCTAACGGACGTCTGTCCCCTGACGGCGTCTTGGATGAGAGTGTGGTTGACTCGGTCTACGAAATCCATTTATTACGCGCCGACCAACCTCCCGCCTATAAACTCACGGCTAATCATGTTATCCGCCCATGGACTATAGCAGGATAATTGCAAAAAAAAAAAAGACTATAGCAGGATTTTGGCGACACCATTTAGCACATAGCCAGGTTGATGGACTTCCATCACGGTTCACCTGTAGATAGACGCTCATCGAAACAATTACTGTAAAGTGGCGCCTAAAGAATCAGTTCGTCACTTAATTTTATGTGTAATCTACATTTGGTACCTCAACTCCGTAACCGGACAACTTGTACCCTCAACTATTAAAACCGGACAAGGTTCGTCCACGGTCTCGGTTTTGACCAGTTTTAGTGCTGACTGACCACGGTTTTGACTGGTGTTGACTCAAATCCGTATTTTTTTTCAAATCCATGAACTTATTTGAAATTCACGAATATTTTTAAATCCATGCACTAGTAGAAAAGGGGGCTTTGGTCCAGGCCGGGTAAGCCCATTAGTCCCGGTTCAGTCCAGAACCGGGACCAATGGGTGCATTTATCCCGGTTCGTGCGACTAAGGCATTAGTCCCGGTTCACCTGGGCCCTTTAGTCCCGGTTCGTGCCCCGAACAGGGACTAAAGGGTGCGATGGTGCCACCAACCGGGACTAATGGGCTTTCAGGCATTAGTACCGGTTCATGGCACGAACCGGTACTAAAGGTCCCATTTTCAAACTCCCCCCCCCCTTGTGGACCGCCTTTTCAGTTTTAGAAAAAAACAAAAGAAAATGATGGAAATGTCAATAAAATAAAATAAAATAAGTTTCCCATGTGATATGTGGTCTAGTTGTTGGGAAAATTTACAAATATGAATTTCGACTTTATTTACAAAATCTCTCTGGAATTTGTAAAATGGGCATAACTTTTGCATACGAACTCGGATTAAAAAGTTTTTTATATGAAAAATCATCTACTCGAAAAGTTACATCCGATGGAGACCGCCTACGGCCTGTTTGCAAATTTGTAGAATCCTCAAATTCCAAAAGGAAAAAAAGTTATGCTCAAATTTCAGTTTTTTTAAATTTTCATTAAATCTGGTCAAACTATGGTCAAACTACTTATTCAAGAAGTATTAGTGTTACTAAATAATTATTCAATAATATTAGTGTTATTAAATAATTATTTCAGCTTTTTTGAATTTTGGTCAAATCTGGTCAAATTATGGTCAAACTACTTATTCAAAAAAAATTAGTGTTACTAAAAAATTATTGTTTTTTAGAACAATAGTTTCAAACTCAAACAGTGAAATGTGTGACTTCATACTCAAGCTAAACTCCTGAGGGTTAATAGGATTGACATCTTACTATTGTCAGGAAAACAATGAGTGCGGACTTGGAAACGAGGGAGAATAGAACCCGGAAGTTAAGCGTGCTCAGGCTGGGGGAGTGGAGGATGGGTGACCGTCCGGGAAGTTAGATGATTTGGAATGATGAGGGGTGATTAGAGATTAAATTGAGCAATGATGAGGGGTGATTAGAGATTAGAGGTTAAAATAATTCAGAAATTTGAAAATAAAAAAATTCAAAAAAAATGCAAAAAAAATTTCAAAAAAAATCAGAAAATTTCCTTTAGTACCGCTTGGTGTTACCAACCGAGACTAAAGGTGGACCGGCCACGTGGAGGGCCTTTAGTCCCGGTTCTTGAACCGGGACTAAAGGGTCAGTACTAATCTATAGACCCTTTTTCTACCAGTGATGTATTTGTTTCAAATCCATTAACTTTATTTGCATAGTTTTTTCAAGTTCGTGTAATTTTTTTTTCAACTATTGCCGTTCTCGATCCATGGGTGCCTTGGCAATCATGTTCGACGGCAGAACTGAACCTGAGATTCTAGAAGCAATAGTGTAATGAAACTATTAACTTAGAAGAAAACATCCTTGTCCAGAAAAAATTATTGCATGTGATTGCCAGGAGGTTGTTGACAGTCTGAAAGAAGAATCTATGGGAGTGTACGCGCATGTGGTGCATGCAATAACAGACAAGCTGAAAGTCTTTTAGAGCGTGGACATCCTCTACGAAAATTGATCAGCGAACTCGGAAGCTCATGCTTTGACTCGGAGTCGGAGTAGTTTATATTCCTGTAATTCTGAGCCTCTAATGAGTATACAGAAAGATACTTCAAAAAAAGGCATTGCATGTACATAGTCTCGGGAAGATCTAGGACGCAATCTGGCAATCCGGGCATGGGTGCCAAGATATAGAATAACAAGCGTTGGATCTCTGATGGTTTCGTACGCAGGTAGAGAGCTAACAACCCATGCTTGCATATAAGATGATCGAGTCCGAGCCGGAGAAGGAGAAGAAAACGAGTCCGAGACGAGAAGATATATATGGATGCTGCGTACATATATACGCACGTGCTACCTCTCCATCGATCGATCGATCGTCGTGCTCGTGTAGTCGTTTCCCGCTGACCAACCTGATCTGGATCGTATACATACACACAACTAAGATGGAAGACACGCCGGCGCCTCCTAATATTTTCCCGGACGACCTGCTCCTCGAAGTCCTGGCGCGCGTGGCCATGACGGACATCGCCGCCCTGTTCCGGTGCGCCGCGGCGTGCAAGCGGTGGTGCTACCTCATCACCGACCCCTCGTTCCTCTGCCTCCGCTGGGCAGAGGGCGCGAGCCACCCGTCCGTCCTCATCGGCTTTTTCACCCAGCAACGGTGCCAATCAGGGGATCAGAATGATGACCGGGACGGGGCCGACCCGTGCGAGCCGCCGGTGTTCATCCCCACGGCACGATCCACGTTTGGCTTGGGCCGCCGGTCCCTCACCTCATTCATCCGCGGCAGCGCGGCCGGCCTCTTAGACGGCGCCAAGCCGCTCGCCACCCGCGAGGGCTTCCTCCTGGTGCGGCTGGCCCCGGTCACCTGCGGCAGTGACATCATCCTCCTAGCCGCGTGCAACGTGCTCGCTGGCACGTGCGACGTGCTCCCACCCCTGGAGAATAGGTCTTCAGCCCGCCGCATCCGCTACGGCTACGCCATCCTGACCGCCAACGATTGTGGCGCCTCGAACCACTCGACCCGCTTCTTCAAGGTGCTAGCCATGGGCCTTGTCAGCAACGTCAACGACCAGGAGAATCTGCAGTGCGATCTCCACACGCTCACATCCGACGAGCCGAGCTGGACGACGCACACGGAGTGCTTCATGGGAGCAATCGATCTTTGCTGGCGGCACTGGAAAGACGCGGTAGTGTGCGACGGCGTGGTGAGCTGGCTCTATGCGTCCATGTCCTACAATGACAACATTGGTCATCTCCAGTTTTCCACCATTGACGTGAGTGCCAAGAACGGGCGCCTCACCTTGACAAAGCTCTTGTTCCCACCGCCGATGATTCTACCTATAACCGGCTGTTATCGTCTAGCCGCTGTTGGTGGGACTGTCTCGTTACTCTGCTACTACATTAAACACGGAGAAAAACACTTCTGCCAAGAAACCTGGAAACAAGGTGACGACATTGGAGGAGACTGGCCCTGCTCTAGAGCAATGAAACTGACTGGGGCGGGGGAAGAAGCGGCAGGCCCGTTATCGCCCATGGCTATGGATGACGTGCCCATGGAGATAGACTGGCCGGCATTGCTCATCTCTCGCCTAGCTCGCTACGCCCAAGTCATACCTGCCAGTGGCACCTGCATATCGTGACATGCTTCCAGTTTTTTTCTTTTCTTTTGAAAGGTGCTTCCAGCTGTTTTGTTTGGACGTGTAGCTGATTGTATACGGTTTGGCATTATATTACTGCTGGTAGAGGATCTTCTATCTGTTCTATTTCATCACTACTATTTAAGGGTAGTGTGATGTCGCCGTGATGGGTTCCGTTTAACACGTGTGGTCCTGTATATGACGCTTGCGTGTGTCAAACAGCTGCACCTTCGCACATGCGCGATCCGACTCGGCAGGCCCATTTAGCGAAACACTGTGGAGGGAGGTGCACTGTAGCGGCATGGTACTGTATCAAACCGAAAATTGTTACGCCCGCTTCACTGTAGCGAACCGGTTTTTAAGTAGGTTTAAATAGGGTGTAAGCGCCAGGGTTGATGAAGGGCGCCGGAGGAGTGGGATGTTCTTCTTCTGGTTCCTATTGTTGCGAGTGTCAGCTAGTGCAGGAGCAGCAGGGCGTTGTGCGGGCTAAGGGGCCAAGCATGGGGCAAGGGGAGCAGGGGGCACCGGCGAGAAGAGCCATCGCGGACGGCTGGAGAAAAACATTTAGAGAGGCGGCAGTCTTCTTGGAGAGGAGCCGAGCGAGTGCGTGCGAAGGTGAGGCCGGCCGGATAAATGGTGAGAGCGGCGAAGCAATTGTCGAACTCATCGCTCAACCCATTGATAAAGGCGAGGAGCATCTCTTGGTCGCTGCAGCGCGTCGGCCATGCAGTCGAGCTGGCTGGAACGCCATGACAGAGAGGCAGGGGCGGGTCCTTGGTATCCAGATGAATACCAAAGATCTGTTGACGTGTGTGTACTGTAGCTACAATTTGCTGTATATTGCTGGTATTCATGACAAAAATAATACAATGAGTAGGTGATTCCTGCTGCCACTACTGCAGAGAGATAGCCCCGCTGAAGGTTGTAGAATTCGGACTTGGCGAAGATTTGGAGCTGGAGCCAGTTGTTGAGGAAGAGGTTGTTGATCAGCGTCAATGCTTGCTCGGCGGAGTCTGCGGGCTGGATGATGATCTCAGGATGTCCTTGGAGACCGAGTGGTGGAGCCAGGACAAGATACTTAATCGATCTGCTCACTCAACGTCACCGACAATCATCTCCACGTTGACGAGGCCATTGATGTGATCAGTGAGGCCAAGATTGCGGAAGGTGATGTTGAAGTGCGTCTGCCAGATGAGAGTATTGGCTTTCTCGAAGTCAAGCACAATTGGAACGGGAGATCAGATTTTTAGGGTTCCGGAAGGTGATGTTTAGAGAAGGGCAAGCACGCCCCGCGAGGGAGGCGCCGCTGGAGATCGCCATCATGGGAGGGAAGGAAGGAGCAGCGTAAGGTTGTTCAGGGTTCTAGGATCAAGTCTGGAGATCGCCATCATGGGAGGGAAGGAAGGAGCAGCGTAAGGTTGTTCAGCGTAATGTTTTAAAATTCATATCTTCTAAACCTTAACTCTAAATGTAACATGTCACATGTGAGCGCTTAGAAGAATCTGTAGATTTCAAATATTTTATTATCTTGCATGTTAATTATTTTCAAAATTATGTTTAGGATGCATCCTTAATTGATACTTTTCTTTATATGGGTATTTTGAAAATGCCTATTGTATAGGTTTCCCATCCATTTAAATTTACTAGATACGATAGTCTGATGCTCGCACAAAAACTATTATTGGCATCATAGGGTATGTTGATTCCTACCAGCTAACATATGCTAAAGATTACAACAGGCACATAATCGTCCTCTTCATTTCATCCAGCGCACAATAACCAACTCATATACGATGATGTACACTAAACTGCTGATATGAGTTTTATGTAAACTACATACTGCTTTAGTACACTTTCAAAATCGCCCCACAATTATGTTTTTGGGCAACACAACGTACCTTGTTGTTTCTCATACGACATTGTGAAAGAGTTCAAGGGATTTTCTGATATCATCGAGTGTGTGTGTGTGTGTGAGAGGTGATTTTTCTTCTCGTGTTGCAACGCACGGGCATGTTCGCTATAAGAAGTCCATAATGTGCGTTACACGTATCATATAATCTGGCGCCGATAAGTAGCCATCAAAACATATAACTACAATTAAACTGAAGTATATCTGTCAAACGTGGCTTGCTCCGGTGCACCCCCCTAACTCAATTTCCTAGGGGTATTCTTGACCCCCGCCATCTATTTTTTTCTCCGGCCCGCCGCTGCCCATATCCAAGCCCCGTAGCCCATATCCAAGCCCCGTATAACCCGTATGACCCATACGTATGTATAGGGTGACATCCCGAAAAAAAAAGGATGAGACGACCCCACGACCAGGTAGGACCTGCTGACGGCCGATCCATCAATGACGCAGCTCCATCATTCACGCAGCTCCTCCATCATTGTGGTGAGGTTCTTTAGGAATATCGGCGGCGGCGATCTCGTCCGAGAGCGCGCGCGGCACCGTCGTCAACCTCCAGCGCTCGCAGGTACCGCATCTCGTTTCCCCACGTTTGTCTCGCTCGCGGCAGCATCAAACGAACTGCCGCTGTTTTCGTCGTAGTGGTTAACCTAGCGGGGCGGGTAACCTAGCTTTCTGGCGGTCCAGGCCATCGCAGATCTTGTTCTGGTAGTGCTGCTCGTCGTGATATACACAGTGATCACGCGGGGTAAAGTGGGTTTCTTCTTTCTAGGGTTAACCTAGCGTCGGTTGCCGTCGGTTGTGTGCACGACGGATCCGTTATTTGATGCGGCGGCTTAACTAGGTATCCGGCGATCCAAAGTAATCACGACTGGTGCCGTGGGCTAGGAATCCGGCGGCGCATGTTATCACGGGTAGCGCAGCTTCTCGCGATCCAAAGTGATCACGTACTGGATTCGTGGGACGTACCTTAACGCCGCTCGGTGTGGAGAGGGGGAGGATCCATGGCTGATCAGAGGTCGTTGGTGTCGGTTGTGTGCACGATCTGAACGCCCTCAGTTGGGGCGCTCTCCGGTTGGGGTAGTTTATTTAACATCCGTGATCGTGCGCTAGGTGTTGTATATGTCAGCATTGATAATGTTTGCACATGCGATGATACATATTAATTGTTGTAGGAAATGGCAGACGATGAGTTAACTGATATGATGTATGACATGGAGTTTGGAGAAGTGATGAAAGACTGGATAGAAGATTGGTATGTATGTAATGAATGTTGATACTGCTAGTGCAGATGATAAGAGGGATATGTTCATGCAGATAATACAAAATACTTTTACATCTCATGATGCTGCGTATGATTTCTACAACAGCTATGCTAGAGAAAATGGTTTCAGCATTAGAAAGAATAAGGTCAGGTATACCAAAACCAAGTCACGTCATATGCGTTATAGGCGGTTTGTTTGTTCCAGACAAGGAAAACGTGATAGCAGGTTGCTAACCGAGGAAGGACACAGCCGTAGGCTCAGACCCGAGACACGCTGCCACTGCGAAGCGCACCTGAGCATGAAGCTTGACCAAAAGCATGGGGTTTGGTATGTTGATAGTTTTGAGGACAAGCATAGCCATATCTTGGCAGGACCGGACGAGGTACCTTTTATTTGGTCCCACAGAAAAATCAAAGAGTACCAGAGAGCTGAGATACTGTCCATGGGAGCTGCAGGGATTAGAATTCACGACATGATGGATTCGTTCATCAGCAAACATGTATGGTATGGCGGTGTTGGTTTTACCAGGCGTGAAATATACAACCTTTGTGCCAGGGAGAAGAGGAAGCTGCTTTCAAAAGGTGATGGATTCGTTCATCAGCAAACATGTATGGTATGGCGGTGTTGGTTTTACCGGGCGTGAAATATACAACCTTTGTGCCAGGGAGAAGAGGAAGCTGCTTTCAAAAGGTGATGCTGCCACAGTCATAGGCATCATGGCCAGTAGGAAACAGAGGGATCCTAGCTTCTTTTTCGAGTACAAGCTAGACAAGAAAGGACATATGAATAGGATGTTCTGGTGTGACTCCCAGTCTCGTCATGACTATGAGGACTTCGGCGACGTGCTTGTATTTGACAGCACATACAAGATGAACCGGTATGGTATGCCATTCATACCGTTTGTTGGTCTTAACCATCACCGGAAGACCACTGTTTTTGCTTGTGCCATAGTTTCGGACGAGACCGAAGAGACATATGTTTGGCTGCTGGAGACTTTTTTGAGGTCCATGTGTCAAAAGATGCTGAAGAGTGTTATCACGGACGCCGACACTGCGATGATCAAGGCAATTCGCCAAGTCTTGCCAGACGTGTGGCACCGTATATGTACGTGGCATATAGAAAAAAATATGAAGATTCACCTCAGTCCAAGTCCTTGAAGGAGTTCCGAACACTTCTGTACTACAGCACGTCCACGGCCACGTTTGAGGAGAGGTGGCACGCGTTTTCCAAAAGATGGCAGTCGGAAAAAACAGTAACATGGTTGAGACGGATGTATAAGAAGAGGAGACTGTGGGCCGCGGCTTATCTGACAGAGGGTTTTTGGCTTGGCATGAAAAGCATCCAGAGGAGTGAAAGTCTAAACTCATGCCTTCACCTCCACCTAGACGGTGAAATGACCCTGGTGGATATGATTTTGCACTATGAGAACGCCGTTGTACGTATCCGTGAGAATGAGGCACGAGATGATTGCACGGCCTCACAGAGTGTACCGGTGGCAGTTACTAGCTCGAGGGAACTTGAGATAGCTGCTTCTCACGTCTTCACTCCAGCAAACTTCTATATGTTGCAAGCTAATCTTAGGAAAATTGGCGGCATGGAGATTGTAGAAATAAAGCTCGGAGACGGATCACAGCAGTACATCGTGGCCTGGAAGAATAACCGGAAGAGCCGTTTTTGGATGGAGTACACTCCAGTAAATTCCGCAGAAACTATAAGGTGCAGCTGCAGAAGAATGATTCGAAAGGGTCTACCTTGCAAGCACATATTCCATGTACTGAAGTACTTGAATATATCTGAAATACCAAAGTGTTTAGTTCTTGTGCGGTTCACGAAAGACGCAAGGTTGGGACTGCCCGCAAGGCGCACAAGTGATCTGTTGGGATTTGGATGGACTGGAGCAGCTGAAAGAATGAAATATAGCCAGGTCAGTGTGTTGGCTTCAGAAGCTATGCATGCAGCATGCAAACACCCAGCTTTGTGGGATCAGTTACAGGAGAGTTTGAAGACCGTGATAGCTAAGAGCCATGAGTATGATCAGCTAAAGGAAAATTTGAGTAAGAAAACGGCTGATCTTAGTACTTGTGCAATTGAATATGTAGACGATGGTGAAGGCAACATAGTTGAAGTTCAAGATCCTATTAAAGTATCAGCAAAAGGTGCAACTAATGTAGATGAGAACCGCCCTATGTCGAAAAATGGTAGGCCACTTTCGTACGACGAGATCAGAATCAGGTGCCGTGCATGCAAATTGCTAGGGCACACTAAACGCAGCAAGAAATGCAAACTAAATCAGAAGTAAGGTTTTTGTACGCATTGTAGGTCATAATTGTTTTTAATTTGTCATTAATTAACTTATCCTGTTATCGTGTGCAGAAGCGTGGTGGGCGAAGAAGAGTAGAAAGTTGCTAGAGTTATGTTAGGATGAATCCAGTGATCTAATAGTGAGGTGTTTACAATGTGTTACTGCATACATGATACATGATATATAATATTGCAAGAGGCCAGTACCTTGAGATAGTGCTTGTAGCATATATGGACTAACAGGAGGCGGTCACTAGGGAATTTAATCATGGAAAATGGATAGCATTTTAGCCATTGTAATGATGTCATCTTTTGTGTTGTCCACTCAAATTATATTATATTAGAAAACTAGACGATACCCGGCATGTTGTTGCGGGAATGTTTTGCAATATATTCATAGAGAAATCGTTACGTGTAACATGTACATGTTGTTGCGGGAATCTTTTGTTTGCATGTTGTAGTGGACCTTTCTTCATACATGTTGAATGACGAGGTGGCAAACTTGCATGTTAAGAGAAATAGGTTAGTGGTGGCTAGTTGTTTACATATAGAAGATGTAATTATGTGTGGTAATAATTAATTTTTTTTCACTCCTTTGGTTCAGCACCATTTAGATATGGAAGATACCAGCTCACGTTGGTCTATAGTATAGACTTCGTACCAAAAACCCACCATTTTCACCTCATAAAGAAAAGAAAAACCCACCAATTAGGGCTTGTAGTGTAACTCGGGCCGCTTGTCGCGATGACGTGGAGGGGGGGGGTGACGGATGCCATTAGACGGCGCGACACACGGCCGCTCCCGTTGCCGAGCCCATTAAACAATTTTTATTTTGATTATAGCCCGTTTGAATGGGCCGCGCTGGCCACCTGGTCGGGGCGGTTCTTCCCTCGTGATCTCCACGCGCGTTCTATCTATCCACTATGACCGCCGTCGCCGCCGCCGCCACCGATCCACGTCTTGCCGCCGGTCACGTTAAGCCATGGTTTCGTGGAGCGATGAGTCGAGCTCTTCTTCGGATGGCGAATCAGTGACTAGCCTGCAGGTACGCTCCTACTATATAATCTCCAGATAGTGCTAGGGTTAGGGTTCTTCATTTCCGGTATTTATCGCAGGGCGTTGATTTGTGCATTATCTCTGTTGTTTCGTTTAGCTTCCTACGACTATCCCGTGCTATGAATGGAGTGGCATTGCTCACGATCTGCCTTCTCGTTGTCTGCATCGAGAACCTTGCGTCAGGCTAGTTGCTTTTGATTCCTTGGACACTGGCAGACATTTTCTTACCTGTGGTCAGAAGGTATGTTGTTCCGTACTGTAAATATATGTTTACATTACCTCGTGCTCGACTTACTTCACGGTAATCCATTGATCTGCCAAAAATTGCATACAATTTCAATTAATTTGTGCATTTAGAAATTCCGTATTTATGTTGTGTTTTTCATGGTCTAATATTTGTTTTAGCATATACTAGCATATACTTGTAGTTAATTGGGGCCTAATATCATGTACTTGTATTTATGTTTTGTATATCATTGCATGCTACATTTTGTGTTTATATGATTGAGACCATATTTTTAGTGCATTGCATGTAATTGTATTGCATTTGTGCATGTAATTGTATTGCATTTGAGCATATATGATTGAGACCATATTTTTTCATACTGTAGGAAGAAGTGAAATGTAACTATGTGGAATGGGTAGACCCGGAGTGGTCAGTGGCTACGAAGTTCTGCCTGAGAGAACTGTGGAGCATGTATGACGAGAAGTTGAGACAGAATATTAAAAATGCTGAAGACAAATGCATGTTAATTGGAGAAAAGAGGAGGACAGAGGTAGAGCTGAGATTTTTCAAAATGGACTTTGCTAAACTGGTGGCCGATAAGGAGGATGCTCTCACGCAGTTGGGCAATGCAAGATTGTCACTTAGCGATCTCAAAGAGGAGCTGGAGAAGAATAAGATGGCAGACCATGGTTGTGCCAATCTACATCAGGTCCTGAGGGTAAAGGCTGAGAAAGACCGGGACCGGGTGGTGCTAGAGAGAGACCAAGTGATGAGAGAGAGGGACCAGCTAAAGCAAGAGAAGAAAAAACTAGAGTATATTATTGCAGATTTTCTCAAACAGAAACATGGGTATGTTGATAAGATCAAGAAGCTGAAGGAGATTTGTGATGAATTTTAAGTATGTTTTGTGCTTTATTGTTGAACCGAATGATCAGGTCCTATCTGCATTGTGGCCAGTTCATTTGTGTAAGGTCAAAGTATATTATATTAACCAATAAATTATATCACTTTCGAAATAGTTTGCTCTTGTTTGACCTGCATCCTAATGCGGGTTCTCGGCTAAGCACTGAAATTATTTTGCCCCCACCGGAGCTCTAAATCGTACTGATCAAGGGGGCGAAAGAGTAGTTGATCATGTGATTGATGGTGCTACTGATCCTGATCTTCATGATGTAGAAAAGGAAAAGGCTAACAAAAATGTAGCAAAAAAGAACTGTGCAACATGATTTGAAGCAACAGATAACACCAAGGGAGTCTGGCGCAAGACACGAGGAAGATCCACCTGCGGACGCCGATCCCGAGAGATCCAACGGCAATCATGCGCACGGGATCCCAGGCGGATCTGCCTAGTCCACCAACCGCAGGATCCACGGGCGGCCCGTCTGCGTCCGACACGCGGGCTGTCTCCACTGAGCGGTCGGGCGGGTCCGGACTGGCGTGTCGCCCCGCGCCAACTGGCGCTCGTCGACTGGGTCGCCCGCGCGGGGACCGGATCTGTCATTGTCTCGGGCGCGGGATCCCACACCGGATGGCACGACAGCCAAGGTTGATTCTCAGACAAACAAAAAGGAATTTATCATTTTTTTCTTATTGTTGAATAATGCCAAATCAAATCAAAAAAATATGCAAAAGTAAAAAGGAAATGAATTACTCTTCCATGGAAGAAAAGAATGAACACAGCAGCAAAATACATTAAGGTAGAACAAATGAAGGGAAGCAAAAATTTATTGGTATGAAACGTATAGTCTGACTGTATTACACATACACAAGTATGTGCGAGCGATCAAAAATCCACACAAAATCCATGGTATCGTGCTTATTACATGAATGATTGAAAATCAAAGTTGTCCATGCCGGGAAACGTGCTTCCGGACTTGAAACAAGCGACTAAAACTAGAATCTTGAATCATGTATGATGTCTTCACGCCTTGCTTTTCTTTGCGATGTCGCGGATTTTCTTCTTCACACATTCGAGCGTGTTGGTAGGTGAGAGAAGCAACTCGGCGACGAGACGCCTTCTCCTTGCATTAACCGTGGCCTGCAATTTTTAGAACAATGTTGAATGAATAGAAGTTGGTATTATACGACAATTGTACAAGTGTACGAAAAGAGAGGATAAATTACCTGGGTAAAATCGATGGTCCATCGATCCCCGTCCCAATGCTCCATAACTTCAATCACAAAAAGGCAACAAGAGTTCCTAATATATATGCAAACATTAGTCACCATGCACACAAACATGTATTTCGTAAGTACAAAATGATGAACCGTAACTCACCCGTCCTCTTGTAGTGGCATGTCGATCTGAGGTAAGATAGGCCACTTAGTGACGTCTGGATATTTGCCAGGTGTAATACGGTTTGCCTCTTCCATATCAATTGGTATTGCTAGTCGCTATTTGAAAGAAAGTAGTAGTGAGAAACCATATGACATTTCATATGAAGAATATGCTCAATGTTGGGGAGAGTACCAGTGCTTTCACAGTGTCGAGAGAGAACTCGAGAGGATAGAGCGAATCAAAAACTCGGAATTCTTTCTTGCGGTTGTGCATCACCACGGTGATCCAGTGTGTATTGCCGACGTTCAACAGGATATATGACTAAAATGTGGAACACATTTGTAATCAGATGCAATTATGCTTGTTGAAATGAGTGTTAATGAACTAGTAAGAACATATCGTACCTTATCACGGACGGTATACTCGTCCAGAACCCTACGTACTGCTCCAGCTCTGCTCAACGCACTATCCATGTTGTATGTCGATGGTTCAGGGTTGTCTCGTGCCTTAGCACGATCAACAAGGTATTCGGACCTCCAGGCTGGACAGAGGTGCCGATCATGACCAACCCGCAGAGCCAAATGTGTCTGATAAGCATCGATAATCTGCGTAAAATAATAGAACATTTTATTTTCATAGGTGACACCTAGATTATGCACTTAAATAGCAGGACATGGTAATAGATCTTACGTCATCCGCCAGCCATGTATGCTCAAGTACCAGTCGTATACTCTCCACAGTCACAGAGGTGGCACGTTCATTGTAGTAAACTCTTTTATTCATATTCTTCTCATATCGAGCAGCTGCCTCCACAAACGTAACAGCAGCATCAATGAGTTCCGGTGTGAGATCGTCCTTAGCAGAGCCTTCCACGACATTGTTACTAAACAGAGCTTCATGATGAATTACGAACGTCACGAACGGTGAGTACATGAAATGGTAGTAAATTAAGCACTAAGATAGCTAGCTACTAACGGTACCTCTAGTTGTGGTAGTGTTGCCGGATGGCTTAGTACCACGAGCGCTTCGCTTGCTGGGCTTGTCAAGTTTAAAGGGGGATTCAAATTTCTTGGGAACATTCCGTCGGCGCTTCCCGGATATAACATCGTCTTCTTTTGCGGTTGCTGCAGACTTTTTACCCTTGCTCTTACCCACCATCCTGTCGATAGAACTTGCAGAAATGTCAATGTCGGACGATTCTGCTCGAGGAGAATTACCTACAATCCAAGGGTTCTCTGGTGTTGCGCCGCACTCCGTTGTCTTGTCAACATTTAACTTGGCAGGTGTTTTCTGGTTAACAAAGAAATAATGTGATAGGTTCAGTTAATGAAAATGAAGATGCATAATTGAGATAAATGAAGACAAATAAATGAGAACATACTACCTCATCATTGTTGTTCTTGTTGACAACAAGCTCGTCATGCTGTGTCAAATCAATCACCGGCTCTAGACCGTCAGAGTCATCCTTGTACACGAATTCTTTTTTTTTCTGGCGGACCATTCTCAAAGGAATCCACTTCTAGGTCTGCATCGTCGTTGCCGGAAGCTGCAGCAGCCGCTGGCTTGTACATCAGACCATTTTGGTTCAACTTCTCTAACAATCTCTGCATTACATAAAAAATATTAATTAATGTCGGCATGGTTTTGCAACTTCAAAAATGTTGTAAACATATAATTAAGGGTGTGTCACCTCAGCTACTTGTTCCGGTATTTCCTTCATTTGGCTGCGTATGTAATCCATACACCGCTTCATGATGAGATTCATCATCTCGTCCACGTTTGAGGCTAACTTGGACTTCTTTGCCGCACCAACGGCGGGCTTCATTTTTGGCTTTTCTGGTTCGGGTACTTTGCGCTCCTGCGCCCTATACTCCTTGGTTATGTTGTCTTCAATCTGCAGGTGAAATACAAGTATATGTGATCAATAAAAATATTAATACAACTAATTATGTTATATAAAAGATTTAAGAAGTACCCAACGTAATGAATTACCTTGATGTTACCACGGCCACGTCCGTGGTCATAATCAAACTTGTCTCTCCTTGAGGCTGCAGCTTCAGTCCAATTTCTCATTAGAGGTTCCAATGACAAGCTAGGATTGAATGCGCATTCACCTTCCAGAGGCTGAACCTTCTCCCAGTACAGGTACTGCATGAATATGAAAAATTACAGTTAGTACTATACAGCAGTTAAATTAGCAATCATAATTTTTTTGCAATGGTACAAGTCTGAAAGGTGTACCTGCAGGAGAGCTAAGTTCCCTCTCGGCCATTGGCGGAGGTGTTTGCCTTTCCTCACGTTGTGAAGGCAGTCCAGCAGAACCTGGAGGGTGAATGCATTCCAATTAATCTTGGATATACGCTTCACATCCTCCACCAATGCGTAATATTGCTTTGGTACAGTCTTGCTCGACATGGGAGCAAGAACTGTTCCAAGCAACACGAGGACAACTCTCCGAAGGAAATCGTCGTCGGCAGATTTATTTTTTGTGATGTCCACAATCAGATCGTCGATGACTATGTTACCTGTGGTCTTGCTCAAGAATTGAGGCGGCACTCGATGGGATGACCATGGACATCATGCATGCCAATTCTCATCGATTTCCGACACTCGATGCATTTACTAGGATTTTGCCGGCGAAAAGAACCCGAAACGCTGCCCGGACATGACGCAACGTTCGTTCGGTGTCAGGAATGGCTCACATGTTGCATGGGGGCCTACATTGGGCATCCTCACATGGTGCCAAAGTTTGGTGTCATTTCATGCAGGCCAGCACATACCACATGTGCAATCACCATCATTCGGGTCTGCCGGAGGGGGAGCCCGAAGGACGTTGTTTTTCTGGACTCAACCAAATGGCCCTAAATTTTTTTCACACAATGGGATGACCATGGACATCATGCATGCCAATTCTCATCGACTTCCAACACTCGATGCATTTACTAGGATTTTGCCGGCGAAAAGAACCCGAAACGCTGCCCGGACGTGGCGCAACGTTCGTTCGGTGTCAGGAATGGCTCACATGTTGCATGGGGGCCTACATTGGGCATTCTCACATGGTGCCAAAGTTTGGTGTCATGTCATGCAGGCCAGCACATACCACATGTGCAATCACCATCATTCGGGTCTGCCGGAGGGGGAGCCCGAAGGACGTTGTTTTTCTGGACTCAACCAAATGGCCCTAATTTTTTTTCACACAATGGGATGACCATGGACATCATGCATGCCAATTCTCATCGATTTCCGACACTCGATGCATTTACTAGGATTTTGCCGGCGAAAAGAACCAGAAGCGTTGCCCGGACGTGACGCAACGTTCGTTCGGTGTCAGGAATGGCTCACATGTTGCATGGGGGCCTACATTGGGCATCCTCACATGGTGCCAAAGTTTGGTGTCATTTCATGCAGGCCAGCACATACCACATGTGCAATCACCATCATCAAATGCAGGCCGGAATGCGATGATTTTTTCGACCACCTTCAAATCACCTATATTTTTGCACACATGATCTCTTGCACAAACAAAGCTAGTTTTCCAAGGTTTTATATTTTTTTGAATTATTTATTAATTTATAATGCCCTCTAGACTGACTGGTCAAACCATCGGTCTATACCTCAAGGGGGCATTGTAAAGTATTAATTTTCTAAATTTTCTTTCATAGCCATGTTTGGCACATGTGGGTCACCATGCACAACAAAAATTGGGTGATTTTGAGGTGGTGCAAAAAATCACGTATGTTCAAAAACTGGCTTAAGTTAGACCAAATGGCCCCTCCGGAATGCGATGATTTTTTCGACCACCTTCAAATCACCTATATTTTGGCACACATGATCTCTTGCACAAGAAAAGCTAGTTTTCCAAGGTTTTATATTTTTTTGAATTTTTTATTAATTTATAATGCCCTCTAGACTGACTGGTCAAACCATCGGTCTATACCTCAAGGGGGCATTGTAAAGTATTAATTTTCCAAATTTTCTTTCATAGCCATGTTTGGCACATGTGGGTCACCATGTACAACAAAAATTGGGTGATTTGGAGGTGGTGCAAAAAATCACGTATGTTCAAAAACTGGCTTCAATAAAAAACATTAATTTACTTAACGCAAAGTTTTACATTTGGTCCGATTTGCTTATGGGCAGAGCATGTTGCACATGGCCACAGCATGGGAATTTATTGCACCATTGCCACAGCATGTTCCACATGGCCGCATCATGGGAAGTGTTTACAGCATGCCTGATCAGTGAAGCAACACTGATGCGGCATGTCTGATCATTGCAGCAACTAAATTCAAGCAAATCATACATCTAAGGAACCATAATGGCAAATTTAAGGGACACAAATATAGATAGCAATATATACTACTGCAATAGATAGCAGCATCCACACAGCACACTTGCTGATGCAGACCACTAGCATATTAGATATGTTTGGACCGCACATCACAGTACTGCACTTAGATAAAGTTCATACTAAATTACCACTACAAGTTTCCACCATCAGAATACCACACAAAGTTCACCAAAAGGACCGAGCCTTCCTACATCATACGACAACGAGGGTCTAGGGCAACTACATGTCAGGGTTTCTCAGGACCTTGTGGAGGGCAGAATGCTGAGCCCTGATCTTGTAGTCATGACTGCTGATGGATGTAGCCCGACAATGCTCCATCAGATGCTCCAGCAACCCAGACCTGGGCTTGGGCCTGCTGCAGTAGGGGCACCGGTACTTGTCAGACCTCCAGTTGTAGTACCTAGCAGATGCTTGGGCCTTGATCTTCAGCACCTCCTTCTCTTCAAACGACTCGACGTTCCCCGCATCCACATCATCTCCAGAGTGATACTGCACACATTAATGACTGACATTAATACATTATGCATTCAAATACTACAAACATCTAACACTAAGTCAATGCACAAATAACATTTCAGCTAGGCCTTACCTCGTACGGCTCATCCTCATCACTGTCATAAGGGTAGTAGCCAGATGAGTCCCACTTCCTCTTCTTGCCAACAAGATCCTCCTTCTGCTATATTGTCAACCAAGCAAGTCATTTACAAAGAATTGAATTGCAGTTCAAATAATGTCATTACAAACAAGTTGATTTTGCATAATGATGGAAAGCTCCTAACTATATTTCATACACTATATTTGAAGCTATATACATACTAAACAATTGGCTTATGAAAATACAAGTTCATTCATATGGACATACAATTTCAGTTTTTGCTTTTGAACATGCATATGAACGTATAAATGAATATCATTCCTCTCTTATTAACCCATGATATAGCAGTTTTTGACAGACAATGCAAATAGGACCTTTATATATAACTTCACAAACATGTCAGGTTTTCATTTCATTTGTAAATCTTAATAAATATTTAGTTCAGAGCAGTTCTCAATGATTACTCATAAGTCTGAATAAGTGAAATGGTGAAGCCTAACTCCTACATCTAATTAAAATACCCTAACTCCAGCATCTAATTAAAAAACACTAACTCCTAGATCCACTGGAACATTGAATCACAAAATTTACTTATTACATATATCATTGGATATAAATGAATCCACTACAAATAACACTAACTCATACATATAATTAAAATATCATAACTCTTACTTCTACTGCATCATTCAGTCACACCATTTAATTACATTTATCTCTACCTATATATGAATCCAATACAGAAGAAACCTAACTAAACATCTAATTAAGAAACATTAACTAGTACATCTACTACACATTCAATCACAGAATCTATATAACTGTCTATAAATGAATAATACAATAAACCTTAACTAATCAACTAATTTAAAAACCATAACTACTACATCTACTGGATGATTCAATCATAGGTCCAACATATAACTGGCTATAAATGAATCCAATACAAGAAAACCCTAACTAAACATCTAATTAAAGAACCCTAACTACTACATCTACTGGATGATTCATATGACATTCATGCATGGAGTTATGCAACAACAATTTAATATGAGAGTTGGTCATCTGGCATAGTTGCATGTCTAGCAAACCTACTTATGGTTCACTTTATAAGTACAGGAATCCTACAGATCAAAAATAAACCTACCTACAATTTGAGTTTATGGATAATGAAGTGAAGCTCCTAACTATTTTGAAATTGTGCACTAGTTAAACATACTGTGTTCATTTCAACAATTAATTGATAGACTTCAAATGAACGAAGTAGGATTTTAACCTCATTTCTACAATATCAACTTTAATAGATACACTGGGTGGCGGCTCAGCCCCTGCCGTGGCCCACTGAGGGAATATGCAAAACAAATCTAACAACATGTACAACACATAACAAAATCTGAGCACATGAGGCAATCCAGATTCCAATATAAAAAACCTAACTCTCATTATGATCTCTCTAGCATTCAACCACGAATCAACTACAAAAAACCCTAACTCTCAAATGGGGTTCCCCATTCAATCAAAAAACCCTAACAAGCAGAAGGGGTGCCGCATTCAATCACAGATCTACAATAGAAAAAACCTATCTACTAAATCTTCTGCTTATCAACTACAACTATGAGAGGAGGGGAACGAGAAGCATTACCACATCCACCACCTGCTTGTCGCTCGCCTCCGCACCTGCATCCAGTGCGCCGCCAGACGCCGTCACCACCAGGTCCGGCACGACGGAGTCCGAGCCCACCACCCCCTGCTCCACCAGATCCGCCGCCGCAGCGACCGATCCAGCGACTGTGGGTGCAGCATCTCCCGCACCGCTGACGGCGGCCACTTCTTGGACGGCATCTGCCGCGGTGTTCGCGGCCTCGACCGCAACTCCATGCGCAGCGGCGGCAGCGCCACCACCTTGCGCCATCGAAGCCTAAGAGAACCCACCGGAGAGAGGGAGGCGGTGGGGTTGAGCGAGTAGGTGCGGTGGCGGGGCGATGGAGAAGAGGGGGAGACGATGCGGCAAGGAGAGAGGGAGTGAGCCGATTTGGGGGAAAATGGTGGGGGCGATGCAGCCGGTGGTGGTTCCCCTCCCTCTTTATAGGATGTGACGTTTTTGGAAGTTTTCGTGCGCCGCGTGGCCGCGTGGCTAGCCCACGACCGCCGCACGTGACGAGGGAAAACGATACGCCCACGCCAACAACCGCCGCACGTGACAAGGGAAAACGATACACCCACGTACAATACATGTATACCCTCAGTGTACAAAAGTAATCAGGCCGGTGCGGGCTTGTACAGAGCTGTACCCGCGCTCTCCGCGGGCATAAAAAGACAATCGTGCCCCTCTTCACGAATTGTTTTTGACAAATCTCAGCCGTCCTTGTGTTTCTCCCCCTCGCGTTCAGCCAGGGGGAGCACCGGAGCAGAAACGCTGTCAAACCACCCGGACAATACCATGCGCCTCAGATTGAACGAGATTGGCAACCTGGATGGATAGCAGCAGGCCATGCTCCGTCTCCTTTGCCAAGGGTGGCAGCGAGAAGTGCCCGTACGTGGAGCTCCCACTGCGGAGCTCCCTCATGGCCACCAGTGCCGTGACGGTGTTCCTTAAAATGCCTTGCTCTGTTGCCGTAGGAGCCATGTCAGTGTCGGTGCAGCACTTCCTCGTCCACCGGTCGCCGCTGTTGTCGGAGGCGAACACGGCCTCCATGGTCTCCTCGCAGTCGCGGACGATCCTCGACATGAGCTCCATCGTGTAGAAGGGCTGCTTGAAAACCTCCTCGATGAAGGGCAGCCGGAGCAGCCGCCCCGTACGCTTGTCGTACTTCTTCAGGATCTTGGCCAGCCCTGCATCGTGTCTTTCCTTGATACAGTACATGCTACTGTTTTCCTTAATAATTAGATGCCTTTGAGTGTCTTTTCTAATAAATGAATAAAGGCAATCTTGCTAAATCTTAGTGGAATGGGACTTGTTAAGAGCATCTTCAGCCGTTCGGCCCCCAAGGGCGCCGAAAAAGAGCCGCCTGGGGGCGAACCGCCGTTACATTGGCCGCCGGGTGACCATGGGAGGAAGGTCATGTTGGGGTTGAACCCACCGTGCGCGTCCCCGTCGGCGTAGCCTGGCAACGGCATGCAGCCTGAGGGTTGCAGTGACGACGGCGTGCAACACTGTAGTCGTGAGATCTTACATTGAGATCTGCGCAAAATTTTCTTTTCAATTTTCCTTTTTTTTACATGCTCTATCACTTGACTGAGACCTGGCCATACCCATAAAAAGGTCCACAATATGAGTTAGCCGTATCATATAATCTGGCTCCGGTAAGCGGGCATCGAAATATATGTATAGCCACAATTAATCTTATGTACTGTCAAACCACCCGAACAACACCACGTGCCTCAGATTGAACGAGATCGGCAACCAGAGTGGCCTCCGTTGACAAGGGTGGCAGCGAGAAGTGCCCGTACGTGGAGCTCCCGCTGCGGAGCTCCCTCATGGCCACCAGCGCCGCGACCGTGTTCCTAAGGATGCCCTGCTCTGTTGACATGGAAGTCATCTCAGTGTCAGTGCAGCGCTTCCTCGTGCACGGGTCACCACTGTTGTCGGAGGCGAACACGGCCTCCATGGTCTCCTCACACTCGCGGACGAGCCTCGACATGAGCTCCGTCGTGTAGAAGGGCTGCTTGAGCACCTCCTCGATGAAGGGCAGCCGGAGTAGCCGCCCCGTACGCTTGTCGTACTTCTTCAGGATCTTGGCCAGCCCTGCAGCGTGTAAGTTCTAGATGTTCAATGATCTTGGCTAAGTCATAAGACCAGTTGGTCGTGTGGAGAAAAGCTACGACTGGGCTGAGTAGAGACAGTCTCTGCAGGTCGAAGCGTGCAATTCACAATAGTTGCTTTTTTTATTATGAGAAAATTAAAGCAGAGCTTGTTGCGTACTCTGTTTTCTGTTGGTGTAAAGCTCTGAATTTCTTCCCATACTCTCACGAACTTACAATTTCAAGAACCCTCCAAATTTCCTTTTTGTCAAAGCGTGCCCAAAAATGTTACTCCGTACTAGAAAAGAGCCTCCATATTGTCATTGTCAAGCCGGAGGAGATGAAACAAACCTGTGTAGTTGACGGCGCTGTAGTTGAGGAGCAGCACCATCTCCCCGTGCAAATCCACGATCTCCCTCCTCACCTTCCTCATCTGGGCCGCACACTCCGCCTCCGACAGCTCCTCGCCGGCCACCGCCTTCACCGTCTCCCTTACTTCCTGCACATTGTGGTAATTACATTCAATTACATCCGCTGCACTGTTCCAGTATACTTTCTCCACCAACAGTGTGCATGTTATGTACGTACCCTGTGGCGGATGATGAACTCTTCCTCCTGCTCGAGGAAGAAGGCGTTGAACCTGTCCACCTCGTCGTTGAGGAGCCGGACGAAGGCTGCCTCCGCCGCGGCACGGTGCCGCGAGGAGCCAGAGCGGTCGTCGGCGGAGACGAGTCGGACGAGCACCTTGAGGCGCTTGTACGCCAGGAACTTGTCCCTCCACCCCGGGAGGCTCTCCTCCACCTGCTTCTTGAGCCTCTTCCCGAACTTCATCTCGCAACCTCGACTCGTAAAAATGCAAGCTCTCAGCTACTTTAATGGAGATACGGTCTCGTTGTGGGGAGGCAACGCATTGTTATGGCGTGCAGGAAGGGGTTGGTCAGTTTGGAATATTTGAAGCATATGCTGCCTGCCGTGGTCGGCATGGAGGGAAGCTGGGAACTGACTATATTATCCATGTGAGAGGTACGGTGGACTTTGGGTCAAAGCAACCAAGGAGAGAATTCTTCGGGGGAAGAGTAAAGCTCCGTCAAAAAGAGGATGTAGCTATAGGTAAGAAGAAGATATGCGGAGCATATTCCATTTCAGGAAGACTCAAGACATGGAGATTTATTCGAGTTTTCTCCTTCCTCTTTGAGCTCTGTTCAAGGAAGGTATTATTCCATGGTTCCCCGCAAAAAATGGTATTATTCCATTGGAATATGGGATCTTCGCAATTAATCTGGCTTTGTAATACTCTACTCTTGACAGGGCAGCATATATATAGCAGCTTCGGGATGTCATATTTCTGGCTCTTGCATCAAATTTTCGTAGCGTCTTCTTTCCCAGGCACAAATCTGGTTGTCTTTTTTATATATAATAAATTTTAAAAAAATCACCTCTGGGAGAGAAGATCCTCACCCGAATGCATTACTCAAAGGCCATCAAGGCGAGTTGTTACAAGAGTGCTAGTGTGCGAGGAAATGTATTGCCGCCAAGGCATAGCGGCATCCTTTAGGTTGGGCTTGAGGATATTGGGCTTGTTTGGTACTCAGCCTAAGGTTGCCACGCCTAATCTTAGTCATGTCACAACAACTTAGACATATGTTTGGTTCATTGCTACACTTATGGTTTGCCACATTTTTCTATTTATATGGTCCACATGTCACATGCTTAGCTTTTTGCCAAATCTTGCCACATTTGTGGTGGCCGTTTTGTTAGCCACACTTTTTGTGGCAGCCACACTTTGCCTAAGATTAGTTGTGGCAAAGTTAGTCATGAACCAAACAGGCCCTAGTAGTGTGGTAATAGAGCCATAATGTTGTTCAGATCATACCTTGGTAATATTTTTCAAATACTTGTTCAATTTTTTTTGAAAGGGATAAGTATATTTTTCGTCCTCGAGCTCTGGCGATAGTATAGAAATCGTCCCTCAACTCCGAAATCACTAAAACTCGGTCCCTCAACTATTTAAACCGGATATTTTTCGTCCCTCGCGACGCTTAAAGTGGTTTTGCTATGACGTGGACCCGGTTTTGACTAAAACCGTTCACGTGGCCTGGTTTTGACTGAAAATGTGAAAATGTGACAGTAAATGTGCAGTCTAGTTCATCATTTACAGTAAATGCGACAGTAAATGTGCAGTAATATTCTGGATGTCTGCTTCAAGTTCAAATGTGACAGTAAATGTGCAGTCTAGTTCATCATTTACAGTCAATGTTACATCTGGTGCTGCAAGTTCTCAAGTTGGAGGAAATAAAAGAGCAAAGAAAGTCCCAGCAAAACTACTGGACCAGTATGTCTGTACTCATGTTTGTGGTTATCCTTGTGGTTATGTCAGAATTCATGTCTGTTTTTTTAGAAAAGGAGGATGCACCTCCGGCCTCTGCATCTGGACGATGCATACGATCACTTTATTAATTATTAAGCACAAAAGACCTTACAAAGTAGTACATCAGTAAGTCTGAAGTCACCATTTAGGCAACATCTGTCGCTACTCCTACCCCCTTGATGCAGTGGTGCCGAATGTCCGAGCCTAATACCAAACAGACATCGCACCAAATCCTAACATCTAATGCCAGATGCCCCATCCTAGCCACATACTGGGACTGGGTCACACGCCGGTCCGGCACACTCACCGAGGCTGCCGCCTCCTTCTTCCACCGATCCATCTCCAGAGTAGGTACTGACGCACAGACCTTGCCAAGCCTGCCGTCGACGCCACCATGGCGCCAGACAGCTCGACACCCTGCGCTCGTCCATCCAGCCGCATCCGTCGTTGATATGCAGCTGCACCATGCCGCCACCACTCGTCGTCAATGACGCGGTAGATATAACGGCGCACCACCTGGCAACCTCCACACCATCGCCACTGCTGGAGCTACTCGGAGCCCACCATCCACAACATCTCTCCCCCGAACAGCAGTTCCTCCCAAGACGGCGCCTCCATGGAGGATACGACGCGCAGGACGCCGCCGCCGCCCAATCCAGTCTGAATTTTGGACTTTCGTCCAGGAGGGGTTCGGGGGTGGATAGGAGGGACCTCGGCTTCGCCTCCAGGAAGGGCAACGGCGTCAAGTGACGTCGCCGATGCCGGGCCGAACATGCCGACCAAAGTTTCCTCCGGTCCCCATCCTATGCCACCAAACCTCCGTGTACTCTGGATCCGACAAGCCACGATCTGAAACCCGCGAAGATGAAAGAGCCATGGGGCTCAACCCACCATAATGGAGGATCGAGAAGAACTCCTTGTAGATCTCCAGACGCCGAATCCAACGATCCGATCGTCAAAAAAAACAGAATTCATGTCTGTGGTTGCTTCTAAGACTAATCAGCACTATTTCTCATTTACTTCGTCTGACTTTGAGAATTCCGTTGTGGTTTGCTTGTAAGACTAATCAGTACTATGTTTGTGGTTATGTCAGACTATGAACAAGAGAACAATCTGCTATGTCTTTAGTTTACACAATGGTCTAAAATCATGTGAACAATATGCTATGAATCCCATTCAGTTTATACAATGGTCTGAAACTGAAACCATCTAGTTAGCATACAATTTGCTGTTACCAATCTGGACAAACATGCGACTGGGATGCTCTGAGCAAACCCAATTTTTCATAAATAACATAGGTCAGATTACATGGTGGTCAAAACCAGGCCACATGGACGGTTTTAGTCAAAACCAGGTTGACGTCATACCAAAACCACTTTACGCATTGCGAGGGACGAAAAGTATCCGGCTTAAATAGTTGAGGGACTAAGTTTTAGTGGTTTCGAAGTTGAGGCACGATTTCTATACTATCGCCAGAGTTCGAGCACGAAAAATATATTTATCCCTTTTTGAAATACTTGTTCGACATTTTTCAAATATTTTTATAGAGTATTATATAAATATATATATATATATATACAAAAATAAACCAAAAAACAAAACAGAAACCGAAAAAGACAGAAAAAGGAGGATGTGTCGTCCCGCGCTCCTGGGTCGGCACTTCTTGGTCTCCCCTTCAGCGATGGTTCCTCCCCTCTCGCTGAGCACGAGATATAGGGACGCCCAACCGGCCAAGCGCTTCCGACGGTCGCGACGATTTCTCGCTATCCACTGTTTGGGCAAATGTGAAGGCCACAATAGAGTCGGTTACATCCATGTGCAAGCCCACGTGTCTGTGTGTACATCGCACAAGCCCATCCTTGTCATATTTTCTCCTCTCGAAAAAATGTCTCCTTCTACATGCACGGCTGAGGAGCGCCTCAGCTGTAAACTCCATTAATCCACAGCTCTGCCTTTTCTCCCCCGAACCCACGGTGCTACGAATCATGGGAGGGTGGCAGTGCAATTGGCAGAAGCGGGGATTCCAAGCTGAGGCGAGGGAAACTTCGGCCGAAGATAGCTTGTGCGATGAGTCGTGGTGCTGCGAGCTGGCAACGACTGTCGTAGCAACCTGAGGCCATGGGTGCTGGGACGGCAGGGTTCCGCGTGTCGCGCTTTCTTTGGTCAGCGGAACAATGAGTTGTGGCGGTGGCCACGAGGGATGCTACAAGCCGAGGAGGTTCGACATCGTCCGGTAGGTGGGCGACAGCCTAGTCGTGTCGATGTAAACATTGATGAAGGAGCTGTGACCGTTGGTGGGGCCATGCTGCAACTGTCGATGGGACCATCGGCGTGGCTTGCAGCAATCGATCATGAAGGGAGCTGCGACCGGCGTTTAGTCGTGCGAGCATGTGCCGAGGATGTTGCGACTGGCGAGCCATTTTGCTGGGACCAACGCGTGCTGTAACCAGTGAACATGGAATATTTGAAGCATATGATGTCATGGTTGGCACGGAGGCGAGCTGGGAACTGACTATGTCCTCTCAAGAGCACATGCTAGGACTTTGGTCCTTGTGAGAGGTATGATGTACTTTTCGATACGATATGATACATGACGTCTTTTTTGTAAGAGGTTGTTTTGAGGACTTGAAGGAAAAGAGGGAAAAGATGTAGGTAAAGAAAAAGCATGTGATGATGTAGGCCAGGAATGTGCGCTTTATGCGGGACCACTAAAGCAAAAGCATGTGATGTGATCTAAACAATGTTTGCCCTGAAGAACGAGGAAGCTGCAAACATGGACGGAACGTGGAAAAAAGATTATGCTTTACCAGACGCGAATATCCAACGTCCCTTCTTGCTGCTATACGGTTAGTGTGATGTTGGGTTTCAGCCCGTGCCCAACCACCGCAAAGCGTACATGCCTACTTCCAAAAGCGCACTAAGAATTCGGCAGCAAGACAACCACCATAGCTCCGGATCATCTATTTTCTAATTTTACAACGATATATTCCACCGCACTAGCTAGCTACGCATTGTGCTCTAATATTAGTTTTCTTTTTCCTCCTTTGAGAAACGCTCTACGGATGTGACACGAGATAATGAGGATGTGAATGCACATAAACAACCGGAACTCGGAAGGTACCCTGTGTGTGATGTAATCTTCTCATTGTTCGTGCTACCTCACTGCCCTAAACACTAGCTCTTATTGAGAACCAATGATGCATCTCTTGCCCATAAAGGATTAAATATCAGTTTAACACACATGTGTCTTATAAAGGCGAAATATTTCCCCCACAAAACAAAAGGCGAAATATTCCTTGAGCAAAAGATAACCTACTCGTCAATAGCAAGATGCTCATAATGTTTTCGTCAGTCTCAGGATCAATCTCTCCTATATATGTGCACACATGGATAAGATGTGCATGTGTGCGTTCTTAGGGGTGAGTGTACATCTTAAATTGTGATTCAAATTCTAGTGTGTTGTTGAATATGACACAGCCTCATGCTAGTACGAGCCTTGTGAGGCATTGCGTTGGTACCTTGTATAAGGCTCCAACTCATTTACTTGTACTTTTATTTCTTTATCTATAAATACTAGATGATACCCCGCGCGTTGCTGCGGAAATATCAGTAAGCAATTTGGTGTGGATATAGGATTCTTTTCTCTCTCAAAAATGAATAGATGAGCATCGTGCAAATACAAATACATATTTTCAATCAAGATAATCTTGGGTTACTCCATGCAAAAGAAAAAAAGTTAATCACGTGCTATACAGAACCAAACTGAATATATAGTTTCTTATGAAAGAGCAACAATCCTTATTGTGCAACAAATGTAATTAATTAAATTACAAGAAAAGGACTACTATAGCTAAGGATGTTTTTTTTTGGTGAAAATGCTTGAGCAAGTTTGCAATTTTGATGGTCACTTCTGGCCTCGTCTAAAAAATGTTGCCAAACATAACATAAGAGTTGTTTACCTAAAAAGGGAAGAGATAGAGTTCTTAGTCTTGTGAAGTAAATCATGAAGAACGCAAAATTGGCAAACTTAAGAGAATAGCAAACAACTTGAAAATTAAATAACTTAGTTTGATATATAAATCATGTTAAAGCACAATTAGGGTTTAGAGTGTCATAGTACCAAAACTAAATATACATCCATGCTTCAAATCCAGTTTATGAGACCTCAATATGACAATGAGCAATCTAAGGAAGAGGGGTCTGAGGAGAGGCTTAAGAATTGGCATACCAGAAAGTGGAACTGGAGTACACTGTATATTGAACAAAAAGTAAGAAATGTCCCCTTGATCTGAAATAACAATTCAAATAAATGAATGGACAGAATGCTTTAATTTCTATCCTACCAATATGTGGGAAAGACATAATATCAATAAGCCTCATGCATGAGGAGCTACGGAAACTACATAAGAAAATAATGTAAAGGTCGGAAGAACATACACCTTCATCTTGCACCATGACTTATAGTACAAAATATTTCAAATTGTTTTTTCCTCTGTAAATTAAAAAAGGTAACGAAAAGTCAGTATTTATGAGAACAAAATTTCATGAAAAACCGCATCTTCAGCTTCTACATGGGATTATTTCAGAGTTGCACTGGCACATTCTACTTTACATCCGCTTTCAATGATCAAGGCAATTCAGTGAGAAAGTTCGGAAAATACTATGACTGTGAACTGCCTTTTGTGGGTTCAAACACAATATCCAATAAACATTAATTATCCTGTTGTAGTCAAATACCAGGAAAACATATGAGAAACTAACGATATAAGTAATATTCTGAACTCTACTGAACTTTTATACCCAAAATTTGTTGACCAAAAAATACATTCGGTGTAGAGGTTGTGGATGACATCATTCTCTGAGTGCTACTGTCAGTAGCATTTTCTAAAAGGACACGGTACAACCATTTGCATAACAAAACTGGGATGCAGTATCTAATCTCTATTATCTCTGTCAATAGACCACAAATATTCGATTGCTGGCAGCACGACCTCATTAATCTGCACAAAGATTCAGTTTGAAGTAAAACAAAAGGGTACCAATTGCACGTGCATAGTTAAAGAATATGAAAGAAGAATAAAGGTTAAGATTAGTAATCAATCTAAGAGAACACGGTAGAATTAAAACAAAAACTGCAGTATAGTTTGAGACGAATTGGCATGTTGAATACCTGACGGGCGTTGACTGTTCATATAGGGACCTATAGATGAATCTTCTTTTGTGGATATATGACCTGACGAACACATATCCACGCAACCTGACAGATTGAAAATCCTGTTCCTCCATCAGCCTTTGTAATCCAGCTGGGAGTGAACATGTCGTCTGCCCAAGCCCATACAGCGCGATCCCACGCCAGACTAAAGCCACGGCCGGAGCAATCTTGTATTCCTGTTCATCCATCAGCCGTGTCCCATGAAGAAAATCAGATTGAAAAAAGAAAGAAAAAATACGGCAAGAAGAACTCATTAGAGAATCGTGTGCGTAGGAAGCGGGAGCACCATTGAAACTTACCTATCTAAGAACTCCGGGGGGCTGTCCAGCCAAGCGAGAAGACCTATCCATTGGCTACCAGGCGAGCGAGCGGCAGCCCTGTGGCTGTTATCGGCCGCTGCTACCATTGATTGGTGCGGATGGGGTGGTTGCGCAGCAAAGCACTCGCCGGCGAGAATACATAAAGGCGTGGAGAGATGAAGATGAAGGGATCGAGAGAGGAGCGGGATGTGGCTGTTAGTGGATTTTTATTGTTTTGGAATCTGGAGTAACCGTGATCCATGGAATAGAAAAGACAATAGGCTCCCTCGTCAGTTACGCAAGGCGAAAGCGATCGCTTCCGTGACCAGGCGACGACTACATGCGAAAGAAAGGAATATATCGCATCACATGATTTGTGATTGGTTGGTATCTGTGATGACATGGCATGCTGAGTTGGACCATTTGCATGTTAAGAGAATACCTTGTAGTGGGGAGCAACTTCTTAAGAATGGTAGATACCATATGTAGTTGCATTTAAAGATGACATATTGTGTTGTGTTTGTAATAGTCCTTTACAGTGAAGTTGGCTAGTACGTAATATTTTCTCCATAAGGACTTGTCACATAAAAGTATGTGTCCTTATCTCTAATTTAATCTTGTTTTATCTAACAAGTTGTATTATAGCCAAATTCATAAATTTAGTTTTGAGTACTAGACCGAGGTGACGATTCTCTGTAAGGCACCAGCACAGGCGATTGGGATCTCTCCAAAACGACATCCCCGAAATCAAGCGGAATTTCTGCTAGTCGCTGTATACCGAATCTGCAATTCAGGAAGACCAAAGCAATCAGTCGTGTCGTAAGCAAGTCTCGATGTGTTGCTGCTACTTCACCCAAAGATCATACGAAGCAAAGCAATCAAACCACTCACGTGGAGGCTTGAAGTATTGGTTCAGAGCAAATATAATAGTGGGCTACTAGCATAGCCCGCGCGGCGGCACGCCACGCTCGTCGATACATTGTGTTCATATGAACTGTGTTTACTATTTCCAATTAGTGTTATCTATCTCATATAACAGATTATTGTACGTAAAATTGTGGATGTAGGAAAATAAGTAAGAAAGAAGCTAATTTATCATGCATGTTCCATGTTGCTAAACACGGAAACACATCTTCATACATCTCCGATAGGGATCATTAATTCTAGCTGTAGCACGACTCTACTGCAGTAAGATGAAAGAAATGTAGATAATTATTGCTAGATTCAATCATCCTGGTGTGGCCTCCTGCAGGATTAGTGCACGTGTTGAAGTGATAAAAAACTTTTGCAAACTGTTGCCTCCGGCCCATAGGTGTCCGACACTGTGTATGTAATGATAGGATCTTCACGATGTGGGCAGTATCACATCGAATAAGTTGTTGCGTATTTTGCTAGAATTCTTGTTTGTCTTGCAAATTCTTTCTGTTGGGTGGTTAGTGGGCCGTGTTAAACTGCAATTGCATTGTTCGTGCTTTCTCCCGTGTTGTAAGCAGTTCCTCTTTTGTCACTTCAAGTGCATCTTAGTTCTGCTCGTTGATGGTGATATTGTGGCTACCACACAAATGCACTCCACGGCCACTTGAGCAGCCTTTTCTTCAACTTCATCTTATGTCTAGGCCTGCTCTTCTGTTAATGTCATTAGGACAAATGAGGACGCATGCTTCTATTATGACTCCAGGTTCGGCTCCAGTGGGCATGGTGTTGTATTTTTCTAGTTTGGCAGTCAGACTGACTACTTTAAGAAGTATGCGTCTTGGAACGTAGAGTACCAACTCATCCCGTTGTGCATAAATGTATTGTAGTTAGTTCTTGCCTTGAATGAAAAGGAAAAGGGAGTTTAAAGCGGTGAATATGAATTAGTGCTCATTGTGTCATTCACAATGTTGTTGTCAGAGTGGACATGGTCTTGAGACGTGCCAAAGTCGGGCTCTTTCTTTTGTTACTAAATTGCTTCCCTTTTGGGAAGTTTTTGTGGTGCGTGGATTATTCGTGCTCTTTCGTTTGCCTGTGCACTTAAGGTTGGACGCTTGTTCGTGTGCTTCTCCTTGTAGACTTCTAGGTGGATATTTAGTAGAAGATAGGGTGGATGTGTCACTGCTATCTTATTTTGATCTTGCCATGTGGCTCGCATTATTTGGATGCGGCCCGCCTGAGCGAGACGTTGATGAATATATGGTAGTCCGAGGGTAGATGGGTGTGAGGGTGGATGGGTCACGCTTGTATCTTCCTGGGCTTGCAAAGTGGTTCGGAAGTATGCATATGGGTTGCCTAGTTAACGTGTGACACATAGTTAGCATTCTCTAAAATCTATTGTCTAGGTGACGGTGGGTTTGTATGAAAGGGAAATTAAAATAAAGTACATTAATGAGTTTTTGTTACGTGCTAAATTAGGAAATTATGTTTTCCTTTTTTATTATGGCTGAAGTAAGTGCATAAAAGGAAGTTGTCAATTGGATACGGGTCGGGTCTTTTTTTCTCCATGTACGTGATTGTATCTTGAAACTTCATGCGTGTAACCACGTTCTTTTCAAAACTACGTGTCGTCACCGCGTGTAGTCAACAGGTAGCTTTTTGATCAGAAGGAACTTAGTTGCTTTGTAAATCGCTACTGCCATATTTATGCATGTAGTTCATGGTCATAATTCTATTGCTTTGAAATCTGTGTCTGGGTAATGCAGATGTGGGGTGGGGGGAGAATATCATATGATACCAACACTTATATGCTCCCATGATACCGATTTGAAAAATTCAAATTTAAGCTTGTCAAAAAATTCCGAAAAACAATCATGGATGTTCTTACCATATGTGTCTACATGCCCTAAGAAAATCAGATCTAAATTCAAATTGTGTAATGAGAAACAAAAAAGATAAATTCAGCATGAATAGTGTAATATTTGTACGGATTGTTACGCCCTTTCTTCCATGCATGCAGTGCATGCACGTAGTCACATCATATAGTAGTATTATATATATATATATATATATATATATATATATATATATATATATATATATATATATTTCAGCAAAGGATGGCGAGTGGATGTTATGTAGATTAGGGAAAATATGTTAGAAGATTCGTTGCTCGTGCCATTCAAGTGGGAGGACCATAGCTGTAGCGAGGTGTAGCAGAATAGAGATATGTTCATGTTGTATACAGTAGGTGTAGCAGTGTAGAGATTTGTTTATGTAGTATACAGTGAATGGAAACTTGTGTTAGGAAATTAATTATGTCCAATGTAGAATTTGATCACCTGGGCTATGAGAGCAGGGCGGAGTTGAGTCGCAAATGAAACATAAGGACAATGTCGTAGGCTCGTGGCCACCATAGTTAAACCCGACCGTGACCGTAGAGCAAGCAGGTTGCGCCGGATCTACTGTCCTGAGCACGCACACCAACCCGCATCCAAATCACGCACCACATGGAGCACGCACGCATGCAACGCAACTATGCAAACTGACACACACAAACCAGCACACACAGACACACACACTACACCAACGCAGCAGCATCACGCCAGCCGCAAACATGTCCGCGGGAAGCCACAAGGGGTTGCAGGGTGCACAACAAAGAAAGCGAGAAGGAGGCGGGCATCATACGACCAAGGAGCGAAATCCGACGACGACTGCTTCATGAACCAGTGGAAGGAGGCTCGCAGAATTCCCTCACAGCCGCCACCTCAACGCTAGTGAGTAGTCGAGGAGCAGCGGGAAGAGGTGTGGTCCGGTGCGGCCATGCTCATCGTGCACCACACATGCTACCGTTGGAGCTCCCGGAGCTGCACCTCGCAGCTGCAGCCCCACTGGCCGAACACCACCGGCCGTGTCCAGCGATACCGAATCCCTCTACGGGAGGCACTAGAAAATTGCCCTCTCGGATGACGCCGGCCCCTTCAGGAGCAGCAGCGAAGGCGAGATAGCTAGCCACGGTGGCGTTGTGAGCGCCGCCGTGCCTCAACATGGAGATGGGGCAACAGATAACCGGAGTGCCTCCTCGCGTCATCTTCGAAGGGGCCCCGGCGGCCTGGCTGGCATGAGGTCGACTCAGCGGACGCAAGCTAGAACACCCAGAAAGGTGGATGAGTTCAAGGCGCCGGCCAGCTCGAGGTCAAGAACACCACGGCATGTACCCATGCCGATAGCGAGAACACCGGCGGGACGAAGAACGGCAGGGTCGTGAGCTACCCACGGCCGGCTGCGGGCGTGCTGGCTTGGACCACGCGAAGGCCACCGCATGCGGCCGCAGAAGGTCGAAACGGCGACCCATCACGCGCAGTATATTCGATGGAGCGCGCCACCGAAACAAGAGATGGGTTAAAGGAGAACGGGGAGAACATACTGACTTGCCCGCAGCCGTGATTGAAGGGACTCACGTGATGAGGAGGTTTTTATAGGCACGTACGTCGGTTGTGATCTTTTAAGATAGAGAAAGAAAGAATGAAGAGAAACCTGGAAACTGCTACAGACAAAATTCTGGAAACCGCTGCATGCACCGGTGTCCAGATCAATCGAGAGAGCCCATGAGCAGGCGCATGCACATGCACGTGGTCACATCAGAAAAAGCCCATCCCATCGCTGCATGCTGCGAGCTCCACCTGCTGCAGCCAAAGAAAATCACCGCTCGACAGATTGGAGGTGTGGTTGACCAGGAACTGCTCACCACCACTGGTAGAAAAAGGGCCTATAGTCCCGGTTTGTAAGGGCCTTTAGTCCCGGTCCTGAACCGGGACTAAAGTGTCAATACTAATGCCCCGACCCTTTAGTCCTGGTTCAATCCAGAACCGGGACACTACAAGAAATATGTCAACTTATGACCACCACTATTGGTCACTGAAAGGTCACAAATTTCCATTTATGACCTTTTTGTGACCAAAAACATAAGGTCAAAAGCTGGACGTCGTAAACTGACTATAGCGACCTTTCTTCTGGAATGGTCGCAAACGTTTATGACCAAAATACGTCTACTGTGGCGTTTTGGTCACTAGCAACCTCCCCAGGCCACGTAGGCATCCAGCGTGGCAATCTGACGTGGCACAAGATTCAGCCCGGTCCAATTCGGTGTTTATATGGGCCGAGCCCATTAATTCAGCCCATTTATATTTTTTTCTGTGAATTTTTTGTCAGCTTCATGGACCAAGCCCAACATTGCAGCCTTTTTATTTTTGGCCTATGGCCTTTTTGTCTCAACAGTTTCATTTTTTTCTTTTTTTATAAATTAGGTTCACTAGTTAGGTGGGTCCCCATTGTCAGGTTCTAGTACTGGGTCCTAGCCATCAGGGCAATATTCTTCATTTTTTTAATTCACGCAAATAAATACCTGGTATTTAAATTGGCACACAGAAAACACACGAAATACTTCAAATATTATCAACCATCAAAGTGCTACATCATATAACACACATACAAATGTGATCAGCATCAAGTTTACAATCGGATAACAAGCTCCACAAGTGTACAATCACATGAGCCAGGTTCTGCTACATCATACACACATACAAATAGGAGCAGCATAAAGGGCTTCATTAATGCAAAACTTGACACTTGACAGCAATGTTAGAACTATGCTTCATCCGACTTCTTTGTCCTGATGCTCACGAAGAAACATGAAAGCCCAGCATCTGCATGTTACAGAACAAAATGTTTAGGAACAAAATAGAAGTAAATCTAACAGCATATTTAACAATAAATAACAGAATAATGAAGTTAACGAGACATTTTAAAATCAACTTGACAGTTGACAGCAATGTTTGCATTGGACACATCCAAAACTAAAATTATACATAAATGCCTAAATTCCAATGCCCAATGCCTCAGTTTAGTAAACACTAAGCATGGTACATAGTAAAGATTGGACACAACCAAAACTGAAATCATTTACTCTATCAAGCAACAATGATGCAACACACAAGAAAAGAGAGATGCACAACGGAGCAGCATCATATATCACACAATATGGACACTGCCAGCTCACCGAAGAACTTGTGGTCGCCGCCGTACACAGCCACCATAACGCCGGTCACCTCGTTGATCTTGTCCTGGAAGTTCTCTAACTCCAGGTTGTTCCACTGCAGCTCGGTATTTTCTCAACCGCATGTGTACATGCATCATGTCATACATAAAATATTCTAGTCAATATTCTCAGCTAACTTTGATGTAATGAAAATAATTACTTAAGGACTTGGGGTAAAAATTGATATTAGACATCAAAATTAGCAGCGCTCATTTCAACCATGTTCAGACTAACTTGAGGTAAATTAGCAGTAATGATATTAGTTACAAGCTAGGTGTGTGACTGCTGTCAACACCACAACCACCAGAGACACGCAAGATAAGCATCAACACCACCATGATTTTGATATCAGCCACTCCATATCACCAGAGCATCACAGGGGCACATATGTAAAGCAAGTACACGTGGGCAGCTACTGACAGACCCTAGAACCACATGAATTTATCACCAGAGAGCTCCAGTAGGAGTTGATGCTTGGTTACAGCATCTAGCAGCAACTAGTACAGCCCCACGTCCAACCTAAATCATGGCCAAGGCCATGCAGGAGCTACATCAGAGAAGAAGGAATGGGGAGGAGCTCACTAGAGGGACATTGTAGCCGTAGCAGAGGCTCAGCCACACCACGACTGTGGTGTGACCATCACCACATCCAGGAGAGGGTCTGGAAGCCGCCGAAGCACCACCACGGTGACCAGGGCAAGCGTCGGGCACAGTGGCGCCACCCCAGGGACATCACCGCATGGACATCACCGGCCTCGCCCTGTTTCAAGAAATGTTCAGAACAACTTTGTCAGACTCGATCAATTCTGAAGAAACCAACTTCGTCGTCAGACACATACATACATACAGGAAGCAAAAGAAGAAGAAATAGAGCTCTACATAATGTTTATATCAAATGAGCAAGACACAGGAAGCAAGACACAGAAGAATTTTAGCTTTACATAACGTTTACAAGAACAGGACACCAATACAGGATTTAACTTGTCCTCAACATTGTTAACAAGGTACTGAAAGTAGCTATGTGCATCAGCCACACCAAGTCTTATCATGAATTGGTTGCTTTTACAAACTGTAATATATTTCTGGACAACAAACTAAATAGATGGCTGCCCTCAAACCGTACATCCAAACGAAGCAAACAAGTACTCTATGGAAACCTTAGAACATGCTCTATTCAGCTAATTTACAGATCAGTTGTGTACTGTCTACGAAAATAAACATTTTGGTACCCCAAAGTTGCAGATCGTGTATGATTGCCTAGTTTAAGAGCAGAATTCCAATGGAGACAATGCACATGTAGCAGGTATGTAAAAGACATTTTTCAGGAAGTTTATGAATGAGAATATTAGCCTAGTAGTAGCAGCAGCTGTGGAACTACCGGGCTAAGATATTACTCCAGATGGTTGGATGAGGTTCTGGTTTGACAACATCTCTGAAATCAAAGGTGAACAAAACCGTAGGGAAGGAGCAATATCCAGCAGCAAACGCTCATTCATTATGTACTATGAAGCATCGACTGATCTAACCGAGTCAAAATACATGAAAATCGTCATCCATCTGCCAGCCGTGCTCCGGTTGGTGGGCGCACGCGCGTCACAGCCGATGGAGGAGGCGAGAGGGGGAGGAGAGGATGATGCACTTACCCACGCGGGCGGGGCGGCGGAGGAGAAGCAGGTGGTGAGCGAAGCGCACGCCGTCGACCTCCTCAACATCGCCGGAGCGGGTGGGGGAGCGGAATTGGTGCATCCGCACCTGCCTGCTTGCCTGACTACCTGTAATGCAAGCATTCAAAAAGCAGAAGCCAGCAAGCAATATCCATCAGGAGGTGCCTTGCATACTGCCTCCTTTGAGCCTGCGAGAGAAAAAACAAGGTGAAGGTCAGTACGCATCAAGGATGCTGCTGTTCTGGGTCAAGCCAAGTCAAGCGCATAAGAGAATTTAGTCAACAAAAATTAACATGTGAACATCTTTCACAATCATCATTTATAAAAAAAACATATGCAAACAGTTGTACAATGGTTGAGTGCTCATACTTCTATTATATCAGGCAATAGCATTTACCAATAGTGATGATCAGTGCAATAGGAACATGCAAACAGATGTACAATAGGAACATGTCATGTATCTTTCAAATATGCAAACAACTATACAACTAGCTCTAGTATACCGCCATGCATGAGCACTTTTTAATATTTATATTCATCACAGCAACCTATAACCACCTATGCTTACAAATCAGAAAGTAGACATATATACTGAACAAAAGCAACAGCCAGGAATAGATGACTTAACAGTTCATGTTTGTTAACAAAACAAGAGTGGACATCTCACAGTGAGTTAACTATCTGATGAATTTAGTAAAACAAAGACTAGCATTCGGTGCTACAAGAGACAAAATAGGAATCCAAGTATCCCAACATCCCAATGCATGGATACATGAATGTCGCACCAAACACAGATACATGAATCGACATCTCACACTGGTAGTAATCATGCATGCATCACCTTAGGAAAATATATTGTAAGTGCGGACTAGCATCATGAAACAACCAGAGATTCAGAACAAGTCATGGCTCTGAAATCCTTATAACCAGAGATTCATGTACCCAACTGAAGCAAAAACAAGCAGCAGAAAAAAGCCCCTCCTACTGACTGATTGCTCCAGAAAAAAGCCCCTCCACAGCCAGCAGTAATCATATTTGATTTATACGACCGAATTGAGTGGAGGTAGTAGATCAGCCATTGCATAGCGACTGAATTTGAAATCTAACTGAAAAACTGGGTGGAGCACTAGCCAAACTGACACGGAAACAAGTAAACCAACACAGGTACGATCACATTGCCATCACGACACCGAGCAAACACTGAAGAAAGAAGGAAGTGACCAGCACAGAATGAGTAGTAACAGAGAGGGGGAGGGGAGACGGGCAACTTACAACATCACTTGGGACTTCCACTTCTCACCACCGGCCTTGCCAATCTGCAATTTGAACCCCATACCAGATCAGGACACAGAAATCACAACAAAACTCATGGTAGCACCAGTTCAAATGAGCAACAAGACGCCATGATTTAAGTTTCATTCCATCCATTACAATCATAGTCCAGAGAAATCTAGAATAAGAGCTGCCTACATGCAACTTCATTCTGACTAGCAGCACTAATATTTTTTACACAAGAAGAGCAACAGATTCATTTTCATCATGGATATCAATCATTATCGATACACTAGTTTGTACGATCGATATCCATGTTCTTTCTTTCTTACTCGATAGCCATATAAGCATGTGCACCTTCGGATTTCAATGTGGACAAGACAAACAAGGTAGAATAATTGAATGATTGCAATGTTCAGTGGCAACAGAGTGAATACACAGATACTGCAACATAAGAAAAGTTGTGGAGCAGCTGTACAAAGTGAATATAATCATATACATTGGCTAACTAACCATCTCCATACACATCTTTGGGAATGATGCTACATATTAAATACACAAAAGTTTAACACAACTCCTGGTCCAACCATCTCCATAAGATTACAAGAAATGTGAAGTTTCTGTCAAGTGACAAATATGCAAACACTAACGGTGAATCCAACCATCTAAATTACTGAAACAAAACAAGAGGTATTTTTAGACCCAATAAAGCCAAACTTCATGAGAGACCGGCAACAGCACAAGAATTTTCTGTTTAAAGCTTTGGATTTGCGAATGTAGATTCAGATAGCATAAAACAAACATGCAGTACAACTTTTTTTATTAGGCATGAAACAGAGCAATTATTAACTTTCACTGCTAGGACTAAAAGCGATTATCAGTCGACATACATTGAGGTCGTTCCAATGAGAATGTGCACCAACTTAGTTTTCCTCCTCTGCACAAGCTCATGGGAATGACCTCATCCTCCTCGACATAATCGCAGTGCATGGAACTAAAAGCCGTGAAGCTTGCAGCATGTAGTGGTTCTGTACTTTTTTGGGGCTGTGATCCGATCGAGTACTAATAGGCTGAGATGTGTGTCAACACCTCATCTAACCCCCTTGCAAGCACACGGTGCAAGCCCACCGTTCAACCTGTTAAAACTGCTAATTCTTGGTTCTGCATAGTCATGACAGCACAGGCAGAGGCGAGAATTTATCCAAGTAATGAGTAGGCTTTCTTTGAATATTACAAGTAGTGTGAAACAGTGGTCCAAAAGTGAAGGGGATTCCCATGAAATGCAACTGAAATTGGTACGAACTGGATTATTGTGCCCTGTTGGATTATGGCAGAGGAGTACGTTATGCTTCACATCATCATCACGAGGCCAGAGATCACGAGATTGATTACCTTCCGTGTAAACAAGGAGAACTGAGTGGCACAGCCCTGGCAGTTGGAGGCATCCAGCACCCAGGTCGCCCCTCGCATCGACGGCTTGGGCGGCAACCCGATCTTTTCCAACATCGCTACTGGCAGGAAGAAACCCTGCTTGTCTGCGAACAAAGAACTCTGCAGGTTAAATTTAATCACTAGAACCCACATGAAGTTGATCAGAGAGAGCGACGGCGACGATTGAGAGGGGCGCAACTCCTGACTAGCGATCCGTGGATCTGGAGCGACAACTCATGAGTGCCGTGCGGGGATGGTGAAGTCGAGGTGGAAGAGGAGGAGGGGGAGGAGGCTAACCTTGCCGGCCTTGCCCTTCTTCCCGTTGGCGGCCGACTTCTCGGCCCCCTTGCTCCTCACCGCCAACCTACAAGGAGCAGCCGAGCCTCTCTCATCTCCAGGAAGGAGAGAGAGATGGAGAGGGGCTCGTGCAGCTTCGCGGGGTGCGAGGAGTAGGGGTGGGACGCGTAGCGCGAGGCCTCGAGCGCCTCCTCCAGGTCGGGCTACATGGCGGCGTCGCGGCCGATCTGCTCCGAGACGTGTAGCCCTGCCGAGGCGACGTGGGGCTGATGGCCTCATCCTCCGCCCACACCATCATCGGAGCGCCGCGCCTCTGCAGGGAGGAGGGGCGGGACGGTGAGCAGTAGTCGGGCGGCGGCGAGGAGGTGGGATCTGGGGATCGAGGCGAGGGGGAGGGTGAGTGGGCGGATCGGATCTGGGATCGAGGGGAGGGTGGGTGGGTGCGTGGGTTAGGGTTTTTTTCTCGGCACAAGCTCCACCGCTGGATGGGTGCGCGATGGACGGCTTAGACTGCGTCCAATTTGGTGATCTGCGTGAAGGCAGTTCCTCGCGTCTGATTGGCCAGCTATCTCGCGCTTGAATCTCAAAATTTTGGACCCAAAACTTTGATTTCTTATAAAAACATAACAATGGCATATCAAAATGATCTCGTATTTTGCATAAGTGTGGTGTGCATCTTGAAATGGCAAACAATGTTTTCAAATAGAGCTTTCATTTTCTTTGCAAAAGAACCATTTTTCATTTTTCGAGTGCCTGAATTGAGTTATTTTTGTGAAGGACCTACCATATATTTGTTGCAAACTTGGACCAAATCATTTTTTAAAATACAAGGCCATATTTAATGCACAATTGACAAAATGACTGGGTGTCAAAAGTTTTGATCCACCTCTGGTGAAAAAGACAAATTCCCGCCGATTCAGTTGGAAGCGAGTCAAATTTGAACTGCAGGTGCCTCATAATTTGCTATTTATTTTTTCCAAAAATCATTTCTAGGTACATAAGTACCTATTTAATCAGAGAAACACCAAAAAAATTCCAAGATTCAACCACTAGCTAGGAACGGTCATTCCCGCTGTTTTGACCGCATTTTGAAACGGGCATAAAAAAATCAAAAAAATCAAAAGATTGGGAAACCTTCGCATTGTGTCATTATATGTGGCCAAGTTCCCAGGAAAAATAACAAACTTGTAATACGGCAATTATTTTAAAAAAGTGTTCTCAGAAACGAGCTATCACGTGTGGAGATCAATGGCTTTCAAGCCAAATGATCAATCTTATGGCCACATTCATGGCATAGTTTGTTCAAATGATCTCATATTGTGCACAAGGGTGCATATTGGAATGGCAAACAATGTTGCCTAAGGAAGTTTTCATTTTCGTTGGACGAAAAAACCATTTTCCATTTTTCGAGTGCCCGAAAGGAGGTTTTTTTTGAAGGAACTACCAAATAATTGTTGCAAAATTGGACCGAATCATTTTTTTAAATACAAGGCCATATTTAATGCACAATTGACAAAATGACTGGGTGTCAAAAGTTTTGATCCACCTCTGGTGAAAAAGACAAATTCCCGTCGATTCAGTTGGAAGCGGGTCAAATTTGAACTGCAGGTGCCTCATAATTTGCTATTTATTTTTTCCAAAAATCATTTCTAGGTACATAAGTATCTATTTAATCAGAGAAACACCAAAAAAATTCCAAGATTCAACCACTAGCTAGGAACGGTCATTCCCGCCGTTTTGACCGCATTTGAAACGGGCATAAAAAAATCAAAAAAAATCAAAAAATTGGGAAACCTTCGCATTGTGTCATTATATGTGGCCAAGTTCCCAGGAAAAATAACAAACTTGTAATACGGCAATTATTTTAAAAAAGTGTTCTCAGAAACGAGCTATCACGTGTGGAGATCAATGGCTTTCAAGCCAAATGATCAATCTTATGGCCACATTCATGGCATAGTTTGTTCAAATGATCTCATATTGTGCACAAGGGTGCATATTGGAATGGCAAACAATGTTGCCTAAGGAAGTTTTCATTTTCGTTGGACAAAAAATCCATTTTCCATTTTTCGAGTGCCTGAAAGGAGGTTTTTTTGTGAAGGAACTACCAAATAATTGTTGCAAAATTGGACCGAATCATTTTTATAAAATACTAGGCCATATTTAATGCACAATTGACAAAATGGTTGGGTGTAAAAAAATTTGATCCACCTCTCGTGAAAAAGGCAAATTTCTGCCGATTCAGTTGGAAGCGGGTCAAATTTGCACTGCAGCTGCCTCATAGTTTGCTATTTATTTTTTTCAAAAATAATTTCTAGGCACATAAGTATCTATTTAATCAGAGAAACACCAAAAAAATTCCAATATTCAACCACTAGCTAGGAACGGTCATTCCCGCCGTTTTGACCGCATTTTGAAACGGGTATAAAAAATTCAAAAAAAAAATTGGGAAACCTTCGCATTGTGTCATCATATGTGGCCAAGTTCCTAGGAAAAATAACAAACTTGTAATACGGCAATTATTTAAAAAAAGTGTTCTCAGAAACGAGCTATCATGTGTGGAGATCAATGGCTTTCAAGCCAAATGATCAATCTTATGGCCACATTCATGGCATAGTTTGTTCAAATGATCTCATATTGTGCACAAGGGTGCATATTGGAATGGCAAACAATGTTGCCTAAGGAAGTTTTCATTTTCGTTGGATGAAAAAACCATTTTCCATTTTTTGAGTGCCTGAAAGGAGGTTTTTTTGTGAAGGAACTACCAAATAATTGTTGCAAAATTGGACCGAATAATTTTTGTAAAATACTAGGCCATATTTAATGCACAATTGACAAAATGGTTGGGTGTAAAAGTTTTTGATCCACCTCTCATGAAAAAGGCAAATTTCCGCCGATTCAGTTGGAAGCGAGTGAAATTTGAACTGCAGCTGCCTCATAGTTTGCTATTTATTTTTGCCAATAATCATTTCTAGTTACATAAGGACCTATTTAATCATAAATACATGGTTTGGTGGCGATACGTCGAGGTTTGGGCGGTGGCCGAGGGCCTCAACTCTAGAGCGCGTAAACTCGCATGCCCGTCGCGTGGTCATCGCGTGACCGTAATGTTGCCATGTGTTCTGGGAGGCTTAGGCATGTCTAGTGGGTTGGGCACTCCCCAGGTTGGTGCTAGGAAGAAAATTACAACATAAGATTCTCATGAGAAGACCGATCGAGGCTCAAACATGAATTAGCAGCCAAGTGTTTGATTAGCGGTACGGGAAATGCACATGGCCAATGGGCGTGAGTTTTGGCTGAGGATGATCATCTACTAAGGAGAGTGTCTTCACAAATTTTTAGCTCAAAAGGAGGATCCTAGGTGGTACTTGCTTTGCAAAGTACCACGCTGGACAAAAATATGAATGTTGAAGCTGGGCTCAAAATAATGAATGATTGAGCTGAAATTTTGTGGAGGATGGTTATTTGGGCATAGGAAAGCATTGTAGAAAATTGATACCATTTGGACATGCCAAAGTAGTACTTCCTTCACAATGCTCTTCTATGGACAGAAACTTGGGAAAACTAGTGAGAGAGATTGGATGAATGAAATGAGCTCAAAATTGGTGTAGGTAAGTTACTTAGGTATGGTCATGCGCTGGTCAATTTTCAGATCATTTGGGTAAGCCTAGCTAGTACTTACTTCACAAAGCTTCTCTCGAGGTAGAAACTTTGGAAATTTCCCGAGAAAGATTTACTAGGAAAATTGAGCTGAATATTATCATGTGGCAATGATTTGGGTATGGAAGAGTGCCCGAAAAGTTTGAGGGTAATAGGAGGGGTCTATATAACACTTGCTTTGCAACGTGCCAATTTGGCCATAAAATATAAATTGAACCTGGGCTCACATAGATGATTTGACTGAGCTGTAATTTGGAGGAGGGTGATAATTTGGGCATATGAAGAAACTGTATAAATTTCATGTCATTTAGAGATATAAAAAGGTACTTCCTTCACAATGCTTCTAGGTGGACAAAAACTTTGGAAATTTGCCGAGGAAGATTTGCTAGGCAAATGGAGCTGAATTTTGTCATGCGGTAATGATTTGGATAGGAAAGAGTGCCCAAAAATTCGTAGGGCAATCAAGAATATATAAATAGCACTTCCTTCATAAAGTGTTGTTGTGAACATAATAGGAAAATGAATATTGTTGAATTAGTTTTGAACTAGGCAAGGAAGGATTTTTACATATTTGATGAAGATATGACCCAAAGAATTTATGAGATTTTTTTGGGAATTTTGGGAATGATAGAAATATAGGTTGCTTCACAACCTAGGGCAAAAAATGCCACATGGACATGACACATAGGCAAAACTGATGAGATGGCGCCTAGTCATCACAACCCACCACAATATACAAGGCTATGACCATCTATATTGGTCATTAACAACTAGAAATAAGGCAGCGGACTAGCACTGTTTGCTTTGTGAACATTTCGTGTAAGGAAATCACGACCTTTCTAACCAAAATGGTCGCAATGGTTTAGGGTTTGAAGCCCCCTGAACAGCTTTTGACCAATTGGTCTAAAATGGTCATAAATTTATGACCAATTCTTCGAGGGTCACTGACAGAAGGTCATAAGTTGACATATTTCTTGTAGTGGGACTGATGGGCCTCCACGTGGGCAGTGCGCAGAGCCCAGGCAGGAGACCCTTTGGTCTCGGTTGGTGGCACCAAACAGGACCAATAGGCATCCACGCGTCAGCATTTCTGTGCCTGGGTTTTTGTTTTTTTTGAAAGGGGGGGGGGGTTGGGGGTTTTGGGGGGTTAATTTAGGTGTTTCATATATTGTGTTAGCTAGCTATAATTAATAGAGAGAAGTGTCCTCTCTTACATCCGTGCTTGGTCGACGCTACGTACTATACATACGTATAGAGAGGACTAGACACGCTAGTTAGCTAGTAAGCAAACGAAGGAAACAGAAGATCGTCATGAACATATATGCATACAGAGAGAAGTTATATCGACCACCTCTCCTTCTCCGAGAGATTGGTCAAACAACAAGTTCTCGTATATCTATCCGACACTACCGGCTACATATATACAATAATTATCTCTTATAAATATAATCATACGGACTCATGGTCCACATAGTATTCTCCGTCTTTAGCGATCACTTGGTCAAGAAAGAATGCCGCCAATTCCTCTTGAATTGCTCGCATGCGAGCTGGTGCTAGGAGTTCATCCCGCTTCCGAAACATCTAATTTGAAGAAGGGGGTCAATACATATATATATGAATGAATGAAACTCAATACAAATGATGGTAATAAAATAAAATTGTGAATGTTGTTATTTACGTACTTCATATTGTTCGTCAGAGTACCCGCCCCGCTCACAGGTCGTGTGGCGGATGGACTCGCAGACGTAGTATCCACAGAAATCATTCCCTTGTTCCTGCCACAACCATTTTACAAGAAATAGAGGTCAATCAAACTGATAAGCAAGAATGCTAAATGGTATTGATGAAACTAGCACTTGAATCACTAGGAGATGCGCGGAACATGCTACTATAGTACTTACTTTCGGGTGTCTAAATTCCAGCTCCTTCGGCAGTCCCGGAACTTTTCTGGTGAATTTTCTCCAAACCCTGCCGGACAAAGTAAACAATTACTTGATATCAGGAAATGAATAAAGTTGCTGATATGGTGGATAATGATCGATTTAACTTACTTCTTGAGGATTTCAGTCATGTCCGCATACTCCTGGGGATCTTTTTGTTTAGAGTCCAAGACGGTTACTACTCCCTGCTCAAGCCTAATCTCTAGGAGAATATAGTGGAAACTGCACACGCATGCATAACTCATCAATTACATTACTATAACCTGGACTAATATATAAGGGAAACCGAATATGCACAAGACAGTAACACTCACTTGAAGTTGTAAGGAAAGAGTATTATATCTTTGTTTTCATTTTTTTGAATGATCGTAGCAAGTTGGCCTCGGTATCTCCGGGACGATGTTCAACCTCAGTTGCATCTATGAGATATGTGTTAACGAACCCAATATCACCGATTTGTCTTTTCTTCAATTCGGCGATCTTCATTCTGCATAATATATTGAGGATAATTATAAATACATGCAATGAAAGAGATGAGCTATATAGAGAGACTTAATGACAGAAGTAGTAGTACTTACAGACAATAGCAGGTGATCGTTCTTTTATCGAGGGCCAATTGATTGAAAAACTGATAGAACTCCTCAAATGGAATAGGCAACAGTTCAATTCCAATGAGGTCATGCTCCGGTTTAACTCTTGCATACAAAGTACTCCTCCCCCCAGACTCTCTGCAGATTTTCATGTACCAATCATGTAATGTTCGCATCATCGTTGTTAAAGATTTTTCATCTTTGACGAGAGGCTTCCCGTACTCGTATCTGTGTATCTGCACCTCCATGGGATCATAATGTACATCGTTGGGCAGGTAATCGTCAACATTGCCACAACCGGGCACCATCCTCGGATCGACGATGTCGCTAGGCACCTTGAGGGGGGGGGGCACGATTGCTTCGCTTGTTCGCCGAGCTGGGCAATTTGTTTCCCAGCTGCTCGTCGTTCTTTCAGCCTTTGATCACTGACTGTACTTCCCGACCGCTCCGCTTCGGCCCATGTCTTTGCAATAATGCGCTCATAGTTGTCTTTCGGCGGAGACTTGGGTGGTTTTGCCAGGGAAGTCAGAGTGCGCTTCACTTTCACCGGATCTACCTTCTCCTCCGGATGTGGATGTCTCTTTGCTTTCAACCCTTGAAACCAGTCATCCACTTCGGTTCGCGGGATCTTCGCGTTCTCCTCCGGGGTCCTCTCGTATGGTAACTTCTCTGGAGTCTTCAGAGAAGGACCGAATCTGTATGTCCTCCCGCCTCTGGTTGTACTTCTAGACGCCGACCGAGTAGACGGAGCGGTTGTCTTCTTTACTTGCTTACGAGGCGGAGGAGAAGGACTATGACGCGCCGGAGCAGCTGGAGTGGCGGCAGGTCTCTTTCGCCCTTGCTGACGAGGCGGAGAAGGAGGAGGCTGGCTGCTCGGGCGCGTCGGCGCATGCGGAGATGGAGGCGGAGTGCCGCCACGCGCCAGAGAAGGAGCCGGCCGAGGGCCCTGATCGTCACTCGCCGGAGGAGGAGGCGGTGGAGGAGGCGAAGTGCCCTGACTCGCGGAGGAGGAGGAGGAGGCGGAGGCGTCCAGTTCAGAAGGTTGATGAGCTCCTTCCGCCATAGGCATGGAGTCTTCAGAGCAGACCCCAGCCGAGTCTCCCCTTCACTGGTAGGGTGGTCAAGCTGGAGGTCCTCAAATCCCTCCGTTATTTCATCCACCATCACCCTAGCATATCCTTCTGGAATCGGCCGGCAGTGAAAAGTTGCGCCGGGTTTAGTAGGGTAAACAGAGCCAACAGCCGCCTTGACCTTAAAATTCATCCATTGCGTCATAAGGTGGCAAATTTGAGACTCCGTGATAGCATCCACGGGATAGCTGGTAGGAGCCGTCAAGGCATGCTCCGGCTGAAGCAGCTCGGTGGAAGCCACGCTGCTTCTGCGCTGAGATGGCGGGGTAGCTTCGGGGGAGGCTTCGGCAGTACGTTTGCTGCGATTTGCTTCTCGTTCCTCTATCGCGTCTACCCTTGCTTGCAGCGCCTGCATTTGGGTCTGCTGCACTTTTTTCCTCCTCTCATGGGATTTGTAACCGCCTGCATCCGGAAACCCAACCTTCCACGGAATGGAGCCTGGTGTGCCTCGTGTCCGTCCAGGGTGCTCAGGATTCCCGAGGGCCATTGTGAGCTCGTCATTCTCTCTGTCTGGAAAGAACGTCCCTTCCTGCGCTGCTTCGATATACTGCTTAAGCTTCTTGACTGGTATGTTCATTTGATCATTCGTCCAAATGCACTTCCCTGTTACAGGGTCCAAGGTTCCGCCAGCACCGAAGAACCAAGTCCGGCAATGGTCTGGCCAGTTAATTGTCTCTGGTTCGATCCCTTTATCAACCAGATCTTTCTCAGTCTTGGACCACTTAGGCCGGGCTACGGGGTAGCCACCTGACCCCGTGCGATGGTAAAGCTTCTTCTTCGCAGCATTTTGCTTGTTTGTCGCCGACATCTTCTTACTCTTTTCCGATGTCTTGCGGGCCACAAATGCGGGCCAGTGATCTCTGATCTTCTCATATCTGCCATTGAATTCTGGTGTCTCATTATTTTTGACAAACTTATTCAGCTCTTTCTTCCACCTCCTGAATAGTTCTACCATCCTCTTAAGAGCAAAAGACTTGATTAATTTCTCTTTAACTGGGTTCTCTGGATTATCCTCTGGCGGTAGGGTGAAATTTGACTTCAGCTCAGTCCAAAGATCATTTTTCTGCATATCATTGACATAAGACACCTCAGGGTCTTCTGTAGCCGGCTTAAACCATTGCTGGATGCTTATCGGGATCTTGTCCCTAACCAGAACCCCGCACTGAGCAACAAATGCGTTCTTTGTTCGGATGGGTTCAATGGTTGGCCGTCGGGCGCGATTGCTATGATCTCAAACTTTTCATCCGAGCTCAACTTTTTCTTCGGGCCTCGTCTCTTTACCGAAGTTTTGCTCTATCCGGAGGGCTAGAAAAAAGAACAAAGACTTAATTAATACGTGTACATACCAAAACAATGAATGCATCAATCAGCTAGTCAGCACAGGCTTAACTAATATATATACCTGGCCGGACTCGGTTCGGTCACCGGAGCCGTCATCACGGTCTCCTTCTTGCACCGGCATTGGGTCACCGGAGCCGTCCTCATGTTCTTCTTCTTGCACCGGCATTAGGTCACCGTAGCCAGCTTGTTCACCCTCTCCTTCCAGACCATCGGTTTCGTTGAGAAACAACGAGACGACATCACTTCCTTCTGCGATTATGTCCCTCAACAACGCTTCTTTTGCTTCGTCTAGGGCGGTGTCCATAGTTTCTACAAATATTTACAACATGACAATTATTATTCAAACATGACAGATGGATATATTAGTGCCAAACGTAGAACTAGCTACCTAATCATAGTAAGCTATCGGGAGGGGGTATATATCGACAACGACGACACTACATCTATGTCCTTCGACGACCCTCGTTCCCGATAAAAAAAAGAGGAAGAAGAAGAAAAAAAGAGGAGAAGAAAGAATTGAGGAGAAGAACTCCTCTATTCTTTCTTCTCCTCTTTTTTTTTCTTCTTCCTCTTCTTTTTTTATCCTCTTCTTCCTCTCATGTTCGAGAGGATCGCCGAGGGGTCGGGAGGTTGTGTAGTGTCAAAGGATTCAACAAAACCATGCCTTCATCATTAGGCGAAAGTAACATGTGCATGATGGTACGAAGCTCTTCAAAGTTGTTCTGGAACGGAGTCCCAGATAGGATAATTCGCTTTTTGGTACAAAGTTCAGCAAGAGCCTTCCGAATATCGCTATTTGGAAGGCCTTTGCTGAATTCGTACCAAAAGGTGGATTATCCTATCCGGGACTCCATTCTAGAATAACTTTGCAGAACTTCGTACCAACATGCCCTGGTTACTTCCGGCTAATGATGAAGGCATGGATTTCTTCAATACTTTGACACTAGGAAACCTCTCTCGACCCCTCGGCGATCCTCGACCCCTCGAACCCTCGACGACCCTGTAACTGTCGACCCCTCGGCGATCCTCTTCTTCCTCTCATGTTCGAGAGGATCGCCGAGGGGTCGAGAGGTTGCGTAGTGTCAAAGGATTCAACAAAACATGTCTTCATCATTAGGCGAAAGTAACATGTGCATGATGGTACGAAGCTCTTCAAAGTTGTTCTGGAACGGAGTCCCAGATAGGATAATTTGCCTTTTGGTACAAAGTTCAGCAAGAGCCTTCCGAATATTGCTATTTGGAAGGCCTTTGCTGAATTCGTACCAAAAGGCGGATTATCCTATCCGGGACTCCATTCCAGAACAACTTTGCAGAACTTCGTACCAACATGCCCTGGTTACTTCCGGCTAATGATGAAGGCATGGATTTCTTCAATACTTTGACACTAGGAAACCTCTCTCGACCCCTCGGTGATCCTCGACCCCTGGAACCCTCGACCCCTAGACGACCCTGGAACCCTTGACCCTCGACCCTATAGAACCCTCGAACCCTCGACCCTGAAACCCTCGACCCTTGACCCCTTAACGACCCTCGACCCTCTACCCTAGTTCCCGACCCTCGACCCCTCGGCGATCCTCGACACCCTCGTTCCCGATAAAAATTAAGAAGAAGAAGAAGAAGAAGAAGAAGAAGAAGAAGAAAGAGGAGAAGAAGAAAGGAATAGCTAGAGGTGAAGATCGAAGAAAAAAAAGAAGAAAAAAAGAGGAGAAGAAGAAGGAATAGTGGAGAAGAAGAGAAAATAGAATATATTCTATTTTCTCTTCTTCTCCACTATTCCTTTCTTCTTCTCCTCTTCTTTTTTCTTCTTCTTATTTATTTCTCCTCTTCTTCGTCTTATTTAGTTCTCTCGACCCCTCGTCCCTCTCTCATGTTGTCGGGGAGGGGGTATATCGACCTCCGCTCATGTTGAAATTATCGGGGAGGGGGTATATCGACCCCACCCCCCTCATCATGCATATATAGCTACCACATACATATATACATTGAAAAAATTTACATATATGCAACAAAAACATTAATACACATATGAACAAAAAAATACATATATGAACAAAAACATGCTGTGGACAAAAACATTAATGTAATAAATCTAATTAGAAATTAATCTAATAAAAAACATGCTCTGAACTTACATATAGCCACATACATACAAATATACATTATATATATATGAACAAAAAATTAATCTAATACAAAATCAAAACAGAGCCGGACCGGCGCGGCGGCTCACAGCGGGAGCGTCTGGCGATGGCGACCGCGGGGTAGGCAAGGGCGCCGGCGGGCGGGGGCGGGCCGCGGGAAGGGGCTAGGGAGCGGGGCAGGGGCCGGCGCAGCGACGACGTGGTCGGCGGCAGGGGCGGCGCAACGACGGCACCGGAGGCAGGGATGGCGCGGCGACGGCGTCGGAGGTAGGGGCGACACGGCGACGGCGTCGGGGGCAGGGGCGGCGCGGCGACGGCGTCGGAGGCAGGGGCGATGATGGCGACGGCGACGAGGAGCAGCGCTGGGGCGTCGGGCACGAACTGACGGTGAAGTTGTGAAATTTTCACAAGTCCAACTTATATACCGACAGCATTGGTCCCGGTTCTTGGCACAAACCGGGACGAATGCCTCCCTTTAGTCCCGGTTGGTGCCACCAACCGGGACCAAAGGCCTCTTTTCAGCAGCCCAAAGGGCAGGAAGCGGCGGCCTTTGGTCCCGGTTGGTGGCACCAACCGGGACTAAAGGATGGCATTAGTCCCGGGTCGTAGCACCAACCGGGACTAATGCCCCCCTTTAGTCCCGGTTGGTGCCAACAACCGGGACCAAAAGCCTGTGCTACCCCGAACCCAAATATTTAGTCCCACCTCGCTAGTTGAGAGGGAGGCGCACCTGTTTATAAGGTGCGGTGCGCCTTCCCTCTCGAGCTCCTCTCTAAAGCAGGCTTTCGGGCCTAACACTGCAATCTGTGCCTGTGGGCCTACTGGGCCTCCCGCGGGCCTGAATCCTGGCCCATGGTAGGGTTTCTAGTCGTATTCAGGCCGTGGGGGCCCAATAGGTGGCACTTTTTTTGTTTTTTTGTTTCTACTTAGAACTAAATACTTATAGTTTTGTAGTGTTTTCTTTTTTATTTTAGGTCACAAAAATTATAAACTTTCTGTTGGTGCCATTAGTTTTAAAATTTGAATAGTTTAAATTTGATTTTGTTAAAATTTGTGTGAATCACTAGTTTATGAATAACTTTACTATAAAAATTGATTTTTGAGTCAATCTTTTTCCTGCTATTTAATATTACTGTGTTTTATCATTATACTCAATCTGGTAATTTTAGTTAGTCATAACAAATATTATAGGGGTGAGCCCTATTTTTTCCAGTTTTTTTGTTTTGTTTTCTGCATTATTTATTTCCTTTTGTTTTTTGCTTTATTTTTTTAATTCTTTTTGCTTTTAGTTTTAGAAAAATTATAAACTTTCTGTTAGTGCCATTAGTTTTCAAATTTGAAAACACTTTTTTAGTTTTCTTTGTTGCTTTATTTATTTTATTTTGTTTCTACTTACAACAAAATACTTATTGTTGCTATTTTTAATTTTTTCCAGTTTTTTGTTTTGTTTTCTGTATTATTTATTTTCTTTTGTTTTTTGCTTTATTTTTTAATTCTTTTTGCTTTTAGGTCAGCAAAATTATAAACTTTCTGTTAGTGCCATTAGTTTTAGAAAAATTATAAACTTTCTGTTAGTGCCATTATTTTTAAAATTTGAATAGTTTAAATTTGATTTTTTTTAAAATTTGTGTGAATCACTAGTTTATGAATAACTTTACTATAAAAATTGATTTTTGAGTCAATCTTTTTCCTGCTATTTAATATTACTGTGTTTTATCATTATACTCAATTTGGTAATTTTAGTTAGTCATAACAAATATTATAGGGGTGACCCCTATTTTTTCCAGTCTTTTGTTTTGTTTTCTGCATTATTTATTTCCTTTTGTTTTTTTGCTTTATTTTTTTAATTCTTTTTGCTTTTAGTTTTAGAAAAATTGTAAACTTTCTGTTAGTGCCATTAGTTTTCAAATTTGAAAACACTTTTTTAGTTTTTTTGTTTTCTTTGTTGCTTTATTTATTTTATTTTGTTTCTACTTACAACAAAATACTTATTGTTGCTATTTTTATTTTTTTCTAGTTTTTTTGTTTTGTTTTCTGTATTATTTATTTTCTTTTGTTTTTTGCTTTATTTTTTGATTCTTTTTGCTTTTAGGTCAGCAAAATTATAAACTTTCTGTTAGTGCCATTAGTTTTAGGAAAAATATAAACTTTCTGTTAGTGCCATTAGTTTTCAAATTTGAATAGTTTAAATTTGAACATAGATGCACCTATAGAGAAAATTCGACCTAAATTCATAGTTTTCAAATGAACTCCGAAAAAGTTGGCATTGCATACTCGTCTGTTACAAATTTGGCATGGTATCATCATAATAGTTGCGGGAGAAAGTCTTCACTTTTTCTTCGCTTGTGTCATTTGCTTATTGCGCCGTAACCATGGATAATCTTCATTGTTTATCAGGATGCTTGGGTCAGCCTTGACATTGAAGGGAGGTATTTCATGAAACTTTTCATAATCTTCAGACATGTCTGTCTTGCCGTCCACTCCCAGGATGTCCCTTTTTCCTGAAAGAACTATGTGGTGCTTTGGCTCATCGTATGATGTATTCGCTTCCTTATCTTTTCTTTTTCTCGGTTTGGTAGACATGTCCTTCACATAGATAACCTGTGCCACATCATTAGCTAGGACGAATGTTCGTCAGTGTACCCAAGATTTTTTAGATCCACTGTTGTCATTCCGTACTGTGGGTCTACCTGTACCCCGCCGCCTAACAGATTGACCCATTTGCACTTAAACAAAGGGACCTTAAAATTAGGTCTGTAGTCAAGTTCCCATATGTCCACTATGTAACCATAATATGTATCCTTTCCGCTCTCGGTTGCTGCATCAAAGCAGACACCGTTGTTTTGGTTGGTGCTCTTTTGATCTTGGGCGATCGTGTAAAATGTATTCCCATTTATCTCGTATCCTTTGTAAGTCAATACAGTCAAAGATGGTCCCTGGACAACAAGTACAACTCATCACAAACAGTGTTGTCACCTCTGAGACGTGTTTCCAACCAACTGCCGAAAGTCCTGATGTGTTCACATGTAATCCAGTCGTCGCACTGCTCCGGGTGTTCGGAGCGCAGACTGTTCTTGTGTTCATCGACATACGGGGTCACCAAGGTAGAGTTCTGTAGAACTGTGTAGTGTGCTTGAGAGCAAGAATATCTGTCCCTGCATTTTATTGAGTCTCTTCCAAGAGTGCCTTTTCCAGTCAGTCTCCCCTCATACCACGATTTAGAGAGACCTATCTTATTAAGGCCAGGAATGAAGTCAACACAAAACCTGATAACATCCTCTGTTTGATGGCCCATGGAGATGCTTCCTTCTGGCCTAGCGCGATTACGGACATATTTCTTTAGGACTCCCATGAACCTCTCAAAGGGGAACATATTGTGTAGAAATACGGGCCCAAGATGACAATCTCGTCGACTAGCTGAACTAGGACATGCGTCATGATATTGAAGAAGGATGGTGGGAACACCAGCTCGAAACTGACAAGACATTGCGCAATCTCTCAGAAGGTGATCGATCCAGAAATCGTACCAAGGCTAAGGAGTGATGTGGCGCAATGTCTTGTCAGTTTCGAGCTGGTGTTCCCACCATCCTTCTTCAATATCATGACGCATGTCCTAGTTCAGCTAGTCGACGAGATTGTCATCTTGGGCCCGTATTTCTACACAATATGTTCCCCTTTGAGAGGTTCATGGGAGTCCTAAAGAAATATGTCCGTAATCGCGCTAGGCCAGAAGGAAGCATCTCCATGGGCCATCAAACAGAGGATGTTATCAGGTTTTGTGTTGACTTCATTCCTGGCCTTAATAAGATAGGTCTCTCTAAATCGTGGTATGAGGGGAGACTGACTGGAAAAGGCACTCTTGGAAGAGACTCAATAAAATGCAGGGACAGATATTCTTGCTCTCAAGCACACTACACAGTTCTACAGAACTCTACCTTGGTGACCCCGTATGTCGATGAACACAAGAACAGTCTGCGCTCCGAACACCCGGAGCAGTGCGACGACTGGATTACATGTGAACACATCAGGACTTTCAGCAGTTGGTTGGAAACACGTCTCAGAGGTGACAACACTGTTTGTGATGAGTTGTACTTGTTGTCCAGGGACCATCTTTGACTGTATTGACTTACAAAGGATACGAGATAAATGGGAATACATTTTACACGATCGCCCAAGATCAAAAGAGCACCAACCAAAACAGTGGTGTCTGCTTTGATGCAGCAACCGAGAGCGGAAAGGATACATATTATGGTTACATAGTGGACATATGGGAACTTGACTACAGACCTAATTTTAAGGTCCCTTTGTTTAAGTGCAAATGGGTCAATCTGTTAGGCGGCGGGGTACAGGTAGACCCACAGTACGGAATGACAACAGTGGATCTGAAAAATCTTGGGTACACTGACGAACCGTTCGTCCTAGCCAATGATGTGGCACAGGTTATCTATGTGAAGGACATGTCTACCAAACCGAGAAAAAGAAAAGATAAGGAAGCGAATACATCATATGATGAGCCAAAGCGCCACATAGTTCTTTCAGGAAAAAGGGGCATCCTGGGAGTGGACGGCAAGACAGACATGTCTGAAGATTATGAAAAGTTTCATGAAATTCCTCCCTTCAATGTCAAGGCTGACCCAAGCATCCTAGTAAACAATGAAGATTATCCATGGTTACGGCGCAATAAGCAAATGACACAAGCGAAGAAAAAGTGAAGACTTTCTCCCGCAACTATTATGATGATACCATGCCAAATTTGTAACAGACGAGTATGCTATGCCAACTTTTTCAGAGTTCATTTGAAAACCATGAATTTAGGTCGAATTTTCTCTATAGGTGCATCTATGTTCATATTTAAACTATTCAAATTTGAAAACTAATTGCACTAACAGAAAGTTTATATTTTTTCTAAAACTAATGGCACTAACAGAAAGTTTATAATTTTGCTAACCTAAAAGCAAAAAGAATTAAAAAATAAAGCAAAAAACAAAAGAAAATAAATAATACAGAAAACAAAACAAAAAAACTAGAAAAAAAATAAAAATAGCAACAATAAGTATTTTGTTGTAAGTAGAAACAAAATAAAATAAATAAAGCAACAAAGAAAACTAAAAAACTAAAAAAGTGTTTTCAAATTTGTAAACTAATGGCACTAACAGAAAGTTTACAATTTTTCTAAAACTAAAAGCAAAAAGAATTAAAAAAATAAAGCAAAAGAAAAAGGAAATAAATAATGCAGAAAACAAAACAAAAAACTGGAAAAAATAGGGCTCACCCCTATAATATTTGTTATGACTAACTAAAATTACCAAATTGAGTATAATGATAAAACACAGTAATATTAAATAGCAGGAAAAAGATTGACTCAAAAATCAATTTTTATAGTAAAGTTATTCATAAACTAGTGATTCACACAAATTTTAAAAAAATCAAATCTAACTATTCAAATTTTAAAACTAATGGCACTAACAGAATGTTTATATTTTTTCTAAAACTAATGGCACTAACAGAAAGTTTATAATTTTGCTGACCTAAAAGCAAAAAGAATTAAAAAATAAAGCAAAAAACAAAAGAAAATAAATAATACAGAAAACAAAACAAAAAAACTGGAAAAAAATAAAAATAGCAACAATAAGTATTTATTTGTAAGTAGAAACAAAATAAAATAAATAAAGCAACAAAGAAAACAAAAAAACTAAAAAAGCGTTTTCAAATTTGAAAACTAATGGCACTAACAGAAAGATTATAATTTTTCTAAAACTAAAAGCAAAAAGAATTAAAAAAATAAAGCAAAAAACAAAAGGAAATAAATAATGCAGAAAACAAAACAAAAAAACTGGAAAAAATAGGGCTCATCCCTATAATATTTGTTATGACTAACTAAAATTACCAAATTGAGTATAATGATCAAACACAGTAATATTAAATAGCAGGAAAAAGATTGACTCAAAAATCAATTTTTATAGTAAAGTTATTCATAAACTAGTGATTCACACAAATTTTAAAAAAATTCAAATTTAAACTATTCAAATTTTAAAACTAATGGCACTAACAGAAAGTTTATAATTTTTCTAAAACTAATGGCACTAACAGAAAGTTTATAATTTTGCTGACCTAAAAGCAAAAAGAATTAAAAAATAAAACAAAAAACAAAAGAAAATAAATAATACAGAAAACAAAACAAAAAGACTGGAAAAAAATAAAAATAGCAACAATAAGTATTTTGTTGTAAGTAGAAACAAAATAAAATAAATAAAGCAACAAAGAAAAGAAAAAAAAACTAAAAAAGTGTTTTCAAATTTGAAAACTAATGGCACTAACAGAAAGTTTATAATTTTTCAAAAACTAAAAGCAAAAAGAATTAAAAAATAAAGCAAAAAACAAAAGGAAATAAATAATGCAGAAAACAAAACAAAAAAACTGGAAGAAAAATAGGGCTCACCCCTATAATATTTGTTATGACTAACTAAAATTACCAAATTGAGTATAATGATAAAACAGAGTAATATTAAATAGCAGGAAAAAGATTGACTCAAAAATCAATTTTTATAGTAAAGTTATTCATAAACTAGTGATTCACACAAATTTTAAAAAATATCAAATTTAAACTATTCAAATTTTAAAACTAATGGCACTAATAAAAACTTTATAATTTTTCTAAAACTAATGGCACTAACAGAAAGTTTATAATTTTGCTGACCTAAAAGCAAAAAGAATTAAAAAATAAAGCAAAAAACAAAAGAAAATAAATAATATAGAAAACAAAACAAAAAAACTGGAAACAAATAAAAATAGCAACAATAAGTATTTTGTTGTAAGTAGAAACAAAATAAAATAAATAAAGCAACAAAGAAAACAAAAAAACTAAAAAAGTGTTTTCAAATTTGAAAACTAATGGCACTAACAGAAAGTTTATAATCTTTCTAAAACTAAAAGCAAAAAGAATTAAAAAAATAAAGCAAAAAACAAAAGGAAATAAATAATGCAGAAAACAAAGCAAAAAAACTAGAAAAAATAGGTCTCAGCCCTATAATAATTGTTATGACTAACTAAAATTACCAAATTGAGTATAATGATAAAACACAGTAATATTAAATAGCAGGAAAAGATTGACTCAAAAATCAATTTTTATAGTAAAGTTATTCATAAACTAGTGATTCACACAAATTTAAAAAAAAAATCAAATTTGAACTATTCAAATTTTAAAACTAATGGCACTAACAGAAAGTTTATAATTTTTGTGACCTAAAATAAAAATGAAAACACTACAAAACTATAAGTATTTAGTTCTAAGTAGAAACAAAAAAACAAAAAAAAAGTGCCACCTACTGGGCCCCCACGGCTTGAATACGACTAGAAACCCTACCATGGGCCAGGATTCAGGCCCGCGGGAGGCCCTGTAGGCCCACAGGCACAGATTGCAGTGTTAGGCCCGAAAGCCTGCTTTAGAGAGGAGCTCGAGAGGGAAGGCGCACCGCACCTTATAAACAGGTGCGCCTCCCTCTCAACTAGCGAAGTGGGACTAAATATTTGGGTTCGGGGCAGCACAGGCCTTTGGTCCCGGTTGGTGGCACCAACCGGGACTAAAGGGGGGCATTAGTCCCGGTTGGTGCCACCAACCGGGACCAAAGGCCGCCGCTTCCCGCGCTTTGGGCTGCTGAAAAGAGGCCTTTGGTCCCGGTTGGTTGCACCAACCGGGACTAAAGGGGGCATTAGTCCCGGGTCGTAGCACGAACCGGGACCAATTCTCTTGCTATATACACTACTGGAATCAGCTAGTTTGCCATCTGCCAGTTCTTTGCCGTCCGCTAGCGGACGGCAAAGAAGCTCTTTGCCATCAGCTTCCAAAAAGCAGACGGCAAAGAACTGGCTGATGGCAAAGACCAAGTTTGCCATCAGCCAGTTCTTTGCCGTCTGCTAGCGGACGGCAAAGATTCTTTGCCGTCGGCTAGCGGACGGCAAACAGGGAGGGGCCCCACTGACGAGCTGCAAAAAAAAACCTAACGGGCCCCCTCTTTGTCGTCCGCTAGCGGACGGCAAAGAGCAAGAAGGCGGACGGCAAAGGGTGGCGGACGGCAAAGAGGGAGGCCCCACGTAACGTTAACGGGGCCGCGCCCCACACCCCCCCTCTCTCTCTTTCTCTCCCACCTCCACCGCCCCGTCGCACCACGCCCCGCCGCCGCCCCAGCGCCCCCCCGCCGCATCGGCGCCCCCCGCCCCGTCACCCCCGCCGCCCCCACCGCCCTGCCGTCTGAGCGCCGCCACGCCCCGGCGCCCCGGCACCTCCGCGCCCCGCGGCCCCGGCCAGGCCCGGCGCCGCCGCCCCAGGCCGCCCCGCCCCCCTCCTCCGCCGCCCCAGGCCGCCCCGCCCCGCTCCTCCGCCGCCCCAGGCCGCACCGCCCCCCTCCTCCACCCTGCAGGTGATCTTCTTCCTTTTTTCTCCTTTTTTCTGTTTTTTAGTTTTAGGTTTATGTTTAGCTTAGATTTAGTTTTAGTTTTAGGATTAGTTTTAGGTTTATAGGTTTAGTTTTAGTTTAGTTTTAGGTTTAGATTTAGTTTTTTTCTTTTTCTGTTTTTTTAGTTTTAGGTTTAGGTTTAGTTTAGTTTTAGGAATGAAGAAAAAGAGAAAAAGAGGAGATCAGGAGAAGAAGAAGAAGAGGAGGAGGAGAAGAAAAAAGAAGAAGAGGAAGAAGAAGAAGAAGAAAAAAGAGGAGAGGAGGAGAAGAAGAAGAGGAAAAAGGAAAGGAGGAAGAAGAAGAAGAAGAAAAAAGAGGAGAGGAGCAGAAGAAGAAGAGGAAAAAGGAAAGGAGGAAGAAGAAGAAGAAGAAGAAGGAAAAAAGGAAGAAAAGGAAAAGGAGGAAGAAGAAGAAAAGGAAAAAAACCCGACCCGACACGGTACCCTGACCCCGACCCGGCACCCCGACACGACACCCCGACCCCGAGACCCCGACCCCGACCCCGACCCCGACACCCCGACCCCGACCCCGACACCCCGACCCCCCAAGCCTGACCCGACACCCCGACCCCGACCCCGACACCCCGACCCCGACCCGACACGGTACCCAGACCCCGACCCGGCACCCCGACACGACACCCCGACCCCGAGACCCCGATCTCGACCCCGAGACCCCGACCCCGACCCCGACCCCGACACCCCGACCCCGACCCCGACACCCCGACCCCCCAAGCCTGACCCGACACCCCGACCCCGACCTCGACACCCCGACCCCCCGAGCCTGACCCGACACCCCGACCCCGAGCCTGACCCGACACCCTGACCCCGACACCACACCCCGACCCCGAAACAACACCCCGACACCGACACGGCACTACCCCGACATCGACACGACACCCCGACCCCCCGACCCCGAAACAGCACCCGACCCCGACACGGCACCCCGACACCGACAGGACACCCCGACCACCGACACCTCCCGAAAAGGTGTTCTTTGGCCTTCCAGAGGCCGACGGGGTCATATATTTGTGAATTATTAGTTAGGTCATATATTTTTCGATTTTGTTATGAAAAACATCATATATAATTGTGTTGATCGTGTAGTTTTAAATGTGCAGTTGTTTCATCGCTGTGAGGTTTGGTGTTCGACGACCTCGCCGTGCGTTTGACGAGCTCTGCCCCTTCGTTCGTGGGTGAGCACAAATGACAAGTCCTCCTCCCCCATTAATTATTTGATCTATTCCGATGAAACTTGATAGCTAGCTATATATGTGTCTTGAATCATCAGTATGCGTAACCAATATGTGTCTCCCGTTCGAAAGCGTCATAGTTATAAATATGCATGCATTTGCATATTTATAACTTTGATTCTTTCGAATTGTCCAACGCTATCCATGGACAGCCCGAGTATGTGTAGATTGGGTTCGTTTTCCCATATGCTTTGCTCCGGATCCGACACATATATTTCGTCAGTGCCTCCCCTGTTGTTCTTCGGGTACACATCCTCTCTGTTTATTGCAGAGACGTGTATCAGGAGAACAGCGGGGAGGTGCTGCCGAAATTTTGCGTCGGATCCGGAGCATAGCATGGGAAAATAAACCCAATCTACACATACACGGGTGGGATTAGGACCTATCATTACCTATTAGAGTGTAGGTTGCATGGACGTAATAAAATTGACAAAGTAGATCAACTGATGAATATATACATGGTGAATTACATATATAATTGTTGTGCGTCCAGTAGCTCTGAAAGTCAAGATGAGTGACCGTGCTTGGATGTATACCGGTCACACTGATCAGAACAAATGGAGCGCTGAATGGTTCACAAAAACTAAGGGGTTTGTGCAAGCCGCATTTGCAAATGGCCAAAAGAAAACGTGGTGCCCCTGTTTCCGTTGCGGCAATTGGGAAAAGAAGACAGAGGCTGAAATGGGCAAACACCTGCAGAAGAGTGGTTTTACGCCCGATTATACAGTGTGGACATTTCATGGTGAGTCTGCCCAACGTGACCGAGCTGAGGTGGATCGTCGTCGCACCGACGAGCATGGTACCGGGATGGAAAACATGGTGCAAGGCTATGATGATGCTCGGGATTCGGACGAGGAGATGGAGGAATCTGCAAAGGCCTTCAATGAAATGTTGGAGTCTTCGAAACGTCTGCTCCACGAGCACACTGAGCTTTGTCAGTTGGATGCCATCTCACAAGTAATGGATCTGAAGGCTCAGTTCAACTTGGGCAGAGAATGCTATGATGCAATTATGACAGTATTTGGACGCTTTCTACCCAAAGGCCATGTAATGCCTGCAAACCTGTACCAGTCGGACAAAATCCTCCGTGCACTGAAGATGCCGTATGAGAAGATACATGCCTGTGAGAAGGGATGTGCCTTATTTAGGCTTGACTATGCGGACTTGAACTATTGTCCCATTTGCAAGTCTTCCAAGTATATTGTGGTAGACAACGGTATGGGTGAGAAGACACAGACCAAAATCCCCGTTAGTGTTCTTCGGTATATGCCAATCGTACCAAGACTTCAACGTCTTTTCATGGTCGAAGAGACGGCCAGACAGATGACATGGCACAAAACAGGCAAAAGAACCGAACTAGATGCAGATGGGAATCTGATGATGGTACACACATCGGATGGTGTTGCGTGGAAAAAGTTTGATGAATTACATGCTGACAAAGCGGCAGATCTGAGGCATCCTCGAGTCGGCATCAGCACGGATGGGTTCAGTGTGTTTGGTATGATGGCAGCCCAATACAGTTGTTGGCCCGTATTTGTCTTTCCACTCAATCTCCCCCCGGACAGATTATGCAAAGAAAGAACATTTTCCTGACGTTGATAATTCCAGGACCCAACTATCCGGGCAAAAATATGAATGTGTACATGCAGCCGCTTAAGGACGAATTGCAAGAAGCCCGGGATAATGGGTTCAAGACATACGACGCCTTTAGCAAATGGAACTTCATAATGCGTGTCTGGTACATGTACTCGACGCATGACTTGCCGGCGTATGCGCTATTCGTTGGCTGGTGTGTGCATGGAAGGTTCCCGTGCCCCACATGCAAGGGAGCTCTTGAGTTTCGTTGGCTTCAGGCCGGTCGCAAGTTTTCTTGCTTCGACATGCATAGACAGTTCCTGGATCCTCGCCATAAGTTCAGGAAAGACAAGAAGAACTTCATCAGGGGTAGAGTTGTCAAAAACTCTGCACCACCTGCATTGACAGGCCAACAGACCCTGGATCAGTTAAACGCTCTCGAGCCAGATCCACAACGTCCAGGGTACTTCAAGGGGTATAATACTAAGCACGCGTGGACTCACAAAACATGCTTATGGGATCTGCCTTACTTCAAAGACCTCCTTTGCCCACACAACATCGACGTGATGCACACTGAGAAGAATATCGCCGAGGCACTTTTTGGTACATTGTTCGGCATAGATGGGAAGTCAAAGGATAATACTAAGGCTAGAGTCGATCTGGAGGCACTATGTGATAGGCCGTTACAAAACATGAAAGAACCGAAAGGAAAGCAGAACTGGACGAAGCCAAAGGCATGGTTCAATCTTGGAAGGCCAGCTATGAGGGAAATTCTCTTGTGGGTGCAACAGCAGTTGATGTTCCCCGATGGGTATGCAGCGAATCTAAAGAGGGGAGCGAATCTTGATAAACTGAAGATATTTGGTCTCAAGAGTCATGATTGGCACATATGGATTGAGCGGGTAATGCCGGTGATGTTGCGTGGCTTCATCCCTGAGGATGAATGTCTAGTACTTGCAGAACTCAGCTATTTTTTCCGTGTTCTTTGTGCGAAAGAACTATCGCCTGGCGTGCTAGAAGAAATGGAAGAGTTGGCTCCGGAGTTGATCTGCAAGTTAGAGAAGATCTTTCCACCGGGCTTCTTTAATCCAATGCAGCATTTGATTTTGCATCTCCCGACCGAGGCAAGATTGGGGGGCCCGTGCAAAATCGTTGGTGCTACCCAACTGAGAGGATGCAGAAGACGCTTCGAGAAAAATGTAAAAATAAACATAGAATTGAAGCATCGATGGCTGAGGCATTCATCACAGAGGAGGCGACAAACTTCGTAACAGCGCACTACGAAGCCAAAAATCGTCATTTGCATAATCCGAAGCCTCGGTACAATGCTGACGAGCCTAAAAAGGGTGGATCCAACATCAGCCTATTCAAAGGGAATCTCGCACCAGCTAGTGTTTCACATCCAGTATCTTTGGATAACGAAGAATGACGGACCATTTCGTTGTATATCTTCAACAACCTGATAGAAGTGCGGCCGTACATCAAGTAAGTTCTCGGTACATTGTTTCGCAACTTCTATTTCCTTTGAACTACTTATTCCTGGATATGTCATACAGTCGATACGTCACCATATTCTCGTATGGAGCGGAGATCCAAAAGGATTCTGTCGAAGAGTATGAGCTTCTCGCAAAGCAAGGAGGTGGCTATCCCGGTTTCATCTCTTGGTTCAAACAAACGGTAATTTCTATTAGACAATTTCATTTCATTCTCTAATTTGTGCATAATGCAACAATCCTTTCATATTAAACTTGTAGGCTAATTCGGAGTCTATGGACGCCGAATTGAGACAAGTCACTAATGGTTTTGACTATAAGGTCCGTTCATTTGACAAGTACGACATCAACGGGTATCGCTTTCGTACCTATGGCAAAGAGCTATCTATGGCCGACCGAAAGTCTACAAATTGTTGTGTATCTGCTATCGGCGAAGGAGGTACCGAGTATTATGGGAGAGTTGAAGCAATTTATGAACTTCTGTTCTATGGTGAAAACCCACCGAATGTCGTAGTCTTCAAATGTTATTGGTTTCAGCCGAAGGAGACTAGAAGGACTCATGAACATATAGGGCTAGTTGAAATCAACCAAAGCACTCATTTAGATGTTCCTGATGTCTATATTATGGCTCAACAGGCGACCCAAGTATTCTATCTACTGTGGGCCTGCCAAACTAATCCAAATCTGAAAGGTTGGGATGTTGTTTATGAAGTGCCGCCCCGTGCTAGACGTTCTCCCCCAAAGGAAGAGGATTATGAACCTCACATTAACCCAGACACATATGAAGGAGAATTCTTCCAAGAGACATGTCTTTCCAAAAAGCGTTTCAAGAACCGCTATACTTCACCCCAAAACATTGAAGTAGACAACGACAATGAATCCGACATCACCCCAGAGGAGGAACAAGAAGAGCCGGAACAAGAAGAGGTTACTGCTGCGGATGACCTGTCAATGCTTGACCGATTACGTCAAGGTGGCCTTGCACATGTTGATGCCAATGAACCCTATGAGCCCGTCATTGATTATAGTGATGATGATGATTATGCATTTATTGATAATACTGATCAAGATTATTAGTAGTGTCAGGTATTACATTTTTTTATGTTGTACTTGATGATGATACACTTAAGTGATACACATATTATTATTCATGTTGGTCTTTTTTTATGTTGTACTAATTTCGTTTACTGTTTGTCATGGCAGGTGTTGAAAGATGGTGGGCGCTGGTCGGGAGCGTGGTCTGAGGTCTTCCATTCCAGACGCACCTCTCCGCCGAGCGTTGCTGGACAGTATGGCCACACCGCCGGGCCCTTCTTCGTCGACCGCGGTGCCCAGCAGGGGACGAGGTAGGAAGAGAGGAGGTGGGGCATGTGGTCATGGGAGAGGAGGTAGGGTGACTGCTACGGCGCCTTCCTCGCCGCCACCCCCAGCTGTTTCACCCGAGCACGTGACTGCTAGGGTGGACTCGTCCGAGGAGGAGGCTACACGGACTCCGGTCCACGAGCCTCCGGTCCACGGGTCTTGGGCCCACGAGCCTCAGGTCGACTGGCCTTCGGCCCACGAGAGTTCGGCCCACGTGACCCCGGAGGAGCACACGTCCGGATGGGGTACCTGGCCGGATCAGCCCGAGGAGCCGAGTGGCCATGCTGATGATGGCGGGGAGCCGACTGATCTTGAGGAGGAGGGGGGCACCGTCTACCAGCGTGGTGCTACACGGCTCTCGTCCGTGCCGGTGACCCGCGAGCAGAGGTGGTTGATTTTCCCTGATGGGGAGAGGTACGTAAGTGCATTTAATATTTTTGTACCTTGTGCATTCACGTTTTTTCAAATAACTAATGTGTTGGCCTTGTCATGCTGCAGGGGTTGGGACCACCATCATAGTGTCCGCCGGCCCAACTCCGTCCTTGGAGTTCTTTGCCGGCAAAACTTCCCGGGGTTTGTCACATTGCCTGGTGAGGGTCGGCTTCCAGAGCTTGGATTGAGCTGGGAGCACTACGTGGCTGCCCCGGCCCCGCCGGATGAGATTATCGACGGTGTCGTGTGCGACACGAGGGCAGACATGGTGATCAGAAAGTTTTGGGTAATTTCTCCTTTACACATTTAAAAATCTTCAACTAGCTAGTTATTAATTGTACTAATCAATATTGTCTCATTTGATTGCAGACATTCTACAGGTGTGAGGAGGGATACGAGGAGGACGCGGCACATGTTATCGAGAACGTCTGCAAGCGCCTACTCCAGAACTTACGGCACGAGGCTTGGGTGCAGGCTGTTCGAGACTACTACGCCTTGCGTGGTATCAAGAAGACCAAGACGGCGTGCCGCGATAAGTTCCTGAGTAAGGAGCAGTACATGAAGGTAATTCTTAAGGCCTCCTCTACTTAAGTTCCTTCATTTAGTAATTCTTAGCCGTAGCACTCAAGTTTCTATTTGCTAACTTAGGCGCCTCTGAGATGGTGTGCGGATCGGATGGATTGTTGGGAGGTGTTGGTCGATGAGTGGTGCTCAAAACAATGGCTAGCCCTCCACAACGAGGCCAAGGACAAACGTGCCCAAATGGAAGGTGTGCCACACCATCAAGGCAGCTCCAACTTATATCAGTTTGGGCGCAACTGGGTATGTGGTTTGCTTCATGATTCATGCAATTCATTCATCATGCTAGCTTGAGCCCTTTAATTACTAATTTTCATTGTTTCTCTCTTTCAGGCATGCTACAATAAGGCGGATAAGGTGTACGACCTGTATGCCATGGCCCACACTGCCTCTTTCAAGAAAGTCAATGCTTTCTCTCAGTCTGACCTCGATGATGCAAACAACTTCACCAACATCTCCTCCCACAACAAGCTCGTGAGATATAGAGATGAGGGGAAGGCGAGGAAAGGGGAGGACTTTAACCCGAGCCAGGGTCCCATTGATCCAGAGCTATTGATGATATCTGGTGGTGGGAGGTCCCATGGCTCCATAGCCATTGGAGATGGACTTATCTGTTGTCCTAGCACTCTCACGGAGATCAAGGCGCGCCAGTCGAGCTCCGCTCCTGAGATAAGGCCTCGTGAACGGCCAGTGCAACTCGCCATCAAGGTTAGTGATACGTACTCAGTTATATTTCTCCATTACATTGTGTGTGCTTCCATCAATGATTACAAATGGTCATGTGAGTGGTGTTGCAGGCTGCTATACAGAGTGAGAGAGATAGAACGGAGAAACTTCTGGCGGAGGCGGCGGAGAGGCAGCGGGAGTTGGAGGAGAGGACGACAAAGATGATGGAGGAGGAGAGGGCACGGAATGACATGCAGGCAAGGGCCATGTACGAGCTCCTTGTGGTAAGTTTCTTCTCCAGATTAGCCAAAACATTCATGTAGTGTTTGTCTCATTACTAACTAGTATGACTGAGTCGTCAAAACAAAATGTGCAGTCTGTGTGCGAGAAGACAGGTCAGACCGCTCCGCCGATGCCAGTGATTGCTCCTGGGACCACGGTGAGTTTTATTTGAATGGACATTACTTGCTAGTCTTAACATTTGAGTGTCATCATGCTAACAAGACATTGGAAATGATCTTTGGTGCAGCGTAACTCCAGACAAGCATCGCACGATCCTTCTCCAGCTACCGACACGAGCCACCCCGCTCCTACACCTCCTGGATCTTGGTAAGTTTATCTAGTGTTTTGCTTAACACATGCATAAAGACCTAGACTTAGCTTTATTTCCTCCAATGCTTACCATAATGACCTAGACTTAGCTTCTTCACCTCCAAAATGACTTAATAAGCTTACTGACCTCCAAAACCATCCATTTTACCTAAGTTAGCTCTAAAACGATCTGTACTTAGCTTACTTATGTCAAAAATTGCATAATTAGCTTAGTTAGCTCATAGACGATCCATTTTACCTAAGTTAGCTCTAAAATGACCCATTTTGCCTAGGTTAGCTTATAAATGATCCAGTTCTTCCAAGTTAGCTCAAAAATGACCCATTTTACCTAGATTAGCTCCTAAATGATCCATTTTACCTACGTTAGCTTTAAAATGACCCATTTCACCTAGGTTAACTCCAAAATGACCAATCTTACCTAGGTTATCTCATAAACGATCCATTTCAACTAATTTAGCTCATAAACGATCCATTTCACCAAGTTAGCTAAAAAACGATCCATTTCACCTAAATTAGCTCTTAAATGATCCATTTCACCTAAGTTAGCTCAAAAAGATCCATTTCAACTAAATTAGCTCATAAATGATCCATTTCACCTAAGTTAGCTCAAAAACGATCCATTTCAACTAAGTTAGCTCATAAATGATCCATTTCACCTAAGTTAGCTAAAAAACGATCCATTTCACCTTAGTTACCTCAAAAACGACCCATTTGACCTTAGTTAGCTCATAAACGACCCATTTCAACTAAGTTAGCTCATAAATGATCCATTTCACCTTAGCTAGCTCATAAACGACCCATTTCAACTTAGTTAGCTCATATATGATCCATTTCACGTAAGTTAGCTCATAAATGACATACTCTTCTTGTTCTAGTATTCTTCTTGTTCTACTCTTCTTGTTCTAACTTTCTTATTTTTCATTTTGCAGATTTCATTCACTTGACAAAAGCTTGCATAGATGGAGTGCTCCTTATCCCTTTCTCTGTTTCTTTTGTATCGTTGAACTATGCATGTATCGTTGGATGAAACTATTGTAATATATATGGTTGGATGCCTCTATGTTGAACTTGTTATGTATGATGGAACTATGCATGTAATATATATGGTTGGATGATGAAGTTATGTGTTGGATATCTTATATGTTTGCTCTGTAATGGCCTTTTGAAATATATCTATATATGTCATATATATTTGTGATGAAAATTGTTGGATTTAATAAAAAACAGATAAAAGAGCCAATATGCAGGCTCTTTGCCGTCTGCCACCGACGGCAACGGGCTCTTTGCCGTCTGCCACGGACGGCAAAGAAGACACGTGGCATCCAGCTGTGCTTCCTGGGAGCTGACCCATTTGGTCAGTTTGCCTACAGTGGCAGACGACAAAGACTTTGCCATCAGTGGCAGACGGCAAAGAACCTGCACTTTGCCATCAGTGGCAGACGGCAAAGAACCTGCCATGTAGTGATGTGTAGATGACATCATACGGCGGATGGCAAAGACCCTAGCAATTTTGCCATCAGCGGCGGACGGCAAAGGCCTGCCGTTAGCCACTTAACGGACTGACAGCGCAATTATTGCCGTCCGCTCTCTTTGCCGTCCGCCGCGGACGGCACAGGGCCTTTGCCGTCCGCCGCCAGGAAGCAGACGGCAAAGTAGCTGTTTACCGTAGCCTACTTTGCCGGAGCCTTTTGCCGTCCGCGGCTGACGGCAAAGGCCTTTGCCGTCCGCCGTTCATGCCTTTGCCGTCCGCCGTGGCAGACGGCAAAGTAGCTGATTCCTGTAGTGATATACATCACTTTGCAATTTTCGCAATAATCCATCTATTTCTTCTCGCCCCGACGCCTTCTGGTCCTCGTCGCCGTCGCCGCAGAGCCCTGCCTCGACGCCGTCAGGCTGGTCCACCTAGCCGTCGCCGCCGCCGAGCCAGTGCTCCGACACCGTCGCCGCGCGCGCCGCCCCTGCCGGCCCCGACACCATCGCCGTCGCCGCGCGCGCCGCCCCTGCCCCGACCCCGTCGCCGTCGCCGCGCGCGCCACCCGTTCCCCGACCCCGCCGTCGTCGCCGCGCGCGCCGCCCCTTCCCCGACCCCGTCGCCGTCGCCGCGCGCGCCGCCCTTTCCCCAACCCCGTCGTCGTCGCCCCGACCACACGCCACCACCTTCGGTCCGGCCGCCGGCGCCCTTTTCCTATTATTTTTTTCATTATTATAAAAATGTGCATATATGTATATGTTCTCTGTGTATATATGTTCATATATGCAAAAGTTAGATTTTAGAAAAACTTTATATATGCAAAATTTTATACATATATGCAAGTATATATGTATTTTATATATGCAAAAATTTATATATCTAGCTAGAAAGAAGGAAGAAAGGAAGAAGAAGAAAAACTTATATATGAGAAATGTATGTATGTATATATGAGAAATGTATGTATGTATAGATGTATGTATGTGGATACATGAGGGGGGTCGATATACCCCCTCTCCGATAGCATTTTGTGCATTTTAGGTTAGTGTATATATGTGCTGATGTATATATGCAAAAGATAGATTTTTAGAAAAAATACTATTTTTTCTGTTGATGATATGATGATGTTTTTTTTCATATATGCATTTTTTCATATATGTATTAATTTTTTTAAGTTGTTAGTAGATATCGATTTTAGGTTAGTGCATTTTATCACTGATTTTAGGTTAGTTGATCGATTTAGTCCATTTTATGTTTTTTGCATTTTAGGTTAGTGCATTTTATGTTAGTGGAGAGGAAAAAGTAAAATAAGGAAAAGGAAAGTAAGTAGAGAAAGAAGGAGAAGAAGAAGGAGAAGACGAGGAGAGGAAGAAGAAGAAAAAAAGAGGAGAAGAAGAAGGAATAGAGGAGCTTCTTCTCCTTTTTTTCTCCTCTTTTTTTTCTTCTTCTTCTTAATTTTTAACGGGAACGAGGGTGTCGAGGATCGCCGAGGGGTCGAGGGTCGGGAACTAGGGTAGAGGGTCGAGGGTCGTTAAGGGGTCAAGGGTCGAGGGTTTCAGGGTCGAGGGTTCGAGGGTTCTATAGGGTCGAGGGTCGAGGGTTCCAGGGTCGTCTAGGGGTCGAGGGTTCCAGGGTCGTCGAGGGTTCGAGGGGTCGAGGATCGCCGAGGGGTCGAGAGAGGTTGCCTAGTGTCAAAGTATTGAAGAAATCCATGGCTTCATCATTAGCCGGAAGTAACCAGGGCATGACGAAGTCCTCCAAAATTATTTTGGAATGGTGTCCCGGATAGGATAATCCGCCTTTTGGTACGAATTCAGCAAAGGCCTTCCAAATAGTGATATTTTGAAGGCTCTTGCTAAACTTTGTACCAAAAAGCAAATTATCCTATCTGGGACTCCGTTCCAGAACAACTTTGAAGAGCTTCGTACCATCATGCACATGTTACTTTCGCCTAATGATGAAGGCATGGTTTTGTTGAATCCTTTGACACTACGCAACCTCCCGACCCCTCGGCGATCCTCTCGAACATGAGAGGAAGAAGAGGATCGCCGAGGGGTCGAGGGTTCCAGGGTCGTCGAGGGTTCGAGGGGTCGAGGATCGCCAAGGGGTCGAGAGAGGTTTCCTAGTGTCAAAGTATTGAAGAAATCCATGCCTTCATCATTAGCCGGAAGTAACCAGGGCATGTTGGTACGAAGTTCTGCAAAGTTGTTCTGGAATGGAGTCCCGGATAGGATAATCCGCCTTTTGGTATGAATTCAGCAAAGGCCTTCCAAATAGCGATATTCGGAAGGCTCTTGCTGAACTTTGTACCAAAAAGCGAATTATCCTATCCGGGACTCCGTTCCAGAACAACTTTGAAGAGCTTCGTACCATCATGCACATGTTACTTTCGCCTAATGATGAAGACATGGTTTTGTTGAATCCTTTGACACTAGGCAACCTCCCGACCCCTCGGCGATCCTCTAGAACATGAGAGGAAGAAGAGGATAAAAAAAGAAGAGGAAGAAGAAAAAAAAGAGGAGAAGAAAGAATAGAGGAGTTCTTCTCCTCTATTCTTTCTTCTCCTCTTTTTTTCTTCTTCTTCCTCTCTTTTTATCGGGAATGAGGGTCGTCGAGGGACATAGATGTAGTGTCGTCGTTGTCGATATATACCCCCTCCCGATAGCTTACTATGATTAGGTAGCTAGTTCTACGTTTGGCACTAATATATCCATCTGTCATGTTTGAATAATAATTGCCATGTTGTAAATATTTGTAGAAACTATGGACACCGCCCTAGACGAAGCAAAAGAAGCGTTGTTGAGGGACATAATCATAGAAGGAAGTGATGCCGTCTCGTTGTTTCTGAACGAAATCGATGGTCTGGAAGGAGAGGGTGAACAAGCTGGCTACGGTGACCTAATGCCGGTGCAAGAAGAAGAACATGAGGACGGCTCCGATGACCCAATGCCGGTGCAAGGAGACCGTGATGACGGCTCCGGTGACCGAACCGAGTCCGGCCAGGTATATATATTAGTTAAGCCTGTGCTAACTAGCTGATTGATGGATTCATTGTTTTGGTATGTACACATATTAATTAAGTCTTTGTTCTCTTTTCTAGCCCTCCGGATCGAGCACAACTTTGGTAAAGAGACGAGGCCCGAAGAAAAAGTTGAGCTCGGATGAAAAGTTTGAGATCATAGCAATCGCGCCCGACGGCCAACCGATTGAACCCATCCGAACAAAGAACGCATTTGTTGCTCAGTGCGGGGTTCTGGTTAGGGACAAGATCCCGATAAGCATCCAACAATGGTTTAAGCCGGCTACAGAAGACCCTGAGGTGTCTTATGTCAATGATATGCAAAAAAATGATCTTTCGACTGAGATGAAGTCAAATTTCACCCTACCGCCAGAGGATAATCCAGAGAACCCAGTTAAAGAGAAATTAATCAAGTCTTTTTCTCTTAAGAGGATGGCAGAACTATTCAGGAGGTGGAAGAAAGAGCTGAATAAGTTTGTCGAAAATAATGAGACACCAGAATTCAAGGGCAGATATGAGAAGATCAGAGATCACTGGCCCGCATTTGTGGCCCACAAGACATCGAAAAAGAGTAAGAAGATGTCGGCGACAAACAAGCAAAATGCTGTGAAGAAGAAGCTTCACCATCGCACGGCGTCAGGTGGCTACCTCGTAGCCCGGCCTAAGTGGTCCAAGACTGAGAATGATTTGGTGATAAAGGGATCGAGCCAGAGACAATTAACTGGCCAGACCGTTGCCGGACTTGGTTCTTCGGGGCTGGCGGAACCTTGGACCCTGTAACAGGGAAGTGCATTTGGACGAACGATCAAATGGACATACCAGTCACGAAGCTTAAGCAGTATATCGAAGCAGCGCAGGAAGGGACGTTCTTTCCAGACAGAGAGAACGACGAGCTCACAATGGCCCTTGGGAATCCTGAGCACCCTGGACGGACACGAGGCACGCCAGGCTCCATTCTGTGAAAGGTTGGGTTTCCGGACGCAGGCGGTTACAAATCCCATGAGAGGAGGAAAAAAGTGCAGCAGACCCAAATGCAGGCGCTGCAAGCAAGGGTAGACGCCATAGAGGAACGAGAAGCAAATCGCAGCAAACGTACTGTCGAAGCCTCCCCCGAAGCTACCCCGCCATCTCAGCGCAGAAGCAGCGTGGCTTCCACCGAGCTGCTTCAGCCGGAGCATGCCTTGACGGCTCCTGCCAGCTATCCCGTGGATGCTATCACGGAGTCTCAAAATTGCCACCTTATGACGCAATGGATGAATTTGAAGGTCAAGGCGGCTGTTGGCTTTGTTTATCCTACTGAACCTGGCGCAACTTTTCACTGCCGGCTGATTCCAGAAGGATATGCTAGGGTGATGGTGGATGAAATAACGGAGGGATTTGAGGACCTCCAGCTTGACCACCCTACCGGTGAAGGGGAGACTCGGCTGGGGTCTGCTCTGAAGACTCCATGCCTATGGCGGAAGGAGCTCATCAACCTTCCGAACCGGACGCCTCCGCCTCCTCCTCCTCCTCCGGCGAGTCAGGGCACTCCACCTCCTCCACCGCCTCCTCCTCCGGCGAGTGACGATCAGGGCCCTCGGCCGGCTCCTTCTCTGGTGCGTGGCGGCACTCCGCCTCCTTCTCCGCCTGCGCCGACGCGCCCGAGCAGCCAGCCTCCTCCTTCTCTGCCTCGTCAGCAAGGGCGGAAGAGACCTGCCGCCGCTCCAGCTGCTCCGGCGCGTCGTAGTCCTTCTCCTCCGCCTCGTAAGCAAGTAAAGAAGACAACCGCTCCGTCTGCTCGGTCGGCGTCTAGCAGTACAACCAGAGGCGGGAGGACATACAGATTCGGTCCTTCTCTGAAGACTCCAGAGAAGTTACCATACGAGAGGACCCCGGAGGAGAACGCGAAGATCACGCGAACCGAAGTGGATGACTGGTTTCAAGGGTTGAAAGCAAAGAGACATCCACCTCCAGAGGAGAAGGTAGATCCGGTGAAAGTGAAGCGCACTCTGGCTGCCCTGGCAAAACCACCCAAGTCTCCGCCGAAAGGCAACTATGAGCGCATTATTGCAAAGACATGGGCCGAAGCGGAGCGGTCGGGAAGTACAATCAGTGATCAAAGGCTGAAAGAATGACGAGCAGCTGGGAAACAAATTGCCCAGCTCGGCGAACAAGTGAAGCAATCATGCCCCCCCCCTCAAGGTGCCTAGCGACATCGTCGATCCGAAGATGGTGCCCGGTTATGGCAATGTGGACGATTACCTGCCCGACGATGTACATTATGATCCCATGGAGGTGCAGATACACAGATACGAGTACGGGAAGCCTCTCGTCAAAGATGAAAAATCTTTAACAACGATGATGCGAAGATTACATGATTGGTACTTGAAAATCTGCAGAGAGTCTGGGGGGAGGAGTACTTTGTATGCGGGAGTTAAACAGGAGCATGACCTCATTGGAATTGAACTGTTGCCTATTCCATTTGAGGAGTTCTATCAGTTTTCCAATCAATTGGCCCTCGATAAAACAACGATCACCTGCTACTGTCTGTAAGTACTACTACTTCTGTCATTAAGTCTCTCTATATAGCTCATCTCTTTCATTGCATGTATTTATAATTATCCTCACTATATTATGCAGAATGAAGATCGCCGAATTGAAGAAAAGACAAATCGGTGATATTGGGTTCGTTAACACATATCTCATAGATGCAACTGAGGTTGAACATCGTCCCAGAGATACCGAGGCCAACTTGCTACGATCATTCAACAAAAATGAAAACAAAGATATAATACTCTTTCCTTACAACTTCAAGTGAGTGTTACTGTCTTGTGCATATTCGTTTCCCTTATATATTAGTCCAGGTTATAGTAATGTAATTGATGAGTTATGCATGCGTGTGCAGTTTCCACTATATTCTCCTAGAGATTAGGCTTGAGCAGGGAGTAGTAATCGTCTTGGACTCTAAACGAAAAGATCCCCAGGAGTATGCGGACATGACTGAAATCCTCAAGAAGTAAGTTAAATTGATCATTATCCACCATATCAGCATCTTTGTTCATTTCCTAATATCAAGTAATTGTTTTCTTTGTCCGGCAGGGTTTGGAGAAAGTTCACCAGAAAAGTTCCGGGACTGCCAAAGGAGCTGGAATTTAGACACCCGAAAGTAAGTACTATAGTAGCATGTTCCGCGCATCACCTAGTGATTCAAGCGCTAGTTTCATCAGTACCATTTAGCATTCTTGCTTATCAGTTTGATTGACCTCTATTTCTTGTAAAGTGGTTGTGGCAGGAACAAGGGAATGATTTCTGTGGATACTACGTCTGCGAGTCCATCCGCCACACGACCTGTGAGCAGGGCGGGTACTCTGACGAACAATATGAAGTACGTAAATAACAACATTCACAATTTTATTTTATTACCATCATTTGTATTGAGTTTCATTCATATATATATGTATTGACCCCCTTCTTCAAATTAGATGTTTCGGAAGCGGGATGAACTCCTAGCACCAGCTTGCATGCGAGCAATTCAAGAGGAATTGGCGGCATTCTTTCTTGACCAAGTGATCACTGAAGACGGAGAATACTATGTGGACCATGAGTCCGTATGATTATATTTGTAAGAGATAATTATTGTATATATGTAGCCGGTAGTGTCGGATAGATATACGAGAACTTGTTGTTCGACCAATCTCTCGGAGAAGGAGAGGTGGTCGATATCACTTCTCTCTGTATGCATATATGTTCATGACGATCTTCTGTTTCCTTCGTTTGCTTACTAGCTAACTAGCGTGTCTAGTCCTCTCTATACGTATGTATAGTACGTAGCGTCGACCAAGCACGGACGTAAGAGAGGAAACTTCTCTCTATTAATTATAGCTAGCTAACACAATATATGAAACACCTAAATTAACCCCCCCAAAATCCCCAAACCCTGTAGCGACCCGACCCGAATGGATCAAGTGCTCTGTGCTCAGGTGTCATCCCTGGATCAGTAATGCTGACACCACACAGTACATCGAAGGATTTATAGCAGAGTGGCAATCACACACTTATTACATCGTTGTCTCAAAAGAGAACTTATTACAATAAATATGGCTTAAGGCCATCTAGTGTCGATAACAGCGGAAGACTTGGAAGATAAATGGGTCCATCAACTCCAACGGCATCACTGAGTATAGAACCACGACCTAAAACACCTTACTCGTTGTCTGAAAAGTCTGCAACATGAAAGTTGCAGCCCGAAAACGGGTCAGCACATGGAATATGCTGGCAAAGTAACACATAGAGAGTAATGGAATGATACAGCTATACTATATGCATATATGGCTGGTGGAAAGCTCTATGGTTACAGTTTTGCGTAAAGCCAGTTTTTCCCTACTGCAAAGGAATAAATTTATTTAACTATCATGGTGGTTGTGAAACATCGAGAATGGTTGACAGCATTCCGATCCCAATTAAGTGAACAATTAAACCCAACAATATTAATTAGAAGTAACATGTTGAGATTCACATGATATTCAAGTACTAGATACTCAAGTTGTCCATAACCAGGGACACGGCTAATCATGATTAGTTTATACACTCTGCAGAGGTTTGCGCACTTTTCCCCACAAGACTCGATCGCCTCCGTTTGGTTTCTCGCACTACATGGTGTTTGAGAAGACGGATGACCGAGACACAGTCTTTCAGAAGCGCTAGCACCTTACATGTGGGGTAGACCGTACCACCTATAACCCCTACATCTGCTAGTCCACCCCGTAAGAGTTCGCACAACTTAGTCAACTATGCCAGAGCCCATAGTAGCATGTGGCTGCACACGGAAGTTTCTAGCATGAATTATCTTATGATCCCTTTGAGCCTGAGTGGCGGTCCAAAATAAAATAGGCAAGTCCTCAGGAAATACATACTCATACAGTCCATATCTTGTGGTGAATGCGGTCTTAGGTATGTCCTGCTCCCGAATCTTCAATTGATGGTACCCTGATCGCAAATCGATCTTGGAAAACACTTTAGCTCCTTGCAACCGATCAAACAGATCATTGATCATTGGCAGTGGGTACTTATTCTTGATGGTTACTGCATTCAATCCCCGATAATCTACAACCATCCTTAATGATCCATCCTTCTTTTCCACTAGAAGTATGGGTGATCCCCAAGGCGAAGAACTTGGGTGAATGTAACCTTTATCCAATAACTCCTTAATCTGATTCTTAATTTCCACCAAATCCTTTGCTGGCATCCTATATGGTCTCTTTGATATTGGCCCAGTGCCTGGCAATAACTCAATCAAAAACTCAATGTCTCTATCCGGTGGCATGCCCGGTAATTCCTCAGGAAATACATCAGGAAAATCCTTCACCACTGGTACTTCCTCCTGCACAACTCCTGTTAAACAATTTACTTGAGTCCTCTTTGGCACATGTCGGGATACATACTTGATCCTTCTTCCTTCTGGTGTGGTAAGCAAAATTGACTTACTAGCACACTCAATATTCCCTTCATACTTCGATAACCAATCCATGCCTAATATCACATCCAATCCTTGAGATTCCAATACTATTAGGTCTGAGGGAAACACATAGTTACCATTCCTTAATGGTAACCGATCACACCATCGTCTAGCCATAAACTCCGCTCCTGGTGAGCTTACTAACATGGGTGACCTAAGGGCTTGGGTAGGCAGGTTATATTTATCCACAAATCCCCTTGATATGTATGAATGCGATGCACCAGTGTCAAAAAGAACAAGTGCAGTAAATGACTTAACCAGAAACTTACCGATTACTGCATCAGGCTGATCTTCAACCTCCTCCACATTAATGTGGTTCACCTGTCCCCTATTGAAAGGGTTCGGCTTTTTCCCAGAGCTTCCATTGCCATTTCCATTCTGGCCTTCAGGACATTCATTGGCATAATGTCCGGTCTTGGAACACTTGAAACAGGTGACTTGACTCAGGTCTCTCTTGGTTGGGGTCGATGGGGTGGTCTGGTTCTGGCCGTTGCTTCCTCTATTCCCATTACCATTCTTGTGGCCATTATGGTTGTGCGAGCTACCTCCTCCATGGGTATGCTGAAACTGAAATCCCGGTTTAGGGGTAAAACGGGGCTTCTGCTGGGCTCCAGAGTTATACTTCCCCTGTCCATACTTCCTCTTACGGTTCTCAATCTGCTGTTGCTTCCCTTCAATCATGATGGCACCATCTACCAACTCCTGGTAGTTGTTGAAACTCGCCACCATCAACTGCATGCTTAGCTCATCATTCAATCCTTCCAGAAACTTCTCCTGCTTAGCTGCATCCGTAGCAACGTCATCTGGGGCATAACGTGCTAACTTGCTGAAGTCGTCAACGTACTGGCCAACTGTCCTTCCTCCTTGGCATAAGTTGCGAAACTCACGCTTCTTTATGGCCATAGCTCCTGCTGAAACATGGGCAGTGCGGAAAGCTTGCTGAAACTGATCCCATGTGACAGTGTCAACTGGGTAAGTGGCTGTGAAATTCTCCCACCATGCTGCCGCGGGTCCGTCAAGCTGGTGAGCGGCAAACTTCACTTTCTCACCATCCGTGCATCCTGCAGCGGTCAACTCCCTTCCTATCTTGCGGAGCCAATCGTCTGCTACTATCGGCTCGGTGCTACTGGAAAACACCGGCGGATTTAGCCTAAGGAAACGAGCTAAGTGGTCAACAGGTGGTGGTGGTGGTGGTGGGTTGTTGTTGTTGTTCTGCTGGTTCTGGACTAACATCTGCATCAATTGATTCTGCTACTGGATCAACTGAGTGAGCTCCGGTGGGAATCCATTGTCACGCCTCGGAGGCATCTGAGGGTTTAGAAAAGACGAGAATTAAGAATAGAGTGAGGTCTAAAGGGAAAACACTACCCCAATGCACATGAGCAAATGCACACAAAATCACTTCAATCAATCAAACAAGGGCTTACAATCGGTCTAACTATCGCAAAAGTGCTCGACTATAATGTTTACATGGGGAAATACTACTACTATTTGGTGGTCATCTAAAAATTTAAACCGGTGGAAGACTCCATGATATCTGCTCCAGCTTCGTCTTCAAAGTCGGGTTCACTTGGATCCGAATCGGTGTCGTCGATGATGATGTAGTTGTCCGGACATGCGACGTACTCGTCGTCCTCCTGGGATGCTAACTTCCTCTTGAGTTCTTCAATCTCCTGCTTAAGATCGCCATTGTGTCTCGCTAGAGCTACGATCTCGTCCATGTAGTCCTTGCGTGTAGATTTCAGTTCTCCTTCTAGCTCGATGATCCTTGCCTTTGCATTCTTCAACTCTATCATATCATTGCACATCTGGTTCTCGTGGCGTCGAATGTGCTGATTTAACTCCTGGATGAATGATGCAATGGATCTATCCTTCTTGGTGCTGACTAACTCCCATTGTTCATCTCGGCGTCCGCAAATCTGGTAGATAGTGTCCTTGAGGTCTTCTTGGTAAACTTCTCCAATGCGTCCTATGGTGATATGAGCTGCCATGCTCCTTCCCAGACTCCAGGTTGGTGCATTGAAAACACTATCTATAGGCTTCGTGATTGGCGCGAATGTCCTTCCCGGAACGTGAGCTTGAATCTTCCAGCGCTCCTCTTCAGGCAGAGTGGCGTTGAAGGTTCCCGTGAAGCTTGGTAATCCAATGTTCAGGTACTTGGTGACTTCCTTCAAGTGCAATCCAAATGGTGTGCCTTCATCCGGTTGAGCGTACTTAATCTTCGCGTGCGTCATCCTAAAAGAGTAGAAAAGATGAGGAGTTAGAAAATGAGAAGAGAATGGTGATCTGTGGCTTTAACTTAGTGGTCGTGTCCTACAGTCAGCGTGTGCTCTGATACCATTCTCTGTAGCGACCCGACCCGAATGGATCAAGTGCTCTGTGCTCAGGTGTCATCCCTGGATCAGTAATGCTGACACCACACAGTACATCGAAGGATTTATAGTAGAGTGGCAATCACACACTTATTACATCATTGTCTCAAAAGAGAACTTATTACAATAAATATGGCTTAAGGCCATCTAGTGTCGATAACAGCGGAAGACTTGGAAGATAAATGGGTCCATCAACTCCAACGGCATCACTGAGTATAGAACCACGACCTAAAACACCTTACTCGTCGTCTGAAAAGTCTGCAACATGAAAGTTGCAGCCCGAAAACGGGTCAGCACATGGAATATGCCGGCAAAGTAACACATAGAGAGTAATGGAATGATACAGCTATACTATATGCATATATGGCTGGTCGAAAGCTCTATGGTTACAGTTTTGCATAAAGCCAGTTTTTCCCTACTGCAAAGGAATAAATTTATTTAACTATCATGGTGGTTGTGAAACATCGAGAATGGTTGACAGCATTCCGATCCCAATTAAGTGAACAATTAAACCCAACAATATTAATTAGAAGTAACATGTTGAGATTCACATGATATTCAAGTACTAGATACTCAAGTTGTCCATAACCGGGGACACGGCTAATCATGATTAGTTTATACACTCTGCAGAGGTTTGCGCACTTTTCCCCACAAGACTTGATCGCCTCCGTTTGGTTTCTCGCACTACATGGTGTTTGAGAAGACGGATGACCGAGACACAGTCTTTCAGAAGCGCTAGCACCTTACATGTGGGGTAGAACGTACCACCTATAACCCCTACATCTGCTAGTCCACCCCGTAAGAGTTCGCACAACTTAGTCAACTATGCCAGAGCCCATAGTAGCATGTGGCTGCACACGGAAGTTTTTAGCATGAATTATCTTATGATCCCTTTGAGCCTGGGTGGCGGTCCAAAATAAAACAGGCAAGTCCTGATAGACATCAGGTGCCTCAATCCACCCAGATGTGTGTTTAAGTTGCCACCTTAGATAAACCATTAATTAACAATACTCACATCTGTCATGGATATCACTCACCCAATCCACGTCTACTAGCATAGCATGGCATAATAAGCAAACGTAGAAGTAACTCCCAAAGGTTTCATAATAAACAGGTAATAGGTACTACCTCATCTACTTCCCATCCCACAATTTAATTAGATCCTAATCATGCAATGTGTGAGGATTGATCTAATGCAATAAAACATGGGTTGTAGAAAAGGTATGATCAAAGTGTTACTTGCCTTGCTGATGATCCGCGAGTCCTAGGGATTCGAAGTAACAAGCGGCGCAATCCGGGTGATCTATCGCAGACAAACAACAAGCACACAATAAGTACTCATCTAATGCACAGGCAAAACTCGAACAAGAGATCGAACCAAAAAATTCAACTTAAGAACTCCGGTTGCAAAGAAAGAACGAACCGAACAAAGAAACGGAAAACAAATGGCAAAAGAAAACAACTCTGTTCTAGCAAGTTGAAACTAGGTCAAATTTTACAGGGGCAAAAACTTGTTTAAGTTGATTAGACAGAACGGCGGTTTCGAAACGAAACTCCAGGCGTTTGAATCACCTGATTCCGATAAACGAGCGAGAAGATAAACTAGAACGAAGATCGGATCTGAGATCGCGATCGCAGAATAAATCCGACGAGAAGAAAAAGAAGAACTGTTAAACGAACGGACGTTCGTTAACCTAGAAGAATCCGGTGATCACGTTCGTTAGGACGAACGGTCCGGCGAACGGTCCAAAGGCAACTAAATCGGAAAAGAAAACGAATCCGATCTAGGGTTTCGGAGAAGAAAACTGAAACGAAAAACCGATCTAGAAAACGAATCAAAAGAGAAGAAAAGAATCGGAACGATTAGAAGAAAACGATCCGAGGAAAAGAGACGCGGGGAAACCTCCGGCGAGGGGCTCCGGCGGCGTGGCGTAGGGCGGCGGCGGCGTGGGCAAGGTGCGGCGGCGTAGGGCACAAGGGCGGCGGCGCGGGTGTGGGGTGGCGCGGCGCGGGTGTAGGGCGCGGGGTAGGGTGCGGTGGAGGGCTTGGGGTTTGATTTGATGGGTTTAGAGGGGGGGGTGTTGGGGTATTTATATTGGGGAGGGGAGGGTTTACTTGGGGTAGGGGACAAGAAATAGAATAGGAAAAGGAAAAGAAAAACGAAACAAAGGAAAGGGGGCTAAGAATCCTACTAGGATTCGGCCTAGAAGCAAGAGGCGGCGGCAGCTGGCGCCTGCCTGCGCCTGGCGCGCGCGCGCAGGGGCTGGGGCGGTGGCCGGCTGGCTGGACCTTTGGCCCGGCTGGCCTGGAGGGAGGTTTTTTTTTAACTGGTTCCGCGCGCAGAAAACAAAAGAAAAAGAAACTAAATGAACTCCGAAAAACCTAAAGTAAATTTTCCCCGACTCCTAAAAATGAGCCGAACAAAATGAACTTTACTCCGGACCTAAAATGCAATTTTCGAAAACGCGCATTTTTCCCTATCCAAATAAAATGCAAATAAACTCCGGAAAAAAAATCCAAAATTTGACTTATTCATTAAATCTTCATTTTTCCTAAATTTGGGAAAGTCATATTATTCCCTCTCTTATATTTTTTATATTGGAAAAATAATTGAAGATGAAATAAATAAATCAAATGATCCTCTTTTCCAAAATTTGAGAGAACTCTCAAATATGAAAATAACGAAATCTCCAACTCTCTCCGAGGGTCCTTGAGTTGCGTGAAATTTCTAGGATCGGGCAAAATGCAAGAAAATATGATATGCATGATGATCTAGTGTATAACATTCCAAATTGAAAATTTGGGATGTTACAAACCCCCCCTTTCAAAAAAAAACAAAAACCCCAGGCACAGAAATGCTGACGCGTGGATGCCTATTGGTTCCGGTTGGTGCCACCAACCGGGACCAAAAGGTCTCCTGCCTGGGCTCTGCGCACTGCCCACGTGGAGGCCCATCAGTCCCGGTTCTGGATTGAACCGGGACTAAAGGGTCGGGGCATTAGTACCGACACTTTAGTCCCGGTTCAGGAACCGGGACTAAAGGCCCTTACGAACCGGGACTATAGGCCCTTTTTCTACCAGTGTATAAGCATGGCATATCATCAAGAGTTAGCATTAATAAATACTCATACAATAGGGTTGACTATAAGTTTAGAACTTTTTTCCACTTTCTCTCTATCTCTTTCCTCTCATTAGATACCTCCACCTAGGAGCATGAATATAGCCTGGCTCTTGCATAAGAGGCACTCCTTCAATTTCTACTTGAATCCCTTTTCCATATAGGCAAAACTGCCATGTAAGCAGGCTTATAGCCCACTATTGTACTTGCTCTTATGAGGTGCTATTTAATCTGGTTCTTTGCTCCACGAGTTAATTTTATTAAGATTTACTTTACTTCATCTTTTTCTATTTTGTGTACATAGATTATCGACTTATGGCCTTTATGAAGTATGCCGATTAGTTATTGGACCGTGACAAAAGGTTATTCTCTATCGCATGTCAAGATGTGGCAGTTGTTGGCGCAAGCCAATTATGATGATGGACTGGATGGTTTTGGAAAAGGAGAGTTGAGTATTGGGCTACGGAGGAGAAAAGAAAGGACTGTAAAGCTTTGTCACAAATTCAACTCCATTTGCAGAATAACTTTTTCGAGGAAGTTTTGGCACAGAAAATAACCGATGCTCTATGGCTAAAGCTGAAAGAGATTTGCATGAGAAAAGAACTTAAGAGCAAGTTCCATAAGAAGCAAAAATAATTCCTACAAAGGTTACCTGCGGGGTGTAATGTTTTCAATCATATCTCGGAACTGAAAGAGATTACATCTGATTTGACTGCAATGGATATTCAGTATGAAGAAAAATATATAGGTTTAATGTTATTTGTGATAACTCAAGTCCTTACACCAATTTTAGAGATACAATACGATGCAGTCGTGAAACTCTCACCCTTAATAAGGTTTGGGAAGCTTTGCACTCTATGGAGAAGATGAAACTAATGGTATCCCGATCTGAGGGACTATCTGTTCGTGGAAGGATAAAGGAGAAGAACTCCAATAATGCAAACATAGGCAAAAATTTAAATGTCTATAGGGATCATTCCCAGTGAAGATGGAAGTACAAGCCTTGCAAATATTGCAAGAACAATGGGCATGCTATTTCTAAATGTTACAAGTTGTAGAACAAGGAAAATAGAAAATGCACATACTAACCGAAAGGTGACAAAGAAGGCGAAAATATGCTAATGTTGTGCATGACGATAGCTTTGATGCTGAGGTCAATGATGAGTGGGCTTGACAATACATGTACTATTCATATATTCCTAGATAGACATTAGTTTATTACTTTTGATTTGGTTAATGTTGTTGTTTTCGTTTTGGGTTTCGATAATTCACCATGCAATCGAAAGCTTATGTTCCATTAAAATCAACATGTTTGATGGTACAATCAAAACCTTTATAGGTGTTCAGTACATTCCTAAGATGAAGAGTAAGCGTATGTCGGCAAGTGCCCTTGATGCACAAGGGTACAAGTATTTAGGTGGATATAGCAGTTTGAAAGTCACCGATGATTCTCTCATTGTTATGAAAGGTGACCTAAGTTCGACCAATGGTTTTTATTACCTTTGAGGTTCTACAGTTTCAAGAAAATTTACTCTGGTTTTTTCAAATAATTCTACTTCTGATGTTGCTAACATTTGGCATATGAGTCAACTATGTTTGGCAGAGTTGAATAAGAGAGGCCTTCTTGATTGATATGAACCTAATAAATTGAAATTTTGCGAGCATTGTATCTTCGGCAAGCACAACAGGGTGAAATTCAACACTTCGATTCATATAACTGAACTTATTCTTGATTATGTGCATTCTGATTTATGGCGACCATGTCGCAGAAAGTCAATAGGTGGATCTAGTTACATGTTAACAATTATTGATAATTACTCGGGAAAAGTATGGCCTTATTTTTTGAAGCATAAATATCATGAATTGTCAGCATTTAAAGAGTGGAAAGCTATGACGGAATATCAAACTGGAAAGAAGGTAGAGATACTTCGTACTGATAGTGGTATTGATTTTTTCTTTAATCAATTTGATGATCATTTCAAGTTTGGAGGCCCTATCAAACACTACACGGTTCCTTATACTCCTCCATGGGTGTTGCTGACATATGAACGGGGCCATTACCTCCAAGGCCCGCTAAATGTTGTCAAATACAAGATTGCATATGCATTTTTGAGCGGAGGTCGATTCCACTGTTTGTTATCTTATTAACTGGTCACCATCAATTGTTATCAATAAGAAAACTAATTGAGGTATGGGTGGTTGTCCTTCTGATTATTCATAATTATGAGCTTTTGGTTGCACTGCTTATGCTGATGTTGACAATAAAAAATTAGAGCCTAGGCTATTAAATGCATCTTTTTTGGTTACAAACCTAGTGTTAAAGGCTACAAATTGTGAAATCCTGATAACCCACAGGTGTATGGGCTCGGTTGTAGACTTTTTAATAAGTAAGAGTGTTGAAGCAAACGAGAAGCTAAACATAGAATTAACCTTTTTTTTAACTTGTTTTAAACCCAAACAGATTCAACTCGCATTATAACTTTTTTAAGAAAAAAGCACGTACACTATTAATTGTGCAAGTTGTGCTTCATTCAATCCGCATGCATCACAATCGTATCATGGGTGCAAAGTGTCTACGATGCACCGCTTTCTTTCACGTGGCCAGAGTTGACGAACGAGAAGCCCATGTCATGTAGGGCGTCATCGACGATCCCATCCAGCCTCGATGCCATCTTCGGCGTCATGTGGCTGAGCCAGTAACTGACCATGTCCTTCCAGAAGAAGGCGTCGTTGGAGACAATGGTCATGCCTGGCGCGCCGTTCCTGTTCACCTCCAGGTTTTGCAGCTTCTCCAGGCTACACAGCTCCAGGATGGCGCCCACCACACTGGTGTCCACCTCCCCCGCCGTGAATGGGCACCCGAGGAATCTTAGCTAGCCTCCAGACGTTGCCCGACGCATCACACAACATCTCCTCGTACCCGAGGAAGAACACATTGTCCGAGCTCTCCCTGCTAGCCTCCCAGTACTCGGCCGCCTGCCGCCACACCGGCCCGCATCTGTTTCGGCCCTCGCGGAACAACTCGAAGAGCTCGGGGATGTCGAGGTCGGGGTCAGGATGGGGGTTGACGACGGCGTTGTAGGCGATTACCTTCTTGAGGAACCAGTACCACGACACTAGCACGTCCTTGGGCTCCCGGCAGATGTACACGATCCGGCAGCCGCTAGTGAAGCGGTCCGACAGTTGGGAGTTAGCTTAGTGTGTGGCGAGCACGCACCGCAGGGATGGGAACGCCGCGGTGAGGACGTCGTGAGCCTCGTTGTTGGAGTGGCTAAAGAAGATGCCTTCGAGGAACCTGACGCAACCGTCCAGGTTGTGATCAAGGAGCGGGTGGTTGGCCGAAGACGGCGGGTGAGCGGCGCGGTGTGTAGTGGCGAAGGCGAGGGCCTTTAGCCACGTGGTTCCAAACTTGGGGCACGTGATCAGGAGCACGCCGCCGGGTGCCGGCTCGCCTGGCTCGAAGTGGTCGTAGAAGGCCGCCAGCGCCGACAGGAATCTCTCGGGATCACCTCGGCCACGTTGTGCGTGTGTGATACGTCTTCATCGTATCTATTTCTTCAAATTCTTTTGCCCTTCTATTGCACTATAATTTGCATGATTTGAATGGAACTAATTCGGACTGACGTTGTTTTCAGCAGAATTTTCATGATGTTATTTTTGTGCAGAAATAAAAGTTCTCGGAGTTACCTGAAAATTTATGGAGAATTTTTGTTGAATATATAAAAAAATACTGGCCCAAAAATTAACTAGATGGGGTCCATCCAGAGGCCACAAGCCTGGGGGGCGCTCCCCACCCCTGGGGCACCCCTAGAGGGCTTGTGAGACCCCTGGACCTCCTCCCACCCTGACTCCAACTCTATATAACCCTATTAGCGAAAAAAAAATAAGAGATAAGAATTCATCACATTTACGACACGGAGCCATAGCCGCCTCCTGTTCTTCATCGAGAGGGCTGATCTGGAGTCCGTTCAGAGATCCGGAGAGGGGGATTCGTCGCCATCATCATCACCAACCTTCCTCCATCACCAATTTCATGATGCTCACCGCCGTGCGTGAGTAATTCCATCGTAGGCTTGCTGGTCGGTGCTGGGTTGGATGAAATTCATCATGTAATCGAGTTAGTTTTGTTAGGGTTTGATCCCTAGTATCCACTATGTTATGATTGATGTTGCTATGATTTTTCTATGCTTAATGCTTGTCATTAGAGCCCAAGTGCCATGATTTCAGATCCAAACATATTATGTTTTCATGAATATATTTTTGTTCTTGATCCTATATTGCAAGTCGTAGACACATATTACGAGTTATGATCCGCATACCCCAAGGTGACAATAATTGGGATACTTTCCGGTGATTACCGTAGTTTGAGGAGTTCATGTATTTAGTAAGTGTTAATTCTTTGTTCCGATTCAATATTAAAGGAGGCCTTAATATCCCTTAGTTTCCATTAGGACTCCGCTGCCACGGGAGGATAGGACAAAAGATGTCATGCAAGTTCTTTTCCATAAGCACGTATGACTATATACGGAATACATGCCTACATTATATTGATGAATTGGAGCTAGTTCTGTGTCACCCTAGGTTATGACTGCTACATTATGAATATTATCCGGCACAATTATCATTGCTGGTCCAACGCCTAGGAGCTTTTGACATATTGATCTTTGCTAAGTTACTTTCATTGCCACTAATGTTATCATCACTGGAAAACTTCTACTGTTACTTTTGCCATCGCTACCATTACTTCCATACTACTTTGCTACTAAATACTTTGCTGCAGATATTATGTCTTTCAGTTGTGGTTGAATTGACAACTCAACTGCTAATACAAGTGAATATTCTTTGGCTCTCCTTGTGTCAAATTAATAAATTTGGGTTGAATACTTTACCTTGAAAAACTATTGCGATCCCCTATACTTATGGGTTATCAAGAGCTTTTTCTGGCCCCGTTGCCGTGGAGCATAGCTCTATTCTCTGAATCACTTGTGATTTATATCTGTTGATCACTATGAAGAATTTGAAAGATACCAAAACCAAGATTTTTCCCTCTAGAATGAGGGGAGGTAAGGAACTTCCATCTAGCTCTGCACTTGATTCACCTTCTGTTTTGAGTAAGATTGTGACACCTACACCTGCTATTGATTCTGATATGTCGCAAGTAATTGATGATGCTACTTCTACTATGCATGATGCTTATGATGATACTACTACTTTGCTTGATAATACTGTGTCAGTGGGTGAATTTCTTGATGAACAAATTGCTAGAGCTAAATATGTTGAGAATGCTGGAACTGATGATATTTTTGAAACTGATGAAATTATTGAAACTGAAAACTTTGAAACACATGTTAGACCTAGCTCTCCAAGATATGAACTTCCTGTTACACCTGATGGTTATGTTATGAATGGAGAGGTAGCTAGTGAATTTCTTGCTTGAAAGAAAAATCTTGGAATGCTAGAATGCAATATGATCCTAAGTTTGCTACTTCACATATCTTTGTTACTGATATAAGGATTATGAATTCTCTATCGATACTGAGTTAATTACTTTGGCTGAATTTGATCCTTTCCATGGTTATGAATCTGAAATTGTTGTGGCACATCTTACTAAATTGAATAACATAGCCACCCTATTTGCTCATGAGGAAAAAAATTGCTATTACTATATTCTTAAGTTGTTTTCTTTCTCATTAAAAGGTGATGCTAAGATATGGTTTAATTCTCTTACTCCTGGTTGTGTGTGTAGTCCCCAGGATATGATATACGACTTCTTTGAAAAATATTTTCCCACTCATAAGAAACAAGATGCTTTACAGGAAATATTTAACTTTGTGTAAATTGAAAAAAATAGTCTCCCACAAGCTTGGGGGATCCTTCTCCAATTACTTAATGCTTTACCTGATTATCCTCTCAAGAAATATGAAATATTTGATATCTTTTATAATGGACTAACCGATACTTCTAGGGGTCACTTAGATAGTTGTGATGGTTGTGTTTTCAGGGAATAAACTGCCGAACAAGCTCAAGCACTATTGAACAATATATTGAGTAATGATAATGTTTGGACTCTTCCTGGACCACCTCCTAAGGCAACTCGGAAGAAGAGATGTATTTTATTTCTCAGCCCTGAAGATATGCAAGAGGCAAAGAAATCTATGAAAGAAAAAGATATTAAAGTTGAAGATATTAAGAATTTACCACCTATTGAAGAAGGTTCATGCATGTCACTAAAAAATATATCGTTGGATTCGTATGTGAACATAGTTTTTAATGATATTATTTTTTATGACATGCATTCATATTTTGTTAATTAAATTTATGGTAAAAATTTGACACAAAATACATTGGGAACTTATAGTTAGTCTTATGTATTGCCACGCATGACACATAATAGCATAGAATTTATTATGATATGGTATCATAATATGATACTCAAACATTTTTTTGTTCATTTAATTTTACGTCATTTCATCAAAATTGCCTAATTGACATGCATGATGCTAGTTATGATACTCCAACTACGACCAACCTTATACATGTGCTGTGGAGCTCATCGACTTAGAAATTAAGTTCTTAGGCCAACCACAACGGCAGACTCTTGACTAGGTGCGTATAGAAGAAAAGGTAAATGCTATTGAAATAAAAAAATATGTCAGAGCTAATGGCAGACGCAAATACTGGCGCTAATTGAACGGTAATTAAACAGCCTACGAGCTTGGTGCGGGAGAAAAAATGACTTAGTGTCTGATGTCTTTCTTTGCGCCAACATGGCGTCTGACATGGCCTTATGATGCATGTGATGGGTGTTGGGGGTGGGAAACAAGACATGATTGCGAGTTGATCCTCCACCAGGCTTAATTTAACTTATCTTGCAGGTGGAGCCTAATTAAATCAGCTGCTCAATTTTATCAAGGATTAGAGGCACCGGCATTGCAGGCCATGTCGGCTCAATCTGCCCTCAGGCTGATGAACGTTGGTATGTTTGCTTTGATGCATCATGCTAGCTGCAAGGGTACCAAAACAATGTACTAACTAGTACTACAAAAGATTCTTTGTATGCTTACATCTGAAACTGAAGTATGAGTCAGCTGCACAGGCATCACGAGGAGGGCGGCCGGCAGTGTGCCATGTAAAAGGCAGTGGATGAAGCTCTCGCTTGCAACTATGAACCATGTGAAAGGTAGTTTTTTGAGGGAAGAAGAACAGAGTGACCTGCATGGCTGCATATTATTACCAACTACTGTGAAACCACTCGATGGATCCTTGTGTGCGGCCCAGCCCAGCCTGGCACAAAAAACACATGTGTGTCTTGCTTGAGAGCTCCTATTGGCCCCCGTGTGCATCCAATAGTCGAACTTTCCCTGAAAGCCGCACAAACGAGCCGGCCCATTCCCCGGCGTCGAGACAAATGTGAATATTTCACGACCAATAAAAATCTGGTCGATCCTATTTGACGCTCGTTAGTGTCAAAACGCCGGAGCTTCTCTAAAGGCACTTCAAGTTGGGCCGGCCCGCGTAGGTGTCACTACTTTTCTGTTTTCCGTTTCCATTTTTGTTTTTTCTGTTTTCAAATCTTTGTTCCAAAATCTAAACTATGTTTCGGGGTTCCAAAAAAAGTTCCCGTTTTCAAAATTTGTTCACAGTTTTCTAAAAATGTTTACATTTTTGAAACAAGTTGTTCATGTATTAAAAAGCCTCAATTGTTTTTAATTAGTTCACATTATCAAAACTGTTTGAAATTCAAAATTTGTTCGGCGTATATCACAAAAATGTTCAATATAAATTCAAAAATTGTTCAATGTATATCACGAAAATGTTGAATGTATATTTAAAAATTGTTCAGTGTATATCACAAAAAGGTTCAACGTATATTTAAAAATAATTCACTGTGCATTTATCTATCATTCAGTGTATATTCAAAATGATTGAAGATGAATAGATTGGAAGTTTCGCACCAAAGATAATGTTTCAACTTATACTAAAAAATGATCAATATATATTAAAAATAGTTTACTGTGTATTTAAATATTGTTCAGTGTATATCACAGAATGTTCAATGTATATTTAAAAATGGTTCAGCGTATATCACAAAAATGCTCATTGTATATTTAGAAAGTCCATATGTTAAAATATTCGATGAATGATTACAATTTCAATTTGTTTTCACATTTTCAATAATTATTCAGGTTTAAAACTTTGTTTGAATATAAAAAAATCATGATTTTCAAACATTATTCAAAATTTTGAAGAAAATTTGTTCACAGTTGTTTCCAAGTATTGTTGGATTTTTTTAAAAAATATATGTTTCTGTATATAGTAGTTTAACTTTAGCACTGCAATTTAGCAGTACTTAGTCGGTAGCTCCTTTTGTTGGCAATGCTTTTTTACGTTCGCTCGTCTCCTTGGTATGGGGCGGCCTGTTTCCGTGATCCTTCAGCGAAATCTCCTCTATCGGATGCTCCCTGGTGTACAATAGGAGCTCTCTAAAAATCTGAGGTGTTGTTAGCCAGTTGAGCTGGCGACTGCCAGCGGCTAAACAGCACTGCTAAGTTGAAGTAGTAAGTAGAAGAGACGATCCTTTTTTCACAAAATTTTCAAAATTTCAGGGGAATAATGTTTGAAAACCATTGTTTTTTTGGAATTTTGAACAAATTATGAAAAATAAGAACAATGTTTCAAAATATATGAAAAAATCTGAATTTTTTGAACATTTTACTTAAATGTGAAGAAAATTCGAAAATCAAACAAATGTTTAGACATGAATTTCTGTTTGAAATAGCGAACAAATATTGAAATATTAACAATAGTGAAATTTTTTTGAAAATTTGAACATTTTTGAAACTCGGAACAATATTTGCACATGTAAATAACTTTTCACTATGTGAACAATATTTGCAAATTTAGATAATTTTTGTATTGTATTATACAATTTCAAATGCACATGTATTCTGCTTTGATGCATGTATGTACTTCTAATTGTATTTGACACAGTGAGTGGATTGGTTAGGGCTTAGACATGTGGACTAAGAAGAACATACTATGTTAAGAAGATAAATATTAATTATTTTTGTAATGTGTATAATAATATTGTTTTGGAGTGCAGAATTTCACTTAAAAATAACAAATAATAATGGTGCCTGCTTGCTTCCGATATTTCCCACAAGATTCAAAGAGAATTCGTCTTATCATGAAAATTGCCAAAAGATATATACAAGGGTGAAATCACATTTTCAACCACCACCATGAGGACAAACCAATATAAATGAAAAATGTTTAATTTATAATTATTGAATACTAGCCCACGCATCAGCGAGGGGCTCTTTGCTAGTTATATAAATAAACATAATCCAGCTTCTGAACTGTTTTGGAGCACTGCCAGGTTCGTCCGTGCAGGATTGGCTAGGGTTATTTAGAGACCAAATGGCAAACTTGTCAACTTGGTCAAGATAGCAAACGTAGGCGGCGACGGTGAGTACACTCTGCGTACCAACCGCAATTACAACTAGAGGTACGATTCCTCACTGATGCTCCTTATTAATCTATGACATAATCTTCCAACTGTAATCACGTTGACACATTTATAATATTTGGCCAAAACTCAGCCAAGATCGTGTTTGTTCTCAAACTGTTCCTTTTCTTTCAAATTGTTCTTTCATGTGGTCATTAATTGATGTTTCTATATTTTATTGAAAGGTGTATGGTGTTTAGTTTCCAGGTGGGTCTTTTCATTTTTTGGAAACAGTCAGCTGAAATTCCATACAGGTCGCTGGTACTCAGAAAATTCAATTTGCTTTTTTGTGTGTGTCAAGGTTATTTCTCAAACTTTTTGTGATTATGTTTCTGTTTAATATGCCAATGAAAAACTGATCTAACTCAATATTAACACTTTGTTTTTATTATGCTGCTGCATGACAACTATTTCCTATCCTTTGTTTTTGACTTTGAGGGATCACTTGCAACATATCTGCAGAAATAGAACTATCAAGTTCCTTGGCTCCCTCGGCCCACCCACTAATTTCCTATACGCAAAAAGTAATATAGAAAAATGACCAACAGCCCATCTTATATATTTTGCAGCTCTACCATATAAAACCTAACTTATATTCACAAATTAATCAGCATAAAATAGTTTGAATTTTTAAATCTACTTTTAATTACTATAGTCTTTTAAAAAGCAATAAACCAGAACAACATAGGAAGACCAATTTTTTTGAAATAACTAATAAACAATACTAAAGTCTAACAATTCTTTGTCAACAAACAGAATTATAAAGGAACCACTTTGAAACCAGCTCGCTCTCAACAAAAAAAAACACATTAGCAAGGGCTTAGCAACGGGCGCGGTGTGCTGCCGCGCCTTCTGCCCGCTAGTGAATGCCTCCATTTCGTGTACAATATCATTTTCATACTCATCCGGACACTTACCAAAGCACAAAAATTGTGCTCTTAGAGCATCTCTAGTAGAATCCCAAATATAGGGGACACTACACCGACAAAAAAATGAATTTAGTTACAGGTCAGAAGAACATTCCTATATTCTGATTCCTGCTTCCACCTCCTTGACAGAACATCGTGTGTGGGGCTATGGCATGGAAGTGCTATGTTTTTCAATTTTGAAGTGACCTTATTGTTTTGGTTGTTTTTAGGGTACATTTCAACTTCAAACCTTTTTATTGTTTAGTACACACCTTTGGAAGTCCCATGCTCAAATTTGGATACTTTTTGAGTTGGTGTGCTATTTTTTTCAAAGCATTAACTGATTTTTCAGCAATTTAAAAAAAGGCAAAATGCTCTTCAGTTCCAAATAACGTGCAAACGAGCTTGAAATTGATGAAACTTGGCATGATGTCTTCATAGGACCCCTGTAGGTTATTGCAAAAATGTGACAACTTTACGAAAAAAACTTGATGCACTTCACACACAACTCATTTTTTCAAATGGAACACTCGGCGGCGAAGTATCAGAACACTCTGCAGCGAAGTATCAGGGTTTCGAATGGGAAACCGCCACTTTTCACACACAACTCAATTTTTCTACATTATTTCAACTTCAAACCTTTTCACGGTCTTCAAGTCCTGATATCGTTTCTAGTGGCGAGTGGCTATTACGGTCTTCAATTCCTTATATCGCGAGGGCGCTTGCATGTTCCCCTTTCGCTTACCACCATTGTAGTGAAATTTTTAAGCTTCGGTGGGCAGTATACAATTGAAGGCAAAAGGTGAGCGTTTTCTATGTAATTTTATTTTTGGTTGGTTGTTTTGTGTCTTGTTGTCTTTGCTTTATACATGCTACTGTTTTCCTTTAAAATTATCAAATATATTGGCGGATTTTCTAAATAAATAATTAAAAAATTCACAATATGCGTTACTCGTATCATATAATCTGACCCCAGTAAGTAGCCATCCAAACCTACTAAAATCCATCTCTGCACCCGAGCTCATTTGCACCCGCGCTGACGAAAAAAATCAAAATAAATACTAGAAAAATTCAAAAATTCCAAATTTTTTGTGTTGTAGAAAATTTGTTGCGTGAGACCCACTCCAAATTTCAAGTAGTTTGGATATATGATCAGCTCTCAGCAAAAAAAGACAAATTGGGGATCTGTAAAAATGTTTACTGTTCATGTATTGTTTTGACCCGATTTGTCTTTTGTGCTGAGAGCTGCTCAGATGTCCAAATGACTTGAAATTTGGAGCGGGTCTCACGCATCAAATTTTCTACCACACAAAAAAATTTGGAATTTTTTCAATTTGTTTTGAATTTTTTACGATTTGTTTTCTAACCGGGTGCAGATGAGCCTGAGCACCGAAACGCCCTACTCTCCAAACCTATAGCTACAATTACACTCATCTAATCTGTCAAACCACCCGGACAATACCAAGTGCCTCAGATTGAACGAGATCGGCAACCTGGATGGATAGCAGCAGGCCATGCTCCGTCTCCTTTGCCAAGGGTGGCATCGAGAAGTGCCCGTATGTGGAGCTCCCGGTGCGGAGCTCCCTCATGGCCACCAACGCCGCGACGGTGTTCCTAAGGATGCCTTGCTCCATTGCCATGGGAGTCATCTCAGTGTCGGTGCAGCGCCTCCTCGTCCACGGATCACCATTGTTGTCGGAGGCGAACACGGCCTCCATGCTATCGGAGGATCCTCGACATGAGCTCTGTCGTGTAGAAGGGCTGCTTAAGCACCTCCTCGATGAAGGGCAGCCGGAGCAGCCGGCCCGTACGATGATGGCCTTTATTGAGCAGTCTATTGCTTTTTTATTCCATCATCACAAATTCGTACCAAGTTTTATTTTCCTTTCTAATAAAAGATCATATATATTTAAGAGCAATATTTTTATTCCTAGTGTTAGAGGAACACTTGTGTTGGATCGACCCAAATTGATATTATGCTATGAGATGCATTCGTCACAAGTTGATGATTAGTAACATAAAGAAATTTAGTGTTTGCATAATTCCTTATGACCATGAGAGTATCGGGTTCCTTCATGCTTACTTCACGAACTTTGGGGTTAGTTAAATTTCATCCGTAATAGGCTGGCTATTACGGCGGCTTTCGGGTTCTTGGAAAAGTATGACATGGGACTAGATAGCTCAGGATTGGGATTTAATTGTCCGACAATGGAGAGATAGTCTTTGGGCCCTCTTGGTGCTACGGTATCTATCATCATCTGGCCAGACACAACGTGATTTGGTCACGGGGATGATGGAACGCGGGAACGAGCAAGGAGAACAAAATCGGTAACGGGGAAACTGGCATGTTGAACAAATTTGTTGATTCACATGGATGCCATTGAATCGCACGTCGGGTATTTGTAACATATCACGAAGCAACAGGAGCAACATTCAGTAAACTACAGGTTCGGTTGGATTTTTATTCTTGTGGGTATACCGATCAATATGGATGTCCACGGTTCCGCTATTGATCGAAAAGTGTTCCGGTCATGTCTATACTTCACCGAACTTACAGGGTCGCACACACTTTAAGGTTCATCTATGTGCTAAGTAATAGACAGGGAGTCCGAGAGATTATTGGTGGAAAAGTTTCGGAGACGACGGGAAAGTTTCAGAGAGAAAACCAGAAATGTTTTGGAGACAAAACTACACACCGGAAATGTTCAAAACATCCAGAATTATTTTAGGGGGTGCTAGAAATGTTCTGGACCTTTCAGAATTTTTTTGGGATTAAACAGACGCCGAAAAATATTTCATGAATGTTGGACTGAATAGTGAAAACACTATTAGGGTACAACCCCTTTTGATGGCTTTTTGAAAATCCACCTTTTGAGACTTTACCACAAAGTCAAATGTGATGTCATGTGGTGGTGGGACCCCCTTTGGGGGTGAGGGGCACACATGGTGGCCGGCCCAAGGAGGAGCTCCTCCATGGAGCTCCACATGGAATTCTGCCATTTCGAAAAGAAAAAGTCCGACTCAGATCAATCGCGAGGGTGTCGCTAGGAAGTGTTGGGAGTCTAGAGTTGTTCTGAAGTTACACACACATCTTTGGTCGATTTTCTTGATGCAGAAATCCAGAAGCGGAGGTGCTCGTGGAAGACAGCATGGACTCCCAACAGGCTTGATGCCGCCGGCGATCCGGACCATAAACCCGCGATGGCCATACGCGCATGCATGCATCTGATGGAAGGGAATCTGTGAAATGATCCGGAAGCCCGTCTTGTTAGCATGTACAGGACTTGGGGTGGATCTGTAGGGAGCCATGTGGCCTGCAGGAGCCATTGGCCTCTGTTTTCCTTGCTCTTTCCCCCCGCCACCTAAAACCAAATGCACTTGTAGCCATTGTATTCCATGAGGTGATACACCTATCCTTATGCAGCCGGCTTACTGTGGTTGCGTCGGTAGAATTGTGCTGTTAGCTAATCTCATGCAGCTGAATCTTCAAAACACTGGCGATATTCGAACAATCCTTGGAGGCGGTCTCTTCACCACCAATTTCGCATATGATACAGCCTGAACTTGAGCATATCTACAATACAAAGGTTCCGACATACATAAAAAAGTTTCCTAGCTAGTGCACATGGACCGACTCAACACTCATCAAAATCTTAAGAAAAGACAATCATTGATGAAAAATTGTGCCCTCTCCGTGCTAATGTCCTGGGGTCAAAAGGTCACCTATTCTTTCAGTGATCCTTCGCTTAAGGGATTTTTTTAGACTGGCTATTGTGCCAGCTTAGACAACCATGGCTTCTCTGCTAGTCTCATCTACTACGCCGCCACTGCCAGACTCTCTTAATTTGTTCGTCATGCTCACTGTCGTGTCGAATATCTAGGATTCCAGGAACGAAAAGTTTTTAGAAACGAGATGCTATCCTCCAATGTTGCAAATAAGAAATTTCTATATTCTTTCAATCTTTGGACAAATCGGCTTAGCCGAAACAGAAACATCACGACATACTATGGCATGATCACCTTTCCTAGCATTAGCGTGATATGAGATATATTCAGGTTTGGATGCCCCACCCCCACCCCAAAATAAAGAAAATAATCTAATAAAAATGAATATGGTTCATCCTGATTTTTTTCATCCTTTCTTCATCAAAAAATTATTTTTCTATCCAAGGTGGTACTAAAATTTGTGAGTCCGTCTGCTAGAGAAAAAACGTTTGTCCAGAATTTAATATGGCCCAGCGAAGCCAGCCCACTTATTTTCCTCCCCACGTAGCTGGGAAAACCCTATTTACCGCACATGAGAGCAAATGCTGGGAGCTTCTACAAGGCACCCAAGACTAGGCCAGACCATTTCCCCTTTTTTCTGTGTTGTGTTTCTATTTTTTCTTTTTTATGTTCCTTTCCCTTTTTTGTTCTAGTTTTTTTCTTCCAAGTTTATATTTCTTCTTTACCTTTTTACATAAATTCAATATTTTTAAAAGTTCAGAATTTCATTGTTTCAAAGTTTCAAAAAGTTCAGAATTCCAAAATTTTGTTCCCATATTGAAAAAGTTCGGCACATTAAATTTTCGTTCTCTTTCCATAATTTGTTCAAAACCAAAAAATTATATTTTTAAAAAATATTTGTGCTTTCCTAAATTGTTCAAGATTTTCAAGAAAACACGCATTCCAAAAAATGTTCCAACTTTGAAAAACATTCTTGCTTTAGTGAAATGTTCACAAATTAGAGGATGAATATTTTCTGTAGTCCCACATTGCTCCTTCACAAATAATCGTACAAATTTATATACTTGTGCAGAACTACATGTAGTAAGCTGGATGAAGAATGAATGGATTAACCTGAGTGAAGGATGGACGGATTGGTAACTGAGCTAGCTGGAAAAGGCCCATGAATTGTTTTAAACTAAAAAAATGTTCCCATTATTTAAAAAAAATGTTTCTGTTTTCCAAGATTGTTGGAGATTAAAAAGGCGTTTTAACAAATTTTCCAAAAATAAAAAAAATACTCTTTTTAGTGCATTGTTCCTAACTTCAAAAAAATGTTCATGTTTAAAAAACACATTTTATAAAATTGTTCTGAAGGCTCAAAAGATGCTCCTATTCTAAAATTTTGTTCACAAATTAAAAAATGCTAGCGTTTTTTTATAAAAGTTCTATGTTTTCAAAAAATGTTGTGAATTCCAGAAAATGTTCATGTTTCTAATTTTGTTCTTCTTTTTAAAAAAATGTATGGAATTTTCAAAACATAGTTCGCATTTTTTAAAACTGTTCGGGGTTTCAAAAATTATTTGTGTTTCCATGATTATTCGGAAGTTCATAATTATTTTTTTTGAAAGGTTAAAAAATTGAAAAAAAATCGAATCTGACGCTGTTGTATGTTCTTAAATATTTGTGCTAGCAACTGGGTAGCAGGATGTGTTTGTTCGAGTGGCTGGCAGCACTTGGTTGACTCTTTTGGGTCGTGAGTTCGATCCTTCAACTCGTTTTTCTTACTCGCGCCTTACGAACACATGTCGTTTCGGTGCCCGGGCGTTTCACAGCCCACTCAACTTAACCGGTCCAACTACATGGGAAATAAGGGGAAATATTTTAAATAGTTCCACATTACTCCTGTACATATAGTCGTACCAATTTATATACGTGTGTGAAACTACATGTAGTAAGCTGGATGAAGGATGAATGGATTACACCGGATAAGTGATAGATGGATTGGTACATGAGCTCCTTGAAAAGGGAGCCTGGATTTTTTGAGGATTGCTATCCGAGGAAAAGAGAAGAGAAGACCCTACTATGTGAGCTAGATGCATAGGAAGAGAAGAAACGGCGCACTCCCATACTATGGAACTTCACTCCTTAAATCCTCTCAATCAATGAATGGAAAAATGACTTGTACATGGAAAAGAGAAGAACCGTCTCACTTCCATATTATGGAACTTCATATTGTAAAATCCCCTCGAATAAGTGGAAAAATAGATTGAATATATTGTGGGCCTTCTCTGAAGTTCAATGACCGAACAAAATCCGGGACCTAAATGTTCAAACCTCATACCTTAAATCCCCTCAATCAATGAACGAAAAAAAGCAGCATGATTGCTTCATGTGGCGATACCTAGAACCTATATGTTCCATCTCGGCGTGCACGTAGGATTATGATTGCACATATAATTCTCACTAAGTTAAAATGCACACTCAATGCATGGGCATATGTGCTACGGAGTATTAGTTTATATTTGTTATCTATCATTCCAAAATGAAAGAAAAAGAGCTCCTTACAATAATAAGAAATTAGCTACTTAAACTTAGAAAATATTGATGCCTGAGGGAACTTATTATTCAGAGAAACATAATAGCTTTTTACATATCACCCTCAATCAATGAACAAAGCACCCGCAGGTGTATACAAGGAACAATAATCATGAAAACAGGCCGAATATCTCTGACCATCTTATTTTCTTGAAGGAGCAGTACTGAAATTAAGCCACATATAGCTCGAGCGAAACCTCTTGACCTGCTAGCTAGTCCATGTAAACACCAATTGCGTTCAGGTATCTCATATCAGTACGCCCAAAGAAGCCGACAATTGTTTTGCCATTCGGTGCGACAGCGCTGAAAGGAGTACCGACTTTTGCATTACCAGTATTTCCATAAGGTCCGTAGGATTTCTTGTTGGTGACAAACTTGAGTGTCTGTATGACATCGAGGTTATTATGTTTGGTAATTGTTCCAGACACTGCTGTCACAACCTCCCCAGGGCCGAGCACAATCTGTACATGAATAAAGTAATTTATCTTAGTACTCCCTCTATTCATCAATATAGGATGTTTCACACTGACCATACAAGTCTCTAAAATGTCTTCTATTTATGAACAGAGGAAGTATATTTTTACAAGGTCCTAAACAACCATAACGGTACAATACCATACCATGAATGGAAATTAATGAATTTTTCTTAATTCGGACGTGAATTAAGGCAAATTAGAGCAGGCCGGCCGGAAAAGAACTAAGTATGTAAATAAACACACCTCGGCGCGGTTGGGATTCTTACTACCCCAAGAACCTGCGGTGTGCTTGTTGCCATTTTGGCTGATGTAAGAATATTCAAGTGAACCAATTACTCCTTGATACAGGATGGTGATGCTCTCTATCTTCCAGGGTTTTTCTGATTCAACAACCGAACCCCCATTGCCACCCCATGGGCCAACCTTCGTGAGAGCGATCTGCATGTGTACAAATAACGGATTAAGAAGGATCAGTGAATAAACATGCAAAAAAAATTTGAACACCAAAAATCTGAAAACCCTTCCTTTCTAACCTGCTTCCGGCAGAAACCGTGGATGGTAAGCTCGATTATGTCTCCACCATCTATGTTCCCGTGCAGCTTTTTGTTTACAACACCACGTGCCATCGCGAATTCACCAGTCCCCCCAACAATAGACCACTCACCTTCTTTCTCAACAGATGCACCTATTACCTGAAGTGTACTTTCCTTGAACCTGTGTAAAAGCTAGTGCATTTAAATATCCTCGCTAATAAAGCCTTTTTAGATGCTTAGTTAGTTAATTATAATTCTGATGAAACAAACTCTGAATGTCTAGTAGACTCTAGGTTGTGTTCCTCACAAAAACAAATCCTAGCAAGTTACAGACAATGCCACAATAGATGGCACGGCATACGTACATATGTAATAAAATATTGTAATGTACGTACCCTTCAATCTCGAACACAATGGTGAAGGTATTGTGCCAAGTACCAGCTTAGAGATGCAGCCCTTGTGCACGGGCCACTAGCTTGGCGTTGAGGCCAACCCCATCATATATAGTCCAGTTGTTAGCTAATGTCTGGCCCCACTCAGTAGTAGGATCTGCAGCTATGATGTTTGATTGGTTTGGGCTCGGTCCCGAATAAATGTGGCGCCAGTACAAGCTACTGAATTTAAACTCGGTCATCTGTACGGACCCACCAAATGGAGTCGTATGGAAATTGGGGTGAGTGGCCATCTACTCGGCTCGTGGAAGTTGGAGCAATGCTAAGTGGAGTAGATCAAAGCGATTCTATCCAGTAGATCTATACTGAATTTGTGTGCTGTGGAAAAAGAAGCTGGTGAGGGTGGGTATTTATAGGCCAGCTCAAGCAGATCAATCGAGTAGATAGACGTACGCACACCATATTAGGTTTATTCGTGAGCATCATCTTGTGCACCGTGATTGTATTCAACATAAGATGCTTCTGTACTCAAGCATAATTTATATCGCCTTGTGCAGCATGAGATGTTTTGCCACCTACGAGAGGCACATGGCTAGCTAATGGTTCTCACCACATGGCTAATGTGATGTACTTCTTTCTTTTTGGGGAAGCTGAGATTTCATTGATTAAACGCCACAACATCTGCTGGGGGAGATTCTACAGAAGAGCCACAAGAGGAGTGCTTATCAAACATGTGATTTTTTTTCCGCAACTGTAGGTGAGCACAATTATTAGGCCTTGTTTGGTTCATAAGTCCTAGGACTTTTTTTAGTCCCAACTTATAAGTCCCAAGTCCCTAAAAAGTCCCTATCTGTTTGGTTCCCGGGACTTATAAGTCTCTATAAGACCATATTACAACTATAAGTCCCTATAAGTCCCTTCTTGAGAGTCTTATTTCATAAGTCCCAAATGCCCACTTTAAGTCCCTATAAGTCCCTCCTGTTTGGTTTAGATAGAACTTATAGGGACTTATTTAAGTCCCTAGACCAATAAGTCCCTGGAAACAAACACCCTCTTACAACCCCGCCGAGCAAAGATAGTGTATAATCTAGGAGCATGGAGGCTGTTGGAGATTTATGGGAAATGATTAGGAGCTCCCGGGTGGTCCCTCCCTTATATCAGAGCCAACTAAATACCTAGGGATCCACATCCAGTTTATATTTTCAAATGTATTCACGATGTGTACTCTCTTCCGTCCTTTTTACTCCACATATTAGATTTGTGTCAAGTCAAACTCTACAAAGTTTCTCCAAATTTATTTAAAAAATATCAACATCTAAAATACCAAATATATATACTATGAAACTATCTTTCATAATAAATCTAACAATATTGATTTGGATTGTGAATATTCATATTCTTTTTCTATAAGTTTGATCAAAGTAGAGACTTCCGACAAAAAACACATGCATGTGTTACTAGCCTATATTACTACCTTCAAACTAGTCATAGTGGGGTGTAACTTGGACTAGTAATATGCATATGTTACTAGTCTATGTTACTACCTCTATGATGGGGAGTAACATATACGTGGTGTCATGCAACACTTAATTTATTAGGCCATATACTCATATTGTCTGGTTGGTTTGATATTTGCCGAGTATTAGGCCTCTTTCAATGCAAAGGTTCTTACATGAGTTGCTAAGTGTATTAAATATCTTGGAAACTCAAGTCCCCAATGCATAGGTGTTTAGCTTTGAGTGCTAAACTTCTTTCTCTTAATTAGTTGTAGACTTAGAATTGTACATGTCACCTAGTTACACGCGCTCAGTATCGTTTCTTCCTGGGGTCACCAAAGTACTCTCTCTCTCTCTCTCTCTCTCTCTCTCTCTCTTCTTAATTAACTTGCCACATCTGATTTTATGCCTACTTGGTAGCCTTGGCATCTTTACATGGTGGAGCATTGGGATGGGCCTTATGCATCGGGCCTCTTGGTCCTGCAAGTTTGGTCGGGTGGACGTTCAAACCCGGACAAAGGTAGTACTTAGGGCATCTTCAACACTTATAAGATACGTATTGGTAAACTTGCTGTCGGTGTCAAAATCGGCGGATCTCGGGTAGGGGGTCCCGAACTGTGCGTCTAGGATCGATGGTAACAGAAAACAGGGGACACAATGTTTACCCAGGTTCGGGCCCTCTCTATGGAGGTAATACCCTACTTCCTGCTTGATTGATCTTGATGAATATGAGTGTTACAAGAGTTGATCTACCACGAGATCGTAATGACTAAACCCTAAAAGTCTAGCCCGACTATGATTATGAGGGTCCCTCTACGGACCTAGCCCTCCAGTTTATATAGACACAGGAGGGACCTAGGGTTACACAAGGTCGGTTACAGAGAAAGGAATATTCATATTTGGTCGCCAAGCTTGCATTCCATGCCAAGGAGAGTCCCATACGGACACATGTATAGTCTTCGGTCTTCGTATCTTCACAGCCCATCAGCCCGGCCCATATCCAATAGGTCGGATGCCCGAGGACCCCTTAGTCCAGGACTCCCTCAGTAGCCCCTGAACCAAGCTTCAATGACGATATGTCCGGCGCGCAGATTGTCTTTGGCATTGCAAGGCGGGTTCGCCTTTCCACATACTCCAAGATAGTCTTCGGATAAAACGAATGTGTCCGGATCTGTAACACAAATACCACACACGACTGGAGAGAATATAATACTTCTCGAGCCCCATCTGCTGACAACTTTTTGTAAGATGACATCACGTCTGTCCGGTCATTATATCGAACCATTTTTGTCCGCCGTTCCGTGTTTCAAGATGCGGTTGTCATTGGCACGTCCTGTCAAGGCAAAGACCGTGTCCCCTTATTGGGGGATTCTCATCAATACGGGCATGGGTAACCCAACCGTGTCGTTTACACAGCCCTTGGGAATAGGTGAGTTTTAGGGCGAGTGGGAAGGCATTCAATATTCACTGCCTTTATAAGGGGATAAGGATTACCCTTCTTCTCCCACGCCTTCTCTCTTCCTCCGCCCTTCCACTCTTGAGCTCCAGCGCCCAAGTTCTCATCTTTCCCCACTCGATCAAGCACTCAACCATGTCCGGATCCAGAGGTCAAGGAAATTGGATGGCCTCCTCCGTGAAGGAGAAGGACATTACTGAGCTTCGGGCAGCCGGGTATCTGGCAAAGGAAATCGCCCACCGTCTTCCAGCAAAGGGGCAAATCGCCCCCACACCGAAGCCCAACGAGAGGGTAGTATTCATCCCTCATTTCCTCCGCGGGCTAGGGTTTCCACTCCACCCTTTCGTCCACGGGCTGATGTTCTATTATGGGTAAGACTTCCATGATCTATCCCCGAACTCTTCCCTCAACATTTCGGTGTTCATTGTCGTGTGTGAGGCCTTCCTCCGCATCCAACCCCACTTCGGGCTGTGGCTCAAAGTCTTCAACGTGAAGCCGAAGGTGGTGGATGGCCAGCACGCAGAGTGCGGAGGCGCCATGGTGAGCAAGCTGACCAATGTCTCCTAGCCGAAAGGCACTTTCGTGGAGACTGTCAAGGAATGGAAGAAATAGTGGTTCTACATCACAGAACCCCGCGATGCCACCTGGGCCGCGGCTGCCGAATTCAACTCCGGCGCTTCCATGCGACTCACCTCCTGGGTTGAGAAGAGCCCAAATTGGTCTTTGTCAGACGAGCTGATAGCGCTGCAAACGCGCATTCAAAGCATAGTGGATAAAGACATCAAGCTCGTCGACGTAATCCAAGTGATGCTGGTGCGCCGGATCCTCCCGTGCCAAAGCCGAAGCCGCCCTCTAGGGGAGTTCAATCTGAAGAAGCACCACACCCTGGAGAGGCTCTTCGAAACAACTCATGAAGATGCCAGGAAGTTGCTCTTCAAGGGCAATGAGATACCGCTAGCCACAGACTCGGACCACGGGCACGATATTAACCACCCCGCCAACGAGGTAAATATTTAATGCATCCTCTACTTGCATGTTTCAAGGAGGATATATGAACTTTTATTGTCATCGCTTCTTCAGGAATGGATGAAGAGGGCGAAGCGGATTCAGTGTCCGGCTCCGCTACCTGAGGAACCAGTCATCCCGTGTCTAGCGGAGATGCTGGTACCGGCGCCCTATACGAAGCCGAAGAAGAAGGCCAAAGGGAAGGCCAAGGGGGTCCGGAGTGGCCCCCGCCGCAGGGGCACCTCAGACAAGACCCGCTCCTCCGCCACCGAAGACGACGACGATGAGGAGGAGGAGGAGGAGAGCGACTCTCCCCTTGATGGGGGGAGGAAGAAGAGGGCGGCCTCCACAAATCTAGAGGTGGAGGCGCCCAAGAAGGGGAAAGGCCCTCTCGCGGAAAGCTCCGCGTGGGACATCGACAGCAGTCCGGAACGACGCCCCTGGCCGCATCGTGAGTACCAAGAACCCGTACTCGCATTTTTATCCAGCCTCTCCACTCTGTGGTATTAATGTGGTTAATCATGTTATTGTAGTCCGGCCAATGACAGCCCCCAGCGATCCTCATCAAGAGGCTTGTTGGATTCGAAGGCAATGGCCAGCGAGACACCGCCAGCCGCTCACTCTCCCAAGGCCAAGGGAGATGACGAGGTGTTGTCCCAAAGGACCTTCCCATGCCAGGGAGAGGTTCAAGAGGCCGCCATGGCGGCGCCGGAGGGCGACACCTCGGCCGCCGAACACATGGGGGATCGGACCCCCATGGAGACTGACCATGGGGGTCGTGCTCAGTCTGTTCCCCATCCGAACATGGATCCGGAGACCCATGCGGCTCCAGAATCTGACAGGAAGCCTCCCTCCAGAGAAGGGGGCGTGCCTGTCCCGCCAGTGACCTATGTCCAACCAGAGGCACCGGATAATCTACTGGAAGCGCTACGAGGTGCTTCCATTGTGGAAGAACACCGTATCCTTATGGGTACGGTGATTGAGAAGGTTCAGTCCGTCAAGAGCGGACTAACCGAAGCCTGCAGCGGCCTGCTGACAGGTTTTGAGGTAAGCGACGCAAAAAGAGAAAATCCCTATGTATAGACAGTAGCCCCTGAGACACTGTCCGGTGTTCGGAAAGAAAAGCCGGACAGAGGATCAATTAAATTTCGCAGGAAACTAATCAAACTGTGTCTTATGTGAATAAGCAGGCGTCGCTGCTTGCCGTGACCTCACACACCGTCGAAGTCTCTGTACTAAAGCGGAGACTGGAGCAGGCCGAGAAGGAGCTCGGCCAAGCGAGGAAGCAGCTGGAAGAACAACAAGGTATATAATGACTTGCTGTGTATTCGAAAAGTATAAATGATGTATACTGACCGTAATGTCATTATTCATGTAGGAGCGACGACCGAGGTCGAGGCCCTTAAAAAGGCCCTGGCCGAAGCCGAGGGGAAAGCTGTCAAGGAGCAGGCCACTCGTAAAAAGCTGAAGGCCAGGCTGAACGAGGTCCAGCAAGAGCTCCTGGATGCTGTGAAAAAGTGTGAGACCTTGGATGGTAATGTTTCGGCTCGAGAGACCGAACTCGCCAAGGCTCACCAGGATGCGGAAGCGGCCCAGTTTGAAGCCCAGGGTGCCCTCCAAGAGATCCAGGAGGCCAAGAAGATCACGGCGGTTAAGGCATTTAGTATGCAAAGCAAGTATGTGAAGAAGAAGTATTTCTTACTAACCCGGATTCGGAGTTCTCCAGGGGCCTTCGCTGATCTCCCGCGCAGTGTGTCCGACGCCGTGGAGTTCTTCCGAGCCGAAGAAGGGAGCTCAGCGGAGAAACTGTTCTGGTCGCGGTACCTTGCACCAGAGCATCCTGTGCCCTTCACCGATTAGCTAAAACAGCTGGTTGAGCTGCATAGGGTGGCCGAACTGGCCATGAAGGATTTGATAATCCGGTTGTGGCCTGCCGAAGCTATGCCCGGCAGCTAATTCGGGCTTGTGAAGCGGCTGGTGAATGTCTGTCCCCGGCTGGACGTCGTAAAGCGGTCGGTCTGTATTGAAGGTGCGCGCATGGTCTTCGCCCGCGTCAAGATGTGGTGGGAGAAGATGGACGCCGTCAAGCTGACCGAGGGGCCGCCAGAGGGCAAGGAGCACCGCACGCCCGAGCGGTATTTTGCAGATGTCCTGGAGGGGTCTCGCATTGTTGCGACGCAATGTGCGAAAGACATTATTTTCGAATGAATACATTCATGTTGTCTTTGCCTTGTATGATGAAACAAGAGTCGTTATGTAATATATGTTTTTTAAATGTTTCTCCTCCTGTGCGGCCGTGTTATGTGAAATCTGAGGGTTGGTCAGTCGTCGGTTTCTGCCCCCATGTAGGAAATACGGGGGTGTTCGAGATGTAATCTAAACACATTGTGGATCTGCCGCGCAGTGTGTCTTACGCCGCGGAGTTCTTCCGAGCCGAAGAAGGAAGCTCTACGGAGAAGCTGTTCTGGTCTCAATATCTTGTGCCAGAACATCCAGTGCCCTTTAGCGATCAGCTAGAACAGCTGGTCGAGCTGCATAGGGTGGCTGAACTGGCCATGAAGGATTTAATAATCCGGCTGTGGCCTGCCGAAGCTATGCCCGGCAGCTACTTCGGGCTCGTGAAACGGCTGGTGAATGCATGTCCTCAGCTGGACGTCGTCAAGCGGTCGGTCTGCATCGAGGGTGCCGCATGGCCTTCGCCTACGTCAAGGTGTGGTGGGCGAAGATGGACGCCGTCAAGCTTACGACCGGGGAACCGCCGGAGGGAAAGGAGCACCGCACGCCCGAGCAGTATTTTGAAGATGTCCTGGAGGGGTCTCGTATTGTGGCGACGCAATGTGCGCAAGACATTATTTTCGGATGAATACATTCATGTTCTCTCTGCCTTGTATGATGAAACAAAGTCGTTCTGTAATATAATGTTTGTTATTTAACAAATTCCACCTCCTGTGCGGCCCTGTTGTGTGAAATCTGAGAGTTGGCCAGTCATCGGCTTCTACACCCACGTAGGAAGTATGAGGGTGTTCGGGATGTAATCTAAACACTCTTGATCCAATTGTTGGTCCTTGAAGGAGGTGTTTAGCGCGACGAACTAGGCAATCAGACTATGCGGCTTTAGCACCCTCACTTAGCCATAGGAGTTCAATAATAGAAATATATGCGCAACCCCTAGTATCCGGACTAGGATGTTGTAGACACTTGATCGGGTAAGTACCAATCCCTCGCGTAGTGCGGAAAAAATCTCTAAGGATTTGAGACCTCCGAAAAGCTGACCGGCTCTCACCGCATCATGACAGTCAGATTTCGGCTTTCTCTACTGAGGTGCTCACTTGGGTAAACCAAGGCACAATCACATTAGTTCTCCCTTTACTACCCTAGCCGATACAACGCAACGTAAGATAGTAAGCACAGGAGTCGGGCAACCCAACTATTGACCAAAGACATGATTCGAAGCCGATGCATATAATGCTAAATTCAGGGTGCCGAACTGTACTGTAAAAGTGTTCTGACTTTTGTTGCCATGTTGTGCGGCGCTATGAAGCCCCTGGCAAATTGAAACGCACTAGAGTGTACGGGTGTTACCTGATAGAGTTTACCAGAAAACAAAAGACAAAATGGAAGAAAAAGAAGAACAAGTGATAAGCTAGAGCCGTAAAACTTGGGTCGCGAACTGTTTCTATTATAATTTCCTTGGTGCGTTAAAGTGCATTTATACAAGTAATGCAATAAGCAGAAGGCTATTTACTATGCCTTAACCAAGGGAGAGCTGCGTGTGGGCCCTGAAAAACAGGTAAAGGGATCATTAAAGAAACCACCTAAAGATTCCCCAGTACATCCATGCTTCTTGTCGCCTTGGTGTTTTTATCCTTCAAGAAGAATCAATGGTTAAGCCGCCATTAAAGGCCTGTGAAAAAGAGAAAAAGAAGAAAGAAAAAGGAAAAAGTGAAATTATGTTTGTCCGGGGCGGTTGAGCCGTATTGTGGACCACAAGCTGATTATGCCTCAATCCGTGTCCATGGTACTTTTAGTGCGTAATTATGTACGCGCGGTGCAATTGCCTCCACTTGGCCAGGACTGGGACGGAGGCCAAATTGCTAGTCGAGCTCTTGACGAGCCGAACTGTCCTTCCGCAGAGTGGTTCGGACTCTCTTGACAGTGTCCGGGGGATCGGCTGCCGAATTGAGGTTCTGCTTGAAAAGGCGGCTCTGTACCTCTGCCGCTAAGGCAGCGGTGTGCTCCTCGGTGCGGAGAGAGCGTTCCGTGTTTCCATTGACTGTTATGACACCGCATGGTCCGGGCATCTTGAGCTTGAGATAAGATTAGTGTGGCACCGCGTTGAACCAAGCAAATGAGGTTCGTCCGAGCACTGCGTGGTAGCCGCTGCGAAAAGGGGCGATATCGAAGATTAAATCCTCGCTTCAGAAGTTGTCCGGAGATCCTAAGACAACCTCTAGTGTGATTGAGCCCGTACAACGGGCCTCTACGCCTGGTATGACTCCTTTAAATGTAGTCTTTGTGGGCTTGATCTGTGATGGGTTAATGCCTATTTTGCGCATTGTATCCGGATAGAGCAAATTGAGGCTGCTGCCCCCGCCCATCAGGACTCGCGTCAGGTGGAACCCATCAATTATTGGGTCCAGGACCAGTGCGGCTGAACCGCCGTGACGGATACTTGTCGGATGATCCCGGCGATCAAAGGTGATCGGGCATGACGACCATGGATTAAATTTTGGGGCGACTGGCTCTATCTCATAGACGTCCCTGAGCGCGCGCTTGCGCTCCCTCTTGGGGATGTGGGTAGCGTATATCATGTTCACCATTTTGACTTGAGGGGGAAACTTCTTCTGTCCCCCTGTGTTCGGCGGCCGGGGCTCCTGGTCGCCGTCCTTGCTTTGCGATCCGTTATCCTTGTTCTCGGCATTTAACTTGCCGGCTTGTTTAAAAACCCAACAATCTCTATTGGTGTGATTGGGTGGTTTGTGTGGGGTGCCATGAATCTGGCACGGACGATCAAGTATGCGGTCCAAGCTAGATGGGCCCGAATTGTTCTTTTGGAACGGCTTCTTCCGCTGACCGGACTTAGATCCACTGAATCCGGCATTGACCGTTGTATCCTCGGTGTTGTCATTGTTATTTCGACGCTTGTATCTGTTGCGTCAAGACTTGTCTTTGCTATTTTTAGCTTCAGGGGTGCCGGCGTCGCTTGCATTGTTTTTCCTATGGGCCAGCCAACTGTCCTCGCCCGCGCAAAAGCGGGTCATGAGTGTCGTGAGAGCCGCCATGGACTTTGGCTTTTCTTGGGCGAGGTAGCGGGCGAGCCATTCGTCACGGATGTCGTGTTTAAAGGCCACTAGGGCTTCGGCATCAGGACAGTCAACGATCTGGTTCTTTTTAGTTAAGAACCTAGTCTAGAATTTCCTGGCGGACTCTCCGGGCTGTTGAACTATGGCTTAAGTCATTAGCATCCAGAGGTCAAACGTATGTACCTTGGAAGTTATCAAGGAAGGCTTCTTCCAAGTCCTCCCAGCTGCCGATGGAATTTTCAAGCAGGCTGTTCAACCAGTGCCGGACTGGTCCTTTGAGTTTTAGGGGGAGGTATTTAATGGCATGAAGGTCGTCGCCGTGGGCCATATGAATATGGAGAATGAAGTCTTCGATCCATACTGCGGGGTTTGTGGTTCCGTCATATGATTCTATATTCACGGGTTTGAACCCTTCTGGGAATTCATGTTCCATGACCTCATCAGTGTAGCAATGAGGCTATGCGGCGCCTCTATATCGGGCCGTATCACGACGTAGCTCTAATGGAGTCCGTCTGCGACTTTCAGCCCGTGCATGACTAGGTTTTTCACGTTCGAATAGATGGCCATCGTCGCATGTCGGGGCACGTCCTCGCGATCCTTAGATCGATATGGTATGTCCTGCTTTATTGTTCAGGTCCCGCCGAAGGTCATATGTATGACCGTGGGCTGCTTTATCTCTGCCTTTGCGATCAGGCGGGGCGGGCTGGTGTTCGGCTTGAGTTGCAGTTTTGTCCCGACCACGTGGTGGTCGGTCAGCCGCATTGTGCAATGGTGGTATGTGTTCCGGCGCTTCATCGTCGAACTGAGGTAGCAATTTGCGCTTCGGGTAGCTTTTAGCTGGACGCTTGAGGCCGTATTTTTCGGCTGCTAGGATATCGGTCCATTTATCGTTGAGCAGATCTTGGTGAGCTTGAAGCTGTTGCTGCTTCTTTTTCACGCTCCTTGCAGTGGCTATTAGCTGGCGCTTGAAGCGCTCCTGTTCAAGAGGTTCCTCGGGCACGATGAAATCCACGGTGCCGAGGCTTGCCTCATCCTCGGAGAGCGGAAGATAATTGTCGTCCTTCGAGTCTTCGTGTGTGGCCTGTTTACCAGGGCTAACCTGCCCATCTTCCCGTTCATCCTGTTCAGTAGCTGCATCAACGGGGCCTTCATTGTCTTCGACACCTTTTGGAGTATTATCTTCTCCTGTGCTGGTGTTGCTGTCTTTACTGCGGTGTGACTTAGAGCGGCTCCGCTGACGCCGGCGCTTTGATTGTATCTCGGAAGGTTTATCCTCAACTGGATCTTCCTTGTCGTCGCGCTATTCTCCTTTGGTGCATCCACCATGTATACATCATATGAGGAAGTGGTCGTCTAGCGTCCGGTGAACGGCGGGTTCTAGGCCTCTTCTTCTCCGGCATCGTCGTCCATACCGTCGATGTCGTCGGAGCCATAATCGAGCATGTCAGTTAGGTCTTCCATAGTGGCTATGAAGTGGGCGGTGGGTGGGAGGTGAAATTCTCCATCATCAGCCTCCGGTTCAAACCGGACACAATTCGACTGTGAGCCCCCCCACTAAAGATAGTGCTCTTAACGAGTTCAGCACATCGCCCAAAGGCGAATGTCGGAAGATGTCCGCAGAGTCGAATTCGACGATCGATGACCGATCAAGCTTGACGCACGCTGACGCACAGGGTTTGGAACCTGTAGCCGGAGATGAGTCCGTAGCTCCGGTGACACAGATGTCACGTTAAGTCTGTGTGCGGCTCCAACGCCGCCGAGTCTACGGCTTCCGCGGAGGGGTTGAGCTTCCCGTCTTCGGATGGCGCGATCTGCTCCGGATCTATGGCCAGAGCAGCTGCAGGTACTATCCCCTGTGTGTGAGTTGATGACAGATTTAGGTCATGTTCATCGTGGTGGCAAGCAGCGGCTGCCGTGGTCTCGAATCTATCAAAGATCAAGTCTCCATGGATATCTGCGACGTAGTTCAAACTTCCAAATCTGACCTAGTGGCCAGAGGCGTAGCTTTCCATCTGCTCCAGATGGCCAAGCGAGTTGGCCCGCAGTGCAAAGCCGCCAAACACAAAGATCTGTTCGGGGAGGAAGACTTCCCCTTGGGCTGCATCGTTGCGGACGATTGAAGGAGCCATCAAACCTTTTGGGGACGGCACAGTGGAACTCTCAATGAAAGCACCAATATCGGTGTCAAAACCGGCGGATCTCGGGTAGAGGGTCCCGAACTGTGCGTCTAGGATCGATGGTAATAGGAAACAAGGGACACAATGTTTACCCAGGTTCGGGCCCTCTCTATGGAGGTAATATCCTACTTCCTGCTTGATTGATCTTGATGAATGTGAGTGTTACAGGAGTTGATCTACCACGAGATCGTAATGACTAAACCCTAAAAGTCTAGCCGGACAATGATTATGAGGGTCCCTCTACGCACCTAGCCCTCCAGTTTATATAGACACAGGAGGGACTTAGGGTTACACAAGGTCGGTTATAGAGAAAGGAATATTCATATTTGGTCGCCAAGCTTGCCTTCCACGCCAAGGAGAGTCCCATCCGGACACAGGTAGAGTCTTCGGTCTTCGTAATTTCACATCCCATCAGTCCGGCCCATATCCAAATAGGTCGGACGCCTGAGGACCCCTTAGTCCAGAACTCCCTCACTTGCCACCTAGGACATAGTGATGATGTGGCATTTAACAAATGAGAAAAGGAGCGGGAAATTGTTTGTAGATTAACCGACAACCTTTGCACAAGCTTCAAGGTGAAATAGACTTAAGGCTATATATTAAGTATCATTGGCCCTGAAAGCATACTCTTAAAAAAATAACTTTCAAATCCTTTGGGGTGTCAAAATCTTCTTCTCCTGCATACATCACTGGCGTTCCATGAGCATAGTTTGTTGCCGCCTATGAGCCTATGTCTTGATGAAGTATACTTGTTTCAACCCAGGAGCTTGTAGAAGCAGCGATAGGAAAATCGTCGATGTAGTTCAGAAGACGTCGGGGGTCATGATCAGCCAAGCCCTAATTGATGTTGCGGAAAAGAAAATGTTGAAAGAGCATGTAAAAACTCTGAAGATCCTGAGTGCTAGCCAAATCAAGACAGGTCCACTAGAGACTAAAATAGAATGGATCTTGGATAACCTACCAGAGACACAAATCTACACACCCTCCCCCGACGACAATTAAACACATGAACAAAATGGGGGTAGGTCGGGGAGGACATTATCTTTAATGTGGGACAACATCACCGCGCTTGCCGCCCAAAACTAGACACACAGACTGGCTCAAGGAAACCTGAACCAAGACCCTCACTCTTTGTACGCCAGACCTTGGTCTTAGGTTGAGCTCGCCGCGGTCCAGGAACAAGCTTCGATGCCCACTTCATGCTGGGGTGCTCGCGAGCACCGCCAGCTGAAGACTAGCGCAGTTCCACCACTCAACCCCGGCGCTGCCATGGCAACTGACTAACCCCCGCACACTAGTTCCATTGCAATCGGAACCTCCCCACCACGAGCGTCGCATGAGCTTTCCCTACCAATGCACGCCCTGAGTTCTCCTGAAAAAAAAAAGCTTTATATTGTAGCAAGGCTTCAGGCCTATTACATGTACAGAAAAATTCTGATCTGGTCCAAGTTGGTTGCTGGGCTATCTAAGACGTGATACACGCACGATCTCTGATCTCTCGAAAAGAAAAAGGCATGCAGCATGGCTGATCGATCAGATTAGATTAGATCAGATCTTCCTCTAAAAAAAGATCAGATCAGATCTCTTGGAAAGAAAAACGCAAGCAGCACGCCGATGGATGAATTTTGTCTCACGCTGAGCACCCTTGCCATCAGCTGATCGTCCTCTGACGTCGCGCCTTCGCTTCGCTTTATCACAATATCACCTACATGCGCAGCAGCAGCCAGGAACAAGTGACAAGAGCAGACGAGTGCTGCATACAATCAATCAGAAAACAATTTTAAATCCATGTTCTACAGCTCGAAGGTAACCTTTCTGGTAGTCCCTTTCCTAAATTTGTTTCTTGTTAATTGAAGTTGATGCCGAGATTTGTTTTTGATAATCCAATAATTGGATCGGATTAGTCCTTTGAAAACCACATTATTTGTGCTTAATTTTGAGACGACACAACAATCAAATTTGTAATGTTTATGGATTTCATTCCCATCAAACCCAATTTGTTTAGTTTGGATTAATTGTTGTTGAGGTATCACAAGGACACTGTTGATGGACAAGTACTTTCAAAGTTCAGTAATCAGTATATATATTTTTAGGAAATTTTAGGAGATTTCTATTTTGCAAGAACTAGTCTATTTTTTAGGCGTAACCAGTTTTTGATTACAAGATGAAACAGGTAGATAACTTCCTGTTGAACATCCGGATTTGCTTCTTTTCTCTATTTGGTAGACTCGATCAATATTTATAGGCTAGAAATTTGTATATGAGTGCCTTGGAGTTCATATTAAAAGGAGAATCCAAGTTGTGCTTGTAAATTTACCTAAATGTACATAGCATTTTGAAATCAAGAGCCAAAGCCATTTTTTTTATGTTTATATTAAAGGGCCCCTGGTTTTACTTTGGCCCCGGGCCCCCAAAATGTCAGGACCGGCCCTGCACTTTGACAGTGTAAAGAAGAAGAGGAAACATGATGGCGGCTAGGATTTTTGATCGCCTCACTCTGCCTCCCTCGGTAAGCCAAGGAGATTAAGGTGATGAATATATCTGACTTTGTTTGTTGCCTTAAAAGGACCTCAATTAGTTTAGCAGGCCATCAATCATACGACAACACAGGCTAGCAATTGGACCTTTTTACGAATGGAAAATTTTGGCTTTAGAAACAAATATTATAAAGCATGCATGTAACAGTTTGTGTCATTTGCAGCCATGAGGACAAGAAAGAAAAAGAGTTGTACTCATTACGTTATTTATGACTTACTTAGTTTGTTACGAATTGATGGTTAATTCTAGTTATGCTATGTTTCCTTGTACAATATGTTTTTGAGTCATTTAATGCAATGTTATATTTGTAAGCAGGGACTTATCAAGGTTGTGATTTTTTATCAAGGTCCCATAGATTTTCCACGTTCATAATTTGTAATCGGCATAGTTTTTACTCTAATGGTTGTATCCAAAACAGAAATTTGCCTATTTTTATGTATTTTATTAATTCGGATCTCATTTGGAGATCAATTTGTTATTTCTTATGGCGAAGTATAACCAAATTTAGTACTGTATTAATTAGTACAATACATACACAACTAATATTCTGCATTGGGTAATTTGAAAATCTATACTTGGGATTGCTTTGAATAAGGCTGGTCATAGTAGGAATAACATAGATGCCACATAGGCAAAAATGATGATGTGGCAAGTCACTAATGGAAGGAGAGGCAAATAGAGTAACATATTATGTTACCATCACAGAGCGCTTCTCAATGCAAAATGAGTCTACAAAATAATAAATGAAGATATGTATGTTACTACACCTATGACACTTGCCACAATGAAGATAGTTGTTACTAGTCTAAGTTACTCCTCACTATGACTAGCCTAACGAGTCAGACTGTCCATGGTGGAGTTGGACCAAATCTGGTTCTTTTATGCAAAAATCAACGTAGCAGCACTTATCTCTACCTCGGTACTTGGCATATTGACTCTTGTTGCTTCGGCGGAACAGCCTTCGGCCCGTATAGGCCCTGAAGCCAGTGTGATGTTCCAGAGGTTTGATACTAACATCATGTCGAAGAGTGTGGGCTCTTGTTGCTTGGGGGGCAGAGTCGTTGCCTCACTGGTATGCGCCCTCGGTACAGAAACGTCATGGTGTTGGAAAGTGTCGACTCCGATCACCCGAGAGGTGAGTTCATCTGCTGTGGTGCTATGTGGCCTCTGACCGGCTCGTGTGCACCATTGATATATTTCTTTTTGAGCAGTTTTCCTTGTTACCTGATCAATTTATTTCCTGTATACATTTGTTAGAAAGACCAGTGGCTTCACTCACCTACTTGGATGTCAACAAAGTGAGCCTTTGTATCTACAAAATTAGAAAATTTAAAGTACAGCATGAAGCGTGCTCCATGTTAGTTAGATTAAATCACATAAGAGACGAGTGTGGCATCAACATATATGAAGCATCATTCATATGGTGTTGGGCCTATTAGTCATAGTGAGGAGTAATTTATACTAGTATCATGTATATGACACTACTCCATATTAATACGCTTGATTTGACATGTAATTAAGCTACCTAGAGACACGCATAAGCTAGATATTTATTTGTCGATCTATGTGAAGCATCTTTTGAATTAATGCAAGGTATCATTGCAGTTTTCTAAAAAAAACGTTATCTTTACAAGATCAGGATCTCAATCAGATAGTTTTGTCTGACCAACCCACTGCTGCACAAAGCACATAATTTCCTTCATGTGCTTTGATCCCACACTTGCCTATTAACAAGATCGCTCTTGCTCTTTCATAAAAAAAAGGAAAAATACGAGAACGCTCTTGCTAAATTGCCCACTTGTAACACAAAAGCAAGCTAACAAACACCGACAAATACTATTAACCATGTATCACTCCAACTGGTAATACAAGACACCATCACCATGAGTAGCTCCTCACTCGGGCACCTTTAAAACTTCATTTCCATTATTACAATGATCTGCTCAAGGTTGAGCACGTACGTCCGGTAGGAACGTGATTAAGGAGGCTGCAAAGCAAAACATTGCTGCGGCATGATACATGTGTCGTGGAGCTCATCGACTCAGATATTAAGCTCTTGTGATACTCCAAAGGACTAGAGGCTGCCCTGAGGGAGCGCACGCTCTGTCCCGCAGCAGGCCAGCAAGCCAGTACATGTGATGGACGGTGGGATTGGTGAGATTCGTAACAAGACAAGATCGCTGAGTTTGATCCTTCACTAGGCATAATCTAACTTATCTTGCAGGTGGAGCCTAATTAAACCTGTTGCTCAATTTTATCGAGGATCAGAGGCAGCTGCATTGTCGGCTCGATCTGACCTCGATGGACGCTGGTGCTAGCTGCAACAGTCGCAAAACAATGTACTCGCCAGTACTGCTTCAAAAGATTCTTGTTCAGCTGTGTCTCGAGTGCTGGACCATTGTGTGCTCGCTTTGCAGCGATGAAACATTAAGATGCAGTTTTTTCAGGGAAAAAGAACAGACTGACCTGCATTTGTTTTTTGAGAAATAACAGAGTGACCTGTCTAGCTGCAAAAAAATATATTGAGCCTTAACTGCAAATTTTTTTTCTTGCGCATCAGTACAGACACAAGCGCTCATATACACGCGCATACACTCATCCCTATGAACGCACACACGCACACCCTACCCCTATGAGCACCTCTGAAAGACTGAGCCGGCATATCATCTTGAGATTTACGAAGTCACCGTAGGCGCCTCGTCGTCGACGGGAACGTCTCCTCCCACTGAAAGCGCATCGCCGGAAATCCTGAAATAAATCCAGGAATAATGCGACCACGATTTGAACCCTGGTGGGTTGGGGAAACCACTGTCCACCTAACCAACTCAACCACAGGTTGATTCGCAACTGCAAATATATTGACTCAAATTGACGGCGAGGACCATTTTTTGAAGCCGGCCCAGCCCCGCACTCCAAGTATCCTCATGTGTGGCCCAGCCCGACTTGGCACAAGAAATTCCTGTGTATATGGGCACCGCTTTGTCTCGCCTGCTGCGGGACCGCGTTCGCTCCCCTCAAGGAAGCCTCTAGTAGGGACCTGTCATTTGGTTTATTTGTTGGTTTTGTTTTTTTATTTTGCATTTGTTTATAATTTCCAAATATTCCGAATACATATATTTCAGAAATTAGTTTATCTAAAAATGTTGGTATTTTGCAGCGATTCGGTGCCCCGGCTCATCTGCACCCGGCTAGAAAAAAATTCACAAAAAATTACAATTTTTTCCCCATGGTAGACAATTTATTGCGTGACGTTTGATCCAAATTTTAGCTCATTTGGACATCTAAGTACCTCTCAGCAAAAAAGATAAATCGGGTCAAAACAATACATGAACAGTAAATTGTTTTACAGACACCGAATTTGTTATTTTTTGCCGAGAGTTGCTCAGTTGCTCAAATGGTTTGAAAATTGGGGGACCTCACACATCAAATTGTCTACCATGGGAGAAAGAATTGGAATATTTTAAATTTTGTAATATTTGTTTTCATTTTTTTTATTCGACATAGGTGCAGATGAGCCTGGGCTCAGAAAAGGATTTCCAGCCTAAGAGCAGCTACAATCAGAACTATCCAATCCTCCAAACGCCAATGGACATGCCCCCACCACCCCCCCCGCCCGACGCAGTGCCTGAACAGTTGCCATTTACCTCACTCCAAAACAAGAAATCCCAAGGTTGGTAACTCTATTTTTTGAGACTTTTTACAGTGCATCATACTACCTAATTTGATGGGTAGTATCAAAATTGATCCAACGGTTAATATAGGTTGACTTAGAATTTAGCTTGGGGACAAATTGGTAATGTGGATTTGTCCTTTTAGTCCCGATGCCACCTGCCCGCCCGACTCCGCTAGCCGGCCGCTGCACGCTCGCCGCATACCTGGCCTCCCGTCATGCCTAAGGACATGTGCCCTCGTATCCACGGCCATGTGCTTTATCAGCTACGTGTGTTCTCCATTTTTGCCATGAAGTTATGCCTCCGGTGGCTCATCTAGGCTGCTGTTACGTATGTTTCTCGTACCTAGGTACGACAGCAAAGGTGCAGTGCAGTGCCTGCTGGAAACAACGACGACATCGAAGGACTCACGACCTCCTCGCCGCCCACGCTATGCTCCAACTCTCATCCTCTCCGCACGACGATCAAATTAAGGGCGACGCTACAAGTAGTCACTTACCACCTCGGGCGACGCCGCAGTCGGCGAATGCGTGCAGGGAAGCGAGAAACTCATTGTGCCCTTGCCAACGAGGCTGTGATGGCCCGGGAAGCCCGTGAGCTAGCATGGCAGGTTGGTGATCGCGGAGCAGCTCGCCTGCAGCCTCCAGCCCCATCGTGGCTGCACGCGCGGGGCACTCAGCCGGTGAGCTCGAGCGAATGCAACTCGTGAGCACATGGTGACGAGGATGTGTTTAAGGAGAAGGCGAGAGACCGAACGATTTTTCAGAATGGAGGTATTACGAAGGATGCATCAGGCCTGATATGTTTTTGCCCCTACGAATTTCAGAGTTTTTATGCTGTTAATATTCCGATTTTACCCTTCAACAGAAAATACTACACTGCTTTAGCCAAAAATACTCCACAATTTGAGCAGTAGTATTGGTTAATCTTGTCCGTTCAATGGATAAAATGGATGGCTCTTATTACTTTGATCTACTGTAAAAGGTCTCTATTTTTTCATACAAACATATGCAAAGTACGTCGACCATACAATATATCATAAAACTTAGCAGTTCCGACGTCGGACATCCAGATAGACAGTGGAGATGTGACCCATGCAAACAGGCTGGTTTATTTTTTTTATTAAATTAATGTGTGACGGCCCTTTATGTGACCCATGCATGCACGTAGCCAGTCGAGAAGTGCAGCATGCACGTTCTCCTTCTCTTCTTTGATTTTTCCCGGTTACCTAGCGCTGCGTACTCGCGGGATGGCATCCGGTCCCTAGCGCTGTGCGATGAAGCCGCGGGATGACACGGTAGATGCGTATCATGGCGAGCTGATCAGGAGTTAGAGCATCTCTAGTGGATCTAGTAAAACCAAAATTGGTTTACGGTTCCCTGAAAATGATTTTGTGAGAACGGGAAGGCTCCAGCAAAACCGAACCTGCAAATTTCGTACTGCAAATTTAGAACATCTTCGTGCTAAAATAGTTCATCACAACCATAGTTCATCACACCCGAATTAAACCTAAATCGACGGCTCAACACTCGTCAAAATCTTATGAAAAAGACAATCAGCAATCATGAATTGTGCCCTCTCTCTGAAAAATACGCAAGCCATCATAAGATGGAGGCGTACCGAAGAGAAGATGGTGAGGTGCATAGTTCCCCCGTGGGCGGCAAGGGCGAAGGTTAAGGAAAAGAGAAGCAGTAGCGAGTGCGTCCGGCCAGAAACGAGGCGTCACGTTAGCATGGAACAGGAGCGTGCGAACGCAGTCGTTCAGAGTGCGGAGAACGCGTTTGGCTCGACCGTTCTGCTGGGAAGTATACGGGCATGTGAGACGAAAAATTGTGCTGTGGTGCGATAGAAAAGTGCGGAAAGCAAGGTTGTCGAACTCTTTTCCATTGTCAGTCTGAAGAGCAAGGATGGGACGCCCAAACTGCGTGCTGACATAGGAGTAAAAAGCCATCAAAGTGGAGAGTGCATCCGACTTTCTGCGCAAAGGAAAAATCCACACATAATGAGAATAATCATCAAGGATAATCAGATAATATAAATAGCCCGAATTACTAGGAACCGGAGAGGTCCACACATCGCTATGAATCAACTGAAAAGAAAAAGAAGCTATGGTGCTGGAGTTATTAAACGGGAGGCGAACATGTTTGCCGACACGACAGGCATGACAGGTGTGATCATCTATCTTATGACAACTGAAACTGAAACTCTTAAGAATATGACGAAGTGTGACGGGGTTGGGATGACCCAAACGAGCGTGCCAGAGATCGACGCCGACGGAGAGAGCAACCGGTGTGGTGGTGGAGGTGGACACTTGCTGTCGGTGTCAAAACCGGCGGATCTCGGGTAGGGGGTCCCGAACTGTGCGTCTAGGATCGATGGTAACAGAAAACAGGGGACACAATGTTTACCCAGGTTCGGGCCCTCTCTATGGAGGTAATACCCTACTTCCTGCTTGATTGATCTTGATGAATATGAGTGTTACAAGAGTTGATCTACCACGAGATCGTAATGACTAAACCCTAAAAGTCTAGCCCGACTATGATTATGAGGGTCCCTCTACGGACCTAGCCCTCCAGTTTATATAGACACAGGAGGGACCTAGGGTTACACAAGGTCGGTTACAGAGAAAGGAATATTCATATTTGGTCGCCAAGCTTGCATTCCATGCCAAGGAGAGTCCCATACGGACACATGTATAGTCTTCGGTCTTCGTATCTTCACAGCCCATCAGCCCGGCCCATATCCAATAGGTCGGATGCCCGAGGACCCCTTAGTCCAGGACTCCCTCAGTAGCCCCTGAACCAGGCTTCAATGACGATATGTCCGGCGCGCAGATTGTCTTTGGCATTGCAAGGCGGGTTCGCCTTTCCACATACTCCAAGATAGTCTTCGGATAAAACGAATGTGTCCGGATCTGTAACACAAATACCACACACGACTGGAGAGAATATAATACTTCTCGAGCCCCATCTGCTGACAACTTTTTGTAAGATGACATCACGTCTGTCCGGTCATTATATCGAACCATTTTTGTCCGCTGTTCCGTGTTTCAAGATGCGGTTGTCATTGGCACGTCCTGTCAAGGCAAAGACCGTGTCCCCTTATTGGGGGATTCTCATCAATACGGGCATGGGTAACCCAACCGTGTCGTTTACACAGCCCTTGGGAATAGGCGAGTTTTAGGGCGAGTGGGAAGGCATTCAATATTCACTGCCTTTATAAGGGGATAAGGATTACCCTTCTTCTCCCACGCCTTCTCTCTTCCTCCGCCCTTCCACTCTTGAGCTCCAGCGCCCAAGTTCTCATCTTTCCCCACTCGATCAAGCACTCAACCATGTCCGGATCCAGAGGTCAAGGAAATTGGATGGCCTCCTCCGTGAAGGAGAAGGACATTACTGAGCTTCGGGCAGCCGGGTATCTGGCAAAGGAAATCGCCCACCGTCTTCCAGCAAAGGGGCAAATCGCCCCCACACCGAAGCCCAACGAGAGGGTAGTATTCATCCCTCATTTCCTCCGCGGGCTAGGGTTTCCACTCCACCCTTTCGTCCACGGGCTGATGTTCTATTATGGGTAAGACTTCCATGATCTATCCCCGAACTCTTCCCTCAACATTTCGGTGTTCATTGTCGTGTGTGAGGCCTTCCTCCGCATCCAACCCCACTTCGGGCTGTGGCTCAAAGTCTTCAACGTGAAGCCGAAGGTGGTGGATGGCCAGCACGCAGAGTGCGGAGGCGCCATGGTGAGCAAGCTGACCAATGTCTCCTAGCCGAAAGGCACTTTCGTGGAGACTGTCAAGGAATGGAAGAAATAGTGGTTCTACATCACAGAACCCCGCGATGCCACCTGGGCCGCGGCTGCCGAATTCAACTCCGGCGCTTCCATGCGACTCACCTCCTGGGTTGAGAAGAGCCCGAATTGGTCTTTGTCAGACGAGCTGATAGCGCTGCAAACGCGCATTCAAAGCATAGTGGATAAAGACATCAAGCTCGTCGACGTAATCCAAGTGATGCTGGTGCGCCGGATCCTCCCCTGCCAAAGCCGAAGCCGCCCTCTAGGGGAGTTCAATCTGAAGAAGCACCACACCCTGGAGAGGCTCTTCGAAACAACTCATGAAGATGCCAGGAAGTTGCTCTTCAAGGGCAACGAGATACCGCCAGCCACAGACTCGGACCACGGGCACGATATTAACCACCCCACCAACGAGGTAAATATTTAACGCATCCTCTACTTGCATGTTTCAAGGAGGATATATGAACTTTTATTGTCATCGCTTCTTCAGGAATGGATGAAGAGGGCGAAGCGGATTCAGTGTCCGGCTCCGCTACCTGAGGAACCAGCATCCCGTGTCTAGCGAAGATGCTGGTACCAGCGCCCTATACGAAGCCGAAGAAGAAGGCCAAAGGGAAGGCCAAGGGGGTCCGGAGTGGCCCCCGCCGCAGGGGCACCTCAAACAAGACCCGCTCCTCCGCCACCGAAGACGACGGCGATGAGGAGGAGGAGGAGGAGAGCGACTCTCCCCTTGATGGGGGGAGGAAGAAGAGGGCGGCCTCCACAAATCTGGAGGTGGAGGCGCCGGTGAAGTTGTTCAACGTAGGAGCGGCGGACAGCACGGCGAAAAGCACCGGGTCCCAGAGCGCTGGCGGCAAAGCCAGCAAGGGCGCTCCGTACGAAGCGGACGCACCGTAAGAAGACGCAGGCACCGAGGTTGGCGGGTAGGCGTAGGCCAACGGGGCAGCGTGGCCATAGGACTGCGGTAGCGCAAAGGGAGCCGGCCACTGGCTAGCCGGCGCGGCGTCGTAGGAGCCGGCCACCGGCGGCTGTAAGGACGAAGCGCCCTGATGTGGATGTGCTGCTCCGTAGGGCACAGACGGGACACCCTGATAATGTGTATACGGAGCGGCCCTGTAGAAGCCTGGAGGTGGGATTTCATACAAAAGCGGGACAGCGTCCTGATGACTGGTGGCTGGAGTGGCGCCGTACGGCGCAGACGGGACGACGGCGCTGTAGGAGCCCACCGGCGGCTGAGCAGCGGAGTCGCCGAAGACCGGCGACGGTGACGCGGCGAATACCTAGGCAGTGGCAGCCATGGAGGCGCAGGCCAGGGAGAGCAGCGGCAGAGGGTGTAGTAATTAGAATTAGCGCTCCAGCAGCGGCAGTACTAGCGATCAGCAGCCATGCGGCTTGGCGGGCGGCCTGCACGTGATGGACTTGGTTTTCACGTGGAGATGTAGCAGCGGCAATGGATATCTCGGCGGATATCTCCTCGTGAGCTGCAGCGTCGCTGATCGTCTCGGGACTGCGGCAACTCGCGGATCCGGCTGCAACTGCGATTCGTACGCTTGAACGCGTACGTACAGCAGACCGACTTCCTGTCGATCTTGGACACGGGCGGCGACTTCGGCGGAAACTGCGGTTCGACGGATCTCTGGATGGCGGCGGCTGGCGCGGAAGATGCGCGAGCAGCGGTGGCGGGGTGGTGGCGGCGGCGCGGAGGAGGTGCGTGGCGGCGGCGGAAGCTAGGGTTAGAACTCGAAAATTGATACCATGTATGTTGTGAGAATTGCACGATATATTGCTCTTCGTGCATAGGCACGTATATATAATGTACAAAGGTGGGCCACGGACTTCAACTATACAAGAAACTAGAAGGCGGGTCTAATACACAATACTCAGCATGCACGTATGTATATCATATATTCTTCCCGTGAATAATTAATGAAATGACTGCATGCATCATCCAGATACTGAGACCGAGGTACATCCTCATTTTCTATAAAAAGTAAAAAAAATATTCTCACGATGAATGGACTGAGGATGCCGCTAAAACCATGGGAAGAGATTACCTACTGATGGGCTGGCCAGAGAGATATGCAATCAATTTCTTTCTGCTAATGTCTGGATCCCCTCCCTCCTCCCAATTTAAAAAATCTAATAAAGATGGGTGAAGTTAAAAAAATGAATATGGTCCATAATGGTGACTATAAAAATGAATATTGACCATATTATCATAGTGATGATTTAAAAAGTTACATAACAGTGATTCCTGAGGGAACTTATTATTCAGAGAAACAAAACAGGTTACAACAAAGCACCCGCAGATGCATACAAGGAACAATAATCATCAAAACAGGCCGGATATCTCTGACCATCTTATTTTCTTGAACAAACAGTACTGAAATGAACCCACATCTGGCTCGAGGGAAACCTCTTGACAAGCTGGCTAGGCCACGTAAACACCAAGTGCGTTCAGGTATCTCATATCAGTACGCCCAAAGAAGCCAACAATTGTTTTGCCATTTGGTCCGACAGTGCTGAAAGGAGTACCAACTTTTGCATTATCAGTATTTCCATAAGGTCCGTGTGTTTTCTTGTTGGTGACAAACTTGAGTGTCTGTATGACATCGAGGTTATTATGTTTGGTAATTGTTCCAGACACTGCTGTCACAACCTCCCCAGGGCCCAGCACAATCTGCACATGAATGAAGGAAATTACCTTAGTACTCTATTTTTACAAGGTTCTAAATAACCACAGCAGTACAATACCAGGCCATGTATGGAAATCTATGTATTTTCTTAATTCGGACGTGAATTAAATAAAGTAAATTAAAGCAGGCCGGCCGGAACAGAACTAAATAGTAGTATGTAAATAATCACACCTCGGCGCGGTTGGGATTCTTACTACCCCAAGGACCTGCGGTGCGCTTGTTGCCATTTTGGCTGATTAAGAATATTCAAGTGAACCAATTACTCCTTGATACAGGATGGTGATGCTCTCTATCTTCCAGGGTTTATCAGATTCAACAACAGAACCACCATTGCCACCCCATGGACCAGCCTTCGTGGGAGCGATCTGCATGTGTACAAATAACATATCAAGAAGGATCGGTGAATAAACATGCAAAAAAATAATTTAAACACCAAAGATCTGAGAACGCTCCCTTTCTCACCTGCTTGCGGCAGAAGCCGTGGATGGTAAGCTCGATTATGTCTCCACCATCTGTTTTCCCGTGCACCCTTTTGTTTACAACACCAGAGGCCATCGCGAGCTCACCAGTTCCCCCGACAATAGACCACTCACCTGTCTGAACAGTTGCTCCCATTACCTGCAGCGTGCTTTCCTTGAACCTGTGTAGAAGCTAGCACATTTAAATATCCTCGCTAATTAATCTGAGCGTGAGAAGCTAGGTGCCCTATCAAAACTTTTAGATGCCTAAACGGAGTTCTAATGAAAAATTCTGAATCCTAGTAAACTCTAGGTTGTGTTCCAATGGAAAAACTCTTAATTGCAAGTTGCACAAAATGACAGAATATATGGGCGGCCTACGCACACATGAAACAAAAGAACATACAATGTACACATACCCTTCAATCTCGAACACAATGGTGAAGGTATTGTGCCAAATACCAGCGTAGACATGCAGCCCTTGTGCACGGGCCACTAGCTTGGCGTCGGTGCCAACCCCATCATATATTGTCCAATTGTTAACTGTTGTCTTGCCCCACCCAGTGGTAGCATCTGCAGCTACGATGTTTGATTGGTTTGGGCTCGGTCCGGAATAAATGTGGTGCATGTACAAGCTACTGAACCTAAACTCGGTGTTCTCCACGGACCCAGTAAATGGAATAGCATGGAAATTTGGGTGAGTGGCCATGGTCAACTCGATTCGTGGGAATGTGAGCAATGCTAAGTGGTTTAGATCCAGACTGGATTTGTGTGCTGTGGAAAACGAAAGCTGGCGAGGGTGGGTATTTATAGGCCACCTCAACCAGATCGAGCAAGTAGAAAAACGTACGCACACCATATTATGTTTATTCTTGCGCATTGCCTTGTACACAGCGAGGGTATTCAACATAAGATGCTTTTGTACTCAAGAATAATTTATACCGCCTTGTGCACCACGAGATGGTTTGCCACCTACGAGAGGCACAGGGCTAGTGCATGGTTCTCACAATGCCAAATGTGACTTGTGAGTACTACTTTCTTTTAGGGGAAGCTGACATTGATTAAACGGCATAAAATCTGCTCTGAGAGATTCTACAGGAGAGCCCCAAGAGGAGTGATCATGCGAAATTTTCGCAACTGTATGAGCAAAATTATTACACACCCTCCAAGCAAAGACAATGTAAAGGCTGGTAAAAAGAACAATGTTATGCGTAACGATCCGGCTCCACATATTAGACGTGAATGGAAGGCAGCGCTGACTTGTCGTATCAAATTCGTAGTACCAGTGTCGTATGCATAGCATTGTTCTTTCTTGGGACAATTACATTTGTGCCCCTACATGAAACCCACTACTCAAATTTGTTCCTAATTTTAAAGCATGCTCGAATTTTCCACTATGCCGTTAGTTGCCCTTATAGAAATGCCCGTCTGCGCTGTTACCGTCCAGCCAAAGAGCTTTGACCATCTCGAATATAATAGCAAAAAAATCATAAAATCTGAAATTTTGTAGGATCAAATATACTCAGGTGCGCAAGGTGCGTGCAAATTTTCCTGCAATTTAGACTTACCAGGAGCTTGTGGCAAAGGAAAACAATAAATCTGTACATCTTTGAATAGTAAATTCAAAAAAATAGCAAGAAAGTTCAAAAACATATGAAATTTTTTGGCATCAAGATTCTCGGGTGCGCAAGGTGTGTGCAAAATTTTGTTATCAAATGACATGCGAGTAGATCTAGCAAAAAAAACCAAAATAGTGTATTTTTTCAAAGTTTTTTTCCGAGCCAAATTTTGTTTTTTTCTCCGGGAGCTCCTACAATGTCCAAGCACAACAAAATTTTGCACACATCTTACGCACCCGAGCATCTTGGATGCCATACAAATTCATTTTTTTGAATTTCCTTGCTATTTTTTAAAATTTACTATTCACAGATGTACATATTTACTGTTTTTTCTTTGCCACGAGCTCCTAGAATATCCAAACAAAATGAAAATTTGCATGCATCTTGCGCACCTGAGTACCATCGATCCCACAAAATTACAGTTTTTTTTTAAATCTATTTTTTTGAGATGGTCAAAGTACTTTGACCGGACGGTAACGACGCAGAAAGGCATTTCTATAAAGGCAACTAATGGCAGAAGGGCAAATTTGAGTATAATTTGAAATTAAGGGCAAATTTGAGTAGTGGGTTCCAGTTAAGGGCACAAATATAATTGTCCCTTCTTTCTTTTACAACGCATGCAGGCTGAAGTAGACGTGGAGTGGAGTACATATAGGGAGGGGAACTTTTGGTTCCTGGGTACATATGTACCCTATATGAGAAGAAAAATTAGCAATTCAATAAAAAGTCAAAAAATTCTGAAAATATTTTTGAAATAAACTTGACCCTTCATTGTACTAGTGAGAAAAGTTCCACAACAAGAAAATTTCTCTTTGACATCATTTCAAAGAAGACAAATTTTTGGTCAATATAGCATGAATAGTGACCTATAATAGCAAATAAATTTTGTCTTTTTCGCTGTGAAGTCAACGTAGGTTTTCTTTTTGCGAAAATTGATATACTAGTGCGCAATTAAGTCAAGTTTAATCTAAAAATACTTTTGAAGTACTTTGACTTTTTGTTTAATTATTTAAAAGAAATACCTCATATAGGGTGTATATACATGCGGGAGTCAAAGGGTATTTTCCGTACATATAGAGACTATTATAGTACGATGCACACGGCTAGGGAAGCATTTAATATCACAAATTATTTTTTGAACTGCATCCACTAATGTGCATTCACTAGCTATGCCTAGGATATCACTGTGTGTAAGTATCTTCGTATTGGATGTGTATTCACACAAGACTAATTCAGAAATCCTTAAATGCAGCCTTCTCAATGTAGAGGGACACTGGTTAAGATCTCAGGGTAATGCGCATCTATCCTCCAATTACTTCCATTCAACGACCAGCTGATCGCAACGATGTCCTCCCTTGTTCCAAATTATTATAAGATGTTCTAACTTCTTTCTCAATCGGATGTATATATAGACGCTTTTTAGTATTTGTTCACTATATTTCAATCTATATGTAGTCCATATTGACGTATCCAAAACATTTTATCATTCAAAATAGAGGTAATTCTATTTATGTTTTGGGATGTAACCTCTCTATAGAAGTCAAAAATGGGCTAAGAAAAGGGAAGTTGCTCAAGATCCTTTTTTTGCGAAGAAGCCTAAGCCATATGTTAAGTACTACATGTCCTTAAAAAGACACCCTTACAGAAAAATAAAATTGCATTCAAATCCTTGGAGTGTTAAAGTCTTCTTCCTCCTGCATCCACCGGCAGTGTGCTATGAGCATACATCATTGCCGCTTCTGGGCCTCCGTCTCACCGAAGTCAACTTATTTATACAAATGAACTTGTAGAAGTAGCGGGTGGCAAGTCATTGATGTAGACCAGAAGTTGCCGACAGTCGCGATCTGCGAAGCAAATCAATGTTATGGATAAGAAATCACCAAAAGGGCATGTACAACTTTAAAGACCATGAGTGTCGGCCATATCCAAACAGATCGAGCAGAGACCAAAACGGACTTGGTTCCGAATGACCTATTGGAGACACGCTTCTACACGCCCTCCTCTGACAATAAGAACACCAATGGAATGGGGATAAGGTGGGGAGGACATTATCCCAACAGCAAGACAATGTCGTTGCCTCACCGCCCAATCTGGACACAAAGACTCGCTAAAGAAAACCTGAACCAAGACGCGCACGCTGCTACTTGCCAGATCTGGGTTTGAGGTCGAGCTCGCTTCGGTCCAGGACCAAGCTCCGACACCCTCTTCTCTGTTGACCTAGCCAGGACAGGTCACCATAGGAGATTACCATTGCGCTGGGCCCTCTGTGCACCACTGGTGAGCATGGCAAGCTGAAGACCAGCATTGCTCGACCACTCATCCTCGGCACGGACGCCATAGCAGCACACCAACTAAGGGAGTCCTGTACTAAGGGGTCCTTGGGCGTCCGACCTATTAGACATGGGCCGGACTGATGGGCTGTGAAGATAAGAAGACCAAAGACTCTACCCATGTCCGGATGGGACTCTCCTTGACGTGGAAGGCAAGCTTGGCATCCGAATATGAAGATTCCTTTCTCTGTAACCGACCTTATGTAATCATAGATCCCTCCGGTGTCTATATAAACCGGAGGGCTAGGTCCATAGACATATATTCTCATAATCATAGTCAGACAGGCTAGACTTTTAGGGTTTAGCCAGTACGATCTCGTGGTAGATCAACTCTTGTAATATTCATATTCATCAAGATCAATCAAGCAGGAAGTAGGGTATTACCTCCATAGAGAGGGCCCGAACCTGGGTAACATTGTGTCCCCTCTCCTGTTACCATCGACCTTAGACGCACAGTTCGGGACCCCCTACCCGAGATCCGCCGATTTTGACACCGACATTGGTGCTTTCATTGAGAGTTCCACTGTGCCGTCGTCAAAAGGTTTGATGGCTCCTTCGATCATCTACAACGACGTTGTCCTAGGGGAAGTCTTCCTCCTCGGACAGATCTTCATGTTCACCGGCTTCGCACTGCGGGCCAACTCGCTTGGCCATCTGGAGCAGATCGAAATCTACGCCCCTGGCCATCAGGTCAGATTTGGAAGATTGAACTACGTCGCCGATATCCAGGGAGACTTGATCCTCGACGGATTCGAGACCACGGCAGCCGCTCCCTGCCACCACGATGAACATGACGTAAATCTATCATCGGACCATACCCAGGAGATAGTACCTGTAGCTGCTCTGGCCTTAGATCCGGAGCAGATCGCGCCATCCGAGGACGGGAAGCTCAACCCCGCAGCAGAAGCCGCAGACTCAGCAGCGTTGGAGCCGCACACAGACTTAACTTCAAGTGAAGTCTGTATCACCGGAAGCATGGACTCGTCTCCGGCTACAGGTTCCGAAGCTTGTGCGTCCGCGTATGTCGAGCTTGATCGGCCATCGATCGTCGAATTCAGCTCCGCGGACATCTTCTGGCACTCGCCTTTGGGCGACGTGCTAAACTCATTAAAAAAATATCCCTGGCGGGGGACTCAGCCGAATTATATCCAGTTCGAACCGGAGGCTGATGACGGAGAATTTCATTTCCCACCCACCGCCCACTTCATAGCCACTGTCGAAGACTTAACTGACATGCTCGATTATGGCTCTGACGACATCGACGGTATGGACGACGATGCCGGAGAAGAAGAGGCCCAAAATCCGCCGTTTACCGGAAGCTGGATGGCCACTTCCTCGTATGATGTATACATGGTGGATGCACCAAAAGAGAATAGCGGCGATGACAAGGAAGATCCAGTTGAGGATAAACCTCCTGAGATACAACCAAAGCGTCGGTGTCAGTGGTGCCGCTCTAAGTCTTGCCGCAGCAAAGACAGCAACACTGGCACAGGAGATGATAACACTCCGGAAGGTGCCAAGAGAACGAAGACCCCGTTGAGGCAACTACCGACCAAAACAAACGGGAAGACGGGCAAGTTAGCCCTGATGAACAGGTCGCGTACGAAGACTCAGAGGACAGTAATTATCTTCCGCTCTCCGAGGATGAGGCGAGCCTCGGCACTGAGGATTTCATCGTGCCTGAGGAACCTCTCGAGCAGGAGAACTTCAAGCGCCAGCTAATAGCCACTGCAAGGAGCCTCAAAAAGAAGCAGCAATAGCTTCAAGATGATCAAGACCTGCTCAATGACAGATGGACTAACGTCCTGGAAGCCGAGGAATACAGCCTCAAGCGACCACTCAAAAGTTACCCAAAGCGCAAGTTACTACGTCAATTCGATGATGAGGCGTTGGAGACCGTGCCATCAACGCACAATGCGGCTGACTGACCACCACGGGGCCAGGACAAAGCGGCAACACAAGCCGCACACCATCCCGCCTTACCTTGCCATAAAGGTAGAAACAAAACTGCTCGGGGATACACATATGATCTCCAGCAGGGCCTGAAGAATAAAACAGGTCCGGCCAGATCGATCTACGGATCACGGGGGCGTGCCCCGACACACGAGATGGCTATCAAGCCAAGCATGGCAAGTAAAATCACGTCCGAGCCGACAGACGCAGACGGACTCCATCCAAACTACGTCACGAACTGGCCCGATATAGAGGCGCCGCACACCCTCTCTGCTTCACTGACAAAGTCATGGAACATTGTGACGCCCGGATAATTAAGCTAAAGTAATTCTCTGCTAATGATGCCATGTCACTTTGATTACTGTTGCTAATCTCGTGTTAGTTCGAAACCGATTCAGATTCAGGATCAAAATCAAGCAAACAATAAAAGTTTTCAAATATTAAAGCTAAAATGTTCGGAGTGAACCAAATATTGCATACGTAATAATGATGGAGAAACCACATTTTTATGAAGTGTTTGAGTACTCTAAAATAAACAAAACAATGGCTATGGCAATTTATTAAATACCTTCTATAAATTATAGAGTAAAAATAAATAAATTAATTAGTGCCAAATTATCTGTGGCACTGTTATAATTAGTTATACTAATGTAGAAATTGTTTCACTATTATTTTTATTAAAAATGAATTAGAAAACTAATAAACGTAAAAGGAAATATAAGAAAAAAAAACAACCCCCCCACCATAGCCTAACCCTAGACCAAACCCCCACCCCTCACACTCATTCCCCCCTTTCCTCCCCATCTGGATCGAGCAAGCGCCCCGACCCCGTCGCCCCACATCGCCAGCGCCCCGACCCCGTCGCCGGACTCCGCCCCGCCAAGACGCCCGCGTCGTCCCCTCCCCTGCGGCCGCTATCGCACCTTCGTCGGATCTCCAGCAACATTGTCGCCGTTCGTCGGGGCAACCCAACCGGAGCTCCTCTGCCTCGACGCCGCCGTCGCGCAGAGCCCCTCCCCGTTGCCGGACCGCCCCACCGTCGTCGCCCGTCCTCAACTCCCCCCTGGACTTGGCTCCTACGAGCCTCGCCGCCCCGTGCATCGACGCCGCATGTGAGGCCCTTCTCTGACCCTTCTTTCCCCCGTCCAGTCACCACGCGTCGACCCCGCTCTCGCCGCTCGGTCCGCGCCGTAGCTCGTCGCACCTGCGACGGCCCTGCCCCTCGCGCCGCTGGACTCGCGCCCGCACACGCTCACCCACCTGAGGCCGTGCCCGCGCCCCCGTTGCCCCGCGCTTGTAGTGCTCGTCCCGCCTGCGTCGCGTCGCGCCGCTACGTCCCTTTGCCGCTCTGGCGTCCTACTGCTCCTTCTCGCCGCCTCCCCCCCCCCCCCCCCCGCGTCCCGCTCCGCCTGTTCTAGCGATAGCCGCCGCTCGCGTCGGCCCGCTCTGCCCCGCGCACCACTGCTCCTCTGGCCGCCACCGCCCGCCGGCAAGCACGCGCCCCGGCTTGCCGTGCCTCCCCCCGTTGGCCGTGCTTGAAGCAGCGTGCGGGCGCCCGCTGCACCACATCGGGTTGCGGCTTCGCCAGTGCCCGCGCCCAATAGCCCGCGCCCGATAGGCCTCTGGGCCACAGACGAATGGGGCCCACCCCCCTGTGAATGAAAATGAAAAAAAGAGTAATAATAATAAATACTAATTAATTAATTAATTAATTAAGTTAATTAATCATGTTTAATTAATCTAATTAATTAGTTAGTTTAATTAAACAGTAATTAGATTAGCTAAACCCTAATTAAACTAATCAGTGTACGACATGCGGGACCCACACGTAGTTGACCCAGTCAACTGCACAGTTGACTGCTGACGTCAGCATGATGTCATGCTGACGTCATCATTTACTATTCTGGATAATGTTGATTTAAATAATTAAATAAATCCTAAAAATGATTTAAATCTTTTAACTTAATATAAAATAAACCGTAAGTCGGATGGAAAAAACTTTGTACATGAAAGTTGCTCAGAACGACGAGACAAATCTGAATACGCAGTCCGTTAGTCCGTCACACATCCCTAGCATAGTGAACACGCAACTTTCCCCCTCCGGTTTATCTGCCCGAAAACGCGAAACACCGGGAATACTTTCCCGGATGTTTCCCCCCTTCACCGGTATCACCTCATACTGCGTTAGGTCACCCCTAGCACCGTGCATTGCCATGTTATGCTTTGTGTTGCTTTGTTTGATCTATTATTTATTGTGTTCCCCCTCCGTTACTTGTTTCCGGTAGACCCCGAGACCGCTGCCGGTACCCCCAAACGACTACGGTGTTGACGACCCTTCCTTTCTTGCCAGATCAACCAGGCAAGCCCCCCTTTGATCAACAGATATCGCCTATTCTTCTCTCTACTGCTTGTATTAGAGTAGTGTAGCATGTTACTGCTTTCCGTTAAGCCTATTCTGATGCATAGCCTGTCATTGTTGCTACATATGTTGATACCTTACCTGCAATCCTAAATGCTTAGTATAGGATGCTAGTTTATCATCAGTGGCCCTACATTCTTGTCTGTCTGCCATGCTATACTATCGGGCCGTGATCACTCGGGAGGTGATCACAGATATATACTATACATATTACACATGATATATGTTGTGACTAAAGTCGGGTCGACTCGTTGAGTACCCGCGGTTGATTCATGAATTGGGGGCTGGAAGGACATACTTTCCCGACGGCCCTCTGTGTGGATCTTTGTGGCGAAGCGACAGGGCTGGTTGAGACCACCTAGGAGAGAGGTGGGCCTGGCCCTGGTCGGCGTTCGCGGTTATTTCAAGATAACACATTTAACGAGATCTTGGTATTTGATCTGAGTCTGGCTACTGGCCTATACGCACTAACCATCTACGCGGGGACAGTTATGGGCACTCGACGTCGTGGTATCACCCGAAGCCTTCGTGACGTCAGCGACTGAGTGGCGTGCGCCGGGTTGGACTGGAACGCCTACTCTTGTATAAGGGAGGCTAGGTCTGCTCACCGGCCGCATACGCAACGTGCAGGTGTGCAATGGGCAATGGGCCCAGACCCCTGCGCCATAGGATTTAGACCGGTGTGCTGACCTCTCTGTTGTGCCTAGGTAGGGCTGCGATGTGTTGATCTTCCGAGGTCGGGGATGACCCAGGAAAGTGTGTCCGGCCAAATGGGATCGAGCGTGTTGGGTTATGTGGTGCACCCCTGCAGGGAAGTTAATCTATTCGAATAGCCGTGATCTTCGGTAACAGGACGACTTGGAGTTGTACCTTGACCTTATGACAACTAGAACCGGATACTTAATAAAACACACCCTTCCAAGTGCCAGATACAACCGATGATCGCTCTCTCACAGGGCGACGAGGGGAGGATCGTCGGGTAGGTTTATGCTATGCGATGTTACTTGGTGAACTTACCATCTACTCTCTTCTCCTACTGCAAGATGGAGGTTACCAGAAGCGTAGTCTTCGAAAGGATTAGCTATCCCCCTCTTATTCCGGCATTCTGCAGTTCAGTCCACATATGATACCCTTATTCCTTTTGATACCAATGCATACATATGTAGTGTAGCTCCTTGATTGCGAGTACTTCGGATGAGTACTCACGGTTGCTTTGCTCCCTCTTTTCCCCCTTTCTATACCCGATTGCTGCGACCAGACGTTGGAGCCCACGAGCCAGACGCCACCGTCGACGACGACTACTACTACTCGGGAGATGCCTACTACTACGTGTAGCCCGCTGACGATGACCAGGAGTAGTTAGGAGGATCCCAGGCAGGAGGCCTGCGCCTCTTTTGATTTGTATCCCAGTTTGTGCTAGCCTTCTTAAGGCAAACTTGTTTACTTATGTCTGTACTCAGATATTGTTGCTTCCGCTGACTCGTCTATGATCGAGCTCTTGTATTCGAGCCCTTGAGGCCCCTGGCTTGTAATATGATGCTTGTATGACTTATTTTATTTGTAGAGTTGTGTTGTGATATCTTCCCGTGAGTCCCTGATCTTGATCGTACACGTTTGGGTGTATGATTAGTGTACGATTGAATCGGGGGCATCACAAGTTGGTATCAGAGCTGACTGCCTATAGGAATCCCCCTTCCACACTCTTTGGCCAAAGTTGAGTCTAGCCATTGCAGAACTTTTACTAACATGGCTGTGCGGCTTACGAGCCCACATCGCCATTGGGTGGTAGTAGGATCTTTTATTCCTCGACCTATACTCTGGGACTCTGACATCTCTTCTATTCGGGTTAAATGAATTTACTGAAGCTCTAACATTAGGTTCTAGTAAATACTTTCTCCCGAGAGCCCCTTCAGTCCAGATGATCGCCGGCTGCACCAGAATATTTTGGAGATACTCTCCGATGTTTCCCCGAGACCCTTGTGCCCTTCGCCGTTGCACTTCCATACGACCGATAAATCCCTATGGAAAGCTACATACACTTGTCGTCCATAACTTCATTTCCAACTGTTGTTGTTATTACAAGATACCCTGAAATACTTCGGATATCCTGAGGATCCTTTGTGTCTACTGTCTTGCGGCTCCTTTCCTCATGAATACATGTATGAATAATTCCTCGCATTTACCGGGGATTTGTTCATCCCCAGTTGTTCAGGTATTTCGCAAAATTCTTCGAAATGCCATTCGATCTTCTCAAATCCTCAATAGCCTATTGCTCTTGATCTTCTTTACCTGCTTGCATAATGGTTAATTCCATATGTCAAGCAATATTTGTTAAAATCCTTGTGATCAACATTATGACCATATTGATTCAGCCTGTGTGCGAATGCACGCAATCATCAGTTGATCCTTATAAATTATCTTTCCGGCTCGGATGCCTTCCCGGAATGAGCTGGTTCTCGGCCATTCTAATAGTTGTCGATTGTACCCCTAAGGTTATTCAACTTATCCAACCCTAATCAGATTGTTGCTTCCGATCCCTTGATTTGAAGATCATAATTCCGTTGCATTTGAGTTTAAATTAGTCAGTTGTTTCTATGGTCTGATCTTCTTACCTTTTTCTTCCTCTGGTTGAGTACCGATGGTTACATCAGATCCCTTGAGGACCACCGGATCCTTTGTTGGATTTTATCCGATAGCGTCCTTCATATTCAATCACTTTGGAAGTTCTTTTTCCATTGGTAAATCCTATCCTCTGATTGACCAACAATGCTCTGCTTTCGAGCTTGTGTTATTACTCCGAAGTTTGTGGTATATGTTCCTAAGATGCTCTGATGTATTGAACCTACGCCTTTTCTAATCCGTGTGAACCCGAAAGATTTCACGGGTCATACTTATCTGGCATTGCACCAGGTAAAATTTTCAACAACTAATGTCAATTTCGTAATACGAGAGGTGAATGAAAGGTTATGCATTGAACAAGTGGGAGTCGACCTTGAACCTTGTGTTCATGCCCATGGACCCGATGTGGAACTTATCATCGAAGCTTCTTGTAAATGATAACAATCCCCTTGTTATAAGTTCGTCCTGTATCTATGTTTGGTCCTTTGCACTCATGGTTCCGACCATATTTTCTGCCTAATACCATTTCTCGGAGAAGTTGAAGTACTTGTCTTGTGCAGATCATTGCACCTGTCCAACCTTTACTTTGATGTACCGTCGAGTATTACACTATGGTATCTTGATAATGTCATGGAACTGCATAACTTCTTATAGGTTCTTCATTAACTGTTATTTCTCACCGTTCCAATTTTTCTGGGTTCTGGGTTGTCGTCAACCGAGAACACCGATATGTGAACCGATTCCACATTTCGGTTCGATAACCCTAATTATTTTTTGTTGCTTATGAGTTTAATAATCCTTCAAGTCATTCCTAGCCTGATCGGCTATACCATTATTGGGCTAATTTTTAACTGTGCTACCTGGTCCTGCTTCACGGAGCACAAATTTCGACAATGAGCTAATCTTATGTCGATCTTCTTTGTCATATCATTTCTCCCTGAATAGCAAACTTGATTTCGAGTTTGTTTCATACCCATGGTTCTAATAATTTTCGCTTCACCCTTCCTTTTGCTTGATGTCATCGATGATCGATTATATCCTCATGAAACCCCTCGACAAGTGTGTCGTGATCATCATCAACATTTTGACCCCTTCCAGGATATCAATTGAATTCATGATGGGAAACACCATTCTTGCCCCTCGATAATTTGTGTTATCATCGGCAACATTCTTGCCTTCCCCCAACACAAACTTGTTCATGGTTGTGTTGTACCTTGATTTCCTTGCTATCTAGCTTAGGTTATGTTCTACCTTGTAGTATTATTGTGTTATATATCAAGAATGTTGTGAGGATTGCACCATGTCTTAAGAATTCTTGAAATTGTGATACTTCTCACCATCACCATTCTTTCTTGGTTCCCGTATTGATTCCAACCGGGATACCAACAAGTGAGCGGTGCTCCTTGGATTCTGTACTTATAGCAACCCTATTGCTTTGAAGTTAATGATCGATAATTCATTCTTAGCCTATCGGCTATTAAATCACCATTCTAACAATTGATCAGGCTACCTAAGCGCATATCTCGCGTGCACCTTTCAACCAAAGTTTAATTGTGTATGTTTTCCTCAAGCATACATCAATATATCATTTGATCCGACAAATGTTATCTCCTTGTTCTCATAATTGAGGAAATCCATCTTTTTGGAAATCTCAATGAATTGGCGCTAAGTCCATCATCCACCTCCTCACCCTCGCCTTGATTTAATGATGAACTCTTGTTTCAGAACTCGCTTCCATAGTTCATTTCCCGAGGATCTTACAATGTCATCTCGTCAATTTGTGTCGCACCTTTTTCTTCTCAGGAATCCTGAGTCTGAGGTATCCTGACACCAATCAGATCTGAATCTTGGTCAGATATGATGGTTGGAATATATTTTCAAGAGTTACAACATTGGTCTTAATATGACCCGGTAAGGTGATGTCATGCCTAGCACACCTGGCCGGAGGCTCTATTGTTTGTTGGAAATATGCCCTAGAGGCAATAATAAAATGGTTATTATTATATTTCCTTGTTCATGATAATTTTCTATTGTTCATGCTATAATTGTGTTATCCGGAAATCGTAATACATGTGTGAATACATAGACCACAACACGTCCCTAGTGAGCCTCTAGTTGACTAGCTCGTTGATCAAAAGATAGTCATGGTTTCCTGACTATGGACATTAGATGTCATTAATAACGGGGTCACATCATTGGGAGAATGATGTGATGGATAAGACCCAATCATAAGCATAGCTTAAAGATCGTGTAGTTCGTTTGCTAGAGCTTTTCCGAATGTCAAGTATCATTTCCTTAGACCATGAGATTGTGCAACTCCCGGATACCGTAGGAGTGCTTTGGGTGTGCCAAACGTCACAACGTAACTGGGTGACTATAAAGGTGCACTACGGGTATCTCCGGAAGTGTCTGTTGGGTTGGCACGAATCGAGACTGGGATTTGTCACTCCGTATGACAGAGAGGTATCTTTGGGCCCACTCGGTAATGCATCATCATAATGAGCTTAATCTGACCAAGTGGTTGATCGCGGGATCATGCATTACAGTACGAGTAAAGTGACTTGCCGGTAACGAGATTGAACGATGTATTGGGATACCGACGATCGGGTCTCGGGCAAGTAACGTACCGATTGACAAAGGGAATTGTATACGGGATTGATTGAATCCTCGACATCGTGGTTCATCCGATGATATATCGAGGAGCATGTGGGAGCCAACATGGGTATCCAGATCCCGCTGTTGGTTATTGACCGGAGAGTCGTCTCGGTCATGTTTGCGTGTCTCCCGAACCCGTAGGGTCTACACACTTAAGGTTCGGTGACGTTAGGGTTGTTGAGATATTAGTATACGGTAACCCGAAAGTTGTTCGGAGTCCCGGATGAGATCCCGGAAGTCATGAGGAGTTCTGGAGTGGTCCGGAGGTGAAGATTTATATATGGGAAGTCAAGTTTCGGCCATCGGAAAAGTTTCGGGGGTAATTGGTATTGTACCGGGACCACCGGAAGGGTCCCGGGGGTCCACCGGGTGGGGCCACCTATCCTGGAGGGCCCCATGGGCTGAAGTGGGAGGGGAACCAGCCCCTAGTGGGCTGGTGCGCCCCCCTTGGGCCTCCTCCTGCGGCTAGGGTTGGAAACCCTAGGGGTGGGGGCGCCCCACTTGGCTTGGGGGCACTCCACCCCCTTGGTCGCCGCCCCCCCTTGGAGATCCCATCTCCTAGGGCCGGCGCCCCCCTAGGGGTCCTATATATAGTGGGGGGGAGGGAGGGCAGCCGCACCCTAGCCCCTGGCGCCTCCCTCTCCCTCCCGTGACACCTCTCCCTCTCGCTAAGCTTGGCGAAGCCCTGCCGAGATCTCCGTTGCATCCACCACCACGCCATCGTGCTGCTGGATCTCCATCAACCTCTCCTTCCCCCTTGTTGGATCAAGTTGGAGGAGACGTCTTCCGAAGCGTACGTGTGTTGAACGCGGAGGTGCCGTCCGTTTGGCGCTAGGTCATCGGTGATTTGGATCACGACGAGTACGACTCCATCAACCCCGTTCTCTTGAACGCTTCCGCTCACGATCTACTAGGGTATGTAGATGCACTCCCCTCTCCCTCGTTTCTAGATGACTCCATAGATTGATCTTGGTGATGCGTAGAAAATTTTAAAATTCTGCTATGTTCCCCAACAGTGGCATCATGAGCAAGGTCTATGTGTAGTTTCTATGCACGAGTAGAACACAAAGCAGTTGTGGGCGTTGATATTGTCAATTTACTTGCCGTTACTAGTCTTATCTTGATTTGGCGGCATCGTGGGATGAAGCGGCCCGGACCGACCTTACACGTACGCTTACGTGAGACTGGTTCCACCGACTGACATGCACTAGTTGCATAAGGTGGCTAGCGGGTGTCTGTCTCTCCCACTTTAGTTGGATCGGATTCGATGAAAAGGGTCCTTATGAAGGGTAAATAGAAATTGGCATATCACGTTGTGGTTTTGGCGTAGGTAAGAAACGTTCTTGCTAGAAACCTATAGCCGCCATGTAAAAACTTACAACAACAATTAGAGGACGTCTAACTTGTTTTTGCAGCATGTGCCGTGTGATGTGATATGGACAAAAGGATGTGATGAATGATATATGTGATGTATGAGATTGATCATGTTCTTGTAATAGGAATCACGACTTGCATGTCGATGAGTATGACAACCGACAGGAGCCATAGGAGTTGTCTTAATTTATTTATGACTTGCGTGTCAACATAAACGTCATGTAATTTCTTTACTTTATTGCTAAAGCGTTAGCCATAGTAGTAGAAGTAATAGATGACGAGATAACTTCAAGAAGACACGATGATGGAGATCATGGTGTCATGCCGGTGACAACGATGATCATGGAGCCCCGGAGATGGAGATCAAAAGGAGCAAATGATATTGGCCATATCATGTCACTATTTGATTGCATGTGATGTTTATCATGTTTTACATCTTATTTGCTTAGAACGACGGTAGCTTAAATAAGATCATCCCTTGTAATAATTTCAAGAAAGTGTTCCCCCTAACTGTGCACCGTTGCGAAGGTTCGTTGTTTCGAAGCACCACGTGATGATCGGGTGTGATAGATTCTAACGTTCGAATACAACGGGTGTAAGCCAGATTTACACACGCAATACACTTAGGTTGACTTGACGAGCCTAGCATGTACAGACATGGCCTCGGAACACGGAAGAGCTAAAGGTCGAGCATGAGTCGTATAGAAGATACGATCAACATGAAGATGTTCACCGATGTTGACTAGTCCGTCTCACGTGATGATCGGACACGACCTAGTTGACTCGGATCATGTTTCACTTAGATGACTAGAGGGATGTCTATCTGAGTGGGAGTTCATTGAATAATTTGATTAGATGAACTTAATTATCATGAACTTAGTCTAAAATCTTTACATTATGTCTTGTAGATCAAATGGCCCATGCTAATGTTGCCCTCAACTTCAACGCGTTCCTAGAGAAAACGAAGCTGAAAGACGATGGCAGCAACTATACGGACTGGGTCCGGAACCTGAGGATCATCCTCATAGCTGCCAAGAAAGATTATGTCCTAGAAGCACCGCTAGGTGACGCACCCATCCCAGAGAACCAAGATGTTATGAACGCTTGGCAGTCACGTGCTGATGATTACTCCCTCGTTCATTTCGGCATGCTTTACAGCTTAGAACCGGGGCTCCAAAAGCGTTTTGAGCAACACGGAGCATATGAGATGTTCGAAGAGCTGAAAATGGTTTTCCAAGCTCATGCCCGGGTCGAGAGATATGAAGTCTCTGACAAGTTCTTTAGTTGTAAGATGGAGGAAAATAGTTCTATAAGTGAGCACATACTCAAAATGTCTGGGTTGCATAACCGCTTGACTCAGCTAGGAGTTAATCTCCCGGACGGCACAGTCATTGACAGAATCCTTCAGCCGCTTGCACCGAGCTACAAGAGCTTTGTGATGAACTTCAATATGCAGGGGATGGAAAAGACCATTCCTGAGGTATATTCAATGCTGAAATCAGCAGAGGTGGAGATCAAAAAGGAACATCAAGTGTTGATGGTTAATAAAACCACTAAGTTTAAGAAAGGCAAGGGTAAGAAGAACTTCAAGAAGGACGGCAAAGGGGTTGCCGCGCCCGGTAAGCAAGCTGCCGGGAAGAAGTCAAAGAATGGACCCAAGCCTGAGACTGAGTGTTTTTATTGCAAGGGAAGCGGTCACTGGAAGCGGAACTGCCCCAAATACTTAGCGGACAAGAAGGCCGGCAACACTAAAGGTATATGTGATATACATGTAATTGATGTGTACCTTACCAGTACTCGTAGTAGCTCCTGAGTATTTGATACCGATGCGGTTTCTCACATTTGTAACTCAAAGCAGGAGCTGCTGAATAAGCAGAGACTCGCGAAGGACGAGGTGACGATGCGCGTCGGGAATGGTTCCAAGGTCGATGTGATCGCCGTTGGCACGCTGCCTCTACATTTACCTACGAGATTAGTTTTAAACATCAATAATTGTTATTTAGTGCCAGCTTTGAGCATGAACATTGTATCAGGATCTCGTTTAATTCGAGATGGCTACTCATTTAAATCCGAGAATAATGGTTGTTCTATTTATATGAGAGATATGTTTTATGGTCATGCCCCGCTGGTGAATGGTTTATTCTTATTGAATCTCGAGCGTAATGTTACACATATTCATAGTGTGAATACCAAAAGATGTAAGGTTGATAATGATAGTCCCACATACTTGTGGCAGTGCCGCCTTGGTCACATAGGTGTCAAACGCATGAAGAAGCTCCATGCAGATGGACTTTTGGAGTCTCTTGATTACGAATCATTTGACACGTGCGAACCGTGCCTCATGGGTAAAATGACCAAGACTCCGTTCTCAGGAACAATGGAGCGAGCAACCAACTTATTGGAAATCATACATACTGATGTGTGCGGTCCAATGAGTGTTGAGGCTCGCGGTGGCTATCGTTATGTTCTCACCCTCACTGATGACTTGAGTAGATATGGGTATGTCTACTTAATGAAACACAAGTCTGAGACCTTTGAAAAGTTCAAGGAATTTCAGAGTGAGGTTGAGAATCAACGTGACAGAAAAATCAAGTTCTTGCGATCAGATCATGGGGGAGAATGCTTGAGTCACGAATTTGGCACACACTTAAGGAAATGTGGAATAGTTTCACAACTCACGCCGCCTAGAACACCTCAGCGTAATGGTGTGTCCGAACATCGTAATCGCACTCTATTGGATATGGTGTGATCTATGATGTCTCTTACCGATTTACCGCTGTCATTTTGGGGCTATGCTTTAGAGACTGCCGCATTCACTTTAAATAGGGCTTCGTCGAAATCCGTTGAGACGACACCGTATGAATTATGGTTTGGGAAGAAACCTAATCTGTCATTTCTAAAAGTTAGGGGATGGGATGCTTATGTCAAGAAGCTTCAACCTGAAAAGCTCGAACCCTAGTCAGAAAAATGCGTCTTCATAGGATACCCTAAAGAAACTATTGGGTATACCTTCTACCTCAGATCCGAAGGCAAGATCTTTGTTGCCAAGAATGGATCCTTTCTAGAGAAAGAGTTTCTCTCGAAAGAAGTAAGTGGGAGGAAAGTAGAACTTGATGAAGTATTACCTCTTCAACCAGAAAGTGGCGCAACTCAAGAAAATGTTCCTGAGGTGCCTGCCCCGACTAGAGAGGAAGTTAATGATGATGATCATGAAACTTCAGATCAAGTTGCTACTGAACTTCGTAGGTCCACAAGGACACGTTCCGCACCAGAGTGGTACGGCAAACCTGTCTTGGAAATCATGTTGTTAGACAATGGTGAACCTTTGAACTATGAGGAAGCGATGGCGGGCCCAGATTCCGACAAATGGCTGGAAGCCATGAAATCCGAGATAGGATCCATGTATGAAAACGAAGTATGGACTTTGACTGACTTGCCAGATGATCGGCGAGCCATAGAAAATAAATGGATCTTTAAGAAGAAGACATACGCGGATGGTAATGTAACCATCTATAAAGCTCGGCTTGTTGCTAAGGGTTATCGACAAGTTCAAGGGGTTGACTACGATGAGACTTTCTCACCCGTAGCGAAGCTGAAGTCCGTCCGAATCATGTTAGCAATTGCCGCATTCTATGATTATGAGATATGGCAAATGGACATCAAAACGGCATTCCTTAATGGTTTCCTTAAGGAAGAATTGTATATGATGCAGCCGGAAGGTTCTGTCGGTCCTAAGAATGCTGACAAGGTGTGCAAGCTCCAACGCTCGATCTATGGGCTGGTGCAAGCATCTCGGAGTTGGAACATTCATTTTGATGAGATGATCTAAGCGTTTGGGTTTATGCAGACTTATGGAGAAGCCTGCATTTACAAGAAAGTGAGTGGGAGCTCTGTAACATTTCTCATATTGCATGTGGATGACATACTGTTGATGGGAAATGATATAGAATTGTTGGAAAGCATAAAGGCCTACTTGAACAAGTGTTTTTCAATGAAGGATCTTGGAGAAGCTGCTTACATATTAGGCATCAAGATCTATAGAGATAGATCGAGACGCCTCATTGGTCTTTCACAAAGTACGTACCTTGACAAGATATTGAAGAAGTTCAATATGGATCAGTCAAAGAAGGGGTTCTTGCCTGTATTGCAAGGTACGAGATTGAGCACGGCTCAATGCCGGACCACGGCAGAAGATAGAGAAATGATGAGTGTCGTCCCCTATGCCTCAGCCATAGGGTCTATCATGTATTCTATGTTGTGTACCAGACCTGATGTAAACCTTGCCGTAAGTTTGGTAGGAAGGTACCAAAGTAATCCCGGCATGGAACACTGGACAACGGTCAAGAATATCCTGAAGTACCTGAAGAGGACTAAGGATATGTTTCTCGTTTATGGGGGTGACGAAGAGCTCGTCGTAAAGGGTTACGTCGATGCTAGCTTCGACACAGATCTGGATGACTCTAAGTCACAAACCGGATACGTGTATATTTTGAATGGTGGGGCAGTAAGCTGGTGCAGTTGCAAGCAAAGCATTGTGGCGGGATCTACATGTGAAGCGGAGTACATGGCAGCCTCGGTGGCAGCCCAAGAAGCAATCTGGGTGAAGGAGTTCATTACCGACCTAGGAGTCATACCCAATGTGTCGGGCCCGATGACTCTCTTCTGTGACAACACTGGAGCTATTGCCCTTGCCAAGGAGCCCAGGTTTCACAGGAAGACCAGGCATATCAAGCGTCGCTTCAACTCCATTCGTGAAAGTGTTCAAAATGGAGACATAGATATTTGTAAAGTACATACGGACCTGAATGTGGCAGATCCGTTGACTAAACCTCTCCCTAGAGCAAAACATGATCAACACCAAAACTGTATGGGTGTTCGATTCATCACAATGTAACTAGGTTATTGACTCTAGTGCAAGTGGGAGACTGTTGGAAATATGCCCTAGAGGCAATAATAAAATGGTTATTATTATATTTCCTTGTTCATGATAATTGTCTATTGTTCATGCTATAATTGTGTTATCCGGAAATTGTAATACATGTGTGAATACATAGACCACAACACGTCCCTAGTGAGCCTCTAGTTGACTAGCTCGTTGATCAAAAGATAGTCATGGTTTCCTGACTATGGACATTAGATGTCATTGATAACGGGGTCACATCATTAGGAGAATGATGTGATGGACAAGACCCAATCATAAGCATAGCTTAAAGATCGTGTAGTTCTTTTGCTAGAGCTTTTCCGAATGTCAAGTATCATTTCCTTAGACCATGAGATTGTGCAACTCCCGGATACCGTAGGAGTGCTTTGGGTGTGCCAAACGTCACAACGTAACTGGGTGACTATAAAGGTGCACTACATGTCGTGGAATTGTCACGGCAGATGTCCTTTAATGTTAGGAATTAGTCGCGAGGCCAACACATCTATGTGGTAGCTTGAGAGGGGTTGAGCGGGACGAGAGACGCGATGTTTTACCCAGGTTCGGCCCCTCACGGTGGAGGTAAAGGCCTACATCCTTCTTCATTGATATTGATGATGATGATCACGGTTACAAGAGTGCTCATCTCGAGAGCTATTGTCTAAACCTAACTTGTCCAACTTGTGGAACTTGTGAATCTTGTCCCCCTTTTGGGGAGCCCTGCCCCTCCTTATATATGTTGAAGGGGCGGTTTGCATGTGGAGTCCTATTAGGATTAGGACTAGTCTATCTCTAATACAAACCGGATACAAGTCCAGGTCTTAGCTCCTTGTAAGATAATGTTCCTCATGCCTTTCCTCTTAAACCGGCCCACCGTTAAACGTGAACCGGCCTTCTGGGCTTTGGGCCTTGTCATCCATCGATCCCGCACGCCGGATCACCATTGAGTCATAATGACCAGGTGGGTTGCTTGTAAACCGCCAGGTCAGGGCGGGTCGCCAGTAACTCGCCAAGTGTCAGCGGGGTCTTCAGATAAACCGCCAAGTCCAGCCGGGTTAACTTCCGGCCGGTTTACACCGCGGGGTATATCCCCGACATTAGCCCCCAAGTTTAGCTTGGATTTATTCATGGTAAACTTATGCTGCAAAATAAACACAAGAACAAATTTGTCAGGTTATGCTCCGGGTTAAGAATTTTTGTAAACCGGTACCTGATCATCCTTAAGTCTTTGTTATTTCCTCCTTCTGGGAAATCCGGGTCAACAGACCAGCTTCATAATCAATTTGCGGACATTGGTTTGTCACAGAAATATTGTGAAGAATAACTCCTTTGATTCAGCTCCCAAAGCGCCGGTTTAAGAAATATGGGTCTTGAAATACTTATCTGATATTCAGCCGGTTTGAAGATGTAAAACTTGCCGGTTTAATATTACCAAAATGGCCGGTTTGTAAATATTGATGGCACCGGGTCATAATTGTTGTCAACACCGGGTTATGTAATTGATCTTCCTGATTTGCTCAAAACTAATAAAATGAAGATGTTCCTCCTTTATATGCATAATACCTGTAGCCCCCAAGTCTTAAGAGGAGAACATAGTGATAACTTAAGACTTGCTCCAATAAGTGTTTCAACCTTGAAGAAATCCAGTTTGTTCATCTCAATCATATAAACTGAATACTCCATATATGTAGCCCACAAGTGCCGGGTTGTCATGCTTGCAGCAACCTGGGACTTGAATTGTTGACAGGAGCAATTGGTAGCCCCCAAGGGCCGGCTCATTATAATATGATGAGCCGGGTCTTCAATAAGATGAGCAAAAACTGACTTTGCATTAGCCCCCAAGTGTCATGGTGCATGCTTGCAGCGACATGAGACTTGCATGTAATCTTGATTTGAATAATGTAGCCCCCAAGTGTCGGGTTGTAGGCCTGCAGTGACTCGGGACTATTCCTTCCATTGTAGAATAAATCATATCCTTTGATTAAAGGGTAGACATTGCGCTATAGCGACTTTGAAAACCTTAATAATAAAAATCCAGCCATGTTGGCTATTCAAGATAATATAATCCGGTATGAAAACCTTATTTATTCAATATCATAATGAAATTTCAGCCAAGTTTGGCTATTTTGAATAATATAACCCAATGATTTATAAGCGCATGATCCCAATGGCGCAATCCAAATATATACTGGCGACTTATTGTCCAAAGCCGGGCCGGTTTAATAAACACCGGATAATTTCTCATCATACTGGCGACTTATAGTCAAAAGCCAGGCCGGTTTAACAAACCTGTTTCTTCATACAACAAGTTTAAAGTGTCCTGGCGGTTTACCGCCGGATGGGTCATAATGCCCAACATATAACCCGGGTTTATAACCAAGGCTGCATTTAGAATAATCGAATATGAAATATATCATACCTGTGACATTGAATCACATCGTTGGTTTTACCAACTTTTTGTAGTAAGGGTGATAACCCAAATCTTGAGTACTAATAACTCCTTCCATATTGTGCCAGTTTATGATAAAACCGTGCAGGGTTGTGATAAACACCGTGTTACTTCATAAGAGGATTTTAACAACAAGGATCAAACCAGGCAAATAGTCTCCAGATTGACGTGAACTGTGTTCCGTCAATTGATTGGTTGAAAACTTTGTCGGTTTAAAAAACACAATAAAAAGCAAAAAAAACCCTTCAAAGAAAAGTGTAAAGCAAATGAATGACAAAACCGTTTGCAGAAAAGGTTTATTTGAGCTGATCAGATGGTGTTACCATGGCCGAACACGACCAAGCTCTCGTTAGGTGTAACTATGGTTCTAGTCAGCCAGGTCCCCAAATGAAACCGTGGCATTTATGCCGATCAAGTGGCAAGGTCATGGTTCGGGTTCGACCAAGCCCCCAAGTGATTCTGTGGCCTTAGGCCGACCAAGAGGCATGACTGGTTCAGACGTGACCAAGTCCCGAAGTGATCTGGTGGCTCTCGCCTATCAAAAGGTATGGTATTGGTTCGGACACGACCAATCCTCCAAGTGATATGATGCTTTTGTAAAGCTAACTCAAGGGTAAACCGGAGGCCGCTTTAGAACAACTCCGTGTAACAACAAATGATGTAAGAGAACAGAAACCCCGCTTTATGAAGCAGAAGCCCCCAAGTGATCTATAATATGTCAGGCCAGTAAGGCGGGATACCCATGTTCGAACCGCGCATCGTGGCAGCAGGTTCTCTTTGGCACTTTTTAACTTTTTGCAAGAGATAAATTCTTCTTGAACCGGGATCTTGAACCGGATATTGAGACCTTCAAAGATTTGTGGGAGATATCTTTCCCTTGAACCGGATTTTAAACTGGAATCTTCATTTTTAACCGGAAATTTTCTGACGGCCTTTAAACTCGAACTTGCGAGAAGTTAATTCCTTTTTGAACCGGACATTGTTAAACCGGATTTGAGCGCTTCAGAGCTTTGTCGGAGAACAGATTTCCCTTGAACCGGATTGTAAACCGGAGTCATTTCTGATGACCTGGAACTTCTTCATTGAACCGGGATTTTATAACTGTCATATACTTTCTAAGCCAGAAATTTTCTGACGGCCTTTAAACTTTCATCAATATAATAGTAGCCTCCGGGACCGGGTTATCCTTCCCTCCATCGTCCTGGGGTTCTTAAGTTTGCTGAAACTGGCAAGATTCACTGAGTCATGTCATCGTAGCCCCCGAGTCTCAAAGGTGACTCGAGGAGTTGGCTTGAGACTCTCCATATTTGACCCTGATATAAACCGACATAACTTGTATATCATTGGCGTTGATAGCACGATGTGAATCCATAGACGGTTGAGGTGACTGCGGCGGGTTGTAAATGATCCCATTTGAGCCGTGTCAGCAACTCGGCCAATGGTTCTTTCCAACTGGCGATTTGAAGTTAATCAAAACTGTAGTGGCGGCGATTTGTGCGCCCGCCCATTGAACCATCCAGTGCAAATGGCGGTTGATGGTAATTTGTCTCCAATTTGAAAGAAAACCGGGCTACCCAAGCTGTGACTTGCTCATACCCAATAAACAGCTCATGCAGACAGGTGCGGCCCGGTATGTTGATGTAGACCAGGCCGCGAGAGACGGACGACAAAAGCGACTGCAACATCAGAAGCAGCTCGGATAGATGAACCGGCCGCGGCATTGTAAACCGGTGCGGACGGGGAAGATCGGCACCGGTGTCGTAAACCGGCGCGGATGAGCGAGTCAACCACGTCGTGTTGATGTAGTGAACAATTGTCCTGCATCAAAAACATCGCAAGCCGGAATAAATTGTTCTTTGACAAAAACAATATGTGTCAAAAATAATATGCGCTAATGAAATAGGCCTTAGATGGATATCACCTGATTTGTTTGTATGGCAGATGATCCGTATGTAATATCCATCATACTGTAAGCAAGCCAGCAGGCGGAAGGCAAGCCGGACTGGTGTGCGCACGCGCGCGCGCGGAGTAAACGTGAGCCTGGCGATTCAGCAGTGGTGGTCGGCTCGCAGCAGAGGTTGGGGGCAGCTCAGGGTGAAGACGACCGGCAAGGGCATGCCGCAGCAGCCCGCGGACGACCGGCTCGAGGTAGAAGGCCGCAGCCGACTTGCAGTGGCGAATCAGAACATGTGGTGGCCGGTCGTGTTGGAAATATGCCCTAGAGGCAATAATAAAAGCATTATTATTATATTTCCTTGTTCATGATAATTGTCTTTATTCATGCTATAATTGTGTTATCCGGAAATCGTAATACATGTGTGAATAATAGACACCAACATGTCCCTAGTAAGCCTCTAGTTGACTAGCTCGTTGATCAACAGATAGTCATGGTTTCCTGACTATGGACATTAGATATCATTGATAACGAGATCACATCATTAGGAGAATGATGTGATGGACAAGACCCAATCCTAAACATAGCATAAGATCGTATAGTTCGTTTGCTAGAGTTTTTCCAATGTCAAGTATCTTTTCCTTAGACCATGAGATCGTGTAACTCCCGGATACCATAGGAGTGCTTTGGGTGTACCAAACGTCACAACGTAACTGGGTGACTATAAAGGTATACTACGGGTATCTCCGAAAGTGACTGTTGGGTTGACACGGATCAAGACTGGGATTTGTCACTCCATATGACGGAGAGGTATCACTGGGCCCACTCGGTAATGCATCATCATAATGAGCTCAAAGTGACCAAGTGTCTGGTCACGGGATCATGCATTACAGTACGAGTAAAGTGACTTGCCGGTAACGAGATTGAACGAGGTATTCGGATACCGACGATCGGATCTCGGGCAAGTAACATACCGATTGACGAAGGGAATTGTATGCAGGATTGATTGAATCCTCGACATCGTGGTTCATCTGATGAGATCATCGAGAAGCATGTGGGAGCCAACATGGGTATCTAGATCCCGCTGTTGGTTATTGGCCGGAGAGTCGTCTCGGTCATGTCTACATGTCTCCCGAACCCATAGGGTCTACACACTTAAGGTTCGGTGACGCTAGGGTTGTAGGGATATGTATATGCAGTAACCCGAATGTTGTTCGGAGTCCTGGATGAGATCCCGGACGTCACGGGGAGTTCCGGAATGGTCCGGACGTAAAGAATTATATATAGGAAGTGCTATTTCGGGCATCAGGACAAGTTTCGGGGTCACCGGTATTGTACCGGGACCACCGGAAGGGTCCCAGGGGTCCACCGGGTGGGGCCACCTGTCCCGAGGGGCCACATGGGCTGTAGGGGTGTGCGCCTTGGCCTTTATGGGCCAAGGGCACCAGCCGCAAGAGGCCCATGCGCCAAGAGATCAAGAAAGGAAGAGTCCTAAAGGGGGAAGGCACCTCCTAGGTGCCTTGGGGAGGAGGGATTCCTCCCTTGGCCGGCGCCCCCCTAGGCTCCCTATATATAGTGGGGGAAAGAGGGCCTCTCCCCCCCCCCCCCACGCCTTTGGTGCTCCCTCTCCCTCTCCAACACATCCTCCTCCTCCATAGTGCTTGGCGAAGCCCTGCCGGAGTACTGCAGCTCCATCACCACCACGCCGTCGTGCTGCTGCTGGAGCCATCTTCCTCAACCTCTCCTTCCCCCTTGCTGGATCAAGAAGGAGGAGACGTCACGCTGACCGTACGTGTGTTGAATGCGGAGGTGCCGTCCGTTCGGCGCTAGGATCTCCGGTGATTTGGATCACGTCGAGTACGACTTCCTCATCCCCGTTCTTTGAACGCTTCCGCGCGTGATCTACAAAGGTATGTAGATGCAATCCAATCACTCGTTGCTAGATGAACTCCTAGATGGATCTTGGTGAAACCGTAGGAAATTTTTTGTTTTCTGCAACGTTCCCCAACAGTGGCATCATGAGCTAGGTCTATGCGTAGTTCTCTTGCACGAGTAGAACACAATTTGTTGTGGGCGTTGATGTTGTCAACTTTCTTGCCGCTACTAGTCTTATCTTGCTTCAACGGTATTGTGGGATGAAGCGGCCCGGACCAACCTTACACGTACGCTTACGTGAGACCGGTTCCACCGACTAACATGCACAAGTTGCATAAGGTGGCTGGCGGGTGTCTGTCTCTCCCACTTTAGTTGGAGCGGATTCGATGAAAAGGGTCCTTATGAAGGGTAAATAGAAGTTGACAAATCACGTTGTGGCTTTCACGTAGGTAAGAAAACGTTCTTGCTAGAACCCTATTTCAGCCACGTAAAACTTGCAACAACAATTAGAGGACGTCTAACTTGTTTTTGCAGCTAGTGCTTTGTGATATGATATGGCCAAAGTTGTGATGAATGATGAATGATATATATGTGATGTATGAGATGTTCATGCTATTGTAATAGGAATCACGACTTGCATGTCGATGAGTATGACAACCGGCAGGAGCCATAGGAGTTGTCTTTATTTTTTGTATGACCTCCGTGTCATTGAGAAACGCCATGTAGATTACTTTACTTTATTGCTAAACGCGTTAGCCATAGTAGTAGAAGTAATAGTTGGTGAGCAACTTCATGGAGACACGATGATGGAGATCATGATGATGGAGATCATGGTGTCATGCCGGTGACAAGATGATCATGAAGCCCCAAGATGGAGATCAAAGGAGCTATGTGATATTGGCCATATCATGTCACTATTATTATTTGATTGCATGTGATGTTTATCATGTTTTTGCATCTTGTTTGCTTAGAACGACGGTAGTAAATAAGATAATCCCTCATAATAATTTCAAGAAAGTGTTCCCCCTAACTGTGCACCGTTGCGACAGTTCGTTGTTTCGAAGCACCACGTGATGATCGGGTGTGATAGATTCCAACGTTCACATACAACGGGTGTAAGACAGATTTACACATGCAAACACTTAGGTTGACTTGACGAGACTAGCATGTACAGACATGGCCTCGGAACACAGAAGACCGAAAGGTCGAGCATGAGTCGTATAGAAGATACGATCAACATGAAGATGTTCACCGATGTTGACTAGTCCGTCTCACGTGATGATCGGACACGGCCTAGTTAACTCGGATCATGTTATACTTAGATTACAGGAGGGATGTCTATCTAAGTGGGAGTTCATTGAATAATTTGATTAGATGAACTTAATTATCATGAACTTAGTGTAAAATTTTACAATATGTCTTGTAGATCAAATGGCCAACGTAGTCCTCAACTTCAACGCGTTCCTAGAGAAAACCAAGCTGAAAGACGATGGCAGCAACTACACGAACTGGGTCCGGAACCTGAGGATCATCCTCATAGCTGCCAAGAAAGATTATGTCCTACAAGCACCGCTGGGTGACGCACCTGTTCTCCCTGCAGAACAAGACGTTATGAACGCTTAGCAGGCACGTACCGATGACTACTCCCTCATTCAGTGCGGCATGCTTTACAGCTTAGAGCCGGGGCTCCAAAAGCGTTTTGAGAGACACGGAGCATATGAGATGTTCGAAGAGCTGAAAATGGTTTTCCAAGCTCATGCCCGGGTCGAGAGATATCAAGTCTCCGACAAGTTCTTCAGCTGTAAGATGGAGGAAAACAGTTCTATCAGTGAGCACATACTCACTATGTCTGGGTTGCATAACCGCTTGACTCAGCTGGGAGTTAATCTCCCGGATGACGCGGTCATTGACAGAATCCTTCAGTCGCTTCCACCGAGCTACAAGAGCTTTGTGATGAACTTCAATATGCAGGGGATGGAAAAGACCATTCCTGAGGTATTTGCAATGCTGAAATCAGCAGAGGTAGAAGTCAAAAAGGAACATCAAGTGTTGATGGTGAATAAAACCACTAAGTTCAAGAAAGGCAAGGGTAAGAAAACCTTCAAGAAAGACGGCAAGGGAGTTGCCGCGCCCGGCAAGCAAGCTGCCGGGAAGAAGCCAAAGAATGGACCCAAGCCCGAGACTGAGTGCTTTTATTGCAAGGAAAGTGGTCACTTGAAGCGGAACTGCCCCAAATACTTAGCAGACAAGAAGGCCGGCAAAACAAAAGGTATATGTGATATACATGTAATTGATGTGTACCTTACCAGTACTCGTAGTAGCTCCTGGGTATTTGATACCGGTGCAGTTGCTCACATTTGTAACTCAAAGCAGGAGCTACGGAATAAGCGGAGACTGGCGAAGGACGAGGTGACGATGCGCGTCGGGAATGGTTCCAAGGTCGATGTGATCACCGTCGGCACACTACCTCTACATTTACCTACGGGATTAGTTTTGAACCTCAATAACTGTTATTTAGTGCCAAGTTTGAGCATGAACATTGTATCAGGATCTCGTTTAATTCGAGATGGCTACTCATTTAAATCCAAGAATAATGGTTGTTCTATTTATATGAGAGATATGTTTTATGGTCATGCTCCGATGGTGAATGGTTTGTTCTTAATGAATCTCGAGCGTAATGCTACACATATTCATAGTGTGAATACCAAAAGATGTAAGATTGATAATGATAGTCCCACATACTTGTGGCACTGCTGCCTTGGTCACATAGGTGTCAAACGCATGAAGAAGCTCCATGCTGATGTACTTTTAGAGTCTCTTGATTATGAATCATTTGACACGTGCGAACCATGCCTCATGGGTAAAATGACCAAGACTCCGTTCTCAGGAACAATGGAGCGAGCAACCAACTTATTGGAAATCATACATACTAATGTGTGCGGTCCAATGAGTGTTGAGGCTCGCGGTGGCTATCATTATGTTCTCACCCTCACTGATGACTTGAGTAGATATGGGTATGTCTACTTAATGAAACACAAGTCTGAGACCTTTGAAAAGTTCAAGGAATTTCAGAGTGAGGTTGAGAATCAACGTGACAGGAAAATCAAGTTCCTGCGATCAGGTCGTGGAGGAGAATACTTGAGTCATGAGTTTGGCACACACTTAAGAAAATGTGGAATAGTTTCACAACTGACGCCGCCTGGAACACCTCAGCGTAATGGTGTGTCCGAACGTCGTAATCGCACTCTATTAGATATGGTGCGATCTATGATGTCTCTTACCGATTTACGGCTATCTTTTTGGGGGTATGCTTTAGAGACTGCCGCATTCACTTTAAATAGGGCTCCGTCGAAATCCGTTGAGATGACACCGTATGAATTATGGTTTGGGAAGAAACCTAAGCCGTCATTTCTAAAAGTTTGGGGATGCGATGCTTATGTCAAGAAACTTAAACCTGAAAAGCTCGAACCGAAATCGGAAAAATGCGTCTTCATAGGATACCCTAAAGAAACTATTGGGTATACCTTCTACCTCAGATCCGAAGGCAAGATCTTTGTTGCCAAGAATGGGTCCTTTCTAGAGAAGGAGTTTCTCTCGAAAGAAGTAAGTGGGAGGAAAGTAGAACTTGATGAAGTATTACCTCTTGAACCGGAAAATGGCGCAACTCAAGAAAATGTTCCTGAGGTGCCTGCACCGACTAGAGAGGAAGTTAGTGATGATGATCATGAAACTTCAGATCAAGATGCTACTGAACTTCGTAGGTCCACAAGGACACGTTCCGCACCAGAGTGGTACGGCAACCCTGTCTTGGAAATCATGTGGTTAGACAACGGTAAACCTTCGAACTATGAAGAAGCGATGGGGGGCCCGGATTCCGACAAATGGCTAGAAGCCATGAAATCCGAGATAGGATCCATGTATGAAAACGAAGTATGGACTTTGACTGACTAGCCCGTTGAGCGGCGAGCCATAGAAAATAAATGGATCTTTAAGTAGAAGACAGACGCGGATGGTAATGTGACCATCTATAAAGCTCGCCTTGTCGCTAAGGGTTATCGACAAGTTCAAGGGGTTGACTACGATGAGACTTTCTCACCGGTAGCGAAGCTAAAGTCCGTCCGAATCATGTTAGCAATTGCCGCATTCTATGATTATGATATATGGCAAATGGACGTCAAAACGGCATTCCTTAATGGTTTCCTTAAGGAAGAATTGTATATGATGGAGACGGAAGGTTTTGTCGATCCTAAGAATGCTAACAAGGTGTGCAAGCTCCAACGCTCGATTTATGGGCTGGTGCAAGCATGTCGGAGTTGGAACATTCGCTTTGATGAGATGATCAAAGCGTTTGCGTTTACACAGACTTATGGAGAAGCGTGCGTTTACAAGAAAGTGAGTGGGAGCTCTGTAGCATTTCTCATATTATATGTAGATGACATACTTTTGATGGGAAATGATATAGAACTCTTGGACAGCATTAAGTCCTACTTGAATAAGAGTCTTTCAATGAAGGACCTTGGAGAAGCTGCTTATATATTAGGCATCAAAATCTATAGAGACAGATCAAGACGCCTCATAGGTCTTTCACAAAGCACATACCTTGATAAGATATTGAAGAAGTTCAATATGGATCAGTCTAAGAAGGGGTTCTTGCCTGTGTTGCAAGGTGTGAAATTGAGCTCAGCTCAATGTCCGACCACGGCAGAAGATATACAAGAGATGAGTGTCATCCCCTATGCCTTAGCCATAGGTTCTATTATGTATGCCATGCTGTGTACCAGACCTGATGTAAACCTTGCCGTAAGTTTGGTAGGTAGGTACCAAAGTAATCCCGGCAAGGAACACTGGACAACGGTCAAGAATATCCTGAAGTACCTGAAAAGGACTAAGGAAATGTTTCTCGTCTATGGAGGTGACGAAGAGCTCGTCGTAAAGGGTTACGTCGACGCTAGCTTCGACACAGATCCGGATGACTCAAAGTCACAAACCGGATACGTGTATATTTTGAATGGTGGGGCAGTAAGCTGGTGCAGTTGCAAGCAGAGCGTCGTGGCGGGATCTATATGTGAAGCAGAGTACATGGCAGCCTCGGAGGCAGCGCATGAAGCAATTTGGGTGAAGGAGTTCATCACCGACCTAGGAGTCATACCCAATGCGTCGGGGCCAATCAAACTCTTCTGTGACAACACTGAAGCTATTGCACTTGCCAAGGAGCCCAGGTTTCACAAGAAGACAAGGAACATCAAGCGTCGCTTCAACTCCATTCATGAAAATGTTCAAGATGGAGACATAGATATTTGTAAAGTACATACGGACCTGAATGTAGCAGATCCATTGACTAAACCTCTCCCTAGAGCAAAACATGATCAACACCAGAATTCCATGGGTGTTCGATTCATCAAAATGTAACTGGATCATTGACTCTAGTGCAAGTGGGAGACTGTTGGAAATATGCCCTAGAGGCAATAATAAAAGCATTATTATTATATTTCCTTGTTCATGATAATTGTCTTTATTCATGCTATAATTGTGTTATCCGGAAATCGTAATACATGTGTGAATAATAGACACCAACATGTCCCTAGTAAGCCTCTAGTTGACTAGCTCGTTGATCAACAGATAGTCATGGTTTCCTGACTATGGACATTAGATGTCATTGATAACGAGATCACATCATTAGGAGAATGATGTGATGGACAAGACCCAATCCTAAACATAGCGTAAGATCATATAGTTCGTTTGCTAGAGTTTTTCCAATGTCAAGTTTCTTTTCCTTAGACCATGAGATCGTGTAACTTCCGGATACCGTAGGAGTGCTTTGGGTGTACCAAACGTCACAACGTAACTGGGTGACCATAAAGGTATACTATGGGTATCTCCGAAAGTGACTGTTGGGTTGACACAGATCAAGACTGGGATTTGTCACTCCATATGACGGAGAGGTATCACTGGGCCCACTCGGTAATGCATCATCATAATGAGCTCAAAGTGACCAAGTGTCTGGTCACGGGATCATGCATTACGGTACGAGTAAAGTGACTTGCCGGTAACGAGATTGAACGAGGTATTGGGATACCAACGATCGGATCTCGGGCAAGTAACATACCGATTGTCGAAGGGAATTGTATGCGGGATTGATTGAATCCTCAACATCGTGGTTCATCCGATGAGATCATCGAGAAGCATGTGGGAGCCAACATGGGTATCCAGATCCCGCTGTTGGTTATTGGCTGGAGAGTCGTCTCGGTCATGTCTACATGTCTCCCGAACCCGTAGGGTCTACACACTTAAGGTTCGGTGACGCTAGGGTTGTAGGGATATGTATATGAAGTAACCCGAATGTTGTTTGAAGTCCCGGATGAGATCCCGGACGTCACGAGGAGTTCCGGAATGGTCCGGAGGTGAACAATTATATATAGGAAGTGCTATTTCAGGCATCGGGACAAGTTTCGGGGTCACCAGTATTGTACCGGGACCACCAGAAGGGTCCCGGGGGTCCACCGGGTGGGGCCACCTGTCCCGGGGGGCCACCTGGGCTGTAGGGGTGTGCGCCTTGGCCTGTATGGGCCAAGGGCACTAGCCCCAAGAGGCCCATGCGCCAAGAGATCAAGAAAGGAAGAGTCCTAAAGGGGGAAGGCTCCTCCTAGGTGCCTTGGGGAGGGGGGATTCCTCCCTTGGCCGCCGCCCCCCTAGGAGATTGCATCTCCTAGGGCGGGCGCCCCCCCTAGGTTCCCTATATATAGTGGGGGAAAGAGGGCCTCTCCCACCCCCCACGCCTTTGGTGCCTCCCTCTCCCTCTCCAACACATCCTCCTCCTCCATAGTGCTTGGCGAAGCCCTGCCGGAGTACTGCAGCTCCATCACCACCACGCCGTCGTGCTGCTGCTGGAGCCATCTTCCTCAACCTCTCCTTCCCCCTTGCTGGATCAAGAAGGAGGAGACGTCACGCTGACCGTACGTGTGTTGAACGCGGAGGTGCCGTCCGTTCGGCGCTAGGATCTCCGGTGATTTGGATCACGTCGAGTACGACTTCCTCATCCCCGTTCTTTGAACGCTTCCGCGCGTGATCTACAAAGGTATGTAGATGCAATCCAATCACTCGTTGCTAGATGAACTCCTAGATGGATCTTGGTGAAACCGTAGGAAAATTTTTGTTTTCTGCAACGTTCCCCAACAGGTCGTGCGGAACGCGACAGAGGTATGGCGGGTCGCCGCAGTGACCCGGTGGTGCGTAAGCAAAAACGACGGCATTGCGGAGGCGGAGGATGACGGTTTGAAGGCACGATGGCGATAGCGACTTGGTAGTCCGGCAGTACGGCGGCTCTCTGGTGAGGGTGAGGTGAACGCCGTGGCATCGAACACCAGTGGCAGGGGCGGCGTCCGAAGCAGGGTCCTGGCGGCGGTTCACAGGCTGCCCTTAGCCGGGGTGGCTCGCCGCAGCAAAGCGGAGATGAGCTCGGCGGCGATTCAGGAACGGGCGGCTTATCATGAGGGGCCCCGGCCAGGCAAGGCGCAGGCTCGAAGAGCCACACCGGCGGAAGCTGGCGGAGAGGCGGAGGCAGGCGCTCAAGGTACGGTGACGCGGGAGCCAGCCCAGAGCGACAGCTGGCCGGAGGCTGAGGCGCGAGGCGAGAGCCGGCCCGGAGCAGCGACGGTGTCTGCGCTCGCGACTCTATCTTCTTCCGGGTCATGGTTGATCTGACCACTTCCTCTTTTTTGCTTTTTTTTACCAATACTCCCAAACCATCATCTTCTGGTGGATAGCAAACAATGTTATCTTGATCCCACGTGGGTAGCATCAAGCCCCACCTAGACTCGGTCAAAACCTTCACATCTAATTTTCCTTCGATCCAGAAAAACACATAGCTTGTGGCGACTCGGCGGCGGTGTTGGAAACATTGCTGGCTGTCGACTTCTTGGCGACTTCCAGTAGCGAACCGATCGCAACCCTAATTTCCTGAAATTTTAAATCCAATAAACTATGAACTGGACTCATGACTTGAAGCTGATCCAGCTCTTTCCAAACCGGCTCTTCTTCATTCGGAAAACTTGCGGACTTCTCGAAACCCTAGACGAGATCCCTTCAAGAACTCAACACCACCGTGCGCAGGCCCCACGGTGGGCGCCAACTGTCGTGGAATTGTCACGGCAGATGTCCTTTAATGTTAGAACTTAGTCGCGAGGCCAACGCATCTATGTGGTAGCTTGAGAGGGGTTGAGCGGGACGAGAGACGCGATGTTTTACCCAGGTTCGGCCCCTCACGGTGGAGGTAAAAGCCTACATCCTGCTTCATTGATATTGATGATGATGATCACGGTTACAAGAGTGCTCATCTCGAGAGCTATTGTCTAAACCTAACTTGTCCAACTTGTGGAACTTGTGAATCTTGTCCCCCTTTTGGGGAGCCCTGCCCCTCCTTATATATGTTGAAGGGGCGGTTTGCATGTGGAGTCCTATTAGGATTAGGACTAGTCTATCTCTAATACAAACCGGATACAAGTCCAGGTCTTAGCTCCTTGTAAGATAACGGTCCTCATGCCTTTCCTCTTAAACCGGCCCACCGTTAAACGTGAACCGGCCTTCTGGGCTTTGGGCCTTGTCATCCGTCGATCCCGCACGCCGGATCACCATTGAGTCATAATGACCAGGTGGGTTGCTTGTAAACCGCCAGGTCAGGGCGGGTCGCCAGTAACTCGCCAAGTGTCAGCGGGGTCTTCAGATAAACCGCCAAGTCCGGCCGGGTTAACTTCCAGCCGGTTTACACCGTGGGGTATATCCCCGACACTACGGGTATCTCTGAAAATGTCTGTTGGGTTCGCACGAATCGAGACTGGGATTTGTCACTCCGTATGACAGAGAGGTATCTTTGGGCCCACTCGGTAATGCATCATCATAATGAGCTCAATGTGACCAAGTGGTTGATCACGGGATCATGCATTACGGTACGAGTAAAGTGACTTGCCGGTAACGAGATTGAACGAGGTATTGGGATACCGACGACCGGGTCTCGGGCAAGTAACGTACCGATTGACAAAGGGAATTGTATATGGGATTGATTGAATCCTCGACATCATGGTTCATCCGATGAGATCATCGAGGAGCATGTGGGAGCCAACATGGGTATCCAGATCCCGCTGTTGGTTATTGACCGGAGAGTCTTCTCGGTCATGTATGCATGTCTCCCGAACCCGTAGGGTCTACACACTTAAGGTTCGGTGACGCTAGGGTTGTTGAGATATTAGTATACGGTAACCCGAAAGTTGTTCGGAGTCCCAGATGAGATCCCGGATGTCATGAGGAGTTCCGGAATGGTCCGGAGGTGAAGATTTATATATGGGAAGTCAAGTTTCGGCCATCGGGAAAGTTTCGGGGGTAATCGGTATTGTACTGGGACCACCGGAAGGGTCCCGGGGGTCCACCGGGTGGGGCCACCTATCCCGGAGGGCCCCATGGGCTGAAGTGGGAGGGGAACCAGCCCCTAGTGGGCTGGTGCGCCCCCCCTTGGGCCTCCCCCTGCGCCTAGGGTTGGAAACCCTAGGGGTGGGGGCGCCCCACTTGGCTTGGGGGGCACTCCACCCCCCTTGGCCGCCGCCCCCCCTTGGAGATCCCATCTCCTAGGGCCGGCGCCCCCCTAGGGGTACTATATATAGTGGGGGGAGGGAGGGCAGCCGCACCCTAGCCCCTGGCGCCTCCCTCTCCCTCCTGTGACACCTCTCCCTCTCGCTAAGCTTGGCGAAGCCCTGCCGAGATCACCGTTGCTTCCACCACCACGCCGTCGTGTTGCTGGATCTCCATCAACGTCTCCTCCCCCCTTGCTAGATCAAGTTGGAGGAGACGTCTTCCCAACCGTACGTGTGTTGAACGCGGAGGTGCCGTCCGTTTGGTGCAAGGTCATCGGTGATTTGGATCACGACGAGTACGACTCCATCAACCCCGTTCTCTTGAACGCTTCCGCTCGCGATCTACAAGGGTATGTAGATGCACTCCCCTCTCCCTCGTTGCTAGATGACTCCATAGATTGATCTTGGTGATGCGTAGAAAATTTTAATATTCTGCTACGTTCCCAACATTGTTTTAGTTTCCTTTTCATCCAGGTTAAACACTCTTCCATGAGGAAATTGTAAGACTTATTCTACCAGTTGTTCCTGATGAATCTTTCGTGTATCCAAAGACTGTCCTTTGCTTGAAGGCCATGTCAATGCTATCTTGAAGCATGTCTGTGCGACTACTATTGTCAATAAGAACATTTGAAACACAATGCAAAAATTTCTTTATCAGTTATTCAAACGTTGTTGTTTGGGTAATGTCATGAAATTCCTCCCCCTTTACCCAAATGGTTTTCTACTTCTATCTTGTCATGGATGTCATGCTCTATTCATCCGTGGGAAGGATATACCCTTGAAATATGTGTTTAAACACATTTTCCTTTCCATTGTTCTGTTTGGTCTGATAATCATATTTTCCTTTCCATTGTTTGGTTTAACCTTTCTTGTGATCCATATGATCTAAGCAACAATATTCCCCTGCTTATGTAAACACCTCGGTATGCAATTCTGTTAGTAAGACCATGTTCCTTTTGTTGATGACCTCCCGGTAACCACCGATGGACGAGAACTTTGCCTATTGGTCCGCCTCGAATTAACGAGAAGGAAAATGGTTCTCTTCGTCCCTCGCCCTTGGTACCGACGTTGTTGCCGACATAATCAACAGGCTACCCCATGAGATGCCTTGCTTGCATGATCATGCAAGACGACTCAGCCCTTCCTACTTTTAACCCACATGGTGGGCCCATAACCCACAGGTCCCAGGATCGAAACCTAACTCTCTAGTACACCCTGTTGTCAAAGTTATTCCTCATGCTTGACTTCATATGTAATTCACGGGCCACCTGCCTAGTGATTTATTCTGGTATCAGACGCAATACTTATTCTCATTGCTCTGAACCCCTTTCCCCTTTTTATTAGGCATCGAACGATTGCCTACCCGCTCGAAACTTCTCATGGTACCTTCTTACTTTGCTCTTGATATCTTCTTAAGTTTCAATTCGAGAGTTACTTTCCGCCACCTTCCCTAAAGTTATCTACCAGTTAGTCAGCCTTGAAGGGGTTCGTTATTAAGGAATACCCCCCATTCTTTCGTAAGTACAATGGGATTCTCGAAGAAATGATGCCAACTTCATCATGATGACATGAAGCAGAGAAATGGAGACATCAACGTAATGGATCGACCTCTTCGAGAAGAGCAACCAAGACCCCGAAGATTCGTTAGAATTTCGTAACCAGACCTTTCCCCCGTGTTCCACCTCTTAAATCTTGGGACGAGATTTATTGTAGTGGAGGAGAATTGTGACGCCCGAATAATTAAGCTAAAGTAATTCTCTGCTAATGATGCCATGTCACTTTGATTATTGTTGCTAATCTCGTGTTAGTTCGAAACCGATTCAGATTCAGGATCAAAATCAAGCAAACAATAAAAGTTTTCAAATATTAAAGCTAAAATGTTCAGAGTGAACCAAATATTGCATAGGTAATAATGATGGAGAAACCACATTTTTATAAAGTGTTTGAGTACTCAAAACTAAACAAAACAATGGCTATAGCAATTTATTAAATACCTTCTATAAATTATAGAGTAAAAATCAATTAATTAATTAGTGCCAAATTATCTGTGGCAGTGTTATAATTAGTTATACTAATGTAGAAATTGTTTTATTATTATTTTTATTAAAAATGAATTACAAAACTAATAAAAATAAAAGGAAATCTAAGAAAAAAAACAAAAAAGGAGAGAACCCCCCCCCCACTCTCAACTGGGCCTCGGCCCAGCAGGGCACCAGGCCACTAGGCTGGCCTAGCCGCGCCCCTGCATAACCCCCCCATCATAGGCTAACCCTAGACCAAACCCCCACCCCTCGCACTCATTCCCCCCTTTACTCCCCATCTGGATCGAGCAAGCGCCCCGACCCCATCGCCCCACATCGCCAGCGCCTCGACCCCGTCGCCGGACTCCGCCATCGCCAGGACGCCCGCGTCGTCCCCTCCCCTGCGGCCGCTGTCGCACCTTCGTCGGATCTCCAGCAACACCGTCGCCGTTCGTCGAGGCAACCCCACCGGAGCTCCTCTACCTCGACGCCGTCGTCGCGCGGAGCCCCTCCCCGTTGCCGGACCGCCCCACCGTCATCACCCGTCCTCAACTACCCCCTCGACTTGGCTCCTACGAGCCTCGCATGTGAGGCCCTCCTATGACCCTTCTTTCCTCCCGTCCAGTCACCACGCGTCGACCCCGCTCCCGCCGCTCGGTCCATGTCGTAGCTCGTCGCACCTGCGACGGCCCTGCCCCTCGCGCCGCTGGACTCGCGCCCGCACACGCTCACCCACTTGAGGCAGCGCCCACGCCCCCGTTGCCCCGCGCTTGTAGTGCTTGTCAAGCCTGCATCGCGTCGCGCCGCTGCGTCCCTTTGCCGCTCGCGCGCCCTGCTGCTCCTGCTCGCCGCCTCACCCCCCCCCCCCCCGCGTCCCGCTCCGCCTGTTCTAGCGATAGCCGCCGCTCTCATCGGCCCGCTCTGCCCCGCGCACCGCTACTCCTGTGGCCGCCACCGCCCGCCGGCGAGCGCGCGCCCCGGCTTGCCGTGCCTCCCCCCGTTGGCCGCTCGTGAAGCAGCGTGCGGGCGCCCGCTGCGCCACATCGGGTTGCGGCTTCGCCAGTTCCCGCGCCCGATAGCCCGCGCCCGATAGGCCTCTGGGCCACAGACGAACGGGGCCCACCCCCCGTGAACGAAAATGAAAAAAAAGGAATAATAATAATAAATATAATAAATATAATTAATTAATTAATCATGTTTAATTAATCTAATTAATAAGTTAGTTTAATTAAACAGTAATTAGATTAGCTAAACCCTAATTAAACTAATCAGTGTATGACATGCGGGACCCACACGTAGTTGACCCAGTCAACTGCACAGTTGACTGCTGACGTCAGCATGATGTCATGCTGACGTCATCATTTACTATTCTGGATAATGTTGATTTAAATAATTAAATAAATCCTAAAAATGATTTAAATCTTTTAATCTTAATATAAAATAAACCGTAACTCGGATGGAAAAACTTTGTACATGAAAGTTGCTCAGAACGACGAGACAAATCCGAATACGCAGTCCGTTAGTCCGTCACACATCCCTAGCATAGTGAACACGCAACTTTCCCCCTCCGGTTTATCTGCCCGAAAACGCGAAACACCGGGAATACTTTCCCGGATGTTTCCCCCCCTTCATTAGGTCACCCCTAGCACCGTGCATTGCCATGGTATGCTTTGTGTTGCTTTGTTTGCTCTGTTATTTATTGTGTTCCCCCTCCGTTACTTCTTTACGATTGACCCCGAGACCGATGCCGGTACTCCCAAACGACTACGGTGTTGACGACCCTTCCTTCTTGCCAGAGCAACCAGGCAAGCCCCCCCCTTTGATCACCAGATATCGCCTATTCTTCTCTCTATTGCTTGCATTAGAGTAGTGTAGCATGTTACTGCTTTCCGTTAAGCCTATTCTGATGCATAGCCTGTCATTGTTGCTACATATGTTGATACCTTACCTGGAATCCTAAATGCTTAGTATAGGATGCTAGTTTATCATCAGTGGCCCTACATTCTTGTCCGTCTGCCATGCTATACTATCGGGTCGTGATCACTCGGGAGGGGATCACGGGTATATACTATACATATTACACATGATATATGTTGTGACTAAAGTCGGGTCGACTCGTTGAGTACCCGCGGTTGATTCACGAATTGGGGGCTGGAAGGACTTACTTTCCCGACGGCCCTCTGTGTGGATCTTTGTGGCGAAGCGACAGGGCAGGTTGAGACCACCTAGGAGAGAGGTGGGCCTGGCCCTGGTCGGCGTTCGCGGTTATTTCAAGATAACACGTTTAACGACATCTTGGTATTTGATCTGATTCTGGCTACTGTCCTATACGCACTAACCATCTACGCGGGGACAGTTATGGGCACTCGATGTCGTGGTATCAGCCGAAGCCTTCGTGACGTCAGCGACTGAGTGGGCCCAGGTCTGCCGAAGCCTGGTTGGACTGGAACGCCTACTCTTGTATAAGGGAGGCTAGGTCTGCTCACCGGCCGCGTACGCAACGTGCAGGTGTGCAATGGGCGATGGGCCCAAACCCCTGCGCCATAGGATTTAGACCGGCGTGCTGACCTCTCTGTTGTGCCTAGGTAGGGCTGCGATGTGTTGATCTTCCGAGGCCGGGCATGACCCAGGAAAGTGTGTCCGGCCAAATAGGATCGAGTGTGTTGGGTTATGTGGTGCACCCCTGCAGGGAAGTTAATCTATTCGAATAGTTGTGATCTTCGGTAACAGGACGACTTGGAGTTGTACCTTGACCTTATGACAACTAGAACTGGATACTTAATAAAACACACCCTCCCAAGTGCCAGATACAACCGGTGATCGCTCTCTCACAGGGCGACGAGGGGAGGATCGTCGGGTAGGTTTATGCTATGCCATCTACTCTCTTCTCCTGCTGCAAGATGGAGGTTACCAGAACCGTAGTCTTCGAAAGGATTAACTATCCCCCTCTTATTCCGACATTCTGTAGTTCAGTCCACATATGATACCCTTATTCCTTTTGATACCAATGCATACATATGTAGTGTAGCTCCTTGCTTGCGAGTACTTTGGATGAGTACTCACGGTTGCTTTGCTCCCTCTTTTCCCCCTTTCTATACCCGATTGCTGCAACCAGACGTTGGAGCCCAGGAGCCAGACGCCACCGTCGACGATGACTACTACTACTCGGGAGATGCCTACTACTACATGCAGCCCGCTGACGACGACCAGGAGTAGTTAGGAGGATCCCAGGCAGGAGGCATGCGCCTCTTTCGATCTGTATCCCAGTTTGTGCTAGCCTACTTAAGGCAAACTTGTTTACTTATGTATGTACTCAGATATTGTTGCTTCCGCTGACTCGTCTATGATCGTGCTCTTGTATTCGAGCCCTCGAGGCCCCTGGCTTGTAATATGATGCTTGTATGACTTATTTTATTTGTAGAGTTGTGTTGTGATATCTTCCCGTGAGTCCCTGATCTTGATCGTACACGTTTGCGTGTATGATTAGTGTACGATTGAATCGGGGGCGTTACAAACATGAATTCCCAGAAGGGTTCAAACCCGTGAATATCGAATCATACGATGGAACCACAGACCCCGCGGTATGGATCGAAAACTTCATTCTCCATATTCATATGGCCCACGGCGATGACCTTCATGCCATTAAATACCTCCCCCTAAAACTCAAAGGGCCAGCCCGGCACTGGCTAAACAGCCTACCCGAAAATTCCATCGGCAGCTGGGAGGACTTGGAAGAAGCCTTCCTTGACAACTTCCAAGGTACATATGTCCGGCCACCTGATGCCGATGACTTAAGCCATATAGTTCGATAGCCCGGAGAGTCAGCCAGGAAATTCTTGACTAGGTTCCTAACTAAAAAGAACCAGATCATCGACTGCCCGGATGCCGAAGCCCTAGCAGCCTTTAAACACAGCATCCACGATGAATGGCTTGCCTGTCACCTTTGCCAAGAAAAGCCGAAGTCCATGGAAGCCCTCACGGCACTCATGACCAGCTTTTGTGCAGGTGAGGATAGTTGGCTGGCCCGTAGCAAAAACAATGTAAGTAACGCCGACACCCCTGAAGCCAGAAATAGCAACGAGAATTCCCGACGCAACAGACACAAGCGTCGAAACAACAATGACAACACCGATGATACAGCGGTCAATGCCAGGTTCAGTGGCTCTAATTCCGATCAGTGGAAGAAGCCGTTCAAAAAGAATAATTCGGGCTCATCCTTCTTGGACCGCATACTCGATCGTCTGTGCCAGATCCATGGCACCCCAAACAAACCCCCCAATCATACCAACAGAGATTGTTGGGTTTTTAAACAGGCCGGCAAGTTAAATGCCGAAAGCAAGGAGAAGGGATCGCAAAGCGAGGACGATGATGAGGAGCCTCGGCCACCGAACACAGGGGGACAGAAGAAGTTTCCCCCTCAGGTCAAAACGGGGAACATGATATACGCTGCCCACATCCCCAAGAGGAAGCGCAAGCGTGCGCTCAGAGACGTCTACGCGATAGAGCCAGTCGCCCCAAAATTCAATCCATGGTCGTCATGCCCGATCACGTTCGATCGCCAGGATCATCCGACCAGTATCCGTCACAGCGGTTCAGCCACACTGGTCCTGGACCCAATAATTGATGGGTTCCACCTGACGCGAGTCCTGATGGACGGTAGCAGCAGCCTCAACATACTCTATCAGGATATAGTGCGCAAAATGGGCATTAATCCATCACGGATCAAGCCCACAAAGACTACCTTTAAAGGAGTCATATCAGGTGTAGAGGCCCGTTGTACGGGCTCAATCACACTAGAGGTTGTCTTCGATCTCCGGACAACTTCCGAAGCGAGGATTTAATCTTCGATATCGTCCCCTTTCGCAGCGGCTACCACGCACTGCTCGGACGAACAACATTTGCTCGATTCAACGTGGTGCCACATTACGCTTATCTCAAGCTCAAGATGCCTGGACCACGGGGCGTCATAACAGTTAATGGAAACACGGAACGCTCCCTCCGCACTGAGGAGCACACCGCTGCCTTAGCAGCAGAAGTACAGAGCGGCCTTTTCAAGCAGAACCTTAATTCGGCAGCCAAGCTCCCGGACACTGTCAAGAGAGTCCGGACTATTCTGCAGCAGGACAGCTCGGCTCGTCAAGAGCTCGACTAGCAATTCGGCCTCCATCCCAGTCCCTACCAAGTGGCGGCAATTGTTCCGCGCGTACATAACTACGCACTCAAAATACCATGGGCATGGATGGAGGCATAACTAGCTTGTGATCCACAATACGGCTCGACCGCCCCCGGACACACGTACTTTCACGATTTCTTCTTTGTCCTTTTCAGGTTTCTTTTCCACATGCCTTCTCTGACGGCCTGACCTTCGGTCCTTTTCAAAGGACAAACACACCAAGACGGAAAGAAGCATGGACGTGGGCGAAGGCCATGCGGCACCCTCGATGCAGACCGACCACTTGATGACGTCCAGCCGAGGACATGCATTCACCAGCCGCTTCACGAGCCCGAAGTAGCTGCCGGGCATAGCTTCGGCAGGCCACAAGCGGATTATTAAATCCTTCATGGCCAGTTCGGCCACCCTATGCAGCTCGACCAGCTATTTTAGCTGATCGCTAAAGGGCACTGGATGTTCTGGCGCAAGATATTGAGACCAGAACAGCTTCTCCATAGAGCTCCCTTCTTCAGCTTGGAAGAACTCTGATACGTCTCCAACGTATCTATAATTTTTGATTGCTCCACGCTATATTATCTTCTGTTTTGGACATTATTGGGCTTTATTATCCACTTTTATATTATTTTTGGGACTAACCTATTAACCGGAGGCCTAGCCCAGAATTGCTGTTTTTGCCTATTTTAGGGTTTCAAAGAAAAGGAATATCAAACGGAGTCCAAACAGAATGAAACCTTCAGGAACGTGATTTTTGGTACGAACAAGATCCAGGAGACTTGTACCCTACGTCAAGCAACCAACAGGGAAGCCACAAGGTAGGGGCGCCCTACCCCCCCCCCCCCCCCCCCCAGGCACGCCCTCCACCCTCGTGGGCCCCCTGTTGCTCCACCGACGTACTTCTTCCTCCTATATATACCTACGTACCCCCAAACGATCAGATACAAAGCCAAAACCCTAATTCCACCGCTGTAACTCTCTGTATCCACGAGATCCCATCTTGGGGCCTGTTTCGGAGCTCCGCCGGAGGTGGCATCCATCACGGAGGGCTTCTACATCAACACCATAGCCTCTCCGATGAAGTGTGAGTAGTTTACCTTAGACCTTCGGTTCCATAGTTATTAGCTAGATGGCTTCTTCTCTCTTTTTGGATCTCAATACAAAGTTCTCCCCCTCTCTTGTGGAGATCTATTCGATGTAATCTTATTTTGCCGTGTGTTTGTTGAGACCGATGAATTGTGGGTTTATGATCAAGTTTATCTATGAACAATATTTGAATCTTCTCTGAATTCTTTTATGTATGATTGGTTATCCTTGCAAGTCTCTTCCAATTATCAGTTTGGTTTGGCCTACTAGACTGATCTTTCTTGCAATGGGAGAAGTGCTTAGCTTTGGGTTCAATCTTGTATTGTCCTTTCCCAGTGACAGTAGGGGCAGCAAGGCACGCATTGTATTGTTGCCATCGAGGATAACAAGATGGGGGTTTTATCATATTGCATGAGTTTATCCCTCTACATCATGTCATCTTGCTTAAAGCGTTACTCTGCTCTCTTGAACTTAATACTCTAGATGCATGTTGGATAGCGGTCGATGTGTGGAGTAATAGTAGTAGATGCAGGCAGGAGTCGGTCTACTTGTCTCAGACGTGATGCCTATATACATGATCATACCTAGATATTCTCATAACTATGCTCAATTCTGTCAATTGCTCAACAGTAATTTGTTCACCCACCTTAAAATACTTGTGCTCTCGAGAGAAGCCACTAGTGAAACCTATGGCTCCCGGGTCTATCTTCATCATATTAATCTTCCAACACTTAGTTATTTTCATTGCCTTTTATTTTACTTTGCATCTTTATCATAAAAATACCAAAAATATTATCTTATCATATCTATCAGATTTCACTCTTGTAAGTGACCATGTAGGGATTGACAACCCCTTATCACGTTGGTTGCGAGGATTTATTTGTTTTGTGTAGGTGCGAGGGACTGGCGTGTAGCCTCCTACTGGATTGATACCTTAGTTCTCAAAAACTAAGGGAAATACTTATGCTACTTTACTGCATCAACCTTTCCTCTTCAAGGGAAAACCAACGCAGTGCTCAAGAGGTAGCAAGAAGGATTTCTGGCGCCGTTGCCGGGGAGGTCTACGCAAAAGTCAACATACCAAGTACCCATCACAAACCCTTATCTCCCGCATTACATTATTTGCCATTTGCCTCTCGTTTTCCTCTCCCCCACTGCACCCTTGCCGTTTTATTCGCCCTCTCTCTATATATATATATATACTCCCTCTCTTTCTCTATTTGCCTCTTTTTTGCCCGTTCATCGTTTGCTTGTGTGTTGGATTGCTTGCTTGTCACCATGTCTCAAGATAACACTAAATTGTGTGACTTTACCAATACCAACAAAAATGATTTTATTAGAACTCCCATTGCTCCTCTTATCGATGCCGAATCATGTGAAATTAATGCTGCCTTGCTGAATCTTGTCATGAAAGATCCGTTTTCCGGCCTTCCTAGTGAAGATGCCGCTACCCATCTAAATAGCTTCGTTGATTTGTGTGATATGCAAAAGAAGAAAGATGTTGATAATGATATTGTTAAATTGAAGCTATTTCCTTTTTCGCTTAGAGATCGTGCTAAAGCTTGGTTTTCGTCTTTGCCTAAAAATAGTATTGATCGTTGGAATAAAGGCAAAGATGCTTTTATCTCTAAGTATTTTCCTCCCGCTAAGATCATCTCTCTTAGAAACGATATTATGAATTTTAAGCAACTTGATCATGAACATGTTGCACAAGCTTGGGAGAGGATGAAATTGATGATACGTAATTGCCCAACACATGGTTTGAATTTGTGGATGATTATACAAATTTTTTATGCCGGATTGAATTTTGCTTCTAGAAATCTTTTACATTCGGCCGTGGGAGGCACTTTTATCGAAATCACTTTAGGAGAAGCTACTAAACTCCTAGATAATATTATGGTTAATTATTCTCAATGGCACACTGAAAGATCTACTAATAAAAAAGTGCACGCGATAGAAGAAATTAATGTTTTGAGTGGAAAGATGGATGAAATTATGAAATTATTTGCTAATAAGAGTGTTTCTTCTAATCCTAATGATATGCCTTTGTCTACTTTGATTTAGAATAATAATGAATCTATGGATGTGAATTTTGTTGGTAGGAATCATTTTGGTAACAACGCGTATAGAGGAAACTTTAATCCTAGGCCTTATCCTACTAATTCCTCTAATAATTATGGTAATTCCTACAACAATTCTTATGGAAATTTTAATAATATGCCCTCTGATTTTGAATCTAATATTAAAAAAATTATTACTTCGCAAAAGAATTTCAATGATTTGATTGAACAAAAATTGCTTAACATTGATGAGTTGGCTAGGAACGTTGATAGAATTTCTCTTGATGTTGATTCTTTGAAACTTAGATCTATTCCTCCTAAGCACGATATTAATGAGTCTCTCAAAGCCATGAGAATTTCCATTGCTGAGTGCAAAGAAAGAACCGCTAGGATGCGTGCTAAGAAAGATTCCTTTATAAGAGCGTGTTCTTCTAGTTTCCATGATAATAAAGATGAAGATCTAAAAGTTATTGATGTGTACCCTATTAAATCTTTGTTTTGCAATATGAATCTTGATAATGATGGGACTGAATATGATCTATCTTTACCTAGAAGTCGTTCCAAAAGTTCGGAGTTCTTAGATCTTGATGCTAAATTTGATAAAAGTAGGATTGAAGAGATCAAAACTCTAGATGTTAATGAACCTACTATTTTGGATTTCAAGGAATTTAATTATGATAATTGATCTTTGATAGATTGTATTTCCTTGTTGCAATCAGTGCTAAATTCTCCTCATGCTTATAGCCAAAATAAAGCTTTTACCAAACATATCGTTGATGCTTTGATGCAATCTTATGAAGAAAAACTTGAGTTGGAAGTTTCTATCCCTAGAAAACTTTATGATGAGTGGGAACCAACTATTAAAATTAAAGTTAAAGATCATGAATACTATGCTTTGTGTGATTTGGGTGCTAGTGTTTCCACGATTCCGAAGACCTTGTGTGATTTGTTAGGTTTGCGTGATTTTGATGATTGCTCTTTAAACTTGCACCTTGCGGGTTCCACTATTAAGAAACCTATGGGAAGAATTAATGATGTTATTATTGTTGCAAATAGGAACTTTGTGCCTGTAGATTTTATTGTTCTTGACATAGATTGCAATCCTTCATGTCCTATTATTCTTGGTAGACCTTTCCTTAAAACGATTGGTGCGATTATTGATATGAAGGAAGGAAATATTAGATTCCAATTTCCGTTAAGGAAAGGCATGGAACACTTTCCTATAAATAAAATTAAATTACCTTATGAATCTATCATGAGAGCCACTTATGGATTGCCTACCAAAGATGGCAATACCTAGATCTATCCTTGCTTTTTATGCCTAGCTAGGGGCGTTAATCGATAGCGCTTGTTGGGAGGCAACCCAATTTTATTTTTATTCCTTGCTTTTTTCTCATGATTAGTAATAAATAATTTATCTAGCCTCTGTTTTGGTTGTGTTTTTTGTGTTTAATTAGTGTTTGTGCCAAGTAGAACCGTTGGGAAGACTTGGGGAAAGTCTTGTTAATCTTGCTGTAAAAAAAACAAAAACTTTAGCGCTCGCGAGAACTGCTGCCATTTTTATTTGGAAAGTGCTATTTAGTTAATTATTTTTTCAGATTATTAATATATAAATTCCTCACGTCCAGCAATTTATTTGATAATTTTTGGGGTTCCATATCTTGCGCTAGCTACAGATTACTACAGACTGTTCTGTTTTTGACAGATTCTGTTTTTCGTGTGTTGTTTGCTTATTTTGATGAATCTATGGCTAGTAAAATAGTTTATAAACCATAGATAATTTGGAATACAGTAAGTTTAACACCAATATAAATAAAGAATGAGTTCATTACAGTACCTTTAAGTGGTCTTTTGTTTTCTTTCGCTAACGGAGCTCACGAGATTTTCTACTTTAAGTTTTGTGTTGTGAAGTTTTCAAGTTTTGGGGTAAGGATTTGATGGATTATGGAACAAGCAGTGGCAATAGAATATTGTTGGGGATGCCCATGTCACCCCCAAGATAATCTAAGGACACCAAAAATCCAAAGCTTGGGGATTCCCCGTAAGGCATCCCCTCTTTCGTCTACTTCCATCGGTAACTTTACTTGGGGCTATATTTTTATTCACCACATGATATGTGTTTTTCTTGGAGCGTCTTGTATGATTAGGGTCTTTGCTTTTTAGTTTACCACAATCATCTTTTCTATACACACCTTTTAAGAGAGACACACATGATTTGGAAATTATTAGAATACTCTATGTGCTTCACTTATATCTTTTGAGTTATATAGTTTTGCTCTAGTACTTCACTTATATCTTTTAGAGCACAGTGGTGGATTTATTTTATAGAAACTATTGATCGCTCATGCTTCACTTAGATTATTTTGAGTGTCTTAAATAGCATGGTAATTTTCTTAAATAATCCTAATATGCTAGGCATTCAATATTAATAATAAAATTCTCTTATGAGTGTGTTGAAAACTAAGAGAAGTTTGATACTTGATAATTGTTTTGAGATATGGAGATGGTGATATTATAGTCATGCTAGTTGAGTAGTTGTGAATTTTAGAAAATACTTGTGTTAGAGTTTGTGATTCCTGTAGCATGCACGTATGGTGAACCGTTATGTGATGAAATCGGAGCATGATTTATTTATTGATTGTCTTCCTTATGAGTGGCGGTCGGGGACGAGCGATGGTCTTTTCCTACCAATCTATCCCCTTAGGAGCATGCGCGTAATACTTTGCTTTGATAACATGTAGATTTTTGCAATAAGTATATGAGTTCTTTATGACTAATGTTGAGTCCATGGATCATACGCACTCTCACCCTTCCACCATTGCTAGCCTCTTTAATACCGCGCACCTTTCGCCGGTATCATACACCCACCATATACCTTCCTCAAAACAGCCACCATACCTACCTATCATGGCATTTCCATAGCCATTCCGAGATATATTGCCATGCAACTTTCCAACGTTCCGTTTACTATGACATGCTCCATCATTGACATATTGCTTCACATGATCATGTAGTTGACATTCTATTTGTGGCAAAGCCACCGTTCATAATTCTTTCATACATGTCACTCTTGATTCATTGCATATCCCGGTACACCGCCGGAGGCATTCACATAGAGTCATATCTTGTTCTAAGTATCGAGTTGTAATTCTTGAGTTGTAAGAAAATAAAAGTGTGATGATCATCATTATTAGAGCATTGTCCCAAGTGAGGAAAGAATTATGGAGACTATGATTCCCCCACAAGTCGGGATGAGACTCCGGACGAAAAATAAAAAAAAGAGGCCATAAAAAAAGGGAAAAGGCCGATATATATATATATATATATATATATATATATATATATATATATATATATATAGGGTCGCGCTATTCGTCACCCTGGGTGAGGCATAGTTATTCTTCACCCCCCTCTATTTTACCATCAATGCACCGTAAATTTACGTTCTTTAAGTTTTGTCTTATTTCCGACGCACAAAGGGACCGTAAGAAGATATATAATCGCCGTAAAAAATATTTTATGTTATGTAAAATTACAAACATAAAAACATAGTCTAAAATACACATAAACTGCAAATTTTCTTGTCTTATGACCTATATTTTTATTTTCTTATGTCAAATTGTGCCTAGTGAATCAATAGGAATAAGTGTTACTATTCATCAACCAGGGTGCAGAATAAGTTATTCTTCACCCGAGGTAATCTTACGATCATTTCATAATAAATTACGTTTGGAATTCAAATAGTTACATTCCTATTGATATATATATATATATATATATATATATATATATATATATATAGTGTTACTATTCATCAACCAGGGTGCAGACTAAGTTATTCTTCACCCGAGGTAATCTTACGATCATTTCATAATTAAATTATGTTTGGAATTCAAATAGTTACATTCCTATTGATTCACTAGGTATAATTTGACATAAGAAAATAAAAATATAGGTCCTAAGATAAGAAAATTTGAAGTTTATGTGTACTTTACACTATTTTTACGTTTGTAATTTTACATAACATAAAATATTTTTTACGGCGATTATATATTTTTTTACGGTCCCTTTTTGCGTCGGAAATAAGACAAAACTTACGGAACGTAAAATTACGATGCATTGATAGTAAAATAGAGGGGGTGAAAAATAACTATTCCTTACCCAGGGTGACGAATAGTGCAACCCTATATATATATATATATATATATATATATATATATATATATATATATATATCACTAGTAGAAAACAGGGCTTTGGTCCAGGCCGGGTCAGCCCATTAGTACCGGTTCAGTCCAGAACTGGGACCAATGGCGGCATTGGTCCCGGTTCGTGAGCCCAGGGGGCCGGCCGGGCCACGTGGGCCATTGGTCCCGGTTCATCTAGACCTTTTGGTCCCGGTTGGTGGGACGAACCGGGACCAATGGGCCTCACTCCTGGCCCACCACCATTGGTCCCGGTTGGTGGCTTGAACCGGGACCAAAGGCTCCCCTTTAGTCCCGGTTCATGCCACCAACCGGGACCAATGAGGTGCCTATATATACCCCTCGCGTAAGAGCAGAGCACACTGCTCTGTTTTTTTTCTGGCCGAGGGGGAGAGGGCTTGGTGGTGCTCTAGCTCACCTCCTATGCAGACAAGGTGTTCGATGGAATGCCCGAGCCACACTACTTGAGCTTTCTCCTCTCCAAGCTTGACCTCCAAGCTCCATTTTCCACAATATTTGTCTAGGTTTAGCGGTCCGTCACGCCCCGTCCCCGTCTTCACCGCCGTCGATCACCCGCGCTGAGCTCATCGCCGGCACCACCATGGTGAGCCTCTTGTTCTTATCTTCTTTCTGAAAGGAAAAATATTCTTACTTTTATGTTTACATAGATACTTGTATTATTTTCTTACTTTTATTATTGCATCTTATATAGTGCGATGGTTTTGGTATCCGCCCCGGTCGGCCCTCGTCCTGTCTATGATTCGGATGTGGTATATATATTATCTTCATAACTATTGGTTCATTTATTGTTTATGAAAATTATGCCGACCAACGTGACATAGATTTTATTTATGTAGGATGTATGTGAATCGGAAATGCCAACCAACCATATTGTCGAGAGGTTAAATTTAGTTGAAGAAGAAAACAATTTGTTGAAGGAAAAAAAAATTGAGGAGGAGAAGATGATATTGGAGTTGCATGTTGCAGATGTCGTCGATGATCACAAGATCAAGATGGATGCAATGCGCTTGAAGATTAGAAAGATTAGAAAATATGCCATTCATACCGAGGCTTGGTATCATTATGCCGTTGGATCAATTGTTACCTTGGTTGCAATTATGATCGCATTTGTTTTCGCACTGAAATGTTTTACATAGTTTCAATGTATGGTTTAATTAATTAGATGCTGTGGAGAGCTATATGTTGTTAGATGAGAACTATGTATGCACTTTGGTTTTAATGTGATGATGAATTTCTATTAATTTGGACACTTAATTATATATAATGCACGCAGATGAACCGGCAATGGATGTACGGTGACAGAAACACCTGCGAGTACATTAAGGGCGTTCATGAGTTTCTCGATCCAGCTGAGGCAAACAAGCAGAATGGTTTTATGTGTTGTCCATGCACTGAATGTGGGAATACGAGGTCTTACTCTAACCGGAAAATCCTTCACTCCCACCTGCTTTACAAGGGTTTCATGCCACACTATAATGTTTGGACGAGGCACGGAGAAAAAGGGGTTATGATGGAAGACGGCGAAGAAGAAGAGTACGATGACAACTATGTGCCCCCTGAATACGGTGATGCTGCAATGGGGGGAGCTGGTGAAGATCAAGAGGAACCAGACGATGTGCCCAATGATGCTGCAACGGGTGAAGCTGCTGAAGATCAAGAGGAACCAGACGATGTGCCCGATGATGATGATCTCCGCCGGGTCATTGTCGATGCAAGGACGCAATGCGAAAGTCAAAAGGAGAAGCTGAAGTTCGATCGCATGTTATAGGATCACAAAAAAGGGTTGTACCCCAATTGCGAAGATGGCAACACAAAGCTCGGTACCATACTAGAATTGCTGCAGTGGAAGGCAGAGAATATTGTGGCTGACAAAGGATTTGAGAAGCTACTGAAAATATTGAAGAAGAAGCTTCCAAAGGATAACGAATTGCCCGACAGTACATACGCAGCAAAGAAGGTCGTATGCCCTCTAGGATTGGAGGCGGAGAAGATACCTGCATGCCCTAATGATTGCATCCTCTACCGCGGTGCATACAAGAATCTGAACGCATGCCCGGTATGCGGTGCATTGCGGTATAAGATCAGACGAGATGACCCTGGTGATGTTGACGGCGAGCCCCCCAGGAAGAGGGTTCCTGCGAAGGTGATGTGGTATGCTCCTATAATACCACGGTTGAAACGTCTATTCAGAAACGAAGAGCATGCCAAGTTGATGCGATGGCACAGTGAGAGCCGAAAGAAAGATGGGAAGTTGAGAGAACCCGCTGACGGGTCGCAGTGGAGAAAAATCGAGAGAAAGTACTGGGATGAGTTTGCAAAGGACCCAAGGAATGTATGGTTTGCTTTAAGCGCGGATGGCATTAATCCTTTTGGGGAGCAGAGCAGCAATCACAGCACCTGGCCCGTCACTCTATGTATGTATAACCTTCCTCCTTGGATGTGCATGAAGCGGAAGTTCATTATGATGCCAGTTCTCATCCAAGGCCCTAAGCAACCCGGCAACGACATTGATGTGTACCTAAGGCCATTAGTTGAAGAACTTTTACAGCTGTGGAATGGAAACGGTGTACGTACGTGGGATGAGCACAGACAGGAGGAATTTAACCTAAAGGCGTTGCTATTCGTGACCATCAACGATTGGCCCGCTCTCAGTAACCTTTCAGGACAGACAAACAAAGGATACCACGCATGCACGCACTGTTTAGATGACACTGAAAGTATATACCTGGACAAATGCAGGAAGAATGTGTACCTAGGCCATCGTCGATTTCTTCCGACCAACCATCAATGTCGAAAGAAAGGCAAGCATTTCAAAGGCGAGGCAGATCACTGGAAGAAGCCCGCCATGCGTACCGGTGATCATGTACTTGCTATGGTCAATGATTTACACGTAATCTTTGGAAAGGGTCCCGGTGGACTAGCTGTTCCGAATGACGCTGAGGGACACGCACCCATTTGGAAGAAGAAATCTATATTTTGGGACCTACCCTACTGGAAAGACCTAGAGGTCCAGTCTTCAATCGACGTGATGCACGTGACGAAGAACCTTTGCGTGAACCTGCTAGGCTTCTTGGGCGTGTATGGGAAGACAAAAGATACACCTGAGGCACGGGAGGACCTGCAACGTTTGCACGAAAAAGACGACATGCCTCCGAAGCAGTATAAAGGTCCTGCCAGCTACGCTCTTATGAAAGAAGAGAAAGAAATCTTCTTTGAATGCCTGCTAAGTATGAAGGTCATGACTGGCTTCTCGTCGAATATAAAGGGAATAATAAATATGTCAGAGAAAAAGTTTCAGAACCTAAAGTCTCATGACTGCCATGTGATTATGACACAACTGCTTCCGGTTGCATTGAGGGGGCTTCTACCGGAAAACGTCCGATTAGCCATTGTGAAGCTATGTGCATTCCTCAATGCAATCTCTCAGAAGGTGATCAATCCAGAAATCGTACCAAGGTTAAGGAGTGATGTGGCGCAATGTCTTGTCAGTTTCGAGCTGGTGTTCCCACCATCCTTCTTCAATATCATGACGCACGTCCTAGTTCATCTAGTCGACGAGATTGTCATCCTGGGGCCCGTATTTCTACACAATATGTTCCCGTTTGAGAGGTTCATGGGAGTCCTAAAGAAATTTGTCCGTAACCGCGCTAGGCCAGAAGGAAGCATCTCCATGGGCCATCAAACAGAGGATGTTATCGGGTTTTGTGTTGACTTCATTCCTGGCCTAAAGAAGATAGGTCTCCCTAAATCACGGTATGAGGGGAGACTGACTGGAAAAGGCACTCTTGGAAGTTACTCAATAATATGCAGGGACGGATATTCTTGGTCTCAAGCACACTACACAGTTCTACAGAACTCTACCTTGGTGACCCCGTATGTCGATGAACACAAGAACAGTTTGCGCTCCAAACACCCGGAGCAGTGCGACGACTGGATTACATGTGAACACATCAGGACTTTCAGCAGTTTGTTGGAAACACGTCTCAGAGGTGACAACACTGTTTGTGATGAGTTTTACTTGTTGTCCAGGGGGCCATCTTTGACTGTATTGACTTACAAAGGATACGAGATAAATGGGAATACATTTTACACGATCGCCCAAGATCAAAAGAGCACCAACCAAAACAGCGGTGTCCTCTTTGATGCAGCAACCGAGAGCGGAAAGGACACATATTATGGTTACATGGTGGACATATGGGAACTTGACTACGGACCTGATTTTAAGGTCCCTTTGTTTAAGTGCAAATGGGTCAATCTGTCAGGCGGCGGGGTACAGGTAGACCCACAGTATGGAATGACAATAGTGGATCTGAAAAATCTTGGGTACACTGACGAACCGTTCATCCTAGCCAATGTTGTGGCACAGGTTATATATGTGAAGGACATGTCTACCAGACCGAGAAAAAGAAAAGATAAGGAAGCGAATACATCATACGATGAGCCAAAGCGCCACATAGTTCTTTCAGGAAAAAGGGACATCCTGGGAGTGGACGGCAAGACAGACATGTCTGAAGATTATGAAAAGTTTCATGAAATTCCTCCCTTCAATGTCAAGGCTGACCCAAGCATCCTGATAAACGATGAAGATTATCCATGGTTACGGCACAATAAGCAAATGACACAAGCGAAGAAAAAGTGAAGACTTTCTCTCGCAACTATTATGATGATACCATGCCAACTTTGTAACACACGAGTATGCTATGCCAACTTTTTCAGAGTTCATTTGGAAACTATGAATTTAGGTCGAATTTTCTCTATAGGTGCATCCATGTTCATTTTTAGTAAAGTTAATCACAAACTTGTGATTCACACAAATTTCAAAGAATTCAAATTTTAACTATTCAAATTTGAAAACTAATGGCACTAACAAAAAGTTTATAATTTTTCTAAAACTAATGGCACTAACAGAAAGTTTATAATTTTCGTAGTTCATTTGGAATTCATTTGAAATGCTTTTCAATTTCAGGGTCTTATAGCTCAAAAAATCAGTAAATGCATGAAAAATAACAAATCAAGTTAGAAAGGGTTGAAAATTGATGATGTGGCTTTGAATGGTGCATTTTGAACACAGAAAAAATATGGAGTTCAAATAAGTTCAAGAAAATGAAATCCCTTTGTAACAGATGATCTTTCGTCCGAAACCCTGATACTTCGAAAGAGATTGTCCGTTTTGTACACGAAGTGCATCCAGTTTTTGCCGTAACCATCTCAACTTTGTTGCACATGCTATGTGGGTGAAATGATGATACCATGCCAACTTTCAACCTTTTCGGAGTTCATTTGAAATGCTTTTCAATTTCAGGGTCTTATAGCTCAAAAAAGCAAAAGGAATCAACTAAAAAGTTTTTATAAACCTCTAGTATTTTTGAAACTAAACTTATATAAAATTTATGCAACTTAAATTCAGAAAGTATTTTTGTTCAACACATTAATAGCAAAAAGAATTTAATAAAGAAAAATAACAAAATTTGTTTTTGATTAAAACAGATATTAAAAATAACCTAAAATTACCAAATAGAGTATAATGATAAAACACTGTAATATTAAGTAGCAGGAAAAAGAATCACTCAAAAATCTAACTTCATAGTAAAGTTATTCATAAACTAGTGATTCACATACATTTTAAAACTATAAGTATTTAGTACAAATAAAAAATAAAAAGCAAAAATGAAAACAAAAGAAGAAAACAAAAAAAATTCAAAATTTAAAACTAATGGCACTAACAGAAAGTTTATAATTTTTGTGACCTAAAAGAAAAAAGAAATCACTAAAAAACTATAAGTATTTAGTACAAATAAAAAAATAAAAAGCAAAGAAGAAAACAAAAGAAGAAAACAAAAAAAATCAAATTTTAAAACTAATGGCACTAACAGAAAGTTTATAATTTTTGTGACCTAAAAGCAAAAAGAAATCACTAAAAAACTATAAGTATTTAGTACAAATAAAAAATAAAAAGCAAAAAAGAAAACAAAAGAAGAAAACAAAAAAAATGCCACCTACTAGGCCTCCACGGCCTGAATACAACTAGAAACCCTTCCATGGGCCAGGATTCAAGCCCGCAGAAGGCCCAGCAGGCCCAACAGGCATAGCAGTGCACAGATTAGGCCCGTAAGCCTGCAGTTGAGAGGAGCTCGAGTGGGTGGGCGCAGCAGCACTTATAAACCACTGCGAGCCCCTCTCAACTAGCGAGGTGGGACTAAACTTATGACCGCACAGCGCCAGCACAGGACATTTTGTCCCGGTTGGTAGCACCAACCGGGACCATAGGGGGGCATTGGTCCCGGTTGGTGGCACGAACCGGGACGAATGCCCACCAATGGTCCCGGTTCGAGCCACCAACCGGGACCAAAGGCCTCTGTTTCCCGCCCTTTGGGCTGCTGAAAAGAGACCTTTGGTCCCGGTTGGTGGCACGAACCGGGACCATAGGTAGGCATTCGTCCCGGTTCATGCCACGAACCGGGACCATAGCTGCCTGTATATATACCCACCACTTAGCAATTTCAGATTTCATCGCCATTTGCCCCCTGACAACGCTGAGCTCATCGACGCCGCCAGGCTGCCCGTGCTCATCGTCGCCGTCACCGCCCGCTCTTCGTCGCCGCCGCCGCTCGCTCCTCGAGCCCGCGCCGCCCCCGAGCCCTTGCCGCCCTCGAGCCCGCGCCGCCCCGGAGCTCGCCGTCGTCCCCGAGCCCTCCTCCCCGAGATCACGCCGCCCCTCGAGCTCGTCGTCGTCCTCCCCGAGCCCGTGCCGCCCCGAGCCCGTGCCGCCCCATGAGCTCGCCGTCGTCCTCCCCGAGCCCGTGCCGCCCCGACGCCATCCGCTGCCCTCGCCGCCGCCCTCGCCGACGCCCTCGCTGCCCCCGCCGCCGCCCTCGCCGCCCCCGCCGTCGCCCTCGCCGGTCAACCTCGCTGTGAGCCGCCGCGCGCCACCCCGGTTTATCATTTTTTTTATTTTTTTGTTCGTATACAGAATGTATATATGTATGTGGCTATATGTATGTATAGATGTTCATATATGTGTATTATTTTTTTGTTCAGAGCATTTTTTGTTCATATATGTATTTTTTTGTTTATGTGTATTTTTTTTGTTCATAGCATTTTTTTGTTCATATATTTTTTCATAGCATTATTTCCATGTATATTATGTGGCTATGTATGTGTAGATGGATAGCATTTTTTCCATGTATTTATGTCATTGTCGATATACCCCCTCCCCATTAACTTCGACAGGAGGGGGGGTCGATATAACCCTCCCCGATAACTTCGACATGAGGGGGGGTCGATATACCCCCCCTGATAACTTCGACATGAGGGGGGTCGAGATCTAGTTTAGGGGGTCGAGGGTTGAGAACTAGTTTAGGGGGTCAAGGGTCGAGAACGTCGTACATTCATGAGAGAGGCGAGGAAGAAGGGGAAGAAGAGGGAGAAGAAGAGGAGAGGAAGAAGAGGAGAGGAAGAAGAGGAAGTCTTCTCCACTATTCTTTCTTCTCTTCTTTTTTCTTCTTCTTCCTATATGTATTAGTTTTTTTATTTAGGTTGTTAATTAGTAGATATTAATTTTGTTCATATATGTATGGATGCATGTGATATGTATGTATGTATGTATGTATGTATCGGGTATGTCGTTGTCGATATACCCCCTACCCGATAACTTCGACATGAGGGGGTCGAGAGGGGGTCTAGGGTCGCCGAGGGGTCGAGGGTCGTCGAACATGAGAGGAAGAAGAGGATAAAAAAAGAAGAGGAAGAAGAAGAAAAAAAAGAGGAGAAGAAAGAATAGAGGAGTTAAGAACTCCTCTATTCTTTCTTCTCCTCTTTTTTTTCTTCTTCTTCCTCTTTTTTTATCGGGAACGAGGGTCGTCAAGGGTCGCCGGGCGGTAGAGGAAACCCTAAATAGCAAGTATCGTCGGTGTGAGATACATGTGGCCATCGGTGTCGGAGAGTACATCCACGTCCCACAAGTGACGCGGGCTTCGACGCCCACGTCACTTGTGGGACGTGGATGTAGTGTCTGACACCGACGGCCACATGTATTTCACACCCACGATACTTCCTATTTAGGGTTTCCTCTACCGTTCGGCGACCCTCGACGACCCTCGTTTCCGATAAAAAAAAGAGGAAGAAGAAGAAAAAAAAGAGGAGAAGAAAGATTTATTCTTCTCTTTTTTTCTTCTTCTTCTTCCTCTTTATTTTATCGGGAACGAGGGTCGTCGCGGGTCAGGGTCGCCAAGCGGTAGAGGAAACCCTAAATAGCAAGTATCGTCGATGTGAGATACATGTGGCCGTCGGTTTCGGACACTACATCCACGCCCCACAAGTGACGCGGGCTTCGACGCCCACGTCACTTGTGGGACGTGGATGTAGTGTCCGGCACCGACGGCCACGTGTATCTCACACCCACGATACTTGCTATTTAGGGTTTCCTCTACCGCTCGGTGACCCTCGACGACCCTCGTTCCCGATAAAAAAAGAGGAAGAAGAAGAAAAAAAGAGGAGCCTCTATTCTTTCTTCTCCTCTTTTTTTTCTTCTTCCTCTTATTTTTTTATCCTTGAAGCGTTGTCGAGGCCACCCCAAACCCTAGAGAAGCAGCGTCGAGGCCACCCCAAACCCTAGAGAAGCAGCGTTGAGGCCACTAATTAATATTAGTTCTACGTTTGCCACTAATATATCCATCTGTCATATTTGAATAATAATTTCCATGTTGTCAATATTTGTAGAAACTATGGACACCGCCCGAGACGAAGTACAAGAAGAGTTGTTGGGGGACATAATCGCACGAGGAAGTGATGCCGTCTGCTCGTTGTTTCTCAACGACACGGATGGTCTGGAAGCAGCTGGCTATGATTATGATGGCTCCGGTGACCTAATGCCGTTGCAAGAAGGAGAACGTGAGGACGGCTCCGGTGACCCAATGCCGGTGCAAGAAGGAGACCGTGATGACGTCTCCGGTGACCGAACCGAGTCCGGCCAGGTATATATATTAGTTAAGCTTCTGCTGACTAGCTAATTGATGCATTCATTGTTTTGGTATGTACACATATTAATTAAGTCTTTGTTCTTTTTTCTAGCCCTCCGGATCGAGCACAACTTCGGTAAAGAGACGAGGCCCGAAGAAAAAGTTGAGCTCAGATGAAAAGTTTGAGATCATAGCAATCGCGACCGACGGCCAACCGATTGAACCCCTCCAGACAAAGAGCGCATTTGTTGCTCAGTGCGGGGTTTTGGTTAGGGACAAGATCCCGATCAGCATCCAGCAATGGTTAAAGCCGGCTACAGAAGACCCTGAGGTGTCTTATGTCAATGATATGCAGAAAAATGATCTTTGGACTGAGCTGAAGTCAAATTTCACCCTACCGCCAGAGGATGATCCGGAGAAGCCAGTTAAAGAGCAATTAATCAAGTCTTTTGCTCTAAAGAGGATGGCAGAACTATTCAGGAGGTGGAAGAAAGAGCTGAATAAGTTTGTCAAAAATAAAGAGACACCAGAATTCAAGGGCAGATATGAGAAGATCAGAGATCACTGGCCCGCATTTATGGACCACAAGACATCGGAAAAGAGTAAGAAGATGTCGGCGACAAACAAGCAAAATGCTGCGAAGAAGAAGCATCACCATCGCACGGGGTCAGGTGGCTACCTCGTAGCCAGGCCTAAGTGGGCCAAGACTGAGAATGATCTGGTTGATAAAGGGATCGAACCAGAGACAATTAACTGGCCAGACCATTGCCGGACTTGGTTCTTCGGGGCTGCCGGAACCTTGGACCCTGTATCAGGGAAGTGCATTTGGACGAACGATCAAATGGACATACCAGTCAAGAAGCTTCAGCAGTATATCGAAGCAGCGTAGCAAGGGGCGTTCTTTCCAGACAGAGAGAACGACGAGCTGACAATGCCCCTCGGGAATCCTGAGCACCCTGGACGGACACGAGGCACGCCAGGCTCCATTCCATGGAAGGTTGGGTTTCCGGACACAGGCGGTTACAAATGCCACGAGAGGAGGAAAAAAGTGCAGCAGACCCAAATGCAGGCGCTGCAAGCAAGGGTACAAGCGATAGAGGAACAAGAAGCAAATCGCAGCAAACGAACTACCGAAGCTTCCCCCGAAGCTACCCCGCCATCTCAGCGGAGAAGCAGCATGGGTTCCACCGAGCTGCTTCAGCCGGAGCATGCCTTGATGGCTCCTGCCAGCTATCCCGTGGATGCTATCACGGAGTCTCAAAATTGCCACCTTATGACGCAATGGATGAATTTGAAGGTCAAGGCGGCTGTTGGCTCTGTTTATCCTACTGAACCCGGCACAACTTTTCAATGCCGGCCGATTCCAGAAGGATATGCTAGGGTGATGGTGGATGAAATAACGGAGGGATTTGAGGACCTCCAGCTTGACCACCCTACTGGTGAAGGGGAGACTAGGATGGGTTCTGCTCTGAAGACTCCATGCCTATGGCGGAAGGAGCTCATCAACCTTCCGAACTGGACGCCTCCGCCTCCTCCTCCTCCTCCGGCAAGTCAGGGCACTCCGCCTCCTCCTCCGGCGAGTGACGATCAGGGCACTCGGCCGGCTCCTTCTCCGCCTGCGCCGGCGCGCCCGAGCAGCCAGCCTCCTCCTTCTCCGCCTCGTTAGCAAGGGCGGAAGAGACCTGCCGCCACCCCGGCTGCTCCGGCGCGTCGTAGTCCTTCTCCTCCGCCTTGTAAGCAAGTAAAGAAGACAACCGCTCCGTCTACTCTGCCGGCGTCTAGCAGTACAGCCAGAGGCGGGAGGACATACAGATTCGGTCCTTCTCTGAAGACTCCAGAGAAATTACCATACGAGAGGACCCTGGAGGAGAATGCCGAGATCTCGCGAGAAGAAGTGAGGAACTTCTTTGAAGGGGTGAAAGAAAAGAAACATCCACCTCCGGAGGAAAAGGTAGATCCGGTGAAAGTGAAGCGCACTCTGGCTGCCCTGACAAAACCACCCAAGTCTCCGCCGAAAGGAAACTATGAGCGCATTATTGGAAAGGAATTTATCGAAGCGGAGCGGTCGGGAAGTACTGTCAGTGATCAAAGGCTGAAAGAACGACGAGCTGGGAAACAAATTGCACAGCTCGGCGAACAAGCGAAGCAATCGTGCCCCCCGCTCAAGGTGCCTAGCGACATCGTCGCTAATGATCCGAGGATGGTGCCCGGTTATAGAAATCTTGGAGATTACCTGCCCGACAATGTACATTATGATTTCATGGAGGTGCAGATACAAAGATACGAGTACAGGAAGCCTCTCGTCAAAGATGAAATATCTCTATCAACGATGATGCGAAGATTGCATGATTGGTACATGAAAATCTGCAGAGAGTCTGGGGGGAGGAGTACTTTGTATGTGAGAGTTAAAAAGGAGCATGACCTCGTTGGAATTGATCTGTTGCCTGTTCCATTTGAGGAGTTCTTTCAGTTTTTCAATCAATTGGCCCTCGATAAAGCAACGGTCACCTGCTACTGTCTGTAAGTAGTACTACTTCTGTCATTAAGTCTCTCTATATAGCTCAACTCTTTCATTGCATGTATTTATAATTATCCTCGCTATATTATGCAGATTGAAGATCGCCGAATTGAAGAAAAGATAAGGCTTTTATTTTTCCCTCCCGTGCTCAATCGAATCCTTCCCCCACCTTAAGCTCAAGCGCCCAAAGTTCAGGTCAGGTGCTCCGAACCTTCAGTCATGTCCGGGTCTAGCCTTCAAGGCCGATGGGTGCCTTCCTCCGTCACGGAAGAAGACATCAAAAAGTTGAGGGAGGCCAGATATCTGACTGCCGAGATTTTGCATCGGCTGCCTCCCCGAGGGCAGGCCGTCCCTGCCCCTGAACCCAACGAGAACGTCGTGTTCGTCTCCCACTTCCTCCGAGGTCTAGGCCTTGCTCTGGATCCTTTCGTCAGGGGTTTGATGTTTTATTACGAGCTAGACTTTCATGATCTAGCACCGGACTCCTTTCTTCATATCACGACATTTATTGTCGTGTGCGAGGCCTTCCTCCGGGTTACCCCTCACTTTGGCCTATGGCTCAAGACCTTTGAAGTGAAGCCGAAAATGATCGAGGGGCAACATGCAGCGTGTGGAGGTGCTTCAATACACAAGATGAAGGGAGCTCCGTGGCCCAAAGGTTCCATCCCAGAGGTGTCTGAATTGTGGCAACAGGAGTGGTTCTACATCACGGCTCCTAGAAGTGCCAAGTGGGCAGCCGCCCCCGTTTTCCGCTCGGGCCCTCCACCACAACTGTTGTCATGGATCAGCAGAGGTCTGAGCTGGGGTCCAGCCAAGGACGTGCCTATACTGCAAAGCCGCATTCGAGATCTATTCAATGGAGATTTTAGTTTGGTCGCGGTAATACAAGTTATGCTGGTTCGTCAAGTCCAGCCTTGCAAACGCCGGCCTCTTCGCCTATGGGAGTTCAATCCCGAGGGACCGCGCGTCATTCAAAATTTTCTCGGCCTGACGCACGAGGAGATGTACAAGTCATTCGTCGGACCTCTGGTGGAGTGTCCGGAAATCACCGAGGATGTGGGCCTGAGTAGTAATCGCGCCGCCGAACAGGTAAGGAATCTTCCGGCCAAACAAACTATTTCTCATTTGTTACGAAGTTATCTCTGAGAGTTCGCTTTTTGACTAGGACTGGCTAGCAAAGGCGAAGTTGATTCAGTGTTCGGCCCCCCTCCCTGAGGGTTTGGAAAATCCGGTACTGGAAAAGATGCTCCAGGTCGCACCCTGCCCCGAGCCCTTGAAGGAAGATACCGGGGAGGGTAATACGGGCGGACACGAGCCCCCAACGCTGCCCATTCTAACCGAGGGAGCGAGCGTCTCCATGAAGGAAGACGACCGGAGGAGGAAAAGGACTGCGCCCGGGAATTCGGAAGCCGAAGCTTCCAAACGAGAGAAGAAGTCTCCCACAGAGGGTCCTACCTCGGGGGTGCTTTTGCCGCACTAAGTCCGCAGGGGGATCAATCCTCCAGCGAGTCGTAAGTGACCCGAAATACTTTAATAGTACAGGTGTGCCATCTTTTTCTTCTAAGAAAATAACCACCGCATATATCTTTGCAGTTCGGGCCTTAGCCCCTCTCAAATGAGTTCATCTTCGGGGGATCTTCTTCCAGATATGATGGAGAGCGAAAAGCCTCCTCCGGACTCCTCCGCTCCAGAAGCGGGCGACCCTGAAGTGTCGTCGCGGAGGGCCTCTCCGAATCCGGTGAGGCCAGAAGATAATCCCATCGACCCCCAAAGCTCCCAGTGTCCGGCTCCCGAAGAGAACAGACAAAAGAGTCTGGCACCGTCTGGTGCGTGATCGGATGTTCTGAGGGAGTTGGTGGGGCGAGCGGCCATCTCAGATGAACACCGTATGCTGATGAATACGGTGATGGAGAGAATATCGTCCGCCGAAAGCGGATTGCATGAAGCTTTTATGAGTCTACTGACAGGCTTTGAGGTACGTAAAATAATGTATAATAGTCCTGCACATGCTAGGTGTGCCCTGTGTAGATAGTAGCCCCTGAGACTCTGATGGTCGTCGGAAACGACGATGAACAGAGGATCATATTCCCAGGTAATAATCATACTGCCTCTATGTGCAGGTGATGGAAGCTCCGGTGGCTAGCCGGACTAGTGAGTTTGCCTATTTAAAACGGCAGTTAGATGCGGCTGACGCCGACATCGAGCTTGTTAACAAAAGGCTTGACGAGGCACAGGGTAAGTGTCATTATCTGGTAAACGTCACATAGGAAGAGCAGCATGATGCCAGTATCTTTAATATGTTGTGACTATAGATGGAGCTGCCACTGTTGAAGCCTTGCGGGCAGAACTTGCCCGAGCCAAGGAATAAGCGAGGTTGGGTAATGCGGCTGCTTTGAAGGCGGTCGAAGAGTTGCAAGCCGAGAAGGCCGCGGATGGCGAGAGCCGAGATAATATGGCCAAGATGGCCATAGAATTAAAAGCCGCCGCCGACCGTTGCCGGGTTCTTGAAAAGGAAAACCAGGCGAAGGCATTGGACCTTGAGAATGCTGCTGCGACGAGAAAAGGCCTCCGCTCTGCTATGTGGGCAAAGAAGGAGGAGCTGCGGGAAGCCGGGGATATTGTAGCTGGGAAATCCTTTATGTTGCGGAGGAAGTTCAGAGATCCACGGTATGCCCCTCTAGATCGGCTGTGAAGTTCGGAGGATGTGTATATGGATTTGGCGGCGAGCGCTGCCGATGCGGTCAAGTACTTCCAGGGTCCAACGGACCGTGAAGTGGACCAGCTGTTTTGGACACAATTCCATTCTCCCAAGCATCCACTCTCATTGACTGACCAATTAGCCGAATGGGCCGAACTGAATAGGTTGTCCGGACGCGCCATGAGGTTTGTTGTGGATCAGCTATGGCCGGAAAGGCCAAAACCGAACAGCTATTTCAGGTTGGTGCAGCAGTTCCTTGACGTGGTGCCGCGCATTAATGCGATGAAGAGGTCGGCGTGCATAGAGGGCTCACGGATGGCTTTTGCCCGTGTTAAAGCATGCTGGGCGGAGATGGATGCCACCACTGTTGCAGCGCGGGATTCGGCGATAGGCCGAATTGCTGCTGAGCACTACTTTCAAGAAGTTCTTGAGGGTGCTCATTTGGTAGAGACCCAGTGATCAAAAAATATTATGTTTGAGTGATATGTAATCTCATTGTAAGCGAAAATGCTTTTATAAAGTTTGATAAGGCTATTTTTATACTTTTGCCTGAAAGTACTATGATGCCTCCTCGGCGGCTGTTTATGTATACATGTGTATAACCTGAAAGATTGCAGTCGTCGGCTTCAACCCCCACGCACATAATGTGGAGGTGCTCGCAAAAACACGCGTTCACACTTAACCCAACATCTTTGTCCTATTAAGGAGGTGATAGCGGAGCGAGCGAGGCAACCGGACTATAATGCTTTAGCACTTTCACTTAGCCATAGGAGTTTGACAGTGGGGCTACTAGATAGCCCCTGGTGGCTCCGCACTCTCCCGATTCCGGGGTGCGTACATGCCTGGCCGGAAAACGGCCCTTCGTTAAGGCGGAGGAATTCTAACATTCCCACAGGTCATCGAGTAGTTGACCAGTCTCACGCTATATCATGACAGTCAGTTTTCGGCTTTCTCTACTGAGGTGCTCGTCCAGATGAACCAGGGCACAATCGCAGTAGTTCTCCTGGTGCTACCTTAGCCGGTAAAGCGGAACGTAAGGCACCAAAACACAGGAGCCGGGCAAACCCAACATTTGACCAAAGACAATAATTCGGAGCTGATGCATATAGGGCCTAACTCGCGACGCCGAACACTCCCTAAGGTATTCGGTCTTTGTGGTATAAACCGGGACTAAATAATGGCCTTTGTAAGAAGCCCCTTGTGTCCAGGTACGTGCATTGTTCTGGCGTGGCCACATGCCAAGACGTCAGCATCCTTCTCAACGGGGGATATGTATCAACAAGAGACAGTAAAAAAGGTTTACGCAGGGTCTTAATCTAAAAAGAATCCTTGGAGCGGGTCCCTGCTGCACGTCTGCGCCTGTGTCTCCGTTGTGCCGTATCCTGGATGGGTGTAGCACGATGATCGTCTGTAAAACAGAGGAAGTTAAGTGAAAAAGTTGTCGTGCAAAAAGATAGTTTTTAAAGAAACCATGTATAATTGAAGATGATAAGAAATTGCCACTTGTCTGCGCGCTTGAGCCCCTTGTATTAACAAATAGGGGTGTGACCACTTATTCGGTATAAATAGCGGCGCCGGACTCTCAATGAAAGCACCAATGTCGGTGTAAAAACCGGCGGATCTTGGGTAGGGGGTCCCGAACTGTGCGTCTAGGCCGGATGGTAACAGGAGGCAAGGGACATGAAGTTTTACCCAGGTTAGGGCCCTCTCTATGGAGGTAAAACCCTACGTCCTGCTTGATTAATATTGATGATATGGGTATTCCAAGGGTAGATCTACCACGAGATCAGAGAGGCTAAACCCTAGAAGCTAGCCTATGGTATGATTGTTGTTGTGTATGTTGTCCTACGGACTAAAAACCCTCCGGTTTATATAGACACCGGATAGGGTTAGGGTTACATAGAGTCGGTTACAATGGTAGGAGATCTACATATCCGTATCTCCAAGCTTGCCTTCCACGCCAAGGAAAGTCCCTTCCGGACACGGGACAGAGTCTTTAATCTTGTGTCTTCATAGTCCAGGAGTCCGGCTGAAGGTATAGTCCGGCTATCCGAACACCCCCCAATCCAGGACTCCCTCAGTCTTCCTCAAATTGCCCTAGGTCATCATGAGCAAGCGAGTTGGATGCACACCCACTTAGTTTCTTTTTGAGCTTTCATATAATTATAGCTCTAGTGCATCCGTTGCATGGCAATCTCTACTCACTCACATTAATATCTATTGATGGGAATCTCCATAGCCCGTTGATAAGCCTAGTTGATGTGAGACTATCTTCCCTTTTTTCATCTCCTCCACAACACTATTCTATTCCACCTAAAGTGCTATGTCCATGGCTCACGCTCATGTATTGCGTGAAGATTGAAAAAGTTTGAGAACACCAAAAGTATGAAACAATTGCTTGTCTTGTCATCGGGGTTGTGCATGATTTAAATACTTTGTGTGGTGAAGATAGAGCATAGCCAGACTATATGATTTTGTAGGGATAACTTTCTTTGGCCATGTTTGTGATGGCCTGGCTTATTAGGGATGATAGACTACTCATATCAATAAGGAATTCCTTCTTTTCCAGGAGCCCATTCGGACAAACTCCAAAGTTAAGTGTGCTCAGCTTGGAGTAGTGTCAGGATGGGTGACCGACCGGGAAGTTGCTCCCGGGTGCGCATGAGTGAGGACAAAGTGCGCAGAAAAGACTAGTATTGATCTGTGGGGCCAGTCTAGATCCAGCCAGGAGTAACGACCACTGGCGGGTGTGTCCGGGGTGTTACAAGTTGGTATCAGAGCCGACCCTCGCGGTTACACGGATGGTTGCGGACAGGTGCGTGGTCATGTTGTTCATGACGTTTGTGACCCGTCGTGGCACCCGACATGGCACATGTACCGGACTGGAAGCACAGACGTTTGTGCCAAGAGGGAACGTTCCTGTGGCCCGACGAGGACGTCGGTTCCTCTGAGTGGGGGTGTATGTGATGGCCTGGCTTATTAGGGATGATAGACTACTCATATCAATAAGGAATTTCTTCTTTTCCGGGAGCCCATTCGGACAGAACTCCAAAGTTAAGTGTGCTCAGCTTGGAGTAGTGTCAGGATGGGTGACCGACCGGGAAGTTGCTCCCGGGTGCGCACGAGTGAGGACAAAGTGCGCAGAAAAGACTAGTATTGATTTGTGGGGCCAGTCTAGATCCCGCCAGGAGTAACGACCACCGGCGGGTGTGTCCGGGGCGTTACAATGTTATTTTGAAGAGACATAATTTCTTAGTTAGTATGCTTGAAGTATTATTATTTCTATGTCAATATTAAACTTTTATCTTGAATCTTTCGGATCTGAATATTCATGCCATAATTAAGAAGAATTACATTGAAATTATGCCAAGTAGCATTCCACATCAAAAATTCTGTTTTTATCATTTACCTACTCGAGGACGAGCAGGAATTAAGCTTGGGGATGCTTGATACGTCTCCAACGTATCTATAATTTTTGATTGCTCCATGCTATATTATCTTCTGTTTTGGACATTATTGGGCTTTATTATCCACTTTTATATTATTTTTAGGACTAACCTATTAACCGGAGGCCCAGCCCAGAAATGTTGTTTTTTTGCCTATTTTAGGGTTTCAAAGAAAAGGAATATCAAGTGGTGTCCAAACGGAATGAAACCGTCGGGAACGTGATTTTTGGAACGAACAAGATCCAGGAGACTTGGACCCTACGTCAAGCAACCACCAGGGAAGCCATGAGGTAGGGGGGCGCGCCTACACACACACACCCCCAGGCGTGTCCTCCACCCTCGTGGGCCCCCTGTTGCTCCACCGACGTACTTCTTCCTCCTATATATACATACGTACCCCCAAACAATCAGATACGGAGCCAAAACCCTAATTCCACTTCCGTAACTTTCTGTATCCACGAGATCCCATCTTGGGGCCTGTTCCGGAGCTCCGCCGGAGGGGGCATCGATCACGGAGGGCTTCTACATCAACACCATAGCCTCTCCGATGAAGTGTGAGTAGTTTACCTTAGACCTTCGGGTCCATAGTTATTAGCTAGATGGCTTCTTCTCTCTTTTTGGATCTCAATACAAAGTTCTCCCCCTCTCTTGTGGAGATCTATTCGATGTAATCTTCTTTTGCGGTGTGTTTGTTGAGACCGATGAATTGTGGGTTTATGATCAAGTTTATCTATGAACAATATTTGAATCTTCTCTGAATTCTTTTATGTATGATTGGTTATCTTTGCAAGTCTCTTCGAATTATCAGTTTGGTTTGGCCTACTAGATTGATCTTTCTTGCAATGGGAGAAGTGCTTAGCATTGGGTTCAATCTTGCGGTGTCCTTTCCCAGTGATAGTAGGGGCAGCAAGGCACGAATTGTATTGTTGCCATCGAGGATAACAAGATGGGGTTTTTATCATATTGCATGAGTTTATCCCTCTACATCATGTCATCTTTCTTAAAGTGTTACTCTGTTCTCTTGAACTTAATACTCTAGATGCATGCTGGATAACAGTTGATGTGTGGAGTAATAGTAGTAGATGTAGGCAGGAGTCGGTCTACTTGTCTGGACGTGATGCCTATATACATGATCATACCTAGATATTCTCATAACTATGCTCAATTCTGTCAATTGCTCAACAGTAATTTGTTCGCCCACCGTAAAATACTTATGCTCTTGAGAGAAGCCACTAGTGAAACCTATGGCCCCCGGGTCTATCTTCATCATATTAATCTTCCAACACTTAGTTATTTTCATTGCCTTTTATTTTACTTTGCATCTTTATCATAAGAATACCAAAAATATTATCTTATCATATCTATCAGATCTCACTCTCGTAAGTGACCGTGTAGGGATTGACAACCCCTTATCGCGTTGGTTGCAAGGATTTATTTTTTTGTGTAGGTGCGAGGGACTGGCGCGTAGACTCCTACTGGATTGATACCTTGGTTCTCAAAAACTGAGGGAAATACTTATGCTACTTTGCTGCATCACCCTTTCCTCTTCAAAGGAAAAACAACGCAGTTCTCAAGAGGTAGCAAACTCCGCGGCGTCAGACATACTACGCAGCAGATCCGCAAACGCCCCTGGAGAACTCCGAATCCGGGTTAGTAAGAAATACTTCTTCGCATATTTGCTTTGCATACTTAATGCCTTACCCGCCGTGATTTTCTTGGCCTCCTGGATCTCCTGGAGGGCGCCCTGGGCCTCAACCCGGGCCTCTTCCGCGCTTTGGTGGGCCTTAGCGAGTTCGGTCTCTCGAGTCGAAACGTCGCGCTCCAAGGATTCGCATTTCTTCACTTCATCCTAGAGCTCTTGCTGGACCTCATCAAGCCTGGCCTCGTGCTTCTCACGGGCGGCTTTTTCCTTGACAGCTCTCTCCCCGGCCTCGGCCAGGGCCACTTTAAGGACCTTGACCGCGGTCGCCGCTCCTACACATATCATGGCACTACGGTCAATACACATCATTTATTCTTTCCGAATATACAACAAATCATATCATACCTTGCCTGTCTTCTAGCTGCTTCCTCGCTTGGCTGAGCTCCTCCTCGGCCCGCTCCAGTCTCTGCTTTAGTCCGGAGACTTCGGCAGTGTGTGAGGTCGCGGCCAACAACGACGCCTGCTTATTCATATAAGAAATTTAGTTAGTTTCCTGCGAAAATAAATTGATCCTCTGTCCGGATCTTCTTTCCGAACACCGGACAGTGTCTCAGGGGCTAGTGTCTATATTGGGACTTTTTCTTTTACGTCACTTACCTCAAAGCCTGTCAGCAGGCTGCCGCAGGCTTCGGTCAGTCCGCTTTTGACGGACTGAACCCTCTCAATCACCATACCCATAAGGATACGGTGTTCATCCACAATGGAAGCGCCTCATAGCGCTTCCAGCAGACTATTCGGTGCCTCTGGTTGGACAGAAGTCACCGGCGGAATGGGCACACCCCCTTCTTTCGAAGGAGGTTGCTCGCCGGATTCTGGAGACGCATAGGTCTCTGGAATCGTATTTGGCTGGGGGGGCGTACTGATCCAGGCCCCCATCCATAGTCGCCATGGGGGTCTGCTCCCCCATGTGTCCAGCAGCCAAGGTTCCGCCCTCTGGCATCACCCTGGCAGCCTCCTGAACCTCTCCCTGGCCTGGGAAGGTCCTTTGGGACAAGACCTCGTCGTCGTCCTTGGCAGGGGAGAGTGAGCGGCCGGCGGTGACTCGCTAGCCATCTCCTTCGAATCCAACGAACCTCTTGATGAGGATCGCTGGGAGCTGTCGTGGGCCGGACTGCAATGGCATCATTTAAACATATTAATATCAAAGCTGTTAATCCAGCTCTGGAGTTGTCGAGATGTTAGCATGCGGAATTGGCCAGCCTTGTGTGATAGAGTCCGTCGGCTTAATAGCCGATGAGGTGTGCGGCTTGACGGGGCCGCTTTGTATTTCGGCCACAATGGCCGCGGTATGCTCCTCAGACGGAGGGAGCGTTCCATGTTTCCATTAATGGTAATGATGCCACATGGACCGGGCATCTTGAGCTTTAGATAGGCGTAGTGCGGAACCGCATTAAAGCGGGCAAAAGCGGTTCGTCCAAGCAGTGCATGATATCCGCTACGGAAGGGGACGATATCGAAGATCAAGTCTTCGCTTCGGAAGTTGTCCGGCGAACCGAAGACGACTTCCAGTGTGATTGAGCTCATGCAGCGGGCCTCTACACCAGGTATTACTCCTTTGAAGTTAGTTTTAGTGGGCTTGATTCTTGACGGATCAATGCCCATTTTACGGGCAGTGTCTCGATAAAGTAGATTGAGACTACTGCCGCCATCCATAAGGACTCGCGAGAGATAGAATCCGTCGATGATTGGATCGAGGACTAGAGCTGCCGAACCTCCATGACGGATACTAATTGGGTGGTCCTTTCGATCGAAAGTGATCGGAGAAGCCGACCATGGGTTGAATTTTGGGGCGACCGACTCTATGGCGTAGACGTCCCGTAATGCGCGCTTGCACTCCTTAGGGATATGTGTGACATAAATCATGTTCACTATTTTTACCTCGAGGGGAAATTGCTTCTGTCCCCCCGTGTTCGGTTGACGAGGCTCTTGGTCATCGTTGTCGCTGGGCGGCCCTTCCCCCTGTGTTCGGTGTTGATTTTGCCGGCCTGTGTAAAGACCCAACAATTCCTATTGGTGTGATTGGCGGGTTTATCGGGGGTGCCGTGAATCTGGCAAGACCGATCAAGTATTCGGTCTAAACTGGATGGGCCATCTTTGTTTGCCTTGAATGGCTTCTTCTGTTGACCGGGTTTAGAGCCACTGAATCTGGAGTTGACCGCCATGTCTTGGGTTCCTTCATTATTGTTTTGACACTTGTGCTTGTCGTGTTGTGGCTTGCCATTGCCGTCCCTGGTTTCAGAGGTGCCAGGGTCGCTGGTGCTGTTGCTTCTATGAGCAAGCCAGCTATCCTCTCCCGTGCCAAAGCGGGTCATCAGTGTGGTAAGGGTTGCCATGGACTTCGGCTTTTCTTGGCCGAGGTGTCGGGCGACCCACTCGTCTCGGACGCTATGTTTGAAGGCCGCCAGGGCGTCGGCATCTGGACAATCCACAATCTGGTTCTTTTCTATTAGGAACCTAGTCCAGAGCTGTTGGGCCGATTCCCTAGGTTGCTGGATTATATGACTAAGGTCATCGATATCTGGGGGCCGAACATAGGTACCTTGGAAGTTGTCTCTGAATGCGTCCTCCAAGTCTTCCCAGCTACCGATAGAGCTTTCTGGTAGGCTTTTTAGCCAGTGTCGTGCTGGCCCCTTGAATTTTAGGGGGAGGTACTTGATGGCATGTAGATCATCACCGCGTGCCATGTGAATGTGGAGAAGAAAGTCTTCAATCCATACTGCAAGATCTGTTGTGCCATCGTATGATTCGATGTTCATGGGTTTAAACCCTTCTGGGAACTGGTGCTCCATTACTTCATCAGTGAAGCATAGGGGGTGTGCGGGCGCCTCTGTATCGGCCAACGTCATGGTGCAGTTCGGATGAAATCCGTATGCGGTTTTCGGCCCTGGTTGGGTTGTGTTTGTCGCGCCAGGCCTGATGGCCGTCTTCTCACGCTTGGGCACGCCCCCTTGATCCGTAGATTGACCTGGTCTGGCCAGCTCTATTGTCCAGGTCCTGACGTAGGTCATAAGTCTATCCCCGAGCTGTTGTTTCTCTGCTCTTACGGTGAGGTGGCGGAGGCTGGTGTTCGGCTTGAGTTGTCGTTCTGTCCTGGCCATGTGGTGGTCGGTCAGGTCCGCCAGCCGCATTATGTGCGGGTGGTATGGGCTCCAGCGCCTCATCGTCGAATTGGGCTAGCAGTTTATGCTTTGGGTAACTCTTCGTTGGGCGTTTGAGGCCGTATTCTTTGGTTGCCAGGACAATAGTCCATCTGTCGTTGAGCAGATCTTGGTCAACTTGAAGCTGCTGCTGCTTTTTCTTTAGGCTTGTATCAATGGCTATTAGCTGGCGCTTAAACGCTCTTGTTCGAGGGGTTCCTCTGGCACGATGAAATCTTCGTCGCTGAGGCTCACGTAATCCTCGAAGAGTGGTAGGTAGTTGCTATCCTCCGAGTCTTCGTTCCCTGCTTGATCGTCAGGGTCAATTTGCCCATCCTCCCAGTCATCTTGTTCGGATGTTGGTTCGATGGGGTCTTCTTGGTCTTCGGCGTTCTCTGGAGTGTCATCGTTTTCGGTGCCGGTATTGCTGTTTTTTCCGCGACGCGATTTAGAGCGGCGCCTCTGTCGTCGGCGCTTTGTAGGTATCTCAGGAGGTTCGTCCTCGACTGGATCCTTCTCATCATCGTTGTTGCCCTTTTTAGGTGTGTCCACCATGTACACATCGTATGAGGAAGTGGCCATCCAGCATCCGGTGAATGGCGGGTTTTGGGTCTGTTCCTCTCCAGCATCGTCGTTCGTACCGTCGATGTCTTCGGAAGCATAGTCGAGCATGTCAGTTAGGTCCTCGACAGTGACTATAAAGTGGGTGGTGAGTGGGAAGTAAAATTCGCTATTTTCAGCACCTAGTCCGGGCTGGATGCAATTCGGAAGCGGTTCCTCTGTGATGGCGAGGGATCGCATTAGGTCCAGAGCCTCATTTAAGAGCGAGGTTTGGATGGGGACCAAAGTTCCCGGGCCGAGCTCGCAAGACACAGACTGTGATGGTCCGGAGCTAGTGTCCGGAGAAGAGTCCGGCTTTGTGATGGCTGCCGATAGCGCTATCCTCTCCGGTTCTCCCGCGTTGAGCTCTATAGCCGCAAATAGTCCGGCGGGATCTAGACTCCCATCTTCGGACCTGGTGAGGCGCTCCAGATCTAAGGCCCGAGCAGTGGTTGGAACCGCGAATCCTTGGAAGATCAAGTCTCCTTAGATGTCGGCGACATAGTTCAGATTTCTGAAATTGATCTGGTGACCAGGGGCGTAGCTGTCGATCTGCTCCAGGTGGCCAACCGTATTGGCCCGCAGTGCGAAGCCGCCGAATATGAAGATCTGGCCGGGGAGAAAAATCTCCTTCCCGGCAGCATTGTTGTAGATGATCGATGAAGCCATCGAGCCTTTCGATGACGGCACAGCGGAACTCTCAATGAAAACACCAATGTCGGTGTCAAAACTGGCAGATCTTGGGTAGGGGTTCCCGAACTATGTGTCTAAGGATCGAAGGTAACAAGAGACAGGGACACGGTGTTTACCTCTTGATGGAGGTAATACCCTACGTCCTGCTTGATTGACTTTGATGAGTATAGGGGTTAAAAGAGTTGATCTACGACGAGATCGTAATGGCTAAATCCTAAATGTCTAGCCTGTACGATTATGATTGCCTCTATGGACTAAACCCTCTGGTTTATATAGACACCGGAGGGGGCTAGGGTTGTACAAAGTCGGTTTATAGAGAAAGGAATCTTCATATTCGCACGCCAAGCTTGCCATCCACGCAAAGGAGAGTCCCATCCGGACACGGGAAAAAGTCTTTCGTCTTGTATCTTCATGGCCCATCAGTCCGGCCTAGGTCATATAGCCCGGACGCCCGAGGACCCCCTAATCCAGGACTCCCTCAGCGCCTCCTTACGCCCGCTACTCCACGGCTACTTCCTTGACACCGGGTACCCCGACTCGACATCAACTACGACATTCTTCGCACGGCTACCTTGACTACGGCTACACCACCCGCGCTCTTGGCTACCTCGACAAACGACACAAAGGGCTACCGCCTTGCGTGAGCAACCTCGTCGGTTTTCCCTCCAACCACGACATGCGCGATGCATCGATCATTACCACTATGGGCCGGGGGGGTATTCGTCGGCTTGCCTTCGGATTCTTCTCCAGTCTCACCGTCTGCGTCGCTACCGTTGTTACTGCAGAGGGATGTTGACTATATTGATTATTAGGAAAGACGAGATAGACTAGAATTTGTTCCTTCCTTGATTTATACTCCAAGATGACCATGTACTCCTATATATATGCCCACGAGGCTCAAGCAATACAATCAACTATTCCACCAATCCTCTCTCTCCCTTCTAACAGTGTTTATTGCAATACATACACAACTATAATATTTTGCATTGGGTAATTTGAAAAACTTCTAGTTGGGATTGATTTGAATAATGAGTCAGACTCTCCTCGGCGCAATTGGACCAAATGTGGGTTCTTTATTGTGAAATCAATGTAAACACTTATCTTGAGCTCAGTAGTTGACAAACTGACTATAATTGCTTGGGTGACAGAGCCTTCAGCCAGTCTAGGCTTCAAAGCTAGTCTGATGTTCTAGAGGTTTGAAGCTATCATTGTATGGTAGTGAATAACCTGCACTTGAGTTCACATGTAACTAGGCCCCCTAGAGATGCCATGAGCTAGATAATTTTGTGTCGATCTATGTTAAGCATCTTTTCTTATCTTTACAAGATTGGGATCTCGGTCAGATGGTTTTGTCTAGCCAACCCACTGCTGTATAAAGCATATAATTTACTTCATGTGCTTTTATTCCCGACTGCCTACTTAGGAGATCGCTCTTGCTAAATTGCCCTACCTGTAACAAAAAAGCAATCAACCGAACACCAACAGATACTACTACTAACCATGTATCACTCCAGCGGGTAATTAAGGTGCAAGGGGTTCTGGTCGAAGGTGGCCTGGTAATGTAGATGAACGAATTTTACAGAAACATATAATTAAGACACAATAACCATGAGTATCTCCTCACTCATGCACCTCCAATAAAACTGTAATACCGTTATAACAATGATCTGGTAGGAAAGTGAGCACGCAGGTCCGGTAGGAAAGTGATTAAGGAGGCTGCAAAGTAAAACATTGCTGCGGCATGATACACATGTCGTGGAGCTCATCGACTAAGAAATTAAGCTCTTAGGCCAACTACAACGGCAGACTCTTGACTAGGTACTTAGAGCATCTACAGCTGACTTCTCATACCCGTCTTAAACGTCCGGGTAGGTCATCCGGTTATTGACCGGTAAAAAAACATCGACCCAACCGAACCTCTCAAGTCCGGACAAACGCTCGGGCTGACCGACACCCCTCATATCCATCCCAAATATAAATGGGGCAGTCTAGGCCTGTCCGGACGCGTCCGCCTGACAGACCCGGCCCACCACCGACCCCACAACTGCCCCACAAAAACACCAATCCGGGTGCCTTCTCCGATCTCTAGCTCACTCTCTCTCGCTCCATCCTCTCCTCTCCCTCTCCGATTCCGATCCCATACACTACGATGTCCAGCTCCGGCACCGACTACGGCTCCGAGCTTGACTACGAGGAGTTGGCCCTCCGCATTGTGTTGGAGTGGGTCAAGCTGAAGACCGGTGGCAGCTCTGGATCTGGAGCGTGGCCACAGCTCTCGTGCCGGCACAGTGCAGACAACAGAGCCGGACCCTCCCGGTCGTGCCCAGCGACGCTAGGACAGCGCAGTCCGCACCGCCCCCGTGCTGTCTCCTTCCCCTACTGGCCACTCCTCCACGCGGGCAGCGGTGGGTGCAAGTGCCCGTGCCGCCGGCCCGCACGCACACTCCGAAATAGGAGGAACGTGATGCGTGCCGTGAGAGCAGCGTGCACGAGAGAGGGTCGCATCTGAGCAGTCCGCGCGCGGCTCCTCGCATGGGTATACCGCCGGTCCCCCATGACGGCGGAGACAGACGCTCGCCGCCTCCGACGGAAGAATGCCAAGGCGCTCCGGCTTGCTATTGAGCAGTCGGAATGCGAGGCGAAGGAGGCAGTGGCAGAGAAGGCTCGGGCCACTAAAGTTAAGCGGGGGTACAGGGCGGTCCGTTGAATGAAGGGTCATTGTCCTCTCTGACTCCGACTGCGACGACGGCGACCGCGACAGCTGCACCTCCTCCTCGGACGATCAAGACCCTCCACCAGCTGCGGATGCCTATAGCTGCGCCGGCGACCAGAAGGGCAAAGGCCCGGTGGGGAAGTGGTGAAGCTCCGCGGTCTCCGTCTTTAATTACAATTTTTTAGTAATCTAGTTTAAACTTGTCAGTCGTTTATGTGAACTTTGGTGATCTTTTGGAGATCCGTTGGTGATCTTTTGGTGATCGGAATACGCATTCCTATGTTTGATTCTATGTCTGCTCGATGATCCAACTGGTTTAGTTCCATGTTGCATGCATAGTATGGATATAGGGTACCGGATATGAGATACACGGACGTGGACGACAGGATGTGAAGAGCGTCCCGTCAGTGCCCGCGGACGCGCCCAGGCGTTTGAGGACCCGGATTTGCCAATCGGGGTTGTAGATGCTCTTATCGGAGAAAAAGTAAATGTTACTGAAATAATAAAAAAATCTAAGCGGTAATGGCGGACGCTGATAGCTGGAGCTAATTGAACCCTAATTGAACAGCCTACGAGCCTGCGGTAGAAAAAATGACCTAGCGTCTGTTGTCTTTCTTTGCGCCGACATGGCATCTGACGGAACAACTGCCAATCAACAATGAAATTGGTACGAAATCTATCCTCACGCCTCTCCAAGTGCCCAGCGGTAGACACGGCCTTATGATGGCATGCGATGGGTGTTGGGCGTGGTGAGATTCGTAACAAGATATGATCGCAAGTTGATCCTCCACTAGGTATAGTTCAACTTATCTTGCAGGTGAAGCTCAATTTTATCCAGGATCAGAGGCACCCACATTGCAGGACATGTCGGCTCGATCTGACCTCGATGGACGCTGGTATGTTGCTTGATGCATGATGCTAGCTGCAACGATACCAAAAATTGTACTAACTGGTACTACGAAAGATTCTTTGTATGCTTAGATCTGAAACTGAAGTACGAGTCAGCTGCACAGGATGAAGCTCGATTGCAACTACTCCCTCTGTTTCTTTATTTTTTTTTTAGAAAAGGAGGATGACCCCCGGCCTCTGCATCTGAAAGATGCATACGGCCACTTTATTAATTATTCTCAAGGACCTTACAAAGTATTACAACAATGTGTCTGAATCCACCATCTTGGCAGCATATGCCACTACTCCTATTCAAAATGATGAAGGGGTGCTAGTTGGGTCAATACCCAAACCACTCACCTAAGCCTAACATCAAAAGCCGGAAGCCGAAACTCATTCGGAAGCCCCAACCAAGCCACATACCAGGTCTGGGACACAATCCGGGCAGACGCACTTGTGTGTCGTCGTCGCCATCTTCCACAGGTCCGTCTTCAGATCATATTGAGGCTTCTACCTTGTCTGGCCACTCTGCCATCGACGTCACCATGACGCCAGACAGCAACATCCTCCTGCGTGAGTCCATCTCCATGCATCGGACGTCGAGCCTCCACAGCGCCATGCCGCCGATATCTGCCGCCATCAATGTGTGAGATGAAGCACCGCTCCACCATCCCCCTACCCAGCACTTACTCCAAAACGATGCCCCCAGGAGGGAAAGCGATAAAACGCCATCATCGTCTGATCCGGAAGACCCAGATCTAGGGTTTCCCCCGGAGCATCCTGAACCTGATGACGCAGACTACAATGACGATGCCTCGACAAGGGAACGACATCTAAGACGCCGCCATCGTCCGCCATGACCGTAGTCGGCGCGATTTTCATCGGCAGTTGCTCCACCAGACGTGCGCCGCCGACATCGCTGGTCCCTTCAACCGGAGCAAACTCCAAAACAATGCCCTAAAGAGGGACTACGACGCAAAAGCGCCGCCATCGTTCGATCCCAAAGAGATCTAGGGTTTCCCCCGGAGTTGCCCGCCCTGTCAAGGACCAAACAAGGGTAGAATCCCGCAGATCTGCCCAGCTGCCGATGAGTCGCACCCACCACCGTGCCGATGGCAGACCAGCGATCAAGGCCCACGCATGGGCATAGATCCGGCCGCGCCGCCGTGAACCGATCCGGTCACGCCGCCGCCGTCCTTGGCGGCCGCGACGCACCAGATCGCGAGACCTCCTGCCGCGGGGAAGCGAGGTCGCCGATGCGCCGCCATCCACAGCCTACCGCGCGGCCGATCTGCCGCCGCCTCGAACCACCGGCGTGCGCCGCGCTGTGGTGCCCCGTCGCTGCCGCACCACACCTCGGAGCAGCCACGTCCGCCCGCGAAGAACTGCTGCACGAGGAGGCAAAGGGGGCCCCGCCGCCGCCGGCGCCGGCCGGGCTTCGCCCGGTTGCGCCCTGTGGCGGCGGCGAGGGAAGGGACGGGAGACGGGAAGCCTGCCGGCGGGGATTTGGGGGCGCCTCCCGGTCGCCTCGCGGGGGCGACTCGGGAGGGCAGATAAGGTTTAGTTTTCCTCCTTTTCTAAAAAAAAATCCATCAGAGTTTCAGTTCCAGTTTAGCAGGTTCACGCCTGTTGGCCAACACAAAGTAATGAACTGAGACATTTAAATTTAAATTAGACGATGAGTTCCATTTACCTTAGATAATTTACTCGGATTCTGCAGAACAATCTGTAGCCAGCAGTCGATTCCGAAGCTGGTTGCTCCATCGAGAAAAAAAAAATTAACAAGTGAGCCGGTGCCTTCATATCTTGACGGAGTGCCGCGTAGTTTTGGATCGACCCTATCGAAGGTACTGATTACATCACATGTGCTCCGTGTTGCGTGATGAATGATTTGGGTTTTTGATATTGATTTGTTTCATGTATGTGGTGGCATGCATCATGGTGCAGGTGTCTGTCAACCAGGCTCCTTGGTGATGAACCTGAAGTCCTCAACCCTGAGGGTACAGTGACGCAACTGCCCCGGCGCCTTGCTGTCTTCACGTCCCGGGCCGATCATTGCCCTTCAGGCACCCCGTTCGCTCACCGCTGCCGCTGCCGCCGCCGGCCAGCTCCCCACCCAATCCATCTTCCTCCACCTCCTCTCATCTTCCTCCCCCCTCCTTGTTACTGTACATGCTGGCTCAGTCCGTCGTCCGTGGCAGAGTTTGCTAGCTGCACCAGCCTTATCTGCTCAACTTGACGAATAGTCAGTATCCTGTTTGGATTGGATCTCTCAGAAATGTCGTCCGTGTGCGTGTCTTCCCTAAGTAGTGTAACAAAGTTACTTACTTGAAAGGCTTGAATTTGATTATTGCAGTTCCAGCTTCACCTAGTGAGCAGGAACCTGAGAAGAAATTCTAATTCCAGTCTTGTTGTAACTGCTGCTTGCTTCAGTTCAGTCTGGACATCCTAACTTGTAGTAGTAGTAGTAGCAGTCTGGAGCAGTGCTTCTTGTTCAGATGTGTACTTGTATAATTATTAGTGTGAAGCAGCACACTCTTAATAAATAAATTGTCCATTCTTGGATTGTGCACATGGATTTCATACCCTCTCTTTAGCCTTGTCAGCATTATTCTGTTGCTTTGCTTCCATACGAGAATGTGATTATTTGCAACACGGTAATTCCAGGCTGGGCTGGGCCACGCAACCTAAGAATCCAGTGTGGTGGGGCTAGTAAAGTCGCGTGGGCTGGACCGTATCATTTCCTTGACAAAAAATTCCTTCCAAGCCATTTTTCTCAAAAAAAAAGCCATTTTGTTTCACCGCGGTCGGCCGCCTCCCACACTGGCGACGGCGACCTCCTCCTCGTCGGCGACAGGCTCGCTCACCCCTCAACCTTGATAGGAGATCTGAGCCCTCCGCCCACCGCCAGCCGTCTGCATCACATCCCCTGCCCCACTTGCTCTGTACGCGGACTAGCGTCATAGCAGTAGTCGGCGCGCAGGACATGGACCGCCGTTGTCTTCTCCGACTCCGGCCTACTCTGTCATTTTCGTCGATCCACAAGATGTGAGGTGAGCCTACCTCCCACCTATTTAAATTCTACGCTGTAGCACCTGGTGCACTGAAGGTGCCTTCTACAATGCGTAAGCGATCATTCTCCTAGCTAGGGAGCGGGCTTCATGGGAAGGCTGCATCGTGGGTCTCCTTGCCTGCATAATGAGTAACAGAACGATCGCTTCGAGGACCTCACCCTCGGTCAAGCCTTCTTTTCAAGAGGTGTTGGAACATTGTCAAGGCCGACCTCAGGTGGGTCATAAACCATTTTGACTCCCTTCACACGTCAAACCTGCAGTGGCTCAATTCTGCCAACGTGGTGCTTTTGCCTAAGAAAGATGGGGCGGAGGGAATTGCCGACTATAGGCCCATTGGTCTACTCCACGCGATCGCGAAGATTATTGCGAAGGTGCTCTCCTTAAGGCTTGGCCCCCACATGACAAAGCTCGTTTCCAACGCCCAAAGCGCCTTCATCAAAACAAGAAGCATCCACAACAACTTTTTATATGTCCGTAACCTCGCTCGGCGCCTGCACAAGAGCAAAACCCCTTCACTTCTCTTCAAGCTTGACATCCACAAAATCTGATATTCTTGATGGTCTTGAACCACATCCTAATCTTCAAACACTTCACATTATAGATGGTGGTCGTAAAACTAGCCCTCCACGTTGGTTGTATGCCAGACATTAGCGCATACAAATGCTTCATTGCCTCCACCTAGAGGGAGTGTCTTGGGGCACTCTTCCACCTTTTGGACAGCTACTGCATCTCAGGGAACTCACATTGATTAGCATTTCTGGACTTCGTCAAATCAATCCTGGCTTTGGCGACCAAATATTTATGCGCTTGAAGCATATTGTTCTTGATGATTTGCCAAAACTTACCGAGTGGGGTGGGGTGCCTGGCACGCGTTCATTTTCAAGGCTTGAATATGCACGATGCAATAATTGTCCTGAACTGTTTGTGTTGCCCTTCCTGAACTCCTCTGGCGGTTCTTACATCAACCTGTCAATGCTTGATATTCTTGGTTGCCCCAAATTGGCTATCCCTCCCATGCCTCACACTCCCACACCAATACATTTTTCTTTGGCATGTGGTGCTGCCTCAAAGTTTTATTATAGTGGGAAGAAGTTGCGGATTGATGGGTATGAAGGTGAGTTGGCATTGCATAACCTGGATAAAATGGAGACTGTGAATATTAGAAGGGTGTCACACATTTCATTGACAGAGTTCAACAAGCTTAAAGCCCTGACAAGACTAGATGTTAGCCACTGCAGCATGGTCACGTGCCATGGACTCCAGGACCTCACGTGGCTCGAGTCATTGAGCATATATAGGTAACTGTGGGAACTTCTTCCGGTGGCCCGTGGGAGGCACCATCAAGCCTTTCCCTTCATCCCTCAGGGAGCTTGAGGTTCGAGGAGAGCCAAGCATGCAGTCATTGGCTCTCCTCTCAAACCTCACGTCTCTTGCCACTCTACGACTAGTAGATTGCGTGAATTTAACAGTGGATGGTTTCAATCCTCACATCACGGCCAACCTCAAGGAGCTTGTCGTCTACAGATGGGACGGAGATCATAATCCGCAATCTGTAGTACTCCCTCCATTTTTGTATACGAGGCCACAAACTTGGATTACAGGTACTAATGTAAAATTTAATGCCTGCTTTATAAGTCAACTTTTCTTCTTATTTACTGGAATCATTAATACTCCGCATACATGCAAAGAAACTGAGTGAAGGAAGTAGCTGACTGTCATTATGACTGCATGCATGCAAGTATTAAACAGGTTGTTAGTACGAGAAAATATCATTAATTTTGTCTCGATTACTGTTGGTGGCCTTGTATAGATGTAAAATGTATATTCCATAGTGGCCTTGTATATAAAAATGGAGGGAGTAGCGAATATTATCTCACAAATATTGCCACCTGCAACAGCTGCAGATTCATTCTTTTTCCAGTTAGAAATACTTGAAGTGGATTGCATGTCGGCAGTGCTTGTTGCTCCCTTCTGCAGCCTCCTTGCAGCTATCCTCCACACGTTACGAATCAGTTTTGATCATCAGATAGAAAGCTTCACTGAAGAGCAAGCGAAAGCACTTGAGCTCCTCACCTCCCCCCAGAAGCTAGAATTCCTTTGTTGCTATGCTTTGCAGTCAATCCCTCAAGCGTTACATGGCCTGTCCTCTCTCAGAAAATTACGGGTCAGCGAGTGTCCCAGATTTCGATTGCTGCCCGAACAGCACCTTTCGAAATCACTGCAAAATATTACACTAGTCAATTGTAGCGCAGAGGTAAATGAGGAATTAGCTGCGGGGATCAAAGAAAGATACCCTGATTTAAGGGTTCACCAAATGACCAACTCAAAGTAATGACCTATATCATGAGTTTCCTTGCATTGCTAAATTTCTGACCTTGCATTCTGCAGAACCATCACAGCCAACTGCCAGTTTTGCGGTTGGAATTCAGAACTATATTGCTGCATCCGAACAATAACTATTAACTGTCTTGATCTCCTGAAGGAGCTGCCCAGTCCTTCATCAACCATCTATGTCAGAGGTCAGTTGGTCGTTCTTTCGCTTCTTTCAGAAAGGGAAAACAAAGATCCGTACTAAAGCGCTGGCTTATTTCAGATATTCCCTGGTGTGTGCACTGGCTTCCCAGCGACTGCCACATCTTGTGTTTCACAAGAATAGCTTTGGGTGGAAGAGCAGTTGACTCTCTGGTATGTTCATCTCTCAGTAGTTAGTTTTGAATGATAAGCATGCTTGTTACTGACCCCTGTATTCTGACTTTCTGAGTAGTTCCTTTGCTCTATTTTTTTGTAGGTTTAAGGCAAGAATGTTTGCTTAGACGTTTTCCTGAATATGTCTCAACTCTCAACAGTCAACCCTACTTATAATACGTTTCGTGAAATATAGGAACAGGCTTATTATTTATGCATATAGTCCATGATAGCCTCGACCGCCGACTAGACTCACTGTCAACCTTCACAGTTTTAGTTCGTATTTAGCAGGTTGACCTGTTGACCAACGAGTCAAGGTAAGGACTGAGCAACAAGATCCATGATGGTTTTCGTTAATTACCTTGTTCATCATTTTTTGACCTTACATTCGCGACTTGGATTCTACAAAACAATAACCGCCAACAGTGAATTCAGAAAATTTCATTCAAAGCTCGGCTGTTCAATCCAAACAACAACATTGATGGATGCAGCTGCATCGCCGCCAAAATTACTTCCCATGGTGGATTTGGCATTCAGGACTTAATTGGTTGCCCGAACCAAACAATAGCAATAAGAGTAACATAAGTATCATCAAGAAGAAGCTATGCAGTTCTATTAAGACAGTTCAAAGGTCAGTCGATCACCCTTTCCTTCTTTTCTTCCTCTTATTCTTTAGTTTATCATCTCAGTGGTGGTGCTTGTTGCTCCTATCTGCAGTTTAGTTGCCACCAACTACTCTCCACACTTTGGAGTTTTGGAATAATTATGGGGTGGAAATCTTCACGAAAGAAGAAGGGAAGGCGCTTTGCATATGGTGTAAGCAGCACACCCTATTTGTTCCATTTTTGGTGGCATAATGCAACTATGTTTCCTCACAATTATCTGAACATCTCAATGCTAAAACAGGGTACGCTATTTTACATGCTCTTGGTCAGTCCATGGTACCACCCGCTGCCAACTGCATCTTGTGCACATTGTGAAGATTGCATCAATTCTTACTTAGCAGGTTCGCCAACTGGCCAACTCAATGTAATGAATTAAACCAATGAGTTAGCTAACCTTGCTAATTTTCTGATGTTACATTCATTACTTGGATTCCGCAGAACCATGATAGCTAACTGCCAATTTTGCAGTTGGAATTCAGAACTTGGTTGTTCTGTCCAAACTATATGACAGTAATAGAAGCATGTCTTTCTGTCCTGAAGGAGCTTTTTTCAGACCATCTCAAAAAGGTCAGTTGGTCGTATTTTTCACTTCTTTTAGAAACGGACAAAATTTATCCCTACTAAAGCACTGATTTGTTCCAGGCATGTTCCAGCTATCCACTGCGTGAGTTGGCTTCCCGGTGACTACTGATTTGTTTCACAAGACTAACAGTTTGGGTGGAAGAGCATCTGATCTTCTGGTATGTTTTACTTACTGTATGCTAGGGTGTAGGCAGCACCTTCTTCTCTCCACTTTTGTTGGTTTATTAAAGGGAAAAAATGTTTGCTGAGCTAATCAAAACACGTTTCATGAAACACTGGAACAGGTTGATTATTTGTTCATACAGTCCATGGTACCCGCAGCCGTCGACTACATATTGTGCACATTTGATATATGGTGATGTTTCACTGTCAACCTTCAGAGTTTCAGGTCTGAAATTTCAGATTCATCTATGGACCAATGACTCAACGTAACGACTGAGAGATTGTATCCATGATGATGAATTGAAATCCATTACCTTGTTCACCATGTTAGAAATATAATTGGGTTTAAGTTAGAGATAAGGAGATAGAGATAGAATTAGTTTAAACCACATGTAACTTGTCTTGTACTCCAAGTCTCTACCCCTCTTGTACTCCTATATATACCCTACACAAGGGTCAGATCAATACAACGTATAATTCTAGGGTTTTCATATTTTCTACATGGTATCAGAGCCAAGAGGTCTTGAATTCAAGACCCTGCCAAAGCAGTATTAAATAAAAACGATTCTGCGGCGTACATCGATCCCACGTCTAAGGACTAAAATACGCTAGACGTGAGGGGGAGTGTTGAAATATATTGCCCGCCTCCCTCTATCAGTTCGGACTTTTGGATGAGTTGGTTAAAGCATGAATTCAATATGAATTTCCAGTAGATTAGTTTCCTGTAGCCACCACCAATAAATCCCTCAACCCTTCAATAAATCCCTCAACCCTCAAATTCGGTGAGAAAGTTGTGTAAAATCCTCGTCCAGATCACTTCAGGCCGCATGCGCGGCTTATACGGCCGCGACTCAAGGCGGCGCTGTCTCGGCACCTACAGAGACGGCTATGGCGAGCTTGTCGTGGAGGTGGATGCACACACGCGCAGTGCTCCATCAACAGATGCGCACGCATGTGATTCATGCACTTGGCCATGTGCATGCGCAGCCTCCCAGGACGTGGGACACGAAGCAACCAGCAGCCCGAGGTACGTGCATGCACTCAGATGAAGCTTCAGTCTCGTCTACACGTACGCGTCTACGGACGAGTACTGGCGCCTTCGATCAATCGGAGCTCCGATCGTCGGCCATGCCTCCGGTTGTACACGGATCGTCTCTACATCGACTTCTGTTTCGGGACTACGCCAACAACGATCTGCACCGCGACGGCAAACTGCATCAAGCGATTGAACCATCTGCATCAAGCCCACAAATTACGATCTGCATCGACTACACTGCACGCGCACGGACGCGATCTCCACCAGGCCGACTCCATCGACCTCCTGCGCGCCAACAAGCCGAACTACACCAAGCCGAACACATCTACACCGAGCCGGCCTGCTGCAATTGCATCGACATCTACACCACCGATCGACACCTCTGCATCGACCCCGTGCCACTTCATCGACATGTACGACTAGCCCGTCCGCGAGCCAACATACTTCATTAACCACACCTACGAGAAGCGACCTCAATATGCACTGTTCACACGCCAGGCCGGTGTGAAACGAGATGCAATTCTTCATCGACTTCTTCAGCACGACACGACATCAACACCCCGTCGCCATGAGGGACGCCTCCAAGCGATGCATCATTGTCGACATGTCGCTGCACCGCCGACACTTCATTGCCAAGGTCTTCATCAACATAGTCTTCACCAACATCATCGTCGACACACCGCCACCGCCTCGTCCACAGGATGGACAACTAGCGTCCTCTGACAGATTTTTTCTGCAAGACGCGACCACGACGACGGCATCGACCGCGTCATCCACGACAACACAACTGCATCGACACGGCGTTACTACAGTGACGACCCTGCACGGCCACACGGTTCTGGCAAAACCGATGTGTGCTCGATGGGCTTCCTCCGGTCTTGGCAAAACCGGCGGACTCATCGCCGACGGCACCGTCATAGCGCATTTTTTTGCGCCTCCGGCTTTGTGCGGCTTCATCATCCACGACGCCCACACCATCGACCACGGCTACATCACCCTGACCGGCTACCTCGACATCGACCACACGGCTACGTCTACAGCAACTCATCGGCAACAACTCCAGTCAACAGCGTCCGCGTCGTCACTAGCGTCCGTGCCACTTCCACTGTGACTGCGGGAGGGAATAGAGGAGAAGGCATGAAGGCACCAGAAGGGGACGCAGTCACCGCCCTAGGTGCCAACCCATCAGAGACGCAGTTGATGATGGCGCGGCGGAGAAGACGACGAAAGCGCAAGACTTCAAATCCAGTCGTACTCGTCCGCTTCACTCCCGTTACGACTGAGGGAAAATGTTAGAAATATAATTGGGTTTAAGTTAGAGATAAGGAGATAGAGATAGAATTAGTTTAAACCACATGTAATTTGTCTTGTACTCCAAGTCTCTACCTCTCTTGTACTCCTATATATACCCTACACAAGGGTCAGATCAATACAACATATAATTCTAGGGTTTCATATTTTCTAGACACCATTTTCTAATTCTTAGGTTCGTTACTCTGTTTCGGCAGAAAGATTCACATCCAACAGTGAATTTTTATAAAATCAAGTTGGTACGCAGAAGTGACCACTCGCAGTGCGCCTCTGTCTTGGTGTCTTGACGGAGGGCTGCGAAATTGTGCATCATCGGCCATTTCAGAGGTAACTCATGGCATCAAGTGGTGGTTAAAGAAGTTACATCTGAAAATTGTGGGTGTTGCATGATGGACGATTCAGATTTTTGGTAGTACTAATCTGTTTATTCCAACTATGTCAGGCCAGGCCTGCTCCCCTCCCCTGTCGATGAACCCCAAACGACCCTGATGATTCAAGATAGAATAGAAGCATAGCGCCTCCCCTCTTGTGCAGATTACCGTTCAAAAAGGAGAGAGAAAACATCATTGAAGTGCGCGATGTTTCACTGGCATCGGTGAAAGCTTGAGTCCCAGTTTAGCACCTGTTGGCCAACTCAAAGTAACTAACTGAGGCATTTAAATTTAAATTAGACGACGAGTTCCCTTTGCCTTGTTCGCACTTCTCTGACCTTTGATAATTTCCTCGGATTTTGCAGAACAATTTGCAGCCAGCAGCCAATTTATAAGTTGGTCGTCCCGTGCAGTGCAGACAACAAAAGTAACCAGTGAGCCTGTGCCTTCAAATTTTTCGACGGAGTGCTGCGTAGTTCTGGATGGATCAAATCGAAGGTACTGATTACATCACATGTAGTCCGTGGGTTGCGTGATCGATGATTCGGGTTTTCGGTGCTGATTTGTTTCATGTTTGCTGCTGTGGCATGCATCGTCGGGCAGGTGTCTGTCTGTCAGCCTGCCTCCTTCATGACGAACCTGAAGACGTGAACCCTGAGGAGGAAGTTACTATGGTTCAGTACTGGAAAGCAGTCTTTCTTCGGCCTCTGCGACTGCATCCTCCTTGGCCACATTCGTCGTCGTCGGGCAAGGCCTGTGCACTGAACTTGGGCCAGCATCGCTGAGTTACCTTCGTCCTCCGCCCCCTGATCATCATGGCAAATCGATCAGACAGGATCAGCATCTGCAGAACTTGGCACGCAGTAGATAAGAGCGTGTTTGTGGACGATGATGATCAGCACATCAATTCTTCCCTACTGTAAACTTTACTCCATTTCAAAGGCTGGACTTCAACTAGTGCAGTTCAGCTCCGGCAAGCAAGCAACAACCTGAGAAAAACTTGTAGCGTTGCTGCTGCTTCAGTCTGGACAAATTAGCAGTAGCTTGTTAACCCTGACGAAACTGGAGCACTACAACTAGTGCAGTGCAGTTCAGCTCCGGCAAGCAAGCAACAACCTGAGAAAAAATGTGAAGAAGACCTGAGGCTCCAGACCTTCCAGTGCTATTGGGTTGGTTGTTTTCACCATTTCAGCTTTAGATGGAAATCTAGTTGTAACGAGAACCATGTTGCCCTTGGTGTCCCCATTGATGAATGGTGCTAACAAGTTTTCCCAACCTTCACTGTTGCATTCCCATATATCATCAAAGACAATCAAAAACCTTTTGGACTTCAATTTCCTGGTGATAGATTCTTGTAGCCCGTTCAAGTTGGTTGTTTGATTTGCACTTGTGTTGCTTTCTTCTTTTTCAGCTCCAAGCATGCCGTCATAGATACGCTTGGTGAGCTTAAACACATCAAAATCAGTTGATACACACACCCAAACCTTAACATCAAAGTGTTCTTCCATTCTTTTATCACTATAGAGGTGTTGGGTGAAAGTTGTCTTTCCAATACCCCCTGGACCAATTATAGGAAGAACAGAAAGGCTGGTTTCCGAATGATATGTACCAATGGTGATATCATCTAGTGTTTTCTTGAAAATAGTTTTCCTTCCGAAGTGTATGTTGGGTACTGATTGATCCCATGGGAGACCGTGTCAGGGTCACACTTGCTATGCTACCATGGTGTGGAATTATGTTGAGCAATTTGGAGACAGGGTCACACACTTGCTATGCTATCACAGACTTAATTTTCTTGGACATGGCCACTCTGTCAAACTGAAGCTTATCAACTGGAACGGGAGCATCATTACCATTGCCAGGGTTGGTTGGTTTATGTGGGTTCTTGGTAACAGCAGCAGAATCATCCACTTCTTTACGGCAACAAGAAAAGCAGGGAATCCAATTACCGACAGTGTGGCGAACACCATGGCCACCGTGTTGTGCTTGACAACGGAGGCCCTCGCCCAGATCCGGCACCACGTACTGGGTGCCGTCGAGCTGGTCCTGGATGATGAAGTAGTGGAGCTCGTCCAAGGTGTCTTCAGCCTCGTCGGCCTTGCCGCTGAGCTGCTGCACCAGCCCCTGCAGACCAGGATTGTCGCTCACCCCCCTCCTCTGGGCCTCATGCAGCAGCCCTTGCGTCAACATGAGATCCTGTTTTATCTTCTTGTAGTTGAGGCCGAGCTCAGAGCTGGCAACATACGCTCCACCAACTTATCAGAGAGCTTATTCACCACACTGCCGATGAGCCTGCCTGCGGCCCCAATCGCGGAGCGAACTGCTGCGCCAATAGCCGCCTCCATCATCTCCTCCGGCTCCGGCAGAATTCGTTTGGTGGGGGTGTTTTTAGGCGAGAAAGGCTGTGCAAAGCTGTTTGTTCGTGTGTCTTTGGTGGATGGATCCTTTTATGGAAATAGCTTCGTACTTTCTTCAATCAATAAGGAGTAAGGACAAAAGGTATGTGGTCATTTGCACACTGAGCCATGTTTCTTCTCTGTTATTGGGCATGTTAGGTGCTGAGACACAATGATTTGTGTTGCCTCTTGAATGAAGTATAATATTCAAAAGGCCGGCCATCCTCGACGCTTCGTTCTAAAGAGTAGCTAGGTGTAAAGTTGAGTGTGACAGTCATCGAATTCACAGTAGGACAGCAATGTAAGGGTGGTCAGCAACTTAGAATTAGCAAGGAATGATGAATTAAATATGAAGACTTGATCGATTAATCGGTGACTTATCCAGTTCATAGGGATGGAACTTTAGCTTTTGGTGGCTTGTTGAGCCATTGGAGATTAGAGACCATCATCAAGCTGACGCGGCCAACGGCTTGACTTGCACATATATACACAGTCTTCAGTTACATAGTCGTGTTTAGTTACTAGTTAATGTAATCTTGAACCATTTCTTTTCGTTATTGGTAATCCCTACTGCTAGTACAAAGGTAGGTCTAAAACTCGAGTAGTAGGAGCCAGTTGAGTAATCGAGTCTTCAGTCAAATTAAGGCAGTGGTAAAGTTTGCCGACGAGATTAAAATATGCTAGTACTACGTTCTTCTTTCTTGGTAAGAACTCGGGAGAGACTGACCTGGATTGACTGGGTGTGACCATCCATCCGCGGCCGATTGAGGAACGCCATTGCCGCACCTCCGGCCGGATTGGGGAACGAAGATGAGGAAAGCTCGCGGCGTCCGGCCCCTCTGCTGCCTTTGTCTTATGACTTGTGGACCCGCGCTCGTGGCCCTCCTCTGCCATTGAAATGTGCATATTTTTTAACCCAATTTCTTAAAAGTGCAGCTGCACACTATTATGAAATGGAGCGAGTACTATAAGCAAGATCTGAAAGCGAAGTACGAGCCAGTATAAAAAAAAAAACAGGAGCTCGAGGAGGAGACAGTCCCATTTGCAAATTAAGATGTATGTATTCGAGGAGTATTTGCTTAGGAAGAAGAGAGTGACCTGCAATGGCTCAAAGGAAATCGTACCGTTGCGGGCGCTAGTTGATGGTGCCTTAAGATGAGGGTCAATGATATTTCCCATACCATCGGCGAGCGTCTTAAGTGTGTACCTTTGACGGAGCTCACCCAGCTCCTTGGCGAGGTTCTTTTTTTTTTTTTTTTGAGGGAGCCTTGGCGAGGTCCTGAGCATTTTGTATGGCGTCAGAGATCTGATGGAGAGCCTTGCCTTTGCTGAACAATTTCTTGGTTCTCTTGAAGAACTTCTTGACTCTGTTCTTCATGTTGTTGAGGCCAAGGTCACCATGGCTGCCATCGTACATGCGGACCATGTAAGAGTCCACGGCATCCTCCCTGACCTTACCCGCCCAGATCCGGACCTACGGGTCCAGGTCGTCCGGTGGCACGTCGCCCACTTTGTGGAGGAAGACGTACATCATCTCCAGCTCCGTACGGAGGGACTTGACGCGCTTCTTCACCCGTTCGGCCAGGGTGAATTCAGCCACGAGAAGCTCACCGAGCTTGCGGAGGAGAGGGCTCATCGCCCCACCTGCAACCTCCATTGCTCTGCTCGATTGGATGAGGGTCGGGCGTCGGCAGCTCTCTCCGGCTGAGTTTTCTTTAGCTGCTAGTAGATAAAGGGCCTTTAGTCCCGGTTCATAAGGGCCTTTAGTTCCGGTTCTGAAACCGGGACTAAAGTGTCGTTACTAAAGCCTCCCCCTTTAGTCCCGGGACTAAAGGCCCTCCAGGTGGCCGCTGCCTGGAGGTCCATCTTTAGTCTCGATTGGTAACACCAACCGGTATTAAAGGAAATTTTATGATTTTTTTTTGAAATTTTTTTGAATTTTTTTATTTTCAAATTTTTGAATTATTTTAACCATTAATCTATAATCACCCCTCATCACTGCTCAATTTAACCTCTAATCTCTAATCACCCCTCATCATTCCAAATCATCTAACTTTCCGGACGGTCACCCATCCTCTCACTACTCTAGCCTGAGCACGCTTAACTTCCGGGTTCTATTCTCCCTCGTTTTCAAGTCTGCACTTGTTGTTTTCCTAACAATAGTAAGATGTCAATCCTATTAACCCTTATGAATTTAGCTTGAGCATGAAGTTACACATTTCGCTGTTTGAGTTTGAAACTATTGTTCTAAAAAAAATTATTATTTAGTAACACTAATATTTCTTGAATAAGTAGTTTGACCAGATTTGACCAAAATTCAAAAAAACTGAAATAATTATTTAGTATCACTACTATTTTTGAATAATTATTTAGTAACACTAATACTTCTTGAATAAGTAGTTTGACCATAGTTTGACCAGATTTAACAAAAATTGAAAAAAAACTGAAATTTGAGCATAACTTTTTTTCCTTTTAGAATTTGAGCATTCTACAAATTTGCAAACAGGCCGTAGGCCGTCCCCATCAGATGTGGATTTTCGTGCTGAACATTTTGATATATTATACATTTTTTTTCTGACATCGCATGCAAAAGTTATAGCCGTTTTACGTTTTCCCTGCACTTTTTGCAAAACATGTCCTAACTAGTAGATGTGGTAACATAACTACATCTCAAAGGATTTCAACTTTTGAAGTTTTTATCATTTTCTTTTGCTTTTTACAAAACTGAAAAGGCGATACACGGCGGGGGGGGGGGGGGGGGGGGGGTGGTTAGGGGTTAGGATTTGAAAATTGCACCATTAGTACCGGTTCGTGGCACGAACCGGTACTAAAGGTCTCAACCCCCTTTAGTACCGGTTCGTGGGACCAACCGGGACTAAAGGTCCCATTTGAACCGGGAGTAATGCCTTTCCGACGCCCTTGCCGCTCGAACCAAGACTACGGTTCGTAATGAAACCGGGATTAATTTCCTTTTCTGGCCTGAACCTTTGCCCCCTTTTCTACTAGTGGGTGTATTTGCTCCCGGATCTGATTTGTGCTGTGAACTGGGGAGTGGTGAGGTCGTAGTAACGAGAAGTGAGGCGAGGGTGAGGAGAGGTGTGTCGGTAGGTAGCAGGGGTCGTGTGTTTGGGGTGAATTATGAGGGGGTGAGGTAGTAGAGTTTTAGTCTGTGTGCGTGGACCAGTGAGCTGCTTATAATTACATGGTTTGGTTTAACTATGGGCAAGGGAAACTTGGACCATAATCCATGATTATTTGTTTCGTTGGCCGCCATAAAAAATAGCCAAACAAAAAAATGATCAATGGCATTCCTCTTTACTCCATGGCGACCTCGGCCCCAACAACAAGGTCGCCATAATCCATGATTTTTTGTTTCGTGTAACTATGGACTTCATTTTTCATATAGAATTAATCACCCACGAGTGCTACATTTTATCTAAAGAACTTGTACACCGGCACTTCAATGGCATTCCTCTTTAACAAAAAATATGCATTTGTGGGCTAGAATATCAACGGATAATATGTACACGAGAAGACCAAAGCTAAGAGTTGCATGTTGCATTGATCGTACTTCAAGCTATTACCTTTTACCTATAGCATCGCGTCAGGATCAATCAAAACAATATTCACGGAAAACGATCAATCAATTTAACCACAATCAGATTACCGAATAATGGAGATAGCCCACCAGGGGGCACACATCACATGGACCGAGCTGTGCATCCCTGAAGAAACTCATCCAAGGGAGGTAGGACCTCGACATCATCAGTGGCCTTAGTACAACCGTGTCAGCCAGCAACACACGGTGTGGAGCAGCCTGCTCGCGGAGGTGTCGAGTGCTGATTGCAATAGCTGTCGCTCGTCATGTCTGCTACAACTCAATAAACGAGGGCGATGATTTCTTTCTGACTTTCAAGCAAAATAAAGCACCTGCCGTCTTACCACGTCAGTTGAGATTTACACTAAGTTCATCAGTGGCATTAGTATGACCTTGGCAGTTGGCAACACACGGTGCCGAGCCAGCCTGATCGCGGATCTGTCGAGTGCTGATTCCAGTGGCTGCCGCTCGTCATGTCTGCTACAACTCAATAAACAAGGGTGATGATTTCTTTCCAACTTCCAAGCTAAATACTGATCACGTGATCATGCTGGTTGAGATTTACACTATGTTCATCAGTGGCCTTAGTACGACGGTGTCAGTCAGCAACACATGGTGCTCAGCCAGCCTGCTTGCAGACGTGTTGAGTGCTGATTGCAATGGCTGCATCTCGTCGTGTCTGGTACAATTCAATAAGTGAAGGTGATGATTTTTTTTCATGATATTCAAGCGAAATAAAACTCCTGCCGCCTGATCACGTCGGTTGATATTTACTGTGTTCGTTAGAGCCATTAGTATGACAATGTCAGTCAGCAACACACGGTGTCGGGCCAACCTGCTCGCGGATGTGTCGTTCTTCATGTCTGGTAAAACTCAATAACTGAGGGCTCGGCCAGCCTGCTTGCAGACGTGTCGAGTGCTGATTGCATTGGCTGCCGCTCGTCATGTCTGGTACAATTCAATAAGATTAGTCACAATGGATAGTAACATATGTGTGGTGGCATGTAACATTTCATTTATTAGATTGTAAACTCATCTTGTCTTGGTATGTGTGATGTTGCAGTAACTAGCTATGTTACCACATGCACCTATTTTCTCATTAATTAGTCGCCACATCATCTATTTTGTCTAGAGATGTGTGATGCTACCACCTATGTTACACCCACTGTGGGTTGTCTAAGTGAATGTGATGAGTTTTTCATGACATTCAAGCGAAATAAAATACATGCCGTCTGATCACGTCGGTTGATATTTACTATGTTCATTAGTGCCATTAGTACGACAGTGTCAGTCAGCAACACATGGTGTCGGACCAACCTGCTCGCGGATGTGTAAAGTGTCCATTGGAGTGGCTGCCATTCTTCATGTCTGGTACAACTCAATAAACGAGGCCGATGATTTCTTTCCGACTTTCAAGCAAAATAAACACCTGCCATCCGATTTAGATAACCAATTTTCTATGTCTAATATTTTATCAACAGAGAGGTGTATATATTAGCAAAGATGGAATTTATATTAATGAATTCATACCTCTTATCCTGAAGAAACATTCTCAGTTCATCGATGAATTGTTGGTTGTCCCTAACAGCTTCATTGATGTTTGAAAACTCAGTAATGTCAAGTCCATACAACATCTTCTTAAAAATCTTTGTGATGTCAGGATTTCGCGACACGGAAACAAACACTCCACAACTGAACTGCGCCCTGATCTTGTCGTACACCGCTTTGGCAAAGCTGGTCTTCCCCAATCCACCGAATCCAACAATAGACAGTGTCTTGAGTTGCTGCTTGGACTTCACATCCCCATCAAGGAGCTTTTCGATCTGCTCATCCCGGGTGGCCTCGATGCCTACAAGCTCCGTGACATCTCTATAGTCTATACACAGCCTTAAGGCGAGGATCAATGGCATTCCCCACACCATCCGCGTATGCCTCGAGCCCATACCTTTGACGGAGCTCACCCAGCTCCTTGGCGAGCCCTTGAGCATCTTGGACAGCGTCGCAGATTTGGTGGAGAGCCCTGCCCTTGCTGAACAGCTTCTTGGTTCGCTTGAAGAACTTCTTGGTTCTATTCTTCATGTTATTGGGGCCCAGTTCACAATGGCCGCCATCGTAGACACAGACCATGTACGCATCCACGGCGTCCTCCATGTTGTAGGAGAGCTCGCGAACCTTGCCCGCCCAGATCCCTACCTGCGGGTCGAGTTGCTCCGCCGGCACGTCACCAACTTTACAGAGGACGACGTACATCATCTCCAGCTCCGTAAGGAGGGACTTGACGCCTTCCTTCACGCGGTTTGTCCAGGGTGAACTCGGCCACGAGCAGGTCGTCGAGCTCGCGGAGGAGGGGGCTCATCGCCCCGGCTGCAACCTCCATTGTTCATCCTGCACGACTTCTATCTGTCCGCTCGTCTCCAACGGGGCTAGCTGTTTGCTCCGGGATAAGAATTGTGTGGTGCACTGGTGAGTGGTGAGGTGGTACCGGACGGAAGGGTGAGGTAGATACCTGAAGCAAAAATGCTAAACTGTGCTGAAGGGTGAGGTGAATAAGATGGTCTCCTATTTTGTGGACGTCTGCGTTCATGGATTGTTTTTCTTTTCTTTTCTTTTTTGCGAGCATGGACTCGGTTGACTCACCAATTGTTGTTGCTTACATTTTTCATCGGACTCGGTCGACTCTTTGATCCTTTTTCTTCCCAGTTTGCAAGTCCATCCTTTGACTGGTTACTAGGCTCGACTTTTTTCGCTTCAGTTGCAAGTCCATAATCTACTCGTAAATAAGGTTGACTTTTCCCCCAGTTGTAAGCCAACCATCGATTCAAACTGGCCTTGACATCGATTTTTTCTCCAGCCGGCGACTTATAAAATGTTCAACTGGTTTAAAAATTAATTCATTGCATATTTATAAAATGACATCATGTATTTATCAAATTTTCATTGTGTATTTTCAACCAAAATGTTCACACCATCCTAAGAAATGTTCTCCATGCATTTAAAAAAATATGGTTTATTTTTCTAAATGCCGTCATGCGTATCTTATTTTCTTAAAATAAAAAACATTTGTAATATTTGTGAACATTTTGCAAATTCATGAACATTTTTAAGTTCTAAATCATTTTTTAAATTCCTGAATATTTTTTATATCAAAAATTAATTTTCAAATTCGTGACCAGATTTAGAAGTTTTTGAATTGATGAACGATTTTAAAATTCGAAAATTTGTGAACTCTCTTTTTCAATTTGTCGAACATTTTAAAAATTTCTGATGTTTTTTAAAATTCTTCAACATGTTTCATGTTCGCATTTAAAAAAAATTCATGAACACACTTTCATATTCGTGAACATGATCCAAATTCATGGGCACTTTTCAAAAATTGCATTTTTACCCCAAATATACTAATTTGTTTGCAAAGGAAAAAAATACGTGACCATGTAGATGCTATTTTTGCGTTCCCATAATGCTACATGGGCACTCTAGTTTGACTCGCAGCTCCTGTAGCTAACTCTTGTCCATAATGAGCACACCCTGACCACGCGCGATGTTCAAACAATCACATGTTTCATGACCAACGATGATTAGCTGCAGTAAGTAATGTCATGCCCATGCAGTAATCAGCGAGCTGATCGTGCAGAGTGTGGTGGGCTACAGAACGTGGACGACAGGGATAACAACACCTAAAAACAGAACAAATAACGACAGTGTCTCAAAAAAGAAATAAAAAACAAGGCAAAAGGGACCACAGCTGATCTGCTCTCAGAGAATTGATGAACGATTGACAACGCTTGAAGTGGATAGTATCTCAGCGGTGCTTGTTGCTCCCATCTGCTCCCATCGACATTATGGATTAGCTGTGATCGGGGGAAGGGAAGCTTCACAGAAGAGGAAGAGAGTGCGCTCCAGCTCCTCACCTCCCTGCAAGAACTGAAATTTGGGTATTGTGAAGATATGCCGTCCCTCCCTGAAGGGCTACACTGCCTTCTTTCTCTCAGGGAACTCCGAGGCCTCCTTTTGGTTGAAAGTGTTAGAAGGAAAGAGGGATTTGGCAGAATAGTTGTTGTATTGCTTGAGCCTCATAGACATATATATAGAAGTACATGATCATCTTAGAGTACAAGGCAAGGTAGAATAATATCCTACGCTATCCTAACTTTCCTAATAATCACGATACTCAACATCTTCCCGCAGTCACAGCGATAGCGAGGCAGACGATGAGACTAGAGAAGAATCCGAAGGCAAGCCAACTGACACCCCCCCTCCCCTCACAGTAGTAACGGTCGATGCATCGCGGAGTCATGGCTAGAGTGGAAACCAAAGAGGTTGCTCAAGTAAGGCGGTAGCCCTTTGTGCCGTTTGTCGAAATAGCCGAGAGTGTAGGGTGATGTAGTGGTTGAGGTAGCCATGCGAAGAACGTTGTGGTCGATCTCGAGTCGGGGTGGCCGGTGTCGAGGTAGTCGTCGTGGACCGGGAAGAAGAGCGGCGGCATCGGCCTGAGGAGGCGGCGGTGGCTAGGTCAGAAGCGCGGCGACGGTGCTCGAAGTAGGCGGGGAAGAATCCCGACAGTGTGACAAGGACCGGCGGGGACGGTGGCGTTCCCGCGCCTAGAGAGGCGGCGCGGCACATACCACATAGGAGTCAACGCGCGGGGACGGTGAAGTGGACCGCGTGCCGCGGCGCTACAGCCTGAAGGGGCGACGCAGCGGCAGCGCGCGAGTCGGAACGACGGTGGGGAAGACCTCAGGGCGGCGGCGTTGACCGCGTGCCACGCTCGCTACGACCCGATGAGGCTACGTAGCGGCAATGCGAGGGTCGTTGCAGCCACGGAGACGGCCTCGAGAGGGAGGCCTCGGGGCGGCGGTGGACCGCGGGCCGCGGCACTACGGCCCGAAGGGGCGACCACTAGTAGAAAAAGGGCCTTCAGTGCCGGTTCATAAGGGCCTTTAGTCCCGGTTCCGGGACTAAAGGGTCGGTACTAATGCCTATCCCTTTAGTCCCGGCTGGTAACACCAACCGGGACTAAAGGAAATTTTATGATTTTTTTTTAAATTTTTTTTATTTTCAAATTTCTGAATTATTTTAACCTCTAGTCTGTAATCACCACCCCTCATCACTTCTCAATTTATCCATTAATCACCCCTCATCATTCCAAATCATCTAACTTCCCGAACGGTCACCCATCCTCCCACTCCCCCAGCCTGAGCACGCTTAACTTCCGGGTTCTATTCTCCCTCGCTCCAAGTCTGCACTTGTTGTTTTCCTGACAATACTAAGATGTCAATCCTATTAACCTTCAGGAATTTTGCTTGAGCATGAAGTGACACATTTCATAGTTTTATTTTGAAACTATTGTTTTAAAAAACAATTATTATTTAGTAACACTAATATTTTTGAATAATTAGTTTGACCATTGTTTGACCACAGTTTGATCAGATTTGACCAAAATTGAAATAACTGAAATAATTATTTAGTAACACTAATATTCTAGAATAATTAGTTTGACCATTGTTTGACCACTGTTTGAATTTTTTTGATTTTTTTCACTCTAGATCTTAAAAGCCCTGTAACTTTTTTTCTATTAGGTTTTTGAGGATTTTGAAAATGTTTAACAGGGTTCCCCCGGTTAAATTTGGATGTAACTTTTCCAGTAGATGATTTTTCATATAAAAAACTTTTTCATCCGAGTTAGTATGCAAAAGTTATGAGAGATTTTGCAAATAAAGTCAAAATTCACATTTGCAAATTTTCCCCTCAACTAGACCACATATCACATGGAAAACTTATTTTCTTTTATTTTTTTGACATTTCCATCATTTTCTTTTATTTTTTTAAAAAACTGAAAAGGCGATCCACGGGGTGGGGGGGGGGGGGGTAGAGTTTGAAAATGGGACCTTTAGTACCGGTTCGTGGCACGAACCAGGACTAAAGGTCTCAACCCCATTAGTCCCAGTTCGTGCCTCAAACCGGGACTAAAGACCTCAAACCGGGACTAAAGGTCTAATCTTTAGTCCCGGTTTGAGGCACGAACCGGGACCAATGCTTGTGGGCCAGGAGCGAGGCCCATTGGTCCCGGTTCATCCCACCAACCAGGACCAAAAGGTCCAGATGAACCGGGACCAATGGCCCACGTGGCCCGGCCGGCCCCCTGGGCTCACGAACTGGGACCAATGCCCCCATTGGTCCCGGTTCTGGACTGAACCGGGACTAATGGGCTGACCCGACCTGTACCAAAGCCCTGTTTTCTACTAGTGGACACAGCGGCAACAGGTGGGTCGGTGCGGCCACGGAAAGAACCATGGGGCGGTGGCAGGGACCGTCCTCATATGGGCGCGGGAGGACTACGTCCGCGAGGAGATGGCTCGCCAGCGTCGCGCCCTCGAGGAGATCGCCGCTCGGCGCCGCACACATGAGGAGGGCGGCATCGTCATCCTCGACGACAGCGACGAGGAGGCACCCGTGCCGTCCAACCCCCGCGCATCGGCGATGCTGGTCGGGGCGGTAGCAGGGACGGCGGCGACGACGACGACGACGGTGGCGACTACACCAAGATGTACAGGCTACTCGGCATGTAGAAGGCGGGCGGCGCCGCAGTAGTAGTTTTAGTTGTCGTTTTAGTTGTTTTTAAATTATGTTTTTAGTTTTTTTATAAAATATCAACGAAATCTCCTAGTTTGGCCAAATTTGTGTTGTGTTTGGCCGGATTTCGCTCGAGTTTAGTTTTAAAAAAGGCGTCCTAGGCGACTTTGGAGTGGCGGCTGGGAAACCGATCGCCCCATGCTGATTTTATCATCGGTTCGCCCCTAGGCGGCACTATTTCAAGCCCCTGCCGAACGGCCCGAGATGCTCTTAGCCGGTGGATCACATGCGGGCATCCGTCGCCTCATGAGTGCGACGCTGTCCTGTGACGCCATCCCCGGAGCTCAACTAAAATTATCTCTTGCGGTTTTACAACTGAGCCCTTGTTGCAGTCTATCCACCGCAACAACTCGTATGTTGCAGGATCTGGATCCCTCAAGGGATGTCGTCGTGCAGCCGGGGTCTTTTCCTCTTGCTCCATTCGCCGCACCGCCACATCTAATTGCGCCTGCCTTGCGAGGTCACCGGTGCTGGCCCGAAGCTCAATGGAAGGGATCGGGCTCGCCCGTCACTGAACTCCATCGCTGCCACTAAGTTGTGCATGGCCGCGACCCGCCCAGATCAGTTCGTACCCAACCATTCTCCGCACCTCGCCATTCCTCCCATGCCGTCGGCGTGCGTGCCACCACCATGGAGCAGTTCGCCGCCTCGCACTACTTGAGCCTTTGCATCACCTGTGGCTGGGAGATGCCACCGCTCCGTGGGCTCGTATTTTTTTTTGCAACATCACCTTTGTTGAAAAAAAATTTCTGCAACAAGACCATTGCTGCAAAAAATCTGCAGCAAGTTCACTGTTGCAAAAAAATCTTGTTGGCCGCTCGATTCATCAGATCTGACGGCTCATAACTGGGCCGATCCTGTAGCACGCCCCTTAAGTGATAGGTTTGGAAAACCTTAAGGAAATACGCACGGACTCCCCAAGTCGCTCCTCCTCCTTCAAGAAAGAAAGCTAGGATTTCTGCCTCTCGCCGGCGCCGCCGCAGGTCCGCCTCGTCTCCGGTGGCCCTAGGGCCATGGAGGCGCGGTGGATCCTGCCAAGGACCGGCGGGAAGGCTCCGTTTTCAGTCGTTTTTTACTGTCTTGTTAGGGTTTGTGTCCTGCTCAGGAAGGCGAGACGTTGGCGGCTCCCTGAAGATGAAATAAAGGTCTCCCCGCCTAGCCCCCGTTCCGGCGGTGCATCTAGCATCGTTGGTGGCCGTGTGGAGATGTGTCTCCCGCGGATCTATCTCTGGTGGATTTGCTCGGATCTCGTCGTTGTTCGTCTACGTTCGTGTGTCTTCGGGTTGAATCCTTCCGACCTACGTTCGGCGGCTCCGAAGCATGTTGCCCATCTGCTGATGATATTATTCATAAGATGAAATCTCTTGATAATGATGACTCCAAAAGGCTCTTCTACAAAAGAATATCCCATCAAGGAAGTGAATGTTGCTGGAATTTTGTCTATTTTGGGCCTAGACCAATAGCAGTTTCAGAAATTCCTAATAAATCCTAGAGGCCCACGCAGCCCATTCGTGCAAGGCAAGAAGTGGAACTAAAGTTTAGTCCCACATTGCTAGTTTGGAGGGAGTTGGACCTCTTTATAAGAGAGACTCTTTCTCCACATGTACGAGGATGAGAACAAGAGGGACATCCACGCGCGCTCCTCCTCCGCCACCCGCCGCGGGTTGTGGGTTGCGGGAATGAGCCGAGCCGATGTCTAAATTTTTGCTGTAGTGGATATTGAATACGAACGCTGCACCCTTCGGCTGCTGTCTGTTCGTTTCGTCTCCCGCGTTCCCTTTAGCTCCCGGCGCAGCCTCTTGCCTCCTTCTCTTGCGTCTATAAAAGGAAGGTCGCTCCTCTCAGAGAGACGCACCAGAACTTCTCCTTCCTCTCGCCACCGGTTCCAATCTCTGAATTGCTGCTGTCTTCCTCATCCCGGCTTGCGGCGTGCACCGCGAGTTGGGACAGTAGGCCTCCGAAACCGCACCTCTTTGAGTCCTGTACGGGAGAAGGGTGATAAGGTTTTTGGGAAGCGCTCCGCGCAACTACTGACTCCTTCATCACGGACTCAGACGACTACTTCCCCGACGACGACTTCTTCCCCAACGTCGACAACCTCATCGACGACATGGCTGGAGAGGATGTCGACCCCAAGTCCAGTGCTTCTGTTGCTGCTGTCCCGTACGTGTTCTTGCTCTTTCTGTTAGAAGTCCTGTCACAGTTCCTTCCTCTAGTTTCTGCCCTACATATGTTAGGTTCTACTTCATATATGCAATTTCATCTAGTGGCTATTCTAGATGTGTTTAGTTCAAGTTCATATATGCAGATGCTACTTATCTTCTCTCTGTCAGATTGCATGACTTGCTTTATCTCTGCTATATTAGTCATGCTTTATCTAGTATTTCCATTAATAAAATCATTCGATAAATTGCTCATATTTCCAACAAATGTCCTGTTGAACTGGAGCAAGTATCTAGAGGGATTTTGAAGAAATGTGGTGGCGTGCCACTAGCCATCATTACTATAGCCAGTCTGTTAGCCAGTAATGATCAACAGATAAAGCCAAAGTATCAATGGGATAACTTACTGAGTTCTATTGGTCGTGGACTTGAAGAAGGTGGTACTGCGAAGGATATGCAGAGAATACTATCCTTTAGTTATTATGATCTACCTTGTTATCTAAGGACTTGTTTATTATATCTCAGTATATTTCCAGAAGATTTTGAGATAGATAGAGACCGGTTGATATTGAAGTGGATAGCTGAAGGCTTTATCCAAGGTGCAGAACAAGACATTAGACTATTTGAGCTTGGAGAGAGATACTTCACTGAGCTGATAAACAGAAACTTGATTCAGCCATCATATGTTGATTTTCATGGTAGGGTGCGAAGTTGTCACGTACATGATATGGTACTTGATCTCATATGTTCTCTATCTACCGTAGAAAATTTCGTTACTATATTGGATGGTACTAAGCAAAGGAAAAGTAATTCAGATAGCATGGTTCGCAGGGTATCATTTCTGAATAGCATGTCAAAGCACACCACCCATCAGGTCAATGCGATAAGTATGTCAAAGTTAAGGTCTGCTACTCTCTTTAGAACTGGTGTTGATCTGATCCAGACTGTTTCAATCTTCCAAGTTCTGCGTGTATTGGATTTAGAAGGTTGTAATCTTCAGAAAAGTAGCCACCAGATTGATCTTAGGTATGTTGAGAATTTAGTACATCTGAGGTACCTAGGGCTAGAAGGTACATTAGTTGACGTTCTGCCCATGGGAATAGGAAAGCTACATTTCTTGCAAACACTGAACTTAAGAACGTGTATGGAGGTGCCATCCTGTGTTGGTCGGCTAGGACATTTAATGTGCCTCTATGTTGATATTACAACGAGATTGCCAGCTGGGATAGGGAATTTGGTGTCCTTAGAAGAGCTGAATGAAGTGATGGTGGGTGGTACTGATGCGATTGAGAAAGAGCTAGGAAAGCTGGTGGAGCTGAGTGTGCTTGGTCTTTGGTGGGAGGGAGACGACGAGAGTGTTTGTAATTCTTTGGTGGTGTCCTTGGCCAATCTGCGAGAATTGCATAAATTAACTATTTTTCTTTGTGGGGATGCAAGGTTTAATGTCAGCTGGGACAGATGGGTGCCCCCTCCACACCTCCAAACCTTTTCTTTTTATCATTGTACCTAAACATTGCCTAGATGTTTTAATTCATCATTGTTTCCCGTCCTCTCCTGCTTGCATGTAGTAGTGGATAGAGTGAGGCCGGGGGTCGACATTCAGATCCTTGGGAAATTGACAGCTCTTCGTTCTCTTGATCTGACAACCTCCAGAGTCCAATTCACTCCCGTATAAAGGTTCATCATTGGCAATGATGCATTCCCTTGCCTGAGAGAGTGCAGTTTCTATAATTTTCAGATGTGGCCATCCATGCCCTGTTAGAGTTGTGTCGAATATTATTGTACAAGGTAGGTTACAGTTGGACTAGAAGTTGTATTGTATTTACATAGAATGTGGAGTTGTGTCCTAGTAGGACATTTGTATCCTAGGCCTCTTATATATAGCGGGGGTAGACACACCATGTAACCTATGCCAACATAATAGCACGGGCACGCGGGGGAGCCGGCGGCGTGTGCCGGCGCCCGGGCGGCCGAGGTGTGGTATTGTGACGGTGTCATGGGGAGGAGCGTCCGTAGTCATGCCCCGGGGATGTAGCCATGATGATGAACCTCGTTAACAAATCTCGGTGTCGCGCTTGTGTGATTGCTTGGTCCTCGGTTTTAGACGGAGCGCATTGGATTTATTCTACGAAAATGTTAATGCCCACACGTGTGGGCGTTTGCACATCGCCCACACGCCTTCATCACCACTCATTTTGCCACGTATGAATAGATGACATCAGCAGAATTTTTTTTGGTTTTCGGCTTAAAAATGTTGTATCTCCTAAATAAAAAAGCGAACTAAAAATCCGTTTTCACCATTAAATCCGTCTCGACGAGATCTTCAAAACTAGATCACATGTTGATATATTTTGACGATTTTTTTCCCAGAAGTTGACATGATGTTTACACTGCACTTGCCATAGGGCTTAATCTAAAGTTGCCATGTGGCAATTTTAGTTTGTAGATCATGGCAATTTTAGTATTTTGATTATGGCAACTCCAGTACTTTGACCATGAAAATTATTTTTTGTATGAACCATGTCAATTTTACGTGCATGTATCATGACAATTTTAGTTTATGGTTCTTGGCAAGTCTAGTTTCTTAATTCCCCGTTTTATAAATGTCAAAATTTACTTTAAAATGTAGAAGAAAATAGCTGAAACATATCATGGCAACTTCAGTGTAAACATCATGGCAATTCATATGCAATAGACATGGCAACTTTTAATCCAAAAAAAATTCATCAAAACATATCAAGATGGGATCTAGTTTCGAAGATCTCATCGCGAGGGATTTAATGGTGAAAACGGATCTTCAATCAGATTTTTTGTTTAAGAGATAAAACATTTTAAAAACTGAAAATCCAAAAAGATTCCTACATGCATGCATGCGATGACGTGGCAATCTGTTTGCATTAGAGACGTGTGGTGTGTCTCTCTTCCTGCCACACGTGTGGCAGTTAGCGGCGTCCTTATTCTAACATGCCCAGGCTTGAATACTTTTCCTTTTATGCCCGAGCCTCGCGCATCACCGGTGGTGACTTGGATGTTGACATGCAGCATCTCCCCTGTCTCCAGAAAATTGATGTTGATTTTTGGTATGAAGAAAACTGCTTGCCAGCGAGTGCAGAAAGCGGTTGATATTTTTTTTTCTAAAAAGGAGGATGACCTCCGTCCTCTGCATTTGGGAGATGCATGCAGTTATTTTGTTAATTATTCATAAAGACTTTACAAATTAGTACATCCGGTACTCTGAAGCCACCATTTTAGCAACATCTGTCGCTACTCCTATCCACTTGATGAAGGTGTGTCAATAGTCCGAGCATAATACCAAGTAGACATCGCACAAATGCCTAACATCTAAGGCGGGAGGCCCCAACCAAGCCACATACTGGGTTTGGGGCGCAAACCGGTCCGGCGCACTCTCATAGGTCGCCGTTGCCGTTTTTCACTGATCCATCTTTAGAGCAAGTACTAATGCATCAACCTTGTCAGGCCTGCCGTTAACGCCCCCACGGCGCCAGACAATGCCTTCTCCCTGTGTGCGTCCATCATCACATATCCTTCGCCGAGGCCTTGCTGCGCCATGCCGTCGAGACTCCATGTCGTTGATGCGTCACATGAAAAGCCGCTCCACCGCTTGAACCGTCCACTAGTCCCTCAAGCCAATGCAAACCTCCAAGAATGACGCCCCCAAAAAGGGAAAGACGCAAGTGCGCCACCGTCATCTGATCGACTGATCTTGGGTTTCCCCAGAGGTAGCGGAAGGAGTTGGGAGCTTCACCTTGATGTTGCCTTCAAAAAGGAAACGACCGAGGGCGTCATCATCATCGTCTCCGGCTACCGGCCGAAGACCATGTTTTCACCCGAATCTATGTCATGAGCTTCCAACCGACAACGAGTGCACTGTTCAGACCGCCTTCAAAGCCCTAAATCTGGCCACTCAAATCTGGCGACCATCCACAACAGTACTACCACCGTGGGAGCTCTGGCACACTGTCCACTGCCTGCGTGTGCCACCACTGAAGCCTGGGAGTAGGGCCGCCACCCCACCTCGCCAAACCGCGAGAGCCGCCGAGAGGAATCTCATGCGCTGGACACTGTTGCTTATCCTATCCAATCCGGAGCAAAAGCACCAGATCGCCGACGCAGATCCGCCTTGAATAAGGATATCGTCACGCCATGCCGCCGCGAGAGGCCTAGACTTCACCAGCCACCACCTGCCAGGGCCGCCGCCCCGGGTCGCCACCGTCATGAAGTCCTCCATGCTGCCGCATCATCCACGCAGGCACATTATGCTGGCGAGCCCGAGGAGGCCGGCCCGCCCGCCCCATCGCGCAAGGGGAAGTAGACGGCCCGCCAGCAAGTCTTTCTTTCACTCAGCAAGGTTTCTGTAGACTTCGACATAATTAACTAGCTTAATTCTCTTCTCTCTGGCCCAACAGTGCAAATTAATGCTCATTCTATTTTCTTTGTTTCGAAGCTTTACCAAAAGAAGTAGTAGAAGATGAGGAGCCTGCAACAGCAATCACCGTGAGCGACAGAGAAGGCGAGGCAGTTATGTTCTAGAGCCAATCCTATTCATTTGAATCCGCAGGTTAGCGGCAGCTACCATGACTGATTTTTGCCCTCCCTGTTGATTTCTGATCTGGCTAACGATCATCTTGCGGTGCTTTTGCTTTTAGTTTCGCCATGTGTTGTGTACGCATACATACGGGCTCGTGGTAGCATGGCATGCCAATTTATTTTGGGGCTTTTACAGAATCAAATGGGAAGATATGTCGATCGGTGATTAAAAAGAATCAGTCTTCAGCACCTTAAGATTTGGTATTACGAGTTTACGACCACCTTATTGTAAGAAAGAGAAAGCCTAAGTAGTGTATATGCACATAAGGGATACATTCTGTCAGACATGAAAAATTACGTATTCCCTGAAAGTCTGTCTAGTGCCATAGTGCTTGGTTTCTCTAGTTAGTTATTTCGTTATGTGCTCTGTCAACTACAGACAAAGTTATTTCACAAAAAAAAATACAGACAAAGTTGTACCTGTGAGATGTATGCGATCTGGGCGTGCATGTGTGTACCTGACTTCCAATTTATAAATGAAACCGGAGCACTGTCGGCTTTGCAGCTGGCCGTCCGTAATTGGTCAGGGTGAGAGAACCGTGTGATATGCAGTGTGTTAGATGTGTATAGTCCCCTTCTATATGACTCCCATTGTATAAGGGGCTTTCTTACACTTTATCACACATGTATATGTTTGGCCTTTGGCCCTCAGTAAAGCTTAGTTGCTCATTATCCAACATGGTATCAGATGCTAGGTTAGCCTCACTCTCTCGCACGATGCAACTCCGTACGCCCCGTTCCTAGCCTACCTCTCGATTCCGGCCGCCCGGCTCGATTCCGGTCGCCCCTATCCGCCTCGGCTCGTCCCTGGTCGTCCTCTCCTTGGCCCCGCCGGATCAGCCAGCCTACTGTCTGGCTTCGCCCTCGCCTCCCTCTCTCCGGCCGCCGTCTGCTGTTGTTCCGGCAGCCACTGCTGCCTGCTACTGTTTCGGCCGCAGCCACCGCCCCTGACCTGTCGGGAAGCAGCCGCTCCCGTCCCGTCTAGCCGCCGCAGCTCCTGGTGTTGGGAAGCCGCCGCTCCCGTCCCGTCCAGCCGCCACTGCCTCAGGCTGGTTCTGGACGCCGTCGTTGGCCCGGGCAAGTTCCGGCCCAGGCTGTCCGGCTGCTTCTCCGCTCAGGCTCGCGCGCGCGAGTCCCCTAGCCAGACAGCGCCAATCCTCTCCTGCTCGAGCGATCCCCTGCTGCCCTCGAGTGCTCCCCTGCCCGATCCAGATCGGGTGGACTGCGTCTGTTGACTAAAAAAAGGACGGAGTGATATCTCAGTATGTCTTCTTCGGGCTATGTGGTTGTTCCTCGATGCTCGGTGATCTTTGATGGCACCAACTATGCTGAGTTTGCGGGCTTCATCCGTATCCATATGCGTGGTCTTCTTCTGTGGGGTGTTCTCTCTGTGAGGTTCCCTGTCCGCCATGTCCTATTGCTCCCGTGGCTCCTACCCCGCCTATACCGCCGGTTCTTGCTGTTGATGCTTCCCAGGCTGATCGGGATGCAACCAAGGCTCTCGATGCTCCTGCCGTTGATGCTTATGACAAGCAGGTGTCAGCTTATTCAGATGCTCTTTCTGTGTACCGCGATGATCTGTCTGCTTACACTCAGTGGTGCGATGATCTGTCTGCTTACACTCAGTGGCGCCAGCTTGACTCCCTTTGGACAGTTGTTTGTGGGACTTGCCGTTGCTGTCAGACTACGCGGTCCGATTTGGAATTTCAGAGGGTCCATGAGTTCTTATCTCGTCTCCGTTCTGTGTTTGAGCCTCGACGTGCTCACCTGCTTGCTCGTGGTCGTGTTCCTATCTCAGAGGTGCTTGCCGAGTTTCGTGCTGAGGAGACCCACCTTCCCTCTACTGGTTTTCTTGCGGTTCCGTTAGTGTTGGCTACCCGAGCTCCTGTGTCGTCTGCTCGTCTCACCGCTCCTGCCTACTACTTCAGGGGGGGTCGCCCTCCTTATGCTAAGAAGGGCACGTTGCGCCGTGACACCTTCTGTGGTTACTGCTCCCGGACTGGTCACCCTGTGTCTGACTGTCGCCAGAAGAAGCGAGATCAGAGGCGCTGCTCTTCGAGTGGGACTCCTGCGTCTTCCTCGCCTTCCAGTGGGACTCCGTCACTCACTGACCAGGATATTGTACGGCTCAAGCGTCTACTTGCTTCCTCTGGCTCCTCGTCAACTGGTTCTGCTGCCGCTGTGACTGCATCCACCACTCCACCATCGCCGGCATCTACACAGTCAGGTACATCTTCGTGGGTCCTGGATTCTGGAGCTTCCTTTCATATGTCCTCTGATTCTTCCGCATTGTCTTCTCTTCGACCTCTTGATTCGACTGTTAATGTTCTCATCGCCGATGGCACATCTCTTCCTGTTGCTAGTCGTGGTATTCTTTCCACTTCGTCCTTTTCGGTTCCTAGTGTTCCACATGTTCCTCGCTTACCATGAATCTTTTTTTTCTCTGCCCAACTTACTGATTCTGGTTGCTGTGTCATTCTTGATACCGACTCTTGCTCCATTCAGGATCGTCGCACCAAGGTTTTGGTTGGTGCTGGCCCCCGGCGCCGTGAGTCAGAGGGCCTTTGGGAGGTTAACTGGTGATACGTCTCCAATATATCTATATTTTTTTATTGTTCCATGTTGTTTTATTATCAATCTTGAATGTTTCATAATCATATTATAGTCATTTTATATCATTTTTTGGTACTGACCTATTGACATAGTGCCAAGTGCCAGTTGCTGTTTTTTCCATGTTTTTTACATCGCAGGAAATCAATATCAGACGGAGTCCAAATGCAACGAAACTTCACGATGATTTTTTATGGACCAAAAGGAAGAAGTTGGGCCCTGGTTGCACCTGTGGGGAGTCCCGAGGAGGGGACAACCCACCAGGGCGCGCCAGGAGGCCCAGGCGCGCCCTGGTGGGTGGGTTGTGCCCACCTCGGGTGCCCCCGGACAGCCTCTTTGCTCTATAAATACCCCAAAAATATCAGAACCCTAGGGGAGTCGACAAAATATTCATCCGGCCGCCGCAGAGTCCAGAACCACCAGATCCAATCTAGACACCATCTCGGATGGGGTTCACCACCTCCATTGGTGCCTCTCCGATGATGCATGAGTAGTTCTTTGTAGACCTTCAAGTCCGTAGTTAGTAACTAGATGGTTTTCTCTCTCTCTCTCGCTGAATTCTCAATACAATGGTCTCTTGAAGATCCATATTATGTAACTCTTTTTGCGGTGTGTTTCTTGGGATCTGATGAACTTCGAGTTTACGATCAGTTATATCTTTTTATATCCATGAAAGTTATTTGAGTTTCTTTGATCCACTACTACAAATCCACATTTTACCTAGAGCCAACCTCTTTACCTAGAGCTCATTAACTAACTCAAGGGATAGAAAAGAAATGAACAGGACCCTCTAGGGAAAGATGTCTTTCCAGCCAAAAAAATTTAGAAACTAAACTTTCCCTAGGGTGGTGCCACGTACATACCATCGAAGCCAAAAAAGACCGAAGAGATGCCCTCGATTTGGCCACGTAGATTGCCTCCCGCGCTCCTTTATCGACACCGCGCGCCAATTATTTCCCCTTGCACAAGTTGGGCCCTTTGATCAGTGAGAAAAGGAAGGAAAAAAGGGCGAGTAGAGGAATTTTTTTGGCTAGGTCCCTCCTTCACGCTACACCCATACCCCAAGCGCTGCGCTGCCAGACTAGAAATTCCCCTCCCTCACGAAGCTTCTATCCCCGCTCGCCCCGCGCCGCCGCGACTTGCTCCGCCCCATGCCGCCGCGACCTTCTCCCCCCGTGCAGCCGCGACCTCCTTCGCCCCGCGTCGCCCCCTCCGCCGCGCCCCTTCTTCCTCCCTGTACTGCATCGGTGACAGTCACGACGGGCGTGGTGGCCATGGCCACACCGGCCGCGGTGACGGCATCGTGCCGCCCGTGGTGACCGCGTCCGCGATGCCCTTAACTCTGCTGACCGTGTCGCCCTTTGGATGTGGAGATGGTGCCGCCCCCGCTTATTGGACGAGCACCCGATCTGCTCTGTTGTACGCAGCTGCTTCTATCCAAAAGGTTGTCACTATCTCTCTTCCTCTCTAGTTTAGAAAGATGTTTGATTGCTGGCCTAGATAGTTGTACTGGTGTATGTCTAGCAAAATTCTGAAACTGTTGTTTTGCTTTTAGCATCCGAAGGAAGCAGTAGGTGGTGCACTATTCAGTACATGTGGACGTTGTTCAGCATCTTCTCCAGCAGGTGGGGTTTTCAGTTTAAACATCTTGGTTAAAAGGTGTATGGAAGGTCATAGGAATAAAAGAAATTTCTAGCAAAAGAAGAAATAGAAGAACTGATTGATATGGAGATGCACGAACACATGAATGAGCCATTCAACCATGTAAATTGTGGTCAGAATGCAGACACTAAACACAGTGAACAGGAAATGTTTCATGTAGTTTATCTGTTGAATTTGTTCATAGCTACTGCAATTGCATGAATGACAGAAACAATAGCTTCATTGATTACTATATATGCTCGTGTTAACAGTGGTCAGATTACTGCATTTTATGATTGTTGTAGTTATCTACATGAAATTGCGTGTGCGTTTTACCATTGTTGTTTAGTTATCCATATGAAAGCAAGTAGCCGCAATTGTTTGGCTTTTCCATCCCAGTCTCTATTTTATGTTATGAATAAATGGAAGTCCTCTAACATTCTCCATTGCTTTTCTACATTTTTTTTTCAGAAACTAACAAGTCTCGGGTGTTGTTTGCTTGAAGAAAATTTCCCTGCTTGTGGCATCGAAGCAACAGAGAAGAAAGGCATTGCTAAATAAAGTAGGTATTATGATTTCTTCTTTCCATGAAAACTATGTTGATTAATGCATTGTTCACTTTTATGATGTGAGAATGTGGGGTTATTTTTTGTTGCTGATGAGTGGTTTTCTATTTTAGTGTGTATGATGCATTCATTTTTTGTTGGGATGCGACTCATGATCGTAGCAATTCATTTTTATTTCAGATTTAAGTACAAAACCAAACCATGTCTTTGGATGCTCAACGTAGCTGGATGTATAGTGGGTGGAAGGATAATGGAAGGCATTCCGATGAGTGGATACGCAATACAAATGCTTTTGTGAAACATGTTTTTGAGGGTGTCCGTAGTGCCAAGTTTGGAGTTTCTTGTCCTTGCTCAAAATGTTGCAATGGTAGTAGAAGAACAAAACAATTGATGACCTCTCATCTTTGTCATTGGGGGTTCATGCCCAACTACTTTAAATGGACTGGACATGGGGAGCACCATGTTCATGTAGATAGAGTGGAGTCTGTCAACACTGATTGCTTAGAGGACATGTTGTGTGACTTTGGGGATGCAATGCATGTCGATAATGTAGACGAGGAGCCAACACCAGATGCCAAAGCTTTTTATGCCATGTTGTCAGCTGTTAGAGACCCACTCCATGAGTTCACCCAAACCTCACGCTTTGCTACTGTTACAAGCTTGATGGGAATTAAGTCACAATACAATTTGTGAGGCGACTGCATAAATAGTTTAGTGAAACTTTGGCAAGATACACTCCCACAAGCCAATAAAATGCCATCAAGCTTGTATGAGTGCAAGTGTATCTTAGCTGGTTTCAAAATGCCACTCCTAAAGATAGATGCATGTGTTAACTATTGCATGATATACTATAAGGATAGAGAGAAAAAACTGAAGTGTGATTTCTGCGGTGAAGCAAGATATAAGGTAGTTAACAATGACTGCCCAAATAAGAAGCGTAAACCCATCCCTCGTAAGGTTCTGTGATACCTTCCATTTCTACCAGGATTGCAAAGGTTGCTCATGCAGCCTGAATTTGCTAAGCACATGAGATAGCACATGGAAGGCAACCGAGAAAATCCAGGAATGATGGTGCACCCAGCTGATAGTGAATCATGGAAATCTTTCAGTGTGGATGGGTTTGCAAGTGATCCACGCAATGTTAAGCTAGTCAAGTCCTCTGATGGCTCCAACCCTTTTAATTTCGGGTTAACACAATACTCTTGTTGGCCTGTGTTTCTTGCTCCTTTGAACGTGCCACCTGCTCTATGCTTGAAAACACAAAATATCTTTCTTAGCATGGTGATCCCTAGACCAAAGAGTCCTGGCAAGAGCTTCAATGTGTACATGGAGCCTTTATTTGATGAGCTGAAAGAGGCATGGGCGGGTGTACCAACTTATGATAGTTTCCTTAAGCAGAATTTCAATATGAGGGTAACCTTGCATACAACTGTCCATGACCACCCTGCTTTCGGTATGGTTGCTGGATGGTCTACCCATGGTGGGCTGGCTTGTTACGAGTGCGGGGTAGATCCACAAACAATTTGGATGGATAATGGGCACAAATGGAGTTGGTTTGATAGCCACAGGGGATTTCTGCCGGCCGACCATGTATTTAGGACCGAGCGTGATGCCTTTTTAAAAGATACAGTAGTGAAGGATATTGCTCCATGTAGGTTAACAGGGGATGAAGTTTTTTCTTCCATGAATAAAGTTAAGGACAACAATTTCGAAGGTTATGGAGTAACACACAATTGGACACACATTCCTAAGCTATGGGAATTGCCATACTTCCCAAAGCTTTTGCTTCCTCATAATATAGATGTTATGCACACAGAAAAACAATATTGCAGAAGCAATATTTAATACTGTCCTTGACATTCCTAACAAGACAAAAGACAATGCCAAAGCCCGCCTTGACCAAGCTGTACTGTGTAGCAGAACTGATTTCAACCTTCAAGAAAAGCCCAGTGATAAATGGGAAAAGCCTAGAGTACCATATTGCTTGAAGAGGAACCAAATAAGAGAGGTCCTGTTGTGGTTTCTTCAGCTCAAATTTCCGGATGGATATGTGGCCAACATGAAGCGAGGTGTTAACTTAGAGCAACTTAAGATATATGGGCTCAAAAGTCATGACTACCATATATTTATGGAGCGGTTGCTGCCTGTCATGCTGCGGGGGTATGTAGATAATGATGTGTGGGAGGCTTTAGCTGAGCTAAGTTATTTCTTTAGGCTGCTTTGCGCAAAAGAAATAGATCCTAACCAAATGGATAAATTGGAGGAAACCATTCCTGTCCTAATTTGTAAATTGGAGAAAATTTTATCACCGGGGTTCTATGATTCAATGGAGCATCTAATGATACACCTCCCTTATCAAGCAAAAGTAGGAGGGCCTGTTAAGTATCGTTGGATGTATACTTATGAAAGGTATGTTTTGTTTGCATTCTGTCCATATGGTAGTAGTATTTCCTATTTGGACATTAATTTGTTACATGGCAATGTAGGTTAATAAAAAACTTAGAGCAAAAGTTAGTAACAAAGCACGTGTGGAGGCTTCAATTGTTGAGGCATTTATTGTTGAGGAGATTTCAAACTTTAGTTCTTTGTACCTTCCTGATGAAGTCTGGTCTTAATTTAGTGTTTTTGCATGTCAACTTGTTTGTCCAAATTTATGTCAATTTGTCCGCACACTTGTGCAATTGTGTAATAGGAGCTTTACACAATTATTTGAAATTCCTAAACATTTTTGTACCTTTGTTTTCTTCTTGAGTAGGCACTTTACACAGAAAAGGCTAAAGATTTAAATGGAGAGGACTATGATATTCTAAAAAATGATGTTAGTTCTAATGCACTTTATGATTGCTCTAATGGGAAGCCACATGGTACATGGTCTCTCTTTAATAGCATTGTCAATGACATCGAGGCCATTTCTGAGGTGAGAGCTACTGGTACATCTTCAGCAGTCTTGAAGCGTCGTTGAGCTGAAGAAATTGAAGATGTGCGTCAAAAGGAGTCCGAGAAGACTTGAAAAGCATAGGCTTATGCCAACAATGTCTTGTCATGGGGTGTTGGGATGTACGAGCACAGCAATGAGATACAAAAGTTTCTTCAGGTGCTTGTTATGCATTCCATGTTTATCAATTAATTTGCTAGCATTTGAAAGTAACCACTATGTGAATTTTCATTTTTTGCAGACTTTGGTAACTAAGCAAGGAGTGCCTATTAGAGAAATACCACCGTCGCCGGTTCCACCTCCTTTTCGTTCGCTTTCTCCTCCTGGATCTCCACAACGATCTACCATCCAAGTATGTAATCATCCATCTCAAGCAAACACACACACACACACACATTAATAAATTTAAAGAATGATAAGGGTTACTTCTAAAACCTAGCTCTTCTTTTGCAGATTCTAGAAAATATTGAAGAATCGCCAGCTTTGTGTGCTCAGCAAGAAACAAACCTAGCTCCATTAATGTATGCATTTCTCAAATTGTTCTCAAATGATACAAATAGTAATGGTCTGTTCGTTGTGACCTTCCAGGGTTGAATAATTTAGTAAGAGGGGTATATCGAACAGTGCATGTTTGCCTTCTTTTCTTTTCAGAAGAGAATGTTAGAGATGTTTGCAGTATAATTTGTTGATTTGGATAAAACATGAATGCAATGCACAATAGGGTTCCTCAAACATAGGAGTACATATTATTGTTTCTGTGTGCAAATAATAGTTTCACATGGCTATTGTTGGTAGTAAATGTTTTTCCTTCCTTCAGTATACTCTTTGGTCTCATTTATTTGTACCAAAACAACTAGTGAACTGATTCAGAACGATGCAGCATGTGTAGTTGCATTACTTATGTGTGTATGGATAAGTTGAGAGATACCTATTCACATACTTGTGACAATATGCATGCTTATGTGATGTGTGATGCTAGCCTGTGTGGTGCTGGATCATTTGGGATTAATGTTGATTAATGGGGCTATGTGAGGATGTTGGAGGGATCATAATATTTTTTTTGTCCAAGTGTCCAGTTTATAGTTGTTATGCTGCCCAAATTTATACCAGATTTTGCATGCCTTTGTTCTAATTACTGGAAATAGGAAATTCTGTTTAGACTTTGGCGACTTGATGTAACTCACTAATTTGCATTGGAACACAGAGTTAATAAGTTCTTATTGTCATGTTCCAGCCTTTGAGAATTTGCGGATCTTCCTTTTCAGGAACATGTTACTGCTGCAAGTGTTCCTGCTATAGATGATGAAGGGATGTATGGGGGATTTTTCAGTTAGTCTGGAACTGGTGCACTAAGCCTATTGCTATTGAGCAGTCAGTTGGTTCCTTGATGTTCTTGGATGTATAGTGCGTGGAGTAATATTTTGGTGCATGTATAGTTAACATGCTAGTGTATGTTCTGTAATGTAGGAAACTGTAGTTGACCTACATCAGTATGTACGTGCTACTTGAGATGCTTAATGAGTTAGATGTAGCAAACTCTAGCTAGCAAGCCTATTTTTTGGTCAAACATGTGATGGCTGGTGATGTCTTGGCATCTACTGTATGCATGTGACGATTGGTATATATATATATATATACACACATAATTATTTGATGTTATTTTCATTTCATAATTATGGCTCCATTTTGAATTATTGGTTATGAATTCAAATTAAAATTACACGTTTGAATTATGTCTGCATATGGGGATGGTGTTTCCCTACAGTATGTAACTCTAGGGAAAGTATGGTGATGTGGCGCCAAAGGGCCCCACAATCTTTCCCTAGGGCCTAGCTGTAGGTAAACAACCTATCCACATGGGATGCAACATACATGTGGAAATCTTTCCCTAGGGCTTGTGCCCCTAGGTAAAGAAATTTTCCCTAGAGCTTGCTCGATACACCCTAGGGGAAGGGGTCTTTACCGACTATACTATACCTAGGGTTCTTTACCTAGGGCAAGCCCAAGGTAAAGTCTTTCCCTATGGTTTTTCCTATTTCACCTAGGGTATATGACTGTAGGTAAAATGCGGATTCCTAGTAGTGATCCCTTATATGCATGATCTCTTATAGACTCGTATTTCTTCTCCGATATTTGGGTTTTGTTTGGCCAACTTGATCTATTTATCTTGCAATAAGAAGAGGTGCCTGGTAGTGGGTTCGGTCTTACGGTGCTCGATCCCAGTGACAGAAAGGGAAACGACACGTATGTATCGCTGCTACTAAGGATAAAAAGATGGGATCTATATCTACGCAATAGATAAACGGATCTTGTCTACATCATGTCATCATTCTTATTGCATTACTCCAGTTCTCTCGAGCTCCAGGCCTACTCCGATGCTACCTGGGCTAGTGATCCCTCAGATCGACGCTCGCTGTCTGCTTACTCTGTCTTTCTTGGTGGCTCTCTTATTGCTTGGATCGCTCAAGCACCGAGGCTGAGTTGCGAGCAATGGCTATGTTGACGGCTGAGGTGATCTGGTTACGATGGTTACTTGAGGATTTTGGTGTGGCTGCTACTACTTCGACTCCCTTACTGTCTGACAGTACAGGTGCTATCAGTATTGCGCATGATCCGGTGAAGCATGAGCTCACCAAGCACATCGGTATGGATGCCCACTTGGTGCGTGCTGCTGTACAGGATCAGAGTCTTGCTCTTCACTATGTGCCCTTTGAGTTACAGTTAGCGGACTTCTTCATGAAGGCACAGACTCGAGCGCAGCATAGTTTTCTTCTCTCCAAACTCAGTGTTGTTGATCCACCATGAGTTTGAGGGGAGGTGTTAGATGTGTATAGTCCCCTTTTGTATAACCCCCATTGTATAAGGGGCTTTTTTGCACTTTACCACACATGTATATGTTTGGCCTTTGGCACTCAGTAAAACTTAGTTCCTCATTATCCAACACAGTGCACATATATTACATTTAATTTTGATGTCCCGTTGCTTTGAATGGTGTGTGATGAGAGATGCTTTAGAGCTGAGCACATGAACAGAGATGAGCCTGTGGATCTCTGCCTGGGGCTATGTCTCTCACACAGAAGTTCTTTCGAGTCCTCCTTTCTACTCGATTTTACTTACCATGCCGTTTGCTTCATGTTACAGTGGCAGTGGCAGAAGCCGGTCACCTGGAGGGGAAGCAGATCGACACAAGTTTGAAAATGATGAGTTCTTGTGAAGTGCAGCATGACAGACAGAGGTGGAGTTGGCTGGTAGCTATGTTCAGTTAACCTTTGGTGTGAGATGAGAATCCCCTTTTATGTGTTTCCTTTGATGTTCTCACTGTCTTTTTCGTGATCAATCTGCTGCTGTTGACAGACAGAGGACCTTGTGAAGCTTTCAGTATAAACTGCGCCTTCGGGTCTTGATATCCTCTAAATCACACCAAATTTATATTGTTTTAATTTCTCAGCCATGCATGCACACTCATCACTCAGAAATTATGCAGTTATCGATCATAAGCATAATCCAGAAATGGACAATTTGTTAAATCATGTTGTCGCACAATAGTAATTTACAAATCTGAACAAGAAGCAATGTTCCAGGTTCGTGTGAGTAGGACGTCACAGCTAAGCTGTCCGGTCTGAAGCAGCAGCGGTTACACCACTTGAAACTATTTTCGTGGGTAATTGCTTGCTGTAACTAAATCGAAATCATTAGTGCTGATCCAATGAGATGTGGGATGAGGAAGGAGCTTTATGTACATGTACAGGATGCTACTTTGTTGATTTTGTTTTGCAGGATACCAAGTCTGGACATTGGTTTTTGTTAGAAGGGATAGAGCACTAGTAGAAAAAGGGTCATTTGTCCCGGTTCGTAAAGCTCATTTGTCCCGGTTGGGGAACGGGACTAAAGGGTCGATACTAAAGCCCTATACCTTTAGTCCCGGTTCTGATACCAACCGGGACAGATGGGCCTCCACGTGGCCGCTGCGGCGAGCCCAGGCAAGAGGGCCACCAACCGGGACCAAAAGGCATCCACGCGTCAGCAGCTGGCAGGAGCTGAGATTTTTGTTTCTTTTTTTGAAAGGGGTGGGTTTAGGGGATTTTGGGGGGTTAATTTAGGGTGTTAGCTAGCTAATAGAGAGAACTGTCCTCTCTTATCTCCGTGCTTGGTTTACCAACGCTACTGCTATGCCTAAACATGGCTTAGATTGAAGTGAAGGCAACATATGGCGCATGTCGAAAGTAATACTAATCCTAACTTGATCAAGTTTGGATTAGTACTACTTTCGACATGCACCACATGTTGCCTTCACTTCAATCCAATCCATGTTCATGTCACTCACTGATATATAATAACTCTTCATGCTCGCATCATGCATCATCATAATAACAAGTCCTACTAATCATCATCATACAACTTCTACTCGTTATTAATAACAAGTCATATGATCATCATCCTCATAGTCATCGAACCAATCCTACTTAATTGTTCTTAGCACATGATCATCAGTATTAGGTAGGACCTAAATACCCTCTTTAAGGTATAATAACATAAAACAATAGAGGCCCTGACTCTCCATTATGGAGAATGGAGATTATCCTGTCTCCAATTCTTGCGCTTCACTTCCTTTTGCTTCCAAGAACCTTCTTACGACTGTCCATACCTTTTTTTTCTATTCTTTGATTAGCATGTGTTCACCGGTTTTAGAAATCCGGTATAGACAGGTGATATTCGTAGGATGACCTGGCTGTATATTCAAAACATCAAGGCGACCATTCTGATACATCAAATGAGGCACACGATCCATCGGGATTTTTTGTTAAAAAACATAGTAATAACTTCGTAGTTAGCAATGATGTACTAGTTTTAGAAGTATGCAAAAGATTCATGAATGTTGTAATAGTAAAAAATCTTACCAGGGTATCTCCATAGAAGTTACCGTGGTTCAACATGTGCACTAGTGGCACGTATTGACCATAATTTGGAGGAGTATCATAATAGGTATTTTAATTCTCGAGGTCAGTACAAAATGTGATCAGATGATTTTTCTCCTGATAAGTTAATCGGAGTCATCGGTGTAGTGGGTTTTGTCTACCATCTTGCGCACATTGTTTGAAGAATGAAAATAAGCTGTCAATGGAAATAAGCTGTCAACTATTTTGAAATAAACAATATAAATTAGTTAATAACTATGTTTGAGAAACTCACATAGCGATAGAATTGGAAGCGTATCAACAAGCACCCAAATGTCCATATTGTCTTGCTCGATGTCAGGATCACCAAGATCCATGGTGACAAGCATATCCTCATAAAAATCATACATCTTGCAAAGTGCTTCCCAATTTGGGCAACCAAAATGGGTTACGCTATTAGAATTGTACAGATTTACTTCAAAATCCATACTATGATGGGTCTTTAGGTGAATTTTCTTTGTTCCCAAACTTTCATGGTCTTCAAAACCCATCCTCTCCAAGACATATGTCTTGCATGGAATGGGATAAGCTAGTCAAATTGTAAAAAATGAAAATTACACATTGAAATAGTTGAAGTTGTGCTTAATTAATTACGAAAAAAACTTGTTGTCGTTGCATACCGTTTCAACATCGAAGGTCTCCTAGAGCTTAATGCTAAAGCGCCGATCTTCGTCCAGGTGAGGCCTGTCGCACAGACCTCGGTCGTCGTTGCACCAGCCGCACTCCCCCGAGAGACTTTCGTCGTCCGAATAGACATTTTCTATGTTCATAATTCAAAGATTAAACTTGTACAATGAAATATATGTACTACAAAAACTAAATTAGATCATTATTATTCATAACGGGTTGACTATCGGTCTGTCGTGTCTTTTCTTGAAAACTCTCAGCTCACGTGGTGTATATATTCGACCGTCGGTGATGGTAGCTCCTCGTTTCGTTCCCGAGTGCATTACACCAAATTTTCTAGCACACGGGAACGAAGGAGAAGCTACCCCCACGACAACAGTCAGGATTCTTCGTATTCTCATATATGGTGGAGACTCTCCCTTACTGATTCCTCTCTGACATTTGCGACCGTCGGTGATGGTAGCTCCTCCTTTCATTCCGGAGTGTATTACACCAAATTGTCTAGCACACGGGAACGAAGGAGAAGCTACCCCCACGGCAACAATCAGGATTCTTCGTCCTCTCATATATATATATATATATATATATATATATATATATATATATATATATATATATGGTGGAGACTTGACAGACTTAAAGTCAACCAAAAATATCGTTTAATTATCTTTCTAAAAAAGGACATATCGTTTAACTAAAAAATAAACTAGTTCTATTAATTTTTTTACTAAAAATAAACTACTTCTATAGTAAAATAAACTAGTTTTATTAAATCAACTAGTTCAACTAAGCACTTACTCTAAATAAAATAACGTAGTACTTACTAAAAATAAACAACTTCTATAGTAAAATAAACTATTTTTATTAAATCAACTAGTTCAACTAAGCACTTACTATAACTAAAATAAAGTAGTACTTACTAAAAATAAACAACTTCTATAGTAAAATAAACTAGTTTTATTAAATCAACTATATAGTTCAACTAAGCACTTACTATAAATAAAATAAAGTAGTACTTACTAAAAATAAACTATTTTAACTAGTTGTATTATTTTAGTAACTAATTCCATTAAATACTTACAAAAAAGAATCTAATTCAACTAACCTAAAATGCACTCTAACCTAACATCTAATGTACTAACCTAAATCAGAGAATGTTCAATAAAGTAGTATTGCTTGGTTTTTTTAAAAGAAATGCTCAAATAGAAAATTTAGAAAAAAACGTAAAAGGTTTTGCCTAATGCATTCTTCATATAGAAAAAAATACAAATATGAAAAAATGAAAAAAAGAGAGCCGGGGCGGCGGCTGACAGCGGGGCCAGCCGGCGAGGACGACGGTGGGGGCGTCGACGATGGCGACGGTGGGGCGGCGGATGGTGTCGGTGCCGTGCAGGATCCGGGTGAAGGAAATATGCCCTAGAGGCAATATTTCCTCATATCATGATAAATGTTTATTATTCATGCTAGAATTTTATTAACCGGAAACATAATACATGTGTGAATACATAGACAAACATAGTGTCACTAGTATGCCTCTACTTGACTAGCTCGTTGATCAAAAGATGGCTATGTTTCCTAGCCATAGACATGAGTTGTCATTTGATTAACGGGATCACATCATTAGGAGAATGATGTGATTGACTTGACCCATTCCGTTAGCTTAGCACTTGATCGTTTAGTATGTTGCTATTGCTTTCTTCATGACTTATACATGTTCGTATGACTATGAGATTATGCAACTCCTGTTTACCGGAGGAACACTTTGTGTGCTACCAAACGTCACAACGTAACTGGGTGATTATAAAGGTGCCCTACAGGTGTCTCCGAAGGTACTTGTTGGGTTGGCGTATTTCGAGATTAGGCTTTGTCACTCCTATTATCGGAGAGGTATCTCTGGGCCCACTCGGTAATGCACATCACTATTGTAACACCCACAGTGTCATGCTACAGTAATTCCCCGTTAATGGTGCCATGTCATCATGTTACTGTTGCTAATCTTCACTTGATCCAAATCACAATTCAATTCAAATCCAATCCAAAGTCAAAAATTCATATTTGTTAGACATGAAATATAAAATGATCGTCTTGTGGCAAATAATCCAGAACAAATATTGGTGGTGAAACAATCCTTTTTTTAAATGGTACTTAAATGCCATAAACTAACTAAAATTGTGGTTAAATAATGTTTAATTGCTATTTAATTTATAAGAATGCTAACCCGTTTTATTTGTTGGGTAAACTAATTGTGGCAGTAGCCTAATACATAATGATATTTTAGGTGTAAGTTTTATAATCTATAAATCTGTTTTGGTTTGGAAAAGATTTGGAAATAAGAAAAAAGTTTTTAAAAGAAAAACGAAAGCTAAGTTGAATGAAAGGAAGAGGCCTCCCTGTCCCCTGGGCTACCTGGCCCAAAGGGCTAAGACAGCCCAACTGGACCAACCGGCCCGTCCAGCCCCACACACCCCTCCCCGGTCGTTCCTCTGTTCCCCCGACCCCGTCGCTACAGGAGGCTTGTCGCCGCCGAACCACCTCACCGGCGATGAACCCCGCGAGAGGATAAGGCCGCCACGCCCCGACTCCTCGATCCCCTCTCCACTCCCCCTGGCGTCCCCATCCATTCCCCCTCCTCGTGCTGCTTTCGCTCTCCAGATCCACTGCGCTACCGCACCGCCACCATGACCGCCGAAGCCGACGAGCTCTCCGCCGTCCCCGTCACCTAGGACCTTGCCAGGGCCTTCGCCGCCCTCCGCCTCATCGCCTTCCACTACGAGCCAAGCCGAGGAGCACCACTACGCCGCCTCCCTCGTCGTCGTCTCCGGCCACCCCGAGCCCCATCGAGTCCGGACGCCTCTGCTGCTCCTAAGCAATCACGGGCCCCCCTTGTGCCTGCTAGGTGAGCTCCTCTCGCAGCCCCTTCTTCCCGCTTCCGTAGGTCGCCGCGCCGCCCCATCCGGCTCTCGACGAGCTCGCGCTCCCGCACGCCTCCTCTAGCTGCTCCGCCTTCGCCAACCCGTGCCGGCACGTAAACGCCGCTGCGCCCGCGAGCTCCCTGGCCGGCGCCCGGCCACACCAGACCGCGCATGCGCCCGCCTGCGCATAGCCTTGTCCCGCTTGCCCCCCTAGTTGCTGCTATTGCTCCTCTTACCTGCTGCCGCTCCTGCTTGATGCCGCTGGCTGCTGCTAGCGCCGCCCATCCGCACGTGCCACCCTTGTCGTAGTTCGTCGCCGCCGTCGTGCTTGCTGCCGTTGCTGCTACGCTGCTTCAGCTTGCCGCTGCAACTCCTGCTGTTGGTGTTGTGGCGCTGCAGCTGCTCTGCTTACCGTTGCTGCTCTTTGCTCCGCTGCCTTGGCTGCATGTGCTCTCCTGCTGCTGCTTCTTGCTACTGCTGACGCTGCATAGCTGCCGCGCCGCTCGCTGCCAAGCACCGCGCAGCCCCGTCCTGCTCCCCCCCCCCCCGCGCTGGTCGTGCCTTGCGCGTGCACACGCGCCGGCGTGCCTACTAGCTGCCGTTGCTGTTACTGCTGAGTGCTGCTGCTGCTAGCGCTGCTCTGCCTGCACCACACGCTACAGTAAACTGAAGGTTACTGTAGCGCTTGCTAGCTTTTGCTACTTCAACCTGACTAGCCCACTGGTCAGCCCCTGAACAACCACTAAACGAAAGATAATATGATTAAAAATTATATGGACCGACAGTACACTCGACAAACTCCATTTTATTCCATTGGAACAAATCCATTTGAGGCACGGATTAAATCCTATGAAAATAACAAAAGTCTATGTTCTGTTAACAGAAAAGACTGAAAACAGAGTTATTGTGGTCGCTACTTTACAGCAGAAAATAAACAGGTTACAGGGATCTAGCAGAGATCCAATTGATACCATCTTGTAGAGCACAGGAAAGTGATCAATATTGATATAAGGCGCTAATCCGTAGGTTGAACAGAACAATAGTTAAAACCTTTGGAAAACAGCTAACTGATGTTTAAAACTAAGCAATTCTCAGACTTAGCCAATTTTCAGGAAATTCCAAATAACTGTTTAAAACTTTGAAAAATCATAGAAAATAATTCGTAACTCGGATGAAAATTTTTTATATATGAAAGTTGCTCAGAACGACGAGACGAACCCGAATACGTGCCCCGTTCATCCGCCACACATCCCTAGCATAACAAGCATCAAACTTTTCCCCTCCGGTTCGTCTGTCCGAAAATGCCAAACTTCGGGAAAGCATTCCCGGATGTTACCCTCCTTCGCCAGTATCGCCTAGCGCTGCGTTAGAACACCCCTAGCGTTGCTTATTGTCTTGTTATACCTCTGTTTGCTTTATATTTACTGTTTCTTCCCCCTCTTCTCTCCGGTAGACCCCGAGGCCGATGCCGCCCCTGTGATCGACTACGTCGACGACGTCCCCTCCTTGCCAGAGCAACTAGGCAAGCCCCCCCTTTGATCATCCCGATATCGCCCATTCCATTCTATCATGCTTGCATTAGATTTTGCTACTGTTATTGTTTGCTCCTATTCTGATGCATAGCCTGCTTTTGTATCTTATCTGCTTATCCTAAACTGCTTAGTATAGGTTGGTTAGTGATCCATCAGTGACCCCCACTTGTCCTTGTTGCCCCTGCTTCATCATCGACGACTCGATCTACGTGATCGAAGACCAGGCCCCGACACCGCACATCACTTCCCCTTAGTTGCTCGACACTACTGGGTTACTATCGAGTACCGAGGGTGAACCTCTTCAGCACTTCTGACGTTAACCCTATAGTGTAGTCATTCGGTCGTAGTCATCGAGGGTGATTTCCTCCTTAACCACTTTCGATACGACTCTGTCGTGCAACCCCTCAAGTGTGAACCTCGGGGGTGATTCCTCTTATGTTCACCTTGATGATTACATCTAGTGGAATTCATCGGGGGTGATTCCTCGCGTTTTCCCCTTGATGTTTGGACACACGGATACTTGGACTTTAGCACTGTTACTTGGAAAGACGGGTCAACCCTGAGGGGCACCCGCGCGAGCTTAATTGCGAGTGATGTGGAGTCGGGCGGACATGGAAGGTGCCCGCGAGATAATTATGAGGCGTGGCCGGGCATTCCTCGCCCTTGCCGCAAGTCCTCGAGACGGGGCAACGGGGTCACATCTTTCGTGAGTCTCTGCTTGTTACCGCGCGTTCCTAATCCACTATGATTTGGATATTTGATCCGAGGGGCCTCTGGCCTGATAGCACTAACCATCACGTGGGCATAGTATGGGCGTTCTGCGTCGTATACATCAGCCGAAGCTTAATAGACGTCATGCGACTGAGCAGCGCGCGCCGGGTTGGACTGGTAAGCTCCCGCCTTTTTTAAGGAGGTAGCTAGGTCTGCTCACCGGCCGCCCACGCAACGTGCAGGAGTTCCCGGGAAGATGGCCCATGACCCTTGGGGGCATAGGTTTAGTCCGGCGTGCTTGACCTCTCTATTAAGCCTAGGTCGGGTTGCGGCGTATTGTTTGGCCGAGGCCGGGCATGACCCAGGAAAGTGTGTCCGGCCGGAGTTAATCGAGCGTGGTGGGTAAGTTGGTGCACCCCTGCAGGGAAGAAAACATCTATCAATAGCCTGTCCTACGGTAACGGACACTTGGAGTTGTATCCCGATCGATACAACTAGAACTGGATACTTGTGATGAGAACTGGATGGTGATGAGAATTGGATTGTGATGATAACTGGATAGTATGGCTCTGGGATGCCTTTCTCGCAGGGAGTCGAGAAAGGATCTCCGGCCGAGGTTGATAACACTTCTACTACTTTACTTTATGCTACTCTACTCCCTTCGGTTGCTGCAAGATGGTGGTTTCCAGAAGATGCTAGTCTTCGATAGGACTAGGCCTTCTCTCTATTCTGGCATTTCTGCAGCCAGTCCACATATACAGCCTTCCTTTGATAATGTTGCATATGTAGTGTAGATCCTTGCTTGCGAGTACTTTGGATGAGTACTCACGGTTGCTTTGCTCCCCCTTTTCCCCCTTTCTTCTTCTTTCTGGTTGATGCAACCAGATGTCGAAGCCTAGGAGCCAGATGCCACCGCCGATGCTTACTACTATGTGGAGGCCGCCGACCACTAGGAGTAGTTAGGAGGCTCCCAGGCAGGAGGCCTTGCCTTTTCGATCGATGCTACTTTTGTGCTAGCCTTCTTAAGGCAAACATGTCTAACTTATGTCTGTACTCAGATATTGTTGCTTCCGCTGACTCTTGTGTATTCGAGCTTATGTATTCGAGCCCTCGAGGCCCCTGGCTTGTAATATAAAGCTTGTATTATTTTATTTTGTGTCTAGAGTCATGTTGTGATATCTTCCCGTGAGTCCTTGATCTTGATCGTACACATTTGCGTGTATGATTAGTGTACGATTGAATCGAGGGCGTCACAAGTTGGTATCAGAGCCGACTGCCTGTAGGTAGCCCCCTTTCCAACTCCTTGGCCGAAGTTGAGTCTAGCTTACGGGCCCACATCGCCATTGGGTGGTATTAGGATCTTTTATTCCTCGACTATACTCTGGGACTCTGATCTCTCTTCTATTCGGGTTAAAATGATTTTACTAACTCTGACATTAGGTTCTCGTACCCACCTCCTCCCGAAGATCCCCGGCATTACCAATGATTGCTTGCTTCGCCAGAAGATTCTGCAGATACTCCTCGATGTTTCTCGAGACCCTGTGTCAATTGCCTTGCAGTTCCTGACCACCGATAAAATCCGATGGATAACTAACACTCGTCGTTCATATATTCATTTCAGATTACTCTCGAGTTCCATCCAACATATCGAAATACTCTCCGACATTTTGAGAATTCTCTAAGCCTACTACCTTGCAGCTTCTTTCGCACTGCGTATAATTCCTCACATTTATCGGGGATTCGTTCATCCCCAGTTGTTCATGTGTTTCACAAATTCTTTGGAATACTATTCAATCTTCCAACAATCCTCAGTACCCTATTGCTCCTGTTCTTCCTTATCGTCTTGCATTATGGTTAATTCCATATGTCTAACAATATTCATTAAACTCCTTTGAGATTGTCATTCTTATCCTATTGATTCGACATGTGCGTGAATGCACACATTCATTAGTTATTCCCTGGTAATTATTATCCTTCTGGCTCAGACTCCACTCCGGACATGAGCTAGTTCTCAGCAAATCATACCTTGAATGATTGCCAATCTATGTCTTTTCAACTCGCTTATCTTTTGATTAGAGCATTTGCTTCTGATTCCCCGAATTGGAAGTCATAATTCCTTTGCATTTAAGCTTTGGAATTATCAGATATTTCCAAAATTCGATGCCTCTACATTATTTCTTCTTCTGATTGAATATCGATACTCACATCAGCCCCGTTGTGGATCGCCAGATCCATTATTGGATTACCATCTGACAGTGTCCTTCATATTCAAAGAACCTCGTGAAGTTCTTTCCCAGATACATAATGCCTTTAGTAAAGTGTATCCTCTCCTTTTGTCAACCATGCTCTCCTTTCAAGCTTGTGTTGTTTACTTCTGAAGTTTGTGGAATAGGTTCCTAAGATACCCCTACGGGTTGAACCTATGCCTTCCCTAATCCGTCTGAACTCGAAAGAGATGTGAGTCATACTCTTCTGGTGCTTCACCAGATAAATCTTTGGCACTACAAATTCTTCTAAACGAGGAGTGAAGGAAAGGTTATGCATTGAAGAAGTGGGAGTCGACCTTGAACTTTGTGTTCATGCCCATAAACATGATGTAGATCTTATCATGGAAGCTTCTCTTATAATCAAATGTTCCCTTGGTATAAGCACATCTTGCATCTGTAAATTGATTCTTTGGAATCGTGGTTCCAATCATATTTTCTCCTTGATTCCATTTCTCGGACAAGTTAAAATACTTGTCTTCTGCAGACCATTTCATCTGTCCAACCTCTACTTTGATCTACCTCGAATATTGCCCCCTGTTATCTCGAGGATATTGTGTCATTGCACTACCTCTTGTGAATTCTCATTGGAATGATACTCCATCACATCATTCATAACCTGAACGGCTATATCATTATCGAGCTAATTTTAACTGCGCTACCCGGTCCTTCTTCCCGGAGCACAACTCCTGATGACGGGCTAAACTTACGTCAATCTTCCTCATCTTATCATGTCACCTCAAACAACAAGCTTGATTTCGAGCTTGTGTCGCATTCGTGGTTCCATTAACCTTTTGCTTCATCATTCCTTTTGCTTGATGTCGTCGCTGTTCGATGGCCTCTTCCTAGTACCTCGACAAAATCTGTCGTGATCCCCATCAATATACTGACTTGTCTCAGGCTACCAATCGGATTCATGACAAGAAATACCATCCCCCCTCGATGATTGCGTTATCATCGACAACTCCCTTGACTTCCTGCCAACATAGACCTAATTTTGTTGGTTATACCTTATGTTCCGAGATAATCTTGGAAATGATCCTTTGAATCTCTTATGATCTACAGACCCAATCTTTACTTGACACCATATCATTGCCGCATCAAAGCATGACTGCGGTATTCCGAATATCAACAAGAACATCGAAAGCATAATACCAAATGTTTCTCGTTCAATTACCCTCACACCGTTGTATGGGTAATATCATGATTCTTCTCTCTCCCTATTATCTAAATGCTTTTGAACTTGCTGTCCTATCATGCATATCCTGCTCCACTTCTCTTTGGGAAGGATATACTCCCAACTCTTATGTGTAAACACATCTTCCTTTCCTTTGGGTTGTTTGATTCGATAATCATATTTTTCCTTTCCATTGGTTCGTTTAACCCTTCCTGTGATCTATATGATATAAGAAGTAATAATTCCCTGCTTATGTAAACACCTCGGTGTACAACTCTATCAGTAAGACCCTGTTACTATTATTGATGACATTCCGGTAACCACCGATGGACAAGAACCTTGCCTATTGGTCTGCCTCGTTTAACAAGCAGGAAAATGGTTCTCTTCGTCCCTTGCCCTTGGTACCAACGTTCTTGCCAATATAACTGACAGTCTATGCTTTGACCTGCCTTGCTATCATCGCCCTCCCTACTTTTAACCCACATGGTGGGCCCATAACCCACAGTTCCACAGGATCGAAACTTGACTCTCCTGTACAACCTTGATTCTGAAGTATACTTTACGCTTGGCTTCGTATGTATTTTACGAGTCGCCTTCCCTCACTTACTCTATTCCGGTGTCAGACGCGATTTTTATTTCGTTGCTCTGAGCCCCTCTCACCCTCTGTTTCAGGCATCGAACATTTGCCTATGGCTTGAAATTTTCATGCCTACTTTAATTCTCTCGATGTTTTATTAAGTTTCAACTCGAGAGATACTTCTGCCTCATTTCCTGAATTGTTCACCAGATAATTAACCCTATAAGGGTCATCAGTTCTCCCGAAGTTACTCTTTATTTCCCCACTTAAATCTCGGGACGAGATTTCTTGTAGTGGAGGAGATTTGTAACACCCACAGTGTCATGCTACAGTAATCCCCCGTTAATGGTGCCATGTCATCATGTTACTGTTGCTAATCTTCACTTGATACAAATCACAATTCAATTCAAATCCAATCCAAAGTCAAAAATTCATATTTGTTAGACATGAAATATAAAATGATCGTCTTGTGGCAAATAATCCAGAAAAAATATTGGTGGTGAACCAATCCTTTTTTTAAATGGTACTTAAATGCCATAAACTAACTAAAATTGTGGTTAAATAATGTCTAATTGCTATTTAATTCATAAAAATGCTAACCCATTTTATTTGTTTGCTAAACTAATTGTGGTAGTAGCCTAATACATAATGATATTTTAGGTGTAAGTTTTATAATCTATAAAATTGTTTTGGTTTGGAAAAGATTTGGAAATAAGAAAAAAGTTTTTAAAAGAAAAACGAAAGCTAAGTTGAATGAAAAGAAAAGGCCTCCCTGTCCCCTGGGCTACCTGGCCCAAAGGGCTAAGACAGCCCAACTGGACCAACCGGCCCGTCCTGCCCCACACACCCCTCCCCGGTCGTTTCTCTGTTCCCCCGACGCCGTCGCTACAGGAGGCTTGTCGCCGCCGAACCACCTCACCGGCGATGAACCCCGCGAGAGGATAAGGCCGCCACGCCCCGACTCCTCGATCCCCTCTCCACTCCCCCTGGCGTCCCCATCCATTCCCCCTCCTCGTGCCGCTTTCGCTCTCCAGATCCACTGCGCTACCGCACCGCCGCCATGACCGCCGAAGCTGACGAGCTCTCCGCCGTCCCCGTCACCTAGGACCGTGCCAGGGCCTTCGCCGCCCTCCGCCTCATCGCCTTCCACTACGAGCCAAGCCGAGGAGCACCACTACGCCGCCTCCCTCGTCATCGTCTCCGGCCACCCCGAGCCCCGTCGAGTCCGGACGCCTCTGCTGCTCCTAAGCAATCACGGGGCCCCCTTGTGCCTGCTAGGTGAGCTCCTCTCGCAGCCCCTTCTTCCCGCTTCCATAGGTCGCCGCGCCGCCTCATCCGGCTCTCGACAAGCTCGTGCTCCCGTACGCCTCCTCTAGCTGCTCCGCCTTCGCCAACCCGCGCCGGCACGTAAACGCCGCTGCGCCCGCGAGCTCCCTGGCCGGCGCCCGGCCACACCAGACCGTGCATGCGCCCGCCTGCGCATAGCCTTGTCCCGCTTGCCCCCCTAGTTGCTGCTATTGCTCTTCTTACCTGCTGCCGCTCCTGCTTGATGCCGCTGGCTGCTGCTAGCGCCGCCCATCCGCACACGCCACCCTTGTCGTAGTTCGTCGCCGCCGTGGTGCTTGCTGCCATTGCTGCTACGCTGCTTCAGGTTGCCGCTGCAACTCCTGCTGTTGGTGTTGTGGCGCTGCAGCTGCTCTTCTTACCGTTGCTGCTCTCTGCTCCGCTGCCTTGGCCGCATGTGCTCTCCTGCTACTGCTTCTTGCTACTGCTGACGCTGCATAGCTGCCGCGCCGCTCGCTGCCAAGCGCCGCGCAGCCCCGTCCTGCTCCCCCCCGTGCTGGTCGTGCCTTGCGCGTGCACACGCGCCGGCGTGCCTACTAGCTGCCGTTGCTGTTACTGCTGAGTGCTGCCGCAGCTAGCGCTGCTCTGCCTGCACCACACACTACAGTAAACTGAAGGTTACTGTAGTGCTTGCTAGATTTTGCTACTTCAACCTGACTAGCCCACTGGTCAGCCCCTGAACAACCACTAAACGAAAGATAATATGATTAAAAATTATATGGACCGACAGTACACTCGACAAACTCCATTTTATTCCATTGGAACAAATCCATTAGAGGCACGGATTAAATCCTATGAAAATAACAAAAGTCTATGTTCTGTTAACAGAAAAGACTGAAAACAGAGTTATTGTGGTCGCTACTTTACAGCAGAAAATAAACAGGTTACAGGGATCTAGCAGAGATCCAATTGATACCATCTTGTAGAGCACAGGAAAGTGATCAATATTGATATAAGGCGCTAATCCGTAGGTTGAACAGAACAATAGTTAAAACCTTTGGAAAACAGCTAACTGATGTTTAAAACTAAGCAATTCTCAGACTTAGCCAATTTTCAGGAAATTCCAAATAACTGTTTAAAACTTTGAAAAACATAGAAAATAATTCGTAACTCGGATGAAATTTTTTTATATATGAAAGTTGCTCAGAACGACGAGACGAACCCGAATACGTGCCCCGTTCATCCGCCACACCTCCCTAGCATAACAAGCATCAAACTTTTCCCCTCCGGTTCGTCTGTCCGAAAATGCCAAACTTCGGGAAAGCAATCCCGGATGTTACCCTCCTTCGCCAGTATCGCCTAGCGCTGCGTTAGAACACCCCTAGCGTTGCTTATTGTCTTGTTATACCTCTGTTTGCTTTATATTTACTGTTTCTTCCCCCTCTTCTCTCCGGTAGACCCCGAGGCCGATGCCGCCCCTGTGATCGACTACGTCGATGACGTCCCCTCCTTGCCAGAGCAACTAGGCAAGCCCCCCCTTTGATCATCCCGATATCGCCCATTCCATTCTATCATGCTTGCATTAGATTTTGCTACTGTTATTGTTTGCTCCTATTCTGATGCATAGCCTGCTTTTGTATCTTATCTGCTTATCCTAAACTGCTTAGTATAGGTTGGTTAGTGATCCATCAGTGACCCCCACTTGTCCTTGTTGCCCCTGCTTCATCATCGACGACTCGATCTACGTGATCGAAGACCAGGCCCTGACACCGCACAACACTTCCCCTTAGTTGCTCGACACTACTGGGTTACTATCAAGTACCGAGGGTGAACCTCTTCAGCACTTCTGATGTTAACCCTATAGTGTTGTTATTCGGGCGTAGTCATCGAGGGTGATTTCCTCCTTAACCACTTTCGATACGACTCTGTCGTGCAACCCCTCAAGTGTGAACCTCGGGGGTGATTCCTCTTACGTTCACCTTGATGATTACATCTAGTGGAATTCCTCGGGGGTGATTCCTCGGGTTTTCCCCTTGATGTTTGGACACATGGATACTTGGACTTTACCACTGTTACATGGAAAGACGGGTCGACCCTCAGGGGTACCCGCGCGAGCTTAATTACGAGTGATGTGGAGTCGGGCGGACATGGAAGGTGCCCGCGAGATAATTACGAGGCGTGGCCGGGCATTCCTCGCCCTTTCCGCAAGTCCTCGAGACGGGGCAACGGGGTCACATCTTTCGTGAGTCTCTGCTTGTTACCGCGCGTTCCAAATCCACTACGATTTGGATATTTTATCCGAGGGGCCTCTGGCCTGATAGCACTAACCATCACGTGGACATAGTATGGGCGTTCTGCGTCGTATACATCGGCCGAAGCTTAATAGACGTCATGCGACTGAGCGGCGCGCGCCGGGTTGGACTGGTAAGCTCCTGCCTTTTTTAAGGAGGTAGCTAGGTCCGCTCACCGGCCGCCCACGCAACGTGCAGGAGGTCCCGGGGAGATGGCCCATGACCCTTGGGGGCATAGGTTTAGTCCGGCGTGCTTGACCTTTCTATTAAGCCTAGGTCGGGTTGCGGCGTATTGTTTGGCCAAGGCCGGGCATGACCCAGGAAAGTGTGTCCGGCCGGAGTTAATCGAGCGTGGTGGGTAAGTTGGTGCACCCCTGCAGGGAAGAAAACATCTATCGATAACCTGTCCTACGGTAACGGACACTTGGAGTTGTATCCCGATCGATACAACTAGAACTGGATACTTGTGATGAGAACTAGATGTTGATGAGAATTGGATTGTGATGATAACTGGATAGTATGGCTCTGGGATGCCTTTCTCGCAGGGAGTCGAGAAAGGATCTCCGGCCTAGGTTGATAACACTTCTACTACTTTACTTTATGCTACTCTACTCCCTCCGGTTGCTGCAAGATGGTGGTTTCCAGAAGATGCTAGTCTTCGATAGGACTAGGCCTTCTCTCTATTCTGGCATTTCTGCAGCCCAGTCCACATATACAGCCTTCCTTTGATAATGTTGCATATGTAGTGTAGATCCTTGTTTGCGAGTACTTTGGATGAGTACTCACGGTTGCTTTGCTCCCCCTTTTCCCCCTTTCTTCTTCTTTCCGGTTGATGCAACCAGGTGTCGAAGCCCAGGAGCCAGATGCCACCGCCGATGCTTACTACTACGTGGAGGCCGCCGACGACTAGGAGTAGTTAGGAGGCTCCTAGGCAGGAGGCCTTGCCTTTTCAATCGATGCTGCTTTTGTGCTAGCCTTCTTAAGGCAAACATGTCTAACTTATGTCTGTACTCAGATATTGTTGCTTCCGCTGACTCTTGTGTATTCGAGCTTATGTATTCGAGCCCTCGAGGCCCCTGGCTTGTAATATAAAGCTTGTATAATTTTATTTTGTGTCTAGAGTCGTGTTGTGATATCTTCCCGTGAGTCCTTGATCTTGATCGTACACATTTGCGTGTATGATTAGTGTACGATTGAATCGAGGGCATCACAACTATAAGCCTTGCAAGCATTGTAACTAATGAGTTAGTTGCGGGATGACGTATTACGGAATGAGTAAAGAGACTTGCCGGTAACGAGATTGAACTAGGTATTGGGATACCGACGATCGAATCTCGGGCAAGTAACATACCGATGACAAAGGGAACAAGGTATGTTGTTATGCGGTTTGACCGATAAAGATCTTCGTAGAATATGTAGGAGCCAATATGAACATCCAGGTTCCGCTATTGGTTATTGACCGGAGACGTGTCTCGGTCATGTCTACATAGTTCTCGAACCCGTAGGGTCCGCACGCTTAAAGTTCGATGACGGTTATATTATGAGTTTATGTGTTTTGATGTACCGAAGATAGTTTGGAGTCCTGGATGTGATCACGGACATGACGAGGAGTCTCAAAATGGTCGAGACATAAAGATCGATATATTGGAAGCCTATATTTGGATATCGGAAGTGTTCCGGGTGAAATCGGGATTTTATCGGAGTACGGGGGGTTACCGGAACCCCCCGGGGGTTTAATGGGCCAAGATGGGCCTTAGTGGAGAAGAGGAGGGGCGGCCAGGGCAGGCCGCGTGCCCCCTCCCCCTCTAGTCCGAATTGGACAAGGACGGGGGGCGGCGCCCCCCTTTCCTTCCTCTCTCCCTCCTCCTTCCCCCTTCTCCTACTCCAATTAGGAAAGGAGGGAGTCCTACTCCCGGTGGGAGTAGGACTCCTCCCTGGCGCGCCTCCTCCTGGCCGGCCGCCTCTCCCCCCTTGCTCCTTTATATACGGGGGCAGGGGGCACCTCTAGACACAACAATTCATCCCTTGGATCTCTTAGCCCTGTGCGGTGCCCCCCTCCACCATAGTCCACCTCGATAGCGGTGCTTAGGCGAAGCCCTGTGTTGGTAGAACATCATCATCTTCACCACGCCGTCGTGCTGATGGAACTCTCCCTCAAAGCTCGGCTGGATCGGAGTTCGAGGGATGCCATCGAGCTGAACGTGTGCTAACTCGGAGGTGCCGTACGTTCGGTACTTGATTGATCGGATCTTGAAGACGTACGACTACATCAACCGCGTTGTGCTAACGCTTCCGCTTTCGGTCTACGAGGGTACGTGGACAACACTCTCTCCTCTCGTTGCTATGCATCACCATGATCCTGTGTGTGCGTAGGAAATTTTTAAAATTACTACGTTCCCCAACAGTGGCATCCGAGCCTGGTTTTATGCGTAGATGTTATATGCACGAGTAGAACACAAGTGAGTTGTGGTGACATAAGTCATACTGCTTACCAGCATGTCATACTTTGGTTCGGCGGTATTGTTGGATGAAGCGGCCCGGACCGACATTACGCGTACGCTTACGCGAGACTGGTTCTACCGACGTGCTTTGCACACAGGTGGCTGGCGGGTGTCTGTTTCTCCAACTTTAGTTGAACCGAGTGTGACTACGCCTGGTCCTTGAGAAGGTTAAAACATCACTAACTTGACAAACTATCGTTGTGGTTTTGATGCGTAGGTAAGAACGGTTCTTGCTCAGCCCGTAGCAGCCACGTAAAACTTGCAACAACAAAGTAGAGGACGTCTAACTTATTTTTGCAGAGCATGTTGTGATGTGATATGGTCAAGGCATGATGCTATATTTTATTGTATGAGATGATCATGTTTTGTAACCGAGTTATCGGCAACTGGCAGGAGCCATACGGTTGTCGCTTTATTGTATGCAATGCAAACGCCCTGTAATGCTTTACTTTATCACTAAGCGATAGCGATAGTCGTAGAAGCATAAGTTGGCGAGACGACAACGATGCTACGATGGAGATCAAGGTGTCGCGCCAGTGACGATGGTGATCATGACGGTGCTTCGGAGATGGAGATCACAAGCACAATATGAAGATGACCATATCATATCACTTATATTGATTGCATGTGATGTTTATCTTTTATGCATCTTATCTTGCTTTGATTGACGGTAGCATTATAAGATGATCTCTCACTAAATTATCAAGGTATAAGTGTTCTCCCTGAGTATGCACCATTGCGAAAGTTCTTCGTGCTAAGACACCACGTGATGATCGGGTGTGATAGGCTCTACGTTCAAATACAACGGCTGCAAAATAGTTGCACACGCGGAATACTCAGGTTAAACTTGACGAGCCTAGCATATGCAGATATGGCCTCGGAACACTGAGACCGAAAGGTCGAGCATGAATCATATAGTAGATATGATCAACATAGTGATGTTCACCATTGAAACTACTCCATCTCACGTGATGATCGGACATGGTTTAGTTGATATGGATCACGTGATCACTTAGAGGATTAGAGGGATGTCTATCTAAGTGGGAGTTCTTAAGTAATATGATTAATTAAACGTAAATTTATCATGAACTTAGTACCTGATAGTATTTTGCTTGTCTATGTTGATTGTAGATAGATGGCCCGTGCTGTTGTTCCGTTGAATTTTAATGCATTCCTTGAGAAAGCAAAGTTGAAAGATGTTAGTAGCAATGATACGGATTGGATCCGTGATCTGAGGATTATCCTCATTGCTGCACAGAAGAATTACGTCCTGGAAGCACCGCTAGGTGCCAGACCTGCTGCAGGAGCAACACCAGATGTTATGAACGTCTGGCAGAGCAAAGCTGATGACTACTCGATAGTTCAGTGTGCCATGCTTTACGGCTTAGAACAAGGACTTCAATGACGTTTTGAACGTCATGGAGCATATGAGATGTTCCAGGAGTTGAAGTTAATATTTCAAGAAAATGCCCGGATTGAGAGATATGAAGTCTCCAATAAGTTCTACAGCTGTAAGATGGAGGAGAATAGTTCTGTCGGTGAGCATATACTCAGAATGTCTGGGTATAACAATCACTTGATTCAAATGGGAGTTAATCTTTCGGATGATAGCGTCCTTGACAGAATTCTTCAATCACTGCCACCAAGCTAAAAGAGCTTCGTGATGAACTATAACATGCAAGGGATGGATAAGACGATTCCCGAGCTCTTCACAATGCTAAAGGTTGGGGAGGTAGAAATCAAGAAGGAGCATCAAGTGTTGATGGTCAACAAGACCACCAGTTTCAAGAAAAAGGGCAAAGGGAAGAAGAAGGGGAACTTCAAGAAGAACAGCAAACAAGTTGCTGCTCAGGAGAAGAAACCCAAGTCTGGACCTAAGCCTGAGACTGAGTGCTTCTACTGCAAACAGACTGGTCACTGGAAGCGGAACTGCCCCAAGTATTTGGCGGATAAGAAGGATGGCAAGGTGAACAAAGGTATATGTGATATACATGTTATTGATGTGTACCTTACTAATGCTCGCAGTAGCACCTGGGTATTTGATACTGGCTCTGTTGCTAATATTTGCAACTCGAAACAGGGACTACGGATTAAGTGAAGATTGGCTAAGGACGAGGTGACGATGCGCGTGGGAAATGGTTCCAAAGTCGATGTGATCACAGTCGGCACGCTACCTCTACATCTACCTTCGGGATTAGTTTTAGACCTAAATAATTGTTATTTGGTGCCAACGTTGAGCATGAACATTATATCTGGATCTTGTTTGATGTGAGACGGTTATTCATTTAAATCAGAAAATAATGGTTGTTCTATTTATATGAGTAATATCTTTTATGGTCATGCACCCTTAAAGAGTGGTCTATTTTTATTGAATCTCGATAGTAGTGATACACATATTCATAATATTGAAACCAAAAGATGCAGAGTTGATAATGATAGTGCAACTTATTTGTCGCACTGCCGTTTAGGTCATATTGGTGTAAAGCGCATGAAGAAACTACATACTGATGGACTTTTGGAACCACTTGATTATGAATCACTTGGTACTTGCGAACCGTGCCTCATGGGCAAGATGACTAAAACGCCGTTCTCCGGAACTATGGAGCGAGCAACAGATTTGTTGGAAATCATACATACAGATGTATGTGGTCCGATGAATGTTGAGGCTTGCGGCGGGTATCGTTATTTTCTCACCTTCACAGATGATTTAAGCAGATATGGGTATATCTACTTAATGAAACATAAATCTGAAACATTTGAAAAGTTCAAAGAATTTCAGAGTGAAGTTGAAAATCATCGTAACAAGAAAATAAAGTTTCTACGATCTGATCATGGAGGAGAATATTTGAGTTACGAGTTTGGTCTTCATTTAAAACAATGTGGAATAGTTTCGCAACTCACGCCACCCGGAACACCACAGCGTAATGGTGTGTCGGAATGTCGTAATCGTACTTTACTAGATATGGTGCGATCTATGATGTCTCTTACTGATTTACCGCTATTGTTTTGGGGTTATGATTTAGAGACGGCTGCATTCACGTTAAATAGGGAACCATCGAAATCCGTTGAGATGACGCCTTATGAACTGTGGTTTGGAAAGGAACCAAAGTTGTCATTTCTTAAAGTTTGGAGCTGCGATGCTTATGTGAAAAAGCTTCAAGCTGATAAGCTCGAACCCAAATTGGAGAAATATGTCTTCATAGGATACCCAAAGAAACTGTTGGGTACACCTTCTATCACAGATCTGAAGGCAAGACTTTTGTTGCTAAATTTGGATCCTTTCTAGAGAAGGAGTTTCTCTCGAAAGAAGTGAGTGGGAGGAAAGTAGAACTTGATGAGGTAACTGTACCTGCTCCCTTATTGGAAAGTAGTTCATCACAGAAATCTGTTCCTGTGACTCCTACACCAATTAATGAGGAAGCTAATGATGATGATCATGTAACTTTAGATCAAGTTACTACCAAACCTCGTAAGTAAACCAGAGTAAGATCCGCACCAGAGTGGTACGGTAATCCTGTTCTGGAGGTCATGTTACTTGACCGTGACGAACCTACGAACTATGAGGAAGCGATGATGAGCCCAGATTCCATGAAATGGCTTGAGGCCATGAAATCTGAGATGAGATCCATGTATGAGAACAAAGTGTGGACTTCGGTTGACTTGCCCGATGATCGGCAAGCCATAGAAAATAAATGGATCTTCAAGAGGAAGACGGACACTGATAGTAGTGTTACTATCTACAAAGCTAGACTTGTTGAAAAAGGTTTTTGACAAAGTTCAAGGTGTTGACTACGATGAGATTTTCTCACTCGTAGTGATGCTTAAGTCTGTCCAAATCATGTTAGCAAATTGCCACATTTTATGAAATCTGACAAACGGATGTCAAAACTGTGTTCCTTAATGGATTTGTTAAAGAAGAGTTGTATATGATGCAACCAGAAGGTTTTGTCGATCCTAAAGGTGTTAACAAAATGTGCAAGCTCCAGCGATCCATCTATGGACTGGTGCAAGCATCTCGGAGCTGGAATATACGCTTTGATGAGTTGATCAAAGCATATAGTTTTATACATACTTGCGGTGAAGCCTGTATTTACAAAAAAGTGAGTGGGAGCACTACAGCATTTCTGATAAATATATGTGAATGACATATTGTTGATCAGAAATAATGTAGAATTTTCTGGAAAGCATAAAGGAGTATTTGAAAGAAAGACCTCGGTGAAGCTGCTTACATATTGAGCATCAAGATCTATAGAGATAGATCAAGACGCTTGATAAGTTTTTTCAATGAGCACATACCTTGACAAGATTTTGAAATAGTTCAAAATGGAACAGTCAAAGAAAGAGTTCTTTCCTGTGTTACAAGGTGTGAAATTGAGTAAGACTCAAAGCCCGACCACGGCAGAAGATAGAAAGAGAATGAAAGGCATTCCCTATGCCTCAGCCATAGGTTCTACAAAGTATGCCATGCTGTGTACCAGATCTATTGTATACCCTACCACTAAGTTTGGCAAGGGAGTACAATAGTGATCTAGGAGTAGATCACTGGACATCGGTCAAAATTCTCCTTAGTGGAATAAGGATATGTTTCTCGATTATGGAGGTGACAAAAGGTTCGTCGTAAAGGGTTACGTCGATGCAAGTTTTTGACACTGATCCAGATGAGTCTAAGTCTCAATATGGATACATATTGAAAGTGGGAGCTATTAGCTAGAGTAGCTCCGTGCAGAGCATTGTAGACATAGAAATTTGCAAAATATTTACGGATCTAAATTTTGGCAGACCCGTTGACTAAACTTCTCTCACAAGAAAAACATGATCACACCTTAGTACTCTTTGGGTGTTAATCACATAGCAATGTGAACTAGATTACTGACTCTAGTAAACCCTTTGAGTGTTGTTCACATGGCGACGTGAACTATGGGTATTAATCACATAGTGATGTGAACTATTGGTGTTAAGTCACATGACGGTGTGAACTAGATTATTGACTCTAGTGCAAGAGGGAGACTGAAGGAAATATGCCCTAGAGGCAATAATAAAGTTATTATTTATTTCCTCATATCATGATAAATGTTTATTATTCACGCTATAATTGTATTAACCGGAAACATAATACATGTGTGAATACATAGACAAACATAGGGTCACTAGTATGCCTCTACTTGACTAGCTCGTTCATCAAAAGATGGCTATGTTTCCTAGCCATAGACATGAGTTGTCATTTGATTAACGGGATCACATCATTAGGAGAATGATGTGACTGACTTGACCCATTCCGTTAGCTTAGCACTTGCTCGTTTAGTATGTTGCTATTGCTTTCTTCACGACTTATACATGTTCCTATGACTATGAGATTATGCAACTCCCGTTTACCGGAGGAACACTTTGTGTGCTACCAAACGTCACAACGTAACTGGGTGATTATAAAGGTGCTCTACAGGTGTCTCCGAAGGTACTTGTTGGGTTGGCGTATTTCGAGATTAGGATTTGTCACTCCTATTTTCGGAGAGGTATCTCTGGGCCCACTCGGTAATGCACATCACTATAAGCCTTGCAAGCATTGTAACTAATGAGTTAGTTGCGGGATGATGTATTACAAAACGAGTAAAGAGACTTGCCGATAATGAGATTGAACTAGGTATTGGGATACCGACGATCGAATCTCGGGCAAGTAACATACCGATGACAAAGGGACCAACGTATGTTGTTATGCGGTTTCACCGATAGAGATCTTCGTAGAATATGTAGGATCCAATATGAGCATCCAGGTTCCGCTATTGGTTATTGACCAGAGATGTGTCTCGGTCATGTCTACATAGTTCTCGAACCCGTAGGGTCCGCACGCTTAAAGTTCGATGATAGTTATATTATGAGTTTATGTGTTTTGATGTACCGAAGATAGTTTGGAGTCCCGGATGTGATCACCAACATGACGAGGAGTCTCGAAATGGTCGAGCCATAAAGATTGATATATTGGAAGCCTATATTTGGATACCGGAAGTGTTCCGGGTGAAACCGGGATTTTACCGGAGTATCGGGGGTTACCGGAACCCCCCCCCCCCCCGCCCCCCGGGGGTTCAATGGGCCAAGATGGGCCTTAGTGGAGATGAGGAGGGGCGGCCAGGGCAGGCCACGCACCCCCTCCTCCTCTAGCCCGAATTGGACAAGGAGGGCCCCCCCTCCTTCCTCTCTCCCTCCTCCTTCCCCCTTCTCCTACTCCAACTAGGAAAGGAGGGAGTCCTACTCCCGGTGGGAGTAGGACTCCTCCCTGGCGCGCCTCCTCCTGGCCGGCCGCTGATACGTCCATTTTTTATCATGCTTTTATATCAATATTTATTGCATTATCGGCTGTTACTACACATTATGTCACAATACTTATGCCTATTCTCTCTTATTTTACAAGGTTTACATAAGGAGGGAGAATGCCGGTAGCTGGAATTCTGGGCTGGAAAAGGAGCAAATATTAGAGACCTATTCTGCACAACTCCAAAAGTCCTAAAACTCCACGAAAGTCATTTTTGGAAATAATAAAAAATATTGAGCGGAAGAAGTTCACCAGAGGGGGACCCACCTGGCCATGAGGGTGGGGGCGCGCCCCACCCCCCAGGGCGCGCCCCCCTGCCTTGTGGGCCCCCCGTTGGCTCTCCGATGGCCATCTTCTGCTATATGAGGTCTTTCGTCAAGGAAAAAATCATAAGCAACCTTTCGGGACGAAACTCCGCCGCCACAAGGCGGAACCTTGGCGGAACCAATCTAGGGCTCCAGCAGAGCTGTTCTGCTGGGGACACTTACCTCCGGGAGGGGGAAATCATCGCCATCGTCATCACCAACGCTCCTCTCATCGGGAGAGGTCAATCTCCATCAACATCTTCACCAGCACCATCTCCTCTCAAAACCCTAGTTCGTCTCTTGTATCCAATTCTTGTCTCCAAGTTCGGGATTGGTACTAGTAGGCTGCTAGTAGTGTTGATTACTCCTTGTAGTTGATGCTAGTTGGTTTATTTGGTGGAAGATCATATGTTCAGATCCTTTATGCATATTATTACCCCTCTGATTATGAACATGAATATGCTTTGTGAGTAGTTACGTTTGTTCCTGAGGACATGGGAGAAGTCTTGCTATTAGTAGTCATGTGAATTTGGTATTCGTTCGATATTTTGATGAGATGTATGTTGTCTAGCCTCTAGTGGTGTTATGTGAACGTCGACTACATAACACTTCACAATTATTTGGGCCTAGAGGAAGGCATTGGGAAGTAATAAGTAGATGATGGGTTGCTAGAGTGACAGAAGCTTAAACCCTAGTCTATGCGTTGCTTCGTAAGGGGCTGATTTGGATCCATATGTTTCATGCTATGGTTAGGTTTACCTTAATACTTTTGTTGTAGTTGCGGATGCTTGCAATAGAGGTTAATCATAAGTGGGATGCTTGTTCAAGTAAGAACAGCACCCAAGCACCGGTCCACCCACATATCAACTTATCAAAGTACCGAACGCGAATCATATGAACGTGATGAAAACTAGCTTGACGATATTCCCATGTGTCCTCGGGAGCGCTTTTCCTTATATAAGAGTTTGTCCAGACTTGTCCTTTGCTACAAAAAGGATTGGGCCACCTTGCTGCACTTTATTTACTTTTGTTACTTGTTGCTCATTGCAAATTATCTTATCACAAAAGTATCTGTTACCACTTATTTCAGTACTTGCAGAGAATACCTTGCTGAAAACCGCTTATCATTTCCTTCTGCTTCTCGTTGTGTTCGACACTCTTACTTATCAAAAGGACTACTATAGATCCCCTATACTTGTGGGTCATCAAGACTCTTTTCTGGCGCCGTTGCCAGGGAGTGAAGCGCCTTTGGTAGGTGGAATTTGGTAAGGAAAAATTTATATAGTGTGCTGAAATTTACTGTCACTTGTTACTATGGAAAGTAATCCTCTGAGGGGCTTATTCGGGGTATCTTCACCCCAACCAATAGAGCAAAGAGTTGCTCCTCAACCTAATGAACCTATTGCAAATAAAAATGTTCCCTTTGAAGTTCCTTCGGGTATGTTAGAAAAACTGTTAGATAATCCTTTTGTAGGAGATGGAACAAAGCATCCTGATGAGCACCTAATATATGTGGATGAAGTTTGTGGATTATTTAAGCTTGCAGTATACCCAATGATGTTGTTAAGAAGAAGGTCTTCCCTTTATATTTGAAGGGAGACGCATCGACATGGTATAGGCTATTTGATGATACGAGATCATGGAACTATAAACGAATGAAATTGGAATTTCATCAGAAGTATTATCCTATGCATCTTGTTCATCGTGATCGTAATTATATATATAATTTTTGGCCTCGCAAAGGAGAAATCATCGCTCAAGCTTGGGAGAGGCTTAAAATCAATGTTATAATCATGCCCCAATCATGAGCTCTCAAAAGAAATAATTCTTCAAAAAAAATTATGCTCGGCTTTCTGAAAACAATCGCATCATGCTTGATGTCTACTATGCAACCTTCTCCTTGTAGACGTTGTTGGGCCTCCAAGTGCAGAGGTTTGTAGGACAGTAGCAAATTTCCCTCAAGTGGATGACCTAAGGTTTATCAATTCGTGGGAGGCGTAGGATGAAGATGGTCTCTCTCAAGCAACCCTGCAACCAAATAACAAAGAGTCCCTTGTGTCCCCAACACACCCAATACAATAGTAGATTGTATAGCACTACTAGGGAAAACCCTAGTAGTAGCACGGGTTTTTAGGCTATCAGCAGCGCGGGGGGCCGGCTACCAATAAGGCGCTACAGCTAACTCCTAGTAGTAGCGCTGTATTCACCCGCGCTACTACTATTGACTATAGCAGCAGCGCTTTTACAGAACGCGCTGCTATTAGTTAGTTGTAGCGATTTCCTAGCCCTGCGCTACTGCTATATCTTTCATCATTTCAACCCTGTTTCAGCTTCAATAAACTACAATTTCGAGATACTAGGTACTACTAGATATCAATTTCATAAAGGCATAAAGCATTATAGGTAATAGGTAGTATTCCCTCGGTTCCAAATTACTCGTTGTGGTTTTAGTTCAAATTTGAACTAAAACCACGACGTGTAATTTGAAATGGAGGGAGTACTAGATAACAATTTCATATATACTCAACATGCATCCTCAAGCAGTACTAGGTGATATCGACGACGATCATCATATGTAGTTTTAGATGATATCGACGACGATCATCATATGTAGATCTACATGATATCGACGGCAATCATCATATGTAGTTCTAGATGATATAGCCACACACACACATATGTAGTTCTAGATGATATCGACGACGATCATCATCCTCAAGCCTGGACGGCGGGTGTTCCTGATAGTAATTAGGATGGCCTGTCCAACACGAAGATTCTTGCCAACGAGGAATCTCTTCCACCCAACTGAGTTTAAGTGTATGCGACCGTCGTCTGTGTCCATGTGGTAAGTACAGGTGGTGACGGAGCCCCTTGCGGTAAGGCGTAGTCCAGCTGAGCCTTCTTCATCAGGCTCGATACCACAACTCGCAGATAGGTTCTTTGGCAATTTCTGAATAAGAAAAACATATCAATTAATAAATAGCTTGGCACATACTCTTGCAAATATATTTCTATTAAGTCTACATTTCTACACTATCAAAAGACACAGTACTACGCATTTGTACTAATTAATCATGAATTCTACTAATAAGTATATATGGATTATCTACTAGATTCCACATAGCATATCATCGACTAGATTCCACATAGCATATCATTGGACTCTACACTAAGCATATCATCGGATTCACTAAGCATATCATCAGATAATTTGCATTTGTAAGTATAACAATAAAGCATATATATATATATATATCATCAACTTACTACAGTCAGTATAACATACCATTTCATGCCGATCGACCATGGTACTTGTCAGGCGGGTCACGAATGGCACCCCGACAAAGTCATCACGTGGCGGAATTATGTCCCATAGGTTGCGCACCTCCTCCTCGCTCAGCCTCATTCTTTGAGCTACGATGGCTTCATGAAGTGGGTTCTCATCATATTCATCATCTTCATCATCTTCATCATCTTCGTCATCTTCATCATCTTCCACCAGGTTGAGATATATGATAGCCAGCTTGGGTCTTTCTGCTCTGAAGGAGAACCTGATCAACTCACCACCAGTAAGACGCGTGTGGGCGACGAAACGGGCACATCCATCTCCTCCAATCTGCGACATATTGCTTCCTTTCTCGACCTCCATAGTGTACGGGCCCCCAGGAGCCTCAAATGTCACAGTGTCTCCTGTCAGCTTGTTAAATTTCAACCTCACATTGCATGGGACAATCTGTGTAAAGAAAGCAAAATGACAAAATGCAGTAATGTCAACACTAAAAATAAAATAGTTGTTACATTTCATCTAATTTCTTACCGCCGCATGACGAAAACTCGGCTGGAAGTAGATGCCGAACAGCTTGCCAGTTGCAAGGCTGCTGGCGCACCTTGACTTGCACAGTCGACATAGTGGTGGTGGTGGCGGCGCCATTTTCCTAAAGCAATATGAGCAAAGGATTAACGATCCACTTCATAGGAAAGAAAAACAGTAGCATGTGATTGTAACTAAATTGGCACCTACATTTTGCCAAAAATAACTTATTACAAAAAAACAAAAACATCTACATATCCATGTACAGAAAAAATAACAATAAAATGATGCATACTAAATCAACTAGCCTACTAAATCAACTAAATCAACTAGCCTACTAAATCAACTAAATCAAAATGTTCTCAATAAACTAAATCAACTAGCCTACTAAATCTACTAAATCAAAATGTTCTAAATCAACTAGCCTACTAAATCAACTAAATCAAAATGTTGCATATGAACTAGCCTACTAAATCAAAATGTAGCAGGGAGGAGGGAGAAGGAGGGGCGACTCGAGGAGGGAGAAGAGAGTAGGATGGAGGAGGAAGGTAGAGCGAGGAGGGGCCGGCCGGCGGCGAGTCGAGGGAGGACGGAGGAGGAGGGCGGTACCGAGTCCAGCAAGGAGGAGGAGTTGACGGCGACACAGAGGGAAGAGGGGTAGGCGACGGCGGCTGGCCGGGGCGACGGCGGCCGGCGGGGGAGGACCGGCGCGCGCGGGGGGGGGGGGGGGGGGGTTGAGGGGGAGTGAGTATGAGTGTGTGAGTGTGGATCACGGAGAGGAGCGTACGTGGGGGTGGAGATAGCTAGTTTTAGCAGTAGCGCTCAAAAGGCGAAGGCGCTACTGCTAAACTACCTATTAGTAGCGCGGTCCGAGTAAACGCGCTGCTACTAGAACTAGCTTCGTGGCGGGGTCGTGGGAATTTTAGTAGTAACATGTTTATGACGTAATGCGCTACTGCTAGAACTTTATCTGCAGCGCGGTTTGCACAGGCGCGCTACTGCTACTTAGCAACATCGTGCTTTTTTGACCCTCGCTACTGCTAAAGTTCTGTGTATAAGGTTTTCCCTAGTAGTGTAGGTGCACCAGTTCGGCGAAGAGATGGTGATACAAGTGCAATATGGATGGTAGATATAGGTTTTGTAATCTGAAAATATAAAAACAGCAAGGTAACAAGTGGTAAAAGTGAGCGTAAGCGGTATTGCAATGATAGGAAACAAGGCCTAGGGTTCATACTTTCACTAGTGCAAGCTCTCTCAACAATAATAACATAATTGGATCATATAACTATCCCTCAACATGCAACAAAGAGTCACTCCAAAGTCATTAATAGCGGAGAACAAACGAAGAGATTATGGTAGGGTACGAAACCACCTCAAAGTTATTCTTTCCAATCAATCCATTGGGCTATTCCTATAAGTGTCACAAACAGCCCTAGAATTCGTACTAGAATAACACCTTAAGATACAAATGAACCAAAACCCTAATGTCACCTAGATACTCCAATGTCATCTCAAGTATCCGTGGGCATGATTATACGACATGCATCACACAATCTCAATTCATCTATTCAAACCAAAACATAGAACCTCAAAGAGTGCCCCAAAGTTTCTACCGGAGAATCACGACGAAAACGTGTGCCAACCCCTATGCATAGGTTCATGGGCGGAACCCGCAAGTTGATCACTGATGTCTACTACACAACCTTCTTCTTGTAGACGTAGTTGGGCCTCCAAGTGCAGAGGTTTGTAGGACAGTAGCAAATTTCCCTCAAGTGGATGACCTAAGGTTTATCAATCCGTGGGAGGCGTAGGATTAAGATGGTCTCTCTCAAGCAACCATGCAACCAAATAGCAAAGAGTCTCTTGTGTCCCCAACACACCCAATACAATGGTAAATTGTATAGGTGCACTAGTTCGGCGAAGAGATGGTGATACAAGTGCAATATGGATGGTAGATATAGGTTTTTGTAAACTAAAAATATAAAAACAGCAAGGTAACAAGCGGTAAAAGTGAGCGTAAATGGTATTGCAATGATAGGAAACAAGGCCTAGGGTTCATACTTTCACTAGTGCAAGTTCTCTCAACAATGGTAACATAATTGGATCACATAACTATCCCTCAACATGCAACAAAGAGTCACTCCAAAATCACTAATAGCGGAGAACGAACGAAGAGATTATGGTAGGGTACGAAACCACCTCAAAGTTATTCTTTCCAATCAATCCATTGGGCTATTCCTATAAGTGTCACAAACAGCCCTAGAGTTCGTACTAGAATAACACCTTAAGACACAAATCAACCAAAACCCTAATGTCACCTAGATACTCCAATGTCACCTCAAGTATCCGTGGGTATGATTATACGACATGCATCACACAATCTCAATTCATCTATTTAAACCAACACATAGAACCTCAAAGAGTGCCCCAAAGTTTCTACCAGAGAATCAAGACGAAAACGTGTGCCAACCCCTATGCATAGGTTCATGGGTGGAACCCGCAAGTTGATCACCAAAACATACATCAAGTGAATCACTTGATATCCCATTGTCACCATAGATACGCACGGCAAGACATACATCAAGTGTTCTCAAATCATTAAGGACTCAATCCGATAAGATTACTTTAAGGGGAAAACTCAATCCATTACAAGAGAGAAGAGGGGGAGAAGAAACATAAGATCCAACTATAATAGCAAAGCTCGCGATACATCAAGATCGTGCCAAATCAAGAACACGAGAGAGAGAGATCAAACACATAGCTACTGGTACATACCCTCAGCCCCGAGGGTGAACTACTCCCTCCTCGTCATGGAGAGTGTCGGGATGATGAAGATGGCCACCGGTGAGGGATCCCCCCTCCGACAGGGTGCCGGAACAGGGTCCCGAGAGGTTTATGGTGGCTACCGAGGCTTGCGGCGGTGGAACTCCCGATCTAATCTCTGTTCTGGAAGTTTTTCGATACGTAGGTATATATGGGTGAAAGGAGTACGTCGGTGGACCGAAGGGGGGGGCACGAGGTAGGGGGCGCGCCCCCTACCCTCGTGAGCACCTCCTTCATCTTCTGACGTAGAGTCCAAGTCTAACCGGTAGGTTTCCTTCCAAAAATAACTTCTCCAGTTGATTTTGTTCCGTTTCGACTCCGTTTGATATTCCTTTTGTTCGAAACACTAAAATAGGCATAAAACAACAAATCTGGGCTGGGCCTCCGGTTAATAGGTTAGTCCCAAAAATAATATAAAAGTGGATAATAAAGCCCAATATTGCCCAAAACAGTAGATAATATAGCATGGAGCAATCAAAAATTATGGATACGTTGGAGACGTATCAAGCGCCCCCAAGCTTAATTCCTGCTCGTCCTCGAGTAGGTAAATGATAAAAAAGATAATTTTTGATGTGGAATGCTAGTTGGCATAATTTCAATGTAATTCTTCTTACTTGTGATATGAATATTCAGATCCAAAAGATTCAAGACAAAAGTTCATATTGACATAAAAATAATAATACTTCAAGCATACTAACAAAGCAATTATGTCTTCTCAAAATAACATGGCCAAAGAAATTTGTCCCTACAAAATCATATAGTCTGGCTATGCTCTATCTTCACCACACAAAATATTTAAATCATGCACAACCCCGATGAGAAGCCAAGCAATTGTTTCATACTTTAACATTTTCAAAACTTTTTCAATCTTCACGCAATACATGAGCGTGAGCCATGGATATAGCACTTATATGTGGAATAGAGTGGTGGTTGTAGAGAAGACAAAAAGAGGGGAAGATAGTCTCACATCAACTAGGCGTATCAACGGGCTATGGAGATGCCCATCAATAGATATCAATGTGAGTGAGTAGGGATTGCCATGCAACGGATGCACTAGAGCTATAAGTATATGAAAGCTCATCAAAAGAAACTAAGTGGGTGTGCATCCAACTCGCTTGCTCACGAAGACCTAGGGCATTTTGAGGAAGCCCATAATTGGAATATACAAGCCAAGTTCTATAATGAAAAATTCTCACTAGTATATGAAAGTGACAAAATGAGATACTGTCTATCATGAAGATCATGGTGCTACTTTGAAGCACAAGGGTGGTAAAAGGATAGTAACATTGTCCCTTCTCTCTTTTTCTCTCATTTTTTTATTTGGACCTTTTCTCATTTTTTATTGCCTCTTTTTTTCCTTTTTTTATATTTTTTTATTTTTCGTCCGGAGTCTCATCCCGACTTATGGGGGAATCATAGTCTCCATCATTCTTTCCTCACTTGGGACAATGCTCTAATAATGATGATCATCACACTTTTATTTTTCTTACAACTCAACAATTACAACTCGATACTTAGAACAAACTAGCGGAGTGACCCGCGCATTTGCGCGGCTAGATTTTTTATCCTTTGAGGTATTTTTGTTAATGTTTAGTTATTGTCATGCTTAGAAAGAAATTACACATCGTATAAAATGGTTAGCAAAAAACATCGTACAAATAAGAGACATTTTTGTTATGCTTCGTGTCAAACTTTTAAAACTTTCTCATGTATCTCATTTTAGTTATTTATATGGGGAGGAATCGTATGTATAGATCTGTCTCAAGAATATTTGTTGAATCTTATAATTATCATGATTTATACATAAATTATAATATAAGTTCATGATAAAATGGCATTTATATGTGATGTGGAGTGAGGGTTTGCCAATTCAATGATTCTTTTACTTCTATGTGAACCACTATTTATTTAAGTTTTGCTACGTGCTTGTAGTTTGGCAAAATATTTTTTTAAGTAAATTACATTCTTGGTAATATTTGGAGTGTGACAGTAGAAGACGTATGGTCCATTGACCCCTATGCAAAATTTTAGATGTCTACATTTCACCAATTTTCAAATATTTTTCTACCAAAAATAAATATATAATATTGGTGGCACTTAAACCTTGTGTTATCTTTATCCATCATCATCAATTCGTTAGTAGTGGTAATGCATTTTTATAATATGTATCACCATGTCTGTAGATGCTTTTGCACATGATTCACTTATCCATAAAAAAAATACTAAAACATTGATGTTTTCCACACTCTCATCGGTGTTCTTTCTGAACATGGCAATTTTGTTTTGCATTAAGGCTTATGGCTGAAGCGTCCATAAAATTTGTGTGGTTGTATTTAGTGAGTAATCGCTATCACTTTTTCCCTAAAAACAGAGTAATCGCTATCGCTTTGAACGTGCATATCATTGATTATGAAAGAAATATGTAAGTTATTCTTATCTGGTGGATTCAGACGATGAAATTTCTTCTAGTGCCCGCAAAAAAGATAGTTCTTTTTTATCTATATTTCACAACATCACATGTTTTCAGTGTATAAGATGCAGACGTACACTGGAAATGCATGGGAGTTGGCCAAACTGTAGCATACGTTGGACATACATGTTAAAAAAATTGCATAGCAAATTGAATTAGCACATCAATTTGTTTAGAATCGGCACAGGTCGTGTCCATTTTTAAGGATGTGTCCGCGCTGTGCTTGTACGCACCGTGCAGCTCAGTCTTGCGGAAGATCCTATTACATATGCTCTCGTATACTATCTCAAATTAATATGTGGACTAATTGTCATGCTTCTTCAGTCAAAGCTTACAGGGTTGTTAGTTTTTGTTTTTTAAATCCTTCTTCCTTTCTACGTAGCTCTCTTAGTTCCTTTTCTTCTCACGTTGGCTTCTGAAATCCTTTCAAAGGCAGAGTCCATGGTTTTCAATTTAAGAAAAGCATAGTCCGAGTGCTTCGTCTCCTTATGATTCCTTTTCCCAACTGATGCTTCCTTTTTTAAATGTTGAACCGATGCTTCCTTTTTTTAAAGTTGAACACACATCATAATTCATTTAAAAAACTTGCAAACATAGAAATATATTTTTTGTACTTAGATGTTTATGTATTTCGGGTATAAGCTGTCCATTCTTGATTTAGTGCCGCAAACATCCTATTATATGCATACTTTATTATACTATATCAAACAAAAGTAAATTGCTAATCTGTTTGTCCACACTCATGATATGTACGTACACATGGGTAGAGAAAGGATGGGATCATGTGCGTACATAATAACCATGCAGAAAAAAAGTCCATAATAAACTTTCTTTATGTTTCTATTTGGATAGAGAAATTGTTTTCTCATGGGTAGAGAAAGTTTGTTATGCCAACGTGAAGTGGTAATGAAGTAGTACAAAGATTTTTCATTAACGTAAAAAAGGAGCCTAGATTGATTAATTTGCTAAAAGCATATCCTAATGTTTTTTTGGTAAAATCATAGATGAGCAGTAGTATTATAATCGGACTCTTCTTTCTTGATGCGCTCAGATTCCCGTATCTGGCAGTCGTGCTTTTTTTAGCTCTTTGGCAACCGAGTCCTTTAAAAAAAGGGACAACCGCATCCTTTCTCACGGGGGCTGTAGTTTTCCGATGCTAATGTACGTTCAGGTCTGATTGTCTTGGATAGGCTATTCTAAATATAAAAACATGTGACCTGGAGGAAAGACGTGTCCAACTATTTTTACGTGACATGCCTATTTGCTCCTATGTAACTATATTTGTATGTAACACTATTTCTTTTAAATCTTAACCATTAATATATAAAATCAACGATGAAGATAATTTAATATATGTGGACGAACGTGATGGCTTGTTTTACTCTTGTTTTAAGTATATAATAGATATGACTCTATATGAATGCCTCCGGCGGTGTACCGGGATATGCAATGAATCAAGAGTGACATGTATGAAAGAATTATGAACGGTGGCTTTGCCACAAATACGATGTCAACTACATGATCATGCTAGCAATATGACAATGATGGAGCGTGTCATAATAAACGGAACGGTGGAAAGTTGCATGGCAATATATCTCGGAATGGCTATGGAAATGCCATGATAGGTAGGTATGGTGGCTGTTTTGAGAAAGGTATATGGTGGGTGTATCATACCGGCGAAAAGTGCGCGGTATTAGAGAGGCTAGCAATGGTGGAAGGATGGGAAAAATGCATATAATCCATGGACTCAACATTAGTCATAAAAACTCATATACTTATTGCAAAAAACTAGAAGTTATCAAAGCAAAGTATTACACGCATGCTCCTAGGGGGATAGATTGGTAGGAAAAGACCATCGCTCGTCCCCGACCGCCACTCATAAGGAAGACAATCAATAAATAAATCATGCTCCGACTTCATCACATAACGGTTCACCATACGTGCATGCTACGGGAATCACAAAATTTAACACAAGTATTTCTCAAATTCACAACTACTCAACTAGCATGACTCTAATATCATCATCTTCATATCTCAAAATAATTATCAAGCATCAAACTTCTCTTAGTATTCAACACACTCATAAGAATTCTTACAAATCTTGTATGCTTAGCATATTTAGGATTATTTAAGCGAATTACCATGCTATTTAAGGCTCTCAAAATAATCTAAGTGAAGCATGAGGGATCAATAGTTTCTATAAAACAAATCCACCACCGTGCTCTAAAAGATATAAGTGAAGCACTAGAGCAAACAACAAACTACTCCGAAAGATATAAGTGAAGATCAATGAGTAGTTGAATAAATATGTAACTATGTGAAGACTCTCCCATTTAATAATTTCAGATCTTGATACTTTATTCAAACAGCAAGCAAAGCTAAATAAAATAAAATGACGCTCCAAGCAAAACACATATCATGTGGTGAATAAAAATATAGCTCTAAGTAAAGTTACCGATGGACGAAGACAAAAGAGGGGATGCCTTCCGGGGCATCCCCAAGCTTAGACGCTTGGTTATCCTTAAATATTACCTTGGGGTGCCTTGGGCATCCCCAAGCTTAGGCTCTTGCCACTCCTTATTCCATAGTCCATCGAATCTTTACCCAAAACTTGACAACACAAAACTTAACAGAAAACTCATAAGCTCCGTTAGCGAAAGAAAACAAAACACAACTTTAAGGTACTTTAATGAACTCATTCTTTATTTGTATTGGTATTAAACCTACTGTATTCCAACTTCTCTATGGTTTATAAAATATTTTACTAGCCATAGATTCATCAAAATAAGCAAACAACACACGAAAAACAGAATCTGTCAAAAACAGAACAGTCTGTAGTAATCTGTAACTAACGCAAACTTCTGGAACTCCAAAAATTCTAAAATAAATCGGTGGACCTGAGGAATGTTTCTAGTAATCATCTGCAAAAAGAATCAACTAAATATCACTCTCCAGTAAAAAGTTGAAGCTAATCTCGTGAGCGCTAAAGTTTCTGTTTTTTACAGCATGATCATAAAGACTTCACCCAAGTCTTCCCAAAGGTTCTACTTGGCACAAACACTAATTAAAACATAAAACCACATCTAACCAGAGTCTAGATGGATTATTTATTCCTAAACAGAACCAAAAAAACAAGAAACTAAAATAAAATTGGGTTGCCTCCCAACAAGCGCTATCGTTTAACGCCCCTAGCTAGGCATGATGATTTCAATGATGCTCGCATAAAAGATAAAAATTGAAACATAAAGAGAGCATCATGAAGAATATGACTAGCACGTTTAAGTCTAACCCACTTCCTATGCATAGGGATTTTGTGAACAAACAACTTATGGGAACAAGAATCAACTTGCATAGGAAGGTAAAACAAGCATAACTTCAAAACTTTAAGCACATAGAGAGGAAACTTGATATTTTTGCAATTCCTAAAAGCATATATTCCTCCCTCATAAGAATTTTCAGTAGCATCATGAATGGATTCAACAATATAACCAGCACCTAAAGCATTCTTTTCATGATCTACAAGCATAGAAAATTTACTACTCTCCACATAAGCAAAATTCTTCTCACTCGGGATACTCGGAGTATCATAAGAGACTTGAATACTATAAATTGCTTCCACATTAAAAGAGTAATGTTCAGAGAAAGCGTACTCATAATCATGACAAGTTTTATAAATATAATCATCACTACTTTTTCAGGATAAGTTTTATCACAATAATCATCATAAGTAGCAACTTTGTTCTCATCATAATCACTTTGCATATCAAAACATGGAAGGCTAAAAATATCATCATTATTAAACATAGCATCCCCAAGCTTGGGACAAACATTAATTGCAGCAAATATATTCTCAAATATGTCATCCTCATCAAACATAGCTTCCCCAAGCTTGGGCCTTTTCGTATCATAAGCATAATCACTCTCATCATTAATAGTATGGATAGCACCAATAGTATAGCAAACATTATTATCATATTCTTTCAAGCAAGTGCCAAAAAGAATTTCAAGATCAGAAGAAGTATCATTATCTTCCCAATCATAATCAGCACAACAAGCAATAGGCATAACGGGATCATCATCAAGTGTATCATCTTCATTTTCATGAGGCACAGCAATAATAGGAGCAACTTTATTTGGGAGAGATACCTTTTTACCCCTCTTCCTTTTTCTTTTCTTCTTCTTCACCACATCATGTGTGAGTTTAATCCTCTTTTTGGAGCTCCTTATTAATGAGATTGGTTGAATAGAAGGCTCCTCCTCGTTACCTGATTCATCATAAGAAATAATAGGAGGATATTGGGAAGTCTCTTCCCTTTCATTAGTATTCTCTTCATCCTCTATTTGTTTTCTTTTCTTTATGTAATTGGCAATATAAGGATTGTCAATGCAATTCACCGCACAATACATATAAATCTTCTCTAGATCAAAATCAAGAATTCTATCAAGATTAAATTTTGGAATACCCTCAGTTATACGTTTCATTTCTTCATAACCCAAAAGAAGACTAAGCTCTTTATGATGCTCAAGGGTAATCAAATTATCACAATATTTGGACACGACTTGATCATGAAACAATTAGCATTGGAGCTTTAGATGACCATGTTCATTGCAAAGTTCACAAGGGGTGCGAAAAATATTGAATCTTTCAGCACATTCATCTAGCTCTTCTTGCAATAATTTGGTTTCTAAGTACTTATGCCTCTTGCAATATCTATCTTCCCTATTTGGTGCGTACTTACAAACCCAATGCACTCCACAAAAATTGACATGTTTATAAGAGGCATTTTTATCATAACTAGTGCAATCATCATTAGCATCATGGATATTCAAAGAATTCGTACTAACAACATTGCAATCATGCTCATCATTCAAATATTTAGTGCCAAACATTTTAGAGATCTCTTCTTCTAGCACTTGAGCACAATTATCCTTTCCATCATACTCATGAAAGATATTAAAAAGGTGAAGCGTATGAGACAAACTCAATTCCATTTTTTTGTAGTTTTCTTTTATAAACTAGACTAGTGCTAAAACAAGAAACAAAAAGATTCTATTGCAAGATCTAAAGATATACCTTCAATTACCTAGCCTCCCCGGCAACGGCGCCAGAAAAGAGCTTGATGTCTACTACACAACCTTCTTCTTGTAGATGTAGTTGGGCCTCCAAGTGCAGAGGTTTGTAGGACAGTAGCAAATTTCCCTCAAGTGGATGACCTAAGGTTTATCAATCCGTGGGAGGCGTAGGATGAAGATGGTCTCTCTCAAGCAACCCTGCAACCAAATAGCAAAGAGTCTCTTGTATCCCCAACACACCCAATACAATGGTAAATTGTATAGGTGGCACTAGTTTGGCGAAGAGATGGTGATACAAGTGCAATATGGATGGTAGATATAGGTTTTTGTAAACTAAAAATATAAAAACAGCAAGGTAACAAGCGGTAAAAGTGAGCGTAAACGGTATTGCAATGATAGGAAACAAGGCCTAGGGTTCATACTTTCACTAGTGCAAGTTCTCTCAACAATGATAACATAATTGGAGCACATAACTATCCCTCAACATGCAACAAAGAGTCACTCCAAAGTCACTAATAGCAGAGAACGAACGAAGAGATTATGGTAGGGTACGAAACCACCTACAAGTTATTCTTTCCAATCAATCAAATTGGGCTATTCCTATAAGTGTCACAAACAGCCCTAGAGTTCGTACTAGAATAATACCTTAAGACACAAATCAACCAAAACCCTAATGTCACCTAGATACTCCAATGTCACCTCAAGTATCCGTGGGTATGATTATACGACATGCATCACACAATCTCAATTCATCTATTAAAACCAACACATAGAACCTCAAAGAGTGCCCCAAAGTTTCTACCGGAGAATCAAGACAAAAACGTGTGCCAGCCCCTATGCATAGGTTCATGGGCGGAACCCGCAAGTTGATCACCAAAACATACATCAAGTGAATCACGTGATATCCCATTGTCACCACAGATACGCACGGCAAGACATACATCAAGTGTTCTCAAATCATTAAAGACTCAATCCGATAAGATTACTTCAAGGGGAAAACTCAATCCATTACAAGAGAGAAGAGGGGGAGAAGAAACATAAGATCCAACTATAATAGCAAAGCTCGCGATACATCAAGATCGTGCCAAATCAAGAACACGAGAGAGAGAGAGAGAGATCAGACACATAGCTACTGGTACATACCCTTAGCCCTGAGGGTGAACTACTCCCTCCTCGTCATGGAGAGCATCGGGATGATGAAGATGGCCACCGGTAAGGGATCCCCCCTCCGGCAGGGTGCCGGAACAAGGTCTCGAGAGGTTTTTCGTGGCAACAGAGGCTTGCGGCGGTGGAACTCCCGATCTAATCTCTGTTCTGGAAGTTTTTCGATACGTAGGTATATATGGGTGAAAGGAGTACGTCGGTGGACCGAAGGGGGGGCCACGAGGCAGGGGGGCGCGCCCTAGGGGGGTGGGCGCGCCCCCTACCCTCGTGAGCACCTCCTTCATCTTCTCACATAGAGTCCAAGTCTACCCGGTAGGTTTCCTTCCAAAAATAACTTCTCCAGTTGATTTCGTTCCATTTCGACTCCATTTGATATTCCTTTTCTTCGAAACACTGAAATAGGCATAAAACAGCAAATCTGGGCTGGGCCTCCGGTTAATAGGTTAGTCCCAAAAATAATATAAAAGTGGATAAAAAAACCCAATATTGCCCAAAACAGTTGATAATATAGCATGGAGCAATCAAAAATTATGGATACGTTGGAGATGTATCAATCACCAAAACATACATCAAGTGAGTCACGTGATATCCCATTGTCACCATAGATACACACGGCAAGACATACATCAAATGTTCTCAAATCTTTAAAGACTCAATCCGATAAGATTACTTCAAAGGGAAAACTCAATCCATTACAAGAGAGTAGAGGGGGAGAAGAAACATAGGATCCAACTATAATAGCAAAGCTCGCGATACATCAAGATCGTGCCAAATCAAGAACACGAGAGAGAGAGATCAAACACATAGCTACTTGTACATACCCTTAGCCCCGAGGGTGAACTACACCCTCCTCGTCATGGAGAGCGCCGGGATGATGAAGATGGCCACCGGTGAGGGTTCCCCCTCCGGCGAGGTGCCGGAACAGGGTCCCGATTGACTTTTGGTGGCTACAGAGGCTTGTGGCGGCGGAACTCCCGATCTAATCTCCGTTCTGGATGTTTTAGGGTACGTAGGTATATATGGGTGAAAGAAGTACGTCGGTGGAGCTTCGGGGGCGCCCCCACCCTCGTGGGCACCTCCCTTCTCTCCTGACATTGGGTCCAAGTCCATCCGGTAGCTTACCTTCCAAAAATAACTTCTCCAGTTGATTTCGTTCCGTTTCGACTTCGTTTGATATTCCTTTTCTTCGAAACACTGAAATAGGCAAAAAAAAACAACAAATCTGGGCTGGGCCTCCGGTTAATAGGTTAGCCCCAAAAATAATATAAAAGTGGATAATAAAGCCCAATATTGTCTAAAATAGTAGATAATATAGCATGGAGGAATAAAAAATTATAGATACGTTGGAGACGTATCAATGCTCGATACTTCTTGCGCTGGCTCTTTTATGATGAAGACTATTGAATTCAAATGGAATTTATTTGATAGAATTAAACGCAACTCTGAAGAATGGGATCTCGACGAAGGTAAGGAGTCAGGTATGACACCTAAGTTTGATTGTGTTAAGTCTTTTATGGATACCGATGTTTTCCGTAAATTTAGCACTAAATATGGACTTGACTCTGAGATAGTAGCTTCTTTCTGTGAATCTTTTGCTACTTATGTTGATCTCCCCAAGGAGAAGTGGTTTAAATATCATCCTCCCATAGAAGTAAAAGTAGCTGCACCTACTAAAGTTGAAGAAAAGACTGTCACTTACAATGATCCTATTGTTCCTACTTCTTATGTTGAGAAACCACCTTTCCCTGTTAGGATAAAGGATCATGCTAAAGCTTCAATTGTGGTTCGTAAAAGTAATATTAGAACTTATACACCTCTTGAGCAAGTTAAAGTTGAACCTAATATTGTTATTGTTAAAGATCTCTTGTCTGATAATATTCATGGGCATGTTATTCATTTCTGCGGTGAAACTGCTAGAATTGCCAAACCTTGTGCTAAAGATAAACATAGACCTGTGGTAGGCGTGCCTGTTATTTCTGTTAAAATAGGAGATCATTGTTATCATGGCTTATGTGATATGGGTGCTAGTGCTAGTGTTATACCGCATACTTTATACAATAAATTAAGCATGAAATTGCACCTGCTGAGTTAGAAGGTATTGATGTTACTATTAAACTTGCCAATAGAGATACTATATCAGCAATGGAAATTGTTAGAGATGTTGAAGTCTTGTGTGGGGAAACTAAATATCCTGCTGATTTTCTTGTTCTTGGTTCCCCACAAGATAGCTTTTGTCCCATAATATTTGGTAGACCCTTCTTGAACACCGTTAATGCTAAGGTAGACTTGGAAAAGAATGTTGTTACTATTGGTTTGGGTGATATGATTCATGAGTTTAATTTTTCTAAATTTAGTAGACAACACCGTGAAGAAGAATTGCCTAGTAAGGATGAAATTATTGGTCTTGCTTCTATTGCCGTACCTCCTAACGATCCTTTAGAACAATATTTGCTAGACCATGAAAATGATATGTTCATGAATGAAAGAAGGGAAATAGATGAGGTATTCTTTAAATAGGAACCTATTCTGAAACACAATTTTCCTGTTGAAATCCTAGGGGATCCTCCTCCACCCAAGGGTGATCTCGTGTTTGAGATTAAACCGTTGCCTGATAATCTTAAATATGCTTATCTCGATAAAAAAGAAGATATATCCTATTATTATTAGTGCTAACCTTTCAGAACATGAAAAAGAGAGATTACTGAAAACTCTGAAGAGGCACCGTGCTGCTATTGGATATACTCTTGATGATCTTAAGGGCATTAGTCCCACTCTATGTCAACATAAAATAAATTTGGAAGAAGATGCTAAACCAGTTCGTGATCCTCAACCAAGGCTTAATCCTAAGATGAAAGAAGTGGTAAGAAAATAAATACTAAAGCTTTTGGAGGTAGGTATAATTTATACCGTTGCTGATAGTCAGTGGGTAAGTCCTGTCCATTGTGTCCCTAAGAAGGGAGGTATTACTGTTGTTCCTAATGATAAAGATGAATTGATTCCGCAAAGATTATTACAGGTTATAGGATGGTAATTGATTTCCGTAAATTAAATAAGGCTACTAAAAAGGATCATTACCCCTTACCTTTTATCGATCAAATGCTAGAAAGATTATGCAAACATACACATTATTACTTTCTAGATGGTTATTCTGGTTTCTCTCAAATACCTGTGTCAGCTAAAGATCAATCAAAGACCACTTTTACTTGCCCTTTTGGTACTTTTGCTTATATATGTATGCCTTTTGGTTTATGTAATGCACCTGCTACCTTTCAAACAGCGGCGAGGCCACCCAAAAATATCTGTGGGGTCAATGGTATTTTTTAAATTTTTTTATGTAGTATGAACAGTAAATGAACAGTGTTTTTAGGCTTATTTTCTAAAAAGTTGTGGGGTCAAATGACCCCACAGACTAACAAGTAGCTTCACCACTGCTTTCAAAGATGCATGATGGCTATATTCTCTGACTTTTGTGAAAAGATTTGTGAGGTTTTCATGGACGACTTTTCCGTCTATGGATCCTCTTTTGATGATTGCTTGAGCAACCTTGATTGAGTTTTGCAGAGATGTGAAGAAACTAATCTTGTATTGAATTGGGAAAAGTGCCACTTTATGGTTAATGAAAGTATTGTCTTGGGGCATAAAGTTTCTAAAAGAGGTATTGAAGTTGATAAAGCCAAGGTTGATGCTATTGAAAAGATGCCATGTCCCAAGGACATCAAAGGTATAAGAAGTTTCCTTGGTCACGCCGGATTTTATAGGAGGTTCATTAAGGACTTCTCAAAAATTTCTCGGCCTCTGACTAATTTATTACAAAAAGATATACCATTTGTCTTTGATGATGATTGTGTAGAAGCATTTGAAATACTTAAGAAAGCATTGATCTCTGCACCTATTGTTCAGCCACCTGAGTGGAATTTACCCTTTAAAATTATGTGTGATGCTAGTGATTATGTTGTAGGTGTTGTTCTAGGGCAAAGAGTTGATAAGAAATTAAATGTTATCCATTATGCTAGTAAGACTCTAGACAATGCTCAAAGAAATTATGCTACTACTGAAAAAGAACTCTTAGCAGTTGTATTTGCTTGTGATAAGTTCAGACCTTATATTGTTGATTCTAAAGTAACTATTCACATTGATCATGCTGCTATTAAATATCTTATGGAAAAGAAAGATGCTAAACCTAGACTTATTATATGGGTTCTCTTGCTACAAGAATTTGATCTGCATATTGTTGATAGAAATGGAGCTGAGAACCCCATTGCAGACAACTTGTCTTGGTTAGAAAATGTTCTTGAAGACCCACTACCTATTGATGATAGCTTTCCTGATGAGAAATTAAATGTCATAGATACTTCTCGTAGTACTCCATGGTATGCTGATTATGCTAATTACATTGTTGCAAAATTTATACCACCTAGTTTCACATACCAGCAAAAGAAAAGGTTTTTCTATGATTTGAGGCATTACTTTTGGGATGACCCGCATCTTTATAAAGAAGGAGTAGATGGTGTTATTAGACGTTGTCTACCTGAGCATGAACAGGAACAGATCCTAGGCAAGTTTCACTCTGAGGCTTATGGAGGACACCATGCTGGAGATAGAACTGCACATAAGGTATTGCGATCCGGTTTTTATTGGCCTACTCTCTTCAAGGATGCCCGTAAGTTTGTCTTATCTTGTGATGAATGTCAAAGAATTGGTAATATTAGTAAACGTCAAGAAATGCCTATGAACTATTCACTTGTTATTGAACCATTTGATGTTTGGGGCTTTGATTATATGGGACCTTTTCCTGCCTCTAATGGATATACACATATTTTAGTTGCTGTCGATTACGTTACTAAGTGGGTAGAAGCTATGCCAACTAGTAGTGCTGATCATAACACTTCCATTTAAATGCTTAAGGAAGTTATTTTCCCGAGGTTTGGAGTCCCTAGATATTTAATGACTAATGGTGGTTCACATTTTATTCATGGTGCTTTCCGAAAAATGCTTGCTAAGTATGATGTTAATCATAGAATTGCATCTCCTCATCACCCACAGTCTAGTGGTCAAGTAGAATTGAGTAATAGAGAGCTCAAATTGATTTTGCAAAAGACTGTCAATAGGTCTAGAAAGAATTGGTCCAAGAAACTTGATGATGCATTATGGGCCTATAGAACTGCATATAAAAATCCTATGGGTATGTCTCCGTATAAAATGGTTTATGGAAAAGCATGTCACTTACCTCTCGAACTAGAACATAAGGCATATTGGGCTATTAAAGAGCTCAATTACGATTTCAAACTTGCCGGTGAGAAGAGGTTATTTGATATTAGCTCACTTGATGAATGGAGAACCCAAGCTTGTGAAAATGCCAAGTTGTTTAAAGAAAAAGTTAGAAGATGGCAGGATAAAAGGATACAAAAGCGTGACTTTAATGTAGGTGATTATGTGTTGCTATACAACTCCCGTTTAAGATTTTTTGCAGGAAAACTTCTCTCCAAATGGGAAGGCCCTTACGTTATCGAGGAGGTTTATCGTTCCGGTGCCATAAAAATCAAGAACTTCGAAGGCACAAATCCGAAGGTGGTGAACGGTCAAAGAATCAAACATTATATCTCAGGTAATCCTATAAATGTTGAAACCAATGTTATTGAAACCGTAACCCCGGAGGAATACATAAGGGACACATTCCAGAGCGTTTCAGACTCTGAAAAGGAATAGGTATGTGGTACGGTAAGTAAACCGACTCCAAAACAGTTTTTAAGGCAATATTTCTCCGTTTTGGAATATTTAGAAAAATAAGTAGCAGTCCGGGAAGGACACGAGGGCCCCACAAGGGTGGAGGGCGCGCCCCCCTACCTCGTGGGCACCTCGTGTGCCTTCCGGACTCCATTTTCTTGCACGATACGTATTTTGGTCGGTAAAAATTCATTATATATTCTCCCGAAGGTTTTGACCCCTGTATCACGCTAACATCCTCTTTTCTTGTTTCGAGCTGTTTTTCTGACAGATCTAGATTATCATGATGTCCCCAAGTGCTTCCAAGGACAAGTTCTTCGAGAAGGTCATCAACCGTACCTCGCGGAGGTGCTGCGACACCCTCAAACCATTGAGATACGTGATGGGTTGCTGCACATCTGCGATGTTGAGGGACCGAAGGGGACCGAAAGCGTGGAGACGAGGCTCGAAGCAGTTGAGCAACAAGTTTTCAAGTGTCAGGGGATGGTGGAACGTGGACTCAACTCCAACCACATGATGATCGCTGAGTTCACTAGCAACCACAAGTTGGATGCCGACAACATCGGGGAGGCCATCTTCAAGCTTCATGAGAAGATCGAGCACCTTCAAGCCCAAATCTATGACCTGCAAAATCAAAACTGTGAGTATGAATATAGATTCAAAAGGATGAGTTTGGCTGCAGGTTTGAGGATCCCGGAGACTCAGTCATCCTTCTATGATGGTGAGCCTACGCCTTGGAAGACGGACGACAAGCCTGCATCATCGACAACACCACCACCTTCTTCACCAGCAAAGGAGATATAATCACATTGGTATGGGCACTCCCCTTGGCAACTGCCAAGCTTGGGGGAGGTGCCCTGGTATCGTATCACAATCACATCTCCTATCTTTACCGTATTTCTTAGTTCGATCCTATTAGTAGTATCTTGATCTAGTAGAATAAAGTTTATGGCATGATCTAGTTTTGATTTTTGCTTTACGATCTCTCTATGTAATCGAGTCTGTGAGCTATATAATAAAGATTAGTGTTGAGTCAAGGGCTTGATTATCTTGCTATGATCTTTAGTGAAGAAAAGAAAAGAGAAAAGAATAAAAAGAAATAAGGAGTTCATATTGATCTTATTGAGAGTAATGACTTCACATAGAAAGAGTATGATGATTAAAAGTTGTTGGGAGTTGGCAGACATAGCTTTGGTCATCGTTGCAATTAATAGGAAGTAATAAGGAAAGATAGGTTTCACATATATATATATATACATAAACACTATTCTGATCACAGGATCAGAATAATATTCTGATCACAACCTGAACTGCCTGAGTAACGCGCCTGAATTTCCATGTGTACGAACCCGAACTTCTGGCTATCTTCGCAACCGTGGCTTCTACCGCGATTTTTCTGATTATTCGTGTTGTTTGTGATGCAAGTGTAATGTGGACAAGGTTTTTAGCAACTAAATACTCGTTTTAAATAGGAATCTTGCTCATAGGCGGATTTTGCACTCGGGTCGTGATGAACTCGCGTTTTTTGCAATTTTACTGCCTGAGTTGTTCGACCTGAACTTCCCCATGTGCTAGGTTGAACTTCCGTCAACATTGCCCAAGTTATGGACACCAGTATCATCACCTAAGTTAAATTTTTGGCAAAATGTAAGCGGTTTAAGAGCAGTTTTGAAAACCGTTTTTTCCTCACACAAAAAATGTGAATCGTATTTTCGATCGCATTTCTAAAGTGTTTATTGGAATGAGGCAAATAATATGGCGTTGGAAAGCTGCTGAAAAACCGCTCATTCCACATGTTGAAAGTTTTCTCTAATTCTCTACGGTTAAAGAGTAATTCGGAAAATCGTAGAATTTCGCAAACGGAACACCCGAGTTCGTATTTTCCATATTATTTCTAAATGGCTAATCCAATTGAGGCAAATAATATGGCGTTGGAAAGCTTATGAAAATTCGCTACTTTTTCATGTTAAAAGTTTTTTCTAATTTTGAACGGTTAAAAACTACTTTAGAAAACGGTACAAGTTCCACCGAGATCGTATTTTCGAGCTAATTTTTTAACCGTACGTCCAAATGCAGCAAATGATATGGCATTGGAAAGCTTGATGAAATGCGAAACTTTTTTTTATATATTGTTTATCCTAATTCATTACTGTTTTATGTCAGTTTTGAAAATGGCTAAAAACGTATTTTTGCCGTAATTTCTACATACTTTATCGGAATGGGGCAAATAATATACCGCTGAAAAGCTACGGAAAATGCGAAACTTTTTCATGTTGATGGTTTTCTCTGATTCCTAGCCGTTTTTATGTAATTTCGAAAACGGCGAGATCACTCGTTCTGCCTTTATTTTGAAACAGTTTCTTCGAAAATGCACCGCTTGAAGAACCTGACCTTCTCGGCATGTGTACCTGAACTTCACTCTGTTTTTCACGTGATTTTTTTCCCGTAGCTCTCCATCCACTTGCCGAAACACCCACCGGAATTGAGCAAGTAATATACCGGTGGAAAGCTGATGTAAACACGCAACTTTCCCGTGTTGATCGTTTTTTCATACTCGCGACAATTTTAAAAGTTTTCCATCTCAAATTCATTCACTATAGTAGTCGAACTTCCTGCTGTTTTCACGTTGAACTTCTATGATGTATTTTCGTTTGTAATTTTCCCATTCATTTCGTCCGTGTTATATAAATGATATTCCTTTTGTACAAACCTCTCTCACAATAATTTTTTCAACTTTATCCGATGGAAGACTTGAACTTATAACGACAAAACTTTTAGCATTTCCTTTTTCATTCTTTTTTTCATACAGAATGCACACCGTGTAGTACGTGAACTTCTCACAGTTATCAATCTGAACTTCTGAGATCATGCATTCTGTCTTCATCGCAAAAACAAAGTATTCGAAGATGCACTGCATGAAGAGGTTGAACTTCTAGAGTAGTTCTATTTGAACTTCACTCTGTTTTTCACGTGCTGCTATTTTATAAACTCCGTACTTCTCTGCTATTTTAATTTGAACTTCGTAGTTCCATTTTCATAGAAGAAAAAATTGACTTTTCTAAGAAAGCGTCGAACAACTTTTTTGAATTTAATTTTTGTTCTAGAAACGAGAAGAATATGAGGTTTTGTATACATCGAGTTGCTCCGTTATTTTAGTTTGAACTTCTTTGTTTTATTCTTTAGTAACAAGAAAACTTTAGGTTTTTTTTAAAACGCCAAAAAGATGTTGTTTTTTTGTTTTTTGAACTTGTAAATCCTAGGTTTTAATATACTTCGAACTTCTGTGTTATTTTTAGTTGAACTTCACATTTTTATCTTTAATTAAATATTTTTTTGATTTTTCAAACAGAAGCATAAAACAACAACTTGATGTCCATATAGAGTCAACCTTCTTCAACAATTCACTTTGAACTTCAAATAAACAAATTTGAAAAACCAAAAATACTTGCACAGTACCGCAACCATTCTCATCCATTTTTTGAGAAATACATGAAGAAAAATGTCCAGCCCTTTTGTTGGCATTTCAACAAACAGATGAATGGCATAAAAAGAGAGGGATCTAGGCAGCGTCACAACGTGGAGCTCCGAACGACGGTGTTGTGCAGTGGTGCGGGAGTACAACGATGAGCACCTCCGGGCCGTTGGGGCTTCTTCTACTGCAGTTCAAAGACAGATGCGGAGGAGGGAAGCACCGGCCATCCCATGGCGCATGCTGTTGGTGCAGGGCGTGTCGACGACGGGGAAGCCCCTGGAGGCGTCCAATCCAGATGACCGACAGCGGCGGTGGCCGGTGCCATCTCTGGTTCAGTAGACCGTGGGCTTCGGTGGGGCGGCGCGGGTCGATGATGCCGCTGCTGTGGGTGGAATGGCGCATGGCCGCATGAGTAGGCCGGATCCAGGCTAGGGGGCGTCACTGGGGAGGCTTGGGCAGAGGGCGCCGGCAGTGGTGGTTGGGACAGAGGCCGGTGGTGGACGTGGTTAGGGAGAGGATGGCGGCAGCTGCCGTGGTAAGGGCGGACGGCCGTGGCGGAGGTGGTTGGGTCGGAGGCCGGCGGCGTGGGCGGTGGCGACACCATCCGGGCGGCGCACGGGACCAGTGGGGAGGGGCGGCGGGCAGGGGCGGCTCGGGGCCTGCCGGGAGGGGGCGGCGCGGGGCGGCGGGCAGGGGCGACGCGGGGCCTGCAGGGAGGGGGCGGCGCGGGGCCTGCGGGGATCGGGCGATGGGGAGGAGAAGGTCGTGGGTGTATAGCGGGCCGTTCGGGAAGTGCATGACGGGACGAGTTTTTTTTGTACTGTCGGGCCCTTACAGGGCCCATTAGGTGTTCCCGAACTCCCGAACGGTGGGAAAGAACAAAAAAACAGCGCCCCCACTGTCCCCGCACCCCATCTCTTCCACCTCCCGTCCCGAACTCCACCGTCCCACCTTCCCGCCGCCGGGATCCAGCCAACGGCGCGTCGGCGACCACCACCAACCCACCTCCCCCGCCGCCGGGATCCAGCCACGAATCCACCGCCCCGCCGTCGGGATCCAGCCACCAATCCACCTCCCTGCCGCCGGGATCCCGCTGCTGCACAACCGCCACCAACGCAACCTCCCATTGCCGAGATCCTGCCGTCGCGCGACAACCACCAACTCACCTCCCGCGTCGCCGGAATTCACCCCTCAACGGCCTTCCTCCTCTGCTGCCGCGACCTTCCACCTCTGCCACTGCGGCCTTCTTCCCTCATGTGCCTCCCCAGATCGGCGACGCGATGCACGTTCCCCCACCGGTGACCCTCCCCCTGAGTTCACTCTCTTCCCTCCATCGCCGGCCTGAGAGCTACCCACGCCACCCAGCGCTGCCACCTTGCTCCTCCCGGTCGATCTCCCGGATCCGGCGCTCCTGTACAGAGCAGTGCTACCGCGCACCACACTAGTCAGCATTAGCGCCCCTCTTCCTCCATGCTGTTCCTGCCCTCTTCCTCCATGCTACTGCTGCCCTCTTCCTCCATGCTGCTGCTGCCTTCGACTCTGCCCCCGCACTCCATAGCCTCCGCATTGAGCTGCCCTCTCCTTCAACTGGCAGTGCACACAAGCTGTTTGTGTATATGCCTCAAACAAAAAAAGTGTGTTTTCTTTGTAAGATTCTACCTTGGCTCAGTGCATTCTCTCTCTTTGTTTACAGGAGAAGTTCATATACAACGACAACAACAAAGTTCATGTTGTCAGAAAAATGAAGTCCGTGTATATGGAAGATGATGATTGTTGTGTGTATGTAGGGGAACACAAAAACACTTGTGGCTGACAAATTTTTCTGGTTTATGTACTTCCTAGTGTTTAGATGTTACTCCCCTAAAAATGAAAATATTAGAGGTTGCTGTGTATTACTTTTGGTTTCTTGTAGCTGATCAGCTGAGTGAAGCATCTCAGAAGTTACTTTTAGTGTATACTTTCAAGCAAAGCATGATAAGTTCCATTAGTTACTCCTTGTTGGAATGCTTAGATATACGTGGTTGGATGTTCTGAATTCTGATTGTTATCGGCCTACTTGTCCGCCAAGTACTGATCTCCTTCATTTCTTGTACCCATTTTGCAGTTCATGGACAAATCAATGCAGCGTCATGGACTCATCTTCTATAGCACATAAGTAGGCGTGCATGCCAGATTGGTTCCTTCCACTACCTAGCGGATGTTGTTTGTACCCAGACTACCCACAGTGCCTGATGAAGCTTCAAGACCGCAAATAGACAAGCCCATGGAGAAACAACATCCTTGTGTATCTTGAGTTGCTGCATCACTTGATGGAACGAGATATGGTGTCGGGAACACAGCAGGATTAGCAAGTAATTTCGAGAGTAATCTTGTATGCGCCCTGGGCTCAGTTTGCACCGCAATAAATTGTTTTCAACATGTAATACATTTTTTCGCCGCATGCCAGGTGAGATGGCGAACTGGGTGTGCTTTCTGTGTTTGTGTTGTGTGGGACCGTGGGAGAGTGATTTTTCTTCAGAATGTTCAGAGTTCTATTGGGTTAAGGTGAACTCAGCTTATCGTACAGTCTTGTTCAAACCGTGATTTTTCTTCAGAAGGTTCAGAGTTCTATTGGTTTAGAAACATGTACAATTTGTCACGTTGTTTCAGGTCATCTAAATATGGAGTTCTAGACTGTATGATCTACTGGGTTGCCTGCGCCGGTCGTCGAAGCCTACCGAGGTGGTGCCCCACTGCTGCCAGCGTCTCACTGCACCCCTCCTCCACACCACAAGGACGACCAAGATATCAGGTTGTTGTTGTTGCTCTTCTACTACATCTTCAGGTTTAGAAAAGGCAACAACAACGTTTCACTGTGCGGTGTAGGCTGCGGCGGCAGGACCATTTTCCTCTTGAAATTGTTTTAATTTATGTGTTTCTCCTACTGCCAATAGAGGAGAAGAAAGGCTAGCACCGAGCTACTGTTGCTACTGCCTGTTTTAGCTTGCACAACCAATTTGGGCGTTACCAGGAAGAAGACAGAGAGAAAATTATGGAGTGAAAGAGATAAAAGAGTAGAGTGCCTACGTAGTGTGGATATGAAACGTGTGGTGTGTGAGAGGATAAGGGATGTGTGTTACTATTCACTGATAAAAATAACTTGTGGTTTAGAGAAAAAGCAACGTTCTATTTACCCAGTGCTCACGATCAGCTATAAAGCTTGAACTTCTTGAACTTTTTTTAACACTGATTCACACTAGAACTTTATAAAAGAATTTGAGATTATTTGCTCTAATATTTTCACTACTTACAGTTCAAAAACAAGAATATTTAAATTTCAAGATATGTAATACTTGACAATAAAGAAGAAAAATAACATTCAAAAAAGTCGAAAACTTCAATGACATAAACAAGCAGATTTCATTCACTCTCTCACTTCTAAACACATGGGAAAAGCCATGTAAAATTCATGCGAGAAGTTCATCATTAAAAAAAGGCGAAGTTCAAACGAGCACAAAAGGAAGAAAGTATCACGTCACTAATAATCAGAAAGGAAGTTCATCATTAAAAAAAGATGAAGTTCAAACGAGAACAAAAGGAAGAAATTATCACGTCACCGAAAATCAAAAAGGAAGTTAATCATTAAAAAAAGACGAAATTCAAACGAGAACAAAAGGAAGAATTAAAAGGCAAACTCTATAAATTTTGTTGCTAGAAGTTCAAGTGATCGGCTCGAGAAAAATTCATAATTCTTGTGAGAGAGGTTCACCTTGTATTTCCATGCTCGATTTTTTTTCGTATAAAAATCGAATACAATTCTTTAATCAAAATATAAAAAGGTGAAGTTCAAACTGAAATAACACAGAAGTTCGATGTTTATTAAAACCTAGGATTTACCTGTTCAAAAAATAAAAAACCCAACGCCATTTTTTGCACTTTTAAAAAAACTCATAAACGGAAAAAATGGTTGCTAGAAGTTCAAGTGCTCGGCGTGGAAAAGTTCAAAAAATTCTTGTGAGAGAGGTTCACCATGTATTTAGATGTCCAAAATACATAAAAAATGTAGTTTTTTGTGCTTTAAAATAATTCTCTCAAACCAGAGAGAAGTTCAAAGTGATAACAACCGGAAGTTCACGTACTACATGGTGTGTATTTCATATAAGAAAAATACAATAAAGTGAAACTGAGTGAAGTTCAAACAGACATGTCCCAGAAGTTCAACTACTTCACGCGGTGCAAAAAACAACACGTCAAAAAACAGCACGTCAAAAACAGAGTGAAGTTCAAACAAACATGCCCCAGAAGTTCAACTAATTCACACAGTGCATTTTCATTCGCGATGAATGCATAAATCATGATCTCGCCATTTTTTAATTTACCTCAAAACGACAGCAATATCATTTGTATAAGTTCAAGTCCTCGGTCGGAGAAAGTTAAAAAAATTATTGTGAGATACGTTTGTATAAAAGGAATATTATTTGTGTAACACTCACGAATGGATGAGAAAATTACAAACAAAAATACGTCACAGAAGTTCAACGTGAAAACAGTAGGAAGTTCAACTACTGCGCTGAATGAATTTTAGATGAAAAACTTTTAAAATCATCGCGAGTATGAAAAGATGATCAACACGGGAAACTTGCGTGCTTACAGCAGCTTTCCATCCGTATATCACCTACTCAATTCCGGTGAATAGATGGAGAGCTACGAGCAGTGGATGGAGAGTTGCGGGCAAAAAAACACATGAAAAACAGAGTGAAGTTCAGGTACACATGCCGAGAAGGTCAGGTTCTTCACGCGGTGCATTTTCGAAGAATCTGTTTCGAAATAAAGGCAGAACGAGTGATCTCGCCGTTTTCGAAATTACATAAAAACGGTTAGGAATCAGAGAAAACCATCAACATGAAAAAGTTTCGCATTTTCTGTAGCTCTTCAGCGGTATATTATTTGCCCCATTCCGATAAAGTTTGTATAAATTACGGCAAAAATACGTTTTTCGCCATTTTCAAAACTGACATAAAACCGTAATGAATTAGGAGAAACAACATATACAAAAAAGTTTCCCATTTCTTCAAGCTTTCCAACGCCATATCATTTGCTGCATTTGGACGTACGGTTAAAACATTAGCTCAAAAATACGAACTCGATGGAAGTTGTACCGTTTTCTAAATTACTTTTAATCTGTTCAAAATTAGAAAAAACTTTTAACATGAAAAAGTAGCGCATTTTCATAAGCTTTCCAACGACATATTATTTGCCTCAATTGGATTAGCCATTTAGAAATGGCATCGAAAAAACGAACTCGGCTGTTCGGTTTGCGAAATTCTACGATTTTCCAAATTACTCTTTAACCATAGGGAATTAGAGAAAACTTTCAACATATGGAAGGAGCAGTTTTGCAGCAGCTTCCCAACGCCATATTATTTGCCTCATTCCGATAAACGGTTTAAAAATGCGATCGAAAATACGATTCACGTTTTTTGTATGATGAAAAAACGGTTTTCAAAACTGCTCTTAAACCGCTTACATTTTGCCAAAAATTTAACTTGGGTCATGATACTGATGTCCATAGCTTTCCAATGGTATATCACAAGCCCCATTTGGACACCTTTTAGCTGAAGTTCAACCTAGTACTCGGGGAAGGTCAGGCGCGTTACTCGGGAAGTTCATGTTGTGATCAGAATATTATTCTGATCCCGTGATCAGAATAGTGTTTATGTATATATATATATATATATATGTATATTATCATTGACATCTTTTATGATTGGGAGCACTCATTAAAATATGACATGCTAAAGAGTTGATGTTGGACAAGGAAGACAACGTAATGGGTTATGTTTTCTTATATCTGAGATAAAGTATGTTGTCAGGGATCATCCAACATGTTGAGCTTGCATTTCCCCCTCATGCTAGCCAAATTCTTAGTACCAAGTAGAGATACTACTTGTGCTTCCAAAAACCCTTAAACCAGTTTTGCCATGAGAGTCCACTATACCTATCTATGGATTGAGTAAGATCCTTCAAGTAAGTTGTCATCGGTGCAAGCAATAAAAATTGCTCTCTAAATATGTATGACTTATTAGTGTGGGGGAAATAAGCTTTATACGATCTTGTGATATTCTTTCGCATTAAAGCGACGGACTGCATAATAAAGGTTCATATCACAAGAGGCAATATAATGTGACATTCTTTCGCATTAAGATTTTATGCATCCAACCATAAAAGCGCATGGCAACCTCTGCTTCCCTCTGCGAAGGGCCTATCTTTTATTACTATCTTCTATCTTATGCAAGAGTCATGGTGATCTTCACCTTTCCTTTTTCATTTTATCCTTTGGCAAGCACAGTGTGTTGGAAAGATCCTGATAGATATACCTAATTGGATGTAGGGGAGCATGAGTTATTATTGTTGACATTACCCTTGAGGTAAAAGGTTGGGAGGTGAAACTATAAGCCCCTATCTTTCTCTGTGTCCGATTAAAACTCCGTAACCACAAGTATCCCGTGAGTGTTAGCAACTATGAAAGACTAAATGATAGTTGAGTATGTGGACTTGCTATAAAGCTCTGACTAGACTCTTTCTGATGTTATGATAAATTGCAATTGCTTTAATGACTGGAATTATAGTTTGTTGGTTCTCAATAAAGTTTATGATTCGTACTTTGCATTGTGAATAGATTATTACTTGAGCATAAGAAATCATATGACAATATCTATATATGTTGCTGTTATGAGGATAATCATGATGCCTTCATGTTCGTATTTTATTTTAATCGATACCTCTACCTCTAAACATGGGTACATATTTATCGTTATCGGCTTCCGCTTGAGGACAAGCGAGGTCTAAGCTTGGGGGAGTTGATACGTCCATTTTGCATCATGCTTTTATATCGATATTTATTGCATTATGGGTTGTTACTACACGTTATGTCACAATACTTATGCCTATTCTCTCTTATTTTACAAGGTTTCACTAGTAGAAAACAGGGCTATGGTCCAGGCCGGCTCAGCCCATTAGTCCCGGTTCAGTCTAGAACCGGGACTAATGTGAGCATTGGTCCCGGTTCGTGCGGCTAAGGCATTAGTCCCGGTTCATCTAGACCTTTTGGTCCCGGTTGGTGGGATGAACCGGGACCAATGGGCCTCGCTCCTGGCCCACAACCATTGGTCCCGGTTCGTGCCACAAACCGGGACTAAAGATTAGACCTTTAGTCCCGGTTTGAGGCACGAACCGGGACTAATGGGGATGAGACCTTTAGTCCCGGTTCGTGCCACGAACCGGTACTAAAGGTCCCATTTTCAAACCATACCCCCCCTTGTGGATCGCCTTTTCAGTTTAAAAAAAAATAAAAGAAAATGATGGAAATGTCAAAAAAATAAAAGAAAATAAGTTTCACATGTGATATGTGGTCTAGTTGTTGGGAAAATTTACAAATATGAATTTCGACTTTATTTACAAAATCTCTCTGGAATTTGTAAAATGGGCATAACTTTTGCATACGAACTCGGATGAAAAAGTTTTTTATATGAAAAATCATCTACTCGAAAAGTTACATCCGATGGAGACCGCCTACGGCCTGTTTGCAGATTTCTAGAATCCTCAAATTCCAAAAGGAAAAAAAGCTATGCTCAAATTTCAGTTTTTTCAAATTTTCAGTAAATCTGGTCAAACTATGGTCAAACTACTTATTCAAGAAGTATTAGTGTTACTAAATAATTATTCAAGAATATTAGTGTTATTAAATAATTATTTCACCTTTTTTGAATTTTGGTCAAATCTGGTCAAACTATGGTCAAACTGTGGTCAAACAATGGTCAAACTACTTATTCAAAATTATTGTTTTTTAGAACAATAGTTTTAAACTCAAACAGTGAAATATGTGACTTCATGCTCAAGCTAAATTCTTGAGGGTTAATAGGATTGAGATCTTACTATTGTCAGGAAAACAACAAGTGCAGACTTGGAAACGAGGGAGAATAGAACCCGGAAGTTAAGCGTGCTCAGGCTGGAGTAGTGAGAGGATGGGTGACCGTTCGGGAAGTGAGATGATTTGGAATGATGAGGGGTGATTAGAGATTAAATTGAGCAGTGATGAGGGGTGATTAGAGATTAGAGGTTAAAATAATTCAGAAATTTGAAAATAAAAAAAATTCCAAAAAAATTCAATAAAAAATTCAAAAAAAAATTCTAAAAAAATTTCAAAAATGCCGGCAGCTGGAATTTTGGGCTGGAAAAGGAGAAAATATTAGAGACCTATTCTGCACAACTCCAAAAGTCCTGAAACTCCACGAAAGTCATTTTTGGAAATAATAAAAAATATTGAGCGGAAGAAGTTCACCAGAGGGGGACCCACCTGGCCACGAGGGTGGGGGTGCGCCCTACCCCCCAGGGGGCGCCCCCTGCCTCGTGGGCCCCCGTTGGCTCTCCGATGGCCATCTTCTGCTATATGAGGTCTTTCATCAAGGAAAAAAATCATAAGCATCCTTTCGGGACGAAACTCCGCCGCCACGAGGCGGAACCTTGGCGGAACCAATCTAGGGCTCCGGCTGAGCTGTTCCGCCGGGGACACTTCCCTCCGGGAGGGGGAAATCATCGCCATCGTCATCACCAACGCTCCTCTCATCGGGAGAGGCAATCTCCATCAACATCTTCACCAGCACCATCTCCTCTCAAAATCGTAGTTCATCTCTTGTATCCAATTCTTGTCTCCAAGTCCGGGATTGGTACTAGTAGGTTGCTAGTAGTGTTGATTACTCCTTGTAGTTGATGCTAGTTGGTTTATTTGGTGGAAGATCATATGTTCAGATCCTTTATGCATATTATTACCCCTCTGATTATGAACATGAATATGCTTTGTGAGTAGTTACGTTTGTTCCTGAGGACATGGGAGAAGTCTTGCTATTAGTAGTCATGTGAATTTGGTATTCGTTCGATATTTTGATGAGATGTATGTTGTCTCTAGCCTCTAGTGGTGTTATGTGAACGTCGACTACATAACACTTCACCATTATTTGGGCCTAGAGGAAGGCATTGGGAAGTCATAAGTAGATGATGGGTTGCTAGAGTGACAGAAGCTTAAACCCTAGTTTATGCGTTACTTCGTAAGGGGCTGATTTGGATCCATATGTTTCATGCTATGGTTAGGTTTACCTTAATACTTTTGTTGTAGTTGCGGATGCTTGCAATAGAGGTTAATCATAAGTGGGATGCTTGTTAAAGTAAGAACAGCACCCAAGCACCAGTCCACCCACATATCAAATTATCAAAGTACGGAACGCGAATCATATGAACGTGATGAAAACTAGCTTGACGATACTCCCATGTGTCCTCGGGAGCGCTTTTCCTTATATAAGAGTTTGTCCAGGCTTGTCCTTTGCTACAAAAAGGATTGGGCCACCTTGCTGCACTTTATTTACTTTTGTTACTTGTTGCTCGTTACAAATTATCTTATCACAAAAATATCTGCTACCACTTATTTCAGTACTTGCAGAGAATACCTTGCTGAAAACCGCTTATCATTTCCTTCTGCTACTCGTTGGGTTCGACACTTATACTTATCGAAAGGACTACGATAGATCCCCTATACTTGTGGGTCATCAGCCGCCTCTCCCCCTTGCTCCTTTATATACAGGGGAGGGGGGCACCTCTAGACACAACAATTGATCCCTTGGATCTCTTAGCCGTGTGCGGTGCCCCCCTCCACCATAGTCCACCTCGATAATATCGTAGCGGTGCTTAGGCGAAGCCCTGCGTCAATAGAACATCATCATCGTCACCACACCGTCGTGCTGACGGAACTCTCCCTCAAAGCTCGGCTGGATCAGAGTTCGAGGGACGTCATCGAGCTGAACGTGTGCTGAACTAGGAGGTGCCGTATGTTCGGTACTTGATCGGTCAGATCGTGAAGACGTACGACTACATCAACCGCGTTGTGCTAACGCTTCCGCTTTCAGACTACGAGGGTACGTGGACAACACTCTCCCCTCTCGTTGCTATGCATCACCATGATCCTGTGTGTGCGTAGGAAATTTTTGAAATCACTACGTTCCCCAACACTTGGCGGGCGCACGGGGGCAGCGCACGGGCGACGGCGACGGCGTGGGCGGCGGCCGGCAACGTCGTGGGCGGCAGACGACGACGGCGTGGGCTCCGGGGCGGGGGCAACGGCGACGGCGACGGCGTCCGCGGCCTGGCGGCGTTGAGGAGGTCTCCGCGCGCGTCGTCGGGGGAAACTGCAAGATCAAAACCAAAATTTTCACAAGTGTTCCTTATATACATGAAGCTTTAGTCTCGGTTCTTGGCATGAACCGGGACCAATGCACCCTTTTGATCTCGGTTGGTACCACCAACCGGGACCAAAGGCCTCTTTTCCGTAGCCCAAAGGGCGCGAAATAGAGACCTTTGATCCCGGTTGGTGGCACCAACCGGGACTAAAGGGGGGCATTGGTCCTTGTTGGTGCTACGAACCGGTACCAACTCCCCCCCATTAGTCCCGGTTGGTGCCACCAACCGGGACCAAAGGTCGTGTGCTGGAACTGGCGCGGTGCGGTGCGATGTTTAGTCCCACCTCGCTAGCTGAGAGGGGTTCGGAGTGGTTTAAAAGCCCTGCCGAGCCGACCACTTCGAGCTCCTCTCTACTGCAGGCTTACGGGCCTAAATCCACTCCCTGTACCTGTGGGCCTGCATCCTGGCCCCACTAGCGGGTTTCTAGTCGTATGCAGGCCGTGGTGGCCCGGTAGGTGGCACTTTTTTTAATATATTTTTTCCATTTTTTGCTTTATTTTTTGTTTTATTTATTTTATTTTTTTTCAACTTACAGCAAAATACTTACTAGTTTTTCAGTTATTCTTTTTGGTTTTAGGGATAAAAATTATAAACTTTCTGTTAGTGCCATTAATTTTCCAATTTGAATAGTTTAAATTTGAATGATTTGAAATTTGTGTGAATCACTATTTTGTGATTAACTTTACTATAAAAATAGATTTTGGAGTGATTCTTATTCCTGCTATTTAATATTATTGTGTTTTATCATTATATTCAAAAACAGTTTTTGTTATTTTAGTTTCTAACAAAAGAATCTTTATGACAATTCGTTTTTTGTATTAAAGTTTCTAACAAAAAAGTTCTATATGCAAATTCTTTTTTCTTTTAATGTTTTGAACAGAAAATACTTTGGTAATTTTAATGTTTCTGACTTCATTTGTTCTTTTTCAGGCATTCATTTATATTTTTGAGCTAAATGACCATGAAATTTAAAAGCACTACTAATGATATCTGAAAAGGTTGAAAGTTGGCATGGTATCATCATTTCACGCCCACATAGCATGTGCTAAAAAGTTGAGAGGGTTACGGCAAAAACTGGATGCACTTCGTGTACAAAACGGACAATCTCTTTCGAAGTATCAGGGTTTCGGATGAAAACTCATCTGTTACAAAGGGATTTCATTTTTTGAACTTATTTGAACTCCAGACTCTTTGTGTGTTCAAAATGCACCATTCAAATCCACATCAGCAATATTCAACCCTTTCAGACTTCATTTGTTCCTTTTCAGGCATTCACTCATATTTTTGAGCTAAATGACCATGAAACTGAAAAGCACTACAAATGATCTCTGAAAAGGTTGAAAGTTGGCATGGTATCATCATTTCACCCACATAGCATGTGCTAAAAAGTTGAGAGGGTTACCGCAAAAACTGGATGCACTTCGTGTACAAAACGGACAATCTCTTTTGAAGTATCAGGGTTTCGGACAAAGACTCATATGTTACAAAGGGATTTCATTTTTTGAAATTATTTGAATTCCAGACTCTTTGTGTGTTCAAAATTCACCATTTAAAGCCACGTCAGCAATTCTGGATCTTGTTTGATGTGAGACGGTTATTCATTTAAATCAGAAAATAATGGTTGTTCTATTTATATGAGTAATATCTTTTATGGTCATGCACCCTTAAAGAGTGGTCTATTTTTATTGAATCTCGATAGTAGTGATACACATATTCATAATATTGAAACCAAAAGATGCAGAGTTGATAATGATAGTGCAACTTATTTGTCGCACTGCCGTTTAGGTCATATTGGTGTAAAGCGCATGAAGAAACTACATACTGATGGACTTTTGGAACCACTTGATTATGAATCACTTGGTACTTGCGAACCGTGCCTCATGGGCAAGATGACTAAAACGCCGTTCTCCGGAACTATGGAGCGAGCAACAGATTTGTTGGAAATCATACATACAGATGTATGTGGTCCGATGAATGTTGAGGCTTGCGGCGGGTATCGTTATTTTCTCACCTTCACAGATGATTTAAGCAGATATGGGTATATCTACTTAATGAAACATAAATCTGAAACATTTGAAAAGTTCAAAGAATTTCAGAGTGAAGTTGAAAATCATCGTAACAAGAAAATAAAGTTTCTACGATCTGATCATGGAGGAGAATATTTGAGTTACGAGTTTGGTCTTCATTTAAAACAATGTGGAATAGTTTCGCAACTCACGCCACCCGGAACACCACAGCGTAATGGTGTGTCGGAATGTCGTAATCGTACTTTACTAGATATGGTGCGATCTATGATGTCTCTTACTGATTTACCGCTATTGTTTTGGGGTTATGATTTAGAGACGGCTGCATTCACGTTAAATAGGGAACCATCGAAATCCGTTGAGATGACGCCTTATGAACTGTGGTTTGGAAAGGAACCAAAGTTGTCATTTCTTAAAGTTTGGAGCTGCGATGCTTATGTGAAAAAGCTTCAAGCTGATAAGCTCGAACCCAAATTGGAGAAATATGTCTTCATAGGATACCCAAAGAAACTGTTGGGTACACCTTCTATCACAGATCTGAAGGCAAGACTTTTGTTGCTAAATTTGGATCCTTTCTAGAGAAGGAGTTTCTCTCGAAAGAAGTGAGTGGGAGGAAAGTAGAACTTGATGAGGTAACTGTACCTGCTCCCTTATTGGAAAGTAGTTCATCACAGAAATCTGTTCCTGTGACTCCTACACCAATTAATGAGGAAGCTAATGATGATGATCATGTAACTTTAGATCAAGTTACTACCAAACCTCGTAAGTAAACCAGAGTAAGATCCGCACCAGAGTGGTACGGTAATCCTGTTCTGGAGGTCATGTTACTTGACCGTGACGAACCTACGAACTATGAGGAAGCGATGATGAGCCCAGATTCCATGAAATGGCTTGAGGCCATGAAATCTGAGATGAGATCCATGTATGAGAACAAAGTGTGGACTTCGGTTGACTTGCCCGATGATCGGCAAGCCATAGAAAATAAATGGATCTTCAAGAGGAAGACGGACACTGATAGTAGTGTTACTATCTACAAAGCTAGACTTGTTGAAAAAGGTTTTTGACAAAGTTCAAGGTGTTGACTACGATGAGATTTTCTCACTCGTAGTGATGCTTAAGTCTGTCCAAATCATGTTAGCAAATTGCCACATTTTATGAAATCTGACAAACGGATGTCAAAACTGTGTTCCTTAATGGATTTGTTAAAGAAGAGTTGTATATGATGCAACCAGAAGGTTTTGTCGATCCTAAAGGTGTTAACAAAATGTGCAAGCTCCAGCGATCCATCTATGGACTGGTGCAAGCATCTCGGAGCTGGAATATACGCTTTGATGAGTTGATCAAAGCATATAGTTTTATACATACTTGCGGTGAAGCCTGTATTTACAAAAAAGTGAGTGGGAGCACTACAGCATTTCTGATAAATATATGTGAATGACATATTGTTGATCAGAAATAATGTAGAATTTTCTGGAAAGCATAAAGGAGTATTTGAAAGAAAGACCTCGGTGAAGCTGCTTACATATTGAGCATCAAGATCTATAGAGATAGATCAAGACGCTTGATAAGTTTTTTCAATGAGCACATACCTTGACAAGATTTTGAAATAGTTCAAAATGGAACAGTCAAAGAAAGAGTTCTTTCCTGTGTTACAAGGTGTGAAATTGAGTAAGACTCAAAGCCCGACCACGGCAGAAGATAGAAAGAGAATGAAAGGCATTCCCTATGCCTCAGCCATAGGTTCTATAAAGTATGCCATGCTGTGTACCAGATCTATTGTATACCCTACCACTAAGTTTGGCAAGGGAGTACAATAGTGATCTAGGAGTAGATCACTGGACATCGGTCAAAATTCTCCTTAGTGGAATAAGGATATGTTTCTCGATTATGGAGGTGACAAAAGGTTCGTCGTAAAGGGTTACGTCGATGCAAGTTTTTGACACTGATCCAGATGAGTCTAAGTCTCAATATGGATACATATTGAAAGTGGGAGCTATTAGCTAGAGTAGCTCCGTGCAGAGCATTGTAGACATAGAAATTTGCAAAATATTTACGGATCTAAATTTTGGCAGACCCGTTGACTAAACTTCTCTCACAAGAAAAACATGATCACACCTTAGTACTCTTTGGGTGTTAATCACATAGCAATGTGAACTAGATTACTGACTCTAGTAAACCCTTTGAGTGTTGTTCACATGGCGACGTGAACTATGGGTATTAATCACATAGTGATGTGAACTATTGGTGTTAAGTCACATGACGGTGTGAACTAGATTATTGACTCTAGTGCAAGAGGGAGACTGAAGGAAATATGCCCTAGAGGCAATAATAAAGTTATTATTTATTTCCTCATATCATGATAAATGTTTATTATTCATGCTATAATTGTATTAACCGGAAACATAATACATGTGTGAATACATAGACAAACATAGGGTCACTAGTATGCCTCTACTTGACTAGCTCGTTCATCAAAAGATGGCTATGTTTCCTAGCCATAGACATGAGTTGTCATTTGATTAACGGGATCACATCATTAGGAGAATGATGTGACTGACTTGACCCATTCCGTTAGCTTAGCACTTGCTCGTTTAGTATGTTGCTATTGCTTTCTTCACGACTTATACATGTTCCTATGACTATGAGATTATGCAACTCCCGTTTACCGGAGGAACACTTTGTGTGCTACCAAACGTCACAACGTAACTGGGTGATTATAAAGGTGCTCTACAGGTGTCTCCGAAGGTACTTGTTGGGTTGGCGTATTTCGAGATTAGGATTTGTCACTCCTATTTTCGGAGAGGTATCTCTGGGCCCACTCGGTAATGCACATCACTATAAGCCTTGCAAGCATTGTAACTAATGAGTTAGTTGCGGGATGATGTATTACAAAACGAGTAAAGAGACTTGCCGATAATGAGATTGAACTAGGTATTGGGATACCGATGATCGAATCTCGGGCAAGTAACATACCGATGACAAAGGGACCAACGTATGTTGTTATGCGGTTTCACCGATAGAGATCTTCGTAGAATATGTAGGATCCAATATGAGCATCCAGGTTCCGCTATTGGTTATTGACCAGAGATGTGTCTCGGTCATGTCTACATAGTTCTCGAACCCGTAGGGTCCGCACGCTTAAAGTTCGATGACAGTTATATTATGAGTTTATGTGTTTTGATGTACCGAAGATAGTTTGGAGTCCCGGATGTGATCACCAACATGACGAGGAGTCTCGAAATGGTCGAGCCATAAAGATTGATATATTGGAAGCCTATATTTGGATACCGGAAGTGTTCCGGGTGAAACCGGGATTTTACCGGAGTATCGGGGGTTACCGGAACCCCCCCCCCCCCGCCCCCCGGGGGTTCAATGGGCCAAGATGGGCCTTAGTGGAGATGAGGAGGGGCGGCCAGGGCAGGCCACGCACCCCCTCCCCCTCTAGCCCGAATTGGACAAGGAGGGCCCCCCCTCCTTCCTCTCTCCCTCCTCCTTCCCCCTTCTCCTACTCCAACTAGGAAAGGAGGGAGTCCTACTCCCGGTGGGAGTAGGACTCCTCCCTGGCGCGCCTCCTCCTGGCCGGCCGCTGATACGTCCATTTTTTATCATGCTTTTATATCAATATTTATTGCATTATCGGCTGTTACTACACATTATGTCACAATACTTATGCCTATTCTCTCTTATTTTACAAGGTTTACATAAGGAGGGAGAATGCCGGTAGCTGGAATTCTGGGCTGGAAAAGGAGCAAATATTAGAGACCTATTCTGCACAACTCCAAAAGTCCTAAAACTCCACGAAAGTCATTTTTGGAAATAATAAAAAATATTGAGCGGAAGAAGTTCACCAGAGGGGGACCCACCTGGCCATGAGGGTGGGGGCGCGCCCCACCCCCCAGGGCGCGCCCCCCTGCCTTGTGGGCCCCCCGTTGGCTCTCCGATGGCCATCTTCTGCTATATGAGGTCTTTCGTCAAGGAAAAAATCATAAGCAACCTTTCGGGACGAAACTCCGCCGCCACAAGGCAGAACCTTGGCGGAACCAATCTAGGGCTCCAGCAGAGCTGTTCTGCTGGGGACACTTACCTCCGGGAGGGGGAAATCATCGCCATCGTCATCACCAACGCTCCTCTCATCGGGAGAGGTCAATCTCCATCAACATCTTCACCAGCACCATCTCCTCTCAAAACCCTAGTTCGTCTCTTGTATCCAATTCTTGTCTCCAAGTTCGGGATTGGTACTAGTAGGCTGCTAGTAGTGTTGATTACTCCTTGTAGTTGATGCTAGTTGGTTTATTTGGTGGAAGATCATATGTTCAGATCCTTTATGCATATTATTACCCCTCTGATTATGAACATGAATATGCTTTGTGAGTAGTTACGTTTGTTCCTGAGGACATGGGAGAAGTCTTGCTATTAGTAGTCATGTGAATTTGGTATTCGTTCGATATTTTGATGAGATGTATGTTGTCTAGCCTCTAGTGGTGTTATGTGAACGTCGACTACATAACACTTCACAATTATTTGGGCCTAGAGGAAGGCATTGGGAAGTAATAAGTAGATGATGGGTTGCTAGAGTGACAGAAGCTTAAACCCTAGTCTATGCGTTGCTTCGTAAGGGGCTGATTTGGATCCATATGTTTCATGCTATGGTTAGGTTTACCTTAATACTTTTGTTGTAGTTGCGGATGCTTGCAATAGAGGTTAATCATAAGTGGGATGCTTGTTCAAGTAAGAACAGCACCCAAGCACCGGTCCACCCACATATCAACTTATCAAAGTACCGAACGCGAATCATATGAACGTGATGAAAACTAGCTTGACGATATTCCCATGTGTCCTCGGGAGCGCTTTTCCTTATATAAGAGTTTGTCCAGACTTGTCCTTTGCTATAAAAAGGATTGGGCCACCTTGCTGCACTTTATTTACTTTTGTTACTTGTTGCTCATTGCAAATTATCTTATCACAAAAGTATCTGTTACCACTTATTTCAGTACTTGCAGAGAATACCTTGCTGAAAACCGCTTATCATTTCCTTCTGCTTCTCGTTGTGTTCGACACTCTTACTTATCAAAAGGACTACTATAGATCCCCTATACTTGTGGGTCATCAAGACTCTTTTCTGGCGCCGTTGCCAGGGAGTGAAGCGCCTTTGGTAGGTGGAATTTGGTAAGGAAAAATTTATATAGTGTGCTGAAATTTACTGTCACTTGTTACTATGGAAAGTAATCCTCTGAGGGGCTTATTCGGGGTATCTTCACCCCAACCAATAGAGCAAAGAGTTGCTCCTCAACCTAATGAACCTATTGCAAATAAAAATGTTCCCTTTGAAGTTCCTTCGGGTATGTTAGAAAAACTGTTAGATAATCCTTTTGTAGGAGATGGAACAAAGCATCCTGATGAGCACCTAATATATGTGGATGAAGTTTGTGGATTATTTAAGCTTGCAGTATACCCAATGATGTTGTTAAGAAGAAGGTCTTCCCTTTATATTTGAAGGGAGACGCATCGACATGGTATAGGCTATTTGATGATACGAGATCATGGAACTATAAACGAATGAAATTGGAATTTCATCAGAAGTATTATCCTATGCATCTTGTTCATCGTGATCGTAATTATATATATAATTTTTGGCCTCGCAAAGGAGAAATCATCGCTCAAGCTTGGGAGAGGCTTAAAATCAATGTTATAATCATGCCCCAATCATGAGCTCTCAAAAGAAATAATTCTTCAAAAAAAATTATGCTCGGCTTTCTGAAAACAATCGCATCATGCTTGATGTCTACTATGCAACCTTCTCCTTGTAGACGTTGTTGGGCCTCCAAGTGCAGAGGTTTGTAGGACAGTAGCAAATTTCCCTCAAGTGGATGACCTAAGGTTTATCAATTCGTGGGAGGCGTAGGATGAAGATGGTCTCTCTCAAGCAACCCTGCAACCAAATAACAAAGAGTCCCTTGTGTCCCCAACACACCCAATACAATAGTAGATTGTATAGCACTACTAGGGAAAACCCTAGTAGTAGCACGAGTTTTTAGGCTATCAGCAGCGCGGGGGGCCGGCTACCAATAAGGCGCTACAGCTAACTCCTAGTAGTAGCGCTGTATTCACCCGCGCTACTACTATTGACTATAGCAGCAGCGCTTTTACAGAACGCGCTGCTATTAGTTAGTTGTAGCGATTTCCTAGCCCTGCGCTACTGCTATATCTTTCATCATTTCAACCCTGTTTCAGCTTCAATAAACTACAATTTCGAGATACTAGGTACTACTAGATATCAATTTCATAAAGGCATAAAGCATTATAGGTAATAGGTAGTATTCCCTCGGTTCCAAATTACTCGTTGTGGTTTTAGTTCAAATTTGAACTAAAACCACGACGTGTAATTTGAAATGGAGGGAGTACTAGATAACAATTTCATATATACTCAACATGCATCCTCAAGCAGTACTAGGTGATATCGACGACGATCATCATATGTAGTTTTAGATGATATCGACGACGATCATCATATGTAGATCTACATGATATCGACGGCAATCATCATATGTAGTTCTAGATGATATAGCCACACACACACATATGTAGTTCTAGATGATATCGACGACGATCATCATCCTCAAGCCTGGACGGCGGGTGTTCCTGATAGTAATTAGGATGGCCTGTCCAACACGAAGATTCTTGCCAACGAGGAATCTCTTCCACCCAACTGAGTTTAAGTGTATGCGACCGTCGTCTGTGTCCATGTGGTAAGTACAGGTGGTGACGGAGCCCCTTGCGGTAAGGCGTAGTCCAGCTGAGCCTTCTTCATCAGGCTCGATACCACAACTCGCAGATAGGTTCTTTGGCAATTTCTGAATAAGAAAAACATATCAATTAATAAATAGCTTGGCACATACTCTTGCAAATATATTTCTATTAAGTCTACATTTCTACACTATCAAAAGACACAGTACTACGCATTTGTACTAATTAATCATGAATTCTACTAATAAGTATATATGGATTATCTACTAGATTCCACATAGCATATCATCGACTAGATTCCACATAGCATATCATTGGACTCTACACTAAGCATATCATCGGATTCACTAAGCATATCATCGGATAATTTGCATTTGTAAGTATAACAATAAAGCATATATATATATATATCATCAACTTACTACAGTCAGTATAACATACCATTTCATGCCGATCGACCATGGTACTTGTCAGGCGGGTCACGAATGGCACCCCGACAAAGTCATCACGTGGCGGAATTATGTCCCATAGGTTGCGCACCTCCTCCTCGCTCAGCCTCATTCTTTGAGCTACGATGGCTTCATGAAGTGGGTTCTCATCATATTCATCATCTTCATCATCTTCATCATCTTCGTCATCTTCATCATCTTCCACCAGGTTGAGATATATGATAGCCAGCTTGGGTCTTTCTGCTCTGAAGGAGAACCTGATCAACTCACCACCAGTAAGACGCGTGTGGGCGACGAAACGGGCACATCCATCTCCTCCAATCTGCGACATATTGCTTCCTTTCTCGACCTCCATAGTGTACGGGCCCCCAGGAGCCTCAAATGTCACAGTGTCTCCTGTCAGCTTGTTAAATTTCAACCTCACATTGCATGGGACGATCTGTGTAAAGAAAGCAAAATGACAAAATGCAGTAATGTCAACACTAAAAATAAAATAGTTGTTACATTTCATCTAATTTCTTACCGCCGCATGACGAAAACTCGGCTGGAAGTAGATGCCGAACAGCTTGCCAGTTGCAAGGCTGCTGGCGCACCTTGACTTGCACAGTCGACATAGTGGTGGTGGTGGCGGCGCCATTTTCCTAAAGCAATATGAGCAAAGGATTAACGATCCACTTCATAGGAAAGAAAAACAGTAGCATGTGATTGTAACTAAATTGGCACCTACATTTTGCCAAAAATAACTTATTACAAAAAAACAAAAACATCTACATATCCATGTACAGAAAAAATAACAATAAAATGATGCATACTAAATCAACTAGCCTACTAAATCAACTAAATCAACTAGCCTACTAAATCAACTAAATCAAAATGTTCTCAATAAACTAAATCAACTAGCCTACTAAATCTACTAAATCAAAATGTTCTAAATCAACTAGCCTACTAAATCAACTAAATCAAAATGTTGCATATGAACTAGCCTACTAAATCAAAATGTAGCAGGGAGGAGGGAGAAGGAGGGGCGACTCGAGGAGGGAGAAGAGAGTAGGATGGAGGAGGAAGGTAGAGCGAGGAGGGGCCGGCCGGCGGCGAGTCGAGGGAGGACGGAGGAGGAGGGCGGTACCGAGTCCAGCAAGGAGGAGGAGTTGACGGCGACACAGAGGGAAGAGGGGTAGGCGACGGCGGCTGGCCGGGGCGACGGCGGCCGGCGGGGGAGGACCGGCGCGCGGGGGGGGGGGGGGGGGTTGAGGGGGAGTGAGTATGAGTGTGTGAGTGTGGATCACGGAGAGGAGCGTACGTGGGGGTGGAGGTAGCTAGTTTTAGCAGTAGCGCTCAAAAGGCGAAGGCGCTACTGCTAAACTACCTATTAGTAGCGCGGTCCGAGTAAACGCGCTGCTACTAGAACTAGCTTCGTGGCGGGGTCGTGGGAATTTTAGTAGTAACATGTTTATGACGTAATGCGCTACTGCTAGAACTTTATCTGCAGCGCGGTTTGCACAGGCGCGCTACTGCTACTTAGCAACATCGTGCTTTTTTGACCCTCGCTACTGCTAAAGTTCTGTGTATAAGGTTTTCCCTAGTAGTGTAGGTGCACCAGTTCGGCGAAGAGATGGTGATACAAGTGCAATATGGATGGTAGATATAGGTTTTGTAATCTGAAAATATAAAAACAGCAAGGTAACAAGTGGTAAAAGTGAGCGTAAGCGGTATTGCAATGATAGGAAACAAGGCCTAGGGTTCATACTTTCACTAGTGCAAGCTCTCTCAACAATAATAACATAATTGGATCATATAACTATCCCTCAACATGCAACAAAGAGTCACTCCAAAGTCATTAATAGCGGAGAACAAACGAAGAGATTATGGTAGGGTACGAAACCACCTCAAAGTTATTCTTTCCAATCAATCCATTGGGCTATTCCTATAAGTGTCACAAACAGCCCTAGAATTCGTACTAGAATAACACCTTAAGATACAAATGAACCAAAACCCTAATGTCACCTAGATACTCCAATGTCATCTCAAGTATCCGTGGGCATGATTATACGACATGCATCACACAATCTCAATTCATCTATTCAAACCAAAACATAGAACCTCAAAGAGTGCCCCAAAGTTTCTACCGGAGAATCACGACGAAAACGTGTGCCAACCCCTATGCATAGGTTCATGGGCGGAACCCGCAAGTTGATCACTGATGTCTACTACACAACCTTCTTCTTGTAGACGTAGTTGGGCCTCCAAGTGCAGAGGTTTGTAGGACAGTAGCAAATTTCCCTCAAGTGGATGACCTAAGGTTTATCAATCCGTGGGAGGCGTAGGATTAAGATGGTCTCTCTCAAGCAACCCTGCAACCAAATAGCAAAGAGTCTCTTGTGTCCCCAACACACCCAATACAATGGTAAATTGTATAGGTGCACTAGTTCGGCGAAGAGATGGTGATACAAGTGCAATATGGATGGTAGATATAGGTTTTTGTAAACTAAAAATATAAAAACAGCAAGGTAACAAGCGGTAAAAGTGAGCGTAAATGGTATTGCAATGATAGGAAACAAGGCCTAGGGTTCATACTTTCACTAGTGCAAGTTCTCTCAACAATGGTAACATAATTGGATCACATAACTATCCCTCAACATGCAACAAAGAGTCACTCCAAAATCACTAATAGCGGAGAACGAACGAAGAGATTATGGTAGGGTACGAAACCACCTCAAAGTTATTCTTTCCAATCAATCCATTGGGCTATTCCTATAAGTGTCACAAACAGCCCTAGAGTTCGTACTAGAATAACACCTTAAGACACAAATCAACCAAAACCCTAATGTCACCTAGATACTCCAATGTCACCTCAAGTATCCGTGGGTATGATTATACGACATGCATCACACAATCTCAATTCATCTATTCAAACCAACACATAGAACCTCAAAGAGTGCCCCAAAGTTTCTACCAGAGAATCAAGACGAAAACGTGTGCCAACCCCTATGCATAGGTTCATGGGTGGAACCCGCAAGTTGATCACCAAAACATACATCAAGTGAATCACTTGATATCCCATTGTCACCATAGATACGCACGGCAAGACATACATCAAGTGTTCTCAAATCATTAAGGACTCAATCCGATAAGATTACTTTAAGGGGAAAACTCAATCCATTACAAGAGAGAAGAGGGGGAGAAGAAACATAAGATCCAACTATAATAGCAAAGCTCGCGATACATCAAGATCGTGCCAAATCAAGAACACGAGAGAGAGAGATCAAACACATAGCTACTGGTACATACCCTCAGCCCCGAGGGTGAACTACTCCCTCCTCGTCATGGAGAGTGTCGGGATGATGAAGATGGCCACCGGTGAGGGATCCCCCCTCCGACAGGGTGCCGGAACAGGGTCCCGAGAGGTTTATGGTGGCTACCGAGGCTTGCGGCGGTGGAACTCCCGATCTAATCTCTGTTCTGGAAGTTTTTCGATACGTAGGTATATATGGGTGAAAGGAGTACGTCGGTGGACCGAAGGGGGGGGCACGAGGTAGGGGGCGCGCCCCCTACCCTCGTGAGCACCTCCTTCATCTTCTGACGTAGAGTCCAAGTCTAACCGGTAGGTTTCCTTCCAAAAATAACTTCTCCAGTTGATTTTGTTCCGTTTCGACTCCGTTTGATATTCCTTTTGTTCGAAACACTAAAATAGGCATAAAACAACAAATCTGGGCTGGGCCTCCGGTTAATAGGTTAGTCCCAAAAATAATATAAAAGTGGATAATAAAGCCCAATATTGCCCAAAACAGTAGATAATATAGCATGGAGCAATCAAAAATTATGGATACGTTGGAGACGTATCAAGCGCCCCCAAGCTTAATTCCTGCTCGTCCTCGAGTAGGTAAATGATAAAAAAGATAATTTTTGATGTGGAATGCTAGTTGGCATAATTTCAATGTAATTCTTCTTACTTGTGATATGAATATTCAGATCCAAAAGATTCAAGACAAAAGTTCATATTGACATAAAAATAATAATACTTCAAGCATACTAACAAAGCAATTATGTCTTCTCAAAATAACATGGCCAAAGAAATTTGTCCCTACAAAATCATATAGTCTGGCTATGCTCTATCTTCACCACACAAAATATTTAAATCATGCACAACCCCGATGAGAAGCCAAGCAATTGTTTCATACTTTAACATTTTCAAAACTTTTTCAATCTTCACGCAATACATGAGCGTGAGCCATGGATATAGCACTTATATGTGGAATAGAGTAGTGGTTGTAGAGAAGACAAAAAGAGGGGAAGATAGTCTCACATCAACTAGGCGTATCAACGGGCTATGGAGATGCCCATCAATAGATATCAATGTGAGTGAGTAGGGATTGCCATGCAACGGATGCACTAGAGCTATAAGTATATGAAAGCTCATCAAAAGAAACTAAGTTGGTGTGCATCCAACTCGCTTGCTCACGAAGACCTAGGGCATTTTGAGGAAGCCCATAATTGGAATATACAAGCCAAGTTCTATAATGAAAAATTCTCACTAGTATATGAAAGTGACAAAATGAGATACTGTCTATCATGAAGATCATGGTGCTACTTTGAAGCACAAGGGTGGTAAAAGGATAGTAACATTGTCCCTTCTCTCTTTTTCTCTCATTTTTTTATTTGGACCTTTTCTCATTTTTTATTGCCTCTTTTTTTCCTTTTTTTATATTTTTTTATTTTTCGTCCGGAGTCTCATCCCGACTTATGGGGGAATCATAGTCTCCATCATTCTTTCCTCACTTGGGACAATGCTCTAATAATGATGATCATCACACTTTTATTTTTCTTACAACTCAACAATTACAACTCGATACTTAGAACAAACTAGCGGAGTGACCCGCGCATTTGCGCGGCTAGATTTTTTATCCTTTGAGGTATTTTTGTTAATGTTTAGTTATTGTCATGCTTAGAAAGAAATTACACATCGTATAAAATGGTTAGCAAAAAACATCGTACAAATAAGAGACATTTTTGTTATGCTTCGTGTCAAACTTTTAAAACTTTCTCATGTATCTCATTTTAGTTATTTATATGGGGAGGAATCGTATGTATAGATCTGTCTCAAGAATATTTGTTGAATCTTATAATTATCATGATTTATACATAAATTATAATATAAGTTCATGATAAAATGGCATTTATATGTGATGTGGAGTGAGGGTTTGCCAATTCAATGATTCTTTTACTTCTATGTGAACCACTATTTATTTAAGTTTTGCTACGTGCTTGTAGTTTGGCAAAATATTTTTTTAAGTAAATTACATTCTTGGTAATATTTGGAGTGTGACAGTAGAAGACGTATGGTCCATTGACCCCTATGCAAAATTTTAGATGTCTACATTTCACCAATTTTCAAATATTTTTCTACCAAAAATAAATATATAATATTGGTGGCACTTAAACCTTGTGTTATCTTTATCCATCATCATCAATTCGTTAGTAGTGGTAATGCATTTTTATAATATGTATCACCATGTCTGTAGATGCTTTTGCACATGATTCACTTATCCATAAAAAAAATACTAAAACATTGATGTCTTCCACACTCTCATCGGTGTTCTTTCTGAACATGGCAATTTTGTTTTGCATTAAGGCTTATGGCTGAAGCGTCCATAAAATTTGTGTGGTTGTATTTAGTGAGTAATCGCTATCACTTTTTCCCTAAAAACAGAGTAATCGCTATCGCTTTGAACGTGCATATCATTGATTATGAAAGAAATATGTAAGTTATTCTTATCTGGTGGATTCAGACGATGAAATTTCTTCTAGTGCCCGCAAAAAAGATAGTTCTTTTTTATCTATATTTCACAACATCACATGTTTTCAGTGTATAAGATGCAGACGTACACTGGAAATGCATGGGAGTTGGCCAAACTGTAGCATACGTTGGACATACATGTTAAAAAAATTGCATAGCAAATTGAATTAGCACATCAATTTGTTTAGAATCGGCACAGGTCGTGTCCATTTTTAAGGATGTGTCCGCGCTGTGCTTGTACGCACCGTGCAGCTCAGTCTTGCGGAAGATCCTATTACATATGCTCTCGTATACTATCTCAAATTAATATGTGGACTAATTGTCATGCTTCTTCAGTCAAAGCTTACAGGGTTGTTAGTTTTTGTTTTTTAAATCCTTCTTCCTTTCTACGTAGCTCTCTTAGTTCCTTTTCTTCTCACGTTGGCTTCTGAAATCCTTTCAAAGGCAGAGTCCATGGTTTTCAATTTAAGAAAAGCATAGTCCGAGTGCTTCGTCTCCTTATGATTCCTTTTCCCAACTGATGCTTCCTTTTTTAAATGTTGAACCGATGCTTCCTTTTTTTAAAGTTGAACACACATCATAATTCATTTAAAAAACTTGCAAACATAGAAATATATTTTTTGTACTTAGATGTTTATGTATTTCGGGTATAAGCTGTCCATTCTTGATTTAGTGCCGCAAACATCCTATTATATGCATACTTTATTATACTATATCAAACAAAAGTAAATTGCTAATCTGTTTGTCCACACTCATGATATGTACGTACACATGGGTAGAGAAAGGATGGGATCATGTGCGTACATAATAACCATGCAGAAAAAAAGTCCATAATAAACTTTCTTTATGTTTCTATTTGGATAGAGAAATTGTTTTCTCATGGGTAGAGAAAGTTTGTTATGCCAACGTGAAGTGGTAATGAAGTAGTACAAAGATTTTTCATTAACGTAAAAAAGGAGCCTAGATTGATTAATTTGCTAAAAGCATATCCTAATGTTTTTTTGGTAAAATCATAGATGAGCAGTAGTATTATAATCGGACTCTTCTTTCTTGATGCGCTCAGATTCCCGTATCTGGCAGTCGTGCTTTTTTTAGCTCTTTGGCAACCGAGTCCTTTAAAAAAAGGGACAACCGCATCCTTTCTCACGGGGGCTGTAGTTTTCCGATGCTAATGTACGTTCAGGTCTGATTGTCTTGGATAGGCTATTCTAAATATAAAAACATGTGACCTGGAGGAAAGACGTGTCCAACTATTTTTACGTGACATGCCTATTTGCTCCTATGTAACTATATTTGTATGTAACACTATTTCTTTTAAATCTTAACCATTAATATATAAAATCAACGATGAAGATAATTTAATATATGTGGACGAACGTGATGGCTTGTTTTACTCTTGTTTTAAGTATATAATAGATATGACTCTATATGAATGCCTCCGGCGGTGTACCGGGATATGCAATGAATCAAGAGTGACATGTATGAAAGAATTATGAACGGTGGCTTTGCCACAAATACGATGTCAACTACATGATCATGCTAGCAATATGACAATGATGGAGCGTGTCATAATAAACGGAACGGTGGAAAGTTGCATGGCAATATATCTCGGAATGGCTATGGAAATGCCATGATAGGTAGGTATGGTGGCTGTTTTGAGAAAGGTATATGGTGGGTGTATCATACCGGCGAAAAGTGCGCGGTATTAGAGAGGCTAGCAATGGTGGAAGGATGGGAAAAATGCATATAATCCATGGACTCAACATTAGTCATAAAAACTCATATACTTATTGCAAAAAACTAGAAGTTATCAAAGCAAAGTATTACACGCATGCTCCTAGGGGGATAGATTGGTAGGAAAAGACCATCGCTCGTCCCCGACCGCCACTCATAAGGAAGACAATCAATAAATAAATCATGCTCCGACTTCATCACATAACGGTTCACCATACGTGCATGCTACGGGAATCACAAAATTTAACACAAGTATTTCTCAAATTCACAACTACTCAACTAGCATGACTCTAATATCATCATCTTCATATCTCAAAATAATTATCAAGCATCAAACTTCTCTTAGTATTCAACACACTCATAAGAATTCTTACAAATCTTGTATGCTTAGCATATTTAGGATTATTTAAGCGAATTACCATGCTATTTAAGGCTCTCAAAATAATCTAAGTGAAGCATGAGGGATCAATAGTTTCTATAAAACAAATCCACCACCGTGCTCTAAAAGATATAAGTGAAGCACTAGAGCAAACAACAAACTACTCCGAAAGATATAAGTGAAGATCAATGAGTAGTTGAATAAATATGTAACTATGTGAAGACTCTCCCATTTAATAATTTCAGATCTTGATACTTTATTCAAACAGCAAGCAAAGCTAAATAAAATAAAATGACGCTCCAAGCAAAACACATATCATGTGGTGAATAAAAATATAGCTCTAAGTAAAGTTACCGATGGACGAAGACAAAAGAGGGGATGCCTTCCGGGGCATCCCCAAGCTTAGACGCTTGGTTATCCTTAAATATTACCTTGGGGTGCCTTGGGCATCCCCAAGCTTAGGCTCTTGCCACTCCTTATTCCATAGTCCATCGAATCTTTACCCAAAACTTGACAACACAAAACTTAACAGAAAACTCATAAGCTCCGTTAGCGAAAGAAAACAAAACACAACTTTAAGGTACTTTAATGAACTCATTCTTTATTTGTATTGGTATTAAACCTACTGTATTCCAACTTCTCTATGGTTTATAAAATATTTTACTAGCCATAGATTCATCAAAATAAGCAAACAACACACGAAAAACAGAATCTGTCAAAAACAGAACAGTCTGTAGTAATCTGTAACTAACGCAAACTTCTGGAACTCCAAAAATTCTAAAATAAATCGGTGGACCTGAGGAATGTTTCTAGTAATCATCTGCAAAAAGAATCAACTAAATATCACTCTCCAGTAAAAAGTTGAAGCTAATCTCGTGAGCGCTAAAGTTTCTGTTTTTTACAGCATGATCATAAAGACTTCACCCAAGTCTTCCCAAAGGTTCTACTTGGCACAAACACTAATTAAAACATAAAACCACATCTAACCAGAGTCTAGATGGATTATTTATTCCTAAACAGAACCAAAAAAACAAGAAACTAAAATAAAATTGGGTTGCCTCCCAACAAGCGCTATCGTTTAACGCCCCTAGCTAGGCATGATGATTTCAATGATGCTCGCATAAAAGATAAAAATTGAAACATAAAGAGAGCATCATGAAGAATATGACTAGCACGTTTAAGTCTAACCCACTTCCTATGCATAGGGATTTTGTGAACAAACAACTTATGGGAACAAGAATCAACTTGCATAGGAAGGTAAAACAAGCATAACTTCAAAACTTTAAGCACATAGAGAGGAAACTTGATATTTTTGCAATTCCTAAAAGCATATATTCCTCCCTCATAAGAATTTTCAGTAGCATCATGAATGGATTCAACAATATAACCAGCACCTAAAGCATTCTTTTCATGATCTACAAGCATAGAAAATTTACTACTCTCCACATAAGCAAAATTCTTCTCACTCGGGATACTCGGAGTATCATAAGAGACTTGAATACTATAAATTGCTTCCACATTAAAAGAGTAATGTTCAGAGAAAGCGTACTCATAATCATGACAAGTTTTATAAATATAATCATCACTACTTTTTCAGGATAAGTTTTATCACAATAATCATCATAAGTAGCAACTTTGTTCTCATCATAATCACTTTGCATATCAAAACATGGAAGGCTAAAAATATCATCATTATTAAACATAGCATCCCCAAGCTTGGGACAAACATTAATTGCAGCAAATATATTCTCAAATATGTCATCCTCATCAAACATAGCTTCCCCAAGCTTGGGCCTTTTCGTATCATAAGCATAATCACTCTCATCATTAATAGTATGGATAGCACCAATAGTATAGCAAACATTATTATCATATTCTTTCAAGCAAGTGCCAAAAAGAATTTCAAGATCAGAAGAAGTATCATTATCTTCCCAATCATAATCAGCACAACAAGCAATAGGCATAACGGGATCATCATCAAGTGTATCATCTTCATTTTCATGAGGCACAGCAATAATAGGAGCAACTTTATTTGGGAGAGATACCTTTTTACCCCCTCTTCCTTTTTCTTTTCTTCTTCTTCACCACATCATGTGTGAGTTTAATCCTCTTTTTGGAGCTCCTTATTAATGAGATTGGTTGAATAGAAGGCTCCTCCTCGTTACCTGATTCATCATAAGAAATAATAGGAGGATATTGGGAAGTCTCTTCCCTTTCATTAGTATTCTCTTCATCCTCTATTTGTTTTCTTTTCTTTATGTAATTGGCAATATAAGGATTATCAATGCAATTCACCGCACAATACATATAAATCTTCTCTAGATCAAAATCAAGAATTCTATCAAGATTAAATTTTGGAATACCCTCAGTTATACGTTTCATTTCTTCATAACCCAAAAGAAGACTAAGCTCTTTATGATGCTCAAGGGTAATCAAATTATCACAATATTTGGACACGACTTGATCATGAAACAAATAGCATTGGAGCTTTAGATGACCATGTTCATTGCAAAGTTCACAAGGGGTGCGAAAAATATTGAATCTTTCAGCACATTCATCTAGCTCTTCTTGCAATAATTTGGTTTCTAAGTACTTATGCCTCTTGCAATATCTATCTTCCCTATTTGGTGCGTACTTACAAACCCAATGCACTCCACAAAAATTGACATGTTTATAAGAGGCATTTTTATCATAACTAGTGCAATCATCATTAGCATCATGGATATTCAAAGAATTCGTACTAACAACATTGCAATCATGCTCATCATTCAAATATTTAGTGCCAAACATTTTAGAGATCTCTTCTTCTAGCACTTGAGCACAATTATCCTTTCCATCATACTCATGAAAGATATTAAAAAGGTGAAGCGTATGAGACAAACTCAATTCCATTTTTTTGTAGTTTTCTTTTATAAACTAGACTAGTGCTAAAACAAGAAACAAAAAGATTCTATTGCAAGATCTAAAGATATACCTTCAATTACCTAGCCTCCCCGGCAACGGCGCCAGAAAAGAGCTTGATGTCTACTACACAACCTTCTTCTTGTAGATGTAGTTGGGCCTCCAAGTGCAGAGGTTTGTAGGACAGTAGCAAATTTCCCTCAAGTGGATGACCTAAGGTTTATCAATCCGTGGGAGGCGTAGGATGAAGATGGTCTCTCTCAAGCAACCCTGCAACCAAATAGCAAAGAGTCTCTTGTATCCCCAACACACCCAATAGAATGGTAAATTGTATAGGTGGCACTAGTTTGGCGAAGAGATGGTGATACAAGTGCAATATGGATGGTAGATATAGGTTTTTGTAAACTAAAAATATAAAAATAGCAAGGTAACAAGCGGTAAAAGTGAGCGTAAACGGTATTGCAATGATAGGAAACAAGGCCTAGGGTTCATACTTTCACTAGTGCAAGTTCTCTCAACAATGATAACATAATTGGAGCACATAACTATCCCTCAACATGCAACAAAGAGTCACTCCAAAGTCACTAATAGCAGAGAACGAACGAAGAGATTATGGTAGGGTACGAAACCACCTACAAGTTATTCTTTCCAATCAATCAAATTGGGCTATTCCTATAAGTGTCACAAACAGCCCTAGAGTTCGTACTAGAATAATACCTTAAGACACAAATCAACCAAAACCCTAATGTCACCTAGATACTCCAATGTCACCTCAAGTATCCGTGGGTATGATTATACGACATGCATCACACAATCTCAATTCATCTATTAAAACCAACACATAGAACCTCAAAGAGTGCCCCAAAGTTTCTACCGGAGAATCAAGACAAAAACGTGTGCCAGCCCCTATGCATAGGTTCATGGGCGGAACCCGCAAGTTGATCACCAAAACATACATCAAGTGAATCACGTGATATCCCATTGTCACCACAGATACGCACGGCAAGACATACATCAAGTGTTCTCAAATCATTAAAGACTCAATCCGATAAGATTACTTCAAGGGGAAAACTCAATCCATTACAAGAGAGAAGAGGGGGAGAAGAAACATAAGATCCAACTATAATAGCAAAGCTCGCGATACATCAAGATCGTGCCAAATCAAGAACACGAGAGAGAGAGAGATCAGACACATAGCTACTGGTACATACCCTTAGCCCCGAGGGTGAACTACTCCCTCCTCGTCATGGAGAGCATCGGGATGATGAAGATGGCCACCGGTAAGGGATCCCCCCTCCGGCAGGGTGCCGGAACAAGGTCTCGAGAGGTTTTTCGTGGCAACAGAGGCTTGCGGCGGTGGAACTCCCGATCTAATCTCTGTTCTGGAAGTTTTTCGATACGTAGGTATATATGGGTGAAAGGAGTACGTCGGTGGACCGAAGGGGGGGCCACGAGGCAGGGGGGCGCGCCCTAGGGGGGTGGGTGCGCCCCCTACCCTCGTGAGCACCTCCTTCATCTTCTCACATAGAGTCCAAGTCTACCCGGTAGGTTTCCTTCCAAAAATAACTTCTCCAGTTGATTTCGTTCCATTTCGACTCCGTTTGATATTCCTTTTCTTCGAAACACTGAAATAGGCATAAAACAACAAATCTGGGCTGGGCCTCCGGTTAATAGGTTAGTCCCAAAAATAATATAAAAGTGGATAAAAAAACCCAATATTGCCCAAAACAGTTGATAATATAGCATGGAGCAATCAAAAATTATGGATACGTTGGAGATGTATCAATCACCAAAACATACATCAAGTGAGTCACGTGATATCCCATTGTCACCATAGATACACACGGCAAGACATACATCAAATGTTCTCAAATCTTTAAAGACTCAATCCGATAAGATTACTTCAAAGGGAAAACTCAATCCATTACAAGAGAGTAGAGGGGGAGAAGAAACATAGGATCCAACTATAATAGCAAAGCTCGCGATACATCAAGATCGTGCCAAATCAAGAACACGAGAGAGAGAGATCAAACACATAGCTACTTGTACATACCCTTAGCCCCGAGGGTGAACTACACCCTCCTCGTCATGGAGAGCGCTGGGATGATGAAGATGGCCACCGGTGAGGGTTCCCCCTCCGGCGAGGTGCCGGAACAGGGTCCCGATTGACTTTTGGTGGCTACAGAGGCTTGTGGCGGCGGAACTCCCGATCTAATCTCCGTTCTGGATGTTTTAGGGTACGTAGGTATATATGGGTGAAAGAAGTACGTCGGTGGAGCTTCGGGGGCGCCCCCACCCTCGTGGGCACCTCCCTTCTCTCCTGACATTGGGTCCAAGTCCATCCGGTAGCTTACCTTCCAAAAATAACTTCTCCAGTTGATTTCGTTCCGTTTCGACTTCGTTTGATATTCCTTTTCTTCGAAACACTGAAATAGGCAAAAAAAAAACAACAAATCTGGGCTGGGCCTCCGGTTAATAGGTTAGCCCCAAAAATAATATAAAAGTGGATAATAAAGCCCAATATTGTCTAAAATAGTAGATAATATAGCATGGAGGAATAAAAAATTATAGATACGTTGGAGACGTATCAATGCTCGATACTTCTTGCGCTGGCTCTTTTATGATGAAGACTATTGAATTCAAATGGAATTTATTTGATAGAATTAAACGCAACTCTGAAGAATGGGATCTCGACGAAGGTAAGGAGTCAGGTATGACACCTAAGTTTGATTGTGTTAAGTCTTTTATGGATACCGATGTTTTCCGTAAATTTAGCACTAAATATGGACTTGACTCTGAGATAGTAGCTTCTTTCTGTGAATCTTTTGCTACTTATGTTGATCTCCCCAAGGAGAAGTGGTTTAAATATCATCCTCCCATAGAAGTAAAAGTAGCTGCACCTACTAAAGTTGAAGAAAAGACTGTCACTTACAATGATCCTATTGTTCCTACTTCTTATGTTGAGAAACCACCTTTCCCTGTTAGGATAAAGGATCATGCTAAAGCTTCAATTGTGGTTCGTAAAAGTAATATTAGAACTTATACACCTCTTGAGCAAGTTAAAGTTGAACCTAATATTGTTATTGTTAAAGATCTCTTGTCTGATAATATTCATGGGCATGTTATTCATTTCTGCGGTGAAACTGCTAGAATTGCCAAACCTTGTGCTAAAGATAAACATAGACCTGTGGTAGGCGTGCCTGTTATTTCTGTTAAAATAGGAGATCATTGTTATCATGGCTTATGTGATATGGGTGCTAGTGCTAGTGTTATACCGCATACTTTATACAATAAATTAAGCATGAAATTGCACCTGCTGAGTTAGAAGGTATTGATGTTACTATTAAACTTGCCAATAGAGATACTATATCAGCAATGGAAATTGTTAGAGATGTTGAAGTCTTGTGTGGGGAAACTAAATATCCTGCTGATTTTCTTGTTCTTGGTTCCCCACAAGATAGCTTTTGTCCCATAATATTTGGTAGACCCTTCTTGAACACCGTTAATGCTAAGGTAGACTTGGAAAAGAATGTTGTTACTATTGGTTTGGGTGATATGATTCATGAGTTTAATTTTTCTAAATTTAGTAGACAACACCGTGAAGAAGAATTGCCTAGTAAGGATGAAATTATTGGTCTTGCTTCTATTGCCGTACCTCCTAACGATCCTTTAGAACAATATTTGCTAGACCATGAAAATGATATGTTCATGAATGAAAGAAGGGAAATAGATGAGGTATTCTTTAAATAGGAACCTATTCTGAAACACAATTTTCCTGTTGAAATCCTAGGGGATCCTCCTCCACCCAAGGGTGATCTCGTGTTTGAGATTAAACCGTTGCCTGATAATCTTAAATATGCTTATCTCGATAAAAAAGAAGATATATCCTATTATTATTAGTGCTAACCTTTCAGAACATGAAAAAGAGAGATTACTGAAAACTCTGAAGAGGCACCGTGCTGCTATTGGATATACTCTTGATGATCTTAAGGGCATTAGTCCCACTCTATGTCAACATAAAATAAATTTGGAAGAAGATGCTAAACCAGTTCGTGATCCTCAACCAAGGCTTAATCCTAAGATGAAAGAAGTGGTAAGAAAATAAATACTAAAGCTTTTGGAGGTAGGTATAATTTATACCGTTGCTGATAGTCAGTGGGTAAGTCCTGTCCATTGTGTCCCTAAGAAGGGAGGTATTACTGTTGTTCCTAATGATAAAGATGAATTGATTCCGCAAAGATTATTACAGGTTATAGGATGGTAATTGATTTCCGTAAATTAAATAAGGCTACTAAAAAGGATCATTACCCCTTACCTTTTATCGATCAAATGCTAGAAAGATTATGCAAACATACACATTATTACTTTCTAGATGGTTATTCTGGTTTCTCTCAAATACCTGTGTCAGCTAAAGATCAATCAAAGACCACTTTTACTTGCCCTTTTGGTACTTTTGCTTATATATGTATGCCTTTTGGTTTATGTAATGCACCTGCTACCTTTCAAACAGCGGCGAGGCCACCCAAAAATATCTGTGGGGTCAATGGTATTTTTTAAATTTTTTTATGTAGTATGAACAGTAAATGAACAGTGTTTTTAGGCTTATTTTCTAAAAAGTTGTGGGGTCAAATGACCCCACAGACTAACAAGTAGCTTCACCACTGCTTTCAAAGATGCATGATGGCTATATTCTCTGACTTTTGTGAAAAGATTTGTGAGGTTTTCATGGACGACTTTTCCGTCTATGGATCCTCTTTTGATGATTGCTTGAGCAACCTTGATTGAGTTTTGCAGAGATGTGAAGAAACTAATCTTGTATTGAATTGGGAAAAGTGCCACTTTATGGTTAATGAAAGTATTGTCTTGGGGCATAAAGTTTCTAAAAGAGGTATTGAAGTTGATAAAGCCAAGGTTGATGCTATTGAAAAGATGCCATGTCCCAAGGACATCAAAGGTATAAGAAGTTTCCTTGGTCACGCCGGATTTTATAGGAGGTTCATTAAGGACTTCTCAAAAATTTCTCGGCCTCTGACTAATTTATTACAAAAAGATATACCATTTGTCTTTGATGATGATTGTGTAGAAGCATTTGAAATACTTAAGAAAGCATTGATCTCTGCACCTATTGTTCAGCCACCTGAGTGGAATTTACCCTTTAAAATTATGTGTGATGCTAGTGATTATGTTGTAGGTGTTGTTCTAGGGCAAAGAGTTGATAAGAAATTAAATGTTATCCATTATGCTAGTAAGACTCTAGACAATGCTCAAAGAAATTATGCTACTACTGAAAAAGAACTCTTAGCAGTTGTATTTGCTTGTGATAAGTTCAGACCTTATATTGTTGATTCTAAAGTAACTATTCACATTGATCATGCTGCTATTAAATATCTTATGGAAAAGAAAGATGCTAAACCTAGACTTATTAGATGGGTTCTCTTGCTACAAGAATTTGATCTGCATATTGTTGATAGAAATGGAGCTGAGAACCCCATTGCAGACAACTTGTCTTGGTTAGAAAATGTTCTTGAAGACCCACTACCTATTGATGATAGCTTTCCTGATGAGAAATTAAATGTCATAGATACTTCTCGTAGTACTCCATGGTATGCTGATTATGCTAATTACATTGTTGCAAAATTTATACCACCTAGTTTCACATACCAGCAAAAGAAAAGGTTTTTCTATGATTTGAGGCATTACTTTTGGGATGACCCGCATCTTTATAAAGAAGGAGTAGATGGTGTTATTAGACGTTGTCTACCTGAGCATGAACAGGAACAGATCCTAGGCAAGTTTCACTCTGAGGCTTATGGAGGACACCATGCTGGAGATAGAACTGCACATAAGGTATTGCGATCCGGTTTTTATTGGCCTACTCTCTTCAAGGATGCCCGTAAGTTTGTCTTATCTTGTGATGAATGTCAAAGAATTGGTAATATTAGTAAACGTCAAGAAATGCCTATGAACTATTCACTTGTTATTGAACCATTTGATGTTTGGGGCTTTGATTATATGGGACCTTTTCCTGCCTCTAATGGATATACACATATTTTAGTTGCTGTCGATTACGTTACTAAGTGGGTAGAAGCTATGCCAACTAGTAGTGCTGATCATAACACTTCCATTTAAATGCTTAAGGAAGTTATTTTCCCGAGGTTTGGAGTCCCTAGATATTTAATGACTAATGGTGGTTCACATTTTATTCATGGTGCTTTCCGAAAAATGCTTGCTAAGTATGATGTTAATCATAGAATTGCATCTCCTCATCACCCACAGTCTAGTGGTCAAGTAGAATTGAGTAATAGAGAGCTCAAATTGATTTTGCAAAAGACTGTCAATAGGTCTAGAAAGAATTGGTCCAAGAAACTTGATGATGCATTATGGGCCTATAGAACTGCATATAAAAATCCTATGGGTATGTCTCCGTATAAAATGGTTTATGGAAAAGCATGTCACTTACCTCTCGAACTAGAACATAAGGCATATTGGGCTATTAAAGAGCTCAATTACGATTTCAAACTTGCCGGTGAGAAGAGGTTATTTGATATTAGCTCACTTGATGAATGGAGAACCCAAGCTTGTGAAAATGCCAAGTTGTTTAAAGAAAAAGTTAGAAGATGGCAGGATAAAAGGATACAAAAGCGTGACTTTAATGTAGGTGATTATGTGTTGCTATACAACTCCCGTTTAAGATTTTTTGCAGGAAAACTTCTCTCCAAATGGGAAGGCCCTTACGTTATCGAGGAGGTTTATCGTTCCGGTGCCATAAAAATCAAGAACTTCGAAGGCACAAATCCGAAGGTGGTGAACGGTCAAAGAATCAAACATTATATCTCAGGTAATCCTATAAATGTTGAAACCAATGTTATTGAAACCGTAACCCCGGAGGAATACATAAGGGACACATTCCAGAGCGTTTCAGACTCTGAAAAGGAATAGGTATGTGGTACGGTAAGTAAACCGACTCCAAAACAGTTTTTAAGGCAATATTTCTCCGTTTTGGAATATTTAGAAAAATAAGTAGCAGTCCGGGAAGGACACGAGGGCCCCACAAGGGTGGAGGGCGCGCCCCCCTACCTCGTGGGCACCTCGTGTGCCTTCCGGACTCCATTTTCTTGCACGATACGTATTTTGGTCGGTAAAAATTCATTATATATTCTCCCGAAGGTTTTGACCCCTGTATCACGCTAACATCCTCTTTTCTTGTTTCGAGCTGTTTTTCTGACAGATCTAGATTATCATGATGTCCCCAAGTGCTTCCAAGGACAAGTTCTTCGAGAAGGTCATCAACCGTACCTCGCGGAGGTGCTGCGACACCCTCAAACCATTGAGATACGTGATGGGTTGCTGCACATCTGCGATGTTGAGGGACCGAAGGGGACCGAAAGCGTGGAGACGAGGCTCGAAGTAGTTGAGCAACAAGTTTTCAAGTGTCAGGGGATGGTGGAACGTGGACTCAACTCCAACCACATGATGATCGCTGAGTTCACTAGCAACCACAAGTTGGATGCCGACAACATCGGGGAGGCCATCTTCAAGCTTCATGAGAAGATCGAGCACCTTCAAGCCCAAATCTATGACCTGCAAAATCAAAACTGTGAGTATGAATATAGATTCAAAAGGATGAGTTTGGCTGCAGGTTTGAGGATCCCGGAGACTCAGTCATCCTTCTATGATGGTGAGCCTACGCCTTGGAAGACGGACGACAAGCCTGCATCATCGACAACACCACCACCTTCTTCACCAGCAAAGGAGATATAATCACATTGGTATGGGCACTCCCCTTGGCAACTGCCAAGCTTGGGGGAGGTGCCCTGGTATCGTATCACAATCACATCTCCTATCTTTACCGTATTTCTTAGTTCGATCCTATTAGTAGTATCTTGATCTAGTAGAATAAAGTTTATGGCATGATCTAGTTTTGATTTTTGCTTTACGATCTCTCTATGTAATCGAGTCTGTGAGCTATATAATAAAGATTAGTGTTGAGTCAAGGGCTTGATTATCTTGCTATGATCTTTAGTGAAGAAAAGAAAAGAGAAAAGAATAAAAAGAAATAAGGAGTTCATATTGATCTTATTGAGAGTAATGACTTCACATAGAAAGAGTATGATGATTAAAAGTTGTTGGGAGTTGGCAGACATAGCTTTGGTCATCGTTGCAATTAATAGGAAGTAATAAGGAAAGATAGGTTTCACATATATATATATACATAAACACTATTCTGATCACAGGATCAGAATAATATTCTGATCACAACCTGAACTGCCTGAGTAACGCGCCTGAATTTCCATGTGTACGAACCCGAACTTCTGGCTATCTTCGCAACCGTGGCTTCTACCGCGATTTTTCTGATTATTCGTGTTGTTTGTGATGCAAGTGTAATGTGGACAAGGTTTTTAGCAACTAAATACTCGTTTTAAATAGGAATCTTGCTCATAGGCGGATTTTGCACTCGGGTCGTGATGAACTCGCGTTTTTTGCAATTTTACTGCCTGAGTTGTTCGACCTGAACTTCCCCATGTGCTAGGTTGAACTTCCGTCAACATTGCCCAAGTTATGGACACCAGTATCATCACCTAAGTTAAATTTTTGGCAAAATGTAAGCGGTTTAAGAGCAGTTTTGAAAACCGTTTTTTCCTCACACAAAAAATGTGAATCGTATTTTCGATCGCATTTCTAAAGTGTTTATTGGAATGAGGCAAATAATATGGCGTTGGAAAGCTGCTGAAAAACCGCTCATTCCACATGTTGAAAGTTTTCTCTAATTCTCTACGGTTAAAGAGTAATTCGGAAAATCGTAGAATTTCGCAAACGGAACACCCGAGTTCGTATTTTCCATATTATTTCTAAATGGCTAATCCAATTGAGGCAAATAATATGGCGTTGGAAAGCTTATGAAAATTCGCTACTTTTTCATGTTAAAAGTTTTTTCTAATTTTGAACGGTTAAAAACTACTTTAGAAAACGGTACAAGTTCCACCGAGATCGTATTTTCGAGCTAATTTTTTAACCGTACGTCCAAATGCAGCAAATGATATGGCGTTGGAAAGCTTGATGAAATGCGAAACTTTTTTTTATATATTGTTTATCCTAATTCATTACTGTTTTATGTCAGTTTTGAAAATGGCTAAAAACGTATTTTTGCCGTAATTTCTACATACTTTATCGGAATGGGGCAAATAATATACCGCTGAAAAGCTACGGAAAATGCGAAACTTTTTCATGTTGATGGTTTTCTCTGATTCCTAGCCGTTTTTATGTAATTTCGAAAACGGCGAGATCACTCGTTCTGCCTTTATTTCGAAACAGTTTCTTCGAAAATGCACCGCTTGAAGAACCTGACCTTCTCGGCATGTGTACCTGAACTTCACTCTGTTTTTCACGTGATTTTTTTCCCGTAGCTCTCCATCCACTTGCCGAAACACCCACCGGAATTGAGCAAGTAATATACCGGTGGAAAGCTGATGTAAACACGCAACTTTCCCGTGTTGATCGTTTTTTCATACTCGCGACAATTTTAAAAGTTTTCCATCTCAAATTCATTCACTATAGTAGTCGAACTTCCTGCTGTTTTCACGTTGAACTTCTATGATGTATTTTCGTTTGTAATTTTCCCATTCATTTCGTCCGTGTTATATAAATGATATTCCTTTTGTACAAACCTCTCTCACAATAATTTTTTCAACTTTATCCGATGGAAGACTTGAACTTATAACGACAAAACTTTTAGCATTTCCTTTTTCATTCTTTTTTTCATACAGAATGCACACCGTGTAGTACGTGAACTTCTCACAGTTATCAATCTGAACTTCTGAGATCATGCATTCTGTCTTCATCGCAAAAACAAAGTATTCGAAGATGCACTGCATGAAGAGGTTGAACTTCTAGAGTAGTTCTATTTGAACTTCACTCTGTTTTTCACGTGCTGCTATTTTATAAACTCCGTACTTCTCTGCTATTTTAATTTGAACTTCGTAGTTCCATTTTCATAGAAGAAAAAATTGACTTTTCTAAGAAAGCGTCGAACAACTTTTTTGAATTTAATTTTTGTTCTAGAAACGAGAAGAATATGAGGTTTTGTATACATCGAGTTGCTCCGTTATTTTAGTTTGAACTTCTTTGTTTTATTCTTTAGTAACAAGAAAACTTTAGGTTTTTTTTAAAACGCCAAAAAGATGTTGTTTTTTTGTTTTTTGAACTTGTAAATCCTAGGTTTTAATATACTTCGAACTTCTGTGTTATTTTTAGTTGAACTTCACATTTTTATCTTTAATTAAATATTTTTTTGATTTTTCAAACAGAAGCATAAAACAACAACTTGATGTCCATATAGAGTCAACCTTCTTCAACAATTCACTTTGAACTTCAAATAAACAAATTTGAAAAACCAAAAATACTTGCACAGTACCGCAACCATTCTCATCCATTTTTTGAGAAATACATGAAGAAAAATGTCCAGCCCTTTTGTTGGCATTTCAACAAACAGATGAATGGCATAAAAAGAGAGGGATCTAGGCAGCGTCACAACGTGGAGCTCCGAACGACGGTGTTGTGCAGTGGTGCGGGAGTACAACGATGAGCACCTCCGGGCCGTTGGGGCTTCTTCTACTGCAGTTCAAAGACAGATGCGGAGGAGGGAAGCACCGGCCATCCCATGGCGCATGCTGTTGGTGCAGGGCGTGTCGACGACGGGGAAGCCCCTGGAGGCGTCCAATCCAGATGACCGACAGCGGCGGTGGCCGGTGCCATCTCTGGTTCAGTAGACCGTGGGCTTCGGTGGGGCGGCGCGGGTCGATGATGCCGCTGCTGTGGGTGGAATGGCGCATGGCCGCATGAGTAGGCCGGATCCAGGCTAGGGGGCGTCACTGGGGAGGCTTGGGCAGAGGGCGCCGGCAGTGGTGGTTGGGACAGAGGCCGGTGGTGGACGTGGTTAGGGAGAGGATGGCGGCAGCTGCCGTGGTAAGGGCGGACGGCCGTGGCGGAGGTGGTTGGGTCGGAGGCCGGCGGCGTGGGCGGTGGCGACACCATCCGGGCGGCGCACGGGACCAGTGGGGAGGGGCGGCGGGCAGGGGCGGCTCGGGGCCTGCCGGGAGGGGGCGGCGCGGGGCGGCGGGCAGGGGCGACGCGGGGCCTGCAGGGAGGGGGCGGCGCGGGGCCTGCGGGGATCGGGCGATGGGGAGGAGAAGGTCGTGGGTGTATAGCGGGCCGTTCGGGAAGTGCATGACGGGACGAGTTTTTTTTGTACTGTCGGGCCCTTACAGGGCCCATTAGGTGTTCCCGAACTCCCGAACGGTGGGAAAGAACAAAAAAACAGCGCCCCCACTGTCCCCGCACCCCATCTCTTCCACCTCCCGTCCCGAACTCCACCGTCCCACCTTCCCGCCGCCGGGATCCAGCCAACGGCGCGTCGGCGACCACCACCAACCCACCTCCCCCGCCGCCGGGATCCAGCCACGAATCCACCGCCCCGCCGTCGGGATCCAGCCACCAATCCACCTCCCTGCCGCCGGGATCCCGCTGCTGCACAACCGCCACCAACGCAACCTCCCATTGCCGAGATCCTGCCGTCGCGCGACAACCACCAACTCACCTCCCGCGTCGCCGGAATTCACCCCTCAACGGCCTTCCTCCTCTGCTGCCGCGACCTTCCACCTCTGCCACTGCGGCCTTCTTCCCTCATGTGCCTCCCCAGATCGGCGACGCGATGCACGTTCCCCCACCGGTGACCCTCCCCCTGAGTTCACTCTCTTCCCTCCATCGCCGGCCTGAGAGCTACCCACGCCACCCAGCGCTGCCACCTTGCTCCTCCCGGTCGATCTCCCGGATCCGGCGCTCCTGTACAGAGCAGTGCTACCGCGCACCACACTAGTCAGCATTAGCGCCCCTCTTCCTCCATGCTGTTCCTGCCCTCTTCCTCCATGCTACTGCTGCCCTCTTCCTCCATGCTGCTGCTGCCTTCGACTCTGCCCCCGCACTCCATAGCCTCCGCATTGAGCTGCCCTCTCCTTCAACTGGCAGTGCACACAAGCTGTTTGTGTATATGCCTCAAACAAAAAAAGTGTGTTTTCTTTGTAAGATTCTACCTTGGCTCAGTGCATTCTCTCTCTTTGTTTACAGGAGAAGTTCATATACAACGACAACAACAAAGTTCATGTTGTCAGAAAAATGAAGTCCGTGTATATGGAAGATGATGATTGTTGTGTGTATGTAGGGGAACACAAAAACACTTGTGGCTGACAAATTTTTCTGGTTTATGTACTTCCTAGTGTTTAGATGTTACTCCCCTAAAAATGAAAATATTAGAGGTTGCTGTGTATTACTTTTGGTTTCTTGTAGCTGATCAGCTGAGTGAAGCATCTCAGAAGTTACTTTTAGTGTATACTTTCAAGCAAAGCATGATAAGTTCCATTAGTTACTCCTTGTTGGAATGCTTAGATATACGTGGTTGGATGTTCTGAATTCTGATTGTTATCGGCCTACTTGTCCGCCAAGTACTGATCTCCTTCATTTCTTGTACCCATTTTGCAGTTCATGGACAAATCAATGCAGCGTCATGGACTCATCTTCTATAGCACATAAGTAGGCGTGCATGCCAGATTGGTTCCTTCCACTACCTAGCGGATGTTGTTTGTACCCAGACTACCCACAGTGCCTGATGAAGCTTCAAGACCGCAAATAGACAAGCCCATGGAGAAACAACATCCTTGTGTATCTTGAGTTGCTGCATCACTTGATGGAACGAGATATGGTGTCGGGAACACAGCAGGATTAGCAAGTAATTTCGAGAGTAATCTTGTATGCGCCCTGGGCTCAGTTTGCACCGCAATAAATTGTTTTCAACATGTAATACATTTTTTCGCCGCATGCCAGGTGAGATGGCGAACTGGGTGTGCTTTCTGTGTTTGTGTTGTGTGGGACCGTGGGAGAGTGATTTTTCTTCAGAATGTTCAGAGTTCTATTGGGTTAAGGTGAACTCAGCTTATCGTACAGTCTTGTTCAAACCGTGATTTTTCTTCAGAAGGTTCAGAGTTCTATTGGTTTAGAAACATGTACAATTTGTCACGTTGTTTCAGGTCATCTAAATATGGAGTTCTAGACTGTATGATCTACTGGGTTGCCTGCGCCGGTCGTCGAAGCCTACCGAGGTGGTGCCCCACTGCTGCCAGCGTCTCACTGCACCCCTCCTCCACACCACAAGGACGACCAAGATATCAGGTTGTTGTTGTTGCTCTTCTACTACATCTTCAGGTTTAGAAAAGGCAACAACAACGTTTCACTGTGCGGTGTAGGCTGCGGCGGCAGGACCATTTTCCTCTTGAAATTGTTTTAATTTATGTGTTTCTCCTACTGCCAATAGAGGAGAAGAAAGGCTAGCACCGAGCTACTGTTGCTACTGCCTGTTTTAGCTTGCACAACCAATTTGGGCGTTACCAGGAAGAAGACAGAGAGAAAATTATGGAGTGAAAGAGATAAAAGAGTAGAGTGCCTACGTAGTGTGGATATGAAACGTGTGGTGTGTGAGAGGATAAGGGATGTGTGTTACTATTCACTGATAAAAATAACTTGTGGTTTAGAGAAAAAGCAACGTTCTATTTACCCAGTGCTCACGATCAGCTATAAAGCTTGAACTTCTTGAACTTTTTTTAACACTGATTCACACTAGAACTTTATAAAAGAATTTGAGATTATTTGCTCTAATATTTTCACTACTTACAGTTCAAAAACAAGAATATTTAAATTTCAAGATATGTAATACTTGACAATAAAGAAGAAAAATAACATTCAAAAAAGTCGAAAACTTCAATGACATAAACAAGCAGATTTCATTCACTCTCTCACTTCTAAACACATGGGAAAAGCCATGTAAAATTCATGCGAGAAGTTCATCATTAAAAAAAGGCGAAGTTCAAACGAGCACAAAAGGAAGAAAGTATCACGTCACTAATAATCAGAAAGGAAGTTCATCATTAAAAAAAGATGAAGTTCAAACGAGAACAAAAGGAAGAAATTATCACGTCACCGAAAATCAAAAAGGAAGTTAATCATTAAAAAAAGACGAAATTCAAACGAGAACAAAAGGAAGAATTAAAAGGCAAACTCTATAAATTTTGTTGCTAGAAGTTCAAGTGATCGGCTCGAGAAAAATTCATAATTCTTGTGAGAGAGGTTCACCTTGTATTTCCATGCTCGATTTTTTTTCGTATAAAAATCGAATACAATTCTTTAATCAAAATATAAAAAGGTGAAGTTCAAACTGAAATAACACAGAAGTTCGAAGTTTATTAAAACCTAGGATTTACCTGTTCAAAAAATAAAAAACCCAACGCCATTTTTTGCACTTTTAAAAAAACTCATAAACGGAAAAAATGGTTGCTAGAAGTTCAAGTGCTCGGCGTGGAAAAGTTCAAAAAATTCTTGTGAGAGAGGTTCACCATGTATTTAGATGTCCAAAATACATAAAAAATGTAGTTTTTTGTGCTTTAAAATAATTCTCTCAAACCAGAGAGAAGTTCAAAGTGATAACAACCGGAAGTTCACGTACTACATGGTGTGTATTTCATATAAGAAAAATACAATAAAGTGAAACTGAGTGAAGTTCAAACAGACATGTCCCAGAAGTTCAACTACTTCACGCGGTGCAAAAAACAACACGTCAAAAAACAGCACGTCAAAAACAGAGTGAAGTTCAAACAAACATGCCCCAGAAGTTCAACTAATTCACACAGTGCATTTTCATTCGCGATGAATGCATAAATCATGATCTCGCCATTTTTTAATTTACCTCAAAACGACAGCAATATCATTTGTATAAGTTCAAGTCCTCGGTCGGAGAAAGTTAAAAAAATTATTGTGAGATACGTTTGTATAAAAGGAATATTATTTGTGTAACACTCACGAATGGATGAGAAAATTACAAACAAAAATACGTCACAGAAGTTCAACGTGAAAACAGTAGGAAGTTCAACTACTGCGCTGAATGAATTTTAGATGAAAAACTTTTAAAATCATCGCGAGTATGAAAAGATGATCAACACGGGAAACTTGCGTGCTTACAGCAGCTTTCCATCCGTATATCACCTACTCAATTCCGGTGAATAGATGGAGAGCTACGAGCAGTGGATGGAGAGTTGCGGGCAAAAAAACACATGAAAAACAGAGTGAAGTTCAGGTACACATGCCGAGAAGGTCAGGTTCTTCACGCGGTGCATTTTCGAAGAATCTGTTTCGAAATAAAGGCAGAACGAGTGATCTCGCCGTTTTCGAAATTACATAAAAACGGTTAGGAATCAGAGAAAACCATCAACATGAAAAAGTTTCGCATTTTCTGTAGCTCTTCAGCGGTATATTATTTGCCCCATTCCGATAAAGTTTGTATAAATTACGGCAAAAATACGTTTTTCGCCATTTTCAAAACTGACATAAAACCGTAATGAATTAGGAGAAACAACATATACAAAAAAGTTTCCCATTTCTTCAAGCTTTCCAACGCCATATCATTTGCTGCATTTGGACGTACGGTTAAAACATTAGCTCAAAAATACGAACTCGATGGAAGTTGTACCGTTTTCTAAATTACTTTTAATCTGTTCAAAATTAGAAAAAACTTTTAACATGAAAAAGTAGCGCATTTTCATAAGCTTTCCAACGACATATTATTTGCCTCAATTGGATTAGCCATTTAGAAATGGCATCGAAAAAACGAACTCGGCTGTTCGGTTTGCGAAATTCTACGATTTTCCAAATTACTCTTTAACCATAGGGAATTAGAGAAAACTTTCAACATATGGAAGGAGCAGTTTTGCAGCAGCTTCCCAACGCCATATTATTTGCCTCATTCCGATAAACGGTTTAAAAATGCGATCGAAAATACGATTCACGTTTTTTGTATGATGAAAAAACGGTTTTCAAAACTGCTCTTAAACCGCTTACATTTTGCCAAAAATTTAACTTGGGTCATGATACTGATGTCCATAGCTTTCCAATGGTATATCACAAGCCCCATTTGGACACCTTTTAGCTGAAGTTCAACCTAGTACTCGGGGAAGGTCAGGCGCGTTACTCGGGAAGTTCATGTTGTGATCAGAATATTATTCTGATCCCGTGATCAGAATAGTGTTTATGTATATATATATATATATATATATGTATATTATCATTGACATCTTTTATGATTGGGAGCACTCATTAAAATATGACATGCTAAAGAGTTGATGTTGGACAAGGAAGACAACGTAATGGGTTATGTTTTCTTATATCTGAGATAAAGTATGTTGTCAGGGATCATCCAACATGTTGAGCTTGCATTTCCCCCTCATGCTAGCCAAATTCTTAGTACCAAGTAGAGATACTACTTGTGCTTCCAAAAACCCTTAAACCAGTTTTGCCATGAGAGTCCACTATACCTATCTATGGATTGAGTAAGATCCTTCAAGTAAGTTGTCATCGGTGCAAGCAATAAAAATTGCTCTCTAAATATGTATGACTTATTAGTGTGGGGGAAATAAGCTTTATACGATCTTGTGATATTCTTTCGCATTAAAGCGACGGACTGCATAATAAAGGTTCATATCACAAGAGGCAATATAATGTGACATTCTTTCGCATTAAGATTTTATGCATCCAACCATAAAAGCGCATGGCAACCTCTGCTTCCCTCTGCGAAGGGCCTATCTTTTATTACTATCTTCTATCTTATGCAAGAGTCATGGTGATCTTCACCTTTCCTTTTTCATTTTATCCTTTGGCAAGCACAGTGTGTTGGAAAGATCCTGATAGATATACCTAATTGGATGTAGGGGAGCATGAGTTATTATTGTTGACATTACCCTTGAGGTAAAAGGTTGGGAGGTGAAACTATAAGCCCCTATCTTTCTCTGTGTCCGATTAAAACTCCGTAACCACAAGTATCCCGTGAGTGTTAGCAACTATGAAAGACTAAATGATAGTTGAGTATGTGGACTTGCTATAAAGCTCTGACTAGACTCTTTCTGATGTTATGATAAATTGCAATTGCTTTAATGACTGGAATTATAGTTTGTTGGTTCTCAATAAAGTTTATGATTCGTACTTTGCATTGTGAATAGATTATTACTTGAGCATAAGAAATCATATGACAATATCTATATATGTTGCTGTTATGAGGATAATCATGATGCCTTCATGTCCGTATTTTATTTTAATCGATACCTCTACCTCTAAACATGGGTACATATTTATCGTTATCGGCTTCCGCTTGAGGACAAGCGAGGTCTAAGCTTGGGGGAGTTGATACGTCCATTTTGCATCATGCTTTTATATCGATATTTATTGCATTATGGGTTGTTACTACACGTTATGTCACAATACTTATGCCTATTCTCTCTTATTTTACAAGGTTTCACTAGTAGAAAACAGGGCTATGGTCCAGGCCGGCTCAGCCCATTAGTCCCGGTTCAGTCTAGAACCGGGACTAATGTGAGCATTGGTCCCGGTTCGTGCGGCTAAGGCATTAGTCCCGGTTCATCTAGACCTTTTGGTCCCGGTTGGTGGGATGAACCGGGACCAATGGGCCTCGCTCCTGGCCCACAACCATTGGTCCCGGTTCGTGCCACAAACCGGGACTAAAGATTAGAACTTTAGTCCCGGTTTGAGGCACGAACCGGGACTAATGGGGATGAGACCTTTAGTCCCGGTTCGTGCCACGAACCGGTACTAAAGGTCCCATTTTCAAACTATACCCCCCCCTGTGGATCGCCTTTTCAGTTTAAAAAAAAATAAAAGAAAATGATGGAAATGTCAAAAAAATAAAAGAAAATAAGTTTCACATGTGATATGTGGTCTAGTTGTTGGGAAAATTTACAAATATGAATTTCGACTTTATTTACAAAATCTCTCTGGAATTTGTAAAATGGGCATAACTTTTGCATACGAACTCGGATGAAAAAGTTTTTTATATGAAAAATCATCTACTCGAAAAGTTACATCCGATGGAGACCGCCTACGGCCTGTTTGCAGATTTCTAGAATCCTCAAATTCCAAAAGGAAAAAAAGCTATGCTCAAATTTCAGTTTTTTCAAATTTTCAGTAAATCTGGTCAAACTATGGTCAAACTACTTATTCAAGAAGTATTAGTGTTACTAAATAATTATTCAAGAATATTAGTGTTATTAAATAATTATTTCACCTTTTTTGAATTTTGGTCAAATCTGGTCAAACTATGGTCAAACTGTGGTCAAACAATGGTCAAACTACTTATTCAAAATTATTGTTTTTTAGAACAATAGTTTTAAACTCAAACAGTGAAATATGTGACTTCATGCTCAAGCTAAATTCCTGAGGGTTAATAGGATTGAGATCTTACTATTGTCAGGAAAACAACAAGTGCAGACAGCTGGAATTTTGGGCTGGAAAAGGAGCAAATATTAGAGACCTATTCTGCACAACTCCAAAAGTCCTGAAACTCCACGAAAGTCATTTTTGGAAATAATAAAAAATATTGAGCGGAAGAAGTTCACCAGAGGGGGACCCACCTGGCCACGAGGGTGGGGGTGCGCCCTACCCCCCAGGGGGCGCCCCCTGCCTCGTGGGCCCCCGTTGGCTCTCCGATGGCCATCTTCTGCTATATGAGGTCTTTCATCAAGGAAAAAAATCATAAGCATCCTTTCGGGACGAAACTCCGCCGCCACGAGGCGGAACCTTGGCGGAACCAATCTAGGGCTCCGGCTGAGCTGTTCCGCCGGGGACACTTCCCTCCGGGAGGGGGAAATCATCGCCATCGTCATCACCAACGCTCCTCTCATCGGGAGAGGCAATCTCCATCAACATCTTCACCAGCACCATCTCCTCTCAAAATCGTAGTTCATCTCTTGTATCCAATTCTTGTCTCCAAGTCCGGGATTGGTACTAGTAGGTTGCTAGTAGTGTTGATTACTCCTTGTAGTTGATGCTAGTTGGTTTATTTGGTGGAAGATCATATGTTCAGATCCTTTATGCATATTATTACCCCTCTGATTATGAACATGAATATGCTTTGTGAGTAGTTACGTTTGTTCCTGAGGACATGGGAGAAGTCTTGCTATTAGTAGTCATGTGAATTTGGTATTCGTTCGATATTTTGATGAGATGTATGTTGTCTCTAGCCTCTAGTGGTGTTATGTGAACGTCGACTACATAACACTTCACCATTATTTGGGCCTAGAGGAAGGCATTGGGAAGTCATAAGTAGATGATGGGTTGCTAGAGTGACAGAAGCTTAAACCCTAGTTTATGCGTTACTTCGTAAGGGGCTGATTTGGATCCATATGTTTCATGCTATGGTTAGGTTTACCTTAATACTTTTGTTGTAGTTGCGGATGCTTGCAATAGAGGTTAATCATAAGTGGGATGCTTGTTAAAGTAAGAACAGCACCCAAGCACCAGTCCACCCACATATCAAATTATCAAAGTACGGAACGCGAATCATATGAACGTGATGAAAACTAGCTTGACGATACTCCCATGTGTCCTCGGGAGCGCTTTTCCTTATATAAGAGTTTGTCCAGGCTTGTCCTTTGCTACAAAAAGGATTGGGCCACCTTGCTGCACTTTATTTACTTTTGTTACTTGTTGCTCGTTACAAATTATCTTATCACAAAAATATCTGCTACCACTTATTTCAGTACTTGCAGAGAATACCTTGCTGAAAACCGCTTATCATTTCCTTCTGCTACTCGTTGGGTTCGACACTTATACTTATCGAAAGGACTACGATAGATCCCCTATACTTGTGGGTCATCAGCCGCCTCTCCCCCTTGCTCCTTTATATACGGGGGAGGGGGGCACCTCTAGACACAACAATTGATCCCTTGGATCTCTTAGCCGTGTGCGGTGCCCCCCTCCACCATAGTCCACCTCGATAATATCGTAGCGGTGCTTAGGCGAAGCCCTGCGTCAATAGAACATCATCATCGTCACCACACCGTCGTGCTGACGGAACTCTCCCTCAAAGCTCGGCTGGATCAGAGTTCGAGGGACGTCATCGAGCTGAACGTGTGCTGAACTAGGAGGTGCCGTATGTTCGGTACTTGATCGGTCAGATCGTGAAGACGTACGACTACATCAACCGCGTTGTGCTAACGCTTCCGCTTTCAGACTACGAGGGTACGTGGACAACACTCTCCCCTCTCGTTGCTATGCATCACCATGATCCTGTGTGTGCGTAGGAAATTTTTGAAATCACTACGTTCCCCAACACTTGGCGGGCGCACGGGGGCAGCGCACGGGCGACGGCGACGGCGTGGGCGGCGGCCGGCAACGTCGTGGGCGGCAGACGACGACGGCGTGGGCTCCGGGGCGGGGGCAACGGCGACGGCGACGGCGTCCGCGGCCTGGCGGCGTTGAGGAGGTCTCCGCGCGCGTCGTCGGGGGAAACTGCAAGATCAAAACCAAAATTTTCACAAGTGTTCCTTATATACATGAAGCTTTAGTCTCGGTTCTTGGCATGAACCGGGACCAATGCACCCTTTTGATCCCGGTTGGTACCACCAACCGGGACCAAAGGCCTCTTTTCCGTAGCCCAAAGGGCGCGAAATAGAGACCTTTGATCCCGGTTGGTGGCACCAACCGGGACTAAAGGGGGGCATTGGTCCTTGTTGGTGCTACGAACCGGTACCAACTCCCCCCCATTAGTCCCGGTTGGTGCCACCAACCGGGACCAAAGGTCGTGTGCTGGAACTGGCGCGGTGCGGTGCGATGTTTAGTCCCACCTCGCTAGCTGAGAGGGGTTCGGAGTGGTTTAAAAGCCCTGCCGAGCCGACCACTTCGAGCTCCTCTCTACTGCAGGCTTACGGGCCTAAATCCACTCCCTGTACCTGTGGGCCTGCATCCTGGCCCCACTAGCGGGTTTCTAGTCGTATGCAGGCCGTGGTGGCCCGGTAGGTGGCACTTTTTTTAATATATTTTTTCCATTTTTTGCTTTATTTTTTGTTTTATTTATTTTATTTTTTTTCAACTTACAGCAAAATACTTACTAGTTTTTCAGTTATTCTTTTTGGTTTTAGGGATAAAAATTATAAACTTTCTGTTAGTGCCATTAATTTTCCAATTTGAATAGTTTAAATTTGAATGATTTGAAGTTTGTGTGAATCACTATTTTGTGATTAACTTTACTATAAAAATAGATTTTGGAGTGATTCTTATTCCTGCTATTTAATATTATTGTGTTTTATCATTATATTCAAAAACAGTTTTTGTTATTTTAGTTTCTAACAAAAGAATCTTTATGACAATTCGTTTTTTGTATTAAAGTTTCTAACAAAAAAGTTCTATATGCAAATTCTTTTTTCTTTTAATGTTTTGAACAGAAAATACTTTGGTAATTTTAATGTTTCTGACTTCATTTGTTCTTTTTCAGGCATTCATTTATATTTTTGAGCTAAATGACCATGAAATTTAAAAGCACTACTAATGATATCTGAAAAGGTTGAAAGTTGGCATGGTATCATCATTTCACGCCCACATAGCATGTGCTAAAAAGTTGAGAGGGTTACGGCAAAAACTGGATGCACTTCGTGTACAAAACGGACAATCTCTTTCGAAGTATCAGGGTTTCGGATGAAAACTCATCTGTTACAAAGGGATTTCATTTTTTGAACTTATTTGAACTCCAGACTCTTTGTGTGTTCAAAATGCACCATTCAAATCCACATCAGCAATATTCAACCCTTTCAGACTTCATTTGTTCCTTTTCAGGCATTCACTCATATTTTTGAGCTAAATGACCATGAAACTGAAAAGCACTACAAATGATCTCTGAAAAGGTTGAAAGTTGGCATGGTATCATCATTTCACCCACATAGCATGTGCTAAAAAGTTGAGAGGGTTACCGCAAAAACTGGATGCACTTCGTGTACAAAACGGACAATCTCTTTTGAAGTATCAGGGTTTCGGACAAAGACTCATATGTTACAAAGGGATTTCATTTTTTGAAATTATTTGAATTCCAGACTCTTTGTGTGTTCAAAATTCACCATTTAAAGCCACGTCAGCAATTTTCAACCCTTTCTGACTTCATTTGTTCTTTTTCAGGCATTCACTCATATTTTTGAGGTAAATGACCATGAAATTGAAAAGCACTACAAATGATCTCTAAAAAGGTTGAAAGTTGGCATGGTATCATCATTTCACCCACATAGCATGTGCTAAAAAGTTGAGAGGGTTGCCACAAAAACTGGATGCACTTCGTGTACAAAACGGACAATCTCTTTCGAAGTATCAGGGTTTTGGACGAAAACTCATCTGTTACAAAGGGATTTCAATTTTTTTGAACTGATTTGAACTCCAGACTCTTTGTGTGTTCAAAATGCACCATTGAAAGCCACATCAGCAATTTTCAAACCTTTCTGACTTCATTTGTTCTTTTTCAGGCATTCACTCATATTTTTGAGCTAAATGACCATGAAATTGAAAAACACTACAAATGATTCTTTTTAGTTGCATAAATTTTATATAATTTAAGTTGCATAAATTTTATATAATTTAAGTTGCATAAATTTTATTTTTTATTGATTCTTTTTAGTTGATTCATTTTCCTATTAGAGTTTTATTAAAGCTTTTTAGTTGATTCTTTTTGCTATTGTAGAATATATTAGTGGGTAGAAAACAAACCTTTGGTCCCGGTTCCAGACACCAACCGGGACTAAAGGTGGTGGGCCAGGAGCAAGGCCCATTGGTCTCCGTTTGTGTTTGGAACCGGGACCAATGGTCTCAGACGAACCGGGACCAATGGCCCCCGAGGCCCGGCCCGCGCCCTGGCCTCATGAATCAAGACCTATGCCCCCCATTGGTCCCGGTTCATGAGTGAACCGGGATTAATGGGCTTGCCCTGCCTAGTCCAAAGCCCTGTTTTCTTCTAGTGGAGGGATTGGCAGAATATGATGGATGTATTATTGAGCCTCGAGGGCGAGTATATATTGAGTACAAGACTTGGAGGGCAAGAAGCTTCTCCTGGAGATAAGGTAGGAGACGGATTACAAATCCTAGATTAGCAAACACATGTAGCCCAAGTATATCTCTAACATCCCCCCGCAGTCGTAGCGGTAGCGTCACAGATAATAGGAGCATCGCGGACAGCCAGACTGGAGAGAATAGCAACCGACGGGCTGACATCCCCCCACAGTCATAGCGGGTGTGTCGTGGACGGTATCGCGTCGCGGACATGTTGATTTTAGAGGAAGCCGACGAGTCGCTCAAGTGGATGATAGCCCTTTGTGCCGATGTCGAGGTAGCCGGGAGCATAGGGTGGTGTAGCCGTGGTCGAGGTAGCCGTGCGAATAATGCCATGGTCGATGTCAAGTCGGGGTAGCCGGTGTCGAGGAAAACGCCATGGAGCTGCAGGCACAAGCAGGCGCCTAGTTAGCATGGGCGCAGTGATATCGAAGTAGGGGTGCGCCGGGAGGTTGACGGTGTTGACGAAGCATCACGCCGAGTTGCCAAGCACGGGGACACGTCGTGGACGAAGGCACGCATCGGTGTTGCCAGCACCGGGCATGCGTAGACGGATGAAGACGAAGTTGACGAAGCGTCGCTCCAGGCTTGCCAGGTCTGAAGACACGTCTTGGACGAAGGCACGCACCGGTATTGCCATTACCGGGCATGCGTAGACGAGGGACCTGCACGAGCTGTACGCCATGTCGAGGAGTCGGAGGCCCAGCAGAGAAGAAGACTAGACAACAGTTGCGGCGCCAATCGGTGAGGGGCCGATGCCGCCATCGGTGGTCGGAGTAGACAAAGTAGTCGGGGTAGATGACGGCGACGCTGTCGACGGGCTAGTGCTGGACGAAGACGAAGGGGGTGGACGGGCAGCGGCGGCGGCCTGATGGCAGCGACGGCGGCTAAGTTAGTAGCGTGGCGGCGGTGCTCGAAGTAGGCGAGGAACCCAACAACGTGACGAAGACCGGCGCGGAAAGTGGCGTTCCCGCACCAAGGGAGGCGGCGCGGCACATACCACGAAAACTCTATGCAGGGGGATGGCGGTGGAACACAGGCCACGGCGCCACAGCCCGTAGGGGCGACGCGACGGCAGCAGGCGGTTCGGGGCGCCAGCGGGAAGACCTCGGGGCGGTGGTGGTGACCATGGGCCGCGGCTACAGCCCGAAGGGGCAGCGCAGCGGCGGAGCGCGTGTCGGTGCAACCACGGGGACGGCCTTGGGACGGTAGCAGGGACCGCGTATCACGGCACTACGGCCCGAAGGGGCGACGCAACGGCGACTCGCCAGTCGATGCAGCCGCGAGAAGAATCATGGGGCGGCGGCATTGTGGCCCGACGGGGCGACGCAATGGCCGATGACAATCTATATGGAAATCCCATGAAGGCGCGCGCAGAACGGTTGATCAGATCGACCGCGCGGTGCGGATGGAGTGAATCCCGTTCGCTCGGATGATCAGTCCAAGCGCTCGCGAGGTTGTAGTAGCTGCTCGCCGTGCGCTGTCGTCAGATGTAACAGGAGCCGATGATTGGTCCAACATGGACACGTGTTGTGCAGGATGACGCGCACGAGTCTGGGCTAGAAGACCAAGCACTAGCATGACCGGCCAACAACATGGATGCATGCCTCTTTGTGGGACATGGGAAGACCCACGCAGCACTCACGTGAGGGCCTAGGCCACTGTATCCAACGCGTGCGTGGGGCCACACGGCGTAGATCAGCAGCCAGCGCTCGGGTCGAGTGTGATGCAGCCGAGCTTGTCGAAGACGGGGTTGACGGAGGATTCCAGATCGATGAAGGCGACGGCCATCGGCGGAGAATCACGTGCGGAGACCACAGAGCTGGCCGCGTTGGCCGCACAGTTGATGAAGTGGCCGATGTAGTCGACACCGGTGTCGGAGTAGAGGCGCGTGAGGGTCGACGGCAGCGACGGGCGACGCAAACCGATAAAGCATAGATCGGAAAACCAAAGTGGCCGACAAGAGAGAGAAAAATCCGGATCAAAGATCGGGAAAAAGACTGTCTAAGGCAGCCGGTCAACACGACCGGCGGACCAACCCGTACGGGCGGCGCGGCCCCCGGCGGCGGTCATGGAGGCCGACCGCCCCAGTGGCGGGGCGCGGGGCGGAAGCGGTGGGCGACGGCTAGGGTTGGATCGATTAGGCTCTGATACCTTGTTAGAAGGGATAGAGGGATTGGCGGAATATGATGACTGTATTATTGAGACTCGAGGACGAGTATATATTGAGTACAAGATTTGATGGGCAAGAAGCCTCTCTTGGAGATAAGGTAGGAGATGGATTACAAATCCTAGGCTACCAAACACATGTAGCCCAAATATATCTCTAATAGTTTTGACTAGCTAGATGAAACTCTAGCAGATCCCTGAAAAAGTGATCAAACTTTAAATTTGCAGTATAGTTTAAAAAAACCGCACCAAATAGATCCTGTAAAATAGCAGATCCCGTATTTTTTTTACAGGTTTCGTATATTATCCCCCACAACTCTCATATATTGAGTTTTCAAGCCGTTTTTTAGGGAAATTGTAAACCGGTCAACACCAGAGTAGGATGGCTATGCTCCGCGCGAGCAACGAGCAGGCAGAGGAGCTCGGCAACAGCCGGCCGGAGCGTCGCCGGAGTGTCACCAGAGCAGGCGGTGGGCTGGAGCGGCATCGGAGCAAGTGGCAGGCCAGAGCAAGCCATTCTGGTCGGCCTGAGTTTGAGTTCATCCATACGTGTGTCTTGGCAAAGAAGAAGCGTGGAAAGAAAAAGGAAAAGAAAATATTATAGGGATTACGGGATCTGCTCCGTTCGATGCCTCGCAGTACTGCAAATTTGTTTTAGGGGGACCTGTATACTATTTGCATAGGACCCGTTTTTGCAGGATCAGCTAGAGATGCTCTAAATGAATCGTGTACACTAAGGTGTTTTTGGGTGAGGCAAGATCCTGAACGAGGTGTGAAAGGAATCATCGTAGGTTCTAACAACCCCATGAAGTTTGGTGATCGCATGTGTTGAACTAAAACTGGACTTCTACAAGTTATTTGCAAAGTGCATCATTGTGACCCTTTGGTCTCACTAGTAGTGGCAGAGCATGCACCACTCATCTTCTAAAAATGAACTTATTGAGTATCTCCTGTGCTCATTCCTTACATTAATTCTTTTCTTTAGGCTGTGACTATTTATAGGAGATGTTGAGGAATCCTGAGGCAGTCGAGGAGTACTTACACCAAGGAGCTAGACTTGTCAAGCGGAGTCAAAGGTTTCAACTACGTCATAGCTTATGGTGCACAAAATGAAGAGGAGGGGCAAAATAGCAACCGTAGTCTAGGAGTGGAATCGGTCATGGTTACTGTAGTAGTGACCAAGGCAAAATAAACAGTTGTAAGGTCATAGTAGTACCTTGTCTTTTGGTACAATAGTTTCCTTTTATTGAATCTACTTCGAACCTTGGTTTGTAATACAAAAAAGCTAGACTTACGGACTGGTTACAGAATCATCTTAAGGAATCCTCCCACTAACCAATCTCTCCTCCCCTTGAATTCAACTGTGGGCCCTGCTTTTGATTTACCATCCAACTAAAAACTACCACACATGTCCGTAACTTAATTCTGTAAGATGTGGTCCATAGGTGTAGCAAATTTTTTTGTAAAAACATTTGGTTTGTAAGTTTGTAAGTTGGACCTGATATGTTTCTGTTGCACTACTTTGAGGGATATAAGATTCATGAGACGATGCAAGGGAGCCCCACACACCTCCCTGTAGTGCCGCGGGCTCCAGGCTTGTGGAGCTCTGGGGCTACTCCTCCAGGGTGCTTCTGGTGCAAGGGAGCCTCTAGTACCAAAACGACCATCTTATGTTTATTTTATTTTTCTCAACTCCAAAAAATACCATTTTCTGCGGAAAAAATCAAAAGAAAACAAGAACTAGTACACCCTAACACTTCATTAATAGGCTATTTTCCAGAAAATGATAAAATTACATGTAAATCATGATAAAATGACATGAATAGTATAGCATGGAAGCTACTAAAATCAGAGATACATTTAGGACGTATCACGTACAGTGATGGCGAGATTCGTAAGAAGACCAATTTTGATTCCGTCCTACGGTTGATTTGCACCATGCATATTTAACTGTCGAGGTACAGGCTAATATACCATCTTAATTCTTTGTTTTGTGACCATATTAGTTAGGATATCGGGGCATTTGGTGATGCTGAGTGCCACTTGCTAATACAATAAGGCGGTCACCGTTGCTCTCCGTATTAAAAAGAAAGTAGATGCAATCTTTGAACGAGCCAGCGATGGAGTTCACATGGTCTAAAAAAAACCCGATGGAGTTCACATGCATGAGGCCGGAGCTGGTGAGAGTGGTTGTGGGATGACATTAGCAAGGAAGAATTTGATATAAGGGCTTGACTGAGTTTTTCTTAGCAAGTGGGCTTGGGAGCTAGAAATGCGTGTATAGCTATTTGTTTGTTTGTGCGTCTTTTTGTGGATGGATTGTTTCGTAGTCTCCACTTCAATCGATAAGGACAAACGGTTGGCGGTCATTTGCTTCTGAAACCGTTTCTTCTAATCTTTTCTGCCAGCCATTTGATCGCACTGAGACACAATGTCAGGCAGCATGAAATAAAAATATTCCTATGGCCGGCCATCTTCCCGATTTCATTCTAAAGAGTAGGTGTAAACTTTAATGCGACTACCATTGAATTCACATGCATGAGGCCAGAGGTAGAGACATCTAGTCAAGGTGGTTAGCAAGGGATAATAATAAAATAAAAGATGAAAGCTTGATCGATTGGTCCAACAAGCGGGGAGCCACATAGGCTTGAAAATGATGGAATTTTAATTAGTAGTTTTTGTTTGCTTATTGAAAAACTTTAGGCAGAATAATTTTAGGCGTACATATTTTTGTCAAATTTTAGGCATACATATCTTCTTTTCTTTTTTTGAAAAGGAGGTTGAAACCCTGAGCAAACAAATTTCTTGAAATTCAGGCAGAATAATGTTGTAACGGTTTGTGCAAATATGAGTAAATTGTGGACCTTTGTTTTACTGAAGTGTTAGGTCTGCACCAAGTTCTCCGTTCCAGACCTTTTCCCTACATGGTTGATATTTTCTAAAACTGTTCTATCATATTTCTTCTTGAAATGTTTATTTGTTGAATAGGGTAGAATTTTCCATTGCTGGATATAGAATTGAAATGAGTCTCTTTCTCTACCTGCCTCCCTGACCTCAATACCTCACCAGCCACCACACAACGGGAGCAAACAGATTCGTTGTAAACGAATAGCCATCCGGCTAGTGCAGAAATACCTATCCTCACTTTCCACACCCGGCACACTACACCCGCCACAAGTAGATCCGATCGAGAGGAGCAATGGAGGTTGCAGCAGGGGCGATGAGCCCACTCCTCCGAAAGCTTGGCGACCTGCTTGTGGCTGAGTACACCTTGGGCGAGCGGGTGAAGAAGGGTGTCCAGTCCCTCCTCAGGGAGCTGGAGATGATGTACGTCGTCGTCCGCAAGGTGGGCGACATGCCGCCGGAGCAGCTCGATGAGCAGGTCCGGATCTGGGCGGGCAAGGTCCGAGAGCTCTCCTACAACATGGAGGATGCTGTGGACGCTTACATGGTCCGCGTGTACGACGGCAGCCATGGTGACCTCGGCCCTAACAACATCAAGAACAGAGTCAAAAAGTTCTTCAAGCGAACCAAAAAGTTGTTCAGCAAAGGCAAGGCTCTCCATCAAATCTCCAATGCAATCCAAGATGCTCAGGACCTTGCCAAGGAGCTGGGTGAGCTCCGTCAAAGGTACATGCTTGAGGCACGTGCTGATGGTACGGGAAATGCCATTGACCCTCGCCTGAAGGCTGTGTATAGAGACATCACAGAGCTTGTAGGTATCAAGAACACACGGGATGAGCTGATCGAGAAACTATTTGATGAGTATGATATGTCTAATCCGCGACTCAAGACATTGTCTATTGTTGGAATTGGTGGATTGGGAAAGACAACCCTTGCAAGGGCGGTGTACGACAAGATCAGAGTGCACTTCAGTTGTGGAGTATTTGTTTCAGTGTCACGGAATCCTGACATAACAAAGATTTTCAAGAAGATGTTGTATGGACTGGACAAAATTAAGTTTGCAAACATCAACGAAGCTGTCAGAGACAACGAACAACTGATCGACGAACTGAGAGCGTTCCTTCAGGATAAGAGGTATGAATTCATTAATATAAACTCCAAGGCTATATCACTATCCTATCTTTGCTTAGAATAAGAAACCTTGATATGTATGTACTTATTGATAGTTGAACTAATGCTCCACAAAATATCACAGGTACTTGATCATTATTGATGACATATGGGGTGAAGAAGCATGGGAAATTATCAAGTGTGTTTTCTCTGAGAATAATCTCGGTAGTCGAGTAATAACAACAACACGTATAACCCGTGTCTCTGAAGCATGTTGCTCATCAAGTGATGATATTATTCTTAAGATGAAATCCCTTAATAGTGTTGACTCCAGAAAGCTCTTCAACAAAAGAATATTCCCTCAAGGAAGTGAATGTCCCAATGAATTGGAGCAAGTATCTAGAGAAATTTTGAAAAAATGTGGTGGAGTACCACTAGCCATCATTACGATGGCTAGTCTTTTAGCCAGTAATGATCAACATATAAAACCAAAGTATCAATGGGACAACATACTCAGTTCAATTGGTCGTGGACTTGCAGAAGGTGGTAGTGCAAAGGATATGCAGAGAATATTATCCTTTAGTTATTATGATCTACCTTCGCATTTAAAGACATGTTTACTATATCTCAGTATATTCCCAGAAGATAGCGAGATAAACAGAGACCGGTTGATATGGAGGTGGATAGCCGAAAGCTTTATTCAAGGTGGAGAGCAAGAAATTAGACTATTTGAGCTCGGGGAGAGGTACTTTAGTGAGTTGATAAACAGAAACTTGATTCAGCTAGTAGATGTTGACTTTGAAGGTAGGGCGCGGACTTGTCGCGTACATGATATGGTACTTGATCTCATATGTTCTCTATCCAGTGAAGAAAACTTTGTTACTATATTGGATAGTAAGCAAGGCAAAAACAGTTCAGATATCATTGTTCGTAGGTTATCCTTTCAGAATAACATGTCAGGGCTTACCACCGATCACGCCGATGCCACAAGTTTGTCAAAGTTGAGATCAGTTACTCTCTTTAGAACTGATGTTCATCTAATTCAGGCTATTTCAAGCTTCCAAGTTCTGCGTGTATTGGATTTAGAAGATTGTGATCTTTCAAGCCACCAAACTGATCTTAGGTATGTTGAGAATTTATCACACTTGAGGTACCTAGGGCTAAGACATACATGTATTGGAGTTCTCCCCATGGAAATAGGAAAGTTACAATTTTTGCAAACATTGGACTTAAGAACATGTGGATCTATGGATGTGCCATCAAGTATTATTCGGCTAGGACATTTGTTGTGCCTATATGTTGATGGGGGTATCAGATTGCCAGTGGGGATAGGGAACTTGGTGTCCTTAGAAGAGCTAAATAGAGTGCAGGTCGGTGGTACCCATGCGATTGAGAAAGAACTATCAAAGCTGGTGGAGCTGAGGGTGCTTGTCCAACGAGAGTGTATGTAAGTCTTTGTTGGTGTCCCTGGACAATCTACGGAAATTGCTTAGCCTAAGTATTTATAATAATGGTGATACAAGGTTCGATGTCAGCTGGAATGGTTGGGTGCCCCCTCCACAACTCAACACCTTTGAGTTTTATCGTTGTACCTCGACATTGCCTAAATGGATTAATGCATCATTTTTTCCCGTCCTCGGCTACTTGAGTATAGATGTGGATAGAGTGAGGCCAGATGTGGACATTCAAGTCCTTGGGAAACTGCCCACTCTTTGGTATCTCAGGCTAGGAACCACCAGAGCCCAATACACTCATGCAGAAAGGTTTATGATTAGCGAAGATGCATTCCCTTGCCTGAGAGAGTGTACATTCTTCCATTTTCAGACAGGGCCATCCATGTTTCCACGAGGATCAATGCCGAGGCTTGAATACCTTTTCTTCTTTGCCCGAGCATCGCACATCGCTGGTGGCAACTTTGACGTCGACATGCGACACCTCCCTTGTCTCCAAACAGTCCTCGTTTCTCTGTGGTCTGAGGAGAACTGCTTGCCAACGGTGCAAAAAGCGGCCGATATGCTAGAGCTCTCATTGGATGCCCATCCCAACCACCCCACACTTCGTTGGTATCAGGATGGTAAGTCTATTATACAAGCAGGATTCTGAAGACTTTGACATATTTAGTGAGCTTAACTCTCTCTGCTCCAGCAATTCAAATTAACGCTCATTCTTTTTCCCTTTGTTTCAAAGCTTTACGACCCGAGGATCTGGAAGAAGAATATGGCCCTGCAGCAGTGGTTACCGTTGAATGACCGAGAAGGCGAGCTAGTCGTGTCTTAGAAGTTAGAACCAACCCTATCCATTCAAATGTGCAGGTCAGCAACAGCTTTGCCACGCTGCTCCACAACTGATTTTGCTCTTTGTGTTATTTCTTCTCTGGCCGATGATCATGTGTGGTGCGCTTATTTTCGCCATGTGTTGTATAGATGAGCTTGTGGAGGCAAGTCATGTGTATGAGGTGGGTTGATATATGACTATAAATACTTGTGAAGGCAAGTCATGTGTATGAGGGAGTACCTTTTATTGTTTGGGGCTTTTACAGAATCAAATCAAAATATATGGACAGGTGATAAAAAGAATCAGTCATCAGGTCCTAAAGATTTGGTATTACAACCACTTTATATGAAGCCCGACAGAGCCCCCCGCATGCGATCGATGAGCTTTGGGCAGCCGATCACGCCAGAAAACCGCGTCCTCCCGATTGCAGCAGAGCAGGCGAGCAAGGGATGGCGGCAGCTGCTGAAAACGACAGCGTTCTGGTGCTTCCAAAGCTGCCAGCAGCACAGCATGAAGAACTCAACCTCCGACTCGACGACCGCTGCAGCCGCAGTTGTAAGAGCGGAGAGCTTGCAGACCGTAACTCCGTCGTTGATGACATTTACTTCCCTCCAAACGGCCATCGCGAACGAGCAGGAGAAGAGCATGTGGTCTGCAGTTTCCAAGGCAGCAGAGCATAGGGGGCAGCCGGCGTCCTCCGCAGCGACAATGCACTTCCGGAGCAGGACGTCCCTCGTGTGGTACGTCGCTGCACCAGCAGCCAGCAGAAAAACTTCACCCGCGAAGGAGCACGCGCCCCCCAGATCATGGAGGCGAAGCCAGCGCTCACCCCTCCAAACCGCAGGAGCCTGTACGCGGAGCTGGACGACAGGGTGCCTTTAGGGGCAGCGGCATGAAGGATCCGCCGCGCGTCCCCTCCGTCCCTCGCCGGCAACGCTGCCAGGAGCGCAGCGACCTCCGCATGCTCGCGCTCGCCCACTCTTGTCAGTCGGGGCACTAGGCAGTGAGCAAGGCCACGCGCGCGCACCTGCCCGGCCGTCACTTCCGCATCCAGGGCGTGGGAGAAGAGGGTGGGGTACGCTACCGCGACGGCTCTGCAGGGTAGCCAGCAATGCCACTAGAAGGAACATGTGTTCCCCTCTCCGACGTCGACCACAGAGATGGCGCAATAGAGCGGGAGGAACTGCATGATCATGGCCCAGTGCTCGCCAAGGGCCAGCTCGCTGCGAGCCAGGAGGGAGTGCCCACCCGCTCCGTCCCAAATCCAGGCTGCCCACCGAGACTCGGGGGTCGTGTGCAGGCGATGAAGCATCTTCAGCGGAAGACACATATTCTGGGTCGCTAGGTCGCGGACTCCCAGTCTGCCTTCACTCTTGGCTTGGCACACCCGCTCCCATGCCACAAGGCATTGAGCGCACGTGGCCCGCTTGGCAACATTCCAGAGAAAGGCGCGGCGAAGCCTGTCCAGAGCGCGGACCACGGACGGAGGCAGCAGCAGAGCCGCCATGGCATAGGTGGGGAGCGCATCCAGGACGGCGTCAATGAGCACCAACCGGCGAGATACTTGTCCACTTTTGCAATCAGTGGAAGTAAATCCGCAAACCGGAGTTTCTCCCATGAGAGAGGGAGGCAGAGGTAGGTTTGCGGAAATGATCCGGTGGCACAGCCTAGGGCGGGCACCACCTGCTCCAGGGACCGGGACCAAGGTGCTTTTGGTGAAGTTGATGACCAGCCCAGTAGCGGCAGCAAACTGGTTGAGGATTTGCCGAAGACGAACCGCGCCGTCCGCGGACGCACGCGTGATGATCAGTGTGTCACCGGCGTATTGCAACACCACCACAGGCGCATACGGAAGGAGGGGGTGGCGCAGCACACCATCCTAGCGAATGAGTCGCTGGATACGTCGGCGATGATGACGAAGAGGTAGGGGGAGATGGGATCCCCCTGCTTGAGGCCACAGCGCACCTGGAACCACTGCCCCGGCACGCCGTTCAGCAAGACCGCCGAGCGCGAGGAGTGGAAGAGGGCATCCATCCAGTCGCACCAGAGCGACGGGAACCCCCGAACCTCCATCGCAGCTCGCCAACTCGCCCAGTTGATGGAGTCGAACGCTTTGGCGAAGTCGAGCTTGAGGACCATCGTAGAGGCTTGGTGCCTGTGGCAACACTACACCAGTTTCGTGGCGTAGATGAAGTTTTCAGAGATGCTTCGCCCCCGCACAAAGCCCGACTGATCCTCGTCGATCAGGAGACGGATTTGTTGCTGAAGCCGCGTGGTCAGGCCTCTACACAGGATCTTGACGTTGCCGTTTTGGAGCGAGACGGGGTGGAAGGAGGCAGGAGCAGGAGACGGCATGCCGCTCCCTTTGGGAAGCAGGGCGACGTAGGCACGGTTTATTCAGTCGAGGCAGGCGGCGCCGGCGTGGAACTCGTGGAAGAGGCGATGAAGATGCGGCGCCACCACGCTCCAGGCCGCCTGGTAAAACGCAGGACCCAGCCCGTCGGGGCCGGAGCACTGGTGCGGTCGAGGGCGTCCACCGCCGCCTTGATTTCGGCCCGCTCGAAGGGGGCCACCAGCGCCGGCTCGTCCACAGAGGGGGCGCTAGCGTACAGGGCCGCCAAGTCGAAGTGCCAGACCGGCGTCCTGGGCCGGCCCAGCAGCGCGGCGTAGAAAGCATGCAGCGCCGCGGCCTTCCCTGCATGGGTGTGTACCTGACTTCGAGCACTGTCGGTTCGGCTATCCAGCTGGCTGTTTATCCGGGGTGACATCACCGTGTGATATGCAATGCGTGTAAATCGCATTTTATTTCAATGTCCTGTCACTTGCCTTGTTTAGTGCATGATCAGAGATGCGTTAGAGCTGAGCTGAGCACATGAACAGAGAAGAGTTTGTGGATCTTTACTTGGGGCCTGTCTCAGGCAGAAATTCATTTGATTCATTTCTACTCGCTTTTACTTACCGACTTCTATCCTTCATGTTACAGTCGCAGTGGCAGAGGCAGAAGCCGGTCACGCACACAAGGAGTCGAAGCCGGTCACGCACACAAGGAGTCGAAGCCGTCGTGGAAAAGATGGACGTGAATCTGAAAAATGGTGGTGAATCCCGGAGTGGAGCTTGACAGAGGTGGAGTTGGCTGGTAGTGTCTAGTTCACATTTGGTGTGGGATGAGAAACCCCCTTCCCGTGTTTCATTTTGGCCGGCTTTAGCGGGGGTGTTTCCATTTTCTTGCTGTTTTCGTGTGTGATCAATCTGCTGCTGTTGCAGAGGCCGAGGACCTTGTCAAGCTTTCAGTATAAACTGGGCCTTTGGGTCTTGATCTCCTCTAAAACACACAAAATTTGTATTGTTTAACTTTCTCAGATATGCAGACTCATCTGGGCAGTCACCGCTCAGGAATTATATGTTCCCTTATCCATCATATGCTGTCCGTAGTTCGTCGGGATCACAGCATAGGGTGATACGCAATGCTTTAGAGGATGTTGCGGAGATCGCATTTTATTTCAGTGTCCTGTTGCGGGGTTTGTAACGTGTGTGCTCAGAGCTGAGCACATTCACCCAGGAAGAGAGATGAGTTTTCTGGATCTTGTAAAGCTTTCGGTATAATAAGCTGGGCCTCCGGGTCTTCTCCTCTAAATTACGCCAAATTGTATTTTATTTTCTCAGCCATGCACACTCATCACTGCTCAGAAATTATGCTTTATCATGCATACACACATTCTGGTCCTCCACTTCAATCGATATACAAACGGTTGGTGGTCATTTGCATCTTGAAAACAATTTTTTTTGCCAACCCATTTTTAAATTGTTTGGCCAGCCATTTGATTGTGCTGATAAGATATACAACTTGATTTTTTTTGCCTCTTGAATGAAATATAAATATTTGTAAGGCCGGCCGTCTTGATTATGTTCTAAAGAGGAGGCGAATGGGACAACCACCGAATTCACAGGCATGAGACCAGAGCTAGAGACAGCAATGTGAGGGTGGGTAGCAAGGGATAATAATGAAACAAAGACGAAAGCTTGATCGATTGGTCCAACAAACGGGGAGCCACGTACGCCTGAAAACGATGGAATTTTAGTTTTTTTTTATATATCTGTTTACCTCATGAAAAATTACGGTCCTGCAGAACCGTTCCTGCTCCCTCCGGCCAAAGTTCCTACTCCATCTTACTCCATTTTAGGCGTACAAACAAACGTTTGAAAATCTGAGAAGAAGAACACCGTAAGATTTTGTGCCAATATCGGCTGATCAATGGCTTGAATGCTCATCACGAATTCTGGACCTTTGTTCAAGTGATAGCTAGGCCTGCACCAAGTAATCTATAATACCTAAATAGTTCATCCCCACTATGGTATTTCTCTTGGCATGCAGCCTATCCACATCACCAGCACTCCCACATCAGCGTTTAGTTAGAGACTTACATGTGGGACCAACCACTGTAGAGAAGAACCACGTGAGCTTCAGTTTACGCCGGTAGGACCCACGAGTCTCTTTTGCAAAGCTGTTGCCGCATCAGGCCACTCCTGGCTTGACCGATTGTTCAGTCTTCCCAACGACCCAACACGATGCCTCCTTTTCTTCCCCATAGGGAAACGTTTGGGGCCGGAGCGCCGGCCAAACCTTGGGCCGGTCGCTCCGCGCTGGCTCGCTCCCAAAGAAACCCACGCGCACGCGCCTGTGTGGCCCAGCCACATCTTATCTCTTTATCCCCCGTCCACTCGATGTTCTCTTCCACTCTTCAATTCATGGCGTCTCTTCCTCTTTCCCTCGTCCACACCCATCCCATCTGCAGCTAACAGGGAACAGCGAGCGAGCTCCCACCACACTCCCCGCCGTCGACCATCCATTGCTTAGGTTTTTTGCTTTGTTTTGCTGGTTGCAGCTTTTGTTTGGCCGGTTCCAGCAAAACGCATTGCCGGTGGCAGCAAAACATCTTGCCGCCACAGCTTTTCTGTCGCCCGGTTCCAGCACCGCCGAGATGTGGTTGCAGCTTTTCTTCTACCTGGTTCCAGCACCTTTGACCTGTGATTGCAACCTTTTTGCTACGACTGGCTCCGCCAGTGCTGGATATGGTGACCGCAGGCTGGAACCAGCAGCGTTTTGCTGCGACCCGTGGTGACCGCGGTCTGGAACGAGCTGCACCTTTTGCTGTGCCCGTGGTGACCGCGAGCTGGAATCAACAACGTTTTTTGCTGCGTTCGTGGTGACCGCGAGCCGGGGAGCGGACGGGGCGTGATGTTGCAACCGAGACTACGGCGTGCTGGAACGGGGCAACAAGAATGCTGGAATTGTGCAGGCAAAATGCTGGAAGTAGCGTCGGTGACCTCCAGCAGCCATTTTTTTTGCTGTAACCGGCAACCATTTTTGCTGGAACTATTGTTTATCAGAGCTGCGACTACTGAAGCAGGTTTTTATTTTTGCTACATCCGGTGAGCAATTTTTGTGGAACCAGCGAACATAGAGATGCGATGACCGAAGTTCTTTTAGTGCGCTGCGGCCGGCAAGCAAATTTTGCTGGGACTAATGAGCTTTTTTTGCTGCATGCGTTAATGGAGCAGGACGATGATGAGCCATGGAGTACATCTGGCGACCGCGGCGATGTGCGCCGTGAGCTCGACGGTAGGTGCTGCGACCGGGGCGGCGTGGAGCAGCGAGCTCGCCGGCGACATGGTGCTAGCTCGGCGAGGGCCACGAAGCGCTACATCCGGATTCGGCGGCGCACAGTGCGGCGCCGATGAGCGCGCACTACGTGCTGGAAGCAGGCGGCGGCAAGGAGCACGCGCGAGCCAGGATTTGCGGCGGTTTGACGAGGTCGGGGGCTGTTTTCCTTTTTTTTTGCGAAGCAGTTGTAAGACGGGAATCGCACGGTCCATATGACTCGTATCGCGCGGTTGGCAGGCGACCGGCCGAAACTTTCGGCCGGCGCGCTGGCGCCCAGTAGTCGCCTTCCCCATAACGACGCCTCCACTCCCTTTCTTCCCCATCGCACACAGCCACCTATATCACGTACGGCAGCAATCTTCTCCAATTTCCCAACAGATCCCATTAAAGCAAAGATAATAGCACAGCCGGCTGCTGGCTATATAGCAATGCCACGTCGTTATAAAGCCTTCTCTCATATAGTAGTCTGGCGTTTTGGCTGGCTATTAGCATGGCTCCATTTAATATGAAGTATTTATTGCTTGCAGGTGCATATGATCTGCTGTGATCTACAGTAAACAACATCTTTGTGGCCATTTCAAAGAGCATACATATACATGCCATCCATGCAACCAGGAAATAGGAAGACTGACTGGCATTTAGGCAACAAACATATGTCATACAGCATCATAGTACTCCAAACATGTCACACAGCATCATACTACTCCATAGCATCATGAGTAATTACTTAAGATTACATAAGTCTTTAAGAAAGCATTCAGCAAACATAATAGATAACATCTCCGGCAAACAAGCTGTTCACGACCACAAGCAACAATCATAGTTTTGATCTGGACGATGACAAAAGTCATAAAGCATGGAGGGTACTTCGCTGGAAAGGAGTAACCACTCATTTGCATCAATAACCTCCAACCACTGTATGGAAAAGGAACCGGGTCAAGCTTAAAAATTTAGCCAATGTAAACTTACAGCATGTGACATCAAGAAGTAACACTGAGTAGTAATGCTGGAGAAAATCACTTCTATAAATCCTGTATAGCTACACAGGTTCAGTAAAAACAAATACTGTAACAATAGGAAGAGGAACAAGCTATAAAGAAGACCTCACTCTCTATACAAGCATGTTGGCAGATCAAATAAATTTCTTGAGCAATAATACACTCACACTGACTAAACTATAGAGTACAGAACTATTTGGTTAACGAAAAGAACAATTTAAGATTAGAGAAAGTATACCTATAAATAACAGCTGCCGCAATCACCACATCACAGCTCACTCCTGAAATAAAAATGCATGTAACATATCAAGGTTACAGTAAAAAAAAGGAATATGAACATGCAGATATCAATATCCCACCATGATTAATTATGATGGCTGTTTTGAAACTTATGCCAGATATGCTCGACTAAATCACTTTTAAGTTGGGCATGTTGTGGATGAGCACGAATAGTAGCTTTTCTACGCAACACATCTGCGAAACATAGATTACCACCAACATTCACTTCGGGAGGTAGAGCAAATGAAGCCCCCGGAATCTCATTCAAGTCAATATGAATTTTTGCCTGCTCTCTCTCATCTTCGATTATCATATTGTGGAGAATCACACAAGCCGTCATGATCCTTCCAACACTCTTTCTCTTCCATAGACGTGCAGGCCGACGGACAATGGTAAAACGGGACTGTAATACCCCAAAAGCGCGCTCGACATCTTTCCTTGCCCCTTCTTGCTTCTGGGCAAACAACTTGTGCTTCTCTATTTGGGGAAATGGTATAGTCTTCATGAAGGCAGCCCATTCTGGGTATATACCATCAGCAAGGTAGTAACCTGTGGTATACTCATTCCCATTGACAGAAAATTGGACTTGAGGGGCTTCTCCTTTCAGTGCATCAAAAAACAGTGGGGATTGATTGAGCACATTCAGATCATTATTTGACCCAGCAACTCCAAAAAAAGCATGCCAAATACGAAGGTCCTGGGAAGCAACGGCTTCTAGGATCATCGTTGGTACTCCATAATCGCCGCGGGTGAATTGCCCCCTCCATGCAAGAGGACACTTCTCCCATCGCCAATGCATGCAATCAATACTTCCTAGCATTCCAGGGAAACCTTGAGACTCGTTAACCTGAAGAAGACGCTCAACATCCTCCCGTGTGGGGCGTCGCAAGTACTCCCCACCAAAAACCTGAATCACCCCCTTTGCAAACTTGTCCAAACACTCTAATGCAGTGCACTTCCCAATCTTCAAGTACTCATCAAGTGCGTCTGCAGGGGTGCCATAGGCTAGCATGCGCATGGCTGCTGTACACTTTTGCAATGGCGAGAGCCCTATTCTACCAGAACAATCTGCCCTATAAGTGAAATAGGGGGACCACTCACCTAGGGCATTCACAATGCAGAGGAAGAGACCTCTATTCATACGGAATCTTGTACGAAACATACTCTCGGGGTAGAGTGGATCTGCAGCAAAGTAATCCTCCACCAGACGCTCGTGAGCACCTTCATGATCCCTCCGAATGACCTTCCTTGGACCGTATCATCGCTGCAATGATCCATATCCGAGCCTAGCCTTGATTTTTATCATGAGCCTCTCAGCAAAGGAGTCTAGGACGTTTTGCTCAGCAACATAGGCTTCCATGATTTTGGATGGGGCTAGCTCATCAGAATCATCTGTGTATGATGATGAATCGGACATGGTGGGTGAGGAAGATGGGTCGGTAGGCTTGGTAGGAAGATGAGAAGTAGAGGAAGGAAGATGGGTTTGGGTGGAAGAGTTTGAAGAGGAGATGGAGCATTATATGGATGTGTCTTGTTTACCTGGGCGTATAATTACTATGGACTGCATAGAAGTTAAGTGTAATTTGACTATTGACTACATGAGTTTTTCCACTCCATGGTTATTTGGAATGCATAGAAGTTAAGTATAATTTGACTATTGACTAGATGAGTTTTTCCACTATTGCATGGTTATCTGGACTGCATTGACTATAATGTAACTAGAGTACTGGACCATTGACTACAATTTAAGTACATGACCACTTTTAATTAAGACAACGGACAGTAGGAAATACCTTAGACCATTTTGCCAAATAGCTTCTCCCTTAAACACTTCAATGCCAACACATGCTCAGATCTCACATCTTCAGGCATCCCGGTTGTGTCTTGCATCACCAATGAGCGATATGTTTCTAGCATGACCGACTCTTTGTGATCTTTTGCCGCAAGGTGAGCAAGCTTCCGTGCTTCAAGATTCTCAGCAGAAACACGCCTTTGGGTCTCTAACATCTCTTTGCGGCCTTCATTTGCTGCATTCTGGGCATCTACAAACTTTTGAAGCCCATCTTCAAGATCTATTATACAAACTTCATCCTTTATTTTTCGTTTCTGCTTCTCCTTAGCTTGCTTACCACCCGGTGGACGTTCATCTTCATCATCATCATCATCTATAGTGGAATGCTTCCCTACTTCATCATCAACACTAAGCTTCCTCTTGTCCGGCTCCAGATCTTCTAGGCGTTCCAAATATGCGTCCCATTTTGGTTCCTTTTTAAGAATCTCCCAGCAATGCTCAAACATAAACGGACCATCTTTTTTGTGATCTTCCTCATAAGTTTGCATTGCCCTCTTCTTTAAATCTGCATCAGATTCACCACTAGCATACAAAGCACTAGCCTCCTTATAACTCGCACAAAACCATGCAACCCTTTTCTTAATTCTCCCAAAGCGATCTTTCATTTGCTTGACTAGTCGTTCCCTGTTTTTTGGGGTGGTACTATTGTAGACAGCAGTAACATCTTTCCAATATTGTTCATTCTTCCTGTAGTTTGATTGGATTGGGTCATTGGAATTATTCAACCAAGCACTGACCTACAATATTATCAGAAGGGGTTAATTGAATTTGCTAGTAATGAAACACATGGAGCCAGCATGAATGCAAAAAGAGACATACCAATCGAAGATCTTCTTGTTTTGTCCATAGCAAGCGTTTTTCGGTCCTTCCACAATCACCACCATTTGTGTCATCGCCAGTATTGACTGGTTGCGATGAACTCCCATTGTGCATAGGTTGTGTGGGGCCTGCCGTGTTCTGAAAGTAACTAAGGTAACCACCAGGTGGGTGAGAATCCACTCCCCTGCTCAACGAAATAAAGAAACGAAGAGCGATCAGCACCGAACTACATGCAAGTATATACTCAAATTTGTAAAATCTGAATACAATACATTTGAGATGCATACTAGTTGATCACAGCAACTATTTAAAGGAAAAATAATCTGAATTGATCACAACAACTATTTAAAAGAAAAATCTGAATTGATCACAGCAAGTATTTAAAGAAAAAATCTGAATTGATCACAGCAACTATTTAAAGGAAAAATAGTTTATGCAGTCATATATCATACACACTATCATGTGGAAACTGAAAAGTTACACTACACTGCAATCCAAGATTCAGCAAACGAGAAGTCACGTGCTCCTGTACATCAAAGAAAGATCATCTAGCAGAAGAAACTTTTCTTTTTCTATCATTACTAAGCTACTAAAAATGAACTCTGAAAATAGACAGTAGAGTAGTAGATAGATTTCTGATGTTGTATCATCTAACTAGCATATCATACAAGTGTGTCAGCAGCTCTAAGAAATGACACCACGATTCAGAGTTGAGATCAGCAATGGAGAAAATTCATACCATGCTTGTGGATCAGAGTAGTTCATATTGCCAGCCATGTACCAAGGTGATGTAGAGTCACCGATGCAGGCAAGCGGTGCCCAACAAGGACCTTGAGCCGTAGGACCCGATTCACTTGGTTGCTGCAGACTAGCCGCCAGAGACTCTTGTGGTCTTGGGGGGATCCAAGTGCTTGTTCTCTGCTTTGAAGGGAAGGCCGATGGGATCCCCGGCGGCGGGGCGGACTTAGGCGCCGGCGAGACCAGCAGATGCGCCGGCGGCGGGACCAGGAGATGCGCTGGCGGCGGGGTGAGCAGAGGCGCTGGTGGAGGGGCTTCACGAGGTGCCGGCGCGCGCGTCCGTTTGGACTGCTGACCCATCTCCTTGATGTGCGCCGGCGACAGTTCTAGGGTTTCGGAAGAGGTGGCGATTTGGGGAAATTTGGAAGGCTTGATTTGGCGCGAGGAAGCTATTTGGGGCGAGGGCACGGGCTGATTTTTGCACGCGAAGGAGGAAGGAGAAGCGCGGGAGGCGGGAGAGGCGCAGGGGATCGAGAGCGCCGGCTCTAGCGCTCGCCACGGGCTGCAAGCGGGCGCAAAGCTCTCGTATCTTGTGCCGCAGCCCGGCGCTTGACGAAGCGCCCGTTCGCTTCTCTCTCCCTCTTTCTCTTCCCTCCAGATGTGATTTGGCTGACGTGGAAGGGCTTATAGCCAGCTGAGTCAGCCTTATTATACTTGCTCTTATTGTCTTGCAAGAGAAACAGATGGATTCCATTATTGTCTTGCAAGAGAAACAGATGGATTAATGTCCAAAGATGGAACGGGTGGATTTACTGCCCAAATCCCTGCTCTTCTACTTTCCAACCTTTCCCCTTCCATGTCGTTTCGATCCCCAGTCAATTATCATCTGGCTCCTCTGCTCCTCAATCTTCCTGTTCTACCAATCCACCTTCGCATATCGCATTGGCTACATATATGTCAGCGGCTTGCTTCCATCGCCTGAACTGCTTGGTGTCTCATCCAATGGGGATTTAATTGGCGCCAAGGAGCCACGGTGGTGGTGGCTAAGGTAGCCGGCTCACTGGGCATTGCCACCGCCATTAACTGCCTCGACAGGTTGCATCACTGTCCGCGTTGTTGACGCGGCCGACCAATCGGCACCCTCGGCGACGCTCAATTTTACAGCCATTGATGGGGTCATGTAGTGTACAAGAGCCGGCGTAGATCAATGGGCGGCCTCCACCCTCTACCCCTGGAACCGTAGCACAGATCATCCATGGCGACTGGTAGCATGCGAGGGTTGCAGCAGATCGATGGTTGAAGCTGCAGGAAAGGTAACCAGAAGGTGCTCCTTTTTCACTTTAGGCTGTCGTCTTTCTTCAGATATAGTAGATTTGTTGCGCCTCATCTCCCCCAATTAACCCTACTTAGAACCGTTTTGTGAATTGATTGTTACTATAACGCTCTCTCTTCTTTAATTGTTTGCCACATAAGCATGTTTGCGAATCCCAAGTGCATGATACCGCTTATGTTACCCCCACTATGGCCAGTCTAAGTTATCTTAGGTTGTGCACCACGACCAAGACGGAGGGGAAATTAGAGAACTTAATGCTTTTTTGCTAATTAATTGCATTGCATACAATGAACTAACCACTGCATGTCGTGTTTGGTATTCTCGTGTCATTGAAAGCATGCACGGCCCACTTTCTTATTGGTTGATATGTCACGGAATAAGAAATGAGGTGAGAGTTAATGTACCGTGCCTAAGTGTTTTGGGATTATTTGATTTTCGTAAGGTGACTTACACACCTAGATGGAAGGAGTAGGTGTTTTCACTTGATACTTCGCCTAGTAAATTAAACTAGTAGGAGTAGTAAACTTAACAGAAAGGATTAAGTTCACGTCACGTCTCGTGGATCGACGAAGTCGGCAGAGGGGGCCGGATTTGAAGAAGACGAAGGCGGTCCATCATCTCCAGCGCGCCGACTGCCGGTGTGACACGTCAGAGCCACAGTTCAGAGGAAGCGGGGCAGGGGATGGGATGCAGGCGAGTTACCGAGGGGAAACGGCAGGCGGTGGGCTCCAATCGAGGTTAAAGGGCTCGAATGCCTCGCCTGTCCCTGACGACAACGAGGAGATCACCTTCGCCATCGTCGGGTGGGAGGGAGGCGACCGACCTCGGCGAACCAAAATTAGAGGCAAGGGCCTGGAAGGAATTGTCGTGAAGTTACCGTTCGGGCCCAGCCCACGACACAGCCCCCACACTGGATTCTTCTCAGCTTTTGATTCTCTAGAATCAGATTATGCCACCCAATCAGTTTCTCAAAGAATCAGCCATCGAGTTGTTTTCTGAGATTGTAGTCTCAGTTTGTGGGATGAGTTGTGTGTTTAAATGTCTGTAATATCCCCCGATTGAAATTGTGTGCTGAATTGTAATGAGAGCCGATTAGCACTAGCCACTGGCACAACCTGCCTAAGCACTAGTGTGTTGCAAAAAATCACTTGATTTTTTTTCTCTCCACCTCAAAAAAAGAAAAAAAAAGGATTTGTTTTCTCTCCCTGTGTGTTTTTCCATTTTGCAGGAATTCTCTCTCTGTGTGTGTTGCACTGCCACATGGAGCACACATCGTTAATACGAAGGCAAAGCAACGGAAATTGGGCAAACCAAAACCGTAAAGGGAATGAATTCCTTCCACGTGCATGCACAATCTAAAATTGTACAATTTTTTATTAGTAAAAGTGTACTGCCAACAAGAAGCAGTGCTCCAGTTTCGTCAGGGCTAACGAGCTACTGCTAATTTGTCCAGACTGAAGCAGCAACAACGCGGACGCCGTTTTTTCCATTCGCGTTCCGTATGCAGCGCAAATCCAAGCTGCTCATCAGAGGTACAGTCTAATCAGCTGGTCAACTGTTTGTCAGCCATGCATGTACTGTATGTGAGGCCACATGCCATGGAAGACAGGCTACAGATTCGTTTTCTCACTACCTTTTTCATGCACTGCACTCTTTCTCTCCCATCCTCGAGTTTAGATGGCAGACCAGCCGCACAATTTTATCCGGTATTGCATAACCGACGTAGCTAATGACGCTCGGCCGGGTCAACAGATTATTTGTCTAGTTGCAATTTATAGTGTAGTTGAAAATTCTTTTAATGTAGGATGCAAAGTTCTTCGGATGATGAAGGTAAAGTACAACACATGTTAACACTCGGCACCACAAATCACAAGTATAAATTGCTTAAGAACTCTATGAAGGATTATTTGAACTTTACAATAAAGTCAGAAGAACTTTTGAGGAAACCAATAAAACCATAAAGTTCTTTTAGTTTTGAAGATAAAGTTCAGAAAGAGAGTTAATAAAGTGCTATACCTATTTTTCAAAAGTTATGAGCTATGCCAAAGTTTTTCAAAAGTTCCTCTGTTTTTCATAGCAAAGTTCAGATACCAATTGAACAAAGGTTAATTCTCTTTGAAACTATTCAAACAACGTTTTTTTCAGACCCACTTAAACAACAGGATAATTAAATTTGTAGCATTTAAATCGTGTTGTGTATTGGTCTGCAACAGTCATCAAATATAATCATGAAAATTACTCACTAATTGAGCTGTAGAGAGAATGCGGGCATGCAAGAGTCTAGCAACAGACCCACCTACTACCTGACATGCATGCGACGGAGAAGGACGTGCCCTTGTCAGCTTTCTTGCATGCATCTTCAATTATGGGCAGGTTTGGGCGGTGGAGATTGACGCTACATACGGAACGCGAATGAAAAAAGCTTTTTCCGCAACAAGGCGACAACTCTTACTCAGGTTGTTGCTTGCTGGAGCTGAACTGCACTAGTTAAAAGTAACAGGAAGCAAAGTTTACACTAGGGAAGAATTGATGTGCTGATCATCATCATCTAGAAACATGCTCTTATCTCTCACGTGCCAAGTTTTTCATATGCTGATGCTGTCGGTCGATTTGCTGTGATGATTGGTCGGCGGAGGACGAAGGGGGGAGATCCACCAGGATACTAACTAACGAAGAAGAGGAGGATGCGGTCTCGGAGGCTGGAGAAAGACTGCTTTCCAGTATTGAACCATAGCACTTCCTCCTCAGGGTTCACGTCTTCAGGTTCGTCATGAAGGAGGCAGGCTGACAGACACATGCCCGATGATGCATGCCACAACATACATGAAACAAATCAGCACCGAAAACCCGAATCATCGATCACGCAACCCACGGACTAGATGTGATATAATCAGTACCTTCGATTTGATCCATCCAGAACTACGCAGCACTCCGTCGAAAAATTTGAAGGCACAGGCTCACTGGTTATTTTTGTTGTCTGCACGGTACGACCAACTTCTAAATTGAGTGCTGGCTGCAAATTGTTCTGCAGAATCCGAGGAAATTATCAAAGGTTAGATAAGTGAGAACAAGGCAACGAGAACTCGCCGTCTAATTTAAATGTGTTCGTTCATTACTTTTGAAAGCTATTGATGAAGCGTCTCAACTCCCTTTAGGGAGCCCGCATGTATATATATTAGATGGCGAGATAACCCTCTCGAAGGGATATACATGTTCGGTTGAGGAGATTACACACAGAGAGAGAGAGAGAGAGAGATTTAGAAAATTGAGATAGATACTTAAACATAAAAGATCTACCCCAATGTGTGGCGCCCAAGGAACTAGTCCGGCCCACACAATATTACATGGTTAACATCCTCCCTTAATCTAAACTTTGCAAGTTGAGATTACGTCTAAACTCCTCAAAAGGTTTCGTAGCCAAGGCTTTTGTAAATCCATCTGCAACTTGATCTCTTGAATGCACAAAACAAATGTCCAATTCTTTGTTTGCAACTCTTTCTCTGACAAAGTGATAGTCCATCTCAATGTGTTTAGTTCTGGCATGAAAGACATGATTTGCAGCTAGATATGTGGCACCAAGATTATCATACCAAAGACAAGGAGTTTGTGTATGATGAAAATCAAGCACCTTGAGAATAGCCTTAACCCAAATGATCTCAGCTGTAGCATTTGCCAATGCCTTATATTCTGCCTCAGTACTTGACGTGGAAACTATAGCCTGTTTCTTTGCACACCAGAAGACTAAATTAGGACCAAAGAAAACTGCAAAACCTCCAGTTGATCTTCTGTCATCCAAACAACCTGCCCAGTCAGAATCAGAAAAAGCACTCACAAGAGTAGATGAAGATTTACTGAAGGTCAATCCAACACTCAGAGTATGTTTCACATATCTTAATATGCGTTTTGCAGCAGTCCAGTGTGCAGTAGCAGGTGCATGAAGAAACTGACAGACTTTATTTACAAAAAAAAGAGATGTCAGGTCTGGTAAGAGTCAAATACTGCAGTGCTCCTACCAAACTTGTGTACTTGGTGCCATCCTTCTAACTCAGAGGTTCTCCTTCACTGAGAGAGTGTTTTTCTGAACTCGACAAAGGTGTTGGCGAGGGTTTACAATTCTGCAACCCAACTCTCTGCAAAAGATCAGTTGCATATTTTTCCCGAGAAAGATGAAGACCACCTTCTCTGTTTTTCTTAACCTCAATACCAAGGAAGAAATGCAAGTCCCCCAAGTCCTTGAGAGCAAATTTTGAGTTCAACTCTGACAAAAGAGCAGTCACTGCTTCATTGGAGGAACTTGTAACAATGATGTCATCAACATAAATAAGCACAAAGATGGATATGTGTGACTTGTGATATATAAACAATGAGGTGTCAGACTTTGAAGGAATAAAACCAAGTTGCTGCAGCTTTGTACTTAGACGAGAGTACCATGCTGTAGGGGCTTGTTTCAGCCCATAAAGTGACTTATCAAGTCTGCACACATGATACGGTTTGTTCTTATCTTCAAACCCAGGAGGTTGCTTCATATATACTTCCTCTTCCAGAGCACCATGAAGAAACGCATTCAGCACATCTAACTGTCTGAGACTCCATCCTTTAGACATAGCAATAGACAACACAAGACGAATAGTAGCAGCTTTAACAACTGGACTGAAAGTGTCCTCATAGTCTATGCCATACCTTTGCTTGAAGCCCTTGGCAACAAGTCTAGCCTTATATCGATCAATGGAGCCATCCGACCTTCTTTTTATTCTAAAGACCCATTTGCAATCATCACATTTTTACCTTGTCGTGAAGGAACCAAATGCCAGTGCCATTTTTCTGAAGAGCCTGAAACTCATCACCCATAGCTGCCTTCCACTTGGGATCAGCAAGAGCCTCATGATGTGTGCGGGGTTCACCTGTGGATGCAGCCAAGCCATATTTAACTTTGTAATTAACGTGTTAAATAACACCTACGCGGAGACGTGTACGTGGCACCGTAGCAGTTGGCTACACAGCGGACTGCACAGATGATCCGCCAGCCACGGCAAACGGAATATCACCGCTTGGAGCTGATCCAAAGGGAGTACCAGCCTCGTCTCACTACTAGGAAAAGGCATGCTAGTGGCGCACCTATTTTGCCTTCTAATGGCGCACTACTGGTGCACCACTGGCATCACGCCATTAGAATTAAATTCTAATGGTGCACCGCTGGTGCGCCATTAGTATCTGGTGTTCTAATGGCACACCACGTAGTGCGCCATTAGTATAGCCTGCAGTGCGCCATTAGAATGCCTCCCAGAGGGCCATATGTACCCATGTGCTTTGGCATTCTAATGGCGCACCAGTAGGTAATGCGCCATTAGTGTGATTATTACAGTGCGCCATTAGTGTCTTGTGTGGTGCGCCATTAGTATGAATATTAGGGTTTTTTTCACAGGGGGCCATATGCACGATTCATGGTCCTACTAATAAATAGCATCGATTACATCTAAGTTGAACGACTGTCCAAACCAAAGAGACATACAATTCATTAAAGTTTAATTACAACATGAGCCAATCAATGTTTCAGAACTACACATAGCATCACTACTTTCGACTAGACTCATGGGACCGGAGCGTGGATGAAGCCGCCGTCTGTCGTGATGGTCATGAAATCGCGGGCGTTGTCAGCCTGCATTTGTAGCGTTGTGTCTATCTCACTGTTGGACAATTGATTTCTGAGGTAGAACTGCCCCGAGGTATGAAGGACATCTTGATATATGATTTCCGCCAAGTCCGACTGGATGCGAAACAATTCTTGTCTGATATCCGCGTCCTGGATTGCCGACAAGCTCGCGGCCCAATCTTTGAGATTATTTGGTAGCAGAAGGTGATGATGGTCCCGTACGATCGCCCGCATGTGATGGAGGGCGTAGTAGGCATCCTTCTGACCGCCAGGCGGCTGCTTGACGCAGGAGAACGTCGTATTGTGGCCGAACACGTGCCTGCCGTACCTACGAACTGACCTGGTGAAGATGCCTCCAGATTTGGCGTAGCCGGAGAGAATATCATCAAGAACTTTCTTGATATTTGTGTAGTCCATCTCGGAGTCACGGTTCGGGTCCAAATACGTGGCCATGGAATATTTCGGGCTTAAGAGGATGAGTGTGCAATGTGTGTCACTGCACAGAACACGGAATGTTAGAAAAAAAAGAACGATCGAAATGTAAGAAATCATATGTTACGGGGCGGTTGAGGGGACGACTTACTCGGGAAAGTAAGGCACGAGGAAGTTATCCTTATCTGGGTTTGCCAGAATGACGCCTTCGAGGTGTGAACTCGCGACTTGGCGGTCCCCAGCCCTGCCCAAGAGTTTGGCACGCATGTAGAAGGTGTCGACTATCACGATGTCCGGGGTCTTGTCTCTAATGATCCGCATCTCCATACTCAGCGAAAACAGCCGAACGAAGGTGTAGTGCAACGGATGAATCTTCAACATAGCAAAGATGTCATCAAACCGCAGGACGATCGTACCCCCGATGTCGCCATCCACAAAGCCCTTGCCCTCTGGCACCTTGGCCACGAAAACCGGGTATGCCACATCATTCTCTCTGAGACGCCACTTCTCCAAAGAAAGAACACTGTCGTGCAGACTCCGCATAGCACCGGTTGTAGCATTGAGCATATTTGTCGGTAGCATCGTCCTACCCGCCACATGCACCCTCCTCGAGATATCCTTAGGTGAAGGTGGCCCGTCCTGAGCACGGATCGTACTCGGTGCCGGCTGGCTCGCACCCTTGTTACTCTTTCTTTTCTGTCCCTTCTTCTTCTGTTGTAATGGGACCGAGTTCTGCTCACAGATCGCCTTCTTGAGTGTGTTGGGGCTGATAATATTTGGCACCTCGGCTATCTGAGGCTCGGTGAAGTCGGCAGCTGGAGGCGTCTCCTGAGAACTGAACGCCAGACGACGCCTATTGCAACTGGGTTTCTCCGCCGTACCAGCTAGACCGCAGTCGTCTTGGTTGGGTTCTTGAGAAAGAGGCCCGCGGAATTCTTCATCGTACCTATGTTCGGCAAAGTACTTATCGACGTTGCTAAATGTACGGCCATCGTCGTTGTCGTTGTTGTCGTCGTCCACATCCTGTGCCATATGCATGTTCGGATCCTGTGCCATAGGGATGTCCGGTAGCGTTATGGCGGTCTTGCCATGGCTTGGCGCCGGCATGACTGGCGGTGTTGTCTTTGGGGTGGTGTCCCCCGCCCCCAAACGAATCTGGCTCTTTGGCCAAAGCAGGGGCCAGCTTAGGCAGGCGCTGAGGGTCATCAGATCATCTTCGTTGGCCCCGGCAGGTTGAATCGGGGGTAACAACTCGTCGCAGCCTGGCAGCACCCGAACCAGTTGAACCCTATACACAATGGGTGGCATCGGTTTACCGTGGAACACGGGGTTGCCCGGTTGAACGATTTTTCCCATGGCGACATCGACCAACTCGTCGTTCACGAAGTGCAGGAGAGTGCACGGAACGTCGGCGGCGCCCTGCGAAAACATGTAGGGCGTCAGGGATGCCCAGTCAAAGGCAAGGAGATGAAGTCCTCGGCCGAGAGGCTTAATTAGTTACCATGATGATGGCGTCGAGCTTGGCTAATGTTGAGGCACCGCCAACGGCAGGCGTGCAATTGACGGAGGGGCCGCTTGCTTGCGTGGTGCCGGCCGGCATACACCCGGGTGCATTAAGCTCCAATGCCAGCCGTGCCGGCGTCGGAGACACCAATACCGCCGCCTCCGGAGACACCAATGGAGCCGCCTTCTCGTTGTGCGAGTTGCTGGCCATGAAGCTGGGAATCGGGGGCGGCCCCTGTTGGCCACCCGCAATCCACGTAGTTATCCCATGAATCAAGGTAGGCATAATGCCGGTGAGCGTCGATCCCAGTTGTTGTTGCACTTGCTCTTGGACAATCTCCGGAATCCGCGCCACTTGTGCCTTGAGTGCTTCAACCTCGCGCGACTGGCTTTCCGAGCTGGTCTTTTTCTCCTTTCGCCCACCAGCGGTATAGTATGACGACCATTTTGTGGACAAGCCTTTGCCGGCCACACGACCAGCTGACGACGGCTTAGTGAGCTTGTCCTTGTTTTTCATTACGTTCAACGCCCTATTTAGAGTGCTGTCCCAAGCAGGGGTGCTCTGAGACGACCCCGCGCTACTGCTTTCAGTCTCCTTCGCCAGAACAAGCTCAAGCGCCTTGGTCTTCGGATCCGTGGTAAGCTCCTTTGTTATCGGGTCCTCCTTGTACCAGGCCCTGACATAGTTCCTGGTCTGCTTGTCACTGCTGTATTTCTCGAAGCGGGGCGGTAGGCCTTGCTCGGCACGCTCCGCGTCCTCCTTGTCCCATATAGGCTCTGCCACTCTGTAACCGCCGGGACCGAGTTTGTGTTCCCCTAAGTTCAACTCCCGCATTTCTTTCACCCACTGACTTGATTCGGACGTTGCACTGCTCTCGCACTTGATCTTGAACTCCTTGTAGTCCTCTTCGCTGATCAAAGGATTTTTCGCCTTGATCTTCTCATAACTATCACCTTTCTCAATCATTCTCTTCACCGCGCTTCTCCAAGTAGACAGGGCCTTGCTCATCCTCGTGAGGGCGGCACTGTTCACTTTATTCCCTGAGAGGCGTGTGTTTTCAAATTCAGCGGGGAACTTGTATCGTTCGTGCAGCTTCGTGAAGAGGAGGTTGCGCAAATTCCCTCGGTCCTTATTCCTAAGGTTCTCGGTGTTGATCGAGACGGTGCTCCGGAGAATGCACCCAAGCTGAACCGAGTACCCCTTGACTATATGTTTGGGCTCCGTTGGATGCCCGTCGGAGTCCACTTGAGTAAATTCCTCCTTGATGGTGCGGAGTGCGTTCGGGCGCCGGTCCTTCCATTGCTTCTTTGGTTGGCTGCCATCTGTGCCTGCGCCGCCATCATCAGTGGTGGCATCCTCGGCGGCACCATCAGTGGTGTCATCCCCGACGCCACTAGGGGTTGTGTAGTCAGGATCGGTGTCTTCCGCGGCGTCCTCATAGCGGTGAGGTTGTTCCTCCATCTCCTGGGACAGCTCCTAGAATTGCTTGCCACCCGAACCGGCGGCCTCATCGTTGTGGGCCATGTTTCGCTCTAAATAGGAAAAAAGTTTGGTCAAAAAGTTGGTTATTGTCAAGGAACAACATCATGGTCTCATCATTTAGGGTTTGTCAACACCGAGGCATCCTAAAAGCTAAGCTTTTATCATTTAGGGTTTGTCGACGCCGAGTCACCCTAAAAGCCTAAGCGTACATCATGCATTAGTCGCAAGTACCCCATATGTCCTATTTTTAGCAAAGTCATGCTAAAATTCACGGAAAATTTCAGCATGACCTTTGCTGAAAATAGGACATATTGAGTACCTGAATTTGCCGGAACGGAAGTTAATCGACATTCCGGCAAACTCAAGGGCCTCTCGGGGTACCTGCAATATCATTATCCCCGCATAATGAAGTCGCCAATGGGTCATTTCAGAAGATCACAAGTAGCATCATCACAAGTACAACATCATCTATAGCTTTATATTAACAAAGCATCAGCACATATACAACAGACCACTTATGCCAACAGTATGGTTTATATCAGATTCAGAGTTAGAAACAGGAAAAACCGGTGCTTCAAAGCCTACTGGACACAATTTACATCTATCAGTACGGGATGTCCTGACTAATTTCAAGTGTTCACAGGTGAACTTGTACCATGGATGAGCCTAGTGCTTCATATTCAACTGAACAGAGATAACATGGCATAACACCATACATAAAGTGATGAGCATACATACTACTGTCCAAGAAAATAACTAAATAGTATTGTGTTAAGTTCAGTTTGAAAATTCAGTTACTGCTTGAGTGATTGGACACAAAAAATTACTCCCAAAAATTACAATGGCTGTATATATTCACTGTAAAAGCTGTCAAGTTCTATTTCAGCTCAAGTTTCATTACAACACAAACACTGTAATTCATCTGCTCACAGAAAAATTAATAATCAAAATCAAATTACAATAGGGGTCCCAGGTTTGACCCCATGATACGTGCTATCCTGGGATTATTCCTCTTCTGAACAAACCATCATGCATCATTTTCTAACCAATGCATAGCTCAGGAAAACCACTTGCTTTGAACAGAACTAGCTGATTACCCCAAATCTCATGGTAAAATTAGCAAGGCAGAGCATTTCTCTTACATGACCATAGCAAGAATGACACACTCAACTTCATTGCTTCAACCACATGGACAACAGAGCAAATATTGGAAGTTGACAATATACTTTAGATTCACACATGCTCCCCTAATTATTTTGTCTGTATCTTTAGATTATCTACTTTAGGCACAATCATACACAATTCTGACTAATTTGTCATGGGAAGATGTAGAGAACGCAATTACACCTAAAGTTGCCATGAGATCAGTCCATTCATTTTACACAAAAAAAGATAGAAATGTACATTAAATCAAATTTCCATGGACTAGCCCTGAAACTTTTACAAGGCTTATAATTTGCCATGATGTTGTGTGAATTTATCAGTCGCATGATCGTATCAACCTTAAAATCCAAGCACGAAGCTAACTCTACATATAATCTGGTGAGATAGCAGCAGCAATATCAAAAAAGCGGAGACATCATACATACCACCTGAGCATCGCCCACAGACATCCAGGTACATCACCCACTATTATTGCCTGTAAAAAGCCCTAATATCCACTAGTATTGCCTATTGATCATATTTGTCACTAAAACAATCACTGCCACAGTCGAGGGGAGGGAGGGAGGGAATGGGGAATGGTGGAGAGAGGGAGGAAGGAGAAGAGGTACCTGGTCGCCGGAGGGGTCGGGGTCGGGGTCAGCGAAGGTGTCGGGGTCGGGGTCCAAGCTCGTCCGGGTCCTCACTCGCCGCGGTCGAAGGAGAGCAGGGCCGGTGGCGGAGGACGGCAGGGGCAGGCGGGGTGGGTGCGTCGGGGTCGCGCTCGTCGTACTTATGGCGCTCGAAGCGGGGAGGTAGGCCTTGCTCGGCACGCTCCGCGTCCTCCTTGTCCCATATAGGCTCGGCCACTCTGTAACCGTCGGGACCGAGTTTGTGTTCCCCTAAGTTCAACTCCCGCATTTCTTTCCCCCACTGACTTGATTCGGAGGTTGCACTGCTCTCGCACTTGATCTTGAACTCCTTGTAGTCCTCTTCGCTGATCGAAGGATTTTTTGCCTTGATCTTCTCATAACTATCACCTTTCTCAATCATTCTCTTCACCGCGCTTCTCCAAGTAGACAGGGCCTTGCTCATCCTCGTGAGGGCGGCACTGTTCACTTTATTCCCTGAGAGGCGTGTGTTTTCAAATTCAGCGGGGAACTTGTATCGTTCGTGCAGCTTCGTGAAGAGGAGGTTGCGCAAATTCCCTCGGTCCTTATTCCTAAGGTTCTCGGTGTTGATCGAGACGGTGCTCCGGAGAATGCACCCGAGCTGAACCGAGTACCCCTTGACTATATGTTTGGGCTCCGTTGGATGCCCGTCGGAGTCCACTTGAGTAAATTCCTCCTTGACGGTGCGGAGTGCGTTCGGGCGCCGGTCCTTCCGTTGCTTCTTCGGTTGGCTGCCATCTGTGCCTGCGCCGCCATCATCAGTGGTGGCATCCTCGGCGGCACCATCAGTGGTGTCATCCCCGACGCCACTAGGGGTTGTGTAGTCAGGATTGGTGTCTTCCGCGACGTCCTCATAGCGGTGAGGTTGTTCCTCCATCTCCTGGGACAGCTCCCAGAATTGCTTGCCACCCGAACCGCCGGCCTCATCGTTGTGGGCCATGTTTCGCTCTAAATAGGAAAAAAGTTTGGTCAAAAAGTTGGTTATTGTCAAGGAACAACATCATGGTCTCATCATTTAGGGTTTGTCGACACCGAGGCATCCTAAAAGCTAAGCTTTTATCATTTAGGGTTTCTCGACGCCGAGTAACCCTAAAATCCTAAGCGTACATCATGCATTAGTCGAAAGTAACCCATATGTCCTATTTTTAGCAAAGTCATGCTAAAATTCACGGAAAATTTAGGATGAGCTTTGCTGAAAATAGGACATATGGAGTACTCGAATTTGCCGGAACGGAAGTTAATCGACATTTCGGCAAACTCAAGGGCCTCTCGGGGTACCTGCAATATCATTATCCCCGCGTAATGAAGTCGCCAATGGGTCATTTAAGAAGATCACAAGTAGCATCATCACAAGTACAACATCATCTATAGCTTTATATAAACAAAGCATCATCACATATACAACAGACCACTTATGCCAACAGTATGGTTTATATCAGATTCAGAGTTAGAAACAGGAAAAACCGGTGCTTCAAAGCCTACTGGACACAATTTACATCTATCAGTACGGGATGTCCTGACTAATTTCAAGTGTTCACAGGTGAACTTGTACCATGGATGAGCCTAGTGCTTCATTAGTCAACTGAACAGAGATAACAGGGCATAACACCATACATAAAGTGATGAGCATACATACTACTGTCCAAGCAAATTAACTAAATAGTATTGTGTCAAGTTCAGTTTGAAAATTCAGTTCCTGCTTGAGTGATTTGACACCAAAAATTACTCCCAAAAATTACAATGACTGTATATATTCACTGTACAGGCTGTCAAGTTCTATTTCAGCTCAAGTTTCATTACAACACAAACACTGTAATTCATCTGCTCACAGAAAAATTAATTATCAAAATCAAATTACAATAGGGGTCCCAGGTTTGACCCCATGATACGTGCTATCCTGGGATTATTCCTCTTCTGAACAAACCATCATGCATCATTTTCTAACCAAGGCATACCTCAGGAAAACCACTTGCTTTGACCAGAACTAGCTGATTACCCCAAATCTCATGGTAAAATTAGCAAGGCAGAGCATTTCTCTTACATGACCATAGCAAGAATGACACACTCAACTTCATTGCTTCAACCACATGGACAACAGAGCAAATGTTGGAAGTTGACAATATACTTTAGATTCACACATGCTCCCCTAATTATTTTGTCTGTATCTTTAGATTATCTACTTTAGGCACAATCATACACAATTCTGACTAATTTGTCATGGGAAGATGTAGAGAACGCAATTACACCTAAAGTTGCCATGAGATCAGTCCATTCATTTTACACAAAAAGATAGAAATGTACATTAAATCAAATTTCCATGGACTAACCGTGAAACTTTTACAAGGCTTATAATTTGCCATGATGTTGTGTGAATTTATCAGTCGCATGATCGTATCAACCTTAAAATCCAAGCACGAAGCTAACACTACATATAATCTAGTGAGATAGCAGCAGCAATCTCAAAAAAAGTGGAGACATCATACATACCACCTGAGCATCGCCCACAGACATCTAGGTACATCACCCACTATTATTGCCTGTAAAAAGGCCTAATATCCACTAGTATTGCCTATTGATCATATTTGTCACTAAAACAAACACTGCCACGGTCGAGGGGAGGGATGGAGGGAATGGGGAATGGTGGAGAGAGGGAGGAAGGAGGAGAGGTACCTGGTCGCCGGAGGGGTCGGGGTCGGGGTCGGGGAAGGGGTCGGGGTCGGGGTCCGAGCTCGTCCGGGTCCTCGCTCGCCGCGGTCGAAGGAGAGCAGGGCCGATGGCGGAGGACGGCAGGGGCAGGCGGGGTGGGTGCGTCGGGGTCGCGCTCGTCGTACTTTTGGCGCTCGAAGCGGGGCGGTAGGCCTTGCTCGGCACGCTCCGCGTCCTCCTTGTCCCATATAGGCTTCGCCACTCTATAACCGCTGGGACCGAGTTTGTGTTCCCCTAAGTTCAACTCCCGCATTTCTTTCCCCCACTGACTTGATTCGGAGGTTGCACTGCTCTCGCACTTGATCTTGAACTCCTTGTAGTCCTCTTCGCTGATCGAAGGATTTTTCGCCTTGATCTTCTCATAACTATCACCTTTCTCAATCATTCTCTTCACCGCGCTTCTCCAAGTAGACAGGGCCTTGCACATCCTCGTGAGGGCGGCACTGTTCACTTTATTCCCTGAGAGGCGTGTGTTTTCAAATTCAGCGGGGAACTTGTATCGTTCGTGCAGCTTCGTGAAGAGGAGGTTGCGCAAATTCCCTCGGTCCTTATTCCTAAGGTTCTCGGTGTTTATCGAGACGGTGCTCCAGAGAATGCACCCGAGCTGAACCGAGTACCCCTTGACTATATGTTTGGGCTCCGTTGGATGCCCGTCGGAGTCCACTTGAGTAAATTCCTCCTTGACGGTGCGGAGTGCGTTCGGGCGTCGGTCCTTCCGTTGCTTCTTCGGTTGGCCGCCTTCTATGCCTGCACTGCCATCATCAATGGTGGCATCCTCGGTGGCACCATCAGTGGTGTCATCCCCGACGCCACTAGGGGTTGTGTAGTCAGGATCGGTGTCTTCCTGTTGTGTTTCGTAGTAATTTCAAAAAATTTCCTACGCACACGCAAGATCATGGTGATGCATAGCAACGAGAGGGGGAGAGTGTGATCTACGTACCCTTGTAGATCGACAACGGAAGCGTTAACTTGGTTGATGTAGTCGTACGTCTTCACGGCCCGACCGATCAAGCACCGAAACTACGGCACCTCCGAGTTCTAGCACACGTTCAGCTCGATGACGATCCCCGGACTCCGATCCAGCAAAGTATCGGGGAAGAGTTCCGTCAGCACGACGGCGTGGTGACGATCTTGATGTACTACTATCGCAGGGCTTCGCCTAAGCACCGCTACAATATTATCGAGGACTATGGTGGAAGGGGGCACCGCACACGGCTGAGAATATGATCACGCGGATCAACTTGTGTGTCTAGGGGTGCCCCTTGCCTCCGTATATAAAGGACCCATGGGGGGGGGGTGCGGCCGGCCCTAGTAGGAGGCGCGCAGGAGGAGTCCTACTCCTACCGGGAGTAGGACTCCCCTCCCTTTCCTTGTCCAAGTAGGAGAGGGGGAAGGAGAGAAGAAAGGGGGGGCGCCGCCCCTCCCTCCTTGTCCAATTCGGACTAGGGGGGAGGGGCGCGCGGCCTGCCCTGGAAGCCCCTCCTCTTCTCCACTTTAGGCCCATGAGGCCCATTAACCCCCCGGGGGTTCCGGTAACCCCTCGATGCTCCGGTTTTATCCGAAACTTCCCCGGAACACTTCCGGTGTCCGAATATAGTCGTCCAATATATCAATTTTTATGTCTCGACCATTTCGAGACTCCTCGTCATGTCCGTGATCACATCCGGGACTCCGAACTAACTGCGGTACATCAAAACTCATAAACTCATAATATAACTGTCATCGAAACCTTAAGCGTGCGGACCCTACGGGTTCGAGAACAATGTAGACATGACCGAGACACGTCTCCGGTCAATAACCAATAGCGGAACCTGGATGCTCATATTGGCTCCTACATATTCTACGAAGATCTTTTATCGGTCAGACCGCATAACAACATACGTTGTTCCCTTTGTCATCGGTATGTTACTTGCCCGAGATTCGATCGTCGGTATCCCATACCTAGTTCAATCTCGTTACCGGCAAGTCTCTTTACTCGTTCCGTAATACATCATCTCACAACTAACTCATTAGTTGCAATGCTTGCAAGGCTTATGTGATGTGTATTACCGAGAGGGCCCAGAGATACCTCTCCGACAATCGGAGTGACAAATCCTAATCTCGAAATACACCAACCCAAAATGTACCTTTGGAGACACCTGTAGAGCACCTTTATAATCACCCTTTTACGTTGTGACGTTTGGTAGCACACAAAGTGTTCCTCCGGCAAACGGGAGTTGCATAATCTCATAGTCATAGGAACATGTATAAGTCATGAAGAAAGCAATAGCAACATACTAAACGATCGGGTGCTAAGCTAATGGAATGGGTCATGTCAATCAGATCATTCACCTAATGATGTGATCCCGTTAATCATATAACAACTCTTTGTCCATGGTTAGGAAACATAACCATCTTTGATTAACGAGCTAGTCAAGTAGAGGCATACTAGTGACACTCTGTTTGTCTATGTATTCACACATGTATTATATTTCTGGTTAATACAATTCTAGCATGAATAATAAAGATTTATCATGATATAAGGAAATAAATAATAACTTTATTATTGCCTCTAGGGCATATTTCCTTCACTTCCGCGGCGTCCTCATAGCGGTGAGGTTGTTCCTCCATCTCCTGGGACAGCTCCCAGAATTGCTTGCCACCTGAACCGCCGGCCTCATCGTTGTGGGCCATGTTTCGCTCTAAATAGGAAAAAAGTTTGGTCAAAAAGTTGGTTATTGTCAAGGAACAACATCATGGTCTCATCATTTAGGGTTTGTCGACACCGAGGCATCCTAAAAGCTATGCTTTTATCATTTAGGGTTTCTCGACGCCGAGTAACCCTAAAATCCTAAGCGTACATCATGCATTAGTCGAAAGTAACCCATATGTCCTATTTTTAGCAAAGTCATGCTAAAATTCACGGAAAATTTAGCATGAGCTTTGCTGAAAATAGGACATATGGAGTACCCGAATTTGCCGGAACGGAAGTTAATCGACATTTCGGCAAACTCAAGGGCCTCTCGGGGTACCTGCAATATCATTATCCCCGCGTAATGAAGTCGCCAATGGGTCATTTAAGAAGATCACAAGTAGCATCATCACAAGTACAACATCATCTATAGCTTTATATAAACAAAGCATCATCACATATACAACAGACCACTTATGCCAATAGTATGGTTTATATCAGATTCAGAGTTAGAAACAGGAAAAACCGGTGCTTCAAAGCCTACTGGACACAATTTACATCTATCAGTACGGGATGTCCTGACTAATTTCAAGTGTTCACAGGTGAACTTGTACCATGGATGAGCCTAGTGCTTCATTAGTCAACTGAACAGAGATAACAGGGCATAACACCATACATAAAGTGATGAGCATACATACTACTGTCCAAGCAAATTAACTAAATAGTATTGTGTCAAGTTCAGTTTGAAAATTCAGTTCCTGCTTGAGTGATTTGACACCAAAAATTACTCCCAAAAATTACAATGACTGTATATATTCACTGTACAGGCTGTCAAGTTCTATTTCAGCTCAAGTTTCATTACAACACAAACACTGTAATTCATCTGCTCACAGAAAAATTAATTATCAAAATCAAATTACAATAGGGGTCCCAGGTTTGACCCCATGATACGTGCTATCCTGGGATTATTCCTCTTCTGAACAAACCATCATGCATCATTTTCTAACCAAGGCATAACTCAGGAAAACCACTTGCTTTGACCAGAACTAGCTGATTACCCCAAATCTCATGGTAAAATTAGCAAGGCAGAGCATTTCTCTTACATGACCATAGCAAGAATGACACACTCAACTTCATTGCTTCAACCACATGGACAACAGAGCAAATGTTGGAAGTTGACAATATACTTTAGATTCACACATGCTCCCCTAGTTATTTTGTCTGTATCTTTAGATTATCTACTTTAGGCACAATCATACACAATTCTGACTAATTTTTCATGGGAAGATGTAGAGAACGCAATTACACCTAAAGTTGCCATGAGATCAGTCCATTCATTTTACACAAAAAGATAGAAATGTACATTAAATCAAATTTCCATGGACTAGCCATGAAACTTTTACAAGGCTTATAATTTCCCATGATGCTGTGTGAATTTATCAGTCGCATGATCGTATCAACCTTAAAATCCAAGCACGAAGCTAACACTACATATAGTCTGGTGAGATAGCAGCAGCAATCTCAAAAAAAGCGGAGACATCATACATACCACCTGAGCATTGCCCACAGACATCCAGGTACATCACCCACTATTATTGCCTGTAAAAAGGCCTAATATCCACTAGTATTGCCTATTGATCATATTTTTCACTAAAACAAACACTGCCACGGTCGATGGGAGGGAGGGAGGGAATGGGGAATGGTGGAGAGAGGAAGGAGGAGAGGTACCTGGTCGCCGGAGGGGTCGGGGTCGGGGTCGGCGAAGGGGTCCGGCTCGGGGTCCGAGCCCGTCCGGGTCCTCGCTCGCCGCGGTCGAAGGAGAGCAGGGCCGGTGGCGGAGGACGGCACGGGCAGGCGGGGTGGGTGCGTCGGGGCCGCGCTCGTCGTACTTATGGCGCTCGAAGCGGGGCGGTAGGCCTTGCTCGGCATGCTCCGCGTCCTCCTTGTCCCATATAGGCTCCGCCACTCTGTAACCGCCGGGACCGAGTTTGTGTTCCCCTAAGTTCAACTCCCGCATTTCTTTCCCCCACTGACTTGATTCGGACGTTGCACTGCTCTCGCACTTGATCTTGAACTCCTTGTAGTCCTCTTCGCTGATCGAAGGATTTTTCGCCTTGATCTTCTCATAACTATCACCTTTCTCAATCATTCTCTTCACCGCGCTTCTCCAAGTAGACAGGGCCTTGCTCATCCTCGTGAGGGCGGCACTGTTCACTTTATTCCCAGAGAGGCGTGTGTTTTCAAATTCAGCGGGGAACTTGTATCGTTCGTGCAGCTTCGTGAAGAGGAGGTTGCGCAAATTCCCTTGGTCCTTATTCCTAAGGTTCTCGGTGTTGATCGAGACGGTGCTCCGGAGAATGCACCCGAGCTGAACCGAGTACCCCTTGACTATATGTTTGGGCTCTGTTTGGATGCCCGTCGGAGTCCACTTGAGTAAATTCCTCCTTGACGGTGCGGAGTGCGTTCGGGCGCCGGTCCTTCCGTTGCTTCTTCGGTTGGCTGTCATCTGTGCCTGCGCCGCCATCATCAGTGGTGGCATCCTCGGAGGCACCATCAGTGGTGTCATCCCCGACGCCACTAGGGGTTACGTAGTCAGGATCGGTGTCTTCCGCGGCGTCCTCATAGCGGTGAGGTTGTTCCTCCATCTCCTGGGACAGCTCCCAGAATTGCTTGCCACCCGAACCGCCGGCCTCATCATTGTGGGCCATGTTTCGCTCTAAATAGGAAAAAAGTTTGGTCAAAAAGTTGGTTATTGTCAAGGAACAACATCATGGTCTCATCATTTAGGGTTTGTCGACACCGAGGCATCCTAAAAGCTAAGCTTTTATCATTTAGGGTTTGTCGACGCCAAGTCACCCTAAAAGCCTAAGCATACATCATGCATTAGTCGCAAGTACCCCATATGTCCTATTTTTAGCAAAGTCATGCTAAAATTCACGGAAAATTTCAGCATGACCTTTGCTGAAAATAGGACATATGGAGTACCCGAATTTGCCGGAACGGAAGTTAATCGACATTCCGGCAAACTCAAGGGCCTCTCGGGGTACCTGCAATATCATTATCCCCGCGTAATGAAGTCTCCAATGGGTCATTTCAGAAGATCACAAGTAGCATCATCACAAGTACAACATCATCTATAGCTTTATATTAACAAAGCATCAGCACATATACAACAGACCACTTATGCCAATAGTACGGTTTATATCAGATTCAGAGTTAGAAACAGGAAAAACCGGTGCTTCAAAGCCTACTGGACACAATTTACATCTATCAGTACGGGATGTCCTGACTAATTTCAAGTGTTCACAGGTGAACTTGTACCATGGATGAGCCTAGTGCTTCATATTCAACTGAACAGAGATCATGGCATAACACCATACATAAAGTGATGAGCATACATACTACTGTCCAAGAAAATAACTAAATAGTATTGTGTTAAGTTCAGTTTGAAAATTCAGTTACTGCTTGAGTGATTGGACACAAAAAATTACTCCCAAAAATTACAATGGCTGTATATATTCACTGTAAAAGCTGTCAAGTTCTATTTCAGCTCAAGTTTCATTACAACACAAACACTGTAATTCATCTGCTCACAGAAAAATTAATAATCAAAATCAAATTACAATAGGGGTCCCAGGTTTGACCCCATGATACGTGCTATCCTGGGATTATTCCTCTTCTGAACAAACCATCATGCATCATTTTCTAACCAAGGCATAGCTCAGGAAAACCACTTGCTTTGACCAGAACTAGCTGATTACCCCAAATCTCATGGTAAAATTAGCAAGGCAGAGCATTTCTCTTACATGACCATAGCAAGAATGACACACTCAACTTCATTGCTTCAACCACATGGACAACAGAGCAAATATTGGAAGTTGACAATATACTTTAGATTCACACATGCTCCCCTAATTATTTTGTCTATATCTTTAGATTATCTACTTTAGGCACAATCATACACAATTCTGACTAATTTGTCATGGGAAGATGTAGAGAACGCAATTACACCTAAAGTTGCCATGAGATCAGTCCATTCATTTTACACAAAAAGATAGAAATGTACATTAAATCAAATTTCCATGGACTAGCCGTGAAACTTTCACAAGGCTTATAATTTGCCATGATGTTGTGTGAATTTATCACTCGCATGATCGTATCAACCTTAAAATCCAAGCAAGAAGCTAACACTACATATAATCTGGCGAGATAGCAGCAGCAATCTCAAAAAAAGCGGAGACATCATACATACCACCTGAGCATCGCCCACAGACATCCAGGTACATCACCCACTATTATTGCCTGTAAAAAGGCCTAATGTCCACTAGTATTGCCTATTGATCATATTTGTCACTAAAACAAACACTGCCACGGTCGAGGGGAGGGAGGGAGGGAATGGGGAATGGTGGAGAGAGGGAGGAAGGAGAAGAGGTACCTGGTCGCCGGAGGGGTCGGGGTCGGGGTCGGCGAAGGGGTCGGGGTCGGGGTCCGAGCTCGTCCGGGTCCTCGCTCGCCGCGGTCGAAGGAGAGCAGGGCCGGTGGCGGAGGATGGCAGGGGCAGGCGAGGTGGGTGTGTCGGGGCCACAGTGCGAGGGGAATGGGTGGAGTGGGGGAGGGTTCTAATGGCGCACCTCCCCCTGGTGCGCCATTAGAATTTTGTTTTAGTTACTAGCCCAACTGGTCAGGTTATATCCCACCTAACACTATCTCCATTAGAACACGCCCACTAGCTTGACTGGTCAGCATGCAGCACACATAGTAGGAGGTCCTGGGTTCGATTCTCAGGCTCCCCAATTTTTGTTTTTATGCATTTAAAATGTTGTTTGATATTTATTTGTGTTTAAATATGTTCAAACTTGTTTAAATCATAACAGTAATATTTGTTTATAAAAACAGTAATAATTTTTTAAAAAATATCATCAAATTTGTTATTTGAAAATATTTATGAATATGAAAAAATATCATCAAATTTATTATTTGAAAATATCATGCGTTCCTGGGTCGGCGGCGGGGGAGGGTGCGGTGGCTCGTCGTCGGCGGTGGAGTAGGGGAGGGTGCGGGGGGTCGGTGGCGCCGGCCGGTGGAGCGGGGGAGATGGTGCGGGGGGTGCTCGGCGGCGAGGGGGACTGGATATAAAAAAAAGAATAAAAAAGCTATATATTCTAATGGCGCACCGTAGTGGCGCACTGTGTGGCGCCATTACTATTTAGCACTAGTAATGGCGCACCGCACCATGATGCGCCATTAGTATGTTTGGAAAAATAAAAAAAAATATTTGTTACTAGTGGCGCACCATGTGTCTGGTGCGCCATTAGTGTCTTCCACTCTAATGGCGCACCAGCACATGGTGCGCCACTGCTATATAGGAGTGGCGCACCACATGACAGGTGCGCCATTAGTGTCCATTCCATCTATAGCCCTTTTCCCAGTAGTGTCTGTTGTGTCCTCCTATCCCACCGGATCGTCTGTGGCCGTTTATGCCACAGAGGAGGAGAAGGGAGCCGCAGAGGATCCCACCGGATCCAGCTCGAGGCGCGTGCTGTCGCCCGCAGCCGATACAGGCGACCGAGTGGGGCCCCGCCTAGCATAGATGAAGGAAATATGCCCCAGAGGCAATAATAAAGTTATTATTTATATTTCCTTATATCATTATAAATGTTTATTATTCATGCTAGAATTGTATTAACTGGAAACTTAGTACATGTGTGAATACATAGACAAATAGCGTGTCACTAGTATGCCTCTACTTAACTAGCACTACAAGAAATCTGTTAATACGTGACGGATCCAATCCGTCACCGGCCTGCACAAAACTGTCATGCAGGGGCATACGTGACGGATTTGAAATCCGTCATGTATATCGCGTCATAATTTGACCACTACACGCTCCTTGATGGACCATCCAAAACCGTCACGGATAATGAAGGTTCCTAGCCGTCATGGATGGAAGTTAACTGACATGCTCATAATGGCGTTAACGTGTGTACCACATCATCATCTGACATGGATCTGACGTGGCAGCCCATGTAGTAGTCATCCCATCAAATTTTTTGGCCCACTAAATTTTAGCTCAGTCCAAGATTGTCGGCCCATATAGTAATCAACCCAAATATTAGAATTTCAATCCATTATGACACGGCCCACTAATTTCAATTCAGGACATTAACCCATGTCTCATTTCACTTGGTCCATGGAAATTTAAGCCAATAATAATTTAACAAAAAATATATGCTCATGTCATTAAAAAAAAGTAGATTACATAAACACACTAGAAAATATCTGTACATGAGCACAAAAAAGAGCCAAAAATATTAAATTTACAAGCATATCTCGAAGAACACTATGCTACTCTACAACCAGCGCCGCCCCCATCAAGCAAGGCCCAACGCTCGTTGATCATCAATCACAGGTCGTCCCACATTCCTAGCCGTGTGATCCACCCCTCCACACCAAAGTCGTGAGAACACATGTCTTCGTTGTTGAAAATGCTCCCATAAACCAATATCTGCCACATGATTAAAAGTATGTCACAATATATAATATTATAGCCAGTAGGTTAAACTAGAAGTAACTTACTACTTCCTCCGTTCCTAAATATAATTTTCTTAGAGATTTGAATATGGACTATATACGAATAAATATAGCCTTATTTTAAAGTGTATCAACTTCATCTTTCCAATCTCAGGAACACTTCATTTTTCCTACACTCTCTTTCTTGACTTGGAATTCTTTAATCTCATGTATCAACTTCATCTTTCCAATCTCAGGAACACTGGAAATAAGTTCTTTTTCAGAAACAAAATGGTGTATATTGATAAGATGACTAATGTCATTAGGAAGTACATATCTACCACCTCTAGGGTCCAACAATATCAAGTGATAGAGTCTTGATAGTGATCTTGGCAAAGTGATGTTCGATGATGTACTAAGTTTCAGGTATCGGAGGTGGATAAGGTTTGAAAGGTAGCGTGGGAAACACTGTGGGGACTTGACTGCTATAAATAGGACACGAAGACCCTTTATTTCCTTGAAAGTTTCTTTCAAGACCTCCTCAATTGTTTCTCCATATTTCCTATAAATCATCAAAGTGCGCAGATTTACAGTGTCTATCTTGCTCCTCAATTTCACCATCTCTCCCCTAAAATTTCCGTCACATTTATCTTCCATGGTAATGGAGATGCGACGAATAGAGTCTGGGATGGCATCAGCTCTAAAATTAAGACCGCTAGATATATTGAGACATTCTCCCATGCAATGTACCCTGGGAAGTGGTTGATCCCATGCGAGGCCTTCTAAGGTTTGCAATTGCAGTGTTGCTACCATGGGGTGGAATTATTTTGAGCAACTCAGAGACACGGTCACAAATGGAGTGTATTTCCTCTATCACCGACTTAATCTTTTTGGACATGGCCACTCTGTCAAATGGCAACTTAGGAACAGGAGCAGCAGCTTCATCATGATGTTGCATCATATGTGAATGAGAAAAGCACGCGAGACAGTTACCAATGGTGTGGCAAACGGAGTGATGGATGTGGCGGCAATGACCAAAGGGGCCATTGCCCAGATCTGGCACAGCGTACTTGGTGTTGTCAAGCTTGTCCTGGATGATGAAGTAGTGGAGCTCGTCTAGAGCATCCTCGGCCTTGTCGGCCTTGGCTGTGAGTTGTTGCAGTAGCTCCTACAGGCCGGGGTTATCGCCGGCCACACCCCTCTGCCGGGCCTCGTGCAACAGCCCTTGTGTGTACAACAGGTCCCTTCTGATATTCTCGGAGTTGATGCTGAGTTGGGTGCTGGCGACGTAGGCATCCACCAATTCGTCAGAGAGCTGCTTCACCACTCTGCCGACGAGCCCGCTTGCCGTGCCAAGAACTGCCTCCATCTCCTTGGGCTTGCCGTGCCAATCCTCATCATGTTCACCGCATTGGACTTTGAAGGTTGCTTTGTTACGATGATTCCAAATGTATGGCTACCATTTTTTCTCACAAGTTACTGTACCAGATGGATTGGAGATTTAGCAGATTAAGTCCATGATTGACCCGTTAAATCATGCAGCCAAGGGGAATGTGGTGGCTGGTAGCTAGGAAAAGGAAAGAAAATGTTGCTTACGCATACTAGCAGACACATTCGGTGCGTAGAAACACGATGATGAAGCCTCATCAGGACCAAATACAGCGTGGGCTTGTAATTGAAGCTAGAAAATTTGGCAGGCGGAAGGCAGGCTCGCCTCACGCGAGCGTCGAAGGAAGAAGGGCCAGAGAAGGCGAGCGTCGTGACGACGCGCCGACTAGTACGCGCGGACGCTAGCCTGCACAGGAAGCGGGGAAGGGGATGCAAGCGAGTTAATAGAGGGGAACGGTGCGCAGTCTTGTTAGCAACCCTGCAGGCGTCGACACCGAAGACACACCAGAGAGCACTGTAGCAGATCAAGGCGTTGCCGACAACAGGAAGCAAGACGCAGAGCCCGCGCTACGGCCCAAGTCTTCACGGCCCACGAACCTTCCCCAGTGGCTTGCAGGCCCGAACTGGGCCCGTTGATCGGGTGTACGTTAAATAGACGTCTCTCTCCCTCGAGAGGGGTTGGCTAGGATTTGGACGGCTGAGGCCGTGGCTTGTATCAGATAGAGGTGCGGGAGGTTGGGTGGTTCCTCTACCGAAATTCAAATTACTAGTTCGATTCATACCAATCCATGGCGAGCGCGAGCAATTCCGGCGAGTAGCTCACATCTGGTATCAGAGCCTCCGTCCTGGAGCTTCCAATCCACCCCCACCGCACGCGCTACACCGACGCCAGGCGATGGAGGAACTCAGCCCCGAGAGCCGCTCCGTCTACGAGCTGCTTCGTCACGAGTTCGCCGACGACCTGGATCGGAAGCTGAAGACTCAAGGTGAGACGCTCCTCCAATCCATGGCCAAAATTATCAACGCGAACAACACCACCCTCGACAAGCTCATGACCGCGCGGGCGGACCGCATCCGGGACGAGATCGCCCTCGACCTGGAGCAATTGAGGACGGATCTGCACAAGCACGAGGAGACTGAGCCGGATCCGAAGGCCGACTCCAACCAGGGTTCGCGTGGTGCTGGGCGAGGTCATGGATGCATGACCAACGCCCTTGGCTTCGACAACGAACACCGGGGGAAGGCACATAATGTTTATGTACCTCCTTCGGTGAGAGGTGCGTGTGATTCACTACAGTCCCCCCGAATTTTTTTGCCCCGTGAGTTTCAGTATGTGGATGCTTCTGATCATTCATCCTTTTCTTCTCAACTGGAAATGCCCAATTCGATGGCTCCAATCCTCGTCTTTGGCAAAATCGGTGTGAGGACCAGTTTCGCCTATGGAACACACCACAACACCGATGGATTTCTCTGGCAACAGCTCAGTTTGAAGGCACGGCAGCCAGATGGTTGGAGTCTGTTCAGCGACGCATGCAAAATTCATCCTGGACTGAATTTTGTAGTGCTTTGCAGAGCAGGTTTGGTCGCAATCAACATCAGACGCTTCTCAGAAAACTGTTCCGCATCGCTCAGGACAGCACTGTGGAGGATTATGTTGAATGTTTTGCAGAGATATATGATCAGTTGACAGCATATGAGGACGCTCCAAACTCCCTCCATTACACTACCAGGTTCCTCGATGGGTTGAAACCCGGAGTTTGGATAGCTGTTGCATTACAGAAACCCAAGGACCTTGATGCAGCCTATGAACTGGCATTACTGCATGAGGAATTGGGGGAAACTCTCAGTAGTTCATCAGGACCAGTGTCTAGGAGAAGTACTACTGTTCCTTCTTATGGTAACAGTAAGGGCAGGCCACCAGAGGAGAGGAAGGACACTGCTAAAAGTACTTCAACTGAGGATAAATGGTTAGCTCTGAGAAACTAAAAGAAATCCAAGGGTTTGTGTTTCGTGTGTGGAGAGAAGTGGGCAAAGGATCATGTCTGTAAACCTACAGTTCAGTTGCATTTTGTGCAAGAAATGATTGAGCAAATGCAGTCCAGTTACAGTGAAGAGTCTGAATCTGATAATGATCAACAGTCAGTTTCCTCAGTCCACACTATTAAGGTGTCGGCAGCAGCTTTGGGCAGGTAACCAGAGGCACCAGTGCTGCAACTGGAAGTCATACTACAAGGCCAAGTACTGCAGTTCTTAGTAGATTCGGGAAGTACACATTCCTTCTTGGATGCCAAGTATTCTTCTATTTAGGGTGTCTCTCCTATCAAACCTATCACAGTTACTGTTGCAGGTGGAACAACAATCCAGTGTCTGCATCAGATAAATGACTGTAACTGGCAATGCAATGGCCATGGATTTTCCTCTGATTTCAGATTATTGCAGTTACAAACCTATGTTGGAATACTGGGATTGGATTGGCTTGCACAGCATAGTCCAATGTATGTTGATTGGGTAGAAAGGTGGATGTCATTTACAAAGGAGGGCCAAACTGTTACTCTACAAGGAATTTCTTCTGAAGAATCTAGTTATACCTGTGTAGCTCTTTCTGCTATTCAGATGGGAGAATCAGATCCAATACCTCCAGAGATGCAATTGCTTGTCGAGGAATTTGCTGATGTTTTTGCTACACCAACTGAACTTCCTCCCCGAATGCACTGTGACCATAAGATTCCTCTTATTCCAGGGGCAAGGCCTATATCTATGAGACCTTATAGAGTTGTGCCACAACTCAAGGATGAGCTGGAGAAGCAAATTAAAGAAATGCTCAAAGCTAGAATAATCAGGCCTAGCAACAGTTCATTTTCCTCTCCAATACTACTAGTTAAGAAAAAAGGTGGAGAGTGGAGGCTGGTGATTGATTACAGAATGTTAAATGCCATCACTCTTAAGGGCAAGTTTCCCCTGCCAGTTATTGATGAGCTGCTAGATGAGTTGTCAGGAGCTGCTTGGTTTACTAAACTGGATTTAAGAGCAGGTTATCATCAAATCCGGTTAGCTCCAGGAGAAGAATATAAAACTACTTTCCAAACCCATGATGGTCACTATGAGTTCACTGTTTTGGCCATGGGGCTTGCTGGAGGACCCGGCACTTTCCAGGGGGCTATGAATACTACTAACAGGAAAACTACTCTCTGTTTCTTTGATGATATCATGGTTTTCAGCAAAACATATGCAGAGCACTTGAAACATGTCAGAGAGGTGCTCTGTCTCTTGAGAGCTGATCAATGGAAGGTCAAACTTGCTAAATGTGCTTTTGCCCAACAAAAGATTAATTATCTGGGTCACACCATTAGTTCTGAGGGAGTTTCAACAGATCCTAGCAAGGTAGAGACAGTTCAGAACTGGCCTACTCCCAGCAATGTCAAGGAAGTCAGGGGATTCCTCGGGCTCAGTGGGTATTACAGGAAGTTTATCAAACAGTATGGTATTATTAGCAGGCCCCTGACAGATCTGTTAAAGAAGGGGGTTCCTTTTTTGTGGACTTCTGTTACTGATGTCGCCTTCAATACACTCAAGCAGGCCCTAGTGGAAGCACCAGTCCTGGCATTGCCACAATTTGATAAGCCTTTTGTGATTGAAACAGATGCATGTGCTACTGGAATAGGAGTTGTTTTAATGCAAGAAGGACATCCTCTGGCTTATGTAAGCAAAGCTCTTGGCCCTAAAAACAGAGCACTGTTAGTATATGAGAAGGAGTATATGGCTATTCTCTTAGCTGTAGAACAATGGAGGTCTTATCTTCAAATGCAGCAGTTTACTATTAAAACTGATCAAAGAAGCTTGATACACTTGCAAAACCAGAAGTTGCACACTGTCTGGCAATAGAAAGCTCTCACAAAATTAATGGGAATGAACTATCAAATTGTTTACAAGAAGGGAATTGACAACACTGCAGCTGATGCACTTTCTAGGAAACCACACCCTCAAGTTTTTCATATATCCAGAGCTCAACCAGTGTGGCTGGAGGAAATTTTTAATAGTTATGCTCATGATGATAAGATTACTGAAATTTTGCAGCAACTGTCTGTGGACCCAGCTGCTAAACCTAACTATCAGCTTGTGCATGGTCTCTTGAGGTATAAAGGGTGTATTTGGATTGGTAAGAACTTGGAACTGCAGCATAAGATCTTTTCTGCATTCCATGACAGTCCTGTAGGAGGACATTCAGGGTTTCCAGTTACTTACAACAGGATCCATTCCCCGTTTCGTTGGGCTGGCATGAAAGCTTTTATCAGGAACAAGGTGCAATCTTGCATGGTTTGTCAACAAGCTAAAGCTGAACGAGTACATTATCCAGGTCTTCTCTCTCCATTACCTGTTCCTAAATGAGCCTGGGAAACTGTTACTATGGATTTCATTACTGGGTTGCCAGTCTCCTGCCAGTTTGATTGCATTCTGTTGGTTATTGACAAATTCACCAAGTATGGTCACTTCATGGCTCTGCGACACCCGTTTACTGCTCAAAAAGTTGCAGAGATTTTCCTGGATAATGTTTACAAATTACATGGTATGCCTGAACTCATTGTCTCTGATAGGGATCCTGTTGTTACCAGTAATTTCTGGCAGACTCTTATTAACAGAACTGGAACTCACTTGAATATGAGCTCGGCGTATCATCCAGCTACTGATGGACAGACTGAGCGAGTTAACCAGCAGGTGGAGTGCTATTTGCGGAGTTTCATCAGTTCTCACCCTACTAAATGGAGTAAATGGTTGTCGCTCTGTGAATTTTGGTACAACACCAATTGGCATTCTGCTATGGGGAAGTCACCATTTGAAGTTTTGTATGGGCAACCTCCCAGGTATTTTGGTATTTCTCCATCAGACACAATTCCTCCTTTGGACATTCAACAGTGGTTGCAAGATCGACAGGTTGTAGTTGAGTCTGTTAGGCAACACTTGTTGCGAGCTCAAGAGAGAATGAAACAGTTAGCAGATAAACACAGGACTGAGAGAGTTTTTGATGTGGGCGAGCTGGTTTTCCTTAAGTTGCAGCCTTATGTCCAGTCTTCGGTGGTGCACCGAGCGAATCATAAGTTGGCTTACAAGTACTATGGTCCTTACAAGATAGTGGGCAGAATTGGGGAGGTGGCTTACAAGCTAGAACTTCCGGAGGGCAGCAGAATACACCCAGTCTTCCATGTCTCACAGCTGAAGAAAGTGGTTGCACCGACCTGTCCTATATCAAGCACATTACCCTCTGTTAATTCTCATTTGCAGATTCCTGTCCGTGTGCTTCAGAAGCGTGTGCGGCAGAAGGGCAAGCGCACCGTCGCACAAGGGTTGATCCTGTGGAGCGATTCTACTCCTAAAGCAGCGACATGGGAGGACCTGGAATCACTCAAGCAACAATTTCCCCGGGCTCCGGCTTGGGGTCAAGCCGTTTCTCAACGGAGGGGGGATGTTAGCAACCCTGCAGGCGTCGACACCGAAGACACACCAGAGAGCACTGTAGCAGATCAAGGTGTTGTCGACAACAGGAAGCAAGACGCAGAGCCCGCGCTACCGCCCAAGTCTTCACGGCCCACGAACCTTCCCCAGTGGTTTGCAGGCCCGAACTGGGCCCGTTGATCGGGTGTACGTTAAATAGACGTCTCTCTCCCTCGAGAGGGGTTGGCTAGGATTTGGACGGCTGAGGCCGTGGCTTGTATCAGATAGAGGTGCGGGAGGTTGGGTGGTTCCTCTACCGAAATTCAAATTACTAGTTCGATTCATACCAATCCATGGCGAGCGCGAGCAATTCCGGCGAGTAGCTCACAAGTCTCCTGTCGAGTTTGAGGTGTGGGTGAACCTGTTGCCGCACACGACGAGGAGATCGCCGTCGCCGGCCTCGTCGTCGTGTCCCACCGACAGCAGGATAGCGGCGAGGCAGATGGGCCTGCAAGGGATTATTGTGATAGTATCGGCCCAGCCCAACACTGCTGGATTACTGTGTGTGCGGCCCAGCCCAGCCAGGACTAGTGTGGGTTTTTCTTTACTCCGTATGTAAGATTTGTCCGAAGTTGTCGGAGTAATTGGACACGGATACCCCGAAGACGGAAAGACAATATTTCAAGACATCGGGGCTAGCAAAGCCCCTCAGTCTGACTGTCCGGCCGCTCTTGCCGGCTACCCGTCCGACTGCTCTCCCCAGCCGGCTGCCGACTGCGCCAACTAGCCGGCTGCTGACTGCAGCCCGACACCGACAAGACCCCGACGTGGCGGCCATACCGCGGACGAGACGGCTGTACCTCGATGCCATCATGTATAATGTCACTTGTCCCCTGGCACTATTTATGAAGTGACCCAGGGGACAAGCGTGACACCCCACCATACCCCCTTGCTCCCATGCCACCACATAGCTTACATACTAAGCTAGCCATGCCTATATAAGGCACACACCCATCCATCCACACTCACTCAAGCATGAGCTCACACACACCCATTCGGCCATAGGCCATGGGCATAGCCGGCCACTAGAGCATGTCTCATGCAGGCATACACCAAGTCAGATACCCACGGTACTGATCTCAGATACAGCTCCAGGAGCGCTTTGTACTAGACATATCAGATACACTCAGACATGCAGCAGTAGGAGTATTATCTCTCCGGAGAGCTCCGAAACTGGGTAAACCACCGCGTGCTACTCGCATACCCGCTCCCGGGCCTATCAGCAGCAGTCTTACCCTCACACTAAACCCTTGTGGCATCTGCCGACTCGCAAGCCCCCCGTGAGAAATACCACGAGAGTTGGCGCCCACCATGGGGCGGTACTACTGCTATGCTACCGCGCTGCTGCTGGTTTCGCAGTCCGGGCGGGACCGTTTTCTTCATCTCCTCCGCCGCGGCGTCGCGCCCTCTCTCCGGTAGCGCTCGGGGGCTCGACATCGACCCGCCCCCGGAGCGGCCGCCAGGGGTGGCGCGTCCTCGCCGTCGGCCTCGTCATCTTCATCATCACCACCGCAACGCCGTCCGTCTGCGCGGGCGCCGCGCGCGGGGTTTCATTTCGGTCGGTCGTGTCCATCCACGCGCCGCTCGCGTCTGCTCCCCTTCGTGTTGTGCTTTGCTCCGGCCGAGACGTACTTTCGCTCCATATTCCATTTATGCTAGCTAGCTAGATGCAAGTCACGCAGTGGTCAAACCATAGCCACATACTAGCGATACACAAGCCAGATAATGCTTGTACGCTGCCAATACACATCCCAGACATTAGTCAAACCATGGCCGTATAACACATGTACAATGGCCAGATACAATCGAGACACTATTCATATACTCCTATTGGCCAGATGCAAGTCAGCCATCGCCCGTTCGCCGGCCACGGCCGCTATCATGCAGTTGGCCACGCCGCCGTAGTGCTCAAGCTCAAGCGCGAGCCCTCCCTTGAGGCGCCAACGCGCACGCTCCTCTCCTTCCCCTCGCGGCCATGGCGTCCTTGGCCCCTGCCTCAACACCGCGGGCTCCTCGCCCCGTACTGCTACCGCGCCGGCTGCGACATCTCCGCATCGTCCCCTTGGGGTCAGCTCCTCCCCCGCGCGCCGGCCTCGCGCAGCGCCGGGTTCCAGGCCGCGTCCGCCTGCCTCTGCGTCACAGCGTGCGGGCCGCCCCACGCCGGCTGCGCCATCTCTGCTCCGGCCAGGCTGCTGCCCGCCCGTGGCCGCCTGCTCCGCCTCCGCGCCCGGCCGCTGGTTCCAACTCGCCCAGCCGCCGGGTCCACCTTGCCTAGCAGGCTTCTCCGCCCCTCCGCGCCCCGTCGCCCAGCCGCGTCCGGCTTCCCAGTGCCGCCCCGCTCCTAGCCAGGCGACGACCACAAGGTGTCTGGCCGCTCCACCTGCCCGGCTCCCCTCGCGCTCAGCTGGAGCTCCGCCTGCTCCTCCCAGCCGGCTCTGCCCACTACCCGGCGTCCACGTGCCCGGCCCCTGCGCGCGCCCTCGCGCGGCACCGCTCCTCCGCTGGCGTCGGCCGAGTCCCCGACTCCGCCCTGCCGGGCCGCCTCCGCCTCGCCGCTTGCCCGCGCGCTGGACCCTGCCGGCCGACTTCGCCTCCACCAGCGGCCGGGTTCTCCACCCAGGCCGGCCCCGCCTTGCGCCCCGTTGCCGTCTCCACCAACCTCGCCCCACGCCCCTGCCGGTTTCCGACCCGACGCGTCCCCGCTCCGGCCGGCTCGCCGTGTCGGCGGCCCTGCCGGGTCGCCACGCCCCGGCTCCGCCGCCTGCCGGCTCCGCTGCTCCACCAGCAACCCGGACGGCCGGCTCCGCCGCCTGCCGGCTTCCGCGTGCCCTGGCCGGCTTCCGCGACCCGGCCGTCGACTTTCGCCGCGTCCCGCCCCTGTCCGGCTGCTCATACAGAGAAAAAGATTGGCCGGCTACTCAAGGGGTCGACTTCAAAAAGAGAGAGAGAGAGAGAGAGGGGACGGCCGGGGCAAGAAAGAAAAAAGGGCCGCCTGCCCAAGGGCCGGCTGGAGAAAAATGGCTAGGTGCCAAGCCGGCTACGAAAAAAAATTGCGTCCGACTGCCAGATGTGCGTCCGACCGTTGGCTACCTGGCCGGCTGCAAAGAGCCCGACGGCCGTGTCGGGGTCCGCCTGCCCAGCCGTCTGAAGAAGAAAAAGAAGAAGACAAGGTAGTTGCCGGAAGATCCGGCCCGACTGCTCAGCAGTCGGCCCGAATCTCGGGGGCTACACCCAGCGGGTGCGCTGACGCGCCACCGCAAGAAGACAAGGTAGTTGCCGGAAGATCCGGCCCGACTGCTCAGCAGTTGGCCCGAATCTCGGGGGCTACACCCAGCGGGTGTGCTGACGCGCCACCGCAAGAAGAAGACAAGGTAGTTGCCGGAAGATCCGGCCCGACTGCTCAGCAGTCGGCCCGAATCTCGGGGGCTACACCCAGCGGGTGCGCTGACGCGCCACCGCGAGAAAGAAGACAAGGTAGTTGCCGGAAGATCCGGCCCGACTGCTCAGCAGTCGGCCCGAATCTCGGGGGCTACACCCAGCGGGTGCGCTGATGCGCCCCCGCGAGAAAGAAGAAAAGGTAGTTGCCGGAAGATCCGGCCCGACTGCTCAGCAGTCGGCCCGAATCTCGGGGGCTACACCTAGCGGGTGCGCTGGCGCGCCCCCGCGAAGATTGCAGACAAGAGAAGAGTTTTGTCCGGCTGTCAGTAGCCGGCAGAAAAAAAAAGGGGCGCTGCAAGACGCCTCGCCGCCTGGCTGGTCGAGCCTGACCGGCCAGGACTCCCCTTCGAGCAACCGGAGGCTCGAAGGCTGCACCCAGCGGGTGCGCCGACGCACTCCGCGAGCGTCGAGCCGCGCCGGCTGTCTTCGACGACCGCGACTACACAAAAATCAATGTGAGCTCCTCACCCGCATATTTTTTGCACCACGCAAGCACGGATAACCCCGAGCGATGCTCGGGGTCTATCTCCGCATTTTTATTATAGTTGCATCACTGTTCGCCCCGGCGCCAGCCAGAGTTGGCCCGGGGGCTGGCCGCTTGGCCTGAGACGTTAGTTCCCGCAGACGGCTTAGTATCGTGCGTGGTACCAAAGGCCCACTCTTAGTCACAGACCGCAGAGCGGCTGTCCGACTAGCAAGAGTGAACGCTGGAGGCCACCCACGAGAAAAACGTCCGGGAAGAAAAACGGTTCGGGCGACCCGGTCGTTTCTTTTATGAGTATCTACTCGGTTGAATCTGCTCCTAGACTCTGAGTACTGTACACTCCACTTCGCGGCCCACTCTCAGCCACAGACCGCAGAGCGGCTGTCCGGCAAGCAAGAGCACAAGCCAAAGAGTGGAGGGAACACGAAAAAGATTGAAGGGGGCTCGGACGAAACCGAGTCGGCACCCTCCGCATAAAACTTGCACTACTAAAAGAAAGCATATGATATATTTGCGTGGACTAACCTTGTCCTTTCTGATGATCATTTCCATGAACATTTGCCAAAAAAACCTCCGCCCAACTTTGCCAAGTTGCTCGGAGGCTTGGGGGCTACTGTCGGAGTAATTGGACACGGATACCCCGAAGACGGGAAGACAATATTTCAAGACATCGGGGCCAGCAAAGCCCCTCAGTCCGACTGTCCGGCCGCTCTTGCCGGCTCCCCGTCCGACTGCTCTCCCCAGCCGGCTGCCGACTGCGCCAACCAGCCGGCTGCCGACTGCAGCCCGACACCGGCAAGACCCCGACGTGGCGGCCATACCGCGGACGAGACGGCTGTACCTCGATGCCATCATGTATAGTGTCACTTGTCCTCTGGCACTATTTATGAAGTGACCCAGGGGACAAGCGTGACACCCCACCGTACCCCCTTGCTTCCATGCCACCACATAGCTTACATACTAAGCTAGCCATGCCTATATAAGGCACACACCCATCCATCCACACTCACTCACGCATGAGCTCACACACACCCATTCGGCCATAGGCCATGGGCATAGCTGGCCACTAGAGCATCTCTCATGCAGGCATACACCAAGTCAGATACCCACGGTACTGATCTCAGATACAGCTCCAGGAGCGCTTTGTACTAGACATATCAGATACACTCAGACATGCAGCAGTAGGAGTATTATCTCTCCGGAGAGCTCCGAAGCTGGGTAAACCACCGCGTGCTACTCGCATACCCGCTCCCGGGCCTATCAGCAGCAGTCTTACCCTCACACTAAGCCCTTGTGGCATCTGTCGACTCGCAAGCCCCCCGTGAGAAATACCACGACAGAAGTCAAGCTTCATATAGTTTGGCTAAATTTATATTGTGAAAATATGAACATTCAAAATAATAATGTTATATAATATAAAAATTATTAGTGTTGAATTTTTCTGAAAAAATTGTTAGTGTTGATATATTTTCAGAAAAATTAATTTCATTATGCATCTCTGCGTTATCCCTTTCTTCGGCTCTCCTTCAGGCTTGCCTACATTGGTGACGCCATGGTCGTCTGCAGCATCCCTGTCGTCAGCCTGGTGTTGCTCAGTCGAATCGACTCACGCCCAAATCAATTTTCAAGCGACTTGCAAACGGCAACTGAGATTTTATTGAAGTGTGCTGCAGCTTAATAGTAAGTATCTGAAAAACAATCAACGCTTCACGTTCTTCTGAGTCAACAAGCTATGCAGCCACAGGTAGCTGTCAGCAGTTACAACATAACTTTTTCACAGATTCTTGCTTGATACTAGCAGTTACAACACTTGTGAATTGCAATAATATGCTCTAGCATTTAAATACATTTACAGTAGGGATGCATCAATGGAGTGATCAATGAAGAAGAAACATTTGTGTGGCCTAGCTAGCATTGTCCATTTTCAACGCACATTCTGATACGAAAACAAAGCAACAGAATGCTGGAAGAATGGACAATTTATTCAAACTGTGCTGCTTAACACTAATTACGGAGTACATATCTGAAGAGCAAACGATGCTCCAGGTTCGTCGAGTCAATAAGCAAGCTAGCTGTCCACTCTGAAGCAGCAGTTCGTTACAAGACTTGAACCTTTTCTTTCCTTGCTTGATAGCTGGATGTAAACCACAATCATTAAATACCAGACTTTTAAGTAAGTTTACATTAGGGAAGAATTGTTGTACTGAACTACTGATCAACACTACAGAAAAGCACGCATGATTTTCCGAGGCCGCATCATCATCATCATCTCTGGCGTGCCAAGTTCTGTCCATGCTGCTTGCTCCCGTCGACCGACCCGGCAAGATGAGCAGCGGGGGAGGAAGGAAGGAGGAGTGTAAAGAGGCATTTCTTAGAGAGTGAAGAGATCAAATATGATTTGTGTTGGTGACCAAAGGTGTGTTTTGTATACATGCACCACACGATGTGCACTTGAGAGCCTAACAAATTCCTAGATGCTGCTCGAAACTGTGTTTATTTACAAGGACTAAGAGGGGAGGTGGAGGAAGATAGAGTGGCGGGGAGCTCAGCTCAACGGTGGTGTCAGCAAGCTAGATCAGGACGTGGCGGCGCCACCAAGGTCTGGCCAGGAGAGCAGACGCGGTAGAAGAGATGGTGGCGAGGCAATGCCATATATAGGAGTGGAGAAGGCGGTGGCGGAGGCTGGAAGGAGACGGCGGCAGGGAGGGAGGGAGGATATCAGGCGGTCCTTTGGGGAAGAAAACAGAGGAGCCAAGTGTCAAACAGAGATTCAGAAGGAGGGGAAACCTGCACGATGATGAAGCAACATACTACATGAATCAATCAGTACCAGAAAATCACAGTGACAAGATGCAATGTAACTTCTCTAAATACGTACTGAATCACCACCTCTTGATGTAATTAATTACCTTTGAAACGACCGTTGCAGAACTGCGCAGCTCTCTGTCGACGCATCAAGACAGGGGCTCTCTGCAGCTGCAGGTAATTAACTTCTGAATGCCAACTTGTAAATTCACTGTTGGCTGCAAATTGATTGTTCTGCAGAATCCAAGTAATGATGAACGTAGTAAGACTCAGAAACTCACGAACATGAGTGCTCAGTTTATTATTATTTTCAGTCGATCTACAATTAATCGAACCTGCTGAACTGGTAATGAAACTCTGACGGATGCAAGTGAAACATCACCATCAAGCGATCACCAAAGTCTGCATAAGATGTACTGTAATCAACCTGTTCCAATGTTGCACGAAACATGTTTTTATTTAGCATTCAAATATATTCATTCAGAAAATAAAAGCTAATTAAACTTTTTGCTTTAGACCAACATGAATGGAGCAAAGAAGGTGTGCGTTGCCTACACCATATACACTAATTAACAGCCACTTGTATCATCTAAAACTGTTCAGATAGATCAATATACCTAATAAATTGTTCAGACAGAAACTGTAGGGAAAGATGCAGTTGGCAGTGTGGGAGGTACCATGGACCGACCAAGATCAAACAACGTGTTTTGGCACTGAGATATTCAGTAAAGGGTGAGTAAACATAATTGCATGATGATTTATGCCGCAAACAAAAAGGAGAGAATTCAGAAAATGTGCTGCTTACACCATATTCATTCAAAGCGTTTTCTCTTCCTCTTCTGTGAAGCTTTCCAGCCGTTGATCATCATTCCAAAACTCCAACGTTTGTAGAGTAGCTAACATCAAGTAAACTGCAGACTGGAGCACAAGCACCGCTGAGAATGCTAAACAAAAAATTAAGGGGGGAAAAAGAGGGGGAAAGAGTGATCAACTGACCTTTGAAATGGTCATGGTATAACTGCATAGGTACTGCAGAATGATACTTCTGTTACTTTAATTGTTATTGTTTGGATGGAGCAACCAACTGAACCAAGTCCTGAATACCAAACACACCATCGGCCGTAATTGTTCTGCAGAATCAGAGTGATGATCGTAAGGTCAAAAAACGAACGCATCAATGCTTAACAAAATCTACCTTGATGAAACTGCATTGAATAAGTGAAGTTTACATGGGCATTCGAACATACAGTACCTTGGAGCAACGACCAGCCTCTGCTCGGCAGCTGTCTCTGTCGGCTTGCAAGAGGTCATGATCATACTTGAGATCTTCAATCATAGATTCCTCTTCCTCTGCAGGGTTTTGGTTTGGGTTCGTCAATAGGAAGGGGACCACTTGAACCACATGAAACGAGCAAAGTGTCGTCTTGGCCTTCCTTCAAAATTTAGCATGCAGCTTTTGCTGCTAATTAAACATGCATACTGTAGCGCTCCTACTCCATCTCAAATACTAGCGGCCAGTGTGCTCCAGTATGAGACACAAGACCAGGAACCCCAATTAAGCCACCTGTCAGAACTAACAAATTAGTTAGCACCACAAAACAGTGGAGAATAATTTCCTTTCCTCATAAGAAAAGAAACAATACATGGGTATATGAATAAATTACCATGTGCTAGCAAATCGTCACCCGAAGCTCTGGGTTTTTTTCTTTTGATTTCTTGACTTGCTCTTTCAGCTCGGGACTGCAACCCAGTATGGTTATGTCTCCCACTGAAGTGGGGAAGCCCCCTTTGGGAAGAGAGGGAAGCCCCCTTTGGGAAGAGATGGAAGGACAATAAAGGACACGTAGTTCCCAAAGAGATGGAAGGCTGTGCAACCCTCGAGGAAGGGATGGCAAATTCGGGCAATCCAGAAAATCGATGGAACGGAGGGAGGTGAGGAGTTCAAGAGCTCTATTTTCCTCTTCCGTGAAGCTATCTGACCGCTGATCAAACCTGAATTTTAATGTTTGGAGGGTAGCGGAGAGGAGGCTGCAGATGGGATCAACAAGCACCGCTGAGGTGCAATCCACTTCAAGTCTTGTCAATCGGTGGAAGGAGCCTGCGGGCAATAGTAGATTGGCCGTTGCTACCACCAATTCTGATAACAGATCCTCTGAGACAGAGCGCCTAAGACATTCTCTGCTGTTACAGACCACCAAACTGTCCAGGTTGGCTATGATGAGAGGATTAAACCCATCCGCTGCTAAATTCTGACAGTTCACCAGTTTTAGATCAGTGAGACAAGTGAGGTTGGAGAGCAGAGCCATTGACTGCATGCCTGACTCTCCTTCGATCTCAAGACTCACCAGGGAAGCGGGGAAAGGCTTGTTGGTGTGAGCTGCTTCAATGGGCCACTGAAAGAAGTTGCCACAATTTAATATTCTAAGCGATTGGAGCGACATGATGTCCTGTAGTCCATGGCACATCACATTGCATCTGCTGATATCTAGCCTTGTAAGTGATTTCAGTTTGTTGATCTCTATCAGCGAAATATGTGATACAGCTCTAATAGTCATTGTCTCTACATTATGCAAGTTATGCAAGGCCAGCTCACCTCTATACCTATCAATTTTCATGTCCCCTTCAGAATAAGACAGTCCTGTGGAACCAAGTCTCACATGACAAGATGTCAGTGTGGACGTGTGAGGCATGGGGAGCAGAGACAACTTAGGGCAATCGACAATAGAAAAACTCGACAGATTGGTATAAGATACAGAGCACTCCATGAAGGGCACTGCACGGAGATTTCGACAATCTTTGCAAAGGATGGATTCCAGCCTTGAAAACGAAGGGCCATTATCCCCCCCAACCCACTCGATAAATTCAGGTAAACTAAGAAGAACGATCTGCTTCAAATGCACAAAGCTTCTGTCTGCAGCACCATCAAAGTCAGGTCTGATCTCACGAAGTGCAGGAATGTTGATCAACGTGAGTGACGTGAGATGCAATAGCTGCCCAAAAGGTGGAAGAGTGCCCCAAGACACACCCTCTAGGTGGAGAGACTGCAACATTTTGATGCTAATGTTACCACACAACCAACTAGGGCCAGTTGTACCACCATGATTTATAATGCTAAGTGCTCCAAGATTAGGGTGTGGCTGAAGACCATCAAGAACATCAGATTCTGCGTTATGTTGGTGATTTGTACTCCAAACTAACCTCAGCTTTGTCAAATCTCTTTTACAAAAAAGCTTAGACTCCATAGCCTCTTCCTTGGTTGCCACCTTCTCAAGATTATGAATACTGAGTTCTCCTCCAAGCTCTGTTAGTTCCCCCAACTCTCTCAGTTCAAATCCAACACTCTCTTTCCTAACACAAAATTTTTTTAGTTCCCGCAAGCATTTCATCTTTCCGACCCCAGGAACATTGGACAGGATTTCTTTCCCAACACAAAAATGGCGTAAATTGATAAGGCGGCTAATGTCTTTAGGTAATTTATAACTAACATCCAGGTCTAGGAATTTCAAGTGATAAAATCTAGAAAGTGTGCTAGGAAAATTCATTTCAAACTCAATGTATGAAAATGGTCTAGTAATTTTTAGGTACCGGAGGTGGATAAGTTTTGAATAGCTGGGTGGCAAAGATGTTGTGGACACTATATATAGGACACGGAGACCCTGTATATCCTTGAAAATATCTTTGAAAACTCCATCAATTGTTTCATCATACTCTTTAAAAATCATGAAAGCTCGCAAATTGGCAATGTCTATCTTGCTCCTCAACTTCATCATTTCTCCCGTAAAATTCCCTTCAAACCTGTCTTTCATTGTGAAGGATAAGTGTCGAACAGTTTGTGGGATGGCATCAACTCTAAAACTTGGACTACATATGTTGAGGCACTCTTGTGACGAAACACTTCGAGAAAGTTCATGTAATAAATCATGCAGTGCATAGTATTGATCCCCAAAACCATCAACTTGCTTCACGAGAAAACCATTCTCTACGAGTTCTTCTATATAATTCTCATCTTTTTCTATGATTCCAAGTGCAATCCAAAAGCATGTAATCTCGACAGTCTTAAATCTAAAATCTTCAGGGAACAAGGCAAAATATGAAAAACATTTTTTAAGATGAAATGGAAGGTAATCATAGCTAATCCTTAATGATGCCATAATGTCATCATCATTTTTATGTTTTTGCCACTCGTTGTTTTCAAGAACTCCCATCCAATGTTCCCGAGAAAAGTCCTTCCTCAATAGTCGACCAACTGTTTTGGCTGCTAGAGGTGAGCCCTTCAATTTCTTTGCAATATCCCTTGCAAGATCATCTAAGTCCTCTTGGTCATACTCACGCTTGTTTCCCCCTAATATTAATGCTCTAAAGAATGTGAAGAAGTAATCAAACTCGAGACCTTGCAATGCTATTGGGCCAATTGTTTTCACCATTTCAGCTTTAGATGGAAATCGAGTTGTGACAATAACCATGTTGCCCTTGGTTTCCCCTTTTCTCAAAGGAGCCAGCAGGTCTTCCCAACCCTGATTATTGCATTCCCATATATCATCGAACACAATTAAAAACCTTTTAGACTTGAGTTCCTGTGTGATGAATTTGTGGAGCTGGTCTAAATTTGTTGTTTGATTCGGAGAGTTGCTTCCTTGTATGCAGCTAAGGATCTGTTGGCTGAGCTTAAGGACATCAAAATCAGTCGAGACACATACCCAGACCCTAACAGCAAAGTGCTCTTGTATCCTTTTATCATTGTAGAGATGTTGGGCGAAAGTTGTCTTTCCAATACCCCCTGGGCCAGCTACAGGAAGAACAGAAAGGGCTTCACCGTGATCTGTGGCAGTGGTGAGGATACTGTCTATGGTTTTCTCAAATATGGCTGTCCGCCCATACAATGTATCTTGTGTAATGGTTGATCCTGTGACGCGTTGTCTTGGGTTGACTGTTGCTGGGGTGGGGCCATAGTGTGGAATTATGTGGAGCAACTTGGATACAGGCTCACACAGGGAGTGCAGTTCCTCCATCACTGACTTAATTTTCTTGGACATGGCCACTCTATCGAATTTCAGATTATCAACTGGACTATCTTGACGAGCACTATCAGTCTTGGTTGCATTGAGTGGGTTAAGAGCACCAGAGGCAGCGGCACCATCATGGCCATCATCTTGCATAGGCGACGAACAAGAAAAGCATGCGAGGCAGTTACCAGCGACGTGGCGAAGAGCGTGGCGACCATGGCGAGCATGACCACGGAGGTCATCGCCCAGATCTGGCACCGCATACCGGGTGCCGTCGAGCTGGTCCTGGATGATGAAGTAGTGGAGTTCATCCAGGACGTCCTCGGCCTCATCGGCCTTGACGGTGAGGTTCTGCAGCAGCCCCTCCAGTCCGGGGTTGTTGCTGACGCCCCTCGTCTGGGCCTCGTGAAGGAGGCCTTGCGCGAGCATCAGGTCGCCCCTGATCTTGTCGTAGTTGAGGCCGAGCTCGGTGCTGGCGACGTACGCCTCGAGGAGCTCGTTGGAGAGCAGATTCACCACCCTGCCGACGAGCCCGGTTGCCGCGCCAATCGCCGCTTCCATCCACTTCTCCGTCCGCCGACGCCGGCGCGATCGAGCAGGGGTTAATTAATTGGGGGCTTTTGGCAGGTGGGGATTTTTCTTGGGGATGGGAAGCCAAGGCTGGGTGGACGTCCTGGGCTTTGTGCGTCGAGTCGATGGTTGATGGAATAGCAGCTAGCAGACCGACTGCTGATAAAGACTCCCGTTCCTTTGCGTTTTCCCTTTCTTTTTTTAGGATTACGTTCGTTTGCGTTTTCTAGAGAGAGAAAAAAGGTATCGTATCGCGTTACTTTACAAGTTCACATGGCTCGCTCGTGTCACTTTACAGGCACTGTCACGATCACAGCATGTGCGCTCTTAATTGTCGCCAGCGGTCCATTCGTCCAGTCGGTCTCTCGATTATTCCGTGGCACCTTCGTTCTCTCTAGCGAGCACATGTGCGCGCTCAATTATTGTTGGTCCTCACTTATTCCGTGTAGAGTTTACCTCGCCCGTCCCTTCATTGCCGGTACCACATATGCGCTCTCAATTATTGTTGTGTATCCCGTCCGTTCGTTCGCCCCATCCGTCGATTGTCATTGCTATACACATTTACATGTGCGCCCTCAATCATTGGGTTGCATGCATCATCGCAAAAAAATAAAGTTAATTGCACTTTCAATACATAAACTTGCACGGTGCGAACAATTTCGTACTACATAAACTTGAAAAACAATACAAATTGACCCTATAACTTCTATTTGAGGTACATATTGATATATTTTCGTCTATTGCCCGTCCCACGTAGCTGGCCCCGCCTGCATAGGTCCCACCTGTAACTGGGGAGGAAAAGAAAAATTATATTATGCTGCGGCTAGCGGTATTGGAACTCGAGATGTGAAGCCTCACGCGAGAGGCTCTAGCCAGTGCAACAACCGTTGTAGGTTTTGCAATTAGACATTGTCACTGTCATATCAGGTATGACAAGTGATGGTATGACGACACAACCAACCTGTAATTGTGTCACGTCGGCGGATGAGAGACTCATATATGCTTTTTTCAAGGAATTGTTTACCTTGTGGACCAACCTATGGTTGAATACAGTGGCGAATCCAGGACGAAAATGAAGGGTGGGCTCAAAGTTAATGTGAAAAAAACAAAACATTTGTTTGAAGAAGAAAACTCCGTGTCGTAATTCCTTTCTCCAAATGTTGAGATTTTCCCATATCACTACTGGAAACATGTAGTATTTAATAGATTTTTCTGATATTTTTTAAAATATATTAATTTTGGAATAAAATTTTGAATCTGCTTAGCTAAATAGCCATAATTTCCTAGTCCATTTGTCAACGTTCCGAGAATACTACTAGAAAATGTAGTATTTACTGCACTGTTTGAACCAAAATTTGTATCGGCTTAGAGCATCTTCAGTCGGACTAGGCAAATTAGGGCCCACAAATGCACACGGATGCGTCCGCGGGCACTGATCGTTCAGTCCTCATATTTCATCGTCCACATCCACTTACCTCATATCCGATCCTATACCCATACTAAACCATGCAACTCCTCGTTGGTGTCGAGGTTGGAGTCGGAGCGGCTGCCGGAGCTCGACATGGTCGCCGGAGTCGTCGGACTAGATCAAATCGAAGAAATCGGGGAGAGAAAGAAGAGACAGAGCGAGAGCAGAGTGATGTAGGGTTATATTTGTGGGGACGGAGTGGGCTCGTGGTGTGCTGGGCTGACGTGGCAGACGCGCTCGTGCCGTCCCATATCCATCCTATATTTGGGTTGGATATGAGGGGCGCCAGACGGCCCAGGCGTTTGAGGCCTGTTTGGATCAAAATTTCATTATCGGTCAGTGACCGGACCGTCCGCCCAGGCGTTTGAGGCGGATTTGAGGCGCCCGGTTGTAAATGCTCTTAGCTAAATAACCATAATCTCCTAGTCCATTTGTCCAAATGTGCTCAAAATTTTCCATGATACTATTGAAAACATGTATTGTAGTTTTTAGTGTATTGTTTTTGGATTTTTTGAAACGAGTCTAGCCATCTTTTGTGAAAAAATGGACTGCACTTCTGTTCGCTCAGGGAGAGATATGCTCTACTGCTACTGTTCGCAATGGCCCTATGGGCATTTAGCAGTTGGGCTGTTGCCCTATTGGGCTGCTGGGCTTAGATGAAGTGTAGTAGAAAAAATAAAATGCTTTTTTGAGGGTAGGCTAGAGTCTGTTTAAGCCTAGCTAGTGGACTCGCCACCGGTTGGATAGTTAGAGGGACAGTGGTATCCCACCCACCAAGGTTGAAGTCCTGTTGCTCGCATTATTCCTGAATTTATTTCAGAATTTCCGGCTATGCGATTTCAGTGGGAAGAGACGTTCCCGTCGACGACGAGGCACCTACGGTGACTTCGTAAATTTCAAGATGATATACAGGCTTAGAATCTCGAAAGTGCTCATAGGGGTAGGGTGTGCGTGTGTGCATTCATAAGGGTGAATGTATGCGTGTATGTATGAGCGCTTGCGTCTGTATTGTGTTAAAAAAAGAATTAACCTAAAGTCAATCAAGTTGCACGTCAAGATGTTGCATCGATCCCTAGGGCGACTCGCCAAATGGTACGACCCGCTGATGACGCACCAGCTGTGCACAGTCGTCGTGAACGTCGCCTTCTCCGCAGTCACAGCCAGGATAGGCGCCCAACACCTGCCGTCGTCCATGCGGCTTCACGGGGATGTGTTACGGCCACAGCTGTCCTCTGGCATGCTCAGCCGCATATTAGAGATGGCGGCGTCCAGCTAGCCCGTGGAGGTCAGCCATCGTCGGCCACCCGACATTAGCGTCCATGATGGACATGCGGTGGCGCGTCATGTTGTTGGCCGGCCTCAACGAGCCGATGTCCCGCGTGCTGCACGACTTCGCGCGGGAGGCCTTGGCGGACTTCCTCAGGCACAATGTCTCGGACTTCTTTCCTGCGCTCGCGGCTACCATCGTCCAGCGCGTCCAGCGTGGCTTTACCACACACCAGGCGGCCTCTATGGCGTGTGCCGCACTTACAACAACAAACGTCGGTGCCCTCAACGGCCCTCAACTTTTCGGTCACGGTTTCTAAATTATACTGCTTCATAATCTATATCCTATATATACTTAAAAAGTTCATCCCACTATTAGATTTATCTTCACATGCAGACTGTCCGCGTCATCAACCAGCCATGTCAGCTGTGCTCCATCCATTCAGCCACGAGACATGCAGCCTATCCAGCTTAAAGAGTAAAATGCACTGGTGGTCATTAAACTTGTCACATACGCTCATTTTGGTCACTGTACTTAAGAATACGGTCAATACGGTCACTATATACGTGATGAGGTGATTATACGGTCACTGTCAGATCGTACAGCTCTGTATTCTATTTATTTGACCGGTCAAACAATGCACATGACGCCATGTCAGCTCATTTTCTCTATTGTTTATGCGGGTCCCACCTGTCTGTGGGTGGTGGGCGAAAAGTAGAAGGAAAATAAAATTTTGTACCCATTCAGATTTGAACGTGGCAGTAGGATAACCAGGTGCACTATCTCGCCTAGTGTCGATTGGAGGAAGTAAACCTTTTATATCGTACAACCATTCGCGTGATAGCCATTGGAATTTTTCCTTTTGCATGGGAGCCATTGGACTCTACGGCCGGTCGAGGTGGCCGCTGGCACCGTCCCGTACACGGCCGACTCTTCCTCGCCGGGCGCAAGGCGACCATGCGTGTGGGCGGCGCCGGCAGTGGCGTCGGGCGAGGTGCCGGCTGTCTTGGAGGTGGACGTGCTTTGGACAACGACGCCATGCATGGGGACACGGGCGTGCATGCAGCAGCCGGCCAGGCTATGGCGAACGACGACGCAGAGGTAAACGCAACAGCCAGCCAGGCTGCGACTGTCAGACATCATGGATGTGCACACGGACGTGAAGGTGGATGCGCACGCGCACGTCGTGGACGCTGAACTAAACGGAGCAGCCGGCCATGCTCCGGCTTAGGTTCCTGCCAGCTCCTTGGGGCGGCATGGTTAAGATTTCTCGTCGTGTGTATGCAATAGCAATATTTGGTGTCAGGTTCTTTAGATCAATTCAATGATTCAATGACGAAGACTGCGGCTCCGAAAGCGATGGTCCTCAGGGGCACGTTCACGTAGACTTCTCGGTTGTCATCGACGAGGCCAGGCGGCTTCGGTATGGGAGCGTCGATAACGGCGCGTCTGCGGCTCGTACTAGCGGCAGCAATGATCCTTTGATGGTTCATGGACCTCGACGTAATTTTTATTATATTTGAGGTTCTTTGTACTTCTAGTGAATTTTTATAATTGTTCTGATACTTTTTGGAAGAAAAAAACTTATAAATTAAGTATGCATGATCTGCTAGATAGTTAATATCCTTGATTGATCCTTCTCCCTTAATTATCTCTGTCCAGTAGCGTGCTTGCTTGTGACTGTTGCAGCAAGCGTCACCGTTAACGAGGGCGGATCCAGCGGACTTGCGACGCAACTTCCTGCTAGATGCCGTCCATCCTCAGTTCAGTATTATCTAGTGCAAAGCAACGGTAAAGATAGAACCAAAATTCGATTTTATCTTTTTGTCACGAACTTCACCCCATCACATGTATCGATGCTACCTTGTACATGTCTAACGCATGCGTGCACCTTGATTGGAGTTTTTTGTTTCTTTTTTGTTTTGCTACCTTGTACCTTCATGTTCATGTCTAACGCAGAGAGCATCTTTTATCATACGCACACATTGTCGATCCCATCTTCAAGCTCATCTGTTCCTGCATGGCACGGCTTCTCAAATTGTAGAAAGGTCTTGTGACTCCTTTTTTTATCTTTTCTTTCTAATAACACGACAGATCACAGTCTAAATAGTTTGGGACATTGGTATTGGTCTTTACAGTCTAATGGTAGAAAGGTATTGCATAATTAGCAAGTAAAGAATAACCAACACATCTATTCAATTATCAATAAACACACAAACTTGCAAAAGGTACAACTATGTTCGCAAAATCCTTATAATGAAAACTATCACCACATTTGGTTTCAATTTTTCTTTGGACAAATCAAATAATATATTCTCAACATTTAAATTCATAAAATCCTAGCCCGCGCATCGAGCGAGCCGCTTTGCTAGTTGACTAATAGGAAATATGTGTGTGGATTTACAGTGCACCGGAACCTTGATTTGTAGTTACATTGTTGTTAGAAGCTGACCTAGTGCCAAAATTTGGATATGCTCATCTGCGCTAGACAGGAAGTAGGAAATGGAACCATCACTACTACAATTTCCTTCAGTCGATGCATACCACCCACTTACTCTGTTCTTCTTTCTTAAAAATAAAATCATGATTTTTTTTTCATATCTTGCAAGCTTCATCCATGTTCACATTGATTTTCGCCCGCCCTCCTCGCCCGGAGTGCCTGCTTTTGTATACTACGTCTCGGCTCGTACTTCAGTTCTAAATCTGGATTAGTTTAATAAAGTGGTAACTAGAAAACATCACCATTGCATGCATGGACAAAAGGCAAAAGCGACAAGAAATTGAAAAGAAATGGTGCAACACACGAGACATGGCTGGACACGAATCTTTTGTAATTAGCAAATTATCTAGTTAATGGATCAGGACAAGCGCAAGTTGTGCCTCGGTGCACTCATCGCAAGAAAATGGTCAAAGAAGTAGCAGACCAATATGCACAATCAACAAACTAAAAGCAAATAGGTATGTACAATCAGCCTAGTAGTTTGGTTGCTTGTGACTGTTGGAGCAAGTTACCGTTAACGAGGACGGATTGAGCAGACTTGCAGCGCAACTTCCTGCTGGATGCCTCCCATGCATCCTTGGTTCAACATTGCCTAGTGCAAAGCAATGGTAAGATAGGATCAAACGCAGGTCATGTCCTCTTGTCACGAACCTCACCCCACCACCCTCACCGTCCATCACATGTATCGATGCTATGGTGGTCCAGTGCTGCCCATGTATTGATGTTATAGTTTCCGTTTTTGCTTTGCTACCTCGTACTTTCATGTTTATGTCTAACGTGGAGAGCATTTTCTAGCAGAATGCATGTATCGTGGATCTCATCTGAAAGCTCATGCATGGTTGGCACAAAGGATATGCAGTTGGAGTTTCTTTATCTTTCTAACATAACCGATTCGCTGTCTATATAGTTTATGACATTGGCATGGCCTTTAAAGTAATTCTTCAGCCATATATTCATTTTAGACTCACACACCGGGTATATCAATGGCGTGATAGTCCTTGCACGGAACGTATGCGATGGAGTATGGCATGGGCCATAGTGCAACTTCCCAAGTGGTCCGCTACTATCGACGAGGCATGAGTTTCACCTCTTGATTCCAGTGGTTTTTCTATTCATGTGTTTTAAATAATTGAATCATTATTTAGTAAAAGTATCCAAATATCCTTTTCGTAAAAGCATTCAAATCATTTTACTAAGTTTAATTTTACTATGGAGGCTTATTATTGATTCCTCGTATTGCATCAAGAAATAGAAATATCATATGAAAAACACAATTATTTTCCACTAAATCATTTATAGGAGTACACGATTGAATGACAAATCAGAGCCCCGTTCCTCACGCCATGGCCGGTGCGGCACCTCGACCTGCGGTTCCGGTTCTCGTTCGTCATCGATCTGCGGTTGTGCTCGCGTGCAGATGAGACAAGCAACGGTGGGTCGCAGCAATTTCCTTCCATCGAGTCAATGCAGGTCACTCTGTTAATCTTTTCTTAAAAATGCTGCACCTTTTCTCCCGTGCTTAGTTGGTTTCACATGGTCTCCTCTGATGTTTATGTCAAGCTTAATGGATATGCCTTTCGGTTTGTGCTGGAGGAGGGTGATTTTGTTCCGGATGATGACTTTATTCCTCGGATTTGGGAAAACCATGATGATGGGCATGATGATGGTGCTAACCGGGATGAGGATATGCCAGATAGGGATGCTAGCAAGCGAGCAAAAAAGGTCCAAATGAATGGTGGTAATACGACGTGTGGAGCTCAATCTGTCTCCACTGTTGTTCCCATGCAGACTACTTATTTGGGCTTTGAACATGCTATAGTGCCACCACAAGTCAATGTTCTGCATAATCCTGTGCAAGATGTTGCAGCTACAGTTGATGTTTCGGCTACATTTCTTGTGCCAACCGCGTCTGCTCAAGCATTGGCAACATCCAACGTTCCTACAGCCCAGGGAGCTACACACATGCATGTGCAGGTAGAGACCATGCAGCCACAAGACGTGCATGATGTGGCCGCTGCTACAGGGCGGTCAGCGGGTGCATGCACACCCAGAAACCCACAAGCGGTTGTCCCGTCTCAGGTGCATCAGCCGGCAGACCTTGAGCAGGCGACGCTCGGGCAGTCAGCCATGGACGCGGGCGCAACGCATGTTTTGCATGCTCCCGCTTCTGCTCCCGTACAAGTGCAAGGCATGGTGACGGGGTCTGCGACACCTTCCTCAGTTCGCGCTCCGGTCGCTATAGTTCCTCTCAGTCCACCGGCGGCTCGTTCGGGTCCTTCTGCCACGACACCCATTGCGATTGATTTGGTGGGACCGGCAGCACGTTCTTCTTCACCGACCTCTGGGACAAGGGTGATTCCGCAGCCTTCACCGATGGCCCACTCGGCAACACCGGAGGGTACTATGTCTGGAGGATTGGCTTCGCCCCTTCGACGTAGTAATCGCCACCCAGTCTCGGCGGATGGTTCTTCTCCGACAGATGAGCATGCACTAGCGAAGGCAATGCGCCGCCAGGCCTCGAGGAATTTGGACTCCACGCCAGGTACCTCTTCCGTTAAATCATTTCTTTCTTTTTCGGATACTCGCATTAATAACAGCTTATATAACGTGGGGGTCTCTATGGGAAAGAATGATAATGATATTAATCTGTCGGTTGGGGTACTTAAACATATGGAGATCGACCGTTTAAAGGTTTCTCCGAAGTGTAATACCACCATTCCTGACCCAGAAACCGAGGACGATGATGAAGCGGATGCCAAATATGATGGTCCGCTAATCTCCCACTTGGTTGGTGAGGTTACCGAGGTTGTATTGGATGACGCAAGACCTGGGTCAATGTTATGTGACTTCACAGCGTCTTCGCGGAAATCTAAATCACATGCCTCTAAAAAGAAACAAAAGCAGCCCAAGAAGGCGAAGAGTTCCACACCAATCCGAGTTTCCACATGAGAGGCATGTTTTGGAATAGCAGAGGTCTCTCGGACTTGGCTAAACATAAACGCATAGGTGATTGTGTACGGGAACATGGTTTGGATTTTGTGGCAATTTCCGAGGCTGGTAAGTGTGACTTTCGCCCGCATGTCCTCGATCACCTATCAGGTGGTTTCGACTACACATGGCATAGTCTACCAGCTCGTGGAAGGTCTGGAGGAATCCTTCTTGGGATACTGACAACAGTCATGGACTTGTTAGCCTTTTCGATCGGTGAATTTCATATAAAATTTCACCTAAGAAACAGAGCTGATAATTTTACATGGACTCTTGTCGCGGTCTATGGGGCTGCCCAAGATGAGCATAAGTCCGCTTTCCTTCGGGAATTGGTAAATCTGCTAAGGATAACCCGCATCCAATGCTTATTGGAGGGGACTTTAGTATCCTTAGGTATCAGGAAGAGAAAAATAATGACCGTTTTGACACTCATTGGCCTTTTCTATTCAATGCTGTCATAGACAGTTTGGATCTTCGGGAGGCTAGTATGTCAGGACGGCAGTTCACTTGGGCTAATAACCGACATGTGCCGACATACGAGAAACTTGATAGGGTACTCATGGATACCAAATGGGAATTAAAATTTCCTCTGGTAACCGTGCGAGCCCTAGAGCGTATTGAGGCTTTATCGGATCATGCACCCATCATTCTGGATTCTAATTCTACGAACCCAGCTACCCGACGCCCTTTCAAATTTGAATTGGGATGGATGCATAGGGATGGATTTGTAGACATGATCAAGAATATTTGGGAGAGGCCCGCTGTTGCTCGTACACATATTCAGAGATGGAACTTTAAAATAAGGGCCATGAGGCAACACCTCTCTGGATGGGCAAAACATACCAACGGGATTTATAAAAAAGAAAAACAACGGCTCTCTACCATTATTGATGACCTCGACAAAATTGCAGAGACGCGCATCTTATCTCAACAAGAGATTGAATTAAAAAATCAATCTAATGAGAAGATTGCCCGTCTTCTGCGAGAAGAGGAGATCAAATACTACCAGAGATCCAAAGCCGATTTCATTTTGATGGGTGATAGTAATATAAGATACTTCCAATTGGTCGCTAATGGGCGGCATAGGAAGAAATGTATTTATAGTCTCCAACAAGATGAGGGGCGGATCGAAGGTCAAGAGGAGCTCAAAAATTATATCACCAAATACTACAAATCTCTGTTCGGAGCGCCGGCTGAAGGGAATTTCACCCTCGACGAGACCCGAACAGATGACATTCCACAAGTCACGGCAGAAGAAAACGATATTCTGACGGCACCATTCTCGGAAGAGGAGGTGAAAGCTGCGGTGTTCCAAATGGAACATAACAAAGCTCTAGGCCCAGATGGTTTCCCCGCAGAATTCTATCAGAATTTCTGGGATATCATCAAGGATGACCTTATGGAGTTGTTCAATTGTCTTCATGCCGACCGACTTGAGCTATTTAGGCTTAATTTTGGCGAGATTGTCTTGTGGCCAAAGATTAAGGAGGCTGAACGGATCCAGCAGTTCAGACCCATATGCCTCCTTAATGTCAGCTTCAAGATTTTCACCAAAGTGGCTACGAATCGGCTTAACTCGGTAGCTAACAATGTTGTCCGACCATCTCAAACGGCTTTCATGCAAGGAAGGAATATACTTGATGGCGTAGTAATCCTGCATGAAACCGTCCACGAGATGCATCGGAAAAACCTAAGTGGAGTAGTATTCAAAATTGACTTTGAAAAAGCCTATGACAAGGTCAAATGGTCTTTTCTCCAACAGGCCCTAAGGATGAAAGGTTTCTCTGAAAAATGGTGCAAGTGGATCCAAAATTTTGTAACTGGAGGTAGTGTGGCCATCAAAGTCAATGATGATGTAGGTCATTACTTCCAGACAAAAAAAGGACTACGGCAGGGTGACTCCATGTCCCCAATGTTATTTAACATTGTGGCTGACATGTTGGCTATTCTGATTGAGCGCGCCAAGCAGGACGGGCAAATTGCTGGGGTAGTGCCACACCTTGTGGATGGTGGCCTCTCTATTCTGCAATATGCTGATGACACAATACTTTTTATGGAACATGACCTGGACAAGGCTCGAAACATGAAACTCCTGTTGTCAGCGTTTGAGCAAATGTCAGGTCTTAAAATTAACTTCCATAAAAGCGAAGTGTTCTGCTTTGGAGAAGCCATGGAGGCAGCGGCCGATTACGCGGACCTGTTTGGTTGCGCACTTGGCCAATTCCCGATCAAATATCTGGGAATACCTAGTCATTATCGACGTCTCACCATTGCGGAGTGGAAGCATGTAGAGGAGCGGCTGGAGAAACGGTTGAGCAATTGGAAAGGCAAGTTGCTCTCAGTTGGAGGACGACTGGTTTTGATAAACTCTGTCCTCACAAATATGGTTCTCTATATGCTTTCTTTCTTCCAACTCCCAAAAGGGGTCTTGCAAAGATTGGACTATTTTAGGTCTAGATTCTTTTGGCAAGGAGATGGTGAAAAGAAAAAATACCGGCTGACCAAATGGAGCGTGGTTTGTAGGCCGAAAGACCAAGGTGGCCTTGGAATTCATGACCTGCAGGTCAAGAATGAGGCCCTACTTAGTAAATGGTTGTTCAAACTTCTTACTGAGGATGGTGGTTGTCAAACCATGCTGCGCAACAAGTATCTAGGCCAAAAGGCGGTGTCTCAGGCATATTGGAAACCTGGCGACTCACACTTTTGGGCTGGCCTAATGGCAGCAAAGAAACAACTCTTTCGCTTTGGGTCTTCCGCGATAAAGGACGGGTCAGAGATTCGTTTCTGGGAAGACATCTGGCTAGGCAATGCCAGTCTCCGAGAACAATATCCAGCCTTGTACAACATTGCTCGCGATAAGAACAATACTATTGCGCAGGTGCTCAGCTCATCCCCGCCGAATATTTCATTCAGGCGGGATTTGGTTGGCGCCCGACTTATGTCATGGCATAATCTGTTATCCCGTCTGGATCTGATTAACCTGACACAAGGGCGTGATGTGTTTCGCTGGAACCTTACTACATCAGGGTCTTTCACGGTAGACTCTATGTATCGTGCGCTCACGCATTCTGAGGTACCGGAGAGCAATAACAAGAAAATCTGGAAGGCAAAGATTCCACTAAAAGTTAAAATATTCATGTGGTATCTTCGTAGAGGTGTTGTGCTAACCAAAGACAACCTTGCACGACGCAACTCGCCAGGAAGTAAGAAGTGTTGTTTTTGTACTCTTGACGAGACAATCAAACACCTTTTTTTTCAATGCAAGTTTGCGCGTTCTACGTGGTCATTCATCCAAATAGCGTCAAATTTGTATCCGCTCACAAGTGTTGCCAATATTTTTGGTCATTGGTTGGATGGTATTTCAAATAGATTCAAAACGCTAATAAGGGTGGGAGCGTACGCCTTACTATGGTCGCTTTGGCTATGTAGAAACGATTTGGTTTTTAATGACAAAAATGCTTCTCCTTTGCAGGTTATTTTTCGTTGTACGCACTCGCTTCGTATGTGGTCTATGCTACAACGTGCGGAGTACCTACCGCTATTCAAGGCGGTGTGTACGCGATTGGAGCAGGTGGCTATGGAGGTTTTTACCCAACATGGGTGGCAGCATAATCTCTGGATCGGTCCACCAACCGTTTCGACATAGGCATAGTGTCAGTCTATAGGACTCTACTGTTGCCGAATTGTCGGGTTTTTTTTCTTGTCAGCTTTTTTTTTTGTTTGGCTGTGTGCATCCTAGTTATGCAGAGGCCGGGTGGTACTCTAAGTGCTTTGTATCGCTTGATGCTACATTTTGAGATAATAAAAACGCCCTTTATCAAAAAAGTTGGTTTCACATGGACTGTCGTCCCCCTCGCGTTCCTGATTCATTTGTATACTGCCTTGGCTGGTGCTTCAGTTTTAGATCTAGCTAGCTTAGTACTAGTACAAACTTCACTACTGTAATTATGAGTTAACTGAAGAGGATGACAAGAGCAGGAGTACAGAGAGCATCCTCTTTGCAAACAAGACTAGTGGAAAATGGCATAGTCTAGACGTGGATCATGCTCTGTGTGTCCAGACACTAAACAGGAACTACAACTCAAAACCATTGCATAGCCCCATTCCTCATGCCATGACAGGCACCTCGAGCTGTGGCTCCCCATCCCGTTCATCATCGATCGCCTCACATGCACGCGCGCGTGCAGATGAAACAAGGCATTAGCAACGGTCGGTCGCAGCGATTTCCATCGAGTCAATGCAGCTGGTCACTCTGCTCTTCTTCCTTAAAAATTCTGCACCTCTTTGTCCCGTGCTTTGTTGCTTTCACATGGACTGTCTTCTTCCTCGGGTTCCTGATTGATTTTCTTATGCTGGCCTGGCTCGTGCTTCAAGTTCAGATCTAGGTCTCTTTAGTAGCACAAAACTTTACTACATAGTTATTGCTAACTGGAGAGGATTAGCCGCTCTGTGCCTACATATCTGTTCTATAAAAGGGTCCATCCATCAACCCACCAGGGACACACATCCGAACAGCAATACCACCAACCACCTATACATACCACCAACCACCATACTTAAACTTGCCTGCTGGGGCGCCGGAGGAGATGGAGGCGGCGATTGGCGCGGCGAACGGGCTCATTGGCAGCGTGCTCAGTCTGCTGTCCAATGAGCTCGTGGAGGCGTTTGTTGCCAGCTCCCAGCTCGGCCTCAACTACACGGAGATGAAACGTGATCTCTTGTTCACGCAAGGGCTACTGCAAGAGGCCCAGGCGAGGGGCAAGGGTGTGAGCGACAACAACGGCCTGCGGGTGTTGCTGCAGGAGCTCAGCGCCAAAGCCGATGAAGCTGAGGACGCGCTGGATGAGCTCCACTACTTCATCATCCAGGACCAGCTCGACGGCACCCACTATGCGGTGCCGGACCTGGGTGATGACCTCCGTGGCCATGCTCGCCACGGTCGACATGCCCTTCGCTACACTGTCGGTAACTGTCTTGCATGCTTTTCTTGTTCGCACATGAAAGACCATGATGATGGTGTTGCTGCTGCTGTCATTGCTGATAATCCACCCAATGCAATACTGAACCCTGACAGTGATGGTAATGATGGTCCAGTTGTTAAGTTGTCTTTCGGCAGAGTTGCCATGTCCAAAAAAATCAAGTCGGTGATAGAGGAAATAAAATTCCTGTGTGATCGTGTCTCCAAGTTGCTCCAGCTAATCCCACCACATAGCACCACCACAACAGTCACCCAAAGACACCGTATCACAGGGTCGACCATTGTCCAAGATACATTGTATGGGAGGAGAGCTATTTTTGGTAAAACTGTAGATGATATCCTCACTACTGCCACAGAGCAGTGTGAACCCCTTTCTGTTCTTCCTATAGTTGGTCCAGGGGGTATTGGAAAGACAACTTTCACCCAACACCTGTATAATGATAAGAGGATAAAAGAACACTTTGCTGTTAGGGTTTGGGTATGTGTATCTACTGACTTCGATGAGCTTAGACTCAGCCAGCAGATCCTTAGCAGCATAGAAGGAAGCAACTCTCCAAATAAGACAACAAGCTTAGATCAGCTCCAAATATCCATAGCAGAGAAACTCAAGTCTAAAAGGTTTTTAATTGTCCTTGATGATATATGGGAATGCAGTAGTGAGGGATGGAAAAAATTGTTAGCTCCATTCATGAAGGGGGAAGCCAAGGGTAACATGGTTCTTGTCACAACTAGATTTCCAACAAAGGCTGAAATGGTGAAAACAACCAACCCTATAGCACTGCAAGGTCTAGAATTTGATGAATTCTTCACGTTCTTTAAAGCATTAATATTTGAGGGAAACAAACTTGATTATTGCCAGGAAGAATTTGATGATATAGCAAGAGATATTGCAAATAAATTGAAAGGTTCACCGCTAGCAGCCAAAACAGTTGGTCGGTTACTAAGGAAGGAATTTTCTCGAGAACATTGGACCGGAGTTCTTAACAACAATGAGTGGCAAAAGCAAAAAAATAGTGATGACATTATGCCATCGTTGCGGATTAGCTATGATCACCTTCCTTTTCATCTAAAAAAATGCTTTTCATATTTTGCCTTGTTCCCTGAAGATTATCAGTTTAGGAATTTAGTTATTACATATTTTTGGATTGCTCTAGGGGTCATAGAAAAAGATGAGAATTATATTGAAGAATTTGTAGAGAATGGTTTTCTTGTTAAGGTAGTGGATCATAACAAGGAACCATACTATGTAATTCATGATTTATTACATGAACTGTCTCGAAGTGTTTCATCACCAGAGTGCCTCAACATATGTAGTTCAGGTTTTAGAGTTGGTGACATCCCACAAACTGTTCGACACTTATCCATCACAATAGAAGGTAGGTATGAAGGGAATTTTAGTGTAGAAATGATTAAATTGAGAAGCAAGATAGACATGGCCAATTTGCGGGCTTTGATGATTTTTGGAGGATATGGAGTCACAATAGATGGTATTTTGAAAGATATTTGTAAAGAAGTAGAGGGTCTCCGTGTCCTACTTATAAGAGTGGGGTTCAAAGAACCTTTGCCACTCAATTTTTCAAAACTTATCCACCTCCGGTACCTAAAACTTTTGCACCCAAATTCAGACTATTGGCTAATTGCTAGTACACTATCCAGATTCTATCACTTGAAATATTTATACTTTTTTGATCTTCATTCGAACTTACCTAAAGATATTAACCGTCTTATCAACTTACGTCATTTTGGTGTTGGTGGTTACCACCATGCCCGAGTTCCCGGTGTCGGAAAGATGAAATGCTTACAGGAGCTCAAAGAATTCAGCGTTAGAAAAGAGAGTGTTGGGTTTGAACTGAGGGAGTTGGGGGAACTAAATGAGCTTGGAGGAGAACTCACTATATATGGTCTTGAGAAGGTGGCAACCATGGAAGAGGCTAAAGAAGCCAAGCTTGTGTGTAAAAGAGATTTGAAAAAGCTTGGGTTAGTTTGTGGTACGGAACTCCAACATAGTGATGTTCTTGATGCTCTTCAGCCACACCCTAATCTTGAAGCACTTGAAATTAGAAATCATGGTGGTACAATTGGCCCTAGTTGGTTGTGTGGTGACATTAGCATCAAAATGTTGGGGTCTCTCCACCTAGAGGATGTGTCTTGGGGCACCCATCCACCTTTTGGGCAGCTATTGCATCTCACGTCACTCACATTGATCAGCATTTCCGTACTTCGTGAGATCAGACCTTGCTTGGGTGGTGTTACGGACAAAAGCTTTGTGAATTTGAAGAATATTGTTCTTGACAGATTACCTGAATTTGTTGAGTGGGTTGGGGGGGCTAATGCCCAATCTTTTTCAAGACTTGAATGCATCAGCTGCAAAGATTGTCCCAAACTCTGTGTTGTGCCCTTTCTGGAGTGCTCTGTCTCTTATGCCAATCTGTCAAAGTTTGTTGTTCATGATTGCCCAAAGTTGTCTCTGCCCGCCATGCCTCACACTCCCACACTGACATCTTGTCTTGTGAGAGTTGGTTCCACAGAGCTGTCTTATGATGGTGAGGGCTTGTTTATTGATGGGTATAGCGGTGAGCTGGCCTGGGATAACATGCGTGAAGTAGATCTATATTTCAGCAGATGCAACATCACGTGGCATGGACTGCAGGACTTCATGTGGCTCCAGCAACTTATAGTAAAAGACTGTGGCAACTTCTTTAAGTGGCCCACTGAAGCAACTCACACCATCAAGCCTTTCCCTGCTTCCCTCAAAGTCCTTGAGATCCACGGGGAGTCAGGCATGCAGTCAATGGCTCTGCTCTCAGACCTCACTTGTCTCAAATCTCTAGCTTTGCTGGACTGTGAGAATTTAACAATGGATGGATTTAATCCTCTCATCACGGTAAACCTCAACTCTTTGTTTGTGTATAACAGAGGAAATTGTCTTAGCCGCTCTATATTAGCAGATCTGTTGTCGGAATTGGTGGTAGCAAGGACCAACCTATCATTGCCCGCGGTCTCCTTCCAATTGAAATATCTTACCGTGGATTGCATCTCAGCGGTGCTTGTTGCTCCCATCTGCAGCCTCCTCGCCACTACCCTTCGGAATTTACACTTCAGGTATGATCAGCGGGCAGAAGGCTTCACGGGAGAGGAAGATGGAGCTCTTCAGCTCCTCACCTCCCTCCGTTACCTCACATTTGCGGATTGCCCGAATCTGCCATGCCTTCCTCAAGTGTTACACAACCTTCCTTCTCTTTGCAACCTAGAGGTCAATCATTGTCTTCAAATCCGATCTCTGCCCAAGGGGGGCTTCCGCACTTCGCTAAGTGTAAGCGTAACGGGTTGCAGTCGCGAGCTAAATGAGCAACTCCGGAAATTAAAGGGAACAAACCCAGATGCTAATGTGTGCATTCACTAGCCCGGCCAAGGTACGTCACTAGTAACATGCGAGCCCTTCTTGTTTTCTGCTAATTTGTACTCCCTCCGTTCCGATTTACTCGTCGTGGTTTTAGTTCAAATTTGAACTAAAACCACGACGAGTAAATCGGAACGGAGGGAGTAGTATGAAGATTATCCTAACCTTCACGGTTTGGAAATATTTCAGGTCTCAGATCCTAGATCGAGCTAGGTTGTGTGCATTGCTTGTTTGGAGTATTGGGGAAATATATATCAAAGAAGTTTTAGACGATATAACATTGCTTTTAATGTACTATATGGGTAAGCACCACACCTTCTTTGCTCCATTGTTTGGTGGCATAATGCAATCATATATGTTTCCTTACCCTTTTCTGAATATCTCAATGCTAAAACGCCTACTATTTTGTGCGGTATTGGACAGGCACATATTTTTTCAAGCTCTTTGTTGGTTCGGAGTACAATCAACTGCCAACTGCATCTTGTGCAGATTGCGCAGTTTGCATATATGGTGAAGTTTCACTTGCATCCTTCAGAGTTTCAGTCTCTGCTTGGTAGGTTGATTTACGACGAGCTCAAAGTAATATCTAAGCATCTATATTACGTTAGTGCCCTTACATTGCTAATTATCTCACCTTATATTCATTAATTTCATTCTGCAGAACCATTACAGTGAACTGTCATTTTTCCTGTTGGAATTCGGACAAAAGAAGAATATGCCGTAATGTCCTGAAGGAGCTGCCCAGTTCTGCATCGGCCATCCATTACAAAGGTTAGTTTGGCCGTTCTATCACTTCTTTTAGAAAGGGAAAAAAAGATCCATACTATAGCACCGGTTTTTTCCATACATGTGTGGCATCAGCGACCAGATTATCTGTTCATAAGTCCATGCTACCCCTGACCGCCCACTAGACTCAGTCTCAAGTCTCAAGCTTCAGAGCTTCAGTTCAGGTTTAGCAGGTTCGCCTGTTGGCTGTTGACCAACGAAAGTAATGACTGAGAAATTATATCCATGAATCCCATTACCTTGTTTATCGTCTTTTATTTAGTCTTACACTCGTTACTTGGATTCTCCAGACCAATTACAATAAACAGTGGATTTAGAAGTTGGCATTAATGCAGGGCTCGGTTGATCATAATCGACCATTTCAGAGGTAGTTGATTAGTTCCTGAGGTGTGGTGGTGATTCATTACGCGTTTAAACAAGTTACTACATTACATATTTTCGGTGCTGATTCGTTTCATGTAATTGGTGGCAGCATCACCGTGCAGCCGTGTGTCAACCTTCTTTTGACGGAACCTCGTCAGAGGGTGGGGAGCTCCTGCATTGCATTAAGAAGAAGGGAATTGGTCCAGTTCATAAGGGAAACCAGACCCAAACACCGTACATATCACAGTTAATCAAGGAAAACCGGTGAAGACCACACACATCCAACTAACGTTTCAGCTCAAATTTTGCCCAGCGAATTAAAGTAAGGTCTGAGCCAACTATATCCATGATGAGGAATTCCATGACCTCGTTCATCATTTTTTGGGTCTTAGATTCGTTATTCTATTTCTGCAGAACAGGTTGCAGCCAACGGTGAATACAAAAGTCGGTATTCAGAAGCTAAGTTGGTTGTTACATTCAAATAGCAAAAGTAATTAACCTGCAAAGAGCCTCTGCCTTGATGTCTAGATGGAGAGCTGCGCACGTGCATTCACCATTTCAAAGGTAATTCCTTATTTGTTGCTTCATTCCGGCGTGTGCATATGTCGGTCATTAGTCAATCCATCTGCCGGCCGGCTAATTCCTTATTTGTTGTTCAATTCCGGCATGCTTCTGTGTTTTACACCTACCTTCCTTGCCCATGCAGTTCTGGCAGCCCTTAGATTACATTGTATGTATTGTGGTACTGGTATTTGAAATTGGAGCACTGCAGTTTGCTTGCATTGCATGGTAAAATTTGAAGACACGATCTGGGGATAGCTGATTGATTGACCTAGACGTGAATGCCTGTTTGTTTCTGCTATACATGAATGTTCCTTTCTTTTAACTTGTTCCATTCTTGTTGGTTTAAATAAAGAATGTTTGATTGGCCTTTTTGTCTGAACATATCTGGATGCTAATAAAAACATGTTTCGTGCAACACTGGAACAGGTTGATTATGGTACCACCAACGGCCAGTTACACTATGTGCATACTTTGAAGATTGCTTTACTTTGACGTTTCACTTCCATCCGGCGGAGTTTCAGTACAACTTTGGCAGGTTCACCTGCTGACCGAATCTAATTGATAATAAACTGAACATTCATATTCGGGAGTTTCCGAGTCTTACATTCATTACTCGGTTCATGCAGTGCACAACAATTTGACAATGAATTGACAAGTTGGCATTCAGAAGTTAATTGCCTGCAGAGAGCCTCTGTCGTTCCAAAGGTAAGTAATTACATCAAGAGGTGGTGATTCAGTGCGTGTTTAGTGAAGTCACATTACATCTTGTCATTGTGACATGATGATTTTCTGGTACTGAGCATGTTGCGTCATCATCGTGCAGGTTTCAACTCCTTTTGATGAAGCCAGACGCTTGGCTCCTCTGTCTTATTTCCCACAGGACCGCCGTCTCTTTCCAGACTCCACCACTGCCTGCTCTGGTCAGACCTTGGCACTGCCGCCACGTCCTGATCTAGCTTGCTGCCACCACCGGTGAGCTGAGCTCCCCACCACACCATCTTTCTCCACCTCCCCTCTTAGTCCTTGTGAAAATATACACAGTTTTGAGCAGCATCTAGGAATTAGTTAGGCTCTCAAGCGTGCATCGTGTCGTGCATGCATACAAATCACACCTTTGATCACCAACACAAATCATGTTGGATCTCTCCGCTCTCTAAGAAATGCCACTTTACACTCCCTCCTTCCTTCCTGCCCCCACTGCTCATCTTGTTCGTCGACGGGAGCAAGCAGGATGGACAGAATTCAGCGCACCACAGATGACGATGACGATGCGACCTCGGAAAATGATGCATGCTTTTCTGTAGTGTTGATCAGTACAACAATTCTTCCCTAGTGTAAACTTACTCAAAAGCAAAGAACCTGAGAAAGAAAAGGCTCAAGTGTTGTAACAAACTGCTGCTTCAGTGTGGACGGCTAGCTGTGACATCCTAGCTAGCTAGATTTTTGAATCGACGAACCTGGAGCATCGTTTGCTCTTCAGATATGTACGTAGTGATTAGTGTTAAGCAGCACAGTTTGAATAAATTGTCCATTCTTCCAGCATATTCTGTTGCTTTGTTTTCGTATCAGAACGTGTGTTGCAAATGTTTCTTATTCATTGATCACTCCATTGATGCTGCAGCCGACCATATGGTGTCACCGATGTAGGCAAGCTTGAAATAGAGTCGAAGAAAAGGACGGCACAAAGATATATCATGAAATTATTCTTTTAGAAGTAAAAAAAAAAGGAAGGAAGTAATTATTTGAAACACACTAGTCCTGGCCGGGCTGGGCCATACACACCCAGATACTATCACAATAATAATCCCTTCCAGGCCCATCTGCCCTCGCTGCTATCCTGCTGTCGGTGGGACGCGACGGCAAGGCCCGCGACGGCGATCTCCTCGTCGTCGTCGGCGGCGACAGCACGCCTCAAACTCGACTGGAGACTGCGCGCCGTTCCCCCCGGTAACTCACCTGCATCCCCTGCCCCGCTTCCTGTGTAGGCTAGCGTCCGCCCGCACCAGTCGGCGCGCCGTCACGACGCTCGCCGGCTCCGGCCATTCTTTCTCCGACGCTCGCGTGAAGCGAACCCACGCTGTAATAGTCCTGAATGAGGCTTCATCATCATCGTGTTTCTACGCACTGAGGGTGGTGTTTGGTAGAATGCGTAAGCAATATTTTCTTTCCTTTTCGTAGCTACCAGCCGTGGACTCCAGCCACCACATTCCCCTTGGCTAGCTGCATGATTTAACGGGTCAATCATTGAATTAATCTGCTAATTCTTCAATCGATCTTTTTTTTTAAAGGTGGGCTCCCCGGCCTCTGCATCAGAACGATGCATACGGCCACATTTATAAAAAAAAGGTTCACTTACAGTCTTGAAACAAAAAGAGAGGCTAGCTCACAAAGAGCCTCAACGCCAAAAACAAAAACAAAAGGCCCTAGAGCCACAACCGGCTGGCAAAACAAAAATAGGTAAACTAATCGTTTATCATATTACATGACCGTCATCCAAACTGGTTGAAGATATCCCGCGCTACCATCTCCCACCGGACAGATCCAGCACTAGTAGAAAATGGGGCTTTGGTCCAGGCCGGGTTAGCCCATTAGTCCCGGTTCAATCCAGAACCGGTACTAATGGGGGCATTAGTCCCGGTTCGTGAGCCCAGGGGGCCGGCCAGGCCACGTGGGCCATTTGTTCCGGTTCGTCTGGACCTTTTAGTCCCGGTTCGTGCCATGAACCGGGACTAAAGGGTGCGATGCCCATTAGTACCGGTTGGTGGCACCAACCGGTACTAAAGGTTAGACCTTTAGTCCCGGTTCGAGCCACGAACCGGTACTAATGGGGTTTGAGGCATTAGTACCGGTTCATGGCACGAACCGGTACTAAAGGTCCCTCCCATTTTCAAACTCTACCCCCCCCCCCCCCCCCCCGGATCGCTTTTTCAGTTTTAAAAAGAATAAAAGAAAATGATGAAAATATCAAAAAAATAAAAGAAAATAAGTTTCCCATGTGATATGTGGTCTAGTTGTTGGGAAAATTTACAAATATGAATTTCGACTTTATTTGCAAAATCTCTCTAGAATTTAGTAAAATGGGCATAACTTTTGCATACGAACTCGGATGAAAAAGTTTTTTATATGAAAAATCATCTACTCGAAAAGTTACATCCGAATTTAACCGAGGAAACCTCGTTAAACATTTTCAAAATCCTCAAAAACCTAACAGAAAAAAAGTTACGGGGCTTTTAAGATCTGGAGGCAAAAAAATTCAAAAAATCATGAAGTATTATGGTCAAACTACTTATTCAAGAGGTATTAGTGTTACTAAATAATTATTCAAGAATATTAGTGTTACTAAATAATTATTTCAGTTTTTGAATTTTGGTCAAATCTGGTCAAACTATGGTCAAACTGTGGTCAAACAATGGTCAAACTAATTACTCAAGAAATATTAGTGTTACTAAATAATAATTGTTTTTTAAAACAATAGTTTCAAACTCAAATAGTGAAATGTGTCACTTCATGCTCAAGCAAAATTTCTGAGGGTTAATAGGATTGGCATCTTACTATTGTCAGGAAAACAACAAGTGCAGACTTGGAAACGAGGGAGAATAGAACCCGGAAGTTAAGCGTGCTCAGGCTGGGGGAGTGGGAGGATGGGTGACCGTTTGAGAAGTTAGATGATTTGGAATGATGAGGGGTGACTAGAGATTAGAGGATAAATTGAGGGGTGGTGATTAGAGATTAGAGGTTAAAATAATTCAGAAATTTGAAAATAAAAAAATTTCAAATTTTTTTTTTAAAAAAATCATAAAATTTCCTTTAGTCCCGGTTGGTTGGTGTGTTACCAACCGGGACTAAAGGTGGAGCTCCACGTGGCCACGGCCTTTAGTCCCGGTTCGTGTAAGAACCGGAACTAAAGGGGAGAGGCATTAGACTAAAGGGCCTTACCAACCGGGACAGAAGCCCCTCTTTGTACTAGTGCAGTAACCAAACGCTCCCTGGCCTCCGTCGGAGTGAGTAAGGACCACATACGGATCAACGATGTAGCTCGGAATAAAACCTGCAAAAAATGAATATTTTGTTGTTCTGTTAAGCCAAATCATTTCTGCAGTTCCAAATTGCCCACAAAAACGCACATACTCCTACACGAATGTGTCTAGCTGTATCGGACTCTATCCCAACAAGCCACGTTCCAAATAACGTACTGACCGAATTCGGAGGAGTAATGTTAAAGGCAATTTGCACAGTGCGCCACAAAACTCTCGCCAATGGGCAATCAAAGAATAGATGTTTAATGGTCTCGTCCCGATCACAGAAACTACACCTAGTAGATCCTGTCCAATTGCGCTTAACCAAGTTGTCCTTTGTTAAAATGACTTGTTTATGTACGAACCACATAAACACTTTAATCTTCAAAGGAACTTTTACTTTCCAAATATGTTTGGAACTAGGAATGACACTAGAGTTAATGACATCGATATACATCGACTTAACCGTAAATTCTCCAGACCTAGTAAGTTTCCAACGCAACTGATCGGGCTGATGAGCTAGCTGAACCTCCATCAGTCTACTCACCAAATGAAGCCATGCTTCCCACCTGTCACCAACAAGCACCCTCCGAAACTGAATATTAAGGGGGATGGACTGCATAATCGTTGCAACCAGCGCATCACGTCGTTAAACAATACAATACAGGGACGGATACTGGATCGCCAATGACGTATCACCAAGCCAAGTATCCTCCCAGAAACGGGTATTGTTGCCATTACCAACAATAAACTTTGTTCTATTAAAGAAGGCTGACTTAACTCTCATAAGCCCCTTCCAAAATGGCGAATCAGTTGGTCTCACTGTCACCTGTGACAAATTCTTGGACTGCAGATACTTGTTACGGAGAATCTGCGCCCACGTTGCGTCAGTCTCAACTGATAACTTATACAGCCACTTACTGAGAAGGTATCTATTCTTGACCTCAAGATTCTCAATACCCAGACCCCCTTGGTCCTTTGGTCTATAGATGATATCCCATTTGGCGAGTCAGTATTTTCTCTTTAGTTCATCACTCTGCCAAAAAAACCTTGATCGGTAGAAGTCCAGCCTTTTCCTAACCCCAACTGAAACTTCAAAGAAGGATAAGAGGAACATGGGCATACTCGTGAGCACCGGATTAATAAGAATCAACCGGCCTCCATAAGACATAAGTTTGCCCTTCCAGCAACTAAGTTTCTTCTCAAACCGATCTTCGATGCATTTCCACTCTCTTTTCGTTAGCTTATGATGGTGAATGGCTATACCTAGGTAAGTCAAAGGTAAAGCCCCAAGTTCACATCCAAACAATTGCCTATAAGCCTCTTGTTCCTCCTTCACTAGTAGAAAAACACCTATTAGTCCCGGTTCGTAATGGCCTTTAGTCCCGGTTCATGAACCGGGACTAATGGGTCGTTACTAATACCTCCACCAATTAGTCCCGGTTCAAACACGAACCGGGACAGATGTGCCTCCACGTGGCCGGTCCGCCGAGCCCAGTCAGGGGGGCCTTTGGTCCCGGTTGGTGGCTCCAACCGGGACCAAAAGTCCATGTTTTTTTTAGAAAAGCGGCTGTTTTAGGGGTTATTTTTAGGTTGTTATTAGCTAGCTAATAGAGAGAAGTGTCCTCTCTTATATCTTCGTCATTCGTTTATCAACCCTGCTGCTATATTCATTTCACCCGCATGCTCGCATCATAAATGTCAACATATTTAGGATGAGCATATTTAATTCCCTTGCTTCTATATCTATTATGTGGAGCACTTTTTGTGGCTTCTCTGCAAGTATATAGAAATTGATGGCTTAAAATTTTAGTTGTTACATAATGACCTATTAGGAAGAGCACTTTTCCAGCAACATGTTGTTGGACGGAAGAGCAAATTGCAACGTTTATACTAATAGCACCGGCAACAGCATTGGTCTAAGATTAGAGGAAAAGGACCGCACCGCAGTGAGTATAACATAACTTAATCTGCAACATAGTTATGTGAAAGGTTTAATTATGGCCGGAGAAACCCCATTCTAATGTCTCTACCTTCTCATCACAAACTAGCACACCTGCCAGTATAATGCTCTGAAAATGATTGTTCACTCCCATAGAAAGACCGAACGGCATGTCATAAAGATTGGTCCTATAGGTTCTATCAAATGTCACAACATCCCCGAAGAAGGTGTACTGTAACCTGCTGTTGTCACTAGCCCACATTAAAGTACTTATCCGATCGCCTTTGTTAGCTTGAACTTGATAGGTGAACTGCGGGTCCTTGGAACAAAGTTCCTGAAATATTTCCATTGTTTTCCTGACATCATCTCCTGCTTGTTCGCGGTTGATTTTACGACACAGGTTTCGCAATGCTCTTTTAGTGAAAGGTACATTTTCCATCCTACCAAAAAAGTGCTAATGATGTTGTACACCTTTGCCAGGTTCACATTGTTCTGCCTCAGCTGCTTCACAATGTCCCTACTATACTCATCTATATGCTTGTGCGATGGCCATTGTAGCGTCAGTCCATATATGAGGGATAATGAATGGTTGTGCTCGTCACGATGCTCAGCTATGTACCAATCGTTGTCTTTAGACCGCAATAACCTTATCAATGAGCAATTTATTCAGGTGGGGAGGGATACCCTCCCCCCCCCCCCCCCCCCCCCCCCCCCCCCGGTGACCGTTCAAAAAATATCACCAACTACTGGCAGCTATGTACCAATCGTTGTCACATAGGCAGGAGCGAGTATTTTCAACTACTGGTTTACCCTGTAAAAAATATCACCAACCTATCCAAGTTAGTTGGAACACATTTCCGACAATGTCATAAAACATAATATGGATAGTTCAAGAGAAAATTCCATACCACACAGCCACACACTATCTCTTGCCTGCATTTTGTCCGATTTACATTTAGCCTGCTTTTTCCATACTTGATGCCAAATCCTTTTTCCCATAAGTACAAATTGTAACAATCATACGCCTCTCCAAGTGTGTCAAAGCTCGTTCCTATTTTTGGCACGATGACTGCAAACCGCCTGATTGTTTTCTCTAGGGCTGTAATCCTGTTGGGGCATGGTGCTCTGCCTAGGGCAGCAGCTCCAACCCTCACTCTGGAGAACAAATGACAGATAAGTACAGGTAGTGAGTCCAATTACTTGTTTAAATTCTACAGAATACTCGCTAAGTCCCATCACCAATTGAACCTGATCATTTTGTACTCATAAAAAAATACTATTTTTTCCCACTGCAGCCTTGTTTACATGACCCCACACAAAAATTTGATGACAACTACCATCAAGAATGAAATCCACTTATGCTTAATATTGATCATACGTTATTGCAGCATGGGACCATATGAATTAAGCATCTATTTTTCCTTCAGAGGTATGCAATGTTTGGAGCAGAGACAACCCAGCAGTGCACATACAGTATGCAAGTATACACTGCGTAAGCTTCAGATATGTTCATGTCAACTAATACTACCATTTCTATTTCTATGTAATCTCTCCCCCACCAAATGACATATTTGTTAATTAATTGAGCTAAACAAAACAAAAGTTATTTCAGACGATATGTGTGCACCTTTTGGCCCAACCAGTTTTCGGGTCTATTTGCTCTACGGAGTTTTCTTAAGCTTGAGGCTTGTCTCCACTGCCGGCCTCTGGAGCAGGTTGTGCAGCACAAATCTGGGCATCTACACTTTAGGCCGCCGTGGTGGCCGGTCCTGAGTTTTCGGGGGCCCAGGGTGAACCTAGAACCCGGGGCCCTTCGGTATAAACAAGAGCATAATATTCAATATAAACTTTAAAAACATAATAATCAACATATGTTCATATGTGATGTAACAAAAACAATTTCACTGCATTGAAAAGTCATACTCTCATATGAAATTACATATGCATATATCTTATTATATTTTTTTATAATTCTCTGTGATGCATCATTATAAATCTCATCCAGTAATTTTAATTGCAGGATGCATGCCTTTTACAAGGTCACATGAGGTACAAAAACTTACAGAAATAATTGGTAATTAAACTAGCTGGAATCTACAAAATCTTACCGGTTTATGAAGTCGAGCTCACAAACTACAAATGCATGGAGCCAAATAATATGTCACTTAGCAGTGTCCAATTAGTCGATGATCATGAATGTCCAGTTGCAATAATGAAGATATGAGGTTTTCTTCCATGGAAAGGTCGAAGCCGACATATCCACTATAGGAAGAACCCTCCCCCCTCCCCCCCCCCCCCCCCCCGCTCCCAAGTCGCTCCTGCGGGCGACTCTGGGAGCCAACCCTAGCGCCGCCGCCCAGCCCCCCTCCCCGGCCTCCCTTCCCTCGCCGCCGCCGGTGGCGTCGCCGGCCAAAGGCCGCGTGGCGTAGGCGGCAGCGGGGCGTCTTCTTCCCGCGCGCTGGAGGCGTGCGTCGCGGGGCGCGGCCTTCTGCGTCGGCGGCGACGGTCGTCGGCCCGTCCACGGGCTCTGCTTCCTCCCCCCGGCGTGTAGCGTCCCAGTGGTCCTGCCCCCCTCCCCTTCCTTTGCGGCGGATCTTGGGGCTCCGGGGGCGGGGGCCTTGCTGGCGGCGGACCTGTGGGTGTCGGCGGCGACCTGGCTAAGGTGGTGGCGGGGCGGCCGGTGGTCAGGCTGCGCCTTTCGGGGTGGAGGGACGCCGGGCGTCCATGGCCGGGAGGCGGGCTGCGTCTTCGGCGGCATGCCACAACTGCTGCAAGTTGGCTCGGGGATGCTCCTCGGGGTCTCGGCATGGATTTGGGCTGCCACGGCGTGGTGGTAGCTCATGGTGATGGTCTGGTTCTTTTCACGGCGGCGGCGGTCGGTCCCCTCCGGCGTTGGCCGTCTGTGAGCGGCCTGCCTCGACCTTTGATTCCTCCCCTCGTCGTCCGGGCTCTACCCTCGTCATAGGGCTGGTCCGCTCCCAGTTGCGGTCCATTGCTCGTCTCGCGCCCGTGGCTGCAAGACCGAGCTCGTCTCGCGCCCGGCAGCAGGACCGAGCCCGTCTCGCGCCCGGCGGCAGGACCGAGCCCGTCTTGCGCCCGGTGCAGCAGGACGGGTGATGGAGGCCTTTTTTGGCCGGCCCTTTGGGTCTCGGCGCGGGGGGCCGCCCAGGGGTGTGAAAAGGAGCGGCCTTTCCACTCGTACCTTTGGTTGGGGTAGCGACGGGTCTCGGGTGAGTTGGGGTCAAGGTCTTGGATATCGGGGCGGCGGCCCTGGTGGTGGTAGCGCGGTGCTCATGGGTAGAGCCCGTGGCTTGGTGCTGCCCGGTGACCATGGCCGTGTGGGCGGTATGGTGGCAGGGGTGTGGCGTTCGGTGCCGGTGAGTGTTTGCTGGGGTGAAAACCTGTTCTATCTTCGGACGGACCGGCGGCGGCTTAGCACGTTACCTTCTTGAAGGCGTCGTCGCGGCTCTCACCGGTCATCGTGTCGCTCCAAGGGAAACTCTGACCCTCGGGTCGGGCGGTGGCGGCGCGTTGGCGTCGTAACCTTCTTGGAGGCGCCGCCTTGGAGCTCACGGTTCGTCATATGCGGCTTCATCTCTTCGCGGTGGCGTGTTCACTGTGGAGGTCCCCGATTGCTCTTGTAGTGTTAGGGGTGGTGTTGCTGCGCTCAGCGCCTATGTATCCCGCCTTGGGTGTGTGCGTGTGTTTGTCGTGGGGTGCGTTTGTACTTGGGCTGTGGTTGATCTTTGCTATATATGTAAAGCGGGGCGAAAGCCTTTTTCGGCAATGAAGACATGATCATGATCCGTAAACTAGAAATCGTTAAGACATAGGCTTGTAGGATACCTTCGTTGCTGAATTCGTGCCATCGTTGGGTGGACAGCGGGAGACTGCCGACTGCCAGTGGGCGTCCCTGTGGCCTCCTCGATGTTGTTCGCCTGGCCTATTCATAGTGGCCGCAGCGGCTACAGGCGCTACGATGATGCGAGGTGATGGCGTCGTGGCATGGAAAAGTCGATGCGGTTAGGCAAGGCGACAGCGTCGCGAGGCGATCGAGGGATTAGTATAACAGAAGGCAATCACACAAATCAGGCGAAAAATCATTCACATACCATCTGTGCGCTCGTGATGGGGTGGGATTGCTGGAATCCTGGACGCTCAGTTATGGTATCCTACTGATATTTAAGCCAGGCCCAATGCATTTTTCCCCTCTAAGCGCAGGCTGAATAAGTGCACGTACCTGGGGGCCCATCTGTTCCGGGGGCCCGGGGCGGCCGCCCCCCCTGTCCCTCCATGAGGGCCGAGGTAGGAAGCTCAACGGTCGGTGGTGTCATAATTGGGTACTGAAGATGACTCGTTGGGATGTTGTTCTCGTTCACCTCCTCTAGCAGAGTTCTGCTGCTTGCACAAATTTTGGGCAGAGCTGTTAGACATAAATCCACAAGACCGCGAGGAAGCAATGAGGGCTAGCAGATCCGTACCTACTTATGGGCTGCATCAAGAACTCCATACTGGCTGGATTTGTCCGTCGTTCTGTCGCATGATCTATCTCCACTGCTTCGCCGGTCTAAAGACTCCAAGATCATGGGACGGGAGATAGAAGACAGGAGCCACCGACGGGATATATTCTATCTGACATGACAAACTACATATCACCTGAAGGTCTGCCTATTGGCTTAGTGCTTGCTTAGTTTCTCTTTTTTTTGAAACGAAAGGGGTTGCCCCCCTGCCCCAACTTTTTATTGAAAAAGCAAAGGCAACCAAAGCACATTGTTCACAGCTCTCGGCTCCAGCCAGAAATAGCCGCAGCAGACTTATTACAGACGAAGTAGTGACAGTCTGAACACCCACAAGATAACTAGAAAACGGCCCCTACAAGGACTACACACGCACAAGCTATGAAATCCCTGCAGAAGCATCAACATGCCAGTCAATTCTAAGCAACTCCCCGCGATGATGGTCGAGCAGCTTCAAGCATTGGAGGAGTAGCACAGTTTGGGAGTCCACGCACAAGATCTTCCATTAATGGATATGCCTCCCCACCAATTCCAGCACGCATTTGATGCTTCGCCATCTTCGCCCCTGGAACACAATTTCATTCCGAAACAACCATAAGCTCCATAAGGTAGCAGCAGAAATCAAGTTTATAGCATCATAGCATTTCATCTTCTTCCAAAAAGGAAGAAACGATTCAAATGACTCTGGTACAGGCATCTTAGTGCAGTCAGAAATCACCAGCCACACTTGTCTGGCCACCACACATTCAAAAAATAAGTGATGAATACTTTCAGCTTCACTAAAAAAGACACAAGTCAGGTCTTCTACATGTTGGTGTTTAGCCAAATTGTCCCTAGTCAGACTCTTATTGCGCACTATTAGCCAAAGAAACACATGGATATTAGGTGGGACTCTAATTTTCCAAATATAATCTCTCGAGATAGAGACCACGCCCCCCCCCCCCCCCCCCCAAATAATCACCTTATACATAGACTTAACTGAGTATAACCCTTTGCTCTCCAGAGTCCACACAGGCTTATCAGCCAAGTTGGAAAAAGGAACATTTTTAACCACACTAAGTAGCTCATTCTAGGAGCATAAAGTATCTTCATTAACACATCTTCTAAAGATCAGCTGCAAATTCTCTCCATCCCAAACCTGGGCCACTGAGGCCTCTTGTTGTTGACAAATCACAAAGAGGTCCCAAAACCTAGTCTTGAGTGAACAATCACCCACCCAGGTATCATGCCAAAAAGAAATATTTCTCCCATTCCCAGGGATCCACGTATAAAAGGTCTTAGCAGCAAAAAAAGGCCCAAGTGAAGCTCTTCCAGAAGGGAGAGCCTACCCCAGTTCTAGACCAAAGGATATTTGGCCTACTCACATTATATTTATAATCAAGAAATTTCTTCCAGTCACTCTCTCTATCATCAAAGAATCGTTTACTCCAAGCAGCAAGCAAAGACATATTAAACTCCCTAAGATTAGGAACACCCAAACCACCCCACTCTTTCTTTTGAGAGACCAGCCCCCACTTGGCTAGGTGGTACTTATGATTGTCTCCAACATTACCCCAGAAAAATGAGACATTTGAGAAGTAATAGCATCAATAGCCCACTTAGGGAATTTCATAATGGACATTAAGTAAGTAGGAATACTGGCAATGCAGGTAGTAAGTAAAATCAATTTCCCCTTATAAGACAGATTTCTACCCAACCACCCAGCTGTTGGGAAACGTAGTAATTTCAAAAAAATTCCTACGCACACACAAGATCTTGGTGATGCATAGCAACGAGAGGGGGAGTGTATCTTCATACCCTTGAAGATCGCTAAGCGGAAGCGTTTATCAACGCGGTTGATGTAGTCGTACGTCTTCACGATCCGACCGATCCAAGTACCGAACGCACGGCACCTCCGAGTTCTGCACACGTTCAGCTCGATGACGTCCTCGCCTTCTCGATCCAGCAAGACGGGCGAAGTAGTAGATGAGTTCCGGCAGCACGACGGCGTGGTGACGGTGTTGGTGAAGAACAATCTCCGCAGGGCTTCGCCTAAGCACTACGGAAACTATGACGGAGGATAAACTAGAGGGGACGGGCTTGCCGGCACACGGCTTGGTGTTTCTTGATGTGTCTTGGGTGCTAGCCCTACCCCTCTATTTATATGTTGAGCCCTGGGGTCGAAACTTGGAGTAAAAGCCTCCTCAAAGTCGGTTTCACCCGAAAGGCAAGAGTCCTTCTCGGACTCCAGGGCTAGACGCCAGGGTTCCCGGCATCTACCCCCTAGACGCCAGGGTTCCTGGCGTCTAGCCTCTAGTCTCCGCAAAACTTCCTTTTGCACTTTCCAAAACCCTCGTGGGCTTTCCCCTTTGGCTCAGATAAAGTGTTCTCGTGCCCAAACATTTCGGGAAACATCCGGAACCCCTTATGGTGAATTCCGGAACCCTTCCGGAGATCAAACACTACTATCCGCATATCAATCTTTACTTCCGGACCATTCCAGAGTTCCTCGTCATATCTGTGATCTCATCCAAAAATCCGAACAACATTCGGTCACCAACATACATAACTCATAGTACTCTATCGTCAACGAATGTTAAGCGTGCGGACCCTACGGGTTCGATAACTATGTAGACATGACCGAGACACGTCTCCGGTCAATAACCAATAGCGGGACCTGGATGGCCATATTGGCTCCCACATATTCTACGAAGATCTTTATCGGTCAAACCGCATAACAACATACGTTGTTCCCTTTGTCATCGGTATGTTACTTGCCCGAGATTCTATCGTCGGTATCTCAATACCTAGTTCAATCTCGTTACCGGCAAGTCTCTTTACTCGTTACGTAATGCATCATCCCGTAACTAACTCATTAGCTACATTGCTTGCAAGGCTTATAGTGATGTGCATTACCGAGAGGGCCCAGAGATACCTCTCCGACAATCGGAATGACAAATCCTAATCTCGAAATACGTCAACTCAACAAGTACCTTTGGAGACACCTGTAGAGCACCTTTATAATCATCCAGTTACGTTGTGACGTTTGGTAGCACACAAAGTGTTCCTCCGGTAAACGGGAGTTACATAATCTCATAGTCATAGGAAAATGTATAAGTCATGAAGAAAGCAATAGCAACATACTAAACGATCAAGTGCTAAGCTAACGGAATGGGTCGGGTCAATCACATCATTCTCCTAATGATGTGATCCCGTTAATCAAATGACAACTCATGTCTATGGTTAGGAAACTTAACCATCTATGATTTACGAGCTAGTCAATTAGAGGCGTACTAGTGACACTATGTTTGTCTATGTATTCACACATGTATCATGTTTCCGGGTAATACAATTCTAGCATGAATAATAAACATTTATCATGATATAGGGAAATAAATAATAACTTTATTATTGCCTCTAGGGCATATTTCCTTCAGTCTCCCACTTGCACTAGAGTCAATAATCTAGATTACACAGTAATGATTCTAACACCCATGGAGTCTTGGTGCTGATCATGTTTTGCTCGTGGAAGAGGCTTAGTCAACGGGTCTGCAACATTCAGATCCGTATGTATCTTGCAAATTTCTATGTCTCCCACCTGGACTTGGTCTCGGATGGAATTGAAGCGTCTCTTGATGTTCTTGGTCCTCTTGTGAAATCTGGATTCCTTTGCCAAGGCAATTGCACCAGTATTGTCACAGAAGATCTTCATTGGTCCCGATGCACTAGGTATGACACCTAGATCGGAAATGAACTCCTTCATCCAGACTCCTTCATTTGCTGCTTCCGAAGCAGCTATGTACTCCGCTTCGCATGTAGATCCCGCTACGACGCTTTGTTTAGAACTGCACCAACTGACAACTCCACCGTTTAATATAAACACGTATCCGGTTTGCGATTTAGAATCGTTCGGATTAGTGTCAAAGCTTGCATCGACGTAACCATTTACGACTAGCTCTTTGTCACCTCCATAAATGAGAAACATATCCTTAGTCCTTTTCAGGTATTTCAGGATGTTCTTGACCGCTGTCCAGTGATCCACTCCTGGATTACTCTGGTACCTCCCTGCTAAACTAATAGCAAGGCACACATCAGGTCTTGTACACAGCATTGCATACATGATAGAGCCTATGACTGAAGCATAGGGAACTCCTTTCATTTTCTCTCTATCTTCTGCAGTGGTCGGGCATTGAGTCTGACTCAACTTCACACCTTGTAATACAGGCAAGAATCCTTTCTTTGCCTGATCCATTTTGAACTTTTTCAAAACTTCATCAAGGTATGTGCTTTGTGAAAGTCCTATCAAGCATCTTGATCTATCTCTATAGATCTTGATGCCCAATATGTAAGCAGCTTCACCGAGGTCTTTCATCGAAAAACTTTTATTCAAGTATCCCTTTATGCTATCCAGAAATTCTATATCATTTCCAATTAACAATATGTCATCTACATATAATATCAGAAATGCTACAGAGCTCCCACTCACTTTCTTGTAAATACAGGCTTCTCCAAAAGTCTGTATAAAACCATATGCTTTGATCACACTATCAAAGCGTTTATTCCAACTCCGAGAGGCTTGCACCAGTCCATAAATGGATCGCTGGAGCTTGCACACTTTGTTAGCTCCATTAGGATCGACAAAACCTTACGGTTGCATCATATACAACTCTTCTTCCAGAAATCCATTCAGAAATGCAGTTTTGACATCCATCTGCCATATTTCATAATCATAAAATGCGGCAATCGCTAACATGATTCGGACAGACTTTAAGCATCGCTACGGGTGAGAAGGTCTCATCATAGTCAACCCCTTGAACTTGTCGAAAACCTTTTGCAACAAGTCGAGCTTTGTAGACAGTAATATTACCGTCAGCGTCATTCTTCTTCTTGAAGATCCATTTATTCTCTATTGCTTGCCGATCATCGGGCAAGTCAACCAAAGTCCACACTTTGCTCTTATACATGGATCCCATCTCAGATTTCAAGGCTTCAAGCCATTTTGCGGAATCTGGGCTCACCATCGCTTCTTCATAGTTCGTAGGTTCACCATGATCTAGTAGCATGACTTCCAGAACAGGATTACCGTACCACTCTGGCGCGGATCTTACTCTGGTTGATCTACGAAGTTCAGTAACAACTTTATCTGAAGTTTCATGATCATTATCATTAACTTCCTCACTAATTGGTGTAGGTGTCACAGAAACCGGTTTCTGTGATGAACTACTTTCCAATAAGGGAGCTGGTACTGTTACCTCATGAAGTTCTACTTTCCTCCCACTCACTTCTTTCGAGAGAAACTCCTTCTCTAGAAAGGATCCATTCTTAGCAACGAATGTCTTGCCTTCGGATCTGTGATAGAAGGTGTACCCAACTGTCTCCTTTGGGTATCCTATGAAGACACATTTTTTCGATTTGGGTTCGAGCTTATCAGGTTGAAGCTTTTTCACATAAGCATCGCAGCCCCAAACTTTCAGAAACGACAACTTTGGTTTCTTGCCAAACCATAGTTCATAAGGAGTCGTCTCAATGGATTTTGATGGTGCCCTATTTAACGTGAATGCGGCCGTCTCTAAAGCATAACCCGAAAACGATAGCGGTAAATCGGTAAGAGACATCATAGATCGCACCATATCTAGTAAAGTACGATTACGACCGTTCGGACACACCATTACGCTGTGGTGTTCCGGGTGGCGTGAGTTGCGAAACTATTCCGCATTGTTTCAAATGTAGACCAAACTCGTAACTCAAATATTCTCCTCCACGATCAGATCGTAGAAACTTTATTTTCTTGTTACGATGATTTTCAACTTCACTCTGAAATTCTCTGAACTTTTCAAATGTTTCAGACTTATGCTTCATTAAGTAGATATACCCATATCTGCTTAAATCATCTGTGAAGGTGAGAAAATAGCGATATCCGCCACGGGCTTCAACATTCATTGGACCACATACATCTGTATGTATGATTTCTAACAAATCTGTTGCTCTCTTCATAGTACCGGAGGACGGCACTTTAGTCATCTTGCCCGTGAGGCACGGTTCGCAAGTACCAAGTGATTCATAATCAAGTGGTTCCAAAAGTCCATCAGTATGGAGTTTCTTCATGCGTTTTACACCGATATGACCTAAACGGCAGTGCCACAAATAAGTTGCACTGTCATTATCAACTCTTCATCTTTTGGCTTCAACATTATGAATATGTGTATCACTACAATCGAGATTCATCAAAAATAGGCCACTCTTTAAGGGTGCATGACCATAAAAGATATTACTCATATAAATAGAACAACCATTACTCTCTGATTTAAATGAATAACCGTCTCGCATCAAACAAGATCCAGATATAATGTTCATGCTCAACGCTGGCACCAAATAACAATTATTCAGGTCTAAAACTAATCCCGAAGGTAGATGTAGAGGTAGCGTGCCGACCGCGATCACATCGACTTTGGAACCATTTCCCACGCGCATCGTCACCTCGTCCTTAGCCAGTGTCCGCTTAATCTGTAGTCCCTGTTTCGAGTTGCAAATATTAGCAACAGAACCAGTATCAAATACCCAGGTGCTACTGCGAGCTCTAGTAAGGTACACATCAATAACATGTATATCAAATATACCCTTGTTCACTTTGCCATCCTACTTATCCACCAAATATTCAGGGTATTTCCGCTTCCAGTGACCATTTCCTTTGTAGTAGAAGCACTCAGTTTCAGGCTTTGGTCCAGCTTTGGGCTTCTTCACGGGAGTGACAACTTGCTTGCCATTCTACTTGAAGTTACCTTTCTTTCCCTTTGCCCTTTTCTTGAAACTAGTGGTCTTGTCAATCATCAACACTTGATGCTTTTTCTTGATTTCTACCTTCGTCGATTTCAACATCACGAAGAGCTCGGGAATCGTTTTCGTCATCCCTTTCATACTATAGTTCATCACGAAGTTCTACTAACTTGGTGATGGTGACTAGAGAAGTCTGTCAATCACTATCTTATCTGGAAGATTAACTCCCACTTGATTCAAGTGATTGTAGTACCCAGACAATCTGAGCACATGCTCACTAGTTGAGCAATTCTCCTCCATCTTTTAGCTATAGAACTTGTTGGAGACCTCATATCTCTCAACTCGGGTATTTGCTTGAAATATTAACTTCAACTCCTGGAACATCTCATATGGTCCATGACGTTCAAAACGTCTTTGAAGTCCCGATCCTAAGCCGTTAAGCATGGTGCACTAAACTATCAAGTAGTCATCATATTGAGCTAGCCAAACGTTCACAATGTCTGCATATGCTCCTGCAATAGGTCCGTCACCTAGCGGTGCATCAAGGACATAATTCTTCTGTGCAGCAATGAGGATAAACCTCAGATCACGGACCTAGTCCGCTTCATTGCTACTATCATCTTTCAACATAGTTTTCTCTAGGAACATATCAAAATAAACATATGAAAGCAACAACGCGAGCTATTTATCTACAACATAATTTGCAAAATACTACCAGGACTATGTTCATGATAAATTTAAGTTCAATTAATCATATTACTTAAGAACTCCCACTTAGACAGACATCTCTCTAGTCATCTAAGTGATCACGTGATCCAAATCAACTAAACCATGTCCGATCATCACGTGAGATGGAGTAGTTTTCAATGGTGAACATCACTATGTTGATCATATCTACTATATGATTCACGCTCGACCTTTCGGTCTCCGTGTTCCGAGGCCATATCTGCATATGCTAGGCTCGTCAAGTTTAACCTGAGTATTCCGCGTGTGCAAAACTGGCTTTCACCCGTTGTAGATGGACGTAGAGCTTATCACACCCGATCATCACGTGGTGTCTAGGCACGACGAACTTTGGCAACGGTGCATACTCAGGGAGAACACTTCTTGATAATTAGTGAGAGATCATCTTAAAATGCTACCGTCAATCAAAGCAAGATAAGATGTATAAAAGATAAACATCACATGCAATTATAAGATGTGACATGATATGGCCATCATCATCTTGTGCCTTTGATCTCCATCTCCAAAGCATCGTCATGATCTCCATCGTCACCGGCATGACACCATGATCTCCATCATCTTGATCTATATCAATGTGTCGTTACATGGTCGTCTCGCCAACTATTGCTCTTGCAACTATTGCTATCGCATAGCGATAAAGTAAAGCAATTATTTGGCGCTTGCATCTTATGTAATAGAGAGACAACCATAAGGCTTCTGCCAGTTGCCGATAACTTCAAAAAAACATGATCATCTCATACAACAACTTATATCTCATCACGTCTTGACCATATCACATCACAACATGCCCTGCAAAAACAAGTTGACGCCCTCTACTTTGTTATTGCAAGTTTTACGTGGCTGCTACGGGCTTAGCAAGAACCGTTCTTACATACGCATGAAAACCACAACGATAGTTTGTCAAGTTGGTGCTGTTTTAACCTTCTCAAGGACCGGGCATAGCCACACTCGGTTCAACTAAAGTTGGAGAAACTGACACCCGCTAGTCACCTGTGTGCATAGCACGGCGGTAAAACCAGTCTCGCGTAAGCGTACGCGTAATGTTGGTCCGGACCGCTTCATCCATCAATACCGTCGAACCAAAGTATGACATGCTGGTAAGCAGTATGACTTGTATCGACCACAACTCACTTGTGTTCTACTCGTGCATATAACATCTACGCATAAAACCTGGCTCGGATGCCACTGTTGGGAAACGTAGTAATTTCAAAAAAATTCCTACGCGCACGCAAGATCATGGTGATGCATAGCAACGAGAGGGGGAGTGTATCTTCATACCCTTGAAGATCGCTAAGCGGAAGCGTTTATCAACGCGGTTGATGTAGTCATATGTCTTCATGATCCGACCGATCCAAGTACCAAACGCACGGCACCTCCGAGTTCTGCACACGTTCAGCTCGATGACGTCCTCGCCTTCTTGATCCAGCAAGACGGGCGAAGTAGTAGATGAGTTCCGGCAGCACGACGGCGTGGTGACGGTGTTGGTGAAGAACAATCTCCGCAGGGCTTCGCCTAAGCACTACGGAAACTATGAAGGAAGATAAACTAGAGGGGACGGGGTTGCCGGCACACGGCTTGGTGTTTCTTGATGTGTCTTGGGTGCTAGCCCTACCCCTCTATTTATATGTTGAGCCCTGGGGTCGAAACTTGGAGTAAAAGCCTCCTCAAAGCCGGTTTCACCCGAAAGGCAAGAGTCCTTCTCGGACTCCAGGGCTAGACGCCAGGGTTCCCGGCGTCTATCCCCTAGACGCCAGGGTTCCTGGCGTCTAGCCTCTGGTCTCCGCAAAACTTCCTTTTGCACTTTCCAAAACCCTCGTGGGCTTTCCCCTTTGGCTCAGATAAAGTGTTCTCGTGCCCAAACATTTCGGGAAACATCCGGAACCCCTTATGGTGAATTCCGGAACCCTTCCGGAGATCAAACACTACTATCCGCATATCAATCTTTACTTCCGGACCATTCCAGAGTTCCTCGTCATATCTGTGATCTCATCCAAAAATCCGAACAACATTCGGTCACCAACATACATAACTCATAGTACTCTATCGTCAACGAATGTTAAGCGTGCGGACCCTACGGGTTCGATAACTATGTAGACATGACCGAGACACGTCTCCGGTCAATAACCAATAGCGGGACCTGGATGGCCATATTGGCTCCCACATATTCTACGAAGATCTTTATCGGTCAAACCGCATAACAACATACGTTGTTCCCTTTGTCATCGGTATGTTACTTGCCCGAGATTCTATCGTCGGTATCTCAATACCTAGTTCAATCTCGTTACCGGCAAGTCTCTTTACTCGTTACGTAATGCATCATCCCGTAACTAACTCATTAGCTACATTGCTTGCAAGGCTTATAGTGATGTGCATTACCGAGAGGGCCCAGAGATACCTCTCCGACAATCGGAATGACAAATCCTAATCTCGAAATACGTCAACTCAACAAGTACCTTTGGAGACACCTGTAGAGCACCTTTATAATCATCCAGTTACGTTGTGACGTTTGGTAGCACACAAAGTGTTCCTCCGGTAAACGGGAGTTACATAATCTCATAGTCATAGGAAAATGTATAAGTCATGAAGAAAGCAATAGCAACATACTAAACGATCAAGTGCTAAGCTAACGGAATGGGTCGGGTCAATCACATCATTCTCCTAATGATGTGATCCCGTTAATCAAATGACAACTCATGTCTATGGTTAGGAAACTTAACCATCTATGATTTACGAGCTAGTCAATTAGAGGCGTACTAGTGACACTATGTTTGTCTATGTATTCACACATGTATCATGTTTCCGGGTAATACAATTCTAGCATGAATAATAAACATTTATCATGATATAGGAAATAAATAATAACTTTATTATTGCCTCTAGGGCATATTTCCTTCACCAGCAATATTTCTGATAATTCAATCAATAATGGGTTGGATATCCTCTCTCCTTAGCTTCTTGAAATGCAAAGGAACCCCAAGACATTTAAAAGGGAAATCCCCAATTTGGCAACAAAAAATTGGGCAAATTCCTTAGAAGCCTCCTCATCAATATTGATGGTATGCAAATCACTTTTATGGAAGTTGATACAGAGACCAGAAAGTTTTTCAAAACAAGCTAAGATCCATTTCAGATGTCTGGCATGATCAACAGAGGCATCTAAAAACAGTAATGTGTCATCAGCATATTGCAAGCTGACAACACCACCAGGCACTACATGAGGCAGAAGCCCTATAATCAAGTAATGGCTAGTAGCTTTCTTCAGCATCTTAGAAAAGACATCAGCCACTAGGTTAAAAAGAAGAGCGGAGGAAGGATCACCTTGTTTCAGTCCTCCCCCCCCCACCCCACAAAATGAGGACCAATAGTGTCATTAATTTTCACAGCAAAAGTCCCTTGGTGGAGGCAACTACAAACCCAACCGATCCATTTCTCACCAAAACCTCTAGACCTCAACATTTCTACAAGGAAATCCCAATTAACCTTATCATATGCTTTTTCATAATCCAATTTCAGAACCAGGCCACTAGCACCAGATCTATGGATCTCATGAATCACTTCATGGGCCATGACTACACTTTCAAGGATAAATCTCCCCTTAATAAATGAAGTTTGATTTTGGGAGATGATTCTGTCACATATAGGGGAGGCCCTAGTATTCATAGCTTTTGAAAAAATCTTAGCAAAACAGTTCCCCAGGCTGATTGGCCTAATATTTTTCATATCTTTAGAATCATTAACCTTAGGAATTAGGGTAATAATAGCAAAGTTAATTCTGGAGACATCCAGATTACCATTTTCAAAATCTTTCACTAACCACATAAAGTCATCTTTGATTAGCTCCCAAAAGTTTTGATAAAAGATAAATGACACGCCATCGGGACCAGGAGCTCCTCCAGCATAAGAACTCATAATTGCTTTTTTAATCTCCTCCTCAGAAAAGGGTTTTTCCAAAATCTCTCTCTCCTCCTCAGTGATCATGTCAGATTCATCCCAAAAGTCATCATCTAGATGAATATCAGGTTTTTGTTCTCAAGAAAAGAGCTTCTTATAGAAGTTAGTAGCCACATCCAACAAATCATCAGTAGTTGTAACAGGGCCATCAGGACCATTTAGTTCATCCAAGTGGTTTTTCCTATGCCTATGATTAGCTAGAGCCATAAAATAAACATTATTACGATCCCCCTCCAAAAAATTTCTATCTCTGGATTTTTGCCATAAGGCAGTCTCTTCCTTTTTCCAAATATCATCCAGTTCTTCCTTAATGAGATTTATTCTCTAAAATTCACTTAGAGAGAGATGACTTTGCTCTGATTTCACATCCAAGATGTCAAACTCCATAAGGAGGGACTTTTTCTTCTTCTTCATGGCAGCCTCTATATTAATGCTCCAACCTTTAATGACTTTCCTAAGGACTCTGGTTTTACACATCCAATTCTCAATAGAAGAACTACCATTACCATGCTTGGTCCACACTTCATGCACAAGCTGGAAGAACCCAGATTGAGCTAACCACCATTTCTCAAATCTAAACATCTTTGGACAGTTAACTTTCCTAGCCCCAGTGTCTAAAACTAGAGGGGTGTGGTCACTCCCCACCCTTGGAAGGGCAATCAAAGTAGATAAAGGAAACTGCATGTTCCTGTCCACAGAAGTGAACACCCTATCCAAAATTGCAAAGATAGGATTATTTTGATTATTGGACCAAGTAAAAGATCTGTTGGAAATAGAAATTTCCAATAAGGCCCATTTATTAACCCAATCATTAAAGAGGAAGGCAAAATGTGGATTAATCACACCATTACTTTTATCAGATTGTTGTCTAACAAGATTAAAGTCACCACACACCAAAACTGGGTAAGAGACAGACTCCATGATATCATGTAACTCGGCAACAAACTCCACCTTGAATTCAGGGTAAGCAGACCCATAGACCACAATTAGCTGCCACACAAACTTATCACTTTTATTTTTAATGGTAGAAACCACACCAAATTTTTTATTAGTAAATCCAATTACTTCAAACACATCACTTCTAAAGCCTACCAGAATACCCCCAACAGTATTCAAAGCAGGCAAGAAGTGCCAAGTAAACTAATTCTGTTTGTCCACAGCCTTGAGGAGACCCTCAGAAATGAGCTCTTTTTTTGTTTCTTGAAACCCAATAAAGTCTGGGTTAGCCTTAGCAATAGTATCACACTGGCACTGAATTTTCCCTGGTTGTCCAAGCCCCCTAATATTCCAAATGAGACCTATCATATCTAAGCAATTTTGAAGGGATGTGACAAGCCACAAGGCTTAACCTTGGTCAAAACAGCTGGGGACTTCTCACAGCAATCAACAGTGCCCACTAATTGCTGGGGAGTACACCCTACTGGAATGAACCCAACATCTACCTCATCAATATCTAAATTAGAAGGCAGCACAGTTTCAGGGTTATTATTAGCAAACATCAAGCATCTTTCCTTTTCATTAGCAATTAAATCATCAATAATCACATGTTTAAAGCAGACATCATTTCCAATTTTCAAATTAATTTTCTCAGTATGGATAGCAAGGAGATCAGGGTCAAGAACAGCAAATGAGTTACCTTTGTAGGTGTGAGGCACTTACAGATTCTTTTTTCTCTTGTATTCAGCAGCTTTTTGCATGATATTCACATGCCCATGTCCCCTGGTTTGTGGCTTCTGGGCTAGAATAGGCCCCCATTTAGATTTAGTCTGTTTTTTCTTTCCAACCTCCATCACCTCATCAAGTGAGGACAGCAAAGACCTTTTCAAACCAGAAGACTTGATCAAATCAACAGCATCCAAAGGTAAGGTTGCCATGTCATCCTCAGCATTCTTCTCTTCTTCAGAATCTGAGCAGTCAATTGACTTCAGAATCATGTTGCAATAGGCTACACTATCACCTCCAGGCAGGTTCTCATCACTACCATAACTAGACCCAACATCCAAAGGATTTTTAGCCATAGGAATAGCCTGAGGATCCCTGACTTCAGAAAAAGCAATGTGTTCACTTAACATAGGTCCATCACCAAGGTCAGTTGGAGAAACTGTTTTTTCTACACTAAATGTCCATCACCAAGGTCACTCTACATAGTTGTTTCGTTATGAGTTCTGTCATCTACAGACAAAGTTGTGTCTGTGACTCCGTGAGATGTATGCGACCTGGGTGTGCTTGTGTGTACCTGACTTCCAATTTATGAATGAAACTAGAGCACTGCCGGCTTTGCAGTTTGCACCTGGCTGTTCGTAATTGGCCAGGGTCACATCACCGTGTGATATGCAATGCCCCTAGATCACACTTTATTTCAATGTCGTGTCGCTCCCTTTGTATGTTGCCTGATCAAATATGTCTTAGAGCTGAGCACATGAACAGAGATGAGTTCATGGATCTTTGCTTGGGGTCTATGTCTGAGACGGAAATTCTTTCGAGTCCTCCTTTCTACTCTCTTTACTTACCGTGTTGTTTCCTTCATGTTAAGTCAATGGCAGAAGCTGGACACCAGTAGTGGAAGCCGTTGTGGAGAAGATCGACGCAAAGTTGGAAAATGGCGAGTTCTTGTGGAGTGTAGCATGACAGGCAGAGGTGGTGTTGGCTGGTAGCTATGTTCAGTTAACCTTTGGTCTGGGATGAGAAACCCCCTTTCTCTGTTTCGTTTTGGCTTGCATAATTAGCTTTAGCTGGTGGTTTCCATTTTTTTCAATGTTTTTCTCTTTGTGATCAATTTGTTGCTGTTGTAGAAGGTTGAGAACCTTGTAAAGATTTTAGCATAAACTGAGCCTTCGGTTCCGTTAGAATATAAACGTGTTTAGTTCGAGATAAGGAGAGATGGAGATATAGGGTCAGTTTGATTCATGTCCACATTTCAATCTGCCTAGCCTGGAGCTTGCCTAGAATCTGCCTGGGGTGTGTTTGGTTAGTGACCTGGGATTTTTCTGCCTGGTGAAGTTGCCTGGGTAAGTTGCCTGGCTCCAGGCGTAGCAAATCGGACGCCTGGCCCTCTCCCCAACCTGCCTGGGCAAGATGGCCCAACTTATAATTTACTAACCCCGTAATATATGGGCAACGCACTTTCCCCTCCACCTCCACTCTCGTTTCCCCTCCACCTCCACTCTCGTTTCCCCTCCCCACAGCTCACAATCTGTTCTCTCTCTCTCTCTCTCTCTCTCTCTCTGGGTTTGTTCTTGAGAGAAGGGGAGAAGGAATCGCATGGGAAACTGATTATTGGCTTTGATTCTTCTTTCCCCCAACAATATTTCTAGTTCCTAGTCAGATCTGGTGAAATCCTGAAGGTGAGACTGCAATTTTTACCCTATCATGTGTGCCACGATTTGCTGCCCCCTTCTCTGTTTATTTGTTCTTGTGATTAGAACTTGCTAGTATGAAGGCATATAGTGCTCCTTTTTATTTGGATTCTTTTTTTTACTTGATTGCAAGCTACAACCTTCCAGATCTGAAGAAACCTCTTACTAGAGCAATAATCTAGCAGTACTTTGCATATATGTGTGCACGCATGTAACCTTAAATCTGGCATAGAACAATGTCCCTATTATTGGTTCTACTGACTACATATACGTACATCTCACTTGTTTCTTATACATTTATTTCATCTAATATCCAGATGTATACGGAATCTGTCCATTATGTTATCAAGAAACGACTTAGGTGTTCTAGCTGTAATGTTGGCCATTGTCCGGTGGCGTCGTCGACGTAGACATTACAGTCTTAGAATGTGTCGAAGAAAATATGGGCCATTGGTTGATAGAGATCTGGAGAGGCAAAAAAAGTTGAATGACCTGTACAATTCAACCGATAAAAATTGCATCAGTCAACTCCGGATGAGGAAAGACGTGTTTTGGAAGCTATCAACCCATTTGCGTGATGCCGGTCTTGTATGTGAGTCAGTGCATGTATCAGTTGAAGAAAAATTATCCATTTTCCTACATACAGTCGGCCATAATTTGCGAAATAGAGTGGTCGGACTTTTCCTCAAGAGATCTAGCTATACAGTAAGCCAAAGCTTTCATGAGGTCTTGAATGCCTTGTGTTTTCTTGCGAAAGATATGATAAAGCTTAGGTCAATAGAGACCCACAAAAAGATACTTGATAGCCCGGGTCGGTTCTACCCCTACTTTGAGGTACCTAGTGTTACATCTGTTTGACATTTTGGTTTGCATCATCCAATTGTTCGACTAATACAACTCCTTGTAATTAATATAGGACTGCATTGGGGCACTTGATGGCACCCACATCCCTGCATTTGTCTCTGAGAACATAGCGAACAGATTTCGAGGTCAGAAGTCATACCCAACCCAGAATGTCCTTGCGGTTGTGGATTTTGATTTGAGGTTTACCTATGTACTTGCTGGATGGGAGGGGTCTACTCATGACTCGGTAGTTCTGAAGGCTGCCCTTAACAGAACAAATGGGATTCCAATGCCGGAAGGTTCGCACGACAAATTAGTTGTTTTAGGTGTACAATAACTTTGAAAAGGCAGTAAAACCATCCGTCTCATATTTTCTTGTAGGCAAATATTACTTAGCTGATGCTGGGTATGCAGCAAGGCCTGGTATACTACCGCCATATAGAGGTGTCCGATACCACTTGAAGGAGTTCGGGGGTGGGAGACGTCCACAAACGCCACAAGAATTATTCAACCTTCGACATTCATCCCTTCGTACAACCGTTGAGCGAGCATTTGGGACCTTAAAGAATCGTTTTAAAATTCTTGCAAACAAGCCATTCTTTCCATTTAGAAAACAAGTGAAGATTGTCATAGCCTGTTGTGTTCTACACAATTGGATCCTTGATAATGGTCCCGACAACATCATATATGATGAAGATCGTTGGTATAATAAGCTGCCTAGGTCATCTAGAGTTGCAACAGATAATGGAAGGGACAATAGGCAATGGGTGGCAAAGTGAGACAGTCTACAAATACTATGTGGGAGCGTCGTCAATTTCATCATTGATATTCCCTTTGCTGCAGTTTGTTTTACTTCCGTCTTGCTTGCAAGACAATAGTTTTCTATTATGTGTGCCAGTATCTTGTACTTGATTTGGTTATTTGCAAGGCAGTGAATTTATATTCTGGACGCTTCTATCATGTAATGGATCTGGTTGTTTGTATGACAATTAATTTTTTATTATGGATGCTATTATTATTTCCTTGTTCTGTCATTACTATTTATGTCATGTATCATCTTGTAGTTCATAAAATGGATGAAGCTGAAAGCAATATGATCAGTAAGGGGAAAGAATGCAAAGGTGACAAGAATGCAAGGGCAAAACCTATAAATTGGCCTGTAGCTATATCTGAGTTTCTTCTTGACTGGTACATTGAGAAGAAGATTGAGATGCCTCCTAAAGCAGTATTCAAGAAGATGCATCACACTGCTTGCACAACAGCAATAAATAAGAAGTATGGTTGTTCTTATAGTGTCGAGCAAGTTCAACGTCACTTTAGGCGTCATAAAGAGACATGGGGGCTAGTTGCTAGATATAGCAATGAGAGTGCCAGTGGGTTTGATGATGTCAACAAACAAGTGATACTCTCTCAATCTACTCTACATGGCTTATCGGTGATTATCTCATACAAATTATCTATTTGTCGACTGTTCAACTACTGATGTGGAACTAACAATAAAATTCATGTAGGCCAATGATTGTGGAATTCTCTCTAAACCGATTCAGTTCTACGACAAGTTGAAGGAATTATTTAGTGGCTCCTTGGCAGATGGCTCTTTTATGCAAGACCCTTTCTCTGCAGCTGAAACTGACAATGATGATAAGGTAACACTAGTAGAAAAAGGGTCAAATATGAAGCACAATAGTGCCGGTTGGAATTTCAGCCTGCACTAATGTGTACACTAGTGCCGGTTCGTGGCGGCGATCAATAGCACCGATTCGTGGCGAACCTTTAGTACCGGTTCGGTACTAAAGAGGCTGTGTCAGCCTGCGGTCAGGCTATGGCCCCACCATCACCATTTAGTGCCGGTTCGTACCACGAACCGGTACTAATGAGGTTATGGCAAGTTGTTTTTAGTCCCACCTCGCTCCCCTCGCAAAATTGTTTTTTAGTCCCACCTCGCAAAGTGAGAGGGACTAGGAGCGGTTTATAAGTCCTGGGTGTAGAGACGATGAAGAAGAGGCTCAATGCTCACGTTGCTTAGCTTCAAGCCTTCAGGAATACGGTAGACTGCACGGAGCTATGCGCCGTGCAGTTTACACTATTCCGAAAGGCTTGAAGCAAATTAACGAGCATTGCACCTCTTTTTTATTTTTAATAACTTATTACAACTCCGGACTTCTTCTGTTATGGCAAAAACTAATTGCACGTCGACATTTCTTTTTTTTAAGTTATAACTCCAGACTTTGACCATCAAGTTTTGCAGAAAAAAAAAATAGTAGAAAAGAAAAAATAGCAGAAAAGAAGAAAAACTATAGCTGAAAAGAAAAAAACTATATAAAAAAACTACTCAGAAATAAATAGAAGAAAATAAATATAGCAGAAAAGAAAAAACTACTCAGAAATAAATAGAAGAAAAAATAAAGCAGAAAAGAAAAAAATTATATTTGCTATTTTTCAATCGTTTACAAAATGACCGTGAAATTGAAAATTACTACAAAATGAACTCTGAAAATGTTGAATTTTGGCAAACTAGATGAAAAACTACTCACAAATAAATAGAAGAAAATAAATATAACAGAAAAGAAAAACTATACAAAAAACTACGCAGAAATAAATAGAAGAAAATAAAGCAGAAAAGAAAAAAACTATAAAAAAATTTGGGGCGCTGCCCTGTGGGCCAGATAGGCCACAGGTGTGTAATTACAGGCCTTAAAGACCCAGCAGACTCACAGGGCAGCGCGCAGAGTTTAGGCCCACAAGCCTGCTATATAGAGAAGTTCGAAGGGGTAGTCGCGGCTGGGTTTATAAACCAGTGCGGCTGCCCTTCGCCCGGCGAGGTGGGACTAAACTTTGGGGTGGCAGCGCGAGACCTTTAGTACTGGTTGGAGCCACCAACCGGCACTAAAGACTACCCTTTAGTACCGGTTGGTGGCTCCAACCGGTACTAAAGGGTGGTCTTTAGTACCGGTTGGTGGCTCCAACCGGTACTAAAGGCCTCTCCTATATATACAACACTTACGAAAATTTCAGTTACATCTCCTACTTCGCGTCTCTCCAACCTCTCGCGCGTCGCCGCTCTCGTCGCGCCCGTCGCCCGCCGCCCGTCGCCTGCGCGCCACCCGTCGCCCCGCCGCCCGTCGTCGCCCGTCGCCCGCGCGCCGCCCTTCGCCCGTCGCCCCGCCGCCGCCCGTCGTCGCCCACCGCCCGTCGCCCGCGCGCCGCCTGTCGTCGCCCGCCGCCCGTTGCCCGCCGCCCGTCGTCGCCCGCGCATTGTACGTATACGTACACACATACACACACATATATATACACACCCATACACATGTACACACACATACACACACACACATACACACACATATTTTTTTATTTATTTTTTGTTTTCTGTTTTTTAGAAAATTTAATTAGATATTAATTAGCTAGGTATGTGAGATTTGAACTAGTTGAATAATTAATATAACTAGTTTATTTTTAGTAAGAAAATTGTCGAACTAGTTTATTTTTAGGTATTTGAGATTTGAACTAGTTGAATAATTAATATAACTAGTTTATTTTTAGTGTCGTATCTGAGATTTGATGATCTAATCAAAATATTATTTGTTAATGAGTTTTTCTGTTTATTTAATGTTTTTACATATTTTGAGTTTATATAAATGTTAGATTAATGTCCAATGTTAGATGAATTAGATAGAAAAATGTTAAATATATAGTAATGTCAATTGTTAGAGATAAATATATATATAGTTAGATATATATTTGCATTGGCTAGATATTAATTAATGTTAGATAGTAATAAGTGTTTAATGTTTCACCTATATGAACATATAGGAAATGTCATCTGATGACGAAAAAGATTTCATTATGTGCGAACACTGTGAAGACCAGCGCGGCCAGTGCGACAGAAATTTCCTTGTTGATGGTAGGCGCTTCAGCATCAAGCTGAATGAGACATTCGAAGTGGATACGGTAAGTCACAACGGCAATTATTATTTGAATGCAAAACTTATGCTTCATTTGCTTCAACTTATAATTTTAAAGCATGACTTATGCTTCATTTGCTTCAACTTATAATTTTAAATTTTCACTATTATACTAGCGCATCCCCTGCCATGCAAGAATTTTTGTCTTGGATAAGATAGGTTTTAGTGCTATAGATGATATGGAGGTAAAGAGAGTTTACTTGAAGACGGAGCATGAGTATACTTTCAACGTCAAATTATATAATGGAGACACATACACCCATTTTGAATGCAAAACTTGGCAAGCACTATGCAAGGCTTATGCATTTGAGCCTGATATGGTTATCACCTTTGATATTCATCCGGAAGATGATATTGAAGGTAATATAGACATCTGGGTCGATGTGCAAACGCCTCCAGTTCTACCATTATGTGAGTTTTTCTCAACTATGGATGCATATGTTTATGTCTTTGATACAAACTATACAAAAATAGTTGACAACTAATTTGTATTATCAGCTTATTTCGGTTCAAGCAAACATGTCCGGCGCTTGGTAGACAGGACCTACTACTGCCCCGGGGCTCAACTAAACTGCGAGGAAATAAGTCATTATGTTTCATGGCTTGAGGATCTTAATACTGTCAAGACAAATTTTTTTCCTAAACTTAGAAATGTTAGTACTCAAAATGTGCGACCAATGGTGATCGTATTGAACTACGGTCACATCTATAATCGAAAGATGGTAAGATTTTAACTATTTGTCCTTGATTAGTGCATCTTTTGCATACATTATTTTTGAAGCTAAACTTTCATTGCTTAGTATATTAATTACTATACAATGTTCTTTCATCAACAGGGACATCCGATGACAGTTGTGCCTTAGTGCATCGAGACAAAAGGTCGCATGTCAATGGTTAGGTTACGACCAAGATTTCCTACATTACACATGAGTGCATTCAGGATTTCTGAAAGCGAAGAATGCTTAATAGTGAAAGATTGGAGCAAAACTGTAAACGATCGCAGAGAAGTACTAGGGGGCAGCAAGGAGAAGCGCAACCCAAGATTAGGAGACAGATTCATCTGCATGCTCCAGTATGATGAATCAGGAGAGCTATACATGTTCTATGCTATTCTACCTGAGAGGGAGCAGCAGGTGTAGCTAGTTCATGCTCTTAATTAATTAGTACTTGTCCTCTCTCATGCATGTCCGTATTGTCCTGAACTTCGATGTTGGTGATGATTATGTTGAACTCGATGATATCTTTGCTTCTGTTACAAACTGAACTCGATGATTATGTTGGTGATTAGATAGCTAGCGGTAATGACTATGATGATTAAATAGTGGTAACTAATGACGACTATGATGATTTTTAGCTAGCTAAAGTTTATTTATTTATTAATATGCGATGATGATGATGATGATGATGACCACTACAACTCATTATAACGTAAAACAATCCTAAATTAAATTGATAACACAAATTTAATTGAAAAATAAAAAATAAAACAAAAACCCACAAACATTTAGTACCGGTTGGTGTTACCAACCGGTACTAAAGGGCTCCCTGCCCCCGGAGCTGCCTCGTGCCACGTGGTTGGCCTTTAGCACCGGTTCGTGCTGAACCGGTACTAAAGGGGGGGGCCCTTTAGTGACCACACTTTAGTGCCGGTTGTGGAACCGGCACTAAAGGGCCTTACGAGCCGGTGCTATTGGCCGGTTCTGCACTAGTGTAAAAGATGACATGATGAATGATATGTCCACCTTTGATGAAGCGAAGGGTCCAACAGGTCATGACTCGGATAAATTAGATACAGATAGTGATGATTGTGAAGCGGTGGCTGCTCTTGCTGCAACTGATAGTCAAGTTTCCTCCTCCAATGTTGCGGCTCTAAAGCCTAACAAGAAAAGTTTCAAAAAAAGTGCAAAGCCAAATACTCTGCCACCACCACAAAATGATAAAGCTAAAAAGTCAAAGCCAAGATCAGCTCAAGCATCACAAGATGACACTGATATGGATGTGCTGCTCACAAGTACTTTGATAGGCATACGAGAAACCCTTGCAAGTCTAGTACAGATTGTAGCCCCAAAGGACCCAAATGCTCCTTTATGGGACATGCTCAAGAAGATTCCGTTGCCACCTGATGCGAGGATGTCGGTCGGGATGCATCTATGCAAGCCAGAATTTGCAGTCCATCGAGGTTTTCTTGTCAGCATGGGTCAAGAATACCTGGAGCGTTGGGTGTATACATACTTATCTGACAATTATCCTGCTGGCAAACGTTCCAGCGATGATCTTGTTGGTAACCTTGGAAACAATGATCCTGCTAGTAGCCTTGGCGATGATCCTGCTGTTAACTCTAGCCCTTTCTGAGTAAGATTGATTGGTGGTCTACCATATTGTTGGATGCTTTTGGTTGCAAAAACACTTGTTTCTAAGTAGTCGATGACTAGCTTTTGGCTGTGCAAAGCTGATGTCTAAGTAATGGATGATGGTGGTATTATTTTGCTACAGCCTTCTGCTTAGTTTCCAAGTAGTATCAGCATGCATGATATGATTATTAGATGCTAATGTGAAAGCTATGTAGCTTTCTGACTTTTGGATAAGTTTCTAGGTAGTATCAAGATGCATACATAATTAGACTTCTGTGTATCTCTTTGCATTCCAGATATGCTGGACAATGATTTTTAATCAAATGTAATGCACTGTGGTTATTCAACAGCAATGTTGTTATGTATCGTCAGAGTTATAAAATCATTTGCCTTCAGTGTTATGCTTATGAAACTTCAGATTATTATTATTTTTTGTTTATCAAATTATTTGGATTTGTTATGCTTTTGAGAAGTCAAATTATTTGGCTTTGTTATGCTTTTGAGAGGTCAAATTATATATATAGCATATGCACAACGGTGATCTCCAACCCCAGGCAAAATAGCAACCAAACACTGCCTGGGCCATTTATCCACACAGATACGTTCCCAGGTCAGCAACCAAACGCAGCCTAGAAACATGGCCGTGTCTGGCCAGGCATTTTTGCTGAGATGTCCAGGCAGCTCCCAGGCAGCTATTTTTCCCAGGCAAATCAGTGAGGACACGATCCAAACTGACCCATAATTAGTTTTAATACACTATAGCTTGTCTTATACTCGAAGTCTCACTTCACGTTGTACTCTATATATACCCCTACGAGGGTCAGATCAATAACAACACAATATTAAGCCATCCAACAGTTTTTCTACATGGTATTAGAGCGGTTAGTCTCACAACGCCGATCCTAAGACTTTCCACCACTTCCGCAGCGCGCCGCCCCTGGGGAGATTAATCTCCTCTCCTCGGGGGCGCGACACCCAATTGATCAAAGATTAGATTGGTTTTAGATTAGATAAATTCTTCAAAGTTAGAAATTCCATTAGATTAGTTTTTCATTAGCCATCAAACAAATTCTACGACCCTCCTATCCGGCGAGAAATCTTCATAGATGGATGCACGGATCTTCCTCTGCAAGTTGCAGGCACGGCAGGCTTCGAGCCGGCGTCCATCAGCAGACGCCACGCGCGGATCCGGACTGCGGCAAGACCGGCTACTCGCCCTGTCCACAGCAGCACCCATGCGCACGCACGGCGGCAGCTATCCGATCTGGTGGTGGTGAGTTCGATCTAATCGAACCGGCTTCTCCAACGGCTCAGCACGGCATCGACTTCAGGCCAGGGAGGCCTGCATTAAGCGGATACTCTCGCGATCTGCATTGGCATCCCGGGCAACCGCGCATCATCAGCAAGTTCTTCCTGCCAGCACCAAGCATAACTTCATCGCCAAGCACCTGCAGCCTCATCGACTCCATGGCCCATGCACGCATCGAGCAGCAAGAACACGGCCGTGTGCGCATGCATACGTGCGTGGCAACACTGGCCACAGGCCTGACTCGCCATGATGAACATGCGTACGTGCATGACATGAGCCGTGGACTCCAACCACGGCCCTTCTGCAGGGTCGACCGGCAACGCGGGCGCCTCATCGCTGTGCGGACACGCGCGTCCGATCACGGGAGGGCGTCGCTCTCACAGAGAGAATTCGACCCGATCTACAGTGGTCCTCAGGCTTATTCGCCAGAGTCCGCTCCATGAGATCTGCAGCTACCCCGGTACGTACACGGCGGCTACACGTCCGGCTACACCGATGAGCCTAGCATCGCACGACCGAGGCCAACAACAATTCTTCACCGAGCCGACCGACTACACCGACCGATCTGCGCCGCATCAAGCCGATCTATACCGGCCCCGCGCCGCATCATCAAGCTGTAAGACTACGTCAGGCTACAAGCCAACATACTTCGTCGAGTATATGTACGAGAAGCGACCACGACATGCACCGTCCACACGCCAGGCCGGTGTGGAAAGCGATGCAATTCTTCGTCGACTTCTCCGGCGCGACACGGCATCGACACTTGGTCGCCACGAGGGACGCCTTCAAGCGACATCATCGTCGACACGCCGCTGCAACGCCATTGCTGACACTTCATCGCCAAGGTCTTCATCAACATGGTCTTCATCAACATCTTCGTCAACACACCGCCACCTCATCAACAAGATGAACACCTAGCGTCCTCTGACAGACTTTTCTGCAAGACGCGACCTCGACGACGGCAATGACCGCGTCACGACGACGGCATCGACCGCGTCATCCACGACGGTACGACTGCATCGACACGGCGTCACTATAGTGATGACCCCTACACGGCCACACAGTCCTGGCAAAACCGATGTGTGCTCGATGGGTTTTCTCTGGTCCTGGCAAAACCGATGGTCTCATCACCGACGGCACCCTCTGACATCCGCAAGGTACATTGTCCGTGTTTGTAGCTCCATCATAGCGCATTTTTTTGCGCCTCTGGTTTTGTGCGGCTTCATCATCCACGACGACTACATCATCGACCACGACTACATCGACCATGGCTACATCATCATGATAAGCTACCTCGACATCGACATTAATGGCTTGGTCTACAGCTACACATCGGCAACAACTCCAGTCAACAGCGTCCGCGTCATCACCAGCGTCCACGCCACTCCAACTGTGACTGCGGGAGGGAATAGAGGAGAGTTCAGGGAGGCACCGGAAGGGGACGCAGGCACCGCCTTAGGTGCCAACCCATCAGAGACGCAGTTGAAGATGGCGCAGCGGAGAAAACGATGAAAGCACAAGACTTCAAATTCAATCGTACTCGTCCGCTTCACTCCCGCTACGACTGAGGGGGAATGTTAGAATATAAATGTGGTTAGTTAGAGATAAGGAGAGATTGAGATATAATTAGTTTTAATACACTATGACTTGTCTTGTACTCCAAGTCTCACCTCACGTTGTACTCTATATATACCCCTACGAGGGTCAGATCAATAACAACACAATATTCAGCCATCCAACAGTTTCTCTACAGGTTCTTGATATCTTCTAAAACACACCAAATTTGTATTGTTTACCTCTTATTTCACTTTCTCAGCCATGCATACTCATCTGTACACCCACTAGTCAGAAATAATATACGCACTCATCGATCATAAGCAAAATCCAGAAATGGACAATTTTTTTTAAAAAAATTTAATCATAATTTACATATTGAAACAAGAAGCAATGCTCCAGGTTCGTCTGAGTAGAATGTCACAGCCAGCTGTCCAGTCTGAAGCAGCAGTGGAAACTTTTTCTGGGTAATTGCTTGGTGGAACAAAATTGCAAACATTAAATTCCAGCCTTGTAGTAATTAAGTTTACGGTAGGAAGAATGCTGATCCCATGAGGAAGGAGTGTTACTGCAGGACACGAAGTTGAGTAGCTAAGCGCAGCTCACAACCACTGTACCGTGCACAAGGACTAAGTCAGATCATGTACAGTAACTAACAAGGAGGAGGTGGGGGGAGATGAAACGAGTGGGGAGCTGGCCGGCGGCGGAGCCAAATCTGGCCAGGGGAGCAGGTGCAGGGGAGGAGAAGGCGGTGTGGACAGGACAGGGGAGGAGGTGGTCGTTCGTGGGTAACCACGGAAACATGTGGTCAGTGCGGTGGCACCAAGTATGACCAGAGCAGATGCGTGGAGAGGAGACGCAGGCGAGGCGCCGGGACAGGAGTGGAGGAACCGGCCACGGGGGCTGGGAAGAGACGTTGGCGGAGAGAGCAGGCGGGTCGCTGTCCTTTCTTCCTCAAGGTTCAGGGTTCGTCAAGAGCGTGACACCACACCTGCACCGAGTGAAACACACCAGCGCAGGAAACTTGTTTAAACTTGCAATGAACCACCACCAGAGGAAGTAATTAAATTAACTACCTTTGAAATGGTCGATTTCACTCTTGGCTGCTAATTGATTGTTCTGCAGAATCCAGGCAACGGATGTAAGACTCGGAAAATGATGAACAAGGTAACTGAATTCATCATGGATATAATTGCTCGGTCATTACTTTGAGCCGTTGATCAACAGGTGAAAATGCTACGTACAAACTGAAACTCTCAAGGTTGACAGTGAGTCTAGTCGGCGGTCAGCCGGGGGTAGTGTCTAGCATGGACTGTATGAACAAATAATCAGCCTGCTACAATGTTGCACGAAACGTATTTTAATTAGCATCGAGATATATTTAAAAAACGCTAGGAAAACAAATTGCTAGAGATGGAGCAACATATACCGAAATGTAAAATGCTCTTCCACCCAAATTGCTAGTCTCGTGAATGTGCAGCCACTGGGAAGCCAATGCAGGCACCAGTGACCAGTGAACAGCTACAGGGAAACACCTGAACGATGATGCCACACATGCCTGGAACAAATCAGCGCTTTAGTATGGATCTTATTTTTTCCCCTTTCTGGAAGAAGAGAAAGAACGACTAAACTGACCAACCTAGTTCCTTCAGGACAACCAAGTTCTGACTTTCGTAGTTTCGTTGCTGTTATAGTTTGGATGAACAACCAGATTCTGAATTCCAACTGCAAAGCTGAGAGTTGGCTGTAATTGTTCTGCATAATCCAAGTAAATGGAAGGTCAGAAAATTAGCAAGTGAACTTTCATTACTTTGAGTTGGTCAGTTGGTGAACCTGCTAAGTAGGAACCAAAACTCTGAAGGATGCCGGTCAATGAAAAATCACCATGAATATATGCCATCTCCACTATCTGTGCAGGATGCAGTTGGCAGTTGGTGGTCACCATGGAGTGACCAAGAGCATAAAAAATAACGTAATTGTTCCAGTATTGCACAAAACGTACTTGTTTTTAACATTGTGAGATATTCAGAAAAGGGTGAGGAAACACAGTTGCATTATACCACCAAAAATGGACGGTGTACTTCTTATACCAATGTGCATTCGAATCTTCGTCTTCCGTGAAGCTTTCCACCCAATCATCGTTCCAAAACTCCAATGTGTGCAGGCTAGGGTAGCTAGCGGCGAGTAAACTGCAGATAGGAGCAACAAGCAGCACTGAGATTATAAGCTAAGAATAAGATGGAAAAAAAGGAGGGAAAGGGTGATAGACTGACCTTTGAAATGATCCTGGTAGAACTGCATAGCTACTTCTTGATGACACTTTTGTTACTGTTACTGTTACTGTTTGGTTGGAGCTACCAAATTAAGTCCTGAACCACATCCACTGTCACAGTCGTCATTTGGATGGAACAACCAAGCTTTGAATGCCAACTTCTAAATCCACTGTTAGCTGCAAATTGATTGTTCTGCAGAATCCAACAAATGAACAGAAGGCCAGGAATTCAACAAGGTGAGAGAAATCACGAATGAAAATTTAGTCATTACTTTTGAATCGTGTGGATCAACACGCGAACCTGCTAAGCTGGAACTGGGACTCTCAAAGTCGACACTGGAACATCACCATACATGCAATCTCCGCATTCTTCAGAATATGCAGTTCAGGGCTGGTGGTACCGTGGACGCTGTATGAACGAATACTAAACCTGTTCTAAGTAACTTCCTGACAAAGGATAGCTCCCGTACGACGTATTAGGTACTTGCGTGGTGGGGCGGGGTGTGGCACTTCCAATTAAGTTACAGGTCACTTCCTGACAAAACAAATATATTCAAGTACTTCAGGAGTCATCATCAGAATTAGGTACGTTGATCTGTTTCGCATGCAGTGAAAGCTTGAAAAATTACTTTGTCCAGGACATAGTACAAGGAACAAGCCGATGCTATTGCAGCTTCAGAGTTTTCTCCTAAAAGAAGCTTCACATTGAATGATGTCGACTGTTTATGAGAAGAAGGGGTTGTAATAAGTGGCACAAGGGTTATGATAAAGAAATAGAACAGAACTATACAAGCAGTACCTTAACCTGAATATCCCGTTTGCCAACTTGTGAAATAAAGATTCTGAACCGACAGTTGCTAGTTCCTGAGACAGAGAGAAGGTAATTCATCATCATGAATATAATCGCTCAGTTATTCCTTTGAATTGTCGGTCAACAGCTGAACCTGGTAAATACGAACTGAAACTCTGATGATTGACACAGAAACATCATCATATATGCGATCTCCACCTTCTACAGAGCATGAGGTTTGCAGCTGGTGGTGCCATGGACTGTATGAACGAATAGTCAAACACCCTGTTCCAATATTGCATTAAACGTGTTTAACAATGAGATTGTCAGAAAAAGGCCAAGCAAGCATTCTGTATTTAAACCAACAAGAATTAATGGATCAAAGAAGGAGCACCATAAACAGCAGCATGTACTCTATCATCTTAAACTACACCATATGAAGCCTGCCAACGGCACAGACACAAGTGAATCACCTGAAACTTGCTGGCAAAGGATTCAATTAATTCAGAAATTATCTTTAGAATTAACAGAAATCGGAGAGGAAACTCTCTTTCAGCCAAAAAACTAAAAAAAAGGTAAACTTATGCAGTTGCTTGTCGCCAACTGACACTGCTTAACAGCAGCCTACACAAGGAACAGGATGCTATTGCAAGCTTCAGATTGTTCTCCTAAAACAAGCTTCACAATGAACAACGTCAACTGTCTAGGAGAAGGGTTATGATAAGTGACAAAAGGTTATGGGATGAACATACAGCAGGACTATATAAACATCAGCTGAGCTTACCTGAATATCCTTCTGCAAAAATTTGTGAAATAAAGTTGCTGATTATCCCAGCTAGACAGGTATACGTTCTGGATGCTCCTGAGAGAAGTAGTAGCATGAAAAGGAAACAAGTAAGAACATTAATTTTTAAGCACTAAATTTTGCAACTTTGGAATGATGAAAAGGTACTAACAGCACCCTGTTACGTACACATTGCAGAACTGGTTCCCAACACTGCTCAGTCACATACATGTATGGTTCCAGTCTCTGGTACGGTCGGATTGCATACTTCTATCTACAGATTTTCATTCGATGAGATCATATTTAATACACCCTCTGTTCCTAAATATAAGACGTTTTTGTAGTTCAATTTAAAGTGGCAAAACGTCTTATATTTAGAATACTACATGAAAACAAGAAAACAGATATTCACCTCTAGGTCCATCGATCAAGTGTGGCCTTAAGTGTTCAAAGTTAGCATGAAAAACTGTAATACGAACGCTGGTTCAACCAAGCAGGTTCAGAGATGCCTTGGTATTCTTCTTCCTAATTAATCTGAAAAGTCGACATAGGAGGACCAACCGAATCGCATATTTCAGCTGGCAAATTTTGTACACCATGAAGAGAAAATAGTAATGTAAATCCTTGTGGGCGACGGTGTTACGTACCTTGATTTTTGACTCCTAGATATCTCGTTAATTTGCTCTGGTGTTGCATTGACGTACATGCAGATTTACAAGCGGTACGTGCCGGCAAGCCTGTCAGAAATCAGAACACAAAATTCAGTACTGAAGAAATTGAGAAGAAGAAGAACAGCTACCAAGCCGGAAGACTCAGTGTATTACCTGGGGTTAAAATTTCAATCTACATCTACCCATAAATGTGGGTTTGTTCGTTTCAATTCCTTGGCTTGTTCTTGTAGCTCGGGACTGCATCTGATTACTGATAGAATTCGAAGAGAAGTGGGGAGCCCCTCCTTGGGCAGAGATCGGATTTCAGGACAATCAATGGCTTGTAGGCAGTTGAGTGAAGAAAGCCTGTGTAAACCCTGAGGGAGTGCCGGGAGACTAGGGCAATCCGAAAATGATAGGAATTCAAGGGAGGTGAGGAGCTGAAGCGCATGCTCTTCCTCTTCTGTGAAGCTTTCCACCCGATGATCATAACTGAACTCTAAGTCGGTGAGTGTAGCGGCGAAGAGGCTGCATACGGGAGCAGTGAGCACTGCTGAGATGCTATCCACGTATAGCGTCCCCAGTCGGAAGCAGCCTGCAGAGGGCAACAATTGTTTGGTCATGCTTGCCACCACCAACTCGGAGAGCAGATCCGCAGCTGCAGAGCGAGGGCGACTTCCACTGTTGCGGACCCTCAATACCTCGAGGTTGACAGCTTCAATGAGGGGATTAAACCCATCCACCGTCAAATTCTCACAATCACTTAGATTTAGATCGGTGAGAGATGTGAGGTTGGAGAGCACAGCAGTTAACATATAGCTTGGATCTTTTGAAACCCAGAGTTTTCGGAGGGAGGTTAGCATTGGGAGTTGTGCCCATGTGAATTTTGATGCAGCTTGAAAAGCAACACTATGCCCAGTCACAGACAATCCATGTTCAGCATGCTCCATACCCCATGAAGGACCAGCAGACACATCGATATGAGTTGCTGTGGAAGTTTGAGGCATGGGGGGCATGAACAACTTGGGGCAGTCGTAAATAAAAAGTTCCAACAGGCTGGTATAAGAGCCAGAACACTCCTGCAGGAAGTACAACGCACAGAGATTGGGGCATTCCCTGCAATCGATGCATTCAAGCCTAGAAAACAAATGTGCATTAGGCAAACCAACCCACTCGGTAAATTCTGGCAACCGAGCAAGCTCAATTTCCTTCAACTGCAAAAAACTTCTATCCGTAACACCACCAAAGCCAGGTCTGATCTGACCAAATCCAGGAATGTTTATCAACTTGAGCGATGTGAGATGCAGCAGCTGCCCAAGAGGTGGAAGAATGGTCCAAGAAACACCCTCTAGGTGGAGAGACGTCAGCATTAGTACGCTAATGGAACCACACAACCAAGTAGGACCGGTTGAACCACGATGATTTTTAATGGCGAGTGATTGAAGATCAGGGTGTGGTTTGAGACCTTCAACAACATCTGATAATTCTGTACTATCATCATGGATTTCCGGCTCACCCCAATTGTATTCCGTGCCCCAATGCAACTCCAACTTTTTCAAACCGCCTTTTGACACTAGTTTGGCTTTGGTAGCCTCTTCTTTGGTTGCCACATTTCTAAGATTATATATACTGAGTTCTCCTCCAAGCTCGGTTAACTCCTCCAACTCACTCAATTCAAACCCAACACTCTCTTTCTTGACGTGGAATTTTGTAAGCCCTTCTAAAGACTTCATCTTTCCAACCTCGGGAATATTGCAATCGAGTTCATTTGTTACCAATAAATGGCATAAATTGATAAGGTACACTGTCCGTGTTTGTAGCTCCATCATAGCGCATTTTTTTGCGCCTCTGGTTTTGTGCGGCTTCATCATCCACGACGACTACATCATCGACCACGACTACATCGACCATGGCTACATCATCATGATAAGCTACCTCAACATCGACATTAATGGCTTGGTCTACAGCTACACATCGGCAACAACTCCAGTCAACAGCGTCCGCGTCATCACCAGCGTCCACGCCACTCCAACTGTGACTGCGGGAGGGAATAGAGGAGAGTTCAGGGAGGCACCGGAAGGGGACGCAGGCACCGCCTTAGGTGCCAACCCATCAGAGACGCAGTTGAAGATGGCGCAGCGGAGAAAACGATGAAAGCACAAGACTTCAAATTCAATCGTACTCGTCCGCTTCACTCCCGCTACGACTGAGGGGGAATGTTAGAATATAAATGTGGTTAGTTAGAGATAAGGAGAGATTGAGATATAATTAGTTTTAATACACTATGACTTGTCTTGTACTCCAAGTCTCACCTCACGTTGTACTCTATATATACCCCTACGAGGGTCAGATCAATAACAACACAATATTCAGCCATCCAACAGTTTCTCTACAGGTTCTTGATATCTTCTAAAACACACCAAATTTGTATTGTTTACCTCTTATTTCACTTTCTCAGCCATGCATACTCATCTGTACACCCACTAGTCAGAAATAATATACGCACTCATCGATCATAAGCAAAATCCAGAAATGGACAATTTTTTTAAAAAAAATTTAATCATAATTTACATATTGAAACAAGAAGCAATGCTCCAGGTTCGTCTGAGTAGAATGTCACAGCCAGCTGTCCAGTCTGAAGCAGCAGTGGAAACTTTTTCTGGGTAATTGCTTGGTGGAACAAAATTGCAAACATTAAATTCCAGCCTTGTAGTAATTAAGTTTACGGTAGGAAGAATGCTGATCCCATGAGGAAGGAGTGTTACTGCAGGACACGAAGTTGAGTAGCTAAGCGCAGCTCACAACCACTGTACCGTGCACAAGGACTAAGTCAGATCATGTACAGTAACTAACAAGGAGGAGGTGGGGGGAGATGAAACGAGTGGGGAGCTGGCCGGCGGCGGAGCCAAATCTGGCCAGGGGAGCAGGTGCAGGGGAGGAGAAGGCGGTGTGGACAGGACAGGGGAGGAGGTGGTCGTTCGTGGGTAACCACGGAAACATGTGGTCAGTGCGGTGGCAGCAAGTATGACCAGAGCAGATGCGTGGAGAGGAGACGCAGGCGAGGCGCCGGGACAGGAGTGGAGGAACCGGCCACGGGGGCTGGGAAGAGACGTTGGCGGAGAGAGCAGGCGGGTCGCTGTCCTTTCTTCCTCAAGGTTCAGGGTTCGTCAAGAGCGTGACACCACACCTGCACCGAGTGAAACACACCAGCGCAGGAAACTTGTTTAAACTTGCAATGAACCACCACCAGAGGAAGTAATTAAATTAACTACCTTTGAAATGGTCGATTTCACTCTTGGCTGCTAATTGATTGTTCTGCAGAATCCAGGCAACGGATGTAAGACTCGGAAAATGATGAACAAGGTAACTGAATTCATCATGGATATAATTGCTCGGTCATTACTTTGAGCCGTTGATCAACAGGTGAAAATGCTACGTACAAACTGAAACTCTCAAGGTTGACAGTGAGTCTAGTCGGCGGTCAGCCGGGGGTAGTGTCTAGCATGGACTGTATGAACAAATAATCAGCCTGCTACAATGTTGCACGAAACGTATTTTAATTAGCATCGAGATATATTTAAAAAACGCTAGGAAAACAAATTGCTAGAGATGGAGCAACATATACCGAAATGTAAAATGCTCTTCCACCCAAATTGCTAGTCTCGTGAATGTGCAGCCACTGGGAAGCCAATGCAGGCACCAGTGACCAGTGAACAGCTACAGGGAAACACCTGAACGATGATGCCACACATGCCTGGAACAAATCAGCGCTTTAGTATGGATCTTATTTTTTCCCCTTTCTGGAAGAAGAGAAAGAACGACTAAACTGACCAACCTAGTTCCTTCAGGACAACCAAGTTCTGACTTTCGTAGTTTCGTTGCTGTTATAGTTTGGATGAACAACCAGATTCTGAATTCCAACTGCAAAGCTGAGAGTTGGCTGTAATTGTTCTGCATAATCCAAGTAAATGGAAGGTCAGAAAATTAGCAAGTGAACTTTCATTACTTTGAGTTGGTCAGTTGGTGAACCTGCTAAGTAGGAACCAAAACTCTGAAGGATGCCGGTCAATGAAAAATCACCATGAATATATGCCATCTCCACTATCTGTGCAGGATGCAGTTGGCAGTTGGTGGTCACCATGGAGTGACCAAGAGCATAAAAAATAACGTAATTGTTCCAGTATTGCACAAAACGTACTTGTTTTTAACATTGTGAGATATTCAGAAAAGGGTGAGGAAACACAGTTGCATTATACCACCAAAAATGGACGGTGTACTTCTTATACCAATGTGCATTCGAATCTTCGTCTTCCGTGAAGCTTTCCACCCAATCATCGTTCCAAAACTCCAATGTGTGCAGGCTAGGGTAGCTAGCGGCGAGTAAACTGCAGATAGGAGCAACAAGCAGCACTGAGATTATAAGCTAAGAATAAGATGGAAAAAAAGGAGGGAAAGGGTGATAGACTGACCTTTGAAATGATCCTGGTAGAACTGCATAGCTACTTCTTGATGACACTTTTGTTACTGTTACTGTTACTGTTTGGTTGGAGCTACCAAATTAAGTCCTGAACCACATCCACTGTCACAGTCGTCATTTGGATGGAACAACCAAGCTTTGAATGCCAACTTCTAAATCCACTGTTAGCTGCAAATTGATTGTTCTGCAGAATCCAACAAATGAACAGAAGGCCAGGAATTCAACAAGGTGAGAGAAATCACGAATGAAAATTTAGTCATTACTTTTGAATCGTGTGGATCAACACGCGAACCTGCTAAGCTGGAACTGGGACTCTCAAAGTCGACACTGGAACATCACCATACATGCAATCTCCGCATTCTTCAGAATATGCAGTTCAGGGCTGGTGGTACCGTGGACGCTGTATGAACGAATACTAAACCTGTTCTAAGTAACTTCCTGACAAAGGATAGCTCCCGTACGACGTATTAGGTACTTGCGTGGTGGGGCGGGGTGTGGCACTTCCAATTAAGTTACAGGTCACTTCCTGACAAAACAAATATATTCAAGTACTTCAGGAGTCATCATCAGAATTAGGTACGTTGATCTGTTTCGCATGCAGTGAAAGCTTGAAAAATTACTTTGTCCAGGACATAGTACAAGGAACAAGCCGATGCTATTGCAGCTTCAGAGTTTTCTCCTAAAAGAAGCTTCACATTGAATGATGTCGACTGTTTATGAGAAGAAGGGGTTGTAATAAGTGGCACAAGGGTTATGATAAAGAAATAGAACAGAACTATACAAGCAGTACCTTAACCTGAATATCCCGTTTGCCAACTTGTGAAATAAAGATTCTGAACCGACAGTTGCTAGTTCCTGAGACAGAGAGAAGGTAATTCATCATCATGAATATAATCGCTCAGTTATTCCTTTGAATTGTCGGTCAACAGCTGAACCTGGTAAATACGAACTGAAACTCTGATGATTGACACAGAAACATCATCATATATGCGATCTCCACCTTCTACAGAGCATGAGGTTTGCAGCTGGTGGTGCCATGGACTGTATGAACGAATAGTCAAACACCCTGTTCCAATATTGCATTAAACGTGTTTAACAATGAGATTGTCAGAAAAAGGCCAAGCAAGCATTCTGTATTTAAACCAACAAGAATTAATGGATCAAAGAAGGAGCACCATAAACAGCAGCATGTACTCTATCATCTTAAACTACACCATATGAAGCCTGCCAACGGCACAGACACAAGTGAATCACCTGAAACTTGCTGGCAAAGGATTCAATTAATTCAGAAATTATCTTTAGAATTAACAGAAATCGGAGAGGAAACTCTCTTTCAGCCAAAAAACTAAAAAAAAGGTAAACTTATGCAGTTGCTTGTCGCCAACTGACACTGCTTAACAGCAGCCTACACAAGGAACAGGATGCTATTGCAAGCTTCAGATTGTTCTCCTAAAACAAGCTTCACAATGAACAACGTCAACTGTCTAGGAGAAGGGTTATGATAAGTGACAAAAGGTTATGGGATGAACATACAGCAGGACTATATAAACATCAGCTGAGCTTACCTGAATATCCTTCTGCAAAAATTTGTGAAATAAAGTTGCTGATTATCCCAGCTAGACAGGTATACGTTCTGGATGCTCCTGAGAGAAGTAGTAGCATGAAAAGGAAACAAGTAAGAACATTAATTTTTAAGCACTAAATTTTGCAACTTTGGAATGATGAAAAGGTACTAACAGCACCCTGTTACGTACACATTGCAGAACTGGTTCCCAACACTGCTCAGTCACATACATGTATGGTTCCAGTCTCTGGTACGGTCGGATTGCATACTTCTATCTACAGATTTTCATTCGATGAGATCATATTTAATACACCCTCTGTTCCTAAATATAAGACGTTTTTGTAGTTTAATTTAAAGTGGCAAAACGTCTTATATTTAGAATACTACATGAAAACAAGAAAACAGATATTCACCTCTAGGTCCATCGATCAAGTGTGGCCTTAAGTGTTCAAAGTTAGCATGAAAAACTGTAATACGAACGCTGGTTCAACCAAGCAGGTTCAGAGATGCCTTGGTATTCTTCTTCCTAATTAATCTGAAAAGTCGACATAGGAGGACCAACCGAATCGCATATTTCAGCTGGCAAATTTTGTACACCATGAAGAGAAAATAGTAATGTAAATCCTTGTGGGCGACGGTGTTACGTACCTTGATTTTTGACTCCTAGATATCTCGTTAATTTGCTCTGGTGTTGCATTGACGTACATGCAGATTTACAAGCGGTACGTGCCGGCAAGCCTGTCAGAAATCAGAACACAAAATTCAGTACTGAAGAAATTGAGAAGAAGAAGAACAGCTACCAAGCCGGAAGACTCAGTGTATTACCTGGGGTTAAAATTTCAATCTACATCTACCCATAAATGTGGGTTTGTTCGTTTCAATTCCTTGGCTTGTTCTTGTAGCTCGGGACTGCATCTGATTACTGATAGAATTCGAAGAGAAGTGGGGAGCCCCTCCTTGGGCAGAGATCGGATTTCAGGACAATCAATGGCTTGTAGGCAGTCGAGTGAAGAAAGCCTGTGTAAACCCTGAGGGAGTGCCGGGAGACTAGGGCAATCCGAAAATGATAGGAATTCAAGGGAGGTGAGGAGCTGAAGCGCATGCTCTTCCTCTTCTGTGAAGCTTTCCACCCGATGATCATAACTGAACTCTAAGTCGGTGAGTGTAGCGGCGAAGAGGCTGCATACGGGAGCAGTGAGCACTGCTGAGATGCTATCCACGTATAGCGTCCCCAGTCGGAAGCAGCCTGCAGAGGGCAACAATTGTTTGGTCATGCTTGCCACCACCAACTCGGAGAGCAGATCCGCAGCTGCAGAGCGAGGGCGACTTCCACTGTTGCGGACCCTCAATACCTCGAGGTTGACAGCTTCAATGAGGGGATTAAACCCATCCACCGTCAAATTCTCACAATCACTTAGATTTAGATCGGTGAGAGATGTGAGGTTGGAGAGCACAGCAGTTAACATATAGCTTGGATCTTTTGAAACCCAGAGTTTTCGGAGGGAGGTTAGCATTGGGAGTTGTGCCCATGTGAATTTTGATGCAGCTTGAAAAGCAACACTATGCCCAGTCACAGACAATCCATGTTCAGCATGCTCCATACCCCATGAAGGACCAGCAGACACATCGATATGAGTTGCTGTGGAAGTTTGAGGCATGGGGGGCATGAACAACTTGGGGCAGTCGTAAATAAAAAGTTCCAACAGGCTGGTATAAGAGCCAGAACCCTCCTGCAGGAAGTACAACGCACAGAGATTGGGGCATTCCCTGCAATCGATGCATTCAAGCCTAGAAAACAAATGTGCATTAGGCAAACCAACCCACTCGGTAAATTCTGGCAACCGAGCAAGCTCAATTTCCTTCAACTGCAAAAAACTTCTATCCGTAACACCACCAAAGCCAGGTCTGATCTGACCAAATCCAGGAATGTTTATCAACTTGAGCGATGTGAGATGCAGCAGCTGCCCAAGAGGTGGAAGAATGGTCCAAGAAACACCCTCTAGGTGGAGAGACGTCAGCATTAGTACGCTAATGGAACCACACAACCAAGTAGGACCGGTTGAACCACGATGATTTTTAATGGCGAGTGATTGAAGATCAGGGTGTGGTTTGAGACCTTCAACAACATCTGATAATTCTGTACTATCATCATGGATTTCCGGCTCACCCCAATTGTATTCCGTGCCCCAATGCAACTCCAACTTTTTCAAACCGCCTTTTGACACTAGTTTGGCTTTGGTAGCCTCTTCTTTGGTTGCCACATTTCTAAGATTATATATACTGAGTTCTCCTCCAAGCTCGGTTAACTCCTCCAACTCACTCAATTCAAACCCAACACTCTCTTTCTTGACGTGGAATTTTGTAAGCCCTTTTAAAGACTTCATCTTTCCAACCTCGGGAATATTGCAATCGAGTTCATTTGTTACCAATAAATGGCATAAATTGATAAGGTGGCTAATGTCTTTAGGCAATTTATCACTACCATACCAACTACTTAGGTCCAAAATTTTCAAGTGATAAAATCTGGATAACATGCTAGGTAAAGTCAGCTGTGAGCTAGTGTTATATCTAGTAATTTTTAGGTATCGGAGGTGGATAAAATTTGAAAGGTTGTGTGGTAAATATTCCGGGGACTCGACTTCTATATATAAGACACGAAGACCTTTTATGTCCTTAAAAATATCTTTCAAAATATCATCAATAGTTCCCGCATGTCCTCTAAAAATCATCAAAGTCCGCAAATTTATAAAGTCTACCTTTCTCTTAAATTTTATAATTTCTTTTGTGAAGTTCCCATCATATTTGTTTTTCATGGTGATGGACAAGTGACGAATAGATTTTGGGATGGAATCAACTCTAAAACTTGCCCTGCTATATATATTGAGGCATTCTTTTAATGAAATATTCCGTGCTAGTTCATGCAATAGGTCATGCAAAACATAGTATTCACCCTCACTATCATCATTCACCTTCACAAGAAAACCATTATCAACTAGTTCGTCCATGTAATTCTCATCTTTGTCTATGATTCCTATTGCAATCCAAAAATATGTAATCTCTAAGTTCTTAAACCTATGATCTTCAGGGAACAAGGCAAAATATGGGAAGCATTTTTTCAGATGGAAAGGAAGATAATCATAGGTAATTCTTAGAGATGGCAAAATGTCATCATCATTTTTTTCATTTTGCCATTCATTGTTTTCAAGAACTCTCATCCAATATTCCCGAGAGAGATCCTTCTTCAATATCCGACCAACTGTTTTGGCTGCCAGAGGTGAACCCTTCAACTTCCTGGCAATATCTCTTGCAATATGAGTCAAGTCATCATGGTAACCCACAGGTTTTTGTCCACCAAATATAAATGATTCAAAGAATGTGAAGAACTCAACGGGCTCAAGGCCTTTCAGTGCTATTGGGTAAGTTGTTTTAACAATATCAGCTTTAGACGGGAACCGAGTCGTGACAAGAACCATGCTACCCTTGGCTTCGCCCTTCATGAGTGGAGCTAGCAGGCTTTCCCAACCTTGGCTATTGCATTCCCATATATCATCCAAGACAATTAAAAACCTTTTAGTCTTGAGCCCCTGCGTGATGGATATTTGGAGTTGATCTAAACTTGTTGATTGATTTGCGGTTTTATTTCTTTCTATGCCACTTAGAATCTCTTGGCTAACCTTAAGCACATCAAAATCACTTGATACACAGACCCAAACCCTAATAGGAAAGTGCTCTTGAGTCCTTTCATCATTGTATAGGTGTTGGGTGAAGGTTGTCTTTCCAATACCCCCTGGACCAACTATAGGAATAACAGAAAGGGTCTCACTACTATTTGTGATGATACCTTTTATAGTTTGCTCAAAAAGATTTCTCCTTCCAAACAATGTATCTTGTACAGTGGTTGATCCTATAAGAGGTCGTTTTAGGGTGACAATTGGAGCGTTGTTGCTACCGCGCTGAATTATCTTAAGCAATTCGGACACGGGTCCACATAAAGAGTGTATCTCCTCAATCACTGACTTGATTTTCTTAGACATGTCCACTCTATGAAATGGTAGCCTATCAATTGGACCATCACTACCGGGATTTGTTGCATCATGTGGATTATTAGTAACATCATCACCATGCATATGCGAACAAGAAAACCATGCAAAGCAGTTACCAATAGTGTGGCTAAGAGCATGGCGACCATGGCGAGCATGACCCTGAAGGTCATCACCCAAATCAGGCACCGCATCCTTGGTGCCATCAAGATCATCCTGGATGATGAAATAGTGGAGCTCATCTAGTGCGTCCTCGGCCTCATCGGCCTTGGCGCTGAGCTCCTGGATCAACCCTTGCAAAGCGTGGTTGTTGTCCACGCCACTCCTCTGGGCCTCGTGCAACAGACCTTGCGTGAACATTAGATCACGCTTTATCTGCTTGGAATTGAGGCCGAGCTCAGTGCTGGCAACATAAGCCCCGACGAGCTCATTGGAAAGCAGAGTCAGTACGCTGTCGATGAGCCCGCTTGCCAGGCCAATTGCTGCCTCCATCTCCTCCGGCGCTGGAGACAGCAGGGAACAATTGTCTAGCTTGTGTTGTGGTGGATGTGGTGCCTAAGGCTGTGTTGGTTTATGTGTGCGTGGTTGGGAAGAGTCTCTGGTGGATCCCTTTTATAGCGCGCTGATGCTTTGATCGTTTATTCATGTGCCCTCTAAGAGAGTCACCAGTGCTTGAACCTTGTGACATTGTTGTCATGGTGCCCATCAAGAAAGCAACTTTGTCGAGACAATTAAACCACAAGGAGTTGATGAGGTCTTAGAATTATTGTACCAGAAGATACTGTCACTGTTCACCTGTTGTTGTATTGTGTAAGCAACGAATTATCACATAGAAAGATGTTTTTCTTTCTACGCTACGTAGCTACTTTTGTTGCCAACCATGAAGCTAGTCCATATTCCACAAGCAGACGTGAATGTCCAGATCACTAGAAACAACCAAGCAGCCGTCAGTGCCATGTGAATGTGGTGGTGTTGGGATTCCTCAGAAACAAAGAAGAAAAGGATGGCTGGTGCTGCTGCTTTACCCAATTGGATCCTTGTGAATGTCGAGAACTTGCCAGCATGGAGATGCTCAGCCCTTGGCTATGATCGGACCTGGAAAAGGCTTGATTGTTCGTAGCATGAGGCTCACAATTTCCGCAAACAATTTCTACAGAGAAAGATTTTCTTTATTATATATGTGTACAAGACTAGAATGAATACCATTTTGTGCTTAACTACATCCCTGTTTTTGTGAATACATGACTAGGGCGTGCTAAGCCAGCCTGAACAACTTTATTCCAGCTTACAGAAGAACCGTTTACAGCTAACAAGTTTTGCAAATTTTAACGGCTTCATCTTTCCAACTCCATTCCAACAGCTAGAGCACAAAGAGATACTAATTAAGGAGAGTGAGAGCATCTACAGCCGGACATGGCAAATCCAACCTCTCAAACCCCAAGGACGCGTTTGAGCGCGTCCGCGGACAGTGACCGGTCACGCCTTAAATATTTCATTCTACAACCGGATACCTCAAATTAGAAAGCTCAAATCCATATTATACATGAAATGTAAACCAATCTTTAAGCATAGCTCGGCCGGCTGCGCTCACCAGAGTGTTGGTTTGGTTGCCGGCAAGAGTAGGGCATGGGATACGAGCCGGCTCATGGGACTCAAGGCACCGCGGTCTCCCATGCCCTAGTCTTCCCCGCCGGAGCCCGGAACCCAGACGGTGCCAGTGGACATCAGATCGATGATGGATCCGTCCTGGGATGAGCCGGCGATAGTGACCACTAAGCAGTTGCGGCGTCCAGACTGGTGCACCATACGGGTCGCCGAAGAATGCGACTCCGCCTCACCAACGTCCACCGCCGCCTCCCACGCCCGCTGCCTCACACAGCGGGCACCCCGTGCCATGTTTGCGTCGAACGATGCCCATGGTGCGTCCATGGCCTCGGCGCGCCAACGGAAGGGCTGCGTGTCTGCCACTGCGTTCTTACGCCAGACGAACCGCATCGCCTCTGGTGAGGCAGCGATGGCACAACGTTGGATCCATGTGCCATTTGGGCGGACGCAATGGATTCCTGACGAAAGGTGTCTGAGTGCTGTCGTCGGGTGGCCTCCTCCCAGGAGCGGCGAAACGCAAGCAGAGCGGACATCTCCTCCTCAGGGCTGCGTGGGATAAGCTCGCGATCGATAGATATGGAGGTGTAGGACTCGGATCTGCTGCCAGCATGCCAGAGGAGGGCGGAGATCGTCATACGAGAGCTTGGGAGGTGGAGGGGAGTGGAGTGAACTGGATAGGGTTTGGTCCGGCGAGCGGATGGGGAGAAATATATGTGGGGTCGGCTGGGCCAGCATGGGCCGAGACCAACGTGGCGAACTTGCCCATGTGCCCCCATATCCGCCCTAGATTTGGGCTGAATATGAGGGGTAACGGTCAGCCCGGGCGTTTGACGCGTCTGTCAGGGTCGCTTTTTTGTGACTGGGATGTACGCCCGGGCATTTGAGGCGGGTTTTGGGCTACCGGTTGTAGATGCTCTCAGGGGTACAAGTTTTGTATGTTGTGTACATATGTGACACGAGAGGTAGACATCACAACTTGATGCTGTCCTAGAATTATTGTAGTACCGGAAGACTGACCAGTGACTTCACTAGCAAAGTCGAAAATATCGCTGTTGATTTATCGTGTGTTATACACTTCACAAGCTACGAATAATCATCCAGAGGAGAGCCACACTATCTTCATCCCTGTCACAATCGGTCTGGCTGGACCAAAGATTTTTGTTTGTTTGTGTGTGGGGTTAGGTAACCACCTTTGTTTTGTTCGTAGCGGTGTGGAGGCTAGTGTACCATTGCTGATACAACCGACTAGTCCCCTCTTCCCCATCCCCCCCCCCCCCCCCCCCCCCCCCGCGCGTTGCCCTCCTCTGGTGACATGGGGGAACCTTAGCTGCCACCGGTAGCAACCTCCCCCACCGCCCTTCCCTGCTTCGCCGCCGCCGAAGGGTCGGTCGGCGAAGCCGTGCCGGCCCCAGGAAGGCGGCGGCGGTGCGTATCTCTATACCTCGCGCCCCCACCCCCGATCGCCCCCATGCCTTGCCCCCTACCGCGGCGGCGCCACCGCCTTCCCCAGCTGGTCCTGAGACTACGAATCTGGTCCCTAGCGGCCTGACTCAGCATGTCTCCGGCTAGCCACGCCTCCCCCGTCATCCTCGATCGTTGCGGATCCCCACACGACACGCACCTCCATCCCTGGCAGCAACCCCCCCTCGAGCCACGGTAACGGCTCTCGCGTGAAAGCAGCAATGAATCTGTGGTTGTGGCCAGCACTTGCCTTCTCGCGATGGTCCTTGTCGGCACTGTGCTGACCCTGCCGGCTTCAGGCCCGCGTCACTTATGTGTCCCTTGCTGTCGGCGACCCCTACCATGCAGCTTCGGCCTTGGCGACTAGGTAGTTGCGTTCCTTCCAGCTCACCTTGTACACCGATGTCCCGACGACTAAGGCCACGATAACTTCGATCTATGTCCCTCTAGTCCTTGCTTGTTAGCGTTGCTGGACGCCGTCACCCCAGTACCCCCGCGCAGTTTGCCTCGTTGCATGCCCTACCTAGTACGCCTCAAAGCTCCCCCCTTTTTCCTGATTCTATGCTCGTGGGTTCGGAGGCCGTGCCACCCTCCGACGGCAGGTGCAGCCCCACCAACCCCTTCCTGACATGGTGGTTCCGACCAGCAGTGGCCTCATCATCTACGGTTCCGGATTCGGCAGCTATAGGATCGCTCATCTTCAAGCCAGGGAGAGATCCCTGCTCGGCTTGCCGGTGCTGGCAGCGATGGCGCCCGCGGGTGTCGTTTTCCTTCTTGGAAGCGCCGCCAAGGCCTTCAGCTGAGCCCCTCTTTGAGTTTAGGGGAAACCCTAGGTCCGGGTCCCTCGGAGCTGATAGTGACATTGTCCCGGCGTCGTCTTCCTCCCCGAAGGCACTATATTGCTCGCTCGCGGTGTCTCTGGTTTTGGCGCGGATGATGTTGGAGTTCTCGTTGGTTTGGCATCGCCATTTTTGGCTCGGATTTGGTAGGTTTAGCTTTGATGTATCCTCGGGCCGAGAATCCTTGTTTCACGCCTTCCTGCGTTCGTGTCATGTGTTGTACTCCTTTGTACTCATTCTACTCCTTCTATCAATGAAATGATACTCAAGCTTTACGTATCCACGAAAAAAGTTTTGTTGGTAGCCATGAAGCTAGTCCAGATTCCACCTAGAACATTCCAAGCAAGCAGCCATCATTGGCATGTGAATGTGGAATTCCTAGGAAAAAAGGAAGAAAACAATCACTGATGCTGCTGCTTTACCCTTGGGTTGGATCCTTGTGAATGTATGGGCGATGCTCAGCTATTTGGAGCTGGATAAGGCTCAATGATTTGGAGAAAAGTAGAAACCATGAGGACGGACACCATCTTCTCATCCTGATACACGTTTAATTTTTGTGATGCTAAGTAACCAGTGTCATTGGTAGCCTTGAATCTAGTCCAGATTCCATCAAGAACACTCCAAGCAAGTATCATTCGGTGGCAGGTGAATGTGGAATTATTAGGAAACAAAGAAGAAAACGATGGCTTATGATGCTGCTTTACCCTTGGGGTTGGATCCTTGTGAACGTTGGGATCTTGCCTGCACGGCGATGCTCAGCTTGTTGACAGTGACCAGAGCTGGAAAAGGCTTTAATTATTTGAGAATCGTGTAGCAAAACAGAGACCATCAGGATGGAGTGGAGACGTTCTCACTCCAATCCGATCATGAACACTAGCTCACCCACGTACTCACAAGTTAAGCTACTACTCCACATACATGGCTTTTTTTTTTTGTGTGTGTGAGGCTAAGTAACCAGCGTCATTGCTAGCCATGAAGCTAGTCCAGATTCTATCTCTATCAAGATCACTATCAGAAGGTTAGCGTCAAGCAAGCCGTCAAGTCCCTGTGATTGTGCTAGTGGGCGGCGATGGATTCCTAAGACGAAAATGATGGTCTTGGATCCATATGGATGTCGAGACCCTGCATGGTGTCAACACAAGTTACGGCATCTCATAGGTAGATCTGGTGAACAAATTCTGCTTTTAACATGCCATGCTTAACCACATCTGTATTTTTTTTAACCATGGAGTAGGGCGTGCAAACCGGCGCATCTCCTTAAATCCTAAAGCGCTGGCGGGGTTAATTAGCTGGTGGTTTGTGCGGTGCGATTAATGGGATCGAGTTCAGTTTATTTGTTTGCTAATTAACTGAACTAACAGATGGTGAAAATTCTAGGTAGGAGGTTCACCTGGATCTGACAAAAGGGGCCGCTGGTCGTGGTTGGCCGGAGTCGGAGAAGGCCAAGGCGAGACCTCCTCCATGGATTTCGTACCAGCCTCACCATATGCATCAGTGAGAGGCGGGGAACTCAAATGGAGGTTAGGCCGCCTCGCTGTCCCCTGCTTGCCGGAGCGCCGGAAAACTGCTCCGGTCACTAGTCGTGCATGTCCCGACCGCCGCCTACAAAGCCGACGGAGAAACGGCGAGCGGCGGAGTCCAGACTTGAACCGGCGACTAAACCGAGGGCGATGGTCGCCGCGCCGTCGCCTCTCAGTTTTCTTTCTTCCGGTAGCACACAAGCCCAGCCCACTCAAAAAGCCCAGTCCCGTACATTTCGTTGCACCTACTCGATGTGAACCCCTCAAAAAAACAAAAAACTACACGATATGAAGGAGCTCAAAAAAAAACTACTCAATGTGAATCATTCTGAAAAATAATATACTGAATGTGAATCGTTGTCAAAAAGAAACACTCAGTGTGAACCATTGTCAAAAACAGAAGAAAAAACTCAGATGTGAACAATGGATTTGATTTGATTTTTGTAGCAAACCAAAAAAGACACATTTTTTGTCTGATGACCACTTTGAAGGACGTTATGTACTTATGTGTACTGTAAAAAAAAAAGTGACATGTGCCGTGGAGCTCTGTTGATAAATCCCTGAGCTCTTATTGTGCCTACAAGGCAAGAGCAAACGACCTGTGTGTGAACCGTCCAGGCGATACAAAGAGATGAACAAGATATAGCGCTTCTGCTCCACAGGCCTCTCCAGAATCTCCATTTTTTCCATTGTGATCACATCGTAGCTAGATCTTCCTACAGGGCTGCACAGACTTCCTACCCTCAAGACATTGAAGATCGACTATTGTAAGCGCATCTCGGAGCTGCCGAAGGAGGGCCTCCTACACTCGTTGGAAGAGCTGAAGATCGAACACTGCAGCAACATGCTGTCAAAACAATGCAGATTGCTATAGCAACAAGCAAGCTAAAGGTCAAAATTGATGTGCTCTATGTGAACTGATTACCCGGTGTCTTCCTAAGGTATACTTCTAAGTTCTACCATATGTCTAGTTATTTCTGAGGTCAACACAAACATTTACAATTATAAGCTATGTTGTTTCTCCTGGTTCGTCCATCAAAGAACGGAAGTTTCAAGCAAAGTTGTTGCATGTATTTTTTTTCTCTTCCTCTTATGTGTATGAAATACTTGGGTTTCTTATGCTATATTCTGCACGGGTATGGTTCCACTTCACGACGCCATCCTCGTGTGGCTAGCTTATTGATTATGGTGTCTCTGTAAATTTTGTGCTGAACTTGTTGGCATCTCATATCAACCAAGCAGCACGTAGTCCACAGGTAGCTAGGCCTATACGTTTAGTTGTTTATCATCCATGTCTTGTTCCGAACGGAAGACCATGAATGTTTTTTTTTCTTTTCCACGACTGCAGAAGGGAAGGGAACTGAGAGGATGGATCCAGACATGCATAATGCTCTGTTCATTAGGAGTTGGTGCAAAGAAGCCTTTCCAGAATTTCCTTGCTAGCTACGGCCAGCAAAAATGCTCTGGATCTGCCATAACGCACTTGAGACGTCAGATCACCAGCCCCAATTTGTTGGACTAGAAACGGCTGACGCTATGCTGAAGAAAAGGAAAGAGGAGCATTATGCAGTGGATCCTCTGCTTTGCTCGCTCTAGCTGCTTTGTTCATCCATCAGGCAGCATCGCACTCTCACATGGCATTTCCTTTTTGTGTGTTGAGCGAGCCAATTGGAATTGTGTAAGCATAGAAGACAGAACTAATCCGGTCTATGCAAGCATGAAAAGTCAGCGTTCTTCTCAATGTCTCTTATCTGCATTCGTTGACAAAGGAAGATGGTAATTACTCAAGGAAAAGAGAGAGAGAGAGGCGAGATATGGCTTCTGCTACGGTTCAATGGATCTACTTTCGTACATATCTCTGCCGTTAGTCAGAGAGGCTGTACCTGTACTGGTATGTACGTATCTTGTAGGAACACGGTATGGCACCATTCCTGTATTTTGGAGCCCCCTCTTCCCAAAAACTTGCCGTCTTTTAACAGACCGGCATTCGCATTTGGACTGCACTCTGTACTAGTGCTCTTCAACCAATGAAAAACGAGGTTTGTTGCTGAGTTGTTCTTGTGGAACTGAAGTTCATGCTTTCTGAACCAAGGGCATCTGAAGCATCTGAAGCAGTTGTCTTCTTGTGAGACATCAGTCACTTTTGCCACCTAATTTCGGGCTGAAATAGGAACTGAAACTCAGGCCATGACAGTAGAATTGTGTATAAGCCGATTCAGTTGCGCACGCGTTGGCTGGCTCTCTAGTCACTCGACACTTTGGGTGGGATATCATTCTGTCTTCTGGTATGTTCATTAAATCACCCAAGCTTTTCTAGCCGATAAGAGTGCTTGTTAATGTATATGCTATATGGCACCTTTGCCTCATTCGTGTTGGTATAATTCAACGATGTTTTCCCTTTGCCTTTTATGTTCCTAAATATCTCAATGCTGAAACATGTCTATTATTTTCTGCTCATGGCATTGGGCAAATTGTGAAGATGTCATTAAAAGGTGATGTTTAACTTACCAGCATCCTTCGGAGTTTCAGTTCCACATGAATGAACAATAACAGTAACGGAATCATATTTCTTGGTTCTTGCTGTTCCGACTTCGCATCACACACAGGTCGTCTGCTCTTGCCTTGTACGCACCATAAGATCTTAGAGATCCATCAATAGAGCTCCACCACACATGCTACGGTATGTTTTACAGTGTTGTGTGTACATTCGCGGTCGTAAGGAAGATAAATTTACTACACCACCTACTTCAAAGTGTTCATCATGTCCAGACCAGTGTATATCACACGACAAAAATGTGTCTTCTTTTTGTTTGCTACAAAAATCAGATCAAATCCGTTCACATCGAGTTTTTTGTTTTTGTTTTTGACAATGATTCATATCGAGTATTTATTTTTTTTCCTTTTCTGTTTTTGACAATGATTCACATCACATCATATCGAATACGTTTTTTTAGGGGTATCACATCGAGTGCGTGCAACGAAATGTACCCGTTTCGACTGGGCCGGCTCACGTTGCAACCTGAAAAAAACTGAGAACAAGTGGGCTTGACAGTACTATAGACAGCTGGGCCGGGCTGATCACATTCACAAGAATCCCTGACCCGCGACACATTGCGGGCTCTCGGTTGGCCGGCGTCCAGTCCCAACCCCGGCGACGGCGAGCATCGCATCGCCCTTGGTTAACTCGCTGGTTCAAGTCCTGACTCCACCGCTCGCCGTCCCTTCGTCGGCAACTCGCCTGCATCCGCCCCTTGCTTTGTAGGCGTCGGTCCGGGACACGCACGGCTAGTGACCGGAGCAGCTCGCCGAAGGCACGGTGCGCAGGGGACGGCGAGGCGAGCTAGCCCCCGTTCGAGTCCCCCTCCTTTCGCTGATGCACACGGCGAGGCTGCTTCGAAATCCGTGGGGCCGCAGCCCCCTTTTGTCAGATCCAGGTAAGCCTCCTACCTTTATTACCGTCTATCTGTTAGTTCTGCTAGCAAACAAGTAAACTGAACTCGATCCCATTAATCGCACCGCACAAACCACCAGCTAACCCTACCGGCGCTTTAGGATCAGGAGATGGATACGCCGGTTTGCACGCCCCACTCCATGGTTAAACAAAAAATACAGATGTGGTTAAGCATGACACATGTTAAAAGCAGAATTTGTTCACCAGATCTAGCTACCAGATGCCATAACATGTGTTGAGTCTCAACATTCATATGGATCCAAGACCATCATTTTCGTCTTAGGAATCCATTGCCGCCCACTACCACATTCACATTGAGTTGACGGCTTGCTTGACGCTAAACTTCTGATAGTGATCTTGATAAAATCTGGACTAGCCTCTAGCCTCATGGCTAACAATGAAACTGGTTACTTAGCCTCACAAAAAAAAAATCCGCGTATGTGGAGTAGGAGCTTAATTTCTGAGTAGGTGAGCTAGTATTCATGATCGGGTCGGAGTGAGAAGAAGGTCTCCATCCTGATGGTCTCACTACCGGACTCGCGGGCTATGCCTACGGCCACGGGCCGTCGGGATAGGCCCCTAAGCCGTCGGCATAGATCTATGCCTACGGCTGCCGTCGGCATAGCCCCGTCGGCGTAGATGTCGTCAGCGTAGTCTTGTCAGACCGTCGGCATAGTATAGCCGTCGGCATAGTATAGCCGTCGGCATAGGGGCCTATGCCGACGGCCTGACGTCAGCATAGTATAGCCGTCGGCAGTGTTTTTCGTTTGACGGCAACGGACGGCGCCGTCAAAAGCGCTGACGAATCACGCAATGCCACGTCGCAGGGCTATGCCTACAGCAAAGCCGTAGGCATAGATGAATCTATGCCGACGGCTTTGCCGTCGGCATATCTCTGCCACGTGGCAGCTCCTGGGTTCTCCTGGCAGCAGGGCTATGCCTACGGCAAAGCCGTCGGCATAGATTTTCATATATGCCTACGGCTTTGCTGTAGGCATAGATGTGCCACGTGGCAAGCCCTGGTAACTCCTGGGCGTATATATGCCGATGGCTTTGCCGTAGGCATAGTTTTTTTCCCCTGTTTTCTTTTTTCCAATTCATTTGACAACATTTCAAAACAGAACAATATGAAATTATGCAGAAATATGACAATTCATCATGTAAACATACTCAAGTTCATCTAAACATACTCAAGTTCACCATCATCATCTAAACATACTCAAGTTCATCACATCATCTAAAGATCATCACCGACGGAAGTTCATGAACATAAAAGTAGTGCAAGACATGAAACATGATAAAAGTAGGAATATGAAAGGCATGGCACGATGGCCACATGCACGGAATCATCAAGCAAGAGCACCTCCGCCAAAACCACCACCACCACCTCCGCCAAAACCGCCATCACGACCACCACCACTCTGCCAGATCAGAGTGACTGGGGTCGACGGAGCAGGAGTCGAGCCACCGGTCCCCTACATGTTTCAGAAAAGATTCTAACGGTAAATATGATATGATAGTGTTTCATGAACGAGAACTAGTTTGCTAGTAGTTAGGCAAATGTACTAACCGGACCATCACTGCCTAGTGCCACCCACTCATCGAACGTGGGCACGTGTGGGGGTTCTTCCGCAGGTGGTGATGGGGGTCCCATTTGTGGTGGATCCGTGCGGTTAGTCCAAGACGCCAACATAGCCTGAATGTTAGTTAAACAAGCAAACTAGAAGATCAGAAGGAATGAAAGTGCAAAAATTTAGCTTGGTTTTAAGAGGGCAAAACTAACCGTCATCATCTGACGGTTGTAATCATCGTTTGCCTTCACTCGTTTCAAGTACTCCCGCACCTTGAGATTCCTATGCTCGAAAAACTCCTTATATGCCTACATAATTTAGGTTATTTCTAAGTGAGCAATGCTAAAAATAAACTGAGAATGCAAGATAGAAAAAGATAAAGAGGAAGTACTTACAGCATGCTGGCGGGCTAAGGGAGTCTGTGAACGCCCCGTACTCTCTAACTGGCTCTGGTTGGTAGCCCGAAGCTGTGTGTACGAGATCGAAGGAGTGATCAAGCCATCGAAACACGGATACCGGCCATTCTTCTTCCCCTGGATGGCCACCACCGCCGTGTCGTCGATCTGAGACTGGGCGACCTCAGCAACAGGAACATCCGGATGCAACTCCTGATAGTGATGAATGTAAGACCCCAGGTGCTCCTCGGTCTTGCCGTAGTACTGGCTCTCGCCCTCCTTGCGATGACTCCGCTCGCGGGCCAACTTCCACGACTCCATGTCTGAGAGCGGCCTCTTCAACTTGTCCTCCTACAACGTCAAATAGAAGTCAGCCATACATAAGAACATGACATAAAGAAGAACAAAAATGCATCATGCACATAGATATACCTTCATGGCCTTGAAGCCCCAGTGGTTCCTGTTTCCTTGGCCGTGTGTCCCGTCGTCTCCACGGTTAGCCCGGGCCTTGATGCTCTTGGCAGCAAACTCTGCATCGGCGCCGAGCCACCTATCCACCAAACTCGCCCATCCGTCATGCCTTCCATAGCACCAACGAGGAACAACCTATGCAAATTTTGGAAGCATGACATGTGAGCACGAAACATATAGTTGACTGCTTGAAACAATGAAAAGTTAGTAATAGTTACCATCATGAACTGCTCCTTGCTCAAGGTAAGTCGTAGCTTCTGCGCTTGAGTTTTGGTCATCTTTTGGTGCAGGTAGTAGTGGTAGTACTGCGAGACGGCAACCCAGCGCACCTCGTACTGCAACTGACGAGCTTTCTTCTTCGCAGCCGCAAGCAAGACCACGTCGGCTCTGGCCTTGTGCTCGTCAAGAACTCTATAGAGTTGCTGCAATCATGCATAAACCAGAAGCAAACAAGGCATGAGTTGAGTGATTCAATGATAAACTATGAACGAAACTGAAGACAAGTGATTCAGAAGAGAACTTACCCAAAATTTGGTGATCACGGCCTTAGCGGTCGTCCCGTACTCCGCGTTGCTGCAAGCCTCGTAGTGGGCCCAGCTCGTGGCCAAAACCCACTGCTGTGGGTCCCTGTCTGGCCGCGGGCAGAATAGGCCAGGCCAAAACTCCTTCAATAGGACAGTGATAAGGCCGTTCGGTTTACGGCCCTTTCCACGAAGGATCCAGTTTCTGCAAAAGAATCAAATGATTGCCATGTGTACAATAAGAAAATGTTGTCATGTGTTGAAAATATGATTGAGAGGCACTTACTCTGTCCCCACAGGTTCAATGAGCCACTTGTGCTCCTCGATAGAAGGTGGTGTAGGTAGTCCGGCATTACCACGCAGCCACCCCTGCGAAGAACCCGGTGGCAAGTCACCCCACAACGCGGGATCAACCTCCCCTCCACCCTCCTCGCCCTCCTCCTCACCCTCATCCTCGGCCTCCTCCTCCTCACCCTCCTCCTCGGCCTCCTCCTCCTCGCCATCAGGAACATACTCCTCCTCCTCAGACTCAGAAGGTGCCTCTGTATAGGAGGGCATCGAAGAAGACCCTCCTATTTCAGACATGGCCCAGAGTTTTTTGCCCCGGTTGCCTCTCCCCCCACCTCCTCCTCCTCTAGGGGCTCTCCCCCCATCGCCTCCTCTAGGGTCTCCTCCCCCGACCCCTCCATCTCCCTGTGAGGTGTCATCCTCGCGTAGTCGGGAGGGAACCTTGTGGGCTCGTCCACTCCGAGTAAGTCCTTTAAATTTACTGAGGAAACTAGCGCCGCTGGACTTGCCCATGATTAGCAAACCTGCATTGAGAAGAGAATAAACAATTAGTAAGGATATCAATTAAACAAGCATACAGGAAAAACATTAATACCAGAAGAGCACATTAAGCATACTATTGTAATGATCATTAAAAGAACTTACATTTTCTAGAACCCATATGAATCATCACTATTGTAATCTATTTGTGGACCGGTCTCATCATCACTATCACGCATATCTTCTTTGTTGTCTGACGGAGGTGGAGGCTCTTCCTCATCGTCAGCGTCTTCATTTAACTTTTCAAGCATAATTATGTCTCTTTGATTCACAACTGCCTCACCATCAATCCGTGCGTCGTCGTCGTTTGGGTCCAGGTCAACATAACCCAAGTCATCATCCTCGTTGTTTTGGACCACATCATCATGTTCCTCTTGATAGAACACTCCCTCGTATGTCATGGGGTTTATGTTGTAGTAATCATCATCGTTCGGGTCCGGTAGCTTACCATGCGGCGACACCTTGAACACAACTTCCCAACCCTTTAGGTACTCTTTCTGGCATGGGTAAGGCAGATAATATACTTGTGTGGCCTGGGTAGTGGCGATAAAGAGATCAGCTCCGGCATAGACGGTTGATGGTTTAACTTCAACTAAACCAACAGAAGGCATATGTCTCAGACCCTTTTTGGGGTCGAACAATCGGCATTTGAACATAGTGAGACTTAGGTGTTCGCGGCCACGTTTGAATGTAAGCTCGTATATTTTTCCTACCCTTCCGTAGTAATCTACTTTATTATCTCCTTTAGTGAAGACTCCGGTATTTATGGTTTTGGGATCAGGCCGACTGTTCTGGTGCTCCTCTGTATGGAAGCGATACCCATTCACATCATACTTTTCGCATGTCATGACGACAGGATCAAAACCCATGGAAACCCATCTCAATTCTTCATCCATTGATTCGGTCGGATCATTTCCCTACAAGTTTAATTGAAATTATAGGGTGCATGAGTTTAATTGAAATTATAGGGTGCATGAGTTTAATTGGAAGTGTGAAAAATTACTTTCTCAATGAACCACGCAACGAAATTTTTCCTTCCATCAGCACCCTTTCGGAGAAGAGCAAGTGCCTCCGCTTCAGAAGGAGGCAGCATTCCCGTCCATTCTTCTTCAACGAATCGACTACAATAAGAAAAGCGGTATAAGAACTAGGCAAAGTGAACATAACGAATTGACTAAAAGAATGGTGCAAAGGTATTACCTCATCCACTCATCGTCAACTTCCTTGATGTTGTGCAAGATATAGAACATGACATCCTCCCACTCATCTCGTGGCATGAGATAAGATTTCGAGCATCCAGCCCTACTACCTTGCCCGATGAATAGAGGCAACTTGGGTTTATACTTGGGTTCTTCTGTATTGTATCGAGACACCTTATTGTGCAACGTGGGAACATGGTCCGGATAGTAGGCTGTCCTGAGGTCTGCCACCTCCTCTAGGATAACTGCCTCAGCTATGGAAGCTTCAATCTTAGCTTTGTTTCCACATTTCTGTCTCAGATGCTTGTTCTGTCTCTCAGGGCCGTACTGCCAATGATTCTGCACAGGGCCCCCCAACAATACCTCGTTCGGGAGGTGCAAAAGGAGATGTGTCATCGGAGTAAAGAAGCCTGGCGGGAAGATCTTCTCTAGCTTGCATATCAACTCCGGCGCCTTCTTATGCATTTCTTTTATCTTCTCAGGACATACTTCTTTAGCACAAAGCGTGCGGAAGAAATGGCTTAACTCCGCAAGCACACGCCAGACACGCTCGGGAACATAGCCCCGAACCATCACCAGCATAATCCGCTCAATCCATGCATGATAGTCATGACTCTTGAGCCCGGTCACTCTGCCCGTTGAAAGATTGACCCCCTTACTTATATTCGACGCATAACCATCAGTGAACTTCACGACGTGTTTCAGCCACTTGAATGTCTCCATCTTATGATCCTTTTTAAGTACGAAGTCAGCATCTGGCTTGAACCAAGATTTTCGACTGCCTGTGGGAGGCTGCATGTGTAGACGTGGTCTATCACAAATATTCTGTTGATCAACTCTAGCATTAACATTATCCTTTGTCTTATCAGGAATGTTGAGGATCGTGTGAAAAAGGGACTCTGGGACATTCTTTTCGGTGTGTATCATGTCTATGTTGTATGGAAGTTTGAGGTCCTTAAAATAGGGAAGCTGCGTGAAGGGGGTAATGTGAGTCCAGTTGTGCGTCTCACCATATCCTTCAAAAATTTTCCCTTTACTTTTTCCTTTGCCCTCGCCCTCGTCTTCGCCTGTGGCTTTGCCTTTGCCTTTGCCTTTCCCCTCACCGGCAGGCTTAAGAGCTTTCAGCTGAGCAAGCACATCCGCACCAGAAAACGTTGGAATCTCGTTTAATTCATGGACAACTTTGCCTTTTGTGAAGTTCTTCTTGTCTTCCCTATCAGGATGGTCTGGAGGGAGGAACTGTCAATGCAGGTCAAATGCAACATACTTGCCACCCTTCTTCAGCCAAATGAAAATCAAGGCCTGCATGCACACTAGGCAAGGCATCTTTCCACTTGTACACCATCCGCAGAACAAGGCATAACCGGGAAAGTCATGCATGCAATATTGTAGCCAAACTTTCATCAAGAAAATTGTCTGCAGATGTCGGTCGTATGTCAACCTCGGGAAGTACCAAGAATGGTGCAAATCATCCACCAACGGCTGCATAAACACACTCAAATTCTTCCCCGGATATTCAGGCCCCGGAATTATAAGCGACGGGAACATGGTCTTGCGTTGCATTATGGCGCCGGGAGGGAGATTCAGCGGAATAACAAATATGGGCCAACAGCTGTATGGATTAGACGACATACCATATGGATTGAACCCATCACCTGTTATAGCAATTCTGACATTCCCAGCCTCGGCTGCTTCCTCCGGGTACTCTATATCGAATGACTTCCATGCTTCACCTCCTGATGGATGTACAATTTTTTCGGATTGTACCTTTTCCCTTCCTTGTGCCACTTCATCATTTTGGCAGACTCCTCGGTGATGAAAAGGCGCTGCAGTCTTTTTATAAAATCAAGATACCGAAGAACCTTCACAAGGATTTTTAGCTGCTGCTTCTGACCATGCTTATCGACCACCTCAATATACCGAGAGGAACCGCACTTCCTACAGTACTTGTCATCCGCATACTCATGCCTAAACAAAAGGCAATTCTTTGGACAAACATGTATTTTCTCATAGTCCATCGAGAGCGCCTTCATGATTTTCTTCGTACCGTACATGGTTTTCGGCAGTTCATGGCCCTCAGGCAGGCTGTTAGCCCATACTCCCAGAAATGCTTCGAAGCAACCTCGGCTACAGCCGTACTCAGCCTTGACTGCCATCAGTTGCGAGATGGCATCCAGAACAGACAGCTTGGCACCCTCATAGAGAGGTTTCTTTGACGAGGCCAAGATTTCCAGGAAGGCCTTTGCGATTTCCTCTGGCTCCTCCGGTTCATTCGCTGAATGTGACGGAGGTGTCGGCTGTGCAGCAAAGACATCATCTAGCATGTCTCTAACCCCATAGTCCTCATAACCAGCGACGCGTTGTCGTATCACATCCTCTATACCACGGTCCCGCTGGGCAAAGTTTATCGGCATATTAAAGTTGGGCATAAATCCATGCGTGCGAAGGTGCTTAGTCATCTCACTCTTATCTCTGCGGATACGCCTCTTACATCTGGCACACGGGCATTCTGGCACCATCCTCATTGGACTACGGAATATCTCTTTCAAAAACACATCAGTTTTCTCGACCCACTCTGTTGTTACTTGATTCCGACGGAAAAACCCACTATACATCCACTGATTATCTGCCATCTCTGCTTTATTGGAAGCCACACAACAAAATTAAGGATTCATTTAAATTACTCACATCAATATTTTATTTTTTACAAGGTTGACGAGAAACGACATATAATCCACCTACATCTCTAATAGGTAAAGATGGGTCCTAATCCCACCCGAGAATGTGTAGATTGAGTACGTTGTCCATGCTCTACCCCATTCCGAGACAAAATTTCGGCAGCACCTCCCCGCTGTTCTCCAAATACACGTCTCGGCAAAATGCCGAGAGAATGTGCATCCGGAGAACAACAGGGAGGCGCCGCCGAAATCCTGTCTCAGAACGGGGTAGAGCATGAACAACGTACCCAATCTACGCATCCTCGGGCTGTCCGTGGAAAGCGCTGGACAATCCGAAAGAGCTGCGGTGATAAATATGCAATTGAATGCATATTTATCGATGCAACCCTTTCGGACGGGAGACCTAGGTTACGCGAGTTGATGTGAAAATTTAATCTAGTGACATGGAAAAAAAAGTGGACGAGGTCATGGAATTGTTGCTCACCCTCCGATGTAGTCGATCAAAGGAGACGGACGATCGTGGACCAACACCTCCAACGTCGACAATCACTCCACGAAGATGGAACACCATAAATCCTGTTAATTACACCGAGTGAAAAAAATTTAGGTCATCACCTCACATTAAGCATTGATACTTTTAACTATGAAAAAAATCATGTTTCGTCAAGTGTCAAATTTTGTCCTTCAATTTTTTTAGCAAGATCATCATGATTAAATAACCACTCATCATATCATAATTTTGCAGCACATCTCACATAGCTACTTAACATTAAGCACTGACACTTAAAACTATGAAAAAAATCTTATTTTGTCAAGTGTCAAATTTTGTCCGGTTCAATTTTTTTGACAAGATCATCATGATAAAAATAATCACTCATCTTATACCAATTTTAGAGCACATCTCAAATGACAAGATCATCATGATAAAAATAATGCAAACTAACAATCTAACATCCTAACATCCAACATTCAACTATATATCAACCTAACATCTAACATCTAACCTAACAATCTAACATCCAACATCCATCCATGCATTCATTCATCCATCCAACAGTAGAAAAAAATGCAAAAAAATGAAAAAAAAACGTAGCTCACCGAGAGGGGCGTGGCAGGGGGCGAGGCGGTGGAGGGGATGGTGAGGCAGGGGCGGTCGGGGACGGGAGGGACGGGGCCGGACGGAGCCGCGGCCTACGGGGTCGGGAGAGGCCGGGGCGCCGGCGGGGTCGGGGGAGGCCGGCGCAGTGGCGAGGTCGGGGGAGGCCGGTGCAGCGCGTGGTCGGGGGAGGCCGGGGCGACAGCGGGTGGAGACGGCGGTGAGGGCGGGTGTGGAGGCGGGGGCGGCGACGCGGGTGTGGAGGCGGGGAGGGCAGCGGGCGTGGTGGAGGCGGGGAGGGAGGCGGCGGCAGGGGGAGGTGGGGGGTGCGGCGGCGGCAGGTTGGGGTGGGGGGTGCGGCGGCGGCGGCGGCAGGTCGGGGTGGGGGGTGCGGCGGCGGCGCAGGTCGGGGTCGGGGGGTGCGGCGCCGGCGCAGCTCGGGGTGTGGGGGAGAGAGTGAGTGGATGGGGGAGAGGGTGAGTGGATAAGGTGAACTATGCCGACGGCTAAGCCGTCGGCATAGTTTGGGGCGCCACGTGGCACCTATGCCGACGGCTTAGCCGTAGGCATACTTTTTTTTTCTTTTTTATTAGCCACGTCACCGATCCACATATAAGCTTTCGTATGGCCGCAGCTATGCCGACGGCTTTGCGGTCGGCATATTTTTATTTTTACTTTTCTTATTTTGTATAAATTTTGTAATGTTTTCTTATTTTATATAAATATTTTAATGTTTTCTTATACATATTTTTTACATGCATGAACATTATTTAAAATGTACCATACATTTTCTTTAATGGTTTGAAACATTATTTTTAATGACATGATCTTTTTTTATATTTTACAACAATTTTCTAAAATATCACGTGTATTTTTTTCTATGGTCTTGCGAAAGGTGATACATAGGAGAGCAACTGACTGAGGGGTACCGTTGCCGAGTGCCTGATCCGGTAACTATGCGAGTGCCTGATCCGTCTACTATCGTGTCATCGCCGTCCGTGAGGGGGGCCACGCCCCGGAGACGCGTGCCGCCTCTTCGGACATGCCACCACACCACCCCGCATGTATGAGGGCCCGGTGCGACGCTCCGATGGCATTGCTACCCCCCAGGGCCCCCGTCCCGCCTAACCCTGTAGTGTTTGACCACAGGATCTAGCCCTTTGACTTTGCACGGACGGGATTTGACCAGTGGACCTCTCCATCCGGTTGTGTTAGGTCATCCCATAGGAACACTTTGGAGCAACATCCGGGCCAGACCCACAGCAAGATCCCCTCCGTGTAGACCCGACGCGTCCGTTTCCCCCCTCCAGGTGCCGGCGGTGGCGCCGTCCGTGAGGGGGGCCAAACCCCGGAGACGCGTGCCGCCTCTTCGGACATGCCACCATACCACCCCACATGTATGAGGGCCCGGTGCGACGCTCCGGTGGCATTGCTACCCCCAGGGCCCCCGTCCCGCCTAGCCCTGTAGCGTTTGACCACGGGATCTAGCCCTTTGACTTTGCATGGACGGGCTTTGACCAGCGGACCTCCCCACCCGGTTGTGTTAGGTCAGCCCATAGGAACACTTTGGAGCAACATCCGGGCCAGACCCACAACAAGATCCCCTCCGTGTAGACTCGACGCGTCCGTTTCCCCCCTCCAAGTGCCGGCGGCGGCGCCGTCCGTGAGGGGGGGCACACCCCGGACACGCGTGTCGGGCGTTTGCTGTTGGAAATATGCCCTAGAGGCAATAATAAAAGCATTATTATTATATTTCTTTGTTCATGATAATTGTCTTTATTCATGCTATAATTGTATTATCCGAAAATCATAATACATGTGTGAATAATAGGCACCAACATGTCCCTAGTAAGCCTCTAGTTGACTAGCTCGTTGATCAACAGATAGTCATGGTTTCCTGACTATGGACATTGGATGTCATTGATAACGAGATCACATCATTAGGAGAATGATGTGATGGACAAGACCCAATCCTAAACATAGCAAAAAGATCGTGTAGTTCGTTTGCTAGAGTTTTTCCAATGTCAAGTATCCTTTCCTTAGACCATGAGATCGTGTAACTCCCGGATACCGTAAGAGCGCTTTGGGTGTACCAAACGTCACAACGTAACTGGGTGACTATAAAGGTGCACTGCAGGTATCTCCGAAAGTGTCTGTTGGGTTGACACGGATCGAGACTGGGATTTGTCACTCCGTATGACGGAGAGGTATCACTGGGCCCACTCGGTAATGCATCATCATAATGAGCTCAAAGTGACCAAGTGTCTGGTCACGGGATCATGCATTACGTTACGAGTAAAGTGACTTGCCGGTAACGAGATTGAACGAGGTATTGGGATACCGACGATCGAATCTCGGGCAAGTAACATACCGTTTGACAAAGGGAATTGCATACGGGGTTGCTTGAATCCTCGACATCGTGGTTCATCCGATGAGATCATCGTGGAGTATGTGGGAGCCAACATGGGTATCCAGATCCCGCTGTTGGTTATTGACCGGAGAGTCGTCTTGGTCATGTCTACATATCTCCCGAACCCGTAGGGTCTACACACTTAAGGTTCGGTGACGCTAGGGTTGTAGGGATATGTATATGCAGTAACCCGAATGTTGTTCGGAGTCTCGGATGAGATCCCGGACGTCACGAGGAGTTCCGGAATGATCCGGAGGTAAAGATTTATATATGGGAAGTCCTGTTTCGGCAATCGGGACAAGTTTTGGGGTCATCGGTATTGTACCGGGACCACCGGAAGGGTCCCGGGGGCCCACCGGGTGGGGCCACCTGTCCCGGGGGGCCACATGGGCTGTAGGGGGTGCGCCTTGGCCTACATGGGCCAAGGGCACCAGCCCCAAGAGGCCCATGCGCCTAGGGTTTCAAAGGGGAAGAGTCCTAGGAGGGGAAGGCACCTCCTAGGTGCCTTGGGGGGGAGGGAAACCTCTCTGGCCGCCGCCCCACCCTAGGAGATGGGATCTCCTAGGGCCGGCGCCCCCCCTTGGCCCTCCTATATATAGTGGGGGAAGAAGGGCTTTTCTCCTATGCCTTTGGTTGCCTCCTTCTCCTTCTCCAACACCTCCTCCACCTCCATAGTGCTTAGCGAAGCCCTGCCGGAGTTCTGCAGCTCCATCAACACCACGCCGTCGTGCTGCTGCTGGTGCCATCTCCCTCAACCTCTCCTTCCCCCTTGCTGGATCAAGAAGAAGGAGACGTGGCTGTTCCGTACGTGTGTTGAACGCGGAGGTACCGTCCGTTCGGTGCTAGGATCTTCGGTGATTCGAATCACGTCGAGTACGACTACCTCATCCCCGCTCTTTGAACGCTTCCGCTTGCGATCTACAAGGTACGTAGATGCATCTAATCACTCGTTGCTAGATGAACTCCTAGATGGATCTTGGTGAAACCGTAGGAAAATTTTTGTTTTCTGCTACGTTCCCCAACATTTGCAACCACCACAACACTTCCAAACTTGTGAGAGGCCGCCTACGCAAGATTTGGCGGCATGCTAGCCCCCGGAGGCCGCCGGCCACAGCCGTAGACGCGCGAAGGGCAATCCGCGTAGAGGGAAATTTTCGGATACTTCTCCATCACCAAAAATTATGAAAAAAATATTATCGTTCCTATAGCACATGTGCCCACGTCGTGCAAAAAAACTCATGATTTTATCGCGCTCCGAGTATTTAATAATATTCACGCCGCATCGTTACCGCAGAATGGCTACTACCGTGTCATCGCCGTCCGTTAGGGGGGGCCATGCCCCGGAGATGCGTGCCGCCTCTTCGGACATGCCACCACACCACCCCGCATGTATGAGGGCCTGGTGCGACACTCCGGTGGCATTGCTACCCCAGGGCCCCCGTCCCGCCTAACCCTTTAGCGTTTGACCAAGGGATCTAGCCCTTTGACTTTGCACAGACGGGATTTGACCAGTGGACCTCTCCACCCGGTTGTGTTAGTTCAGCCCATAGGAACACTTTGGAGCAACATCCGGGTCAGACCCACAGCAAGATCCCCTCCGTGTAGACCCGACGCGTCCGTTTCCCCCCTCCAAGTGCCGGCGGTGGCGCCGTCCGTGAGGGGGGGCAAACCCCGGAGACGCGTGCCGCCTCTTCGGACATGCCACCACACCACCCCGCATGTATGAGGGCCCGGTGCGACGCTCCGGTGGCATTGCTACCCCCCCCCCCCCAGGGCCCCTGTCCTGCCTAACCCTAGAGCGGTTGACCACGAGATCTTGCCCTTTGACTTTCCACGGACAGGCTTTGAACAGTGGACCTCTCCACCCGGTTGTGTTAGGTCAGCTCAGAGGGACACCTGGGAGCAACATCCAGGCCAAACCGACAGCTACATCCCCTCCGTGTAGACCCGATGCGTCCGTTTTCCCCCTCCAGGTGCCGGCGGCGGCGCCGTTCGTTAGGGGGGCCACGCCCCTGAGATGCGTGTCGCCTCTTTGAACATGCCACAACACCACCTCGCATGTATGAGGGTCCGGTACGATGCTCCGGTGGCATTGCTACCCCCCCCCCCCCCCCAGGGCCCCCGTCCCGCCTAACCGTGGAGCGGTTGACCACGAGATCTAGCCTTTTGACTTCCCACGGACGGGCTTTGACCAGTGGACCTCTGCAGCTGGTTGTGTCAGGTCGCCCGTAGGGACACCCGGGAGCAACATCCGGGTCAAACCCACAGCTACATCCACCGTGTAGACCCGACGTGTCCGTTTCCCCCCTCCAGGTGCCGGCGCCGTCCATGAGGGGGGCACACTGCAGACGTGAGGGGGGTCACACTCTAGAGACGGGTGTCGGGCGTAAGAGCCAGAACCCTCCTGCAGGAAGTACAACGCATAGAGATTGGGGCATTCCCTGCAATCGATGCATTCAAGCCTAGAAAACAAATGTGCATTAGGCAAACCAACCCACTCGGTAAATTCTGGCAACCGAGCAAGCTCAATTTCCTTCAACTGCAAAAAACTTCTATCCGTAACACCACCAAAGCCAGGTCTGATCTGACCAAATCCAGGAATGTTTATCAACTTGAGCGATGTGAGATGCAGCAGCTGCCCAAGAGGTGGAAGAATGGTCCAAGAAACACCCTCTAGGTGGAGAGACGTCAGCATTAGTACGCTAATGGAACCACACAACCAAGTAGGACCGGTTGAACCACGATGATTTTTAATGGCGAGTGATTGAAGATCAGGGTGTGGTTTGAGACCTTCAACAACATCTGATAATTCTGTACTATCATCATGGATTTCCGGCTCACCCCAATTGTATTCCGTGCCCCAATGCAACTCCAACTTTTTCAAACCGCCTTTTGACACTAGTTTGGCTTTGGTAGCCTCTTCTTTGGTTGCCACATTTCTAAGATTATATATACTGAGTTCTCCTCCAAGCTCGGTTAACTCCTCCAACTCACTCAATTCAAACCCAACACTCTCTTTCTTGACGTGGAATTTTGTAAGCCCTTCTAAAGACTTCATCTTTCCAACCTCGGGAATATTGCAATAGAGTTCATTTGTTACCAATAAATGGCATAAATTGATAAGGTACACTGTCCGTGTTTGTAGCTCCATCATAGCGCATTTTTTTGCGCCTCTGGTTTTGTGCGGCTTCATCATCCACGACGACTACATCATCGACCACGACTACATCGACCATGGCTACATCATCATGATAAGCTACCTCAACATCGACATTAATGGCTTGGTCTACAGCTACACATCGGCAACAACTCCAGTCAACAGCGTCCGCGTCATCACCAGCGTCCACGCCACTCCAACTGTGACTGCGGGAGGGAATAGAGGAGAGTTCAAGGAGGCACCGGAAGGGGACGCAGGCACCGCCTTAGGTGCCAACCCATCAGAGACGCAGTTGAAGATGGCGCAGCGGAGAAAACGATGAAAGCACAAGACTTCAAATTCAATCGTACTCGTCCGCTTCACTCCCGCTACGACTGAGGGGGAATGTTAGAATATAAATGTGGTTAGTTAGAGATAAGGAGAGATTGAGATATAATTAGTTTTAATACACTATGACTTGTCTTGTACTCCAAGTCTCACCTCACGTTGTACTCTATATATACCCCTACGAGGGTCAGATCAATAACAACACAATATTCAGCCATCCAACAGTTTCTCTACAGGTTCTTGATATCTTCTAAAACACACCAAATTTGTATTGTTTACCTCTTATTTCACTTTCTCAGCCATGCATACTCATCTGTACACCCACTAGTCAGAAATAATATACGCACTCATCGATCATAAGCAAAATCCAGAAATGGACAATTTTTTTTAAAAAAATTTAATCATAATTTACATATTGAAACAAGAAGCAATGCTCCAGGTTCGTCTGAGTAGAATGTCACAGCCAGCTGTCCAGTCTGAAGCAGCAGTGGAAACTTTTTCTGGGTAATTGCTTGGTGGAACAAAATTGCAAACATTAAATTCCAGCCTTGTAGTAATTAAGTTTAGGGTAGGAAGAATGCTGATCCCATGAGGAAGGAGTGTTACTGCAGGACACGAAGTTGAGTAGCTAAGCGCAGCTCACAACCACTGTACCGTGCACAAGGACTAAGTCAGATCATGTACAGTAACTAACAAGGAGGAGGTGGGGGGAGATGAAACGAGTGGGGAGCTGGCCGGCGGCGGAGCCAAATCTGGCCAGGGGAGCAGGTGCAGGGGAGGAGAAGGCGGTGTGGACAGGACAGGGGAGGAGGTGGTCGTTCGTGGGTAACCACGGAAACATGTGGTCAGTGCGGTGGCACCAAGTATGACCAGAGCAGATGCGTGGAGAGGAGACGCAGGCGAGGCGCCGGGACAGGAGTGGAGGAACCGGCCACGGGGGCTGGGAAGAGACGTTGGCGGAGAGAGCAGGCGGGTCGCTGTCCTTTCTTCCTCAAGGTTCAGGGTTCGTCAAGAGCGTGACACCACACCTGCACCGAGTGAAACACACCAGCGCAGGAAACTTGTTTAAACTTGCAATGAACCACCACCAGAGGAAGTAATTAAATTAACTACCTTTGAAATGGTCGATTTCACTCTTGGCTGCTAATTGATTGTTCTGCAGAATCCAGGCAACGGATGTAAGACTCGGAAAATGATGAACAAGGTAACTGAATTCATCATGGATATAATTGCTCGGTCATTACTTTGAGCCGTTGATCAACAGGTGAAAATGCTACGTACAAACTGAAACTCTCAAGGTTGACAGTGAGTCTAGTCGGCGGTCAGCCGGGGGTAGTGTCTAGCATGGACTGTATGAACAAATAATCAGCCTGCTACAATGTTGCACGAAACGTATTTTAATTAGCATCGAGATATATTTAAAAAACGCTAGGAAAACAAATTGCTAGAGATGGAGCAACATATACCGAAATGTAAAATGCTCTTCCACCCAAATTGCTAGTCTCGTGAATGTGCAGCCACTGGGAAGCCAATGCAGGCACCAGTGACCAGTGAACAGCTACAGGGAAACACCTGAACGATGATGCCACACATGCCTGGAACAAATCAGCGCTTTAGTATGGATCTTATTTTTTCCCCTTTCTGGAAGAAGAGAAAGAACGACTAAACTGACCAACCTAGTTCCTTCAGGACAACCAAGTTCTGACTTTCGTAGTTTCGTTGCTGTTATAGTTTGGATGAACAACCAGATTCTGAATTCCAACTGCAAAGCTGAGAGTTGGCTGTAATTGTTCTGCATAATCCAAGTAAATGGAAGGTCAGAAAATTAGCAAGTGAACTTTCATTACTTTGAGTTGGTCAGTTGGTGAACCTGCTAAGTAGGAACCAAAACTCTGAAGGATGCCGGTCAATGAAAAATCACCATGAATATATGCCATCTCCACTATCTGTGCAGGATGCAGTTGGCAGTTGGTGGTCACCATGGAGTGACCAAGAGCATAAAAAATAACGTAATTGTTCCAGTATTGCACAAAACGTACTTGTTTTTAACATTGTGAGATATTCAGAAAAGGGTGAGGAAACACAGTTGCATTATACCACCAAAAATGGACGGTGTACTTCTTATACCAATGTGCATTCGAATCTTCGTCTTCCGTGAAGCTTTCCACCCAATCATCGTTCCAAAACTCCAATGTGTGCAGGCTAGGGTAGCTAGCGGCGAGTAAACTGCAGATAGGAGCAACAAGCAGCACTGAGATTATAAGCTAAGAATAAGATGGAAAAAAAAGGAGGGAAAGGGTGATAGACTGACCTTTGAAATGATCCTGGTAGAACTGCATAGCTACTTCTTGATGACACTTTTGTTACTGTTACTGTTACTGTTTGGTTGGAGCTACCAAATTAAGTCCTGAACCACATCCACTGTCACAGTCGTCATTTGGATGGAACAACCAAGCTTTGAATGCCAACTTCTAAATCCACTGTTAGCTGCAAATTGATTGTTCTGCAGAATCCAACAAATGAACAGAAGGCCAGGAATTCAACAAGGTGAGAGAAATCACGAATGAAAATTTAGTCATTACTTTTGAATCGTGTGGATCAACACGCGAACCTGCTAAGCTGGAACTGGGACTCTCAAAGTCGACACTGGAACATCACCATACATGCAATCTCCGCATTCTTCAGAATATGCAGTTCAGGGCTGGTGGTACCGTGGACGCTGTATGAACGAATACTAAACCTGTTCTAAGTAACTTCCTGACAAAGGATAGCTCCCGTACGACGTATTAGGTACTTGCGTGGTGGGGCGGGGTGTGGCACTTCCAATTAAGTTACAGGTCACTTCCTGACAAAACAAATATATTCAAGTACTTCAGGAGTCATCATCAGAATTAGGTACGTTGATCTGTTTCGCATGCAGTGAAAGCTTGAAAAATTACTTTGTCCAGGACATAGTACAAGGAACAAGCCGATGCTATTGCAGCTTCAGAGTTTTCTCCTAAAAGAAGCTTCACATTGAATGATGTCGACTGTTTATGAGAAGAAGGGGTTGTAATAAGTGGCACAAGGGTTATGATAAAGAAATAGAACAGAACTATACAAGCAGTACCTTAACCTGAATATCCCGTTTGCCAACTTGTGAAATAAAGATTCTGAACCGACAGTTGCTAGTTCCTGAGACAGAGAGAAGGTAATTCATCATCATGAATATAATCGCTCAGTTATTCCTTTGAATTGTCGGTCAACAGCTGAACCTGGTAAATACGAACTGAAACTCTGATGATTGACACAGAAACATCATCATATATGCGATCTCCACCTTCTACAGAGCATGAGGTTTGCAGCTGGTGGTGCCATGGACTGTATGAACGAATAGTCAAACACCCTGTTCCAATATTGCATTAAACGTGTTTAACAATGAGATTGTCAGAAAAAGGCCAAGCAAGCATTCTGTATTTAAACCAACAAGAATTAATGGATCAAAGAAGGAGCACCATAAACAGCAGCATGTACTCTATCATCTTAAACTACACCATATGAAGCCTGCCAACGGCACAGACACAAGTGAATCACCTGAAACTTGCTGGCAAAGGATTCAATTAATTCAGAAATTATCTTTAGAATTAACAGAAATCGGAGAGGAAACTCTCTTTCAGCCAAAAAACTAAAAAAAAGGTAAACTTATGCAGTTGCTTGTCGCCAACTGACACTGCTTAACAGCAGCCTACACAAGGAACAGGATGCTATTGCAAGCTTCAGATTGTTCTCCTAAAACAAGCTTCACAATGAACAACGTCAACTGTCTAGGAGAAGGGTTATGATAAGTGACAAAAGGTTATGGGATGAACATACAGCAGGACTATATAAACATCAGCTGAGCTTACCTGAATATCCTTCTGCAAAAATTTGTGAAATAAAGTTGCTGATTATCCCAGCTAGACAGGTATACATTCTGGATGCTCCTGAGAGAAGTAGTAGCATGAAAAGGAAACAAGTAAGAACATTAATTTTTAAGCACTAAATTTTGCAACTTTGGAATGATGAAAAGGTACTAACAGCACCCTGTTACGTACACATTGCAGAACTGGTTCCCAACACTGCTCAGTCACATACATGTATGGTTCCAGTCTCTGGTACGGTCGGATTGCATACTTCTATCTACAGATTTTCATTCGATGAGATCATATTTAATACACCCTCTGTTCCTAAATATAAGACGTTTTTGTAGTTTAATTTAAAGTGGCAAAACGTCTTATATTTAGAATACTACATGAAAACAAGAAAACAGATATTCACCTCTAGGTCCATCGATCAAGTGTGGCCTTAAGTGTTCAAAGTTAGCATGAAAAACTGTAATACGAACGCTGGTTCAACCAAGCAGGTTCAGAGATGCCTTGGTATTCTTCTTCCTAATTAATCTGAAAAGTCGACATAGGAGGACCAACCGAATCGCATATTTCAGCTGGCAAATTTTGTACACCATGAAGAGAAAATAGTAATGTAAATCCTTGTGGGCGACGGTGTTACGTACCTTGATTTTTGACTCCTAGATATCTCGTTAATTTGCTCTGGTGTTGCATTGACGTACATGCAGATTTACAAGCGGTACGTGCCGGCAAGCCTGTCAGAAATCAGAACACAAAATTCAGTACTGAAGAAATTGAGAAGAAGAAGAACAGCTACCAAGCCGGAAGACTCAGTGTATTACCTGGGGTTAAAATTTCAATCTACATCTACCCATAAATGTGGGTTTGTTCGTTTCAATTCCTTGGCTTGTTCTTGTAGCTCGGGACTGCATCTGATTACTGATAGAATTCGAAGAGAAGTGGGGAGCCCCTCCTTGGGCAGAGATCGGATTTCAGGACAATCAATGGCTTGTAGGCAGTCGAGTGAAGAAAGCCTGTGTAAACCCTGAGGGAGTGCCGGGAGACTAGGGCAATCCGAAAATGATAGGAATTCAAGGGAGGTGAGGAGCTGAAGCGCATGCTCTTCCTCTTCTGTGAAGCTTTCCACCCGATGATCATAACTGAACTCTAAGTCGGTGAGTGTAGCGGCGAAGAGGCTGCATACGGGAGCAGTGAGCACTGCTGAGATGCTATCCACGTATAGCGTCCCCAGTCGGAAGCAGCCTGCAGAGGGCAACAATTGTTTGGTCATGCTTGCCACCACCAACTCGGAGAGCAGATCCGCAGCTGCAGAGCGAGGGCGACTTCCACTGTTGCGGACCCTCAATACCTCGAGGTTGACAGCTTCAATGAGGGGATTAAACCCATCCACCGTCAAATTCTCACAATCACTTAGATTTAGATCGGTGAGAGATGTGAGGTTGGAGAGCACAGCAGTTAACATATAGCTTGGATCTTTTGAAACCCAGAGTTTTCGGAGGGAGGTTAGCATTGGGAGTTGTGCCCATGTGAATTTTGATGCAGCTTGAAAAGCAACACTATGCCCAGTCACAGACAATCCATGTTCAGCATGCTCCATACCCCATGAAGGACCAGCAGACACATCGATATGAGTTGCTGTGGAAGTTTGAGGCATGGGGGGCATGAACAACTTGGGGCAGTCGTAAATAAAAAGTTCCAACAGGCTGGTATAAGAGCCAGAACCCTCCTGCAGGAAGTACAACGCACAGAGATTGGGGCATTCCCTGCAATCGATGCATTCAAGCCTAGAAAACAAATGTGCATTAGGCAAACCAACCCACTCGGTAAATTCTGGCAACCGAGCAAGCTCAATTTCCTTCAACTGCAAAAAACTTCTATCCGTAACACCACCAAAGCCAGGTCTGATCTGACCAAATCCAGGAATGTTTATCAACTTGAGCGATGTGAGATGCAGCAGCTGCCCAAGAGGTGGAAGAATGGTCCAAGAAACACCCTCTAGGTGGAGAGACGTCAGCATTAGTACGCTAATGGAACCACACAACCAAGTAGGACCGGTTGAACCACGATGATTTTTAATGGCGAGTGATTGAAGATCAGGGTGTGGTTTGAGACCTTCAACAACATCTGATAATTCTGTACTATCATCATGGATTTCCGGCTCACCCCAATTGTATTCCGTGCCCCAATGCAACTCCAACTTTTTCAAACCGCCTTTTGACACTAGTTTGGCTTTGGTAGCCTCTTCTTTGGTTGCCACATTTCTAAGATTATATATACTGAGTTCTCCTCCAAGCTCGGTTAACTCCTCCAACTCACTCAATTCAAACCCAACACTCTCTTTCTTGACGTGGAATTTTGTAAGCCCTTTTAAAGACTTCATCTTTCCAACCTCGGGAATATTGCAATCGAGTTCATTTGTTACCAATAAATGGCATAAATTGATAAGGTGGCTAATGTCTTTAGGCAATTTATCACTACCATACCAACTACTTAGGTCCAAAATTTTCAAGTGATAAAATCTGGATAACATGCTAGGTAAAGTCAGCTGTGAGCTAGTGTTATATCTAGTAATTTTTAGGTATCGGAGGTGGATAAAATTTGAAAGGTTGTGTGGTAAATATTCCGGGGACTCGACTTCTATATATAAGACACGAAGACCTTTTATGTCCTTAAAAATATCTTTCAAAATATCATCAATAGTTCCCGCATGTCCTCTAAAAATCATCAAAGTCCGCAAATTTATAAAGTCTACCTTTCTCTTAAATTTTATAATTTCTTTTGTGAAGTTCCCATCATATTTGTTTTTCATGGTGATGGACAAGTGACGAATAGATTTTGGGATGGAATCAACTCTAAAACTTGCCCTGCTATATATATTGAGGCATTCTTTTAATGAAATATTCCGTGCTAGTTCATGCAATAGGTCATGCAAAACATAGTATTCACCCTCACTATCATCATTCACCTTCACAAGAAAACCATTATCAACTAGTTCGTCCATGTAATTCTCATCTTTGTCTATGATTCCTATTGCAATCCAAAAATATGTAATCTCTAAGTTCTTAAACCTATGATCTTCAGGGAACAAGGCAAAATATGGGAAGCATTTTTTCAGATGGAAAGGAAGATAATCATAGGTAATTCTTAGAGATGGCAAAATGTCATCATCATTTTTTTCATTTTTCCATTCATTGTTTTCAAGAACTCTCATCCAATATTCCCGAGAGAGATCCTTCTTCAATATCCGACCAACTGTTTTGGCTGCCAGAGGTGAACCCTTCAACTTCCTGGCAATATCTCTTGCAATATGAGTCAAGTCATCATGGTAACCCACAGGTTTTTGTCCACCAAATATAAATGATTCAAAGAATGTGAAGAACTCAACGGGCTCAAGGCCTTTCAGTGCTATTGGGTAAGTTGTTTTAACAATATCAGCTTTAGACGGGAACCGAGTCGTGACAAGAACCATGCTACCCTTGGCTTCGCCCTTCATGAGTGGAGCTAGCAGGCTTTCCCAACCTTGGCTATTGCATTCCCATATATCATCCAAGACAATTAAAAACCTTTTAGTCTTGAGCCCCTGCGTGATGGATATTTGGAGTTGATCTAAACTTGTTGATTGATTTGCGGTTTTATTTCTTTCTATGCCACTTAGAATCTCTTGGCTAACCTTAAGCACATCAAAATCACTTGATACACAGACCCAAACCCTAATAGGAAAGTGCTCTTGAGTCCTTTCATCATTGTATAGGTGTTGGGTGAAGGTTGTCTTTCCAATACCCCCTGGACCAACTATAGGAATAACAGAAAGGGTCTCACTACTATTTGTGATGATACCTTTTATAGTTTGCTCAAAAAGATTTCTCCTTCCAAACAATGTATCTTGTACAGTGGTTGATCCTATAAGAGGTCGTTTTAGGGTGACAATTGGAGCGTTGTTGCTACCGCGCTGAATTATCTTAAGCAATTCGGACACGGGTCCACATAAAGAGTGTATCTCCTCAATCACTGACTTGATTTTCTTAGACATGTCCACTCTATGAAATGGTAGCCTATCAATTGGACCATCACTACCGGGATTTGTTGCATCATGTGGATTATTAGTAACATCATCACCATGCATATGCGAACAAGAAAACCATGCAAAGCAGTTACCAATAGTGTGGCTAAGAGCATGGCGACCATGGCGAGCATGACCCTGAAGGTCATCACCCAAATCAGGCACCGCATCCTTGGTGCCATCAAGATCATCCTGGATGATGAAATAGTGGAGCTCATCTAGTGCGTCCTCGGCCTCATCGGCCTTGGCGCTGAGCTCCTGGATCAACCCTTGCAAAGCGTGGTTGTTGTCCACGCCACTCCTCTGGGCCTCGTGCAACAGACCTTGCGTGAACATTAGATCACGCTTTATCTGCTTGGAATTGAGGCCGAGCTCAGTGCTGGCAACATAAGCCCCGACGAGCTCATTGGAAAGCAGAGTCAGTACGCTGTCGATGAGCCCGCTTGCCAGGCCAATTGCTGCCTCCATCTCCTCCGGCGCTGGAGACAGCAGGGAACAATTGTCTAGCTTGTGTTGTGGTGGATGTGGTGCCTAAGGCTGTGTTGGTTTATGTGTGCGTGGTTGGGAAGAGTCTCTGGTGGATCCCTTTTATAGCGCGCTGATGCTTTGATCGTTTATTCATGTGCCCTCTAAGAGAGTCACCAGTGCTTGAACCTTGTGACATTGTTGTCATGGTGCCCATCAAGAAAGCAACTTTGTCGAGACAATTAAACCACAAGGAGTTGATGAGGTCTTAGAATTATTGTACCAGAAGATACTGTCACTGTTCACCTGTTGTTGTATTGTGTAAGCAACGAATTATCACATAGAAAGATGTTTTTCTTTCTACGCTACGTAGCTACTTTTGTTGCCAACCATGAAGCTAGTCCATATTCCACAAGCAGACGTGAATGTCCAGATCACTAGAAACAACCAAGCAGCCGTCAGTGCCATGTGAATGTGGTGGTGTTGGGATTCCTCAGAAACAAAGAAGAAAAGGATGGCTGGTGCTGCTGCTTTACCCAATTGGATCCTTGTGAATGTCGAGAACTTGCCAGCATGGAGATGCTCAGCCCTTGGCTATGATCGGACCTGGAAAAGGCTTGATTGTTCGTAGCATGAGGCTCACAATTTCCGCAAACAATTTCTACAGAGAAAGATTTTCTTTATTATATATGTGTACAAGACTAGAATGAATACCATTTTGTGCTTAACTACATCCCTGTTTTTGTGAATACATGACTAGGGCGTGCTAAGCCAGCCTGAACAACTTTATTCCAGCTTACAGAAGAACCGTTTACAGCTAACAAGTTTTGCAAATTTTAACGGCTTCATCTTTCCAACTCCATTCCAACAGCTAGAGCACAAAGAGATACTAATTAAGGAGAGTGAGAGCATCTACAGCCGGACATGGCAAATCCAACCTCTCAAACACCAAGGACGCGTTTGAGCGCGTCCGCGGACAGTGACCGGTCACGCCTTAAATATTTCATTCTACAACCGGATACCTCAAATTAGAAAGCTCAAATCCATATTATACATGAAATGTAAACCAATCTTTAAGCATAGCTCGGCCGGCTGCGCTCACCAGAGTGTTGGTTTGGTTGCCGGCAAGAGTAGGGCATGGGATACGAGCCGGCTCATGGGACTCAAGGCACCGCGGTCTCCCATGCCCTAGTCTTCCCCGCCGGAGCCCGGAACCCAGACGGTGCCAGTGGACATCAGATCGATGATGGATCCGTCCTGGGATGAGCCGGCGATAGTGACCACTAAGCAGTTGCGGCGTCCAGACTGGTGCACCATACGGGTCGCCGAAGAATGCGACTCCGCCTCACCAACGTCCACCGCCGCCTCCCACGCCCGCTGCCTCACACAGCGGGCACCCCGTGCCATGTTTGCGTCGAACGATGCCCATGGTGCGTCCATGGCCTCGGCGCGCCAACGGAAGGGCTGCGTGTCTGCCACTGCGTTCTTACGCCAGACGAACCGCATCGCCTCTGGTGAGGCAGCGATGGCACAACGTTGGATCCATGTGCCATTTGGGCGGACGCAATGGATTCCTGACGAAAGGTGTCTGAGTGCTGTCGTCGGGTGGCCTCCTCCCAGGAGCGGCGAAACGCAAGCAGAGCGGACATCTCCTCCTCAGGGCTGCGTGGGATAAGCTCGCGATCGATAGATATGGAGGTGTAGGACTCGGATCTGCTGCCAGCATGCCAGAGGAGGGCGGAGATCGTCATACGAGAGCTTGGGAGGTGGAGGGGAGTGGAGTGAACTGGATAGGGTTTGGTCCGGCGAGCGGATGGGGAGAAATATATGTGGGGTCGGCTGGGCCAGCATGGGCCGAGACCAACGTGGCGAACTTGCCCATGTGCCCCCATATCCGCCCTAGATTTGGGCTGAATATGAGGGGTAACGGTCAGCCCGGGCGTTTGACGCGTCTGTCAGGGTCGCTTTTTTGTGACTGGGATGTACGCCCGGGCATTTGAGGCGGGTTTTGGGCTACCGGTTGTAGATGCTCTCAGGGGTACAAGTTTTGTATGTTGTGTACATATGTGACACGAGAGGTAGACATCACAACTTGATGCTGTCCTAGAATTATTGTAGTACCGGAAGACTGACCAGTGACTTCACTAGCAAAGTCGAAAATATCGCTGTTGATTTATCGTGTGTTATACACTTCACAAGCTACGAATAATCATCCAGAGGAGAGCCACACTATCTTCATCCCTGTCACAATCGGTCTGGCTGGACCAAAGATTTTTGTTTGTTTGTGTGTGGGGTTAGGTAACCACCTTTGTTTTGTTCGTAGCGGTGTGGAGGCTAGTGTACCGACTAGTCCCCTCTTCCCCATCCCCCCCCCCCCCCCCCCCCCCCCCCGCGCGCGTTGCCCTCCTCTGGTGACATGGGGGAACCTTAGCTGCCACCGGTAGCAACCTCCCCCACCGCCCTTCCCTGCTTCGCCGCCGCCGAAGGGTCGGTCGGCGAAGCCGTGCCGGCCCCAGGAAGGCGGCGGCGGTGCGTATCTCTATACCTCGCGCCCCCACCCCCGATCGCCCCCATGCCTTGCCCCCTACCGCGGCGGCGCCACCGCCTTCCCCAGCTGGTCCTGAGACTACGAATCTGGTCCCTAGCGGCCTGACTCAGCATGTCTCCGGCTAGCCACGCCTCCCCCGTCATCCTCGATCGTTGCGGATCCCCACACGACACGCACCTCCATCCCTGGCAGCAACCCCCCCTCGAGCCACGGTAACGGCTCTCGCGTGAAAGCAGCAATGAATCTGTGGTTGTGGCCAGCACTTGCCTTCTCGCGATGGTCCTTGTCGGCACTGTGCTGACCCTGCCGGCTTCAGGCCCGCGTCACTTATGTGTCCCTTGCTGTCGGCGACCCCTACCATGCAGCTTCGGCCTTGGCGACTAGGTAGTTGCGTTCCTTCCAGCTCACCTTGTACACCGATGTCCCGACGACTAAGGCCACGATAACTTCGATCTATGTCCCTCTAGTCCTTGCTTGTTAGCGTTGCTGGACGCCGTCACCCCAGTACCCCCGCGCAGTTTGCCTCGTTGCATGCCCTACCTAGTACGCCTCAAAGCTCCCCCCTTTTTCCTGATTCTATGCTCGTGGGTTCGGAGGCCGTGCCACCCTCCGACGGCAGGTGCAGCCCCACCAACCCCTTCCTGACATGGTGGTTCCGACCAGCAGTGGCCTCATCATCTACGGTTCCGGATTCGGCAGCTATAGGATCGCTCATCTTCAAGCCAGGGAGAGATCCCTGCTCGGCTTGCCGGTGCTGGCAGCGATGGCGCCCGCGGGTGTCGTTTTCCTTCTTGGAAGCGCCGCCAAGGCCTTCAGCTGAGCCCCTCTTTGAGTTTAGGGGAAACCCTAGGTCCGGGTCCCTCGGAGCTGATAGTGACATTGTCCCGGCGTCGTCTTCCTCCCCGAAGGCACTATATTGCTCGCTCGCGGTGTCTCTGGTTTTGGCGCGGATGATGTTGGAGTTCTCGTTGGTTTGGCATCGCCATTTTTGGCTCGGATTTGGTAGGTTTAGCTTTGATGTATCCTCGGGCCGAGAATCCTTGTTTCACGCCTTCCTGCGTTCGTGTCATGTGTTGTACTCCTTTGTACTCATTCTACTCCTTCTATCAATGAAATGATACTCAAGCTTTACGTATCCACGAAAAAAGTTTTGTTGGTAGCCATGAAGCTAGTCCAGATTCCACCTAGAACATTCCAAGCAAGCAGCCATCATTGGCATGTGAATGTGGAATTCCTAGGAAAAAAGGAAGAAAACAATCACTGATGTTGCTGCTTTACCCTTGGGTTGGATCCTTGTGAATGTATGGGCGATGCTCAGCTATTTGGAGCTGGATAAGGCTCAATGATTTGGAGAAAAGTAGAAACCATGAGGACGGACACCATCTTCTCATCCTGATACACGTTTAATTTTTGTGATGCTAAGTAACCAGTGTCATTGGTAGCCTTGAATCTAGTCCAGATTCCATCAAGAACACTCCAAGCAAGTATCATTCGGTGGCAGGTGAATGTGGAATTATTAGGAAACAAAGAAGAAAACGATGGCTTATGATGCTGCTTTACCCTTGGGGTTGGATCCTTGTGAACGTTGGGATCTTGCCTGCACGGCGATGCTCAGCTTGTTGACAGTGACCAGAGCTGGAAAAGGCTTTAATTATTTGAGAATCGTGTAGCAAAACAGAGACCATCAGGATGGAGTGGAGACGTTCTCACTCCAATCCGATCATGAACACTAGCTCACCCACGTACTCACAAGTTAAGCTACTACTCCACATACATGGCTTTTTTTTTTGTGTGTGTGAGGCTAAGTAACCAGCGTCATTGCTAGCCATGAAGCTAGTCCAGATTCTATCTCTATCAAGATCACTATCAGAAGGTTAGCGTCAAGCAAGCCGTCAAGTCCCTGTGATTGTGCTAGTGGGCGGCGATGGATTCCTAAGACGAAAATGATGGTCTTGGATCCATATGGATGTCGAGACCCTGCATGGTGTCAACACAAGTTACGGCATCTCATAGGTAGATCTGGTGAACAAATTCTGCTTTTAACATGCCATGCTTAACCACATCTGTATTTTTTTTAACCATGGAGTAGGGCGTGCAAACCGGCGCATCTCCTTAAATCCTAAAGCGCTGGCGGGGTTAATTAGCTGGTGGTTTGTGCGGTGCGATTAATGGGATCGAGTTCAGTTTATTTGTTTGCTAATTAACTGAACTAACAGATGGTGAAAATTCTAGGTAGGAGGTTCACCTGGATCTGACAAAAGGGGCCGCTGGTCGTGGTTGGCCGGAGTCGGAGAAGGCCAAGGCGAGACCTCCTCCATGGATTTCGTACCAGCCTCACCATATGCATCAGTGAGAGGCGGGGAACTCAAATGGAGGTTAGGCCGCCTCGCTGTCCCCTGCTTGCCGGAGCGCCGGAAAACTGCTCCGGTCACTAGTCGTGCATGTCCCGACCGCCGCCTACAAAGCCGACGGAGAAACGGCGAGCGGCGGAGTCCAGACTTGAACCGGCGACTAAACCGAGGGCGATGGTCGCCGCGCCGTCGCCTCTCAGTTTTCTTTCTTCCGGTAGCACACAAGCCCAGCCCACTCAAAAAGCCCAGTCCCGTACATTTCGTTGCACCTACTCGATGTGAACCCCTCAAAAAAACAAAAAACTACACGATATGAAGGAGCTCAAAAAAAAACTACTCAATGTGAATCATTCTGAAAAATAATATACTGAATGTGAATCGTTGTCAAAAAGAAACACTCAGTGTGAACCATTGTCAAAAACAGAAGAAAAAACTCAGATGTGAACAATGGATTTGATTTGATTTTTGTAGCAAACCAAAAAAGACACATTTTTTGTCTGATGACCACTTTGAAGGACGTTATGTACTTATGTGTACTGTAAAAAAAAAAGTGACATGTGCCGTGGAGCTCTGTTGATAAATCCCTGAGCTCTTATTGTGCCTACAAGGCAAGAGCAAACGACCTGTGTGTGAACCGTCCAGGCGATACAAAGAGATGAACAAGATATAGCGCTTCTGCTCCACAGGCCTCTCCAGAATCTCCATTTTTTCCATTGTGATCACATCGTAGCTAGATCTTCCTACAGGGCTGCACAGACTTCCTACCCTCAAGACATTGAAGATCGACTATTGTAAGCGCATCTCGGAGCTGCCGAAGGAGGGCCTCCTACACTCGTTGGAAGAGCTGAAGATCGAACACTGCAGCAACATGCTGTCAAAACAATGCAGATTGCTATAGCAACAAGCAAGCTAAAGGTCAAAATTGATGTGCTCTATGTGAACTGATTACCCGGTGTCTTCCTAAGGTATACTTCTAAGTTCTACCATATGTCTAGTTATTTCTGAGGTCAACACAAACATTTACAATTATAAGCTATGTTGTTTCTCCTGGTTCGTCCATCAAAGAACGGAAGTTTCAAGCAAAGTTGTTGCATGTATTTTTTTTCTCTTCCTCTTATGTGTATGAAATACTTGGGTTTCTTATGCTATATTCTGCACGGGTATGGTTCCACTTCACGACGCCATCCTCGTGTGGCTAGCTTATTGATTATGGTGTCTCTGTAAATTTTGTGCTGAACTTGTTGGCATCTCATATCAACCAAGCAGCACGTAGTCCACAGGTAGCTAGGCCTATACGTTTAGTTGTTTATCATCCATGTCTTGTTCCGAACGGAAGACCATGAATGTTTTTTTTTCTTTTTCACGACTGCAGAAGGGAAGGGAACTGAGAGGATGGATCCAGACATGCATAATGCTCTGTTCATTAGGAGTTGGTGCAAAGAAGCCTTTCCAGAATTTCCTTGCTAGCTACGGCCAGCAAAAATGCTCTGGATCTGCCATAACGCACTTGAGACGTCAGATCACCAGCCCCAATTTGTTGGACTAGAAACGGCTGACGCTATGCTGAAGAAAAGGAAAGAGGAGCATTATGCAGTGGATCCTCTGCTTTGCTCGCTCTAGCTGCTTTGTTCATCCATCAGGCAGCATCGCACTCTCACATGGCATTTCCTTTTTGTGTGTTGAGCGAGCCAATTGGAATTGTGTAAGCATAGAAGACAGAACTAATCCGGTCTATGCAAGCATGAAAAGTCAGCGTTCTTCTCAATGTCTCTTATCTGCATTCGTTGACAAAGGAAGATGGTAATTACTCAAGGAAAAGAGAGAGAGAGAGGCGAGATATGGCTTCTGCTACGGTTCAATGGATCTACTTTCGTACATATCTCTGCCGTTAGTCAGAGAGGCTGTACCTGTACTGGTATGTACGTATCTTGTAGGAACACGGTATGGCACCATTCCTGTATTTTGGAGCCCCCTCTTCCCAAAAACTTGCCGTCTTTTAACAGACCGGCATTCGCATTTGGACTGCACTCTGTACTAGTGCTCTTCAACCAATGAAAAACGAGGTTTGTTGCTGAGTTGTTCTTGTGGAACTGAAGTTCATGCTTTCTGAACCAAGGGCATCTGAAGCATCTGAAGCAGTTGTCTTCTTGTGAGACATCAGTCACTTTTGCCACCTAATTTCGGGCTGAAATAGGAACTGAAACTCAGGCCATGACAGTAGAATTGTGTATAAGCCGATTCAGTTGCGCACGCGTTGGCTGGCTCTCTAGTCACTCGACACTTTGGGTGGGATATCATTCTGTCTTCTGGTATGTTCATTAAATCACCCAAGCTTTTCTAGCCGATAAGAGTGCTTGTTAATGTATATGCTATATGGCACCTTTGCCTCATTCGTGTTGGTATAATTCAACGATGTTTTCCCTTTGCCTTTTATGTTCCTAAATATCTCAATGCTGAAACATGTCTATTATTTTCTGCTCATGGCATTGGGCAAATTGTGAAGATGTCATTAAAAGGTGATGTTTAACTTACCAGCATCCTTCGGAGTTTCAGTTCCACATGAATGAACAATAACAGTAACGGAATCATATTTCTTGGTTCTTGCTGTTCCGACTTCGCATCACACACAGGTCGTCTGCTCTTGCCTTGTACGCACCATAAGATCTTAGAGATCCATCAATAGAGCTCCACCACACATGCTACGGTATGTTTTACAGTGTTGTGTGTACATTCGCGGTCGTAAGGAAGATAAATTTACTACACCACCTACTTCAAAGTGTTCATCATGTCCAGACCAGTGTATATCACACGACAAAAATGTGTCTTCTTTTTGTTTGCTACAAAAATCAGATCAAATCCGTTCACATCGAGTTTTTTGTTTTTGTTTTTGACAATGATTCATATCGAGTATTTATTTTTTTTCCTTTTCTGTTTTTGACAATGATTCACATCACATCATATCGAATACGTTTTTTTAGGGGTATCACATCGAGTGCGTGCAACGAAATGTACCCGTTTCGACTGGGCCGGCTCACGTTGCAACCTGAAAAAAACTGAGAACAAGTGGGCTTGACAGTACTATAGACAGCTGGGCCGGGCTGATCACATTCACAAGAATCCCTGACCCGCGACACATTGCGGGCTCTCGGTTGGCCGGCGTCCAGTCCCAACCCCGGCGACGGCGAGCATCGCATCGCCCTTGGTTAACTCGCTGGTTCAAGTCCTGACTCCACCGCTCGCCGTCCCTTCGTCGGCAACTCGCCTGCATCCGCCCCTTGCTTTGTAGGCGTCGGTCCGGGACACGCACGGCTAGTGACCGGAGCAGCTCGCCGAAGGCACGGTGCGCAGGGGACGGCGAGGCGAGCTAGCCCCCGTTCGAGTCCCCCTCCTTTCGCTGATGCACACGGCGAGGCTGCTTCGAAATCCGTGGGGCCGCAGCCCCCTTTTGTCAGATCCAGGTAAGCCTCCTACCTTTATTACCGTCTATCTGTTAGTTCTGCTAGCAAACAAGTAAACTGAACTCGATCCCATTAATCGCACCGCACAAACCACCAGCTAACCCTACCGGCGCTTTAGGATCAGGAGATGGATACGCCGGTTTGCACGCCCCACTCCATGGTTAAACAAAAAATACAGATGTGGTTAAGCATGACACATGTTAAAAGCAGAATTTGTTCACCAGATCTAGCTACCAGATGCCATAACATGTGTTGAGTCTCAACATTCATATGGATCCAAGACCATCATTTTCGTCTTAGGAATCCATTGCCGCCCACTACCACATTCACATTGAGTTGACGGCTTGCTTGACGCTAAACTTCTGATAGTGATCTTGATAAAATCTGGACTAGCCTCTAGCCTCATGGCTAACAATGAAACTGGTTACTTAGCCTCACAAAAAAAAAATCCGCGTATGTGGAGTAGGAGCTTAATTTCTGAGTAGGTGAGCTAGTATTCATGATCGGGTCGGAGTGAGAAGAAGGTCTCCATCCTGATGGTCTCACTACCGGACTCGCGGGCTATGCCTACGGCCACGGGCCGTCGGGATAGGCCCCTAAGCCGTCGGCATAGATCTATGCCTACGGCTGCCGTCGGCATAGCCCCGTCGGCGTAGATGTCGTCAGCGTAGTCTTGTCAGACCGTCGGCATAGTATAGCCGTCGGCATAGTATAGCCGTCGGCATAGGGGCCTATGCCGACGGCCTGACGTCAGCATAGTATAGCCGTCGGCAGTGTTTTTCGTTTGACGGCAACGGACGGCGCCGTCAAAAGCGCTGACGAATCACGCAATGCCACGTCGCAGGGCTATGCCTACAGCAAAGCCGTAGGCATAGATGAATCTATGCCGACGGCTTTGCCGTCGGCATATCTCTGCCACGTGGCAGCTCCTGGGTTCTCCTGGCAGCAGGGCTATGCCTACGGCAAAGCCGTCGGCATAGATTTTCATATATGCCTACGGCTTTGCTGTAGGCATAGATGTGCCACGTGGCAAGCCCTGGTAACTCCTGGGCGTATATATGCCGATGGCTTTGCCGTAGGCATAGTTTTTTTCCCCTGTTTTCTTTTTTCCAATTCATTTGACAACATTTCAAAACAGAACAATATGAAATTATGCAGAAATATGACAATTCATCATGTAAACATACTCAAGTTCATCTAAACATACTCAAGTTCACCATCATCATCTAAACATACTCAAGTTCATCACATCATCTAAAGATCATCACCGACGGAAGTTCATGAACATAAAAGTAGTGCAAGACATGAAACATGATAAAAGTAGGAATATGAAAGGCATGGCACGATGGCCACATGCACGGAATCATCAAGCAAGAGCACCTCCGCCAAAACCACCACCACCACCTCCGCCAAAACCGCCATCACGACCACCACCACTCTGCCAGATCAGAGTGACTGGGGTCGACGGAGCAGGAGTCGAGCCACCGGTCCCCTACATGTTTCAGAAAAGATTCTAACGGTAAATATGATATGATAGTGTTTCATGAACGAGAACTAGTTTGCTAGTAGTTAGGCAAATGTACTAACCGGACCATCACTGCCTAGTGCCACCCACTCATCGAACGTGGGCACGTGTGGGGGTTCTTCCGCAGGTGGTGATGGGGGTCCCATTTGTGGTGGATCCGTGCGGTTAGTCCAAGACGCCAACATAGCCTGAATGTTAGTTAAACAAGCAAACTAGAAGATCAGAAGGAATGAAAGTGCAAAAATTTAGCTTGGTTTTAAGAGGGCAAAACTAACCGTCATCATCTGACGGTTGTAATCATCGTTTGCCTTCACTCGTTTCAAGTACTCCCGCACCTTGAGATTCCTATGCTCGAAAAACTCCTTATATGCCTACATAATTTAGGTTATTTCTAAGTGAGCAATGCTAAAAATAAACTGAGAATGCAAGATAGAAAAAGATAAAGAGGAAGTACTTACAGCATGCTGGCGGGCTAAGGGAGTCTGTGAACGCCCCGTACTCTCTAACTGGCTCTGGTTGGTAGCCCGAAGCTGTGTGTACGAGATCGAAGGAGTGATCAAGCCATCGAAACACGGATACCGGCCATTCTTCTTCCCCTGGATGGCCACCACCGCCGTGTCGTCGATCTGAGACTGGGCGACCTCAGCAACAGGAACATCCGGATGCAACTCCTGATAGTGATGAATGTAAGACCCCAGGTGCTCCTCGGTCTTGCCGTAGTACTGGCTCTCGCCCTCCTTGCGATGACTCCGCTCGCGGGCCAACTTCCACGACTCCATGTCTGAGAGCGGCCTCTTCAACTTGTCCTCCTACAACGTCAAATAGAAGTCAGCCATACATAAGAACATGACATAAAGAAGAACAAAAATGCATCATGCACATAGATATACCTTCATGGCCTTGAAGCCCCAGTGGTTCCTGTTTCCTTGGCCGTGTGTCCCGTCGTCTCCACGGTTAGCCCGGGCCTTGATGCTCTTGGCAGCAAACTCTGCATCGGCGCCGAGCCACCTATCCACCAAACTCGCCCATCCGTCATGCCTTCCATAGCACCAACGAGGAACAACCTATGCAAATTTTGGAAGCATGACATGTGAGCACGAAACATATAGTTGACTGCTTGAAACAATGAAAAGTTAGTAATAGTTACCATCATGAACTGCTCCTTGCTCAAGGTAAGTCGTAGCTTCTGCGCTTGAGTTTTGGTCATCTTTTGGTGCAGGTAGTAGTGGTAGTACTGCGAGACGGCAACCCAGCGCACCTCGTACTGCAACTGACGAGCTTTCTTCTTCGCAGCCGCAAGCAAGACCACGTCGGCTCTGGCCTTGTGCTCGTCAAGAACTCTATAGAGTTGCTGCAATCATGCATAAACCAGAAGCAAACAAGGCATGAGTTGAGTGATTCAATGATAAACTATGAACGAAACTGAAGACAAGTGATTCAGAAGAGAACTTACCCAAAATTTGGTGATCACGGCCTTAGCGGTCGTCCCGTACTCCGCGTTGCTGCAAGCCTCGTAGTGGGCCCAGCTCGTGGCCAAAACCCACTGCTGTGGGTCCCTGTCTGGCCGCGGGCAGAATAGGCCAGGCCAAAACTCCTTCAATAGGACAGTGATAAGGCCGTTCGGTTTACGGCCCTTTCCACGAAGGATCCAGTTTCTGCAAAAGAATCAAATGATTGCCATGTGTACAATAAGAAAATGTTGTCATGTGTTGAAAATATGATTGAGAGGCACTTACTCTGTCCCCACAGGTTCAATGAGCCACTTGTGCTCCTCGATAGAAGGTGGTGTAGGTAGTCCGGCATTACCACGCAGCCACCCCTGCGAAGAACCCGGTGGCAAGTCACCCCACAACGCGGGATCAACCTCCCCTCCACCCTCCTCGCCCTCCTCCTCACCCTCATCCTCGGCCTCCTCCTCCTCACCCTCCTCCTCGGCCTCCTCCTCCTCGCCATCAGGAACATACTCCTCCTCCTCAGACTCAGAAGGTGCCTCTGTATAGGAGGGCATCGAAGAAGACCCTCCTATTTCAGACATGGCCCAGAGTTTTTTGCCCCGGTTGCCTCTCCCCCCACCTCCTCCTCCTCTAGGGGCTCTCCCCCCATCGCCTCCTCTAGGGTCTCCTCCCCCGACCCCTCCATCTCCCTGTGAGGTGTCATCCTCGCGTAGTCGGGAGGGAACCTTGTGGGCTCGTCCACTCCGAGTAAGTCCTTTAAATTTACTGAGGAAACTAGCGCCGCTGGACTTGCCCATGATTAGCAAACCTGCATTGAGAAGAGAATAAACAATTAGTAAGGATATCAATTAAACAAGCATACAGGAAAAACATTAATACCAGAAGAGCACATTAAGCATACTATTGTAATGATCATTAAAAGAACTTACATTTTCTAGAACCCATATGAATCATCACTATTGTAATCTATTTGTGGACCGGTCTCATCATCACTATCACGCATATCTTCTTTGTTGTCTGACGGAGGTGGAGGCTCTTCCTCATCGTCAGCGTCTTCATTTAACTTTTCAAGCATAATTATGTCTCTTTGATTCACAACTGCCTCACCATCAATCCGTGCGTCGTCGTCGTTTGGGTCCAGGTCAACATAACCCAAGTCATCATCCTCGTTGTTTTGGACCACATCATCATGTTCCTCTTGATAGAACACTCCCTCGTATGTCATGGGGTTTATGTTGTAGTAATCATCATCGTTCGGGTCCGGTAGCTTACCATGCGGCGACACCTTGAACACAACTTCCCAACCCTTTAGGTACTCTTTCTGGCATGGGTAAGGCAGATAATATACTTGTGTGGCCTGGGTAGTGGCGATAAAGAGATCAGCTCCGGCATAGACGGTTGATGGTTTAACTTCAACTAAACCAACAGAAGGCATATGTCTCAGACCCTTTTTGGGGTCGAACAATCGGCATTTGAACATAGTGAGACTTAGGTGTTCGCGGCCACGTTTGAATGTAAGCTCGTATATTTTTCCTACCCTTCCGTAGTAATCTACTTTATTATCTCCTTTAGTGAAGACTCCGGTATTTATGGTTTTGGGATCAGGCCGACTGTTCTGGTGCTCCTCTGTATGGAAGCGATACCCATTCACATCATACTTTTCGCATGTCATGACGACAGGATCAAAACCCATGGAAACCCATCTCAATTCTTCATCCATTGATTCGGTCGGATCATTTCCCTACAAGTTTAATTGAAATTATAGGGTGCATGAGTTTAATTGAAATTATAGGGTGCATGAGTTTAATTGGAAGTGTGAAAAATTACTTTCTCAATGAACCACGCAACGAAATTTTTCCTTCCATCAGCACCCTTTCGGAGAAGAGCAAGTGCCTCCGCTTCAGAAGGAGGCAGCATTCCCGTCCATTCTTCTTCAACGAATCGACTACAATAAGAAAAGCGGTATAAGAACTAGGCAAAGTGAACATAACGAATTGACTAAAAGAATGGTGCAAAGGTATTACCTCATCCACTCATCGTCAACTTCCTTGATGTTGTGCAAGATATAGAACATGACATCCTCCCACTCATCTCGTGGCATGAGATAAGATTTCGAGCATCCAGCCCTACTACCTTGCCCGATGAATAGAGGCAACTTGGGTTTATACTTGGGTTCTTCTGTATTGTATCGAGACACCTTATTGTGCAACGTGGGAACATGGTCCGGATAGTAGGCTGTCCTGAGGTCTGCCACCTCCTCTAGGATAACTGCCTCAGCTATGGAAGCTTCAATCTTAGCTTTGTTTCCACATTTCTGTCTCAGATGCTTGTTCTGTCTCTCAGGGCCGTACTGCCAATGATTCTGCACAGGGCCCCCCAACAATACCTCGTTCGGGAGGTGCAAAAGGAGATGTGTCATCGGAGTAAAGAAGCCTGGCGGGAAGATCTTCTCTAGCTTGCATATCAACTCCGGCGCCTTCTTATGCATTTCTTTTATCTTCTCAGGACATACTTCTTTAGCACAAAGCGTGCGGAAGAAATGGCTTAACTCCGCAAGCACACGCCAGACACGCTCGGGAACATAGCCCCGAACCATCACCAGCATAATCCGCTCAATCCATGCATGATAGTCATGACTCTTGAGCCCGGTCACTCTGCCCGTTGAAAGATTGACCCCCTTACTTATATTCGACGCATAACCATCAGTGAACTTCACGACGTGTTTCAGCCACTTGAATGTCTCCATCTTATGATCCTTTTTAAGTACGAAGTCAGCATCTGGCTTGAACCAAGATTTTCGACTGCCTGTGGGAGGCTGCATGTGTAGACGTGGTCTATCACAAATATTCTGTTGATCAACTCTAGCATTAACATTATCCTTTGTCTTATCAGGAATGTTGAGGATCGTGTGAAAAAGGGACTCTGGGACATTCTTTTCGGTGTGTATCATGTCTATGTTGTATGGAAGTTTGAGGTCCTTAAAATAGGGAAGCTGCGTGAAGGGGGTAATGTGAGTCCAGTTGTGCGTCTCACCATATCCTTCAAAAATTTTCCCTTTACTTTTTCCTTTGCCCTCGCCCTCGTCTTCGCCTGTGGCTTTGCCTTTGCCTTTGCCTTTCCCCTCACCGGCAGGCTTAAGAGCTTTCAGCTGAGCAAGCACATCCGCACCAGAAAACGTTGGAATCTCGTTTAATTCATGGACAACTTTGCCTTTTGTGAAGTTCTTCTTGTCTTCCCTATCAGGATGGTCTGGAGGGAGGAACTGTCAATGCAGGTCAAATGCAACATACTTGCCACCCTTCTTCAGCCAAATGAAAATCAAGGCCTGCATGCACACTAGGCAAGGCATCTTTCCACTTGTACACCATCCGCAGAACAAGGCATAACCGGGAAAGTCATGCATGCAATATTGTAGCCAAACTTTCATCAAGAAAATTGTCTGCAGATGTCGGTCGTATGTCAACCTCGGGAAGTACCAAGAATGGTGCAAATCATCCACCAACGGCTGCATAAACACACTCAAATTCTTCCCCGGATATTCAGGCCCCGGAATTATAAGCGACGGGAACATGGTCTTGCGTTGCATTATGGCGCCGGGAGGGAGATTCAGCGGAATAACAAATATGGGCCAACAGCTGTATGGATTAGACGACATACCATATGGATTGAACCCATCACCTGTTATAGCAATTCTGACATTCCCAGCCTCGGCTGCTTCCTCCGGGTACTCTATATCGAATGACTTCCATGCTTCACCTCCTGATGGATGTACAATTTTTTCGGATTGTACCTTTTCCCTTCCTTGTGCCACTTCATCATTTTGGCAGACTCCTCGGTGATGAAAAGGCGCTGCAGTCTTTTTATAAAATCAAGATACCGAAGAACCTTCACAAGGATTTTTAGCTGCTGCTTCTGACCATGCTTATCGACCACCTCAATATACCGAGAGGAACCGCACTTCCTACAGTACTTGTCATCCGCATACTCATGCCTAAACAAAAGGCAATTCTTTGGACAAACATGTATTTTCTCATAGTCCATCGAGAGCGCCTTCATGATTTTCTTCGTACCGTACATGGTTTTCGGCAGTTCATGGCCCTCAGGCAGGCTGTTAGCCCATACTCCCAGAAATGCTTCGAAGCAACCTCGGCTACAGCCGTACTCAGCCTTGACTGCCATCAGTTGCGAGATGGCATCCAGAACAGACAGCTTGGCACCCTCATAGAGAGGTTTCTTTGACGAGGCCAAGATTTCCAGGAAGGCCTTTGCGATTTCCTCTGGCTCCTCCGGTTCATTCGCTGAATGTGACGGAGGTGTCGGCTGTGCAGCAAAGACATCATCTAGCATGTCTCTAACCCCATAGTCCTCATAACCAGCGACGCGTTGTCGTATCACATCCTCTATACCACGGTCCCGCTGGGCAAAGTTTATCGGCATATTAAAGTTGGGCATAAATCCATGCGTGCGAAGGTGCTTAGTCATCTCACTCTTATCTCTGCGGATACGCCTCTTACATCTGGCACACGGGCATTCTGGCACCATCCTCATTGGACTACGGAATATCTCTTTCAAAAACACATCAGTTTTCTCGACCCACTCTGTTGTTACTTGATTCCGACGGAAAAACCCACTATACATCCACTGATTATCTGCCATCTCTGCTTTATTGGAAGCCACACAACAAAATTAAGGATTCATTTAAATTACTCACATCAATATTTTATTTTTTACAAGGTTGACGAGAAACGACATATAATCCACCTACATCTCTAATAGGTAAAGATGGGTCCTAATCCCACCCGAGAATGTGTAGATTGAGTACGTTGTCCATGCTCTACCCCATTCCGAGACAAAATTTCGGCAGCACCTCCCCGCTGTTCTCCAAATACACGTCTCGGCAAAATGCCGAGAGAATGTGCATCCGGAGAACAACAGGGAGGCGCCGCCGAAATCCTGTCTCAGAACGGGGTAGAGCATGAACAACGTACCCAATCTACGCATCCTCGGGCTGTCCGTGGAAAGCGCTGGACAATCCGAAAGAGCTGCGGTGATAAATATGCAATTGAATGCATATTTATCGATGCAACCCTTTCGGACGGGAGACCTAGGTTACGCGAGTTGATGTGAAAATTTAATCTAGTGACATGGAAAAAAAAGTGGACGAGGTCATGGAATTGTTGCTCACCCTCCGATGTAGTCGATCAAAGGAGACGGACGATCGTGGACCAACACCTCCAACGTCGACAATCACTCCACGAAGATGGAACACCATAAATCCTGTTAATTACACCGAGTGAAAAAAATTTAGGTCATCACCTCACATTAAGCATTGATACTTTTAACTATGAAAAAAATCATGTTTCGTCAAGTGTCAAATTTTGTCCTTCAATTTTTTTAGCAAGATCATCATGATTAAATAACCACTCATCATATCATAATTTTGCAGCACATCTCACATAGCTACTTAACATTAAGCACTGACACTTAAAACTATGAAAAAAATCTTATTTTGTCAAGTGTCAAATTTTGTCCGGTTCAATTTTTTTGACAAGATCATCATGATAAAAATAATCACTCATCTTATACCAATTTTAGAGCACATCTCAAATGACAAGATCATCATGATAAAAATAATGCAAACTAACAATCTAACATCCTAACATCCAACATTCAACTATATATCAACCTAACATCTAACATCTAACCTAACAATCTAACATCCAACATCCATCCATGCATTCATTCATCCATCCAACAGTAGAAAAAAATGCAAAAAAATGAAAAAAAAACGTAGCTCACCGAGAGGGGCGTGGCAGGGGGCGAGGCGGTGGAGGGGATGGTGAGGCAGGGGCGGTCGGGGACGGGAGGGACGGGGCCGGACGGAGCCGCGGCCTACGGGGTCGGGAGAGGCCGGGGCGCCGGCGGGGTCGGGGGAGGCCGGCGCAGTGGCGAGGTCGGGGGAGGCCGGTGCAGCGCGTGGTCGGGGGAGGCCGGGGCGACAGCGGGTGGAGACGGCGGTGAGGGCGGGTGTGGAGGCGGGGGCGGCGACGCGGGTGTGGAGGCGGGGAGGGCAGCGGGCGTGGTGGAGGCGGGGAGGGAGGCGGCGGCAGGGGGAGGTGGGGGGTGCGGCGGCGGCAGGTTGGGGTGGGGGGTGCGGCGGCGGCGGCGGCAGGTCGGGGTGGGGGGTGCGGCGGCGGCGCAGGTCGGGGTCGGGGGGTGCGGCGCCGGCGCAGCTCGGGGTGTGGGGGAGAGAGTGAGTGGATGGGGGAGAGGGTGAGTGGATAAGGTGAACTATGCCGACGGCTAAGCCGTCGGCATAGTTTGGGGCGCCACGTGGCACCTATGCCGACGGCTTAGCCGTAGGCATACTTTTTTTTTCTTTTTTATTAGCCACGTCACCGATCCACATATAAGCTTTCGTATGGCCGCAGCTATGCCGACGGCTTTGCGGTCGGCATATTTTTATTTTTACTTTTCTTATTTTGTATAAATTTTGTAATGTTTTCTTATTTTATATAAATATTTTAATGTTTTCTTATACATATTTTTTACATGCATGAACATTATTTAAAATGTACCATACATTTTCTTTAATGGTTTGAAACATTATTTTTAATGACATGATCTTTTTTTATATTTTACAACAATTTTCTAAAATATCACGTGTATTTTTTTCTATGGTCTTGCGAAAGGTGATACATAGGAGAGCAACTGACTGAGGGGTACCGTTGCCGAGTGCCTGATCCGGTAACTATGCGAGTGCCTGATCCGTCTACTATCGTGTCATCGCCGTCCGTGAGGGGGGCCACGCCCCGGAGACGCGTGCCGCCTCTTCGGACATGCCACCACACCACCCCGCATGTATGAGGGCCCGGTGCGACGCTCCGATGGCATTGCTACCCCCCAGGGCCCCCGTCCCGCCTAACCCTGTAGTGTTTGACCACAGGATCTAGCCCTTTGACTTTGCACGGACGGGATTTGACCAGTGGACCTCTCCATCCGGTTGTGTTAGGTCATCCCATAGGAACACTTTGGAGCAACATCCGGGCCAGACCCACAGCAAGATCCCCTCCGTGTAGACCCGACGCGTCCGTTTCCCCCCTCCAGGTGCCGGCGGTGGCGCCGTCCGTGAGGGGGGCCAAACCCCGGAGACGCGTGCCGCCTCTTCGGACATGCCACCATACCACCCCACATGTATGAGGGCCCGGTGCGACGCTCCGGTGGCATTGCTACCCCCAGGGCCCCCGTCCCGCCTAGCCCTGTAGCGTTTGACCACGGGATCTAGCCCTTTGACTTTGCATGGACGGGCTTTGACCAGCGGACCTCCCCACCCGGTTGTGTTAGGTCAGCCCATAGGAACACTTTGGAGCAACATCCGGGCCAGACCCACAACAAGATCCCCTCCGTGTAGACTCGACGCGTCCGTTTCCCCCCTCCAAGTGCCGGCGGCGGCGCCGTCCGTGAGGGGGGGCACACCCCGGACACGCGTGTCGGGCGTTTGCTGTTGGAAATATGCCCTAGAGGCAATAATAAAAGCATTATTATTATATTTCTTTGTTCATGATAATTGTCTTTATTCATGCTATAATTGTATTATCCGAAAATCATAATACATGTGTGAATAATAGGCACCAACATGTCCCTAGTAAGCCTCTAGTTGACTAGCTCGTTGATCAACAGATAGTCATGGTTTCCTGACTATGGACATTGGATGTCATTGATAACGAGATCACATCATTAGGAGAATGATGTGATGGACAAGACCCAATCCTAAACATAGCAAAAAGATCGTGTAGTTCGTTTGCTAGAGTTTTTCCAATGTCAAGTATCCTTTCCTTAGACCATGAGATCGTGTAACTCCCGGATACCGTAAGAGCGCTTTGGGTGTACCAAACGTCACAACGTAACTGGGTGACTATAAAGGTGCACTGCAGGTATCTCCGAAAGTGTCTGTTGGGTTGACACGGATCGAGACTGGGATTTGTCACTCCGTATGACGGAGAGGTATCACTGGGCCCACTCGGTAATGCATCATCATAATGAGCTCAAAGTGACCAAGTGTCTGGTCACGGGATCATGCATTACGTTACGAGTAAAGTGACTTGCCGGTAACGAGATTGAACGAGGTATTGGGATACCGACGATCGAATCTCGGGCAAGTAACATACCGTTTGACAAAGGGAATTGCATACGGGGTTGCTTGAATCCTCGACATCGTGGTTCATCCGATGAGATCATCGTGGAGTATGTGGGAGCCAACATGGGTATCCAGATCCCGCTGTTGGTTATTGACCGGAGAGTCGTCTTGGTCATGTCTACATATCTCCCGAACCCGTAGGGTCTACACACTTAAGGTTCGGTGACGCTAGGGTTGTAGGGATATGTATATGCAGTAACCCGAATGTTGTTCGGAGTCTCGGATGAGATCCCGGACGTCACGAGGAGTTCCGGAATGATCCGGAGGTAAAGATTTATATATGGGAAGTCCTGTTTCGGCAATCGGGACAAGTTTTGGGGTCATCGGTATTGTACCGGGACCACCGGAAGGGTCCCGGGGGCCCACCGGGTGGGGCCACCTGTCCCGGGGGGCCACATGGGCTGTAGGGGGTGCGCCTTGGCCTACATGGGCCAAGGGCACCAGCCCCAAGAGGCCCATGCGCCTAGGGTTTCAAAGGGGAAGAGTCCTAGGAGGGGAAGGCACCTCCTAGGTGCCTTGGGGGGGAGGGAAACCTCTCTGGCCGCCGCCCCACCCTAGGAGATGGGATCTCCTAGGGCCGGCGCCCCCCCTTGGCCCTCCTATATATAGTGGGGGAAGAAGGGCTTTTCTCCTATGCCTTTGGTTGCCTCCTTCTCCTTCTCCAACACCTCCTCCACCTCCATAGTGCTTAGCGAAGCCCTGCCGGAGTTCTGCAGCTCCATCAACACCACGCCGTCGTGCTGCTGCTGGTGCCATCTCCCTCAACCTCTCCTTCCCCCTTGCTGGATCAAGAAGAAGGAGACGTGGCTGTTCCGTACGTGTGTTGAACGCGGAGGTACCGTCCGTTCGGTGCTAGGATCTTCGGTGATTCGAATCACGTCGAGTACGACTACCTCATCCCCGCTCTTTGAACGCTTCCGCTTGCGATCTACAAGGTACGTAGATGCATCTAATCACTCGTTGCTAGATGAACTCCTAGATGGATCTTGGTGAAACCGTAGGAAAATTTTTGTTTTCTGCTACGTTCCCCAACATTTGCAACCACCACAACACTTCCAAACTTGTGAGAGGCCGCCTACGCAAGATTTGGCGGCATGCTAGCCCCCGGAGGCCGCCGGCCACAGCCGTAGACGCGCGAAGGGCAATCCGCGTAGAGGGAAATTTTCGGATACTTCTCCATCACCAAAAATTATGAAAAAAATATTATCGTTCCTATAGCACATGTGCCCACGTCGTGCAAAAAAACTCATGATTTTATCGCGCTCCGAGTATTTAATAATATTCACGCCGCATCGTTACCGCAGAATGGCTACTACCGTGTCATCGCCGTCCGTTAGGGGGGGCCATGCCCCGGAGATGCGTGCCGCCTCTTCGGACATGCCACCACACCACCCCGCATGTATGAGGGCCTGGTGCGACACTCCGGTGGCATTGCTACCCCAGGGCCCCCGTCCCGCCTAACCCTTTAGCGTTTGACCAAGGGATCTAGCCCTTTGACTTTGCACAGACGGGATTTGACCAGTGGACCTCTCCACCCGGTTGTGTTAGTTCAGCCCATAGGAACACTTTGGAGCAACATCCGGGTCAGACCCACAGCAAGATCCCCTCCGTGTAGACCCGACGCGTCCGTTTCCCCCCTCCAAGTGCCGGCGGTGGCGCCGTCCGTGAGGGGGGCCAAACCCCGGAGACGCGTGCCGCCTCTTCGGACATGCCACCACACCACCCCGCATGTATGAGGGCCCGGTGCGACGCTCCGGTGGCATTGCTACCCCCCCCCCCCCCAGGGCCCCTGTCCTGCCTAACCCTAGAGCGGTTGACCACGAGATCTTGCCCTTTGACTTTCCACGGACAGGCTTTGAACAGTGGACCTCTCCACCCGGTTGTGTTAGGTCAGCTCAGAGGGACACCTGGGAGCAACATCCAGGCCAAACCGACAGCTACATCCCCTCCGTGTAGACCCGATGCGTCCGTTTTCCCCCTCCAGGTGCCGGCGGCGGCGCCGTTCGTTAGGGGGGCCACGCCCCTGAGATGCGTGTCGCCTCTTTGAACATGCCACAACACCACCTCGCATGTATGAGGGTCCGGTACGATGCTCCGGTGGCATTGCTACCCCCCCCCCAGGGCCCCCGTCCCGCCTAACCGTGGAGCGGTTGACCACGAGATCTAGCCTTTTGACTTCCCACGGACGGGCTTTGACCAGTGGACCTCTGCAGCTGGTTGTGTCAGGTCGCCCGTAGGGACACCCGGGAGCAACATCCGGGTCAAACCCACAGCTACATCCACCGTGTAGACCCGACGTGTCCGTTTCCCCCCTCCAGGTGCCGGCGCCGTCCATGAGGGGGGCACACTGCAGACGTGAGGGGGGTCACACTCTAGAGACGGGTGTCGGGCGTTTGCAACCGCCACAAAACTTTTGTCGGCATAGCTGTTTTTGATTTTAATAAAATATAATGATCTATATTCAAAAGAACATGACCGCACATTATTAACGTGCTCGAAAAAATACAAACCATATATATATTCATAATATATGAAAAAAATACAAACTACATATATATTCATATGTATGTTTATATTTAACATGCTACATGTTAGTTTATATAATAAAACATAAAAAAGCTTAAAAAATATCTATGAAAAAAAAGTCTACCTATGCCGACGGCAGCCGTCGGCATAGAGACGGCCAGGTTTTAGGCGGCGGGCGGCGTGCCGCGGATCGCTGACGTGGCTGGTATGCCGACGGCAGCCGTCGGCTTAGCTCGTGGACGGTGCGCCGCGGGTCGGTGACGTGGCATGACGATATATGCCGACGGCCGCCCGTCCAGGCCGTCGGCATAGATTTGACGACGTTAGCCGCTGGTCACGGGCGGGGTCGCCGGGCCCACGGGTATGCCGACGGTTGCTGTCGCCATGTTCGCAGCTGGGCCGACGACATATGTATGCCGACGGGTGCCGTCGGCTTAGCTCGTGGTAGCCCGACGGCCAAGATACGCCGACGGCCAAGACATGGTTGTCGGCATAGCGCAAAGTAGGCCGACGGCAGCCGTCGGCATTGATTTGGCCGTCGGGGTAGGGCCAGTTTCCGGTAGTGTCTCTGTTTTGCTACACGGTTCACAAATAATTAAGCCTTTTCCAGCTCTGGTCGCCGTCGGCGAGCTAAGCATCGCCGTGAAGGCAAGATCCCGGCGTTCACAAGGATCCTACCCCAATGGCAAAGCAGCATCATCATATCATGGGCGATTTGATTATTTGCCACCGGTTACTTTGAACTTCGTCATTTTGCCACTCATTACATTGAAATTGATCTGGTGACACTTCTTAGTTTGCATATTGATTTTTTGCCACTTTTCAACACAAAAACAATCTATGTAAATGATAGACAACATAAGTGCACAAAACAGAGGACAAAACTACCCTTTTACCTGTTTGACTGCAGCCTCCTCCTAAATCGGGATGAACGGCGCCAGCAAGTGCACCGGAGCGACTAGGGAGCACCGGCGAGTGCTTCAGGCTGTCGCCGAGCCGTTCAACAACTTCCATCCGCCGCCCCCTGCTACTCAGTTCGCCGGTGACACCCGCTTGCCCCATGCTGCTCTTCTTCGCCTACGTACTAGTGCTACAGCAGCTGCTGCTGGTCGCCGCCGCCGGATGTAGTGCTGTTGGTGCTGCTCACGTCTCGTGCCTCCGCACTGGCCGGCCGCGTAGACTTTCGTGCTCTGAACCAAATGGCAGCTGATGGGCAGCAGCAACGTGCAGCAGCGGGGAGCAGCAAAAAGATGGCGTCGCTCAGGTTCACGCCAAGGCTGAACACGACGGCGCCCAGATGGAGCTGGGCAGCAGCCAGCGCCTCTACCGCGCCTTCCGTTGACCACAAGTAAGCAGCAGCAACACACAGGGCCACAAACAACAGCAACAGTACGGGGCACAGGTCGGCAAGAAGAAGTATCAGCGGCGTAACAGATAGACGACAGTGCACAAGCACGCGGGACCGGCGGCGGCAAACAACAGCACCTGCATCATGACAGGCGCCGGGCTAAGAGAGAGAGACAGAGAGAGATTCACCTAGCCGCCGTCGTCGAGGACCACCGGGAATCGCCGGAACGAACCGCCGCCGCCTTCCATCGAGCGCCAGACGAGAACCAGATGGGGAACGAGGGAGGAGACGAGCTCGTCTCCTTGGTGAATCGAACATGCAGGGGCAATCTGGTGATTTCCGCTCGGGTCCCACATGACAGGGGCAGGGGCAATCAAAAATCCACATCATAAGCCATCATTTTCTTTGTTTCCTAATAATTCCACATTCACCTGCCACCGAAGGCTGCCTGCTTGGAGTGTCCTAGATGGAATCTGGACTAGATTCATGGCTAGCAATGAAACTTGTTACTTAGCCTCACAAAAAAAACGTGTATGTGAAGTAAGAGCTTAATTTCTGAGAAGGTGAGCTAGTGTTCACGATCGGATCAGAATCAGAAGATGGTATCCGTCCTCATGGTTTCTAGTTTGCTCCAAATAATTGAGCATCGCCATACTGGCAAGGTCTCGACATTCACAAGGATCCAACCCATAGGGTAAAGCAGCAGCATCAGCGATCGTTTTCTTCCTTTTTTCCTAGGATTTCCGCATTCACGTGCCAATGATGTTGGTTTTTGAACTTGCAAAACCAAATCCACCGAAGCAACCTGTACGTGCAAGCTAGCAAGCAAGCTAGCTAGCAGGTTAATTGATGAACAGTGCTTTAGCACATGCACGTATCGCCGTATACTTCCGTACGTGCACCTGGCTTGGGAAGCTAGCTCTCCAGCGATCGGATCGATTCAATCTACGACGGCAACTCGTAACTCAGCGAACAGAAAAAACTGATCGGGATATTGCCAAAGGCTCGTATCGAGCCTTGCTCTTTTCTCTTTATTGCTTTGATCTTTTTCGATGTCAGACTCCGGACAATCCTTTGCAAAGTGACCCATCTCATTGCAGTTATAGCACTTGATCTCAGACATATCCAAGTTCTGTGGCTTCCGCTCTTTAGATCGGTCCGCCTTACCACGACCTTGTGGCTTGCCTTTTTCTTTGCCTTTTCCGGTTTGTCCGCCGCTCTTCGCGTTGCTTGAGCCTTCGCCAACGTTGCGCCTTCCTTTGCTACTTGGGGACTCCCAATCTGCGCGCGAGTACATGAGTTGGTCACCACCTCCTCCTTTGCCTTTCCGACAGCCACGAGCATTCTCTTCCCATGTCCGCAAGCGTCCGATCGCCTCCGTTATGGTCATGTCGTCGATGTCGTAAAGCTGCTCGAGCGTGCCGATGATGTACGTGAATTTATCAGTCACCGAACTGAAAAACTTCTCCACAATCTCGGTCTCCTCGAGCTTTGCACCAAGCGCGCGGATCTCTCCCACCAATGTAGTCAGACGCATGGCATAGTCGTTCACCGATTCAGTTTCCTCCATCTGCAACTTGTGAAATTGGCGCTTCAGCACTTGTGCCCGAGCCTTGGTGACGCGATCTTCTCCGATCCTCATCTCTTTGAGTGCATTCCACACCTCTCTTGCTGTCTAGAACTCCGCCAATGTCATCAGCACGGAATCCGGCACAGACTGGGCTATGGCGGCCATGGCACCTTCGTCGCACTCTTCATCGACGTCGTCGTCCGTGATGGCCTCCCACACTCGAAGGGTTCGGAGAATGATCTTCATCTTCACTGCCCACACGTCGTAGTTGGCGTCGGTGAGCATCGGGTACTGGATGGGGATGTTGCGATGCGCCTGTACGTTGGCGCCGCCCGTTCCGCCACCACTTGTTGCTGACTTGCCGCCCTTCTTCACATTGTCGCCTTTCTTGTTCGCCTTGGAACTGCCGTTGTCGGACTTGATCGACTCAGTGTCGCTGTGCGTCATCATAGATCGTAGATCGTTGAGGCTCTAGATACCAATTGTTGGTTTTTGATCGACGGATCAAATCACCAGGACCTCTGCACACTCACGTACAAAACAACCAAGCAAGCTGCCTAGCAGGTTGATTGATAAACAGTGTACGTGTGTGAATAGCCGCGTACTTCTGTACGTGAGGGTGGCTTGGGCTAGTAACGACGCGATCGATCGATCGATCTAGGCGGATTCTCTCGTAACTTGCGAACGGAAAACTGATCGATTTTGATATAAGGGCTGGGGGTACACGCATATATATATATATATGCATGAGATAGCTGTAGTACGTCAAGTCGGATAGCTACGTACTAGGCTATCTCATGCATATATATATGCGTGTACCCCAAATGATGGCTGCTTGCTTGGAGTGTTCTTGATGGAATCTGGACTAGCTTCATGGCTACCAACAAACTAAAGGTGGTTTACTTAGCCACAAAAATAATATCTTTGGTGGGCCCATGGGTGTATGGCCGTGCGACCGCACAAGGCCCCCAATTTTCAGGGGTCCCAAATTTCCGAGCGCTGCAACTCAAAAAAAAAAAAGAATTCCGAGCACTGCACCTACAGCCCAAGCTCATTAGTTAGGCTTGGCCTGCGCACATCAAGATGCCTCACATAGATCAAGCCCCTTCAAAAAAAGCGAACAAACCTGGTTGAATGGTCAGGAGGATAATGGTATCCCTAACCCACGAGGGTTGATGCTCGCATTTTTCTAAATTTGTTTCAGGCCTTCCAGGAATGTGCCTTTAGTGGGAGGAGATGTTCCCGTCGACTATGAAGGTGCCTGTGGCAATTTCATCAATCTCAAGATGTTGTGCGTCTTCATTTGTAACGTCTTACAAAAATGATGAATCCTACAGCACCCGAGAATCGTGGCGTCAGCTCGTCTTCCTCCAATATACCTCGCGCGACGCTGACCCGGATTGATCCCTAGCCCAACACGCGAGGCCTGAGATGGCACGATCAACCGCGCTAGTAGGGCCTGGAGGTGGAACTGTGGACGATGACTCAATGGACAAGTCCTCTAGACCTCATGCTCGGCTGACAGGTCGTCATCCGCGGGTCCACACAATCTACTATCAGTAGTAGAAGTTGCCAAGGACCTGCATTCCATCAGTGTCAGTTCCACAGTCCTAGTAGCACTATTGATTGTTTGTCGTTTGTTTTTCATCTTCTATCTAGAGTTTAATGTTCCATGATCAAGGCATATCTTCTACAAATTGATCTCGAAAATTAATATAGGTCTACTTTTCAGAGATATAGGCCCGTTTTAGAGTTTGGCACGAGGCCTCAGATTTTGTAGGCCTGGCTCTGCTTTCGTCCAGCCAGGCCGATTGCAATGGGCAGAAAGATAGTGTTGGCTCCTCTGGCTGAGAATTTATATAAAAAACAATAGTTCTATGGTGAAAACATCGCCTTTGTTAGTGAAGTCGATGGTCAGTCCTTTGGTAGTACAATAATTCTAAGACCTCACCATGGAGTTGTGTCACGTTCGTCTCTGGTCTCACTCACTGTCCACCTAATTAATCTCATGTTGGCCAACTTCCTTAGCCTCAATTACAATCACCTTCGTCCCGTTGGCGATTACAACCTTGTTAATATTCGTGTTCTTACTAGCGCTGGGATGGTAGCAGTTAGCCATGATCGTCATTGCATCCAAATTCCCAAAGTGACATACTTGTTGCCTACTCCCATGCCTAGCTGTTTCTCCATAGAACATGGACAATTGCATTATGTTTTACAGAAAGGAGATGCAACTTTTGACCAAGAAGGCCCTGAACGTGAACACATAGATGAAGAAGAACTAGCCACCGACGAATAGGGGGAGCAAGCCCAAGAGCAGCCACAATAAGAAGCCTACACCACCTATTCGGACCTCTACAGTCTCTTGGGCTCTATCAATGATATGGTTAACCTCGCCAAGTCTCTTGAGACACATCCTACATGAGTTCAAGCTTTTCCAACTAGAGCCAACGATGGGATCCTAACCAACCGCCAGAAATGATCCCGTCGATTTGGCCTTCAAAAGCTTAAGCTTGGGGGAGGTCATGAATGACCCAGAAGTATAGGGGATCAATCGTAGTCCTTTCAATAAGTAAGAGTGTCAAATCCAACGAGGAGCATAAGAAAATGATAAGCGATTTTTATTGGGAACATTGCATGGGAAACAAAAATTTCCTACACTCACCAAGATCAACCTAGGAGATGGATATCTATGAGAGCAGAGATTGGATCTACATACCCTTGTAGATCGCTAAGCGGAAACGTATAACACGCGGTTGATGTAGTCGTACCCTTCGCGATCCGATCATGATCCAATCCAATCTAGTGCCGAACGAACGGGACCTCCGCGTTTAGCACACGTACGGTCGATAACGTCTCCTCCTTTTTGATCCAGCAAGTGAGGGAAGAGAAGTACATGGGATCTCAACCAGCACGACGACGTGGTGGAGATATGGTGGAGCAATCCCAGCAGGGCTTCGCCAAGCGCCTCCGGAACTATGAAGAGGAAGAACGGGAGAGAGAGGAGGCCGCAGGTCATGGGAATTGTTGTGTCCAACCCTTGGGCCTCCTTCCCACTATATATATGGGTGTTGGAGGGCTGGGGGCGCAGCCCTAGCCCCTCCTCCAAGGAGTGGAGGCAGCCAAAGGGGGATGAGTGCCCTCCAAGCCAAGTGGAGGGCCCTCCCCCTTAGGGTTTTCCTTCCCCTAGGCGGATGGGCCTTAGGGGATTGGTGCGCCTGGCCCAATAAGGCTAGGACGCCCCCTACAGCCCATGCATGCCCTAGGTACTGGAGGGACCCTTCGGGACTCCTCCGGAACCTTCTAGAACATTCCCAAAGCTTCCCGGTACAATACCGGTAAACCCTGAAACTTTTCCGGTAGCCAAAATATGACTTGCCATGTATAAAAATTTACCTCCGGACCATTTTGGAGCTCCTCGTGACATCTTGGATCTCATCCAGGACTCCGAAGAACATTCAGTCACCAACGTGAACATCCCAGTACTACTCTAGCCAGTACTACTCTAGCGTCACCGAATGTTAAGCGTGCGGACTCTACGGGTTCGAGAATAATGTAGACGTGAACGAGACACCTCTACGGTCATTAACCAATAGCGGGATCTGGATGTCCCTATTGGTTCCCACATATTCTACGAAGATCTTTATCGGTCGAACCTCGATGCCAAGGATTCATCTAATCCCGTATGTAGTTCTCTTTGTCCATCGGTATGTTACTTGCCCGAGATTCGATCGTCAGTATCTCCATACCTAGTTCAATCTCGTTACTGGCAAGTATCTTTACTCGTTCCGTAATACAAGATCTCGTGGCTAACTCCTTAGTCACATTGCTTGCAATCTTATTGTGATGTTGTATTACCGAGTGGGCCCTGAGATACCTCTCTGTCATACGGAGTGACAAATCCCAGTCTTGGTCCATGCCAACTCAAGAGACACCCTCGGAGATAGCTGTAGAGCACCTTTATAGTTACGTTGCGATGTTTGATACACACAAGGTACTCCTCTCAGCGATTTGCATGATCTCATGGTCATAGGAACAGATGCTTGACATGCAGAAAACGATAGCAATAAACTTGATACAATCATATGCTACCTTCATAGTTTGGGTCTTGTCCGTCACATCATTCTCCTAATGATGTGATCCCGTTATCAAATGACAAATCATGTCTATGGCTAGGAAACCATAGCCATTTTTGAACAACGAGCTAGTCCGGTAGAGGCTCACTAGGGACATGTTGTCTATGAACCCACACATGTATTTGAGTTTCCAGTCAATACAATTATAGCATGGATAATACATGATTATCATGAACAAGGAAATATAATTATAACCACTTTATTATTGCCTCTAGGGCATATTTCCAACATTCTCCCACTTGCACTAGAGTTAATAATCTAGTATTACATGGTAATGAATCTAACACCCACAGAGTTCTGGTGTTAATTAGGTTTCCCCCGTGGAAGGGGTTTATTCAATGGATCTGCAACAGTAAGATCCATATGTACTTTGCAAATGTTTATGTCCTCCTCCTTGGTGAGGAGCCAGCTGATCGTTGACCCGAAACTTCTTTGGTGGCGGTCGCGTGGGCCACTGACGGTGTGGAGGCTTTCGTCCCCCGCGGAAGTGGTACGTCACCGTGTCAGCGAGGAGGACGAGCACGTCCATCGCTACATGGTTGTGTTGGAGGGCAGGTTCAAAAATACCTAGCAGGTTCTTCAGGGATCTCAATGGAGCTATGATTCTGTGATGGTTCCTTCTCTTTTGGTGTCCACCGCCCGTGCTCGATACCCGTCGTTCGCTAGGGTTGTAGCTGTATTAGTGATGTTATATGTATGATACTATTCTAGATGTATTAGTGATAATATTAGACGATGTACGGACTCAAGAGATGATTTAGTTTTGCTTATCGAATGCATGCTAATTTGAATACTAATTTATTTCATGATTTAGTTTTGCTTATTGAATGCTCAAATTAGAGAACTACTCCTATTTTGAATGCTCAAATTGGAGAGGACTATGCAAGGCGTATGCATTTGATTAGTTGATAGCTTATAGGGTTACACTAAGTCCTAAGATGAGGATAATAATGTTTTTGTTTATACTTTGTTTTTGCAGAAATCAAGGAGCCCCGGCATCATCCCCGCCGTCGTCCCCGTCACCGACCCCCTCCGACCCCGAGAGGTGAGACCAGCCAAATCTCCAGGTCAATATGAGCCCTATAAGATATTTTGAAATGTTTTTGTTCATATTTTCAACCATTTAATTGCAATGACCCTCAAGTTTGAATGCTCATATGATGTAGATATAAACATGTATATCTTGTGTTGCTCAAATAGGATATGTGCTTGCCCAAGTGGCCGGCCATGTTTGAAGGTAACACCTCTGAGTGGCCTATGTTTTGCCTGAGTGTCGATTAATTTCCGTTTCGGCAAATTTCAGGCGCTCGATATGTCCATTTTTAGCAAAGGTCATGCCGGATTTTTCCGTGAGTTTTGGCATGACTTGTGCTAGAATATGTAGAAAATATCGAGTGGCCTAGATTTTCTAGAAAGATAATTAAATGACATTTAGGGTTCACTTTAAGTCTGTCGAGGCTCCATACATGACAATCAAAAAATGAGTGAGGGAGAAAGTCTGCACCATATATGAGAGAGGAAGAATCCCGACTGTTGTCATGGGGGTTGTTTCTCCTTCTTCTCCTTGTGCTAGACCTTTTTTATGCACTAGGGGAAGGAGAAGTAACGACCATCACCGATGGTCAAAAAATCAGTGAGGGAGTGTGTCCACCATATATGAGAGAGGACGAAGAATCCCGACTGTTGTCGTGGGGCTAGCTTCTCCTTCGTTCCTGTGTGCTAGACAATTTGGTGTAATACACTCGGAAATGAAGGGAGGAGCTACCATCACCGACGGTTCAATATATACACCACGTGAGCTGAGAGTTTTCAATAAAATACTTGATAAAGCGATATTCAAACCGTGATGAATAATAATGATCTAATTTAGTTTTTGTGGTACATATATTAAATTTTAGAAGTTCAATCTTCGAATAGTGAACATAGAAAATGTCGTCGGATGACAAAAGTCTCGCGGAGTACGACTGGCGCGGCGGCGACCGGGGTCTGTGCGACAGGCCTCACCTGGTAGAAGGTCGGCGCTTCAGCATTACGCTCCATGAGACCTTCATTGTTGAAACGGTACGCAACAACGACAAGTTATTTTTTGTAATTAAGCACGACTTCTGCTTCTTCAACGTGTAAGTTTCATCTTTTACAATTCGACTATAGCTTATCCCATGCCATGCAAGACGCTATGTCTCGGAGAGGATGGATTTTGAAGATCATGAAAGTATGGAAACAAAGATAGTTCAGCTAAGGACCCATCATGGATATGATTTTGCTGTAAATCTATAAAATTCTGAGAGCGTATCCATTTTGATTGCTCGAATTGGGAAGCACTTTGCAAGACATATGATTTTCATGAGGGTATGCTTGTCACCATAGATCTTGGTGATCCTGACATCGACAAAGATAATATGGATATTTGGGTCCTTGATGATACGCTTCCAATTCTTCCCCTATGTGAGTTTCTCAAACATAGTTATTAAGTAATTTATATTGTTTATTTCAAAATAGTTGACATCTTATTTCCATTGATAGCTTATTTTAATTCTTCAAAGAATGTGCGAAAAATGGTAGACAGAACCTACTACACCGATGGCGCAGAATTAACTTATCAGGAGAAAAATCATCTGATCTCATTTATTAATGATCTTGAGGATTACAATATCTATTATCAAACTACTGCACATTATGGTCAATACGTGCCACTATTGCACGTGTTGAACTACGGTAACATCCACGGAGATGGCATGGTAAGATTTTTTACTATTACAACATCCGTGCATATTTTGCATATTCTTCTAAAATAAACTACATTGCTAACTACGAAATTATTACTATGTTTTTCAACAGAAAATCCCAAAGGATTGTGTGCCTCATCTAATGTTTCCGAAAGGCCGCCTTGATGTTATGAGCTTACGGCCAGGTCTTCTTATGTATCACTGCTGTTCATACCGGATTTCTAAAACCGATGAAGACATGACAATCAAAGATTGGAAAAAATGTATGGTCAGTCGTAGGGAGCTACTTGGAAGCAACATTGTGCGAAGCGCAAGAATTGGAGATAGGATAATCTCCATTCTCCATAATGGAGAGTCAGGGCCTATCTTATTTTATGCTATTTTACCTAAGAGAGGGTAGTAGGTCCTATTAGAGAGGAGTAGGTCCTATGTACAATGTGTTATTATGTGCCACAGTGTGTTAGAGTTGATGATGATGAGGAGAAGGAGTTGTGATTATGACTAGTGACCAACTTGCTATATGATGTCTCATTGACAAAAATGATGATTATGAGGAGTTGTTATATGACAATGATTTATTATGATGATAAGTTGTTAATGATATGATGATGATGATGATTTATTATATCATTGGGTGAAAGATCCGCGGATTAGTTTCAAGTGAATGGATCCATCCACTTGAAATTAATCCACGTTTTTTCACCTAGTGATGTAATAACTCATTATGATGTAAAAACAATCTCTAAATTTTTACTGTATGAAAACTTGTATAATGGTGTATGAATACGATATAAAATGAAAAAAAGAATACGCAATAATAGTAGTAGCACGGGCACAGAGGCACGCTGCTAGTATTTACCAGGAGTAGTGCCTACGAAACGCGCTACTCCTAAGTGCGTATAGCAGTAGCGTGTCTGGACCAACGCTACTGCTAACCTTTAGCTGTAGCGCCGTAGCAGTAGCACGTCACCCCGCACTACTGATAGGCCAAAAATCAGCGTTACTGCTAGGCTTTTCCCTAATAGTGTGGTTTCAATATGACAAATGATCGGGGGGATTTGTAGAATAATGCGAACATTTTAGTTTTATCGTTTAAAGAAATAATAATTTGACTTGTAATTTATTGACTTGATTTTTATCTTGGCAATTAAGCTTAGAAAAACATGATGACATGACATCATTAGGGTGACATCACTTTAGCATGATTATCGGGGCGTTACATTTCTCTAACCTTCTTATCAGCTTGGGTTCAACTTAACGCGATGTTTGTGCGTGAGTTATCACGTATACAATGCGTAGAGTATCAAACTATTTACACAAAGGTTATCCGGTGTATGTTTTTAAACAACCTCCTCGCCAAAGTTATCGGGACAGAGGCACATAAGTTATTAGGTCTGTGATGTCTGAGTTACCATGCAATTCACACAAAAGTAACCGAGGGGATATTTCGTCACCCCCCCCCCCCCCCCCCCCGCCAAAGTTATCAGGACCGAGCTACATAAGTTATCTGGTCTGCGATGTCTGAGTTACCATGTTAGTCACATTAAAGTTACCAGGGGATATTTCATCAACCACCCTACTCCCTTGGCGCCAAAGTTATCAGGACCGGGGTACATAAGTTATTAGGTCTGTAATGTGTGAGTTACCGTGCTATTTACATTAAAGTTGCCATGGGTATACTTTATCACCCCCCACCGAAGTTATCAGCATCGAGGCACATACGTTATCAGGTATGCGATATGTGAGTTATCATGCTATTCACAGAAAAGTTACAGGAAGAACATTTCATCACACCCCTCGCCAAAGTTATCAGGACGGAGGTATATAAGTTATTAGGTCTGCGATGTGTGAGTTATCATGCTATTCACATAAAAGGGATATTTAATCAATCCTCCCCCATGCCAAAGTTATCAGGACCGAGTTACACAAGTTATCAGGTCTGCGATGTGTGAGTTACCATGCTACTCAGACAAAACTTACCGGGGGATATTTCATCAATGCCTCCCCCATGCCAACGTTATCCGGACCAAGGTACATAGATTATCAGATCTGTGATGTGTGAGTTACTAAGCATAGGATATGTAAGTTATCGGGTATGCGTTGCATAAAGTACTCTGCTATTTTTTTTATCAAAGTTATTGTAGTGTCTATACATAAAAAAATCAGAATTAAATATCATTTAAAAAGGTGTATAAAAAATTGCGTCCCTACGTCTAATCACAAGAGAAAGCAAGTTAACATGTTCGGTAGGGCCTCTTGACCTAGCCAGCCGCCGGCTCCAAAAAGCTTGGGGATTCTGCCTCCCGCCGGCGCCGGGGCCGGTTCGTCCTGTCTCCCGTGGCCTTAGGGCCATGGAGGCGGAGTGGATCTCGCCCCTTGCTGGTGGGAGGACTCTGTTTTTAGATCCCTTTCCGAGTTTTCTTAGGGTTTGTGTCCTCCTCACGAAGGCGAGACGGCGGCGGCTCCCTGAAGATGGAATAAAAGGTCTCCCCGCCTAGCCCCCGTTCCGTTGATGCGTCTAGCACTATCGGTGGGCATGTGGAGGTGTTTCTCCGGCGGATCTGTCTTTGGTGGATTTGCTCGGATCTGTCCGTCGTTTGTCTTTTGTTCGTGTGTCTTCATGTTGGATCTTTTTGATCTACACTCTTCATCCGCGACAGTTGCTGTTCTAGTGCGTTGGGGTCTATGGGGCCTTAGCACGACGACTTCCCGACTGTCTACTACAACAATGTTTGCCCGGCTCCGGCGAGGGAGGAGCGATGATAGCGGCGCGCCTTCGGCTCGCTTCAGTGTTTATAGTCGTTGCTAAGTGGTCTATGGATCTGGATGTAATTTTTATTATTTCTAATGTTCGTTGTACTACCGTGATTGAAGATGAATAGATTGGAAGTTTTTCCAAAAAAAAACATGGTCGGTAGGTTAAAACCTCGAAGCAGGAGGTCTCACGATTAAATGTGCCTACTTTCCTTTTCTTCACTTGCATTTTGTGTAGTATAAAAAATAAAGTACGCAGTTCTAGTTGTGTTAGACAAATAGCTTAGTTGGTTGGCAGCCTGCAGCTGTGGTAGTCAGGTCTCAAGCTCGAATATCACGTTTAAGATTTAAGAAAAAAGCAGGGTCCACATGTTATGCTTTAAATGGCTAGGAGACCACATTTAACATGTCCTGCATTTTTTCGCACAATGAAAAGTACCCAGGATGAAATCTTGAAGAAGGATCTCCAACAGACGGCGCCTGAGGTGTTCAGATCTATTGTGATGTAACTTAGCATTCATGCATAATTCACTCCGTAGCCTAGTTGGTAGGTAATTGCACAAAAACCAGCCATGTGTTGCGATTGAAGCAAACAAAAATCAAGAAAAAAAGCGGAAGCATGGGAGCACTAGATGCGAATCGTTCGTTCTGGAGTTGTTTGGAGGGTCCCTAAAATTAAGACATTTGCCCGTAATTTGGTTCAATTTCTTAGTGTGCCAAAACCAATGTTTTTTTTTCCGTAGCAACTGTGTTGTTGTTTAATCGTAGATGAAATTTCTTCAATTGGACACATACACAACCTAGCTGTATTGGATAATGGGATTGGCTTAAGCTGGCCACGACTAACAGCAACTTGGGATCGAATCCTGGCATTCACCGTGTGGTTTTTATCTCGTTGGAATCAAGAATGGAAAAAAAGGAACACATGATGCGCCAGAGAAAGATTGGATCGGCGACAGAAAAAAAAACGCAGCACTCTATTCTTAACGATCGATAGGTAGTTAGATTTTTCGTTTTTTTATTAGTAAGTAAATCTAAACAACTGTAAACTGAGTAAAAAGGAAATCATCTCACAAAGAGAACAATATATGGTTGCCCAAGATTTAAAAACAATACTCCTTCCATCTCAAAAATGTTAAGTGGTATTTGAATTGTTGTAAGCCGCACGTTCTTAAGTTTGATCAAGTTCATAAAAAACATTAGCATATATAATAGCACAACAATACTACTCTCTCCGTCTCACAATGTAAGACGGTTTTTCACACTACACTAGTGTCAAAAAGTGTCTTACATTATGGAACGGAGGGAGTACTAGATATGTCATATACTCCCTCCGTTCCTAAATATAAGTCTTTGTAGAGATTTCACTATGGACTACATACGGAGCAAAATGAGTGAATCTACTCTAAAATGCATATATATACATCCGTATGTAATCCATAATGAAATCTCTACAAAGACTTATATTTAAAAACGGAGGGAGTAGTTGCTATTGTAGAGGTTGATATTTTTTCCCTACAAATTTGTGCTTACATCCACCCAATAAGTTGACCAAGTGAGTCTGTGATCTGATCGTGAGAAATTTAATTAATTAACTAGCCTGTCCATCGACGTTACCGAGCGCACGCACCAACTCTTGCAGGTCGCCGCACGACGTTCCGCCCGCCGTCACCGCGGCGGCCACATTCCGGCCGAGCTCCACCGCACGCCTCCTGGTGGACTCCCCCTCTTCTGACGCGACAGCCTTGGAGATGGCGCTCGCCATCTTCTCGGCATCGGGCACGGCGTCCGCACCCTCCGCCACCGGCACGGCCGCGCCAGCCTCAGCGAGCAGCCACGCGTTCGTGAACTGGTCAGCGGCCATCGGCCACGTGAGCAACGCCACGCCGGCGGCGACGGACTCCATCACCGAGTTCGAGCCGCAGTGCGTGAGGGTCCACCCCACGGCGCGGTGGCGCAGGATGTCCAGCTGCGGCGCCCAGCCCTGGACCACCCTCCCGCGCGATGCCGTGGCCGCCTCGAACCCCTCCGGCACGACGGTGCCGCCCCTCGCCACCCAGACGAACGCGGCGGTCGGGCTCAGCCTCAGAGCTTCGGCCACGCACGCCGCCTGCACCGGTGACAGCGCCTCCTGCGACCCGAAGCAGATGTATACGACGGAGCCGTCGTCGAACCCATCCAGCCACGCGCACACCTCCGCGGGTTTGCTGCCGCCGCCGCGCACACCGGCGGCTTCCGACAGCGGGCCCACCATGAACACCCGCTTCGCCGCCAGCGCATCCCTGAAGCAGCCGGCCTCGAGTGCGGCGAACGAGTTGACCACAAAGCAGGAGCTTTCTACGCTCCACAGAAGGATCTGCCGGATCGTCTCGGAGACCTCGTCGCCAGCCTCATGCATCCGGAACAGCCCCGACAGGCGGCGCCACGGGATGCTAGGCGAGCCGGGCAGCTCCGGGAAGGTGACCACCCTCTCGCCGCCCTCGCCGTCGCCGTCGTGCCCCGTCGGCATGTGGCGCCAAAGGAAGCGAGTGAATGCGAGGTAGTGGACGCTGGTGGGCGAGAAGGCCACATGCGGCACGCCGAGCTCGTCGGCGAGCGGAAGCGTCCAGCCCATGAACAGATCGGAGAGAATGGACGTGACGGGACGGGGCTGTGCCTTGCACCAGGCGAGCAGCGGCGCCGAGAGGCCCACCACGGACGCCATGAACGGCCGGAAGAGGTCCGCCGGGAGGTCTTTGGTGTTCTCGCCGCATCCGGCCGGGAGCAAAGGCGCGGGCGGGAACGGCAGCACAACGGTGGTCACGGACGGCGGCAATGCGGCGAGGAACCGGACGTTGCCTGGCGTGACGACGACGGTGAGCGCGAGCCCCCGTCCGGCCAGCAGCACCACCAGGTCAAGGAGCGGTAGAAGGTGGCCTTGCGCCGGGTAAGGCACGACGAGCACATGTGGCTTTGGCTTGCCGGTGCCATCGCCGTTGCTTGCCGCGCCTGTCTGTGGTAGCGTGTCCATGGCACGGCAGGCAGGTGCATGCAAGCAACCAATTTTCACGGCTGGCGCATTCTATAAACTAGTGTCCGCATGATACACGGGCAGAATTTTAAACAGATTTTTACAGTATCTTTCAGATACGTGCTATCTCAAGATAATGTGTTTAGGAGGCAAGTTGCATGATGGCTATATTCTTTTTCGGCAAGTGATAGGTTGGTCGACCGGCAGAAATTTCGGCTGGTCGCATAGAGCACAGACGATTCACTCTATTATAGCCGCATCTTACCTTTCCTTCCCAACTGCTTGGCTAAAAAAAAACATGTCGCCTCTCCAGATGCCAGCCAGCTCGCCGGCTGTCCTCGTCGCCGCCGGTTGCTGCCCTCGTCGCCAGTGGTCGGCATCGCAGCACCCATCCTCGCCAGTTCCAGTAGGACAACGTCGACCTCGTAGCAAAATACCGCCGCCTAGAAGCACACCCGATTCCTCTGTTGTTGCAACACCTATCCGCCTTCGGTGTAGCACGTCCGCCGTAGCTCCGCCGTGCCGCAGCTCTCAATGTCACCGCTCGCACCGTCGACACCCCGGTTGAGCTTTTTCTCACATCGGTTGAATCTTTTTCCACAAGCTCAAGCCTTTTTTTTAACTACAATCGTAGCTTGTTCTGTGAACAGTTGCAAAAAATTTCTTCGAGCAGTGCTGGGTTGGAACTCTGTATATCTTTCGGTTGGAGCTTTTTCTATCCAAGATTGAAGATTTTTTCGCAACGGTTGCAACTTTTGTATTTTGACAGTGGCTGGTTGAAGCTTTTTTTTTTTAATCTAGGCTTGAAGGTTTTTTGTCAATGGTTACAACACTTGTATGTGGTGGTTCTATCATCTCCTCGTTAGTCGTGTGCTAACGCTCGCCGGTGGTTGCTTCACAAAGGAGCCTGCAGTCCCCAGCATGTCGAGTCTTCATTTCCAGCATAGGGCCATCGCAGCTGCAGTGTTGAAAACTCACTGCTGATGTAGCTCGTGTGCTTCATAGGCGAGGGTTGCCTGAAAAAAGGAGCAGCAACCTGGATAGGCAAGCAGCACTGAGCCGGAGCAATGAGGTGGGCACGTCATGGAATAGATCTTAGAGTGAATTCCAGATTTTACCCCTAAGTTTAACATTTTTTACGCTAATTACCCCATTTAAGAGAATTTCATCCGACATACCCCATTTAACAAAAGTGTTGCCACAAATTACCCTTTTCTATTTTTGTGAGTGTTCTGATCTATGGGCCCCGATTACCAGGTCCACGTGGCGTGCCACGTCGTCGGTTTTTTCCTTGGCGACTTTTCTACAAACTGAACCGATTCGCCAGCTTCTGCCGACCGGACCGGGCCGATGGCAAGCACACGCAGAGGCGGGTCCTCACCGATTTACAGGTCGCTTGAGTCTGATGCACCAGGATCCCATCCAATCCCGCCACACATATCTCGCTTGAGTCTGTTGCGCCACGATTGCCTCCAATCGCGGCACGCATCGCTCACCTTCCTATCGCATGCACGATCGCCCAAGTCTAGCCCAGTCCGCTCGTCCTTCGTTCAGAGAGGGCAGGCCGAACGTAGGCAAGGAGCGGCAGGCGACACTTGTAGTTGATATTGGTGATCGTCGGAGCAGGAAGCTACAACTGGTACGGTGATCTCCTCCCCTCTCATGCATGCTTGAATTCTCTGTTTTTCACACCCCGGTGGTTAGGCTTTTAGTTCTCTTGTAGTCCGTGATGCATCTTAGATGGGTTCGGGTCAGCTGTTTCTTGTTTTGAAGATCTGCGATGAGATGGCTGCACTTGACCACTGTGGCATATTATCACTGTGGAGAAGGTTTTCTGGATAAAATCCTGAAACCTGTATGTTTTTTCTTCAGTACTATCATAAAGCGACCTTAACTTTTTTCTTTAGTATTATCATAAACCGACAGTAAATTATGTATGCCTAGATGGATCGGATTAAAACATATGTATATATACGACTATGTGCTGAACTTGCAAACTCTGCATATGAGCATCTTCTTGTTGTGTGGCTTGTAAGACTGGATGCTATGATGGCTACTTTATAATACAATGCAGGGTTGCTATGCTGTAGTTAAGCTGAACATGCTGAACTGCTATGTTCTCTTCTGTGACAATGAGTCTTTTGTAAATTCTGAATTTGAATGTATATATAGTCTATACTGAACATAATGAGCTTCATGTTACACATTCTTAGAGTATGTTGATGCATCGCTAATTCATGCTTTCATTTTCTTGCGCAAATCAGATGGCAACTGAGATGTGGAGTGTTAGGTACATTTGTCATGTCTGTGGATACAGCAATCCAGAGCCAGAGATGATTGACAGGGATTTCATCAGTTATTTTGATATAAAGGAGAGGACAAAGGAGTTGGGTTTCAACAATTGGGACAACATTTATTATCAGAAGAAAGGGCCCAATGGAAACTCCATGGTTGAGTTAACAGACGATACAAGTGTTCTGAAGATGCTTGAGGAGGTTGAAGCTTATAAGGAGATTGATTTGCATGTTTTCAGGACCAAAACTCCATCTACACTTCTAGTTTCCAATAATGGTGCAGATTCTTACAAGCCAATAGTTGTGGTGCCCATTGAAGAGAATACTGAAGAGGAGGGTCAAAATGTGGAGTTACTTTCAGATGTGGAGTACAATGATCCAACGGAATATTGGAAGGAGTTGAATGGGCAAGATTATGGAACTGACTCCAGTGATGAAGATTTTGATGTTGTTGCTGAAACAAACAAGTTGAGAGCCATGTATGCTAAGAAGAAGGAGAAGGAATTGGCAGAAAAAGGTGTATATTCAGAGGACGAATTTGAAGATTTATTTGATGTCACAGAAGGCTTAGATGGCATTGATCTTGATGAAATTTCTCTTCCTCAAACACAAATGGAGAAAGAGATGATTTTTGCAAAGGAAGAGGAAGCAAGACAGAAAAAGGAAAAGGCAGATAAGAAGATGGCATTGGCAAAGAGAAGGGAGCGGAAGAAGAAATTAGTTGATGATGACTTTGAGCTTTCAGATCCTCCGAGTTCAGATGGTGGAAATGATCCTTTAGGAGAAGATACTGATGAAAATGAAGATTCACGTTCAATGGTTTTATTACAAGGGAGAAAAAGGAGAAGGCCCAAGAGGTTGTTAGACCCGAGAATGCAATTTGATGATACTTACCTTAATGATGCTGATAAGATGCCGGAACAACTTGTCAAAGGGATGTGTTTCAAAGATGTCAAAGAGTTTAGGGCAGAACTTAAGTCATTTCATATATTGCAAGGAAGAAGCTTTGCTTTTCTGAAGAACAAGATGGAAAAGGTGAAGGTGCGTTGCACAGAGCCAAATTGCACCTTTTATCTTTTTGCATCAAGGATAGCTGGTGAGCCCACTTTTATGATCAGAGAGGATGTCGAGCCACACTCATGTGGAATTAATAGAGAGGACACTAGGCTGAATTCCAGATGGATAGCTTCTCATTATGAGGCTCAGTTCAGAGTTAATCCCAATTGGAAGCTTGATTCTTTCATGGGAGCTGTTAAGAGAGATTTTAATTTTGAAATAACAAAGAGGATGGCATATAGGGCTAAATCTTATGCCCAAAAGAAGGTTCTTGGGGATGTGAAGACAAGCAGTATCTTAGAATTAGAGACTACTTGCAGACATTGTTGAACAAAAATCCTGGAAGCGTCGCTATAGTTACCACTGAGCCAAATCTCGAGCCACATATCAATCCTAATCCTATGTTCAGTGGGCTGTTTGTGAGCTTTCATGCACAGATTCAAGGGTTTCTCTCCGGTTGTAGGCCATTTATTGGATTAGATGGTTGTTTTGTCAAGCTAGCTAATGGTGCGCAAGTTTTAGCTGCTTCTACAAGAGATGGCAACAACAACATGTTTCCTCTAGCTTTTGGAGTGGTTAACATAGAGGACACTGACAATTGGACATGGTTTTTGCAAACACTGGAGTCAGCAATTGGACAGGGCGAGCAACATGGTGGATGGACAATCATGTCAGATAGGCAGAAGGTAATAACATATTTCTTATCTTTGTCATTTATATGTTAAATTTAGTTTGCGTGTTGTAACTGACAACTCAGCCATTTATTTGTCATAGGGATTACTTTCAGCAGTCACAAAGATTTTTCCACATTGCGAACATAGATTTTGCAAAAGACATGTCCTTGCAAACTTCTCCAGAGCTGGATTCAGAGGTGAAATCTACAAGGAATACTTTGATAAGGTTGTTTATGCATGCACTTTGAGCGAGTACAATATTTCCATGGACAACTTGAAGGCTTATGATGTAGAAGCTTGGAAGTGGGTTAGAGCAATACCCAAGGAGCACATTAGTAGGCATGCATTCAGAACAAGATCCAAGACTGATCTTGTTGTGAACAACCTCAGTGAGGTTTTCAACAAATACATCCTTGACTATAGAGACAAGCCAATTCGTACCATGATGGAGCTCATCAGGACTAGAGTTATGACTAGATTTTGTTTGAAAAGAAAAGGATGTGAGTCAGTGGGCTGGGATATCACACCTGTCATGAGTGAGAAATTAGAATCAGCTAAGAGCAAAGCAAGGTATTGCACAGCTCATCAATTTGGTGTTGGGCTTTGGCAAGTAAACTACACCGACAAGACCTATGAAATAAACCTGCTTAACAAGACTTGTGGTTGTTTCAGATTTCAGTTGTGTGGTGTTCCTTGTGAACATGCTTGTGCAGCTATATTTAGGGCTAAGGAAAGGCCTGAGAATTATGTTGATGATTTCTTCAAGTTGGAAACTTACAAGAAAGCATATGAACACATGATATACCCTGTTCCACATGAATCTGAGTGGATTAAGACATCAAGTCCAGACATTGAACCACCAGGTTACACTGTTCAACCAGGAAGGCCAAAGAAAAATAGAATAAAAGGGCCCGAGGAGAGTGGTCCTGCTTATGCAAGAGCAAGAAAAGGAACAGTGCAGTGCGGAAATTGCAAGGAACTTGGTCACAATGTCAAGGGCTGCGACAAGCCACTAAGAGCATATCTTGCTCTTAGGGTTAGAAAACATGTGGTAAGCGCTCTCCTTTCCTTTGGAAGCAATTACGCCGCCGGTACTAGATGCAATTATGTTACTAAATTGATGCAATATGTTACCAAATAACCGCCTTTTTTACTGTCTACAATGCAAGCCTTTGGCAACAAGAACACAGGGGAGCAATGCCAATCCACCACCTGCACCTAATCCAGAACCTAGAGGTACTCCAACAGCGGGTGCAACAACAACTAGTAGCGTGAGAGGAAAAGTAGCTGCAAAGAAGCCTAGAAGTTCAGCACCGGTAGCACGTACGACTACTCCCACTGCTGCTCCAACAGAATCTAGTAGGGGGAGAGGAAGAGGAGCATCCAAAGCATCTAAAGGTACTCCTAAAACATCAACTGGTAAGGGGAGAGGAAGAGGAGCACCTAAAGCATCTGCAGCTAAATTCCAGGTAAAATAATCACTTCTGGAATAAATGTAGCTAGCAGTAATTTTATTGTTATTTACATCACCTCATAATTTTCAGGTCCAAGAATCACAGGCATCATCATCAAGTGCTGCTGCAGTTGGGAGAGGAAGAGGGTTGGCTGGAAGTGGAAGGGCGGCTGCAGTTCAACCTGGTTATGTACAAAACAGAGCTTACGGAAGAAGTTCAAGTGGCAGAATGCACTCCTGGTTCACCATTGGTGCTAGTGCAGCTGCTAGAGATGATGGTGCTAGAGAGGAATAGCAATTATCTCATTTTCTAGCTTATATAGTTGAAAACTCATGTCTCATGTTTTGCTTTTGAACTCCCGCCATGTTTTGCTTTTTATCTCTGTGTCGTGTTGAACTCATGTGTCATGTTATCATGTTCCAAGAACTCATGTGTCATGGTGAACTCATATGCAGAGTTGAAATTGATGATGTTTACCTTTGTGTAATGGATCAGGAAAATGAATGTGGACAAAAGGCGTGGGTTCTGACAAAAATATTCTTCCTATTTATGCACAAGATCATGCTTTCAAAACTGATTATTTTATATGGTAGCTTACATCAGACTTATGCACATCGTTATGTCAAAACTGATTGCTATACATTGCTGTTAAAACTGTCATTACAATGTACAGAAATACTAGTGAGGAAGCTCTCACTTCCTGCAGCTCTTACATACATGGTTTGACGAACAGAGGAATACATAAGCAACAGTACTAGTTTGAATTTCTTTCATCACATTGATATTTGTTCAATTTTTTTACATACTAGCATCACTAGGTCAATACAAACATCATTGGTTCCCTACTTTACATGTAACCACACTCCAGACTCCGCCATCACCAACAGACTCGAAAGGCACATAAAGTGGATGTAGCTACATTCAGTCATGCACTTGTTGTCGAAGTACGTCGCATCAGCAGCAACAGTTGCAAAACAGAAGCACGGCAACTAAAATGGCAAGCTCATTTTCCTTCTGCACCAAGCTGAGCAACTTCAGAGTGCGCACCTCCTGCTCTGCTTGCAGCTCATCATTCTTTACGGCACTGGCTTCTATGTGATACATCAAACCAACCATCACAGAATCACTAGAGGAGTTAACTGCACCCTGCATCAAGCGAGAACTATTCACACATACAGTAGGCCAACCATGTATGTACAGGGAGTCTAGTTCCATGGAGAAACAATTCAGAGGAAGGAAGAAATACCTGAACTTGCTGACAGTGACGGCCGGAGCAGGATAGCGCGCCAGCATGGGACTACATGCTCGAGGCACGGCAGCCACAAGCCGTTGTCGTCGCTGCCCTTCAACACCCTCCGCCACCGTCGCGGCCCTTTAGCACCGTCGTCACCGTCGCGGCCCTTAGGCACCCGTTGTCTCCGTCGCCGCCATTCAGCACCCCCAGTTGCCGTCGATGTCATTCAGCACCTGCAGCTGCCGTCGTTTCCCTTCAGCACCCGCTGCCGCCGTCGCCGCCGCCGTAATCGAATCCCTAACCCTAGGCGCGAGCGAGAGCGGTGCGTGCGGTAAGAAGCAGGCCGACCGGTGCGTGCGCTAGGCTAGACGTGAACGCGGTGCGGCCCTGGTCGAGGCGTCGAGCATCGGTCGCGACGGTGCGTGCGGTTCAGCAATCCGGTCGAGCTCAGCAGCGCGGACTGGTTTCATATGAGGAAAAGACCCAGAAAACCGACGACGTGGCATGCCACGTGGACCTGGTAATCGGGACCCATGAATCAAAATGCTCACAAAAAATAGAAGAGGGTAAACCCTGGCAACACTTTTGTTAAATGGGGTATGCCGGATGAAATTCTTTTAAATGGGGTAATTAGCGTCAAAAATGTTAAACTTAGAGGTAAAAACTGGAATTCACTCTAGATCTTACGGCGGATGCATGCTGGACAACCCAGGAGATGAAGGGAGTGGAGAGCCGAACAGGTGCATCCCGCCGCCACCGTTAGCACTCACGACCTTCTTTGGCGGCGGCGAAGGAGATGGTCGGCTGGGGTGACGTGTCGTGTGGCAGCCGGGGAGGCCTCCAGAGTCGCCTGTAGGAGCGACCCGGGCGGCAGATGCGTTTCTTCGGTATGAGCTAGCTAGCTCGAGAAAGAAGTTCTAATTCGTCAAAAATTAGGAGAGAATTTGACTTCCTCGCCTCCGCCTCAACTAGGGATGCACATAAATCCCCTAAAAAAAGCTAGGGATGCACACAACCTTTTTAGTATGAGTACCAAAATAAGCATGGTCTTCTATATTTTCTTAAATGAATACCAAGAACCTTTGTTGATGAGTGGTTCCATCCTATACCGAGTTTAATTCTCAATAAATAGGAGAAAATTATGTGCATCTTCTGTCAATTTTAAAAATCAAATTAGGATGGTTAGACTGCATAACCGCATGCCTAACCATTTAGCTAAGGTTTCCCTTTGCCTCGACCACCTACCTACCTAGTACCATCCTATATGACATTGTCACTAATTTACTATCGATCGTTATGTCTTAGCAGTGCTCCATCACCTCGATCGCACTTGCCCATGGTAATAAAAAATTGGAAAGGCCAACGCCCACACATGTGGGCGTCTGGCAACTCGCCCACACGCATGGATCCTCGTCCAACCATTTCTGCATCAATCCTGGCGCGTTCTAGCAGATTTTTTATGCTACATAGGACTGGGCTGGTGTATGGGCATTCATCCGGTCGCCCACACGCCCGTTTCATCACGCGGAGTGGCTGGGGTGTGGGCGTTAAGCATTTCGCCCACACGCCAGTTTGCACGCACGCAGAAGAGCTGGTGTGTGGGTGTTTATCTGTTCGCCCACACGCCCGTCTCTTCTCCCACACTCAAAGCTGTCAGTTGCCATGTGTGTTGCAGCGTACATAGTAACTGCCCTAGCGTGCTTGTAAGCAGATGTCAACTCTCTCTTTTTACCTCGAGTTGCCATGTTTTCTGCAGGGTACATGGCAACTGCCCTAGTTGCTTGTAAGCAGATGACAACTCCCTCTTTACCCGAACATGTTTTTTTAGATGGCAACTCCCTTTTTTGTAGTGCTGCATGACAACTGCCTATTGTTAGTAGGTGGCAATCCTTAAAGTTTTTCAAATCAAGGCAATTGTAGTAGACCAGACCATACATGGCAACAGCTGCAGTTGTCCAATAATGACATCTGGCACATGACCTGACCTGAGGTGGCAACTGCAGTTGAGCAATCATGGCAACTATAGTTGTCAAACATGGCAACTATAGTTCATCAACATGACAACTGTAGTTAAACAAACATGGAAGAGGGTCCGAATCATGGCAACTGCGGGAACGCGTGATAACTGCCACGCGGAGCGTGCGGGAGCGTGCGTTATTGATTTTGCCCACACGTAGGCGCGTGGGAAGGACCGCAAGGCAAAAAAAAGACATGTGGGCATTACTTGTTTTCGCCCACACGTAGGCGTGTGGCTGGTTCTTAGACACCACACAAAACATGTGGCCAGACCTTTTAAAACTCACACGCCGCGTCCTAAAAAATTGCAAGTATTGTGTATTATAACTGTGTGTCGGCATAGCTAGTGCTCGTGACTCCGCGTGATACACGGGCACATTTTTTTGACAATTTTTGGCAAGTTGTATGCAAGACATATAACGTGGCGAGTATATATATTTTGTTGTCCACGTCTCGTCCACGGCGCAACCACTTACTTCTACCTACTACTTACAGTACTATCAGCTCGATCATCGGCATTATTAGTTATCACTATCGGTCGTCGCCGTCGTTCCACTGCCCACATCTCGCACTTGCCGTTCAGACTTGAGAGCGCTATGGCCACGGAGGAGACGTCGGCGCTGTTGGCAGCGGACGGCGAGCATGACCATCCCACGCTGCACACGTACAACGTGGCCGAGGTGATCCCAACTCTGCCGCTGGAGACACGGTGGCCGCCCTTCGCGCACCGCCGGTACCGTGGGTTCTGGGTGCCCGAGAGGTTCCTGCCGGCGCTAGCGGCCTTCTACGACCACTTCGAGCCGGCGTCAGGCGACGTGCTCGTGGTCACCTGCCCCAAGTCCGGCACCACGTGGCTCAAGGCCCTCGCCTTTGCCATCGTGCACCGCGGCGCGCACCCGCCGTGGTCCGCCGACCACCCGCTCCTGGTCCGCAACCCGCACGGCTGCGTCAGATTCCTGGAAGGCGTCTTCTTCGGCCGCTCCGTTGAGGAGGTGCGCGACGCCCTCGCCGCGGCGTGTCCATCCCCGCCGCGCCTCTTCGCCACACACTGGGCCTACTCTCAGCTGCCGGAGCGCGTCACCCGCGTTAGCCGGATCGTGTACATCTGCCGGGACCCCAAGGACGTGCTGGTGTCGTGGTACTGGTTCCTCAAGAAGCTAGTCGCCCACAACGGCGCCGGCGACGACCAGCCCAAGGATCTGGACTTCGCCGAGCTGTTCGAAGTGTTCTGCGAGGGCCGCAACGGGTCCGGGCCGATGTGGCGGCAGGCGGCCGAGTACTGGGAGGCGAGCAGGGATCGCCCGGACAAGGTGCTCTTCCTGAGGTACGAGGAGATGCTGCGCGATCCGTCGGGCAACGTCCGGAAGCTGGCGCGGTTTCTAGGGTGCCCGTTCACGGCGGAGGAGGAAGACGCCGGCGTGGTGGGCGCCATCATGGAGCTGTGCAGCCTGGAGAAGCTGAGGAACCTGGAGGTCAACAGGAACGCGCGCCGGCACTGGCCGTGTCAAACGACGCCTTCTTCAGGAAGGGCGTGGTCGGCGACTGGCGCAGCCACATGACGCCGGCCATGGCGGCGAGGCTGGACGGGATCGTCGACGACGCCCTGCGTGGCACGGGCTTCTCGTTTACTGACGACTATGGCCACGCCCACGCGGAAGAAGGTGCTGTGCCGTAGATTGATCGACGGGCGACGACACGTTCTCCAGCGCGCGGGGGGAGATCGAGCGCCGTCCAAAAGACGGATCAACCGACGCGCGCGTTAACCGCTTTGATCGCTCGTTTATTTATACAAACGAAGGCGCTCGTCGAACCCAATCAATTAAAGGGCGCCGCGTAGATTGTTTTTTTTTTTGCGTGCTAAGTTTATTTATGTCTCAAAAAAATTGATCTTCTATTATTGGACGGACGGAGAGAGTACTAACTAGCTATCCACTCCCTCGGTTCCACAACATAAGAGCGTTTTTGACACAACACTAAGTGCACAACTTCTACATCACAAACAACTCAGAGAAAAAGAAAAAAAAAACTTCTATCTCAAAAACTAAGGGCATCTCCAACATGTAATTTGCCATCTAACATGGTACCCGCCCGAATCACCGCAAAACAGGCACAAACCAGCAAGGAGGCCCAAAAATATTCTAACTTGGGCTTGACACTAATAACGACTAAAGCTCGTACAAATTAGCCTTCGAACCGTAGCATTCAATCCTTTGCTTCCACCGTCTTGTTATGTCAAACACGCCTAGACAGTACCCCACCCATGTGTTACCCGATTTGCCGTAGAAACGGTAAGCCTGTGTCACATAGACATCGGCGACCTATTCACCGGGCCGCCGGGTGCCGTTGCTTCAAGAGGGAGACGACCGGACGCGCCGAAGGAGGCCGATCGACGGAGAGGTCACGCGGCGTCCGCCGGCTGAGAGCTCCGGTAGGTCCACCAGAGTCGAAGGATACTTGGCCTCGAGGAGCTCACCGCCGGATCAACGGACACGAATTCGAGAGCACACACAATACACGATAGATGGATTGGCGGGATGACCTTGTGGGCAAGGCCGCCGTCGTCGTGGCATTCCCGATGGAGGGGGAGGAAAATGGTACTAACACGTTGACGAGCGGGTCCCACACGACCAAAGAGAATCTCATCTCTTTCAAATTCAAATTCAAATCAAATCAAAGAAAACAAAAAAGTGTTTTGAGTCCAAACCCCCACCCGGCCCAACCAACAGAAGCAGAGCCTCCTCCTCTCATTCGTTCGATTCCCCACGCGCCGCCGCCGCCGCCCACCACCACCGTCCTCTCCACCAACCCCGGCGACCCCTCCCCTTCTCTCCATGGCCGCGGATCCACTCCAGCAGCTCAGGCGCCGGCCAGATCCGCCCTCGCTCCGAGCGCTGGAAACCCTAGCCGCCCGGCCATGGCGGCCGACGGCTACCTAACCTCAGCGACGGCGACATGGTATGTAATCCCTCCTTCCCTTCCCTTCCCTGCACGCCCCTCCCCTTCTCTTTCCCTGACCTACATCTCGTCTCATCGTCTCTGTAGGTAGGTGGTGAGGTAGGAGATGCAGCGGCCGGCGTGGGTCGTCCATCACCAGCCACAAGATTCCTCCTCGCGCCGGCACAGGACCAGGCTCGTCAGGAGACGAACGCCATGGACCTGCTCGTCAAGGTCCGACCCCCTTCCTTTCCCCTCATCTTCCTCGCGCACATCAAGGCTGTGATTTGATTTCCTCCCTTCCCTTTTCCTCTTCCCCTTCCTCGCGCATGCAGGCAGCAACGCGTCGGTCTTCCATGGCCAATGGCCAGGCAGCAGCAGAGGCCATCAAGGTCAACCTATTCTTCTTCCCTTCCCTTGCCTGATGTGCTTGCTTTCCTCTTTCACTTGTGCAGCATCACCAACTCGTGTCGATGCAGCGGGAGGACTAGTATGATTTGGAGGTGCAGATCCTCACGCGCACGGCTGCAGGGCACAGCCTCCTCAACTCCATGGTGCGGACCCCCTGACTAGGATAACTGATGGTAAGCCCCTCCCATCCTCTGCTTGATTGCTTGCCCACGGCCACCGGATCGGGCTAAGCTTTCTGCTGGCCATCGCGCTGTCTGTGGCAGGCTTCTAGGCAGGGGTTTATGGTCACGTTTGTGCTTGTATCGGACCGGCCAGAGCCTACCACCGTTAGATTTCTACTAGTTGAGATGGTTGCAGGTCTTGCAATCTTGCATCTATATCGGGTTTACATGCAGCACGGACGATAGATTTCTCACATGGTTATTGCTTGAGCACATTTATCTACTTGGAGCGCTACACGCAATCATTTTTTTAGCTAAATTCTTCCATGTGATTGTGACATGACACCTTGAAGAAACTTGTATGGTTTTCTATGATGCACTCAAACATATGATGTGCATCCTTCCACTGTTATGTTAATCATATTAGTTGGGCTCCATGTGTCAAATCCTCCCCTCCAGATTGGACATCTTCTCTTTCTGCTACACGGACATCTTTTTTCAAAACAAAAAAAAAACAGTGCAGTTTTTATTAATTTGATACAAAGTCAACTATTTTTTATATATTAAAATCCATGCCGTAGGATCTGAACACAGACTACAAATGTTTGTCGCAAAACTGAAAATGTTTCAACCAATAAAGGTTTGTCTCAAAACTGAAAATGTTTTACTCATAACATAACTTGTGGAGCAGTTTTTTAGGAATCCTAGTTTAGCCATCTCTTATTGTGTGTGTGTGTGTGTGTGTGTGTGTGTGTGTGTGTTAATAATAGTCTGAAGTTTTGACAAGTGAAGCAGTAGGAGCACATGTTGATAGATGTGTCTATTGTGATCGGCACTGTTAATTACCTCACCTGGACTATTTGCTTTTGTTTCCTGCTATGCAATGACGATTGCTTCAAGTTAATTTGCAAGTTGCCTACATCCAACCATTCTTGGTGCGCTAAACTAATTTGGTTCTTTGATTTGGAGCAGCAACAGACACCCTCCATTGATGACCGGGACCCCATGCCCAAGCTGACGAGGGGGACACCGTCGAGTCTGACCTCCACCTCGACCATGACGACGCCCCACACAAGGTCGATCCTCTGTCATTGGCTTGCTTCCCTGCTCTAAATTAGTGTCTCGTACTAGAATTTTTTTATTGTCACTATAAGGGATGATACATCGATGGCATTCCCGGATTTTACACAAAATGACATCCATTTTATTCAGTTCTGGAGTCTGGACTATTATCACTTTGATGTGAAATGGCAAATGGTTATAGGAATTGATGTTGGTTCTGTAGTGGTTTCCATGTTTGGATTCTGTTTTCTTCTTATATCTGTTGTGCTGTGGTTAAAAGCATGAAGCAAAATATAGGAATGATGCTCCTGTAGCAAGCAGTACATGTATACATGTTCATTTGTTCCTCTTTTAGGTGCTGTGGTAACAGTGCATGTTCTTCTCTCTTAGGAGCAGTTTTCTCAGGAACAAACAAACCTTAGCTTGCTTAATTTGTTATTTGTCAATGGCGATTTCTTCATACGTGTGTTAGTAGCATTCTCATGTTTTGATAACTAAAGAAGTAGGACCACATATGAGTGATGTGTTTATCGTGATTTGCACTGCTAATTCCCTCATCTAGATTATTTGCATTTTTTCCGGCGACAACGGTTGCTTCAAGTTTACTATCAAATATACTGTAACACCCAAGTTAGCTACAGTCAACCATTTTTTTCCTGTACCAGATGGACGAGTATACTAGTGCTGGCTATTGGTCTTACTATTTGTGTGAAGATGGTCGGCCAAGTAGGATCTGCTGCTGTGGGGGTTCAAGGTCAACATCACCACCATCAACCAAGGTGACTTGTCTCTCTCCACCTTTGTTGGTTTCGGTTCGCTCATTTCCATGTCGTATAACTAGCTATGGACGTGAGGGTCATGGCCTTGCTGCCATGGCTGCACATATTTTTTTGCAACCTTCAAGTCTTTTTTGCAGCTTTCAGACTCAAAAAGTCAGCCATGATTTGGCTTGAAAATTGCTTCCAGTACTGGAGGAGCAAGATTTAAATGTCATTATATTTGATAATTCATTTGAGCTATCCTTCCTGTTGGATTGCAAGGTCACATAATTGGCTATATATACGATAGGATTGAACTGTTTCTTGATAGCTCAAACATGTACTAGTTGTACTTGTTAAAGCGCAAGAGGCTTAATATTTGTGGGTGTTTTAGAACAGGTGCAGAATAATACTTGCATGCTCTATTTGGCGTTCATGTGAGATGTGGACCTGGATTGATGTCTTCTCTTGGTGACGAACCCAACCACTCTATCTTGGGTTGGTTTCTAGTTGGCGTCGTTTTTGCCTTTCCAGTTGTACATACTGTATATGTATCAAACAATTGCCCTTTTTGACGACTTCAATGTTTTTAGCTATTGGCATTTCTATTCATGTGGTTCACAAAAAGCTCTTGTCTTGTCCTGCCAGATGCTTCTTCAAAGATGAAGCTTCCATCGATTATGCCTGCGTTTATTTATAAGCTGAAGCTCAAATTACCTTTGTACTCCCTCTGTAAACTAATATAAGAGCGTTTAGATCACTACTTTAGTATTCTATAAATGCTCTTATATTAGTTTACGGAGGGAGTATTTGTTTTGGTCAGAGCAGACCATTTTTTGTTATGGTTTTTATGCCATTTAGTTGATTGGTAATAAGTCTATTTTTTATTCCCTCCGTCCCACAATATAAGACGTTATTACAAGCTAAAATAGCTTGCAAAAACGTCTTGTATTATGGGGCGGATGGAGTAGCTGCTATTGTCAACATTTACTTGAGTGTCAAGTAAATTTAGGCTCTTATATTTTGTCTAATCTTGACTGAATGTCCCCATGGAGCTTTTGTATGTTGGCTGTTGGCCCTTTTCTCGTTATATATTTTCAAATTTATTCGTGTTCTTGCTTTGGTTTTGTTTTAATTTATTCAGTTTCATTGTGGAACAGTATTGCCACTTTCCAATGTCACATGTATGATTATTAGCATTACGACCCCATTTTTCATCATGGGGTAAACGTGCGAGCAGCATTTCCTGTGTTTGCAGTATTCACATCCCTTTCGCAAGCTTATGCTTTTCTTCTGTTTCAAAACGGAAAGTTTATGTTATCCTGTTTTTATTTGGCTTGCAGTGACTCCTTTTATCTGAAGTGAACAAATGTAAATTGCTTTTTTCATTGCGAGTAATACGGCCATCAGTCCAGTGTTCCAAATTAACTTCTGAGCACAGCATTGATGATTTCCTCCTCTTGGTTTTGGAGATGTTTCAGCATATCCTGAGATAGAGATGCTTTCACGTCTCCTAGGTTGGTTCCATTCAACTTTGCCCAGTTATACAGTTAGCTGTTAAACTAGGAGGCCTTGCTCTGCAGCAAGTTACCAGTTGCGGCTATTGGCATATCTATTCATGTGATTAATGAGAAGTTGTTGTCTTTCTTGTCTTGTCCCAGATGCTTCTTCAAAGATGAAGTTTTGATCCATTATGTCTGCGTTTATTTATAAGCTGAGGCTCAAATTATCTTCCTATTTGTTTTGGTCAGACTAGACCTTTTGTTATGGTTCTTATGCTGTTTGGTTCATTGGTAATCAGTCTATTTTTTAGCTGATGCTATCAATATTAGCTGCCTCATTTCTGATGCATTAGCTTGGTACAGACCCCTTGCAGGGATGCTAAATGAGTGTCAACTAAATTTATCAACTGCGAAAGTTTATTTGTTAAAAAGGCTCTTATATTTTGTCTAATCATGACTTAATGTCCTCCTCGAGCTTTTGCATGGGTCTTTCGAGATCTGCGAGTTGGCCGTTGGCCCCCTTCTCGTTGTATATTTTTAAATTTATTCATTGTTCTTGCTTTGGTTTTGTTTTAATTTTGTTGGAGGCTGGACTGGCAGTTTTAATATAATCTGATTCATGTGTATCAGTATCAGATGCCACAATTTATTCGTTTGATTCCCTCCAGTTCCATGGATGGCATTGACTAGGATAATATGATGACCTGAACATGAGGGACCCCATGCTTGATGACCTCGGCCTCGATGGCGATGTCGTCCAGCCCGACTACGACGACCAGCGCACAAGGTCGGCCACTGCATCAAGTGTTTTTGGCCTTGTTTGGTTACGTCTTAATCCTCTTGGATTGACTGGTAGTGTTCCTTGTAGCCTTTGGTCAGAGATGCTGCTGACAAATGTGGGATAGAGTATCCTAGGTCTGCTGCTGATAGTTCTTCATTAGCTTTTTATTCGAAACTGAAGCATGCATGTATAGGGTATCCTACTCCTATCAACGACACTGATTCATCTGTTCAAATTCAAGCAGAAATGTACCACACGTTTGTACTTTTATTGTTAAAACTTATCACAAATATTGCTCTGTTCAGAATTTTCTACCAGGAAAAGAAAAAGAGAACTTAGCATTTGATTGACTGGAAAAGGTGTTTTAGTTGCCTGCTTCAAGAGAGGGCCTGCTTCAAGTGAGGGCATGTTCGGATCCACTCCGCTCCACGACTCCGCTCCGGGAGCGGGCGGAGCAGCGCCGAACGTTGTAACTCCACGGAGTCAAAGGAGTGGAGCGGAGCCGATTGCAGTTGAATCTGGTTGAGTCGCTAAAGTCGGGCTCCACATGACTCCCTCGCATCTCCCCCTCCCCCAACTTACCGGTTCAATCAGTTTTTCTGCCTCTCGCTCCCAGGCTCGATCCAATCTGCCCGTTTGATGTGTTGTGGGGAGCCAGCAACCTGGGTGTGGAGTGGAGTTAGTTGCCGAACTAGTTTTTTCTCCTCAGTTGCCCTGGGGAGCCAGCAACCTTGGAGCTGGGAGTGGAGCTAAGGATCTGATGGAGTGGAGTGGATACGAACAGGCCCTTAGTTCCATTGGTTATGGTAGATCATTGAATTTGGTTTTACAATTTTGGAAGCATGACTCTCAAGTTCCTATCTTTCTTTCAAAGTGTAGCGGTGTTTGCTGAAATTGACTGAACTGCCTTTTTTCTTGTAGGTACCTTCTTCGCAGGTCAAGTGCGCGAAGATGAATTGCCTCCATCCTGGGATCCAGTTGTAATGTCGGATCACCATCTAGCTAGAGATAAGCGGCAACGTTGAGACAATGTCGGATCACCAGTTGCTGTAAAAGTGGATACTTGTACTTGAAACAGAAGTAGTGTTTTTTCATCTGTTTTTCTTTTCTTTTATATCTTGTGTCATCAGCCAATGTGGAGGTTGGCATGTGACCTTGATGAGGATTAGGAGGATCTGTGCTTTTGGCTCATGTTGTCTATGAAAGATGTAGTCAAGGTGCCTCCTACTGTTGTAGATATCTTCTGATGTGTAGACTGCAAATGTTTCTTGTTCATCATCTTAAGGAGTTGTTGGTCACATGATGGATTTGTTTTTCTTTGAAGATCCATTTGCTATCACCAGCGCTTATGATGTCGACCATGCCGGTCAGCATGAGGTTTGGAATGGTGACCATCTTGTTTGCAATGTCAGGATGGTGGTGTCGAAATGCCATGGCCTGTTTTCATAGCCGCACACATCAGTTCATACTACACATCTGAGCATTTCCTTGAGTTTTGAAGAGTCGAGCGATGATAATTTGATGAGATGGACATGGTGGAGCACAGCGTTGAATCTGTGTGGTACCTTTTTGTTATATACTAGTAGTACAACTATACAAGCAGGGTGGTTTTCTCTTACCTTTGTGCTCTTGTCAGATATATCGATATATCTGGTGCATGACTAGATCATCCATTTCTCAATATCTATCTAAGTAATAGCGAGCATATCTATATATCTGGTGCATGGCTAGATCATCCATTTCTCAATATCTATCTAAGTAATAGCGAGCATATCTATATATCTGGTGCATGGCTAGATCATCCATTTCTCAATATCTATCTAAGTAATAGCGAGCATATCTATATATCTGGTGCATGGCTAGATCATCCATTTCTCAATATCTATCTAAGTAATAGCGAGCATATCTATATATCTAGTGCATGACAAGATCATCCATTTCTCAATATCTAAGTAATAGCGAGCATATCTATATATCTGGTGCATGGCTAGATCATCCATTTCTCAATATCTATCTAAGTAATAGCGAGCATATCTATATATCTGGTGCATGACTAGATCATCCATTTCTCAATATCTATCTAAGTAATAGCGAGCATATCTATATATCTGGTGCATGGCTAGATCATCCATTTCTCAATATCTATCTAAGTAATAGCGAGCATATCTATATATCTCGTGCATGACTAGATCATCCATTTCTCAATATCTATCTTAGTAATAGCGAGCACTGGAAAGCAGATATAAGTTTGCTGGACATGTGATGCGATTCACAATACATAGTACTCCCTCTGTTCCTAAATACTTGTCTTTCTAGAGATTTCAAATGGTCACCACATACGGATGTATATAGACATATTTTAGAGTGTAGATTCACTAATTTTGTTCCGTATGTAGTCACCATTTGAAACCTCTAGAAATAGATTGCTATAATCAGTGTAAAAAGAATCCCATGCATGGGAGGCACTACTAGTTATTAAGAAACTGAAAAATCATATCGAGAGAGAAATCAACTCCCCCCATGCATTCTTTCACACACAAAAAAGCAAGGTAAACTTGCCATGCAATCCGAGAGATAAGTGGCACTATGAATGGAAGTTGAATTAATCTGGGCCAGCCTCAAGATATATCCATCCATCCCCTGGGTAGGTGGACCTACGTCTTCTCATCTCATCTCTCTCCTCCAAATAAATCGCCCCCTGATCTCCTTCCTCTCGTCTTCCTCCTTGTAATCAGGTGATCTCTTCAATCCTCTCATCTTTCTCAAAGTCAGGCACCCCATCATTAACCCTTGCCAAAACCAACGCATCAATTAATTGCCATGCTTTGCCCCATGCACGCGCCGTCTCCTCCTCCATTACTCTCCTTCCCTCCTTTCACCCGTTCGTGTGCCGGCACGCTTCAATCCATTGGCTGCGGGCTCCTCTGGCGCCCCTCACGCAGATCGTTCTCAAATCCAACGCCTCCCCGCATTCCCCTCTCGCTTATTGCCCTCCAAGCCCTCACCAATCTCCTCTATAAATGGTGCCTCTCTGCTCTTGTTTCTCCATCTGCCTCTCCTCCTATGTTGACGAAGCGCCTCCCCCTCCTCCTTTATTCTTAAGCCAGCGCACAGTGAGTGCATCCAACAGCGCGCCACTCCCTGCCTTTCATGCCCCGCCATACTTGTGGCTGCCTCCTAGCACTAGTCCTGGTTTGGTCCGCCTCTCTGTAAGATCATGATTTTTCTTGATCTAGCCCTCTTGGCATGGTGCCACTCAACCTGAGAAGTTCATTTTGTGAACCTTGTGATGCAGATGGTGTTGCTGGACGTGGAGCCATAGTTGCAAGGCAAAAGTACCCTTCAGAAGATCCACACAAGTCAATTCAAGCAAAGGTTAGGAATAATTGTGTGTGCATCTGCATTTTTGTTGTTGTTGTGAAATTAGGCGTATGCATCTGCATCTCATTGCTGCCCCTTTTGTTGGTAAAGATGCTTTACTCTCAATCCTGATTTTAGAGTTGTAACATTGACCAATTTTTAACTAATATGCAGGGGTGGAGCCAGAAAATTTAGCCATTGCATGGTTTCATTTATTCACTTTGTTGTAAAGAATTGATATGAATTAATCTGGTAAAAACAGGCGTACGGCAGTGTCAAAAACACCCACACAAGCTATGGTCTAGGGAAAGGAATTTCTAACTAGACTTACCCTAGCATAATAATTCTTCAAGGAGGCTAGTTGGAACTCAGGATCTTCAGGCAACAAGTGGAGAGAGTCTACCACTGCGTTAAGTGTAAAGTCCAATTTCACACCATCTTACAACAAAGAGTATAGCACTAAAAAATAACTTAGCAACTAGGAATATGATATCGCTTATCATATATCGTGTTACATAAATATTGAAGAGTGCACGACTTGCCTGTTACATGCATTACCTAGTTTAGGACCAAAAAGCATTCATAGCTTCAGATAATGCTTCTCATCTTCCCATAAGCATTGAAGAAAATGACTAGTTAGAAAATTTCAAAATAACCACTGTTAATTTGTAACACATTACTCTCAGTTTGGTCCTTATTGTTATTATCCCTAAAAACATAGCAACAATAACAAAAGGTCTTATGTACCTTGTCACTATAGTAAATCAACCACCATATTCTTAAAATCATTCTGGATTAAATCATGGTGAAGCATCTCCAATGACCCTGTATGAATACAAAAATTAGGTGGTATCCTGTAAGGTCCTATGGTTACGCATGTTCGCCTAATCTCATATTGCTTCTTCGAAATTTTTTATGTACTCTGAAATTCTCTTTTGATCCGCCAGATTACTTGCAGCATTGATATTCAATGCAATTTACCTAGGTCTAAGCGTTGGAAATTGATTTTTCGTTGTGAAATATCACATTCCAGATCAATAAAAGTAGGGGATACACAATTACCCCGGATTTGAGATTGCAATTCATTACCGCGAATTTGTATCAGTTGTTAGCCTGTCGCTCAATAGCTGGCGTCTGGCGACCAATCATCGGCGGAACGCCGAGCGGGGGAGACGAGATCGTTGAGTTATTTTATGAAGATGAGACGCGGCTGCCGAGTATTCGTACAGAGAATTGAGGAACAAACATACCTAGGAACCCTACTTGGGCTTTCGATTGGCTAGTACATGGGGTCCTGTTTTTCTTTTCTTTCTTCTTGTGACACGGGATCCTGATTTGATGGGTTCGGCGACCATTTTCTGTTGGGTTCATACCAAAGAAATACTCGTATGCATGTAGTGTCACGCAAAAGGAGATGCCATTTTTTCATTCATTTTTGTTAACCGTTGAATTGTTCTTGATCTCTCAACTTTTTAGATGGAAACTTGGCATGCTACCACTCAAATATATGAGTTTTCTTGTTACTCGTGTGGTATTGCCTAATGGTGTTGGCTGATGGTGAAGTAGTTTGTTGAGATGAATTTTGACAAAATGAGGACTGAAGACAGGTTTCATTTAATTAATTCTTAGTCAAAACTAGAACATAACTTGTGTGCCTGTATATTTTGTAGCCTCTTATAATCATTTTCATCTGTTTTTTTTATTGTATCCAACAAATTAATGGATGATCTTGCAAACCTCGCCAAGTATATTTGTAGATAAACCGTGAATTTGAAAAGTAAACACGTTATATATTTGTTGATGTTAAATTTATCAGTCCGTTTGTTTTCATAATCACCTCCTACATATGTGTTCCTAGGCAATAGTTGATGGCAGAGAATATATTATGGGCAAAGGCTCGCAGTGTTACAAGTACTTTTCCTATCCCTCCTTAGTTTCATGGATGCTTATTAGTTTCTGCCTGCCCCTATGTTTTTAGGGGAAGTTTTCTTACTGCCACAGCTTGGTTGTTCTAGTAGGATAATGTATCTGTTATGGAACAAACGGATGCTGTATTTAAGGGAGTATTTGATATTTGACTTACATTTAGTATTTTTTATAATTTCTTTTTTCCTAACAATGTATTGAGATTTGGCCAACTTTTGACTGATTAGGTAGTACATTTTGTGATTTGGCTGACTTTTGACTGAATTCTATAGTTAATAGAGATGTTCATGTTATAGAGAACTAGAGTTACAACTGCACTATATTTGATTTACATTAAAACTTTCTCGTAATATATTTTCCATGGCACAGTAAGTTTGACTATTTCAGTGGTCAATCTTGCGATTTGACTCACTTTTGACTGAAATTTTACAAGGGTGGTGATGTTTTCTTTTGGAAATTAAAGATGATACATAGGATTTCAATTTATAAATGGAAGAGGGGATTTGTGACATGCGTATAATCTCCGATGTCCTTCCAGGTAACTCTCCAGAATGTTGCTTGGTGTTTCTGATCTCCTACTCTTCCATTCTTTTTTTGCTCTCAACCCTTGATCTGGTAGCTTCTTATTCGTCTTTCTTCCTGCCAATATGTTTCATTTGTAATGATGTCTGTTCTTTGAACTATGGATAGCAGAGTCCTTCATTCTACATCCACCAAAACAAGAGTGCGTAAACAATGTATTATAGTGTGTACGTTATAAATAATCATTTACAAGAAAACTAGGACGTCATATCATATATGGAAATAATTTGCATGGTATTATAATGACGTGCATTCTTATGGCAGGTATGGTATGCAACATTATCTGTTAATGGATGAATCACATGAGGCTTAGCTGCATGCTGCTTAGGTGCCTGAGCAAATAGGTGCCCCAAACAATTACAAAGAACTAAAGGTTTTCGATGGTGTAAAAGTTCACAAAAATACTGAAAAGAAAATACCGAAACAACATATCTACAGCATGCTCCATTGGAGCAATTGAAAAGACATGACTCCATATATGTATGATAAACATTTTTTTACGCATGATCAACATTACTTCAATTTATGTTTTGATGTTTAATTTTCAAATAAATGTTCTACATTTTTCATATATATCAGGAACATTATTTTACACATGTTTAACATTTCTGAAAATAGATGATTAACATTTTATTCTTTCACACACATTGTTGTACATTTTTAATATATATTAGGGAAAATTTATTATATTTTTTAATATATGATTAACATTTTTTAGATTCATTGCCAACAATATTTATAGAACTAGCAAAAAAGTAAAATATTTAACAGCACACATTACTAAACAGAAGAAGTCAAACAGATAAGCGCTTGCGTTAGCAGGATTCGATGGCTCACCACATTGCTCGTGGGGAAGAGCTCCAACCACTGCGACATGTGTGTATTTGTTGATGAAATCGAGAACTGCATCTTTTATACACTTATTGCGGGCCGCATGGCCCATGGCATGGCGCCGCGTGGGCGAGCATTCCCTCCACCTCACGTTAAGCGATATACATTCGCGCTTGAGTGTGCAGCCCACCCACTACATCCACCATGGGAGCTATTCCTCAATTATAGCATACTAGTCGACAACCCGTGCATCCGCACGGTCTAGGCAATGATTTTTTTCTTATATTAAATTATGATACAATGTATTTTTCACAAATTTTAAATCTCCATGTAAGTCAAGCTCCTCATTTATTTTGTCGAAGTGCTCAAAAAAATTGATTTGATAAAATCTCATCTTGTCACATTATTCATGCAAATACCACAAGTGGAAAATTTATTGCATTTTTATCTATCTAGTTATCACATTATTCATGCAAATTCCTCAACAGTATCGTAGACATTTGCGATGGCTCTCAAAATGTGACTTTTATTTAAATTTTAAAGGACACAAAATTAAGTATAATACATGGCCACTCCTTAGAAGTTAATGCTTGAAATTAGTTCTGCAACTTATTTCTACAGATGTTGAATTAATTAGAAGATATCCTACTACTATACAATTAACGATGGGAGTACTGTTTATGTGTAGCGGCTATATGGCGCCCTTCTCTAGAAACTGGAAGAGTGGCATTGGGACGCAGCTTCAACCTGGAAGGGCTGAGCCAAACATGCTTGCTGCGATTCACATGTTTGTGCACACCAAACAGGAGGAGGACAACAGTGTACGTGTAGTCGAATACATCAATAGTTCTGTAAGTTCTGTTTAGTTTAAAAAATATGTAAATTTCATAACTTGGTCATAATACTTAACTATATTTTAATTCCCATGTGAATCTAGGTTCTAAGTTCTAACACAACCATGTTGGCCAGGCATAAACATGAACTGCTACCTTTTATGGACCGAGGAAAGAGCAAAAATCATGCCGATGATATATAATTTCCTTCTCTTATGGGCAGGGCGGTCATGTATTTCCTCAATGATGGTCGTCGATTGATAATAAATAATCCAAGGGATCTTTAAATTATACTGTTGTTTCTTCATTAACAGAATCAAGTTATTCGTTGCTTCTTACTATCCATCCGTCATCATGATTAGCAACACTTCATTTCGTAATTCTTGTAGTCCTACATGCCTTGTCATGCAATACATTTACACCAACTACTGCTTGTCCGTTCCTCAGCTATTCTGAACGCTGTCATACCCATGGCCTGCCCTATTTATGCAATCTAGCTTGCATATGGTAGTCAATTCCAAGCAACTAATGAGAAGCGAGTCTTTTCGAGCATTTTTGATACGCTGCTCGGTGTGATTATACTACATATTTTTATATTTGTAATTGACTCGTCGGACTCGACATTATGTGACACATGCATGGTGCTCTTCATCATGGACGACCTAAGAGAACGGATGATCAGTGCTTCATATCTTTTAGATAATCCAGTAGTTTTTAGTGCATTGCTCTTCTTTTTTCCTCCTCACTTTAGCTTCTTTCCTATGATAGCACAGGCTTGTGAGATGCCTCCATCAAGACCCTCCGTTCCCAGGATATGGCATGCCAGGTTGGGTAGATCGTGCAAGCATGGCTAGCATATGGAAGCATTGCACTTGATGAAATCTCAAGAGCGGGAGAAGAACCTTGAGAATATATTGAAGGCGCAGACGTGGGGAAGCCGCTGGTTGCCTACTCCGCACCCCTGGTACCCTATTCGATCCCATTGGTGCTCGCTATTGGTGCTTCCTTCCTCACGTCCAAAACTAAAATCGAAAGTAGCTAAGCCCCTCACCTCAACCAAGGCAGTAAAGGAAGCTCATTGTTTCAGATATATAAGATAAGATATAAGATGTCTCGACGGTAATGCCCATGCATTTAGGCCGGCCCACTGGCGGGTTTTTCGGTCGTTCCTTTGATCAGTCAGTTTGATCAACGGAAGAGAGAGAGAGAGAGGACAACCCCGGATGGGAACGGCAGCACGACAGTGGCGACGGACGGCGGCAATGCGGCGAGGAGCCGTACGTTGCCTGGCGTGACGGCGACGGTGAGCGCGAGCCCCCGTCCGGCGAGCAGCCCCACCAGGTCGAGAAGCGGTAGCAGGTGGCCCTGCGCTGGGTACGGCACGACGAGCACATGTGGCTTCTGCTTGCCAGTGCCATCGCCGTAGCTTGCTGCTCTTGTCCGTGGTAGCGTGTCCATGGCACGGCAGGCAGGTGCATGCAGGCAACCAATTTTCACGGCTGGTGCATTCTATAAACTAGTGTCCGCGTGATACACGGGCAGAATTTTAAACAGATTTTTACAGTACCTTTCAGATACGTACAATCTAAAGATAATGTGTTTACGAGGCAAGTTGCATGATGGCTATATTCTTTTTCGGCACACACAATTCACTCTATTATAGCCGCATCTTACCTTTCCTTCCCAACTGCTTGGCTAAAAAAAAACATGTCGCCTCTCCAGATGCCAGCCAGCTCGCCGGCTGTCCTCGCCGCCGCCGGTTGCCGCCCTCGTTGCCGGTGGTCGCCGTCGCAGCACCCATCATCGCCAGTTCCAGCAGGACAAGGTCGACCTCGTAGCAAAACACCGCCGCCTAGAAGCACACCCGATTCCTCTGTTGTTGCAACACCTATCCGCCTTCGTTGTAGCACGTCCGCCGCAGCTCCGCCGTGCCGCAGCTCTCAATGTCACCGCTCGCACCGTCGACACCCCGGTTGAGCTTTTTCTCACATCGGTTGAATCTTTTTCCACAAGTTGAAGCCTTTTTTTCAACTACAATCATAGCTTGTTCTGTGAACAGTTGCAAAAAATTTCTTCGAGCAGTGCTGGGTTGAAACTCTGTATATCTTTCGGTTGGAGCTTTTTCTATCCAAGATTGAAGATTTTTTCGCAACGGTTGCAACTTTTGTATTTTGACAGTGGCTGGTTGAAGCTTTTTTTTTTTATCTAGGCTTGAAGCTTTTTTGTCAATGGTTGCAACACTTGTATGTGGTGGTTCTAGCATCTCCTCGTTAGTCATGTGCCAACGCTTGCCGGTGGTTGCTTCACAAAGGAGCCTGTAGTCCCCAGCATGTCGAGTCTCCATTTCCAGCATAAGGCCATCGCAGCTGCAGTGTTGAAAGCTAACTGCCGATGTAGCTCGTGTGCTTCGTAGGTGAGGGTTGCCTGAAAAAAGGAGAGTGCAAGAAGGAGGCTCTCGTTGTGGCCATTTACCCGCCCCCCATGCGGTGGCTCATCCCACAACAGACGCCCGTGGTTGGCCTGCAGCGGTAGTGTAAGCCACTTCATCCCCTAGGCGGTTCAAGGAGAACGGGAAAAACGCGGGCGATGATGAGCAGTATGGATAAGAAACGAAAGGGCGGAGGAAGAAGATAAGGTAGAGGGGAAATGAAAGCAAAAGGGGACGCTTCGGCCGTTCGGCCGGATACAAACATTACCCTTCTTTTTTATACGAACGACTCTACTAGTAGTATATTTCTGTTTAGGAGTAATGTCGGATCAGCTCAACCACCTACCTTTTTTTGATACAAGGTGAATTTTATTAACTCGAAATAAAGCATTAAGGTGATACAAACAAAAAGAGCGAACACCCGGCCTATGCATATATAGGTAGGATGCACACAACCAACACCAATGCACACACACAATGAATCACACCGGCAAGTAGCAAAGTCATCCAAGACCCAAGTAATGCATTAGTGGAGTAAAAAAAACTCTGAAGTGATCAAAACAATGATCAACAAGTTACGAGAGCAACCATACCCGCACCAATTATTCTAGACATCACAACTACAATGGAAAAGGTTCTTCAACAGTAACGCCTTTAGAAGGGAACGTCACTCAAGTGCCACCATTGCCAGGTACAACCACCGAAAATGAGATCATGAGTGTTCACCCTGGAGCTGAAGTCCGAGCAAATCTGAGCAATGCCTCCAACAAAGTAACGACAAAAAAACTATCGCCATTGCCAGATAAAACCAATTAGGCTCAGACCTTAAGTTTTCACCCTGAAGCACGAAACTGGTACTTGAGTAGCACCACCAAATCAAAGTCGTCATGATTTGTCACCACCATGTTCCGCAATCCCAGCAGCTACATTCATAGCATGGTCTTGACGTGAATGCCACGCAAGTCAAGACCATGTTCAAAAAATCAGGCAATCGAGCGTGACAAGAGCCGGTCCCACCAAAGCCATTGGACAGCGATGGTCGTTGTCGCACATTGTGACAGAGATTGAGGGAGGAAGGCCAGGCACCGCTAAAATCCTAGCTCGCGACACTTCGGCAATCCCACACCATCCTCATGTTCCACCGTCATCGTTTGTTGCGGCAAAAATCGGTTGGCAAAATAAACCTGTCATTACCACTGGATCAGAAGATCCATGATCCCCGGTCTGTCGTGGTAGCCACTAACGTCTCACCACTAGACATTGTCGGCCCGGTCAAAAAGTCACCACGCAGTTGCACAGCCATGCCCTCTGCCTCAAGCTGCCATCCATAATCACACCATCGGAGACCTCCAAGATCAACACTACCAAAAGCCGGATCGAGTTTGTTCGGCGCTGCCTCTAGGCGCAGCTGCAATGGCACATATCGGACCATCCACTAGATAGAACAACATAGCATCCGTGAACAGGATCCTCGAGAAGCCATGGAACTACTCCGGAGCAGCAACCTGGATAGGCAAGAAGCACTGAGCCGGAGCGATGTGGTGGGCACGTCATGGATCAGATCTTACGGCAGATGCATGTTGGCCAACCCAGGAGATGAAGGGAGTGGAGAGCCGAACATGTGCATCCCGCCGCCACCGTCGGCACTGACGACCTTCTTTGGCGGCGGCGAAGGAGATGGTCGGCTGGGGTGACCTGTGGTGTGGCAGCTGGGGAGGCCTCCGGAGTCGCGTGTAGGAGCGACCCTGGCGGCAGATGCGTTTCTTCGGTGTGAGCTAGCTAGCTCGAGAAATAAGTTTTAATTCGTAAAAAATTGGGAGAGAATTTGACTTCCCAGCCTCTGCCTCAACTAGGGATGCACATAAATCCCTAAAAAAGCTAGAGATGCACACAACCTTTTTAGTATTCTTTTTAGTATGAGTATCAAAATAAGCATGGTCTTCAATATTTTCTTAAATGAGTACCAAGAACTTTTGTTGATGAGTGGTTCCATCCTGTACCGAGTTTAATTCTCAATAAATAGGAGAAAATCATGTGCATCTTCTATCAATTTTAAGAATCAAACAAGGATGGTTAGACTGCACAACCGCATACCTAATCACTTAGCTAAGGTTTCCCTTTGCCTCGACCACCTACCTCCCTAGTACCATTCTATACGACATTGTCACTAATTTACTATCGATCGTTCTGTCTTAGCAGTGCTCCATCACCTCGATTGCACTTGCTCATGGTTAAAAAATCGGAAAGGCTAACGCCCACACGTGTGAGCGTCTAGCACCTCGTCCACACGCATGTTGGCAGCACTTTGAGCCGGCGCCAGGATTCATGCAGAAGTGGTTGGACGAGGATTCATACGCTGTTGGCGGCGGACGGCGAGCATGACCATCCCACACTGCACACGTACAACGTGGCCAAGGTGATCCCGACTCTGCCGCTGGAGACACGGTGGCCGCCCTTCGCGCACCGCCGGTACCGTGGGTTCTGGGTGCCCGAGAGGTTCCTGCCGGCTCTCGCGGCCTTCTACGACCAATTCGAGCCGGCTCCCGGCGACGTGCTCCTGGTCACCTGCCCCAAGTCCGGCACCACGTGGCTCAAGGCCCTCGCCTTTGCCACCGTGCACCGCGGCGCGCACCCGCCGTGGTCCGCCGACCACCCGCTCCTGGTCCGCAACCCGCACGGCTGCATCAGATTCCTGGAAGGCGTCTTCTTCGGCCGCTCCGTTGAGGAGGTGCGCGACGTCCTCGCCGCGGCGTGCCCATCCCCGCCGCGCGTCCTCACCACACACTGGGCCTACTCTCAGCTGCCGGAGCGCGTCACCCGCGTTAGCCGGATCGTGTACATCTGCCGGGACCCCAAGGACGTGCTGGTGTCGTGGTACTGGTTCCTCAAGAAGCTAGTCGCCCACAACGGCGCCGGTGACGACCAGCCCAAGGATCTGGACTTCGCCGAGCTGTTCGAAGTGTTCTGCGAGGGCCGCAACGGGTCCGGGCCGATGTGGGGGCAGGCGGCCGAGTACTGGGAGGCGAGCAGGGATCGCCCGGACAAGGTGCTCTTCCTGAGGTACGAGGAGATGCTGCGCGATCCGTCGGGCAACGTCCGGAAGCTGGCGCGGTTTCTAGGATGCCCGTTCACGGCGGAGGAGGAAGACGCCGGCGTGGTGGGCGCCATCCTGGAGCTGTGCAGCCTGGAGAAGCTGAGGAACCTGGAGGTCAACAGGAACGCGCGCCGGCACTGGCCGTGTCAAACGACGCCTTCTTCAGGAAGGGCGTGGTCGGCGACTGGCGCAGCCATATGACGCCGGCCATGGCGGCCAGGCTGGATGGCATCGTCGAGGAGGCCCTGCGAGGCACGGGCATGTCGTTCGTCAACTCTGGTCACGGGGAAGAAGGCGATGCGCCGTAGACACTTTGCAGGCATGCATGGTGCGACGCGGTTCACATCTGTTGTGCTTGTACCTGCCCCTCAAAGAAAAGAAAATAAAATCTCTTGTACTTGCGGATTGACCGACTGAATCAAGCACGAGTAATAATGTACTGTACGTGCGAAAAAAATTGGTAATATTCAAGCATATATTCCTTAATCATCAATCTTTCGGTTTGAAAACATGTGGATGGATTTTTCCCGCAAAGAAAAAAACATGGATGGAGTATGATCATTTGTGATTGGGTGTGGCTAGGCGACTGAGACTTAGTGAAGTCTCAGCCAATTGATATACTGAAATCTAAAAAAACTAATTATACAAATTTCCACGCAAGATAAAAAATATAGCATCGACTGAGACTTGGCAAAACTGCTTGTGATTCATGGTGTGCGCGTGTGGTCATGAGCCGGTGAGCTAGCTAGCTCGGGCTGGATGCGCGCGTAAGCTCCGGCGTGCTAAGCTAGTCTGCTGTGTGGATGCATCCGTGGGCTTGCTCCGAGCCTCCGACGAGTCGCAGCCTAGCAGAGTCGCAGTGCGTGGATAGCTCAGGGTACACGAGGAATTAAGAAAGAAACTAGTCGCCAACCCGTGCGAATGCACGGGCTAGTTATTTTGAATGATAGACATTTTAAATTTTGCACTCTGTAGATTTTGTATATTATTTAGCGTCCAACACATATGGAACCATTTATAATTTGACATTTTAAAATTTGGTATTAATATAATTTAAACAAACATATAAATTTATTTCAATTCAGTGTGATTTCATACACTATTAGTCCGTATTTTATCCTACTTATGTGGCGATTCCATCCCTATACGTTATCTAGATAATTATAATTGGAAAATCCAAATTTGGGTATAAAAATATATTGTTTAAATAAACATATACATTTATTTAATTTTTTATAATTTCATACTGTTGTAGTCACTATTTTATCCTAGTTATGTAGGGATTGCATGCCTATACATTACATAGACAATTTCTTTGTTATCTTTGTTTTCGGTGTTGGCTTAAAATGCCAAGTTTGTAAGCTGGGATTACCTTGCCCCCTTAAGCTTGTCGCTAGATATGTGAGCACTTCCATTCTATATTTGGGTTTTCATGTAGGTATCATTCATGAAATGAAATTAACTGCAAGAGAATCCCTATCAAGAAAGTATGGGGTTAAATGATATGAAAATCGTAAGAATATTAAATTGCAGACCACAGTATGAACTGTAGCTACTTCAATCTTGATAGATTCCCCATGACTACATACATTGTGAAATTAAATTAATGAAAGATTAGTGAGAAAGGAACAAACATGCTGATGGCAAAATGCCATAAGTTATTTGAGTGCATATGGTGATATATCATTCTAATAAATGAGGATGTCAAGAATTATTACGATTTCTTTGTTAGGAAACTCCACATGATTTTGTTATGGATGCAAGTGATTATCCAATAGACGATGATTCTCACACAAATTTATCATATAAAGACATAGCTAATTCTTACTTATCAATTTTATATAAATTAGGTATACATCATGTTTGTGCGAGCATGCATTTCGCATGTCCACTTGTGATATATTTATTAAGATAAATCTGTGAAATATAGTGCACAAAATAAGTAATTTTGCTTTCTTGCATTTGAAATGTCAAACTAAAATTAATTTCTGCTATTATGTCATGTTCAGATCAACATAAAGAAAACTACAAATAAAATGCATTTACGACTTATTTTGTTTGAGCATACCGATTCTCGTAATGCAAAACTATGTGACTTCATTTCCTAATCAAATTATGAAAAGGTGTCGTACATATATCCTACATGAAATATTTGTATGTGTTACTTGGAGGAAGTGGGTAACAATCCCTCCGTGCCTCCACTCATGTTCGTGGATTGGGTGGATTTCGGTGTCAACCTGAAAGTGAGGGAGAAGCTTTTGTTAGAACTGCAAGTGAAATCAGGAATACCACTTCTAAGTTCCAACGAAATCCATAACGCATCTATTCCAGATTTGTAATGTATGAAGCCATCTTCTCTATATGTCACATCTACTCCTCGTTCACTACTGCAGCTTCTTGCGCTACAAACTGCATGAAACAAAGAAATGCAAAACTCTGATCTCCAGGAAACAAGACGATGCAGATGGCTCTATTCTAATCACATGAAGCCACAGATCCAACACCTTTCAGTATCTGGACATGCAAGTGAAATCAGGAAGGTCACTTCCATGTTCCAATGAAATCAAGAGCACATCCACTCTTTATTTCTAATAGATGAAGCCATCATCTCAATATGTGGCACCTGCTCCTCATTTTTTTTTGAACCGAAAACCGTAGAACAATCGTTCTACGGTAAATTTCAATTAAAGTATAACAAAGTTATTTACAAACAAGTAAAGAAAATACAACAGGAGCCATCTAACCAATACCAGCTCTAGGAAAGTCCATGATCAATTAATTTAGATTATCTGTAATCCATCCACTAAAAGCTTCCCTGTGTTTCTCTTTGGTTCTCAGAATCAGCAACTTTAGATCATCTTTGAGTAGCTTTCTCCATCCTTGAACCGATGGGTTTTGTGCTCTGAAAATTTTGGAGTTTCTCTGCATCCAAATGTCCCAGCAACCCATGGTGATGATGCTCATTGCAAACTGCTTGGGCAGATGGATTGACAGCAGGTTGATCTCATCGAAAACATTTATACCTCTGACTTTAGAAGGAACAATTGAATCCCAGCATTGCAGAGCAAAAGGACAGTCCCAGATGAGATGGAGGCTGGTTTCTTCACAAGAACAGTTACAGAGTTCACAGTTGTAGTTTGGCAGATGAAAGTGTTTTCTGGCAAGAAGATTTCTGACATTTACTCTATCATGCAGCAGTAACCAAAGAAATATCTTATATCTTAACATGGCAGCACTTTTCCAGATCTTCTTAAAGAGTGGAGATGCTACTTCTTGGCCTTGCATGTGGCAATACATTTTGATAGCTGAAAAATCATTCTGATTCTTGTTTCATGGAAGGCACCAGGTGTCCAGAGTATTATTCAATTGGGTAGACTGCAAGAGGGCAGATAGTTCTTGGAATTGTTGATGAGCCTGGGTTGATAATGGATTAAAGAAATGTTTAGATGCATCTTCCAAATTTTTGATTTTCTGGACAGAAATCTGCTCTTGCCTACTGAAAGAGAACAACTATGGGAATCTGTCTTTCAGGATGCCCTGATTCCAGTTGTCAAACCAGAATCTTATAGTGTTACCAGAGCCCAGCTTGGGGACAGCAGCTTGCCTAAACTCAGGCACTAGCTTGAGAATACTTTTCCACCAAAAAGATCCTTGTGGGTTTGTGTGAAGCAGTTTGTCAGGATAATAAGCCTCCCAAATCAATTTGACCCAAGGAATATTCTGTTGATTTAAGAACTTGTGGACATGCTTCATAAGTAAACATTTGTTGTGACTGGCAATATCCAACACCCCAAGTCCTCCTTTTTCTTTTGGTTGGCAAACTTTGTCCCAAGCAATCAAGGCAGTGCCCCTGTCTTCCATTCCATATTTCCTCCAAAAGAAATGTTTGAGATATTTCTTAATTTGCTCCATTACACCAACTGGAAGTGCAAGTGTACACATGAAGAAAATGGGCAGGCTGTAGAACACAGACTTTACCAGAACCAATTTATCTCCATAAGATAACGGGGAGGAACAACCAGCTAGGCTTCTTTCAATTCTTTGCATGCTGGGCTTAAAATCCTCAATCTTTGGCTTGGACAGACAGAGAGGTAAACCCAAGTATGTGAAGGGAAGGGAAGGGATCCAACTTTGCAACCCATAATACTAGCCAATTCCAGCATCTTATCATTTGCAGTGTTAATAGGAACAATCACTGATTTTTCATAATTGACTCTCAATCCAGTGAATGTACTGAAAGACATGAGCAAGTTTTTGAGCTGATGCAGCTGAGCAGCATTGGCTTGCATGACAAGGACTGTATCATCTGCATACTGGATTACAGGAAAATCCTGATCAGAATTAGTCTGTATAGGAGCAGAGATCAGACCATTCCTCATAGCTTCATTTAAGATTGTCTGAAGCAGATCAGCAGCTATGACAAACAGTAAGGGTGAGAGAGGATCCCCTTGCCTAACTCCTCTTTTACAAAGAAACTGTCCAGGCACTCCATTCAGTAGTACAGAAGAAAATCCAGAAGAGAAAATCATATCCATCCACATAATCCACTTAGGCCCAAAGCCTCTAGCAATGAGAATTTTCCTGATAGCTTCATGCTCAATCATATCAAAAGCTTTCTCAAAATCTAATTTTAGAATAATTAATTCTTGCCTAGATTGATGACATTGGTGAATGAACTCATATGACCAGGCCAGACAATCTTGTATTGATCTCTTCTTAAGGAACCCATATTGATTTTGATGAACCAACTTTAAGATGACAGCCTGCAGTCTGTTGGCAAGAAGTTTTGTGATGATTTTTATGGAACAGTTGAGCAATGAGATTGGTCTGAAATCATTAGCATTGACAGGAGCATCCTTTTTTGGCAGCAGAGTAATAAAAGAAGAGTTGATACTCTGCAAGTTTAATTTTCCATTGTAGAAGTCTTCAATCAGCTTATAGAAATCTGGAGCAATGATGTCCCAACAGTGCTTGATAAAATCAGTATTGAAGCCATCTGGCCCTAGAGCTTTATCAGAAGGAAGATCTTTAACCACTGCATCAATCTCCTCCTTTGTGAAAGGCCTGTCAAGCTCAATTAGCTCTGGTATCCTTGGGACAAGGAATTCAAGGTTCAGAAGATCAAAAGTGGGCACAGAAGCATTGAGTCTCTGCTTGAAAGCTTTCCACAGAATTGCAGCTTTAGTCTGATGATCATCTTGCATGTTACCAGCTTCATCCTGCAAACTAGCAATGTAGTTTCTTTTGTAGTTAATGGTAGCTTTTACTTTCAGGTATTTAGTATTAGCCTCCCCTTGCAAGACCCATCCTCCTCACTAACTGCCAGGTCTTGGGCTACAAATCCATGACACTGAAGCAATGCTTTGAAATTCTGATCTCCAGGAAACAACAAGATGCAGATGGTTCCACCAATTGACTTGAAGCCGTAAATCCAAGGAAAAGGCAACCTTTCAATTTCGGATACACGGTCCATCCACTCTCCAGGAAACAACAAGATGCAGATGCAGATGGTTCCATATGTTGTTGCATGCAGATGGTTCCATATGTTGTTGCATGCTGCCTGGTGGTGTACGTACATAGTGATACGACGAAGCAGTGCCGGCAATTGAAAGAGAACACTATCATTAATTGATCTCCGTGGACATACCTGCTATACCTTCTTTTTTTTTGCAAATTGGCATTACATACTATACTAAAAATGCCATCATTCAGGAACATAAAAATTAGATTGGAAAAACAAATTTGCATGTAAGTTACTGGTACCTGCACTGAGAGGCCTTCTTGCAGGCTCACGGCATACATATACCATGATGAGAAGCAGAAGAGGAATCGATGGAAGGACTCGCCAGTGCCGTTAGTGGATCATGGTGCGCCAAGTAAGTAGACGATCCAGCCTGTTGGTTGATAAATTTTTCCGTGTGACAAAAGCTAGATCGATATATAACTGTTAATGATTTGTTGCGGATTCCTTCATGGACGCTTTATGTATGAGATTGATGGCATAAATATTGTCTGATGTAAACTTGCTTCTGCTAAATCAACAAACAAAGTCAACACTTCTGATAAGAGAGACTAACCAATCCATTGGGTCCAGATCAAACTCTCTCAACTCTACAGTTAAAAAACAGCCCCATATGAAAACAATAGACACCACACATAAAGAAAATGAACAAAATATGAATGTATACATCCTTGGTGCTGATCAGCATTAACTCCAAGTCTAACCTCAGCATGGCACATAGTCTATTTCTAATTAGTCTGATGAAACTTTCAATCAATTATTTACAACAAAAATGTATTAGTGCGTACCGGTGATTTGCAAGGAAAGGCATGAAGGATAGAACACGGTGCAGCTCTGCGTTCATGGTGAAAACTACACAGCCAACCACACCTACCATTCCAACGGGGGCGCCCTTGCTGCCACCTTTCCCAACAACACTTTCTCCTCCCTGCAGCACTTCACGACCTGCACTGCCGACCAGTCCCTTGAGGAATTGCACTCAACTCAAATTAGATTATGTTTTTCCAGTAAGAGCAGCCTAGCTTTTTGGAAAGTCGGTTCATTACTTTTGGCACCTGCACCTATAGGGTACACACACGTTTACTAAACAGGAAGAGACCTTGGAGTAGAAGAATAGATAGAGATTGGTTTTTCTTCGAAAGAGATAGAGATCCTTTCTTCTTCTGAAGAGATAGAGATTGCCTTGATTAGAGGTGAAGAAACGGTGTGGGCCTTCAAGCAATATTTTTTTTTACAATCAACCGTGATTTGTTTTGGAGGCATGCAGGGTACGTGATGTGTTGGGCCTACAACATGCGTGAGTTGTATTGAATCTGAACGTATGCAAACACAACTCCTTGATCTATTGCTATTTTATCTTCGATTTCTTGGGAAAAAAGATTGCGTGGGTTAATCTACACAGTAATAATTCGGTCCCACCAGATAAACGGCTCCTATTTTCTAATTAACGTGGTAATTTCTTGAAAGTGCCTAATTAGTTTATACTAGTCGCCAACCCGTGCATTCGCACAGTCTAGCATGCAAAACAATTTTCTATGGTAGGAGAATCAACAATAGTTTTTGTGCTATGGCTTGCCTCCTATAAAATAAAAGAACTAAAACACATAACAAACTAAAGGTTGACCTCTACACATATTTAGTACTTATATACACTAACAATTTGAAAAATTCACATGGATATATGCGATATAAACATTACATAAAGTTCGGTTTTCTTCCTAAATATTGCAAATTTGATTTTGCGCGAATCACTGATTCTAAATTATTTAGTTCGAAGAGGAAGTTACACAACATTCTCTAACTTCATAAGTTTATCCACAAAAAATGCTACGTATTCTCCCTAAATATGTAATATACAATCTACAACTAAAAATAGGGCCATTTTATAAATTTGCATGATCTAAAAAGAGCAAGGCCAGCCAGAAAAGAGCATAAGTAGGAAAGGCGTAGTGTTCAGTATTATATGGTTGGCAACAATGGATCGGAGATGGTACCAACATTTACCTTGAGGGTTGCCCAACATTAAATTCATAAATTTTAATTTGGCATCACTTGTCATCATGATATAGCTTCTCGCAAATCGCCGCGTACGTACCTGTTGGCCCTTGATACCCTCTTCTTGCCCTTTACCTCGCTGCATTTTCTTGCCCACAGTCTCTCGCTACATCTAGAACTCTTTCATCACGACCTCTGCCTTCTCACCTTTTCCTCCTTGCTCTCACTCGAAGCCTTTGCCGTCGCCAGAATTCATGATTGTCCTAGGTGTCGAGCCTCCATCTTCCCTTAGCTAGCCATGCAGGTGTCAAAAGATTGGTTGGATAGGAAAATAGAAGCACGTACATGTGCTGTCCCTGGAAGCCATGACTTTGGTCAAGATTCGTTAGAAGTGAACCCTCCTGTAGCAACTCTTTGGTCCAGATCACATATAACTCAAACAAAGTAGAGAGCAGATTGGTTAGGCCAAGAACTGGAAACTTAATGCAAAACACACATTTAATTAATTCTGGATCTGTCATGATATAGCGTCCATCATCATCTGCGTCCATCTGTGTGTTTATACAATCTATTGGGCTGCTGCCTTACAGAAATTTCTTCTGCAATTTTCCTTCAGCTACCTGAATTGAGTGTCTAATATTAACTCTTTTTTCAATCTCCTATTACTGGTAGCTGCATGTGTGCACGTTATTTTACAAATATATCTCCAAGCAACTACATCACACCGTATCATATGCCTTGTGATGTTGACCTGTTGTTATCTTCTAAATCCACCTCTTGCTGAAACCAAACCTGCTTTCACATTAACCATGGGAAATCAATGACGTTTTACTTCCCGGCTTTCCCCTTTCATGGGAATCATCTTATCCATGTCTTGCGTCAAGATGCTTTTTTCTGTGCTTTCTTCAGCACCATGTACACCATATCCTAGTCCTCGACCGCAACACTCCTGTATGTGAATTTTAATTCTGGAAACACAACAAATTAACATTAGCATCAACCCAGCAGTCAACCAACATGTGCGTTCTAAATCAGGTTCTTTAGTTAGATGTTTGGCGTCTCTAAGGTGGTCCCCATGGTGTCGTTGTCATCTTTCTTCAGCACCATATACACCATATCCTCGTCCTCGATCGCAACGGAAACTTCCGATGCTGGTTATTTTAAAACAATCCTGTACGGGGAATTTTAGTTCTGGACACATCAAATTATCTTTGGCATCAAGCTAGCAATAAACCATCATGGAAGTTCAGAATCACCTTCTTTCATATAGAAGTCTGGATCTCTTAGGTGGCCTCCATGCGGTCGCTTTCATCTAATGAGCAGCTCCAGCTCTTCGTGCTCCAGAAGCCACCGGTGCTCGCATGTCCCACATGGACATGCGCCCAAGATCTGCACACCAGCAACAAAGATAATAAGATGGAAGTCTCAGACCACCGCTGCTGCTCTTTCTCATCTTGGATACCAAGGAGTACCTGACAATTCGAGTCAGGAATAACCTGAAAATTTGCAGGAGAAGCCGGAAAGTTAATTAGCAGGAGATAGACGCACAGGGAAATCCTACATGACTGGAAACCACCTAGGGATGCAAAAGAAGAGGATACTTATTCGTCTTAGGTCGAAGGAGAGGGCCATGAATGAGATAAGTGCTTGACCGAGGGGGCAATGAATTGGCTAAGCGCTTGACTGCTCGAGGAAGGAGAGATCGGGGCCTGGTGTTACGTTGGGAAGAAAGAAGAAAGGAACAGAGAGAAAGTTTTTTTTTTTGAGAAAGATAACTTGACCAGAGGCATAAAAAAGTCTTCTTTTTTTAAGAAGCCATGTTTCTCACGGCAGGGATTGCACCGGCCTCCAAGAAAAAGAAGCGTGCACTTCCTTATATTGTGTTAGCCAGCGATCTTTTCTTTGAAGTTTTTTTTTCTAATAAACATGTATTTGTTTTTTTTTTGAGGGGGAAACATGTATTTGTTTGAAGCGTAGATATTACTCTGAGAGGTAAAAAAAAGATGCCTCTCAATAACGTGATGGCATAGATGGCTATTTTTTTCACCTATAATTTCAAAGATATAATCTGTTAAGCTGGAAAATACATGGGTTAATCTAAACCGTTATAATTCGGTCCCACCGGATTAACGGCTTATAATTTCTAATTAACGTGGTAATTTCTAGGGAGTTTGTAATTAGTATAGGCATATATATATATATATATATATATATATATATATATATATATATATATAAGGTATATAGCAAATCAGACATTGCACGCAACCAAGTCAGTCTTTATATTTTGGGAGCTGCTACGCGTCGGCCGGTGGATCTTTTTACCATTGCAACACATGCCGTGTTTCAGAATATTTTGCGGCATAGGTTATGTTGCAATTTTTTTTTGCAACATATGTCAAGATGAGGATTATTTTTGCAACAATTGTCTTGGTGCATTTTAAAATTTTGCAACGGAGGTCTCGTTGGAATTTTTTTTATCAGAGGTTTTGTTACGGTTATTTTTGCAACGAAGACCTTGTTGCAAAAACTCGTTGTAGCGTGAGCAGCAAGCAGCGACCACGTCGCCCGAAAGAAAGGCCGATGCTCCCCTGGGACGTCAGATGCAGCTTAAGTTCGGGCGCAACATAACGGCCGACGTTCATGGTGGAGGCGGGCGGCAGCGGCCATGAAGGCGGCGGATGCACGCATCATTATCCGTTTGGTGATCCCATTGATTTCCCTTATATTTTTCCAGAGATCGCCTCCATATTGATCGTGGCGACTATGTTAGAGTTGTTCTTAGTACGAAACTTAAAGCATAAACCAAGCCAAAGAGGCACCACAGAAGTAAAAGGGACCGGCTAATAGACAATCACCTGAATTTCTAATTTGGTTGAGTCTGTGGAAGATTGTATTGAAGCGGCTCAACCTCCAAACAGGAGGCCCGCGGGTATATATTGATTGGTTGGGTCGCACCTCCCAATAGCGCATACATATCGTAACAGAGAGGAGATACAATCGGGAGATTACAGAAGAAAAGATAGAAAGATAAATGAATACATGGTTAAGATAAATCTATCTCTACCTATGCGTGCTACACAAGACAATGTTTAACACTCCCCCTTAATCACAACTACGCAAGTTGAGATTACGCTTAAACTCCTCAAAGCTTCTTGTAGAAAGTGCCTTTGTGAACCCATCTGCAATCTGATCTTTAGAAGGTATGAATCTGATTTCCGATTCTTTGTTTGCAACTCTTTCTCTGACAAAGTGAAAATCTATCTCGATGTGTTTAGTTCTGGCATGGAAAACAGGATTAGCAGAAAGATAGGTTGCACCAAGGTTGTCACACCAGAGTATAGGTGTCTGAATATGTGATACTCCAAGTTCTCTTAACAAAGCTTGCGCCCAAATAATTTCAGCTGTAGCATTAGCTAATGCTTAATACTCTACCTCAATACTAGACCTGGAAACAGTAGCTTGTTTCTTTGCACACCATGAAATTAAAGTAGGTCCATAAAAGATAGCAAATCCCCCTGTTGAGTGTCTATCATCGACACAACCAGCCCAATCCGCATTAGAAAAGGCACTGATTCGAAGAGAGGAGGATTTTTTATAGCTAGACCAATGTGTGATGTACTCTTTACATACCTCAAGATGCGCTTGGCAGCTGTCCAATGGGTTGTAGTAGGTGCATGCAAAAACTGACACACTTTATTGACTACAAAGGAAATGTCAGGTCGAGTAAGAGTCAAGTACTGTAATGCTCCAACTATGCTCCTGTAACTGGTGCCATCTTCTTGATTCAAAAGTGCTCCTTCTGTCAAGGATAGCTGCTCTGAGCTGGACAAGGGAGTTGGAGAAGGCTTACAATTTTGCATACCAACTCTGCCTAACAGATCAGTCACATACTTTCCTTGTGATAAGTGAATGCCATGTTCAGTTTTCTTGACTTCTATGCCTAAGAAATAATGCAAGTCTCCCAGATCTTTTAAAGAAAAATCTGCCCTAAGATCTTTTAACAGTGCTGTTATTGCTTCATTAGATGAGCTAGTCACAATAATATCATCAACGTAAATGAGAACAAAAATGATGGTCTGAAACTTGTTGTAAATAAACAGAGAAGTGTCAGATTTGGATGGAAGAAACCCAAGCTTTTGCAGTTTCATACTCAGCCGAGCGTACCATGCTCGAGGTGCTTGCTTGAGCCCATACAAAGCTTTGTCAAGTTTGCAGACATGAAACGGCGCATTTTTGTCCTCAAACCCAGGAGGTTGTTTCATGTAGACCTCCTCTTCCAGAACACCATGAAGAAACACGTTCTGTACGTCTAGCTGTCTGAGACTCCACCCCCTGGAAACAGCAACCGAGAGCACAAGACGAATAGATGTAGCTTTGGCAACAGGACTAAAAGTATCTTCATAGTCAATACCATAGCGCTGTTTAAATCCTTTTGCTACCAAACGTGCTTTGAACCGATCAATTGTACCATCTGACTTTCTCTTAATTCCATAGACCCATTTGCAATCAATTAAATTGATACCTTCACGCCGAGGAACTAGGTGCCACGTCTTATTGCGTTGCAAGGCAGAAAACTCCTCCTCCATTCCTTGTTTCCAGCGTGAATCACCAAGAGCTACATGCAAAGTTTTGGGTTCACTAGATTCACCTGTCAAGCAAGTCAGACCATATTTTGCAATATTTTTGTAATTAATTCTGGAGGTAACCCCCTGTTGAAGGCGTGTGCGTGGCGGTGTAGGAGCGACCACAGGGGATTCAGTCGCAGGAGATCCAGGCGAGTGCTGCAGCAGATCCTCTGCAACACGGGATCCCGAGGCGGATTCTGGAGCAGCGGCGCGCGATCCAATCGCGCTGGGGGAATCAGGCGCCGGTCGGGCCTCGGGAGCAGCCCGATCGGTTCGGGCCTCGGGAGCAGCCCGGTCGGTTGGTGGAGGCGCGGCTGGTCCAGGAGCGCCTGTGGCGGGCCCAGCGGCGCGTGTCGAAGGATACGTGGTGTCCTCGGATCGGCTAGCCCAGCGCGCGCGTGAGAAACCGGGTGGGGAGCCCGATAGGTGCGGAGAGGTGGGCCCTGGCGGCTATCCCGCGGCCGATCCGACAGTGACTGATTCGCCTGTCCCATCTGGTGCAGGCACCTGGGGAGATCCCAAAGCAGATTCACCAGGGGAATGCGTGCACATGAAATATTGCCCTGAAGATCAATATTGTACACCATTTTCAGCACTGTTTGCACCATTATGATCTATAGTAGCTTCTAAAATATAATACTCAGGTAAACCATTAGGAGAGTTAGGCAAATCTTGATCATCACAATTATTTATTTCCCCACTACCACTATTTGTGAGATGAGGGCCTAAAAGAAGGATCTCTTTACGAAGGAGAGCGCCGGCATTTGGATGAAGTTTAGCAAAAGGAAACTGTGATTCGTCAAAGACAACATCACGAGAAATATAGACACGACCAGTTGAGACATCTAGGCACTTGACTCCCTTGTGTTGAGCACTGTAACCCAGAAAAACGCACTGTTTGGAGCGAAACATGAGTTTTCTGTTGTTATATGGGCGGAGATTGGGCCAACATGCACCACCAAAAATACAAAGAGGTGCATAATCTTGTTTAGTGTGGAAAAGACGCTCAGTGGGCGTTTCATTCTTAATAACTCAGCTGGGTAGGATGTTAATAAGATGAACATCAGTGAGATAGGCTTCGTCCTAAAACTTGAGGGGCATGGAAGCAGCCGCAAGTAGGGAGAGTCCTACTTCGACGATGTGTCTGTGTTTCCGCTCTGCAGAGCCATTTTGCTGGTGTGCGTGGGGGCATGATACATGGTGAGAAATGCCTAACTTCTGAAATAAAGAATTTAGCTTTTCGTATTCGCCGCCCTAGTCTGTCTGGACAGCGATGATCTTCCTATCAAACTTCCTTTCTACAAGAGCTTGGAAATTGAGGAAGACTTGAAATACATCAGACCTTTTCTTAAGAAGATAGATCCATGTATACTTGCTATAATCATCAATAAAGCTAACATAGTAGGCATGTTTCCCAATATAGAGAGGAGCAGGACCCCATACATCTGAAAATATGAGTTGTAATGGCTCAACAGAAATGCTAGTGGAAACAGGATAAGGCAATGGATGGCTTTTTGCTCTTTGGCAAGAGTCACAAATAGTTTTAGAATTATGCTCCCCAACAACCGGGAGTTTATTTTTACTAAGAATTTGTTTGACAATGGAAAAGGAAGGGTGGCCTAAACGGGCATGCCATCTCTCCAACGACAGCTTGATGGCACTACACACTTGTTTATTGAATCTGCTAACTTGAGGAATCAACGGGTACAGTCCATCCACGCATCTACCTCGATAGAGGATTTGCTTCATGACCTGATCCTTGATCAAAAAGAAGAATGGGTGAAATTCTAAAAATACATGGTTGTCAAGGGCAATGCGATGAACGGATAGGAGATTTTTTGATGAAGTGGGACAATGCAAAATATTATTCAGGTGGATATCTCTATGTGGGGAACGAATAATCGAATGACCAATATTGCTTATCTCCATACCTGTACCATCAGCGTTGTGAACTTGCTCATGACCATGATATTTCTCGTGCATGGTGACCTTCTCGAGCTCATGGGTGATGTGGTCAGAAGCACCAGTACCAGTTGGTATCTACTCCATATGACTTGTTGGCTACTGCGGCAACTTTCTTTTTTTGTGAATTACCGTCTGCATAGCGCCACTTGCATTGCTTTGCAATATGATTAGTTTTCTTGCGAATTTGACATTTTCCTTCATATTCATCATACCCTCTGAAGTTGTTGTTGTAGTTGTGTTCTCTGCTGCCTCCTGAGTTGGAGTAGTGGCCACCATAGCCACCACCATGGTTGTTGGGGTAGTGACCGCCGCCACTGCCGCCGTAGTGGCCGCCACCACCGCGAGAACCACCGCCACCGCCACGGTAGCCTTTGGAAGGGCCACCCCGTCCGCGGGAAGCGGCGTTGGCCGATGATTTGAAGGCTTGGCCACCGGTGCCCTGGAACATCTCAACCCTCTGATCAAAGGTAGATACCATGCCGAAGAGTTCGTCGATGGTGGTTGGCTCAGGACGCACGTCCAGGGCGCTGATGTGAGACACGAGTTCGTCCTCATCTATGGGTTTCCCAACCGCTGCAATCTCATCAGCAAGACCTCGCATATAGCCGAAATATGCAGCAGTAGACTGGGTTCCCTTCTGGGCAATGGTGAGGGAGATGCGGATGTGGTTGCAGCGGGAGCGGGATTGAGCAGAGAACATGTTGGCGAGGGCAGACCAGATGGCATGGGAAGTTTCAAGGGATGCTACTTGAACTAGAACTTCTTCGAGAGATTGCGGAGGAGATAGGCGACATTCTGTTGATCTTGGATGAGCCAAGGCGCATAAGCAGGGTTCACAGCCACCTGATCTTTGCCCTCGGCGTTCTTGCTGGTGATGGTTTTGGGTGGTGCTTCTAGGGTTTTGTTGACGTACCCGAAGAGGCCCGCCCCCATGATCTGGGAACGAGCTTGGGCACCCCAGAGAACATAAATGGAACGAGTGAGGGGTTCGGAGACGTTGTTGTTGAGGCCGGTGGAGACAATTGAGGTGGACGTCGACATTGTCGAGTTTGGAGGTCGAAGAAGGGATGGCTAGACGAAGGGGAAGAGGGTAGCTCTGTATACCATGTGGAAGATTGTATTGAAGCGTCGCAACCTCCAAACAGGAGGCCCGCGGGTATATATTGATTGGTGGGGGCGCACCTCCCAATAGCGCATACATATCGTATAAGAGAGGAGATACAATCGGGAGATTACAGAAGAAGAGATAGAAAGATAAATGAATACATGGTTAAGATAAATCTATCTCTACCTATGCGTGCTACACAAGACAATGTTTAACAGAGTCTTTTTTTTCCTACCGTGTTCATTAGAGTTAGGTCAGCTGTATAGTGAGAAGCCAGCTTGTACGTGCAGGTGTGGCTCATCAGATGCCCACATGACAATCAATTGTTTCCCGTAACCAGTTTGTACGTGGTGCATGTGTATGTGTCTATGGGCCAACCTTTCTTCACATCAATGGAGCTAGCATATGGCAACTTAAATAATGGACAAACAAAGGTAAACAAATTTATTTTTAAGGGAGAATGGATGACCGGAATGGATTAACCCTAAAACAAACAAACATAAATTTAGAAAGAAAAATAATACTCCCTCTAATCCTTTTTACTCTGTTTATTAGATTTTTGTCAAGTCAAACTTTACAAAGTTTGACAAAATTTATAATAAAAACTAGCAACATCTACAATACAAAATATATATACTATGAAACTACATTTTACAATGAATATAACAATATTGATTTGGATTGTGAATGTTGATACATTTTTCTATAAGTTTGGTCAAAGTAGAGATACTTTGACTTCGGACAAAACTTATATGCAGACTAGAAAGGACCGGAGGGAGTATTATGGAACTATGTGTAACATAACATAACATCAGAGCTTATACTTTTTCTCACTTTCTCATTACCCCCAATACTAAAAAACAAAAATTAAACTAAAGTTCTCTTATCAAGAATGAATTCTTGACATTTGTATTCTCCAAAAGGAAGAAAGAAAAATGAAAATATTTGCATTGAATTTACACATAAATTACATTATTTTCTTCTAATATGTGAGAATCTGGATATATGATATACTAATAGTGAACTTTTTGCAACAAAAAAGTTTTCTAATAGGGAATCAATTAGTGTCATTAGTATTACAAACAAAAATAAATAAGAACAAAATAAATATAAATAATTAACTTTTCAAATAAACAATGAATTCATGGAATTGGTATTACCCTTAGAGAATAAATAAAATAAGATAAAAACAAAAAGAATCTACAAATAAAGTTCTTTAAGAACTAATGAATTAGTGACATTGGTATTACCCTTTAGGAAAATAAATGAAATCAATTAAAATAACAATGAAAGACATTTGCACATAATTTACACAAAAATGTGTTTCTTATAATATGAAAGAATAAACAGATCATAGTCAATTTTCGTCAACGCATATTTTCCTAAAAAGGAAAAAATTAGTGGCATTTAATAGTGGATTTTTCGCAAAAAGAGGAAGGTTCCTAAGAAGGGGTGAGTTAGTTGCATTGTTATTTTCATCAAACAAGAAAGAAATGAAATAAAAAACAAAATAATTGAATTAACAAAATTTTCTAACAATTCATGAGTTAGTGTCTTTCTTATTCCCTTTATGAAGAAACAAAAAGTAAAACAAATCAAAACAATATTTTTTAAGAATAATTAACTAGTGCAACTGGTATTACCCTTTAAGAAGAAACAAAACTAAAGTAATATGACAAACAATGACAAAATTTGCACAAAATTTACAAATAAATTGCATTTTTAAAATGCAAGAATAAGCATATTATTATAGATTCCAATAAGGGACACCATATGGATGTATATAGACATACCTTAGAGTGTCGATTCACTCATTTTGCTTCTTATGTAGTCTCTTATTGAAATCTCTAAAAAGAGTTATATTTAGGAATGGAGGGAGTAGGGAAATTCCCATAGAAAAGGAAGTCTCCTAAAAAGGAATGAATTAGTGGCATTGGTAATACCATTAAAGAAGTATGAAAAAAAGCTAAAAAATGAAAATAATGAGGTTTTATAAGAAAGAATGAATTAGTAGCTTTGGTATTACGATTTAAAAAAACTAAAACCGACTATAACTAAAACAAATCAAAATAATGAGTTTTTTTGAAGGAAGAATGAATTCCTCGCATTGGTGTTAATCTTTAAGAAGAAAGAAAATGAAAACAGATCTAAAACAAATAATAAAAAAAGTTTCACACAACATTAAAAAATTGTTTGTTTATCTAAATTGGAAAGAATAAGCATATAATATTAGATCTTTTGCAAAAAAGTTCCATAAGAAGGAATAAATTTTGGAATTTGAATTACCTTTAAAGAATAAATTAAATGAAATAATAATTCAAAAAATCAAAATAACAAAGTTTTATTACGAACAATGAATTAGTGGCATACCCTTTAAGAAGAAAGGAATAAAAACTCTTTAACAAGTTCGCACTTTTAAATAGTATGCGAAGAATAACTATATAATAATCCAATTTCCGCATGTACATTATAGTATTTGTGTGATTCACACTCACCCAACATCCCAAATATACCCATAGATCAAAATACTATCCCAACTTACAAGCAATGAAAAAGAAAAAGTAAAAAACACATAAAACACGAAAAAAACAAGGCATCCGCCGGGAGTCCGAGGACGTGCTAGTGTCATGGTACTGGTTCCTCAAGAAGGTAGTCGCCCACGGCGACCACCAGCCGCACCCTAACCTCGACTTCGCCGAGCTCTTCGAGGTGTTCTGCGAGGGCCGCAACAGAAGCGGGCCCATGTGGCGGCAGGCAGCTAAGTACTGGGAGGCGAGCAGGGAGCGCCCGGACAAGGTGCTCTTCCTTGGGTACAAGGAGATGCTGCGCGACCGATCGGGCAACGTCCGGAGGCTGGCGCGGTTCCTGGAGTGCCCGTTCACGACGGAGGAGGAGGCTGCCCGCGTGGTGGGTGCCATCTTGGAGCTGTGCAGCCTGGAGAAGCTACGGAACCTGGAGTTGAACAGGAACGGCGCACTGGGGATGAGCACCGACTCCAACATCACCTTCTTCAGGAAGGGCATGGTCGGCAACTGGAGCAACCACATGACGCCATGGCAGCGAGGCTGGATGCCATCGTCGAGGACGTGCTGCGAGGCAGCATGGGCTTCTCGTTTACTATCTCTGGCCACGCGGAAGAAGGTGCTCCGCCATAGATCGGTTGATGGGCGAATGTTTTCATTATGTTGATGATTACCAAATATGCAAATTGATATACTATAAGGGTCGGCCAACTGATTCTTTTAAAAAGATCCGTCGCCTGGCAAGCTATCCCATTGTGTGATACATCGTGGTGACGTGGCTGCTACTATGGTGATACGTCTCAACCTATCTATAATTTTTGATTGTTCGATGCAATTATATTATATGTTTTGGATGTTTTATATGCATTAATATGCTATTTTATATTATTTTTGGACTAACTTATTAACCTAGATTCCAGTGCCAGTTTCTGTTTTTTTCCTTATTTTTGAGTTTTACAGAAAAGGTATATCAAATGAAGTCCAAACGAAATAAAACTTTATGATAATTTTTATTAGACCAGAAGACATCCACAGAGCTTGGAGAGGGGATTAGATGATGGCCAAGGAGGCCACAAGCCTGCCAGGCGTGCCCCAGGGGGTGCCCTGAGGGCATGTGGGCCCCTCGGGTGTCCTCCAACCCTAATTCTTGCACTATAAATTCCCAAATATTCCCAAACCATCAGAGGCATCCACCAAAATACTATTCCGCCACCGCAAGCATTTGTTCCCGTGAGATTCCATCTTGGGGCCTTCTCTGGCACCCTCTCGGAGGGGGATTTGATCATGGAGATCATCGACATCAACCTTGCTGCCCTTCCGATGAAGCGTGAGTAGTTTACCACGGACCTCAGGGTCCATAGCTAGTAGCTAGATGGCTTCTTCTCTCTCAATGATCCTCAATACTATATTCTTCTCGATGTTCTTGGAGTTCTATCAGATGTAATATCCTTTTGTGGTGTGTTTGTCAAGATCCGATGAATTGTAGATTTATGATCAAATTATCTATGAATATTATTTGAGTCTTTTCTGAACTCTTTTATGCATGATCCAATATCTTTGTATTTCTCTTTGAATTATCGGTTTAGTTTGGCCAACTAGATTGGTTCTTGCAATACTCTAGATGCATGCTGGATAGCGGTCGATGTGTGGAGTAATAGTAGTAGATGCAGGCAGGAGTCGGTATACTTGACCCGGACGTGATGCCTATATTCATGATCATTTCCTTGGATATCTTGATAACTTTGCGCTTTTCTATGAATTGCTCGACAATAATTTGTTTACCCACCGTATGTTTTCTTTCAAGAGAGAAGCCTCTAGTGAAACCTATACCCCCGGGTCTATTTTCCTTCATATATTTTCCGATCTATAAACCAAGAAACCAAAAAATAACTTGCTGCAATTTATTTAGATTATCTTTAGTTTCTCTTTTATTTATCTTTTATATCTATCTCTATTAGATCTCACTCTTGTTCGAGACCGTGAAGGGATTGACAACCCCTTTTGCGAGTTGAGTGCAAGTATTTGTTAGTTTGTGAAGGTGCATAGATTCAAGACTTGCTTGTGCGTCCTACTTTATTGATACCTTGGTTCTTAACTGAGGGAAATACTTATCTCTACTTTGTTGTACACCCTTTCCTCTTCAACAAGGGAAATACTTATCTCTACTTTGCTGTACACCCTTTCCTCTTCAACAAAAAAATCAACGCAAGCTCAAGAAGTAGAATGAAGAATTTTTAGCGCCGTTGTCCGGGAGGTTCTACATCAAGCCTACCAAGTAGGCATCATAAACTCTCATCTCTTGCATTACATTATTTGCCATTTGCCTCTCTTTTTTCTCTCCCCCACTTCTAAAACGTTTTCAGAAAAATTCAAAAATATTTTCCTTTTTATTCGCCCCTCTTCCGCTTGATCTTTTGTTTGATTGATACAAAAATACAAAAATACAAAAATGTTTTCCTCTAGATCTCTAACCAAATTTGCAAAATACGCCAGCTCCTCAATAGTTGGTTCATATTCTTCGTCACAGTGCATCACTTGTTTGATTTGAGACCTGTTATCCTTGTTGGGTGTTGAGTATAATGTATATTAGGAAGTATAAGATAGACTAGGATTTGTTCCTATCTTGTCTTGTACTCCAAGTTGGTCATTGTATTCCTATATATATATGTCCACGAGGCTCAAGCAATATAAAAAATGAACTATTCCACCAAACCACTCTCTCCTTTCTAACATGGTATCTATCGCATGTCGATCCTAAACCCTAGCCGCCGCCGCTTCCGCACCCGCGCGCCGCTCCCGGGGCGGTCGGCCGCCATGACCGCCGCCGGGGGCTGCGCCGCCCGTACCTAGGGTACGTCCGCCGGTCGTGTTGACCGGCTGCCCTAGAGAGTCTTTTTCCCGAGCCTTGCTCCAAGGTTTTCTCTCTCCCACCGGTTAGCTTGATCGCGCGGTTTCTTTTTGGTTTTCCGACCTATTCTTGATCGGTTTGCATCGCCCACCGCCGCCGTCGACCCCGAGCGCCTCTACTCTGAACCCGGCGCGACCAGCAGGCCTCTCCTCCGACCCGGCGGCCACGCACGCCGAGGCGGCCCGTCAGGGCAAGCCGCCGTCCGCGCGTCGGTCCGCCCGTCGCCCTGCGCCGGCTGTCACCGCCTGGCTCCGACTGGGACACCTGCATCGCCCCGACCTGGCGGCCTCGCGCCATGCGACAACCAATCATAGTCGTCGCTCGCACGCCGGCCCGCCCATCGATCCACATCACCCGCCTCTGCCGCGTCTGCACGGCGGCCCGGCGGTCTACCTCGCCGTCCTCGTCCTCGGCTGCGTCGGGACGGCTACATCAGGCTCATCGGATGCCCTAACTCGGGCGCTTCGTTGGTCGCTCGGGCCTCGCTGCCCGGGCGCCGGCGTTGCTTTGGCAGCCCGGATGCCGGTGCTGACAAGCTCGTCCGCACGACGCCCCACGCCGTCTGTCGTCGCCGGCTTCATCTCGGACTCCGCCGCCACCATGCCTCCGCCGAGCGGCGTCCCCGACCTCGCACGCGATCGGCTTCATCACCCGCTCGCCGCCGCGATCCGCCTCATCTACGCGGCGTGACCGACCTTACACGCGCCTCCGCAAGTCCCGTGAAGATCGTCCCCGAGTTCAGTGCGCCTCTACACCGATCGAGCATCGGGCTGCCGCTGCGTCACCCCTTCGGGCCGCAGCGCCGCCGCCCCGTGGTTCTCCTCGCGGCTTCATCGACTCGTGTGTCGCCCCTTCGGGCCGTAGTGCCGCGATACGCGGTCCCCGCTGCCGCCCCGAGACCGTCCCGCGGTTGCACGGACTCGTGAACCGCTGTTGTAGCGCCGCGGCCCGCGGTCCGCTCCGCCGTCACCGCGCGTCGACCTCCCGTGGTATGCGTCGCGCATCTTTCTTTGCTCGGGAACGCCATCGTCAGCGCCGGTCTTCGTCACGCTATCAGGGTTCTTTGCCTAGTTCGAGCACCGCCGCTGCACTCCTAACCTAGCCACCGCCACCGTCAGGCCGCCGCCGCCGCTACCTTCATAGCCGCCGCCGCCGGTCCACGCCCTTCATCTTCGTCCAAGCACCAGCCCATCGCCAGCGTCGCCGTCATCTACCCCGAGCACTTCGTCTACTCCGACCACCGTTGGTGACATCGGCCCCACGCCGATGGACGCCGCAATCATCGTCGAGTTCTTCTCTATTGGCCCCTCCGACCTCTCCGACATGGCGTACAACTCGTGCAGGTCCCTCGTCTACGCATGACCGGTGCTGGCAACACCGATGTGTGCCTTCATCCACGATGTGTCCCTGGGCCTGGCAGGCCTAGTCGGCGCTTCGTCAACTTCATCGTCGTCCGTCTACGCATGCCCGGTGCTGGCAACACCGGTGCGTACCTTCGTCCACGATGTGTCCCCGGCCTTGGCAAACCCGCCGCGACGCGTCGTCAACAACATTTTCTTCCCGGCGCACCCCTACTTCGACACCACTGCGCCCATGCTAACTCGGCGCCCCTTGCGCCCGCGGCTCCATGGCGACTTCCTCGACACCGGCTACCCCGACTCGACATCGACCACGGCATTCTTCGCACGGCTACCTCGACCACGGCTTCACCACCCACGCTCTCGGCTACATCGACAAACAGCACAAAGGGCTACTGCCTGCTCTTGAGCAACCTCGTCGGTTTTCACTCCAGCCACGACTCCGCGATGCGTCGACCATTACGACTGTGGGGGGGGGTGTCCGTCGGCTTGCCTTCGGATTCTTCTCCAGTCTTACCGTCTGCGTCGCTATCGCTGTGACTGCGGGGGAGGGGGGGGGGGTGGGGGTGGGTTTTGAGTATAATGTATATTAGAAAGTATAGGACAGACTAGGATTTATTCCTACCTTGTTTTGTACTTCAAGTTGGTCATTGTACTCCTATATATATGTTCACGAGGCTCAAGCAATATAAAAAACGAACAATTCCACCAAACCTCTGTCTCCCTTCTAACATTGGGGATTGCTTGCAGTTAGCCAGTTGGAACGTGGAGGAGAGCCTCCCGGGGTGGAGGGACAAGTTCCTGGCGTACAAGCGCCTCAAGTGCTCGTCCGACTTGTCTCGGGCTCCACGCCGCACCGTGCCATGGCGGAGGCCGCCTTCAGTGTGGCTCCTTAACGACGAGGTCGACAGGTTCAACGCCTTCTTCCTGGAGAAGAAGGAAGAGTTCATCATCCGCCATAAGGTATTAAGGTACCTACTGTTGATTGAGAAAATATACTGAAACAGTGCATTAACCTGTAACGGATGTAATTAAAACAATGTGCAGGAAGTAAGGGAGACGGTGAAGGCCGTGGCCAGTGAGGAGCCGTCGGAGGCGGAGCGTGCAGTGCAGATGAGGAAGGTGAGGAGGGAGATCGTGGATTTGCACGGGGAGATGGGGCTGCTACTCAACTACAGCGCCGTCAACTACACAGGTTTGTTTCATCTCCTCTGGCTTGACAATGACAATATGGAGGCTCTTTTCTAGTACGGAGTAACATTTTTGGGCACGCTTTGACAAAAAGGAAGTTTGGAAGGTTCTTGAAATTGTAAGTTCGTGGTAGTATCGAAAGAAATTCAATGCTTTACACAAACAGAAAACTATCGTGAATTGTACGCTTCGACCTGCAGAGACTGTCTCTATTCAGACCAGTCGTAGCTTTTCTCCACAGGACCAACTGGTCTTATTATGACTTGGCCAAGATCATTGAACATCTAGAGCTACACGATGCAGGGCTGGCCAAGATCCTGAAGAAGTACGACAAGCGTACGGGGCGGCTGCTCTGGCTGCCCTTCATCGAGGAGGTGCTCAAGCAGCCCTTCTACACCACGGAGCTCATGTCGAGGCTCGTCCGCGAGTGCGAGGAGACCATGGAGGCCGTGTTCGCCTCCGACAACAGTGGTGACCCATGGACGAGGAAGCACTGCACCGACACTGAGTTGACTCCCATGGCAACGGAGCAGGGCATTTTAAGGAACACCGTCGCGGCGCTGGTGCCCATGAGGGAGCTCCGCAGTGGGAGCTCAACGTACGGACACTTCTCGCTGCCACCCTTGGAAACGGAGACCACCTTGACGGAGCATGTGTCCATCCAGGTTGCCGATCTCGTTCAATCTGAGGCACGTGGTGTTGTTTTGATGGCCGCTTACCGGCGCCAGGTTATATGATACGAGTAACTCATCTTGCGGACCTTTTTATGGGTATGACTAGGTCTCAGTCGAGTGATATAACATGTAAGAAAGGAAAAAGAAAAACTGAAAAGAAAATTTTGCACCGATCTCAATGTAAGGTGTGACGAGTATCAAATCGTTCTCTACAGCTTTAGCTTCAGGTGAACAAAGGTTGAAAGATGGCGTTTTCTTCTCATCGGCGTCCCTGTCTCGTGCGGTTCCCCTCTCCCTTCCCCCCCCCCCCCCCCGAGGTCTCCTTCGGGCTCCTCGCCGGCGGCGAGTCCCGCCCCCTTCCTCTCCTCGGCTCCCCCTCCCGGTGCTGCGGCCCTGGCTGCGCCCCGGGCCAACAGGTTTTGGGCGCTCGACTCGGATGACTCCGGCTCGGATTCTGAGGTTCTTCCCCCTCCTTCCCGTCCGGCTCTGGTGGGAGGGTCGTCGGCTACTCTGGCGGTGGGTCGCCGGCGTAAGTTTGCTCCGGGTGGTAGGGGCAGTCGGTCGGGTCGGGTGTGGATGCGGATGGTTGGTGCCGCGTCGCACGTGGTCGCCGGCGCGCTGCCTCCTGGTCGTTGGATGATTCTCTGGTGGGCCCTGGGGTGGCAGTGGTGGTGTCGCCAGCGTCTTCCCCTCCGGCGGCTGCCCTCCCTGGCTCGTCTTCGGCTGTGGTCCCCGCTCCCTCGGCGGCGGCGGCGCCGGTGCCAACCCTAGATCTGGGATCGGGGCTGGCGCTGGTGCCCCGGGCTGGGTCGCGGGCTCCTTTGGCTGCTGTTGGGCCGGGTGGGCCTGTTTCGGTCCCTTCGTTGGCTTCTTCTGTTGACTTCCCCCCTCCTGTCGGTGGCTCCTGGGCCGAGGTTGGCCCAGATTCAGCCCATTCCTCCTCCGGCCCCCCTTGGCGAGCTCGGCCTGGCTAGCTCTGGCTATATATGGGTTCGGAAGGGTGCGGCTCCTCCTTTTCTAGGGTTTCCTGCCTCCTCCTCTGACTTGCGTCGGCGCCGTCTCCCTATCCGCTGTTTCGTTAGATCTACTCCTCCACCTCCCCTCCTCCTTCCCTTCGCGACGGTGGCCACGATGGATCGCTCCCGCGGGTCCTCCAGTGAGGCGGTCTCCGGCATCAAGCGGGGGCGTGACGGCTCTGGCGACGCCGCCGCGGATCTGGAGTATGAGCTTCGCTCCGTGCCAAGCTCCATGCCTCGCTCGCTCCGGGTGCGGGGGCTTCGGCGGAGACGGCCGGTGCATCCCCTCGTGCTTCTGGATCTGGGCCGACGGTCCCTCCGCCTCCTGTGTCTGGTGCTCCGGTGGCTGCGGTCGATCCCTGGGAGCAGGCGGCGCTGGGGAGTCGGGCGGGCTCCTCGGGGCCTTCCTCGTCTCCCCCCTCGCTTGTCCCCCAGGGTGGCGGGCCGCCGCGGGCGCCGGCGGTGGCTGGTGGTGGACCGTCTCGCTTCGTTACCCGTGGTGCGTCGGGGGCCCCGGCCCGCCGCCCTTTCGGCGCTGCTGCGGGGCGTGGCGCCGGTGCTGGTGCTGGTCTCCCTGGTGATGGTATTCTCCCTCCTCCTCCCCCTCGAGGCCCTGGCCGCAACCCCCCTCACTCCCAGGTCTCCAACCCTATCCTCACTTGCTTTGCGTGTCATCGTCCTGGCCACTTCCAGTCCCGCTGTGAAAATCCCCCGTTTTGCCTCATCTGTAGGGAGGACAGCCACCTCACGGTGGGCTGTCAAAGCCGTGTCAAACCTCCTTCCTTCGTTCACTATGGGATCGGCCTCCCTGGCTGTTCTTTCTTTGCCCTTGATAAGGAGGTTCCTGTAGCTGCTCCCAACCCCTCGCTTTCCAATGTTGGTGTCATATCAGTTCAGGACAAGCGCATCTCCCCCCAGGCCCTTCTTGATGAACTTCGTTTGTGGGACGAAGGCGGGTGGGATTGGCAGATCCGCCAGTTATCTGAATTTGAGTTTGCTGCTACATTTCCCTCTAAAGAGAGCCTCCGCATGATATCCTCTTGTGCCAGTTTCACGCTCCCTCTGAATCAACTTGTGGTATCGGTCAAAGCCGCCTCCAATGGGTCAAAGGCTATTGCTTCTCTTTCTGATGTTTGGGTGTTAGTGGATGATGTGCCTCCTAACATGCGCACTTCGACCTTCCTGATGGCTTTTGGGGTGCTCCTTGGGAAACCCATCGTGGTTGATCAAGACTCGTTGTCTGTTCTTGGACCAGCTCGTCTTCGGGTCTGGTGTGTTGACCCTTTCTGCATCCGTGGCTATGTTGACGTTTTCCCGGCGGCGGGTGGTTTTCGGCTTCGGGTCCGGGTGGAGGGTGCTCCTGGCCCTGCTTCACCTCCTCCTCCACCTTCCCCCGGCCTCCGGTAACGATGATAAGAGCAAGGATGGTGATGGGTGCCATGATGACTCGATGCATGGCACGGATCCTCGCTTCACCCAGTCTGAATGGGATGGGATGTCCCCTGAAGAACAAGATCTGATGAAATATTGTGCTCCGGCGGGCGGTGGGATTCAGGGTTCCTTGCCAGGATTGGGTGGTGGGGCTGCGGCCTATGGTGGGACGAAGGGCACCCCTCTTTCGGCGGCGTGTTCTAACCTTCCCGCTCGCCCCACCTCCCCTTCGCTGTCAGGCATTGAAGATTTACCCCTGGCTGGCCCGTCGGCGTCCAAGAAGAGGAAGAAATCGTCGGTGAAGAAGTTCTCTGCGAAGAGCAGGGCGTCTGGGGATTCCAGGCAGTCCGCGGCTGGGCTTTGCAGCAGGCTGGAGGTGGATTTGGGTGCGGCCTCGGGCCCGTCCTCGGCGGCTGCTTCCCCTGGCCGGGCTCCCCCTGTGCCTGTTCGGTCCCCTGCTTCTACTTCTCGCAAGAGTGGCCGGGTCTCCAACAGCGGCGAGCATGTGGCTGACCGGGCGGCTCGGCGTGCGGCGGCGCGGGATCTTCCTTCCTCAGGTTCGGGCCCTACTCCGTCTCCTTCCCCTCTTTTGGTTACGTCTCCTGTTAGATTAGTTTTACCTTCTCAGTCTGATGAGCAGTTATTTAAGATATTAGATGATGTTGGGATTTGTTTAGACACTAGTTTGGGTTCCCCTTCTTCCTTACTTGATGTGATTAGAGCTAACGAGCTAGCTCAGGGTGACATTGCGAAAGCCAAGGAGGCTGGGGTTGGTGTGTCCGCCCCTCTGGTTGTGGCCGGGGGGGTAGTGGGGGAGGCTGACAGGTGTCAGGTCTCCCCGGTTCAGAATCGTGGGGCTGGGAAGCGCGCTAAACCCTGCAAGGCTCCGTGCAGGTCGAGTCTTAGAATTAAAAACCTCTCCTTCAGATGAAGGCCTTATTTTGGAACATCAGAGGTTTCTGCGCTAGGGGGCGCAGGGACCAACTCAAAGATCTGGTGCGGTCTGAAAAAGTTGATTTTATTGGCCTTGTTGAGACCCTCAAACCGTCCTTCTCCCCGAGTGAACTTCCGGCTGTTGCTGGGATAGACAGATTCAGGTGGAATTTTGTGGCCTCTATTGGTCAGTCGGGTGGCTTTCTTCTGGGCACCAATAATGATATATTTGATTTTCTAGCTTTTGATCATGGTATGTACTGGGCTAGTACGGTAGTTTCCCATCGTTCCCTCAATTCTCTTCTCGAGTTCATGGTGGTTTACGGCCCGGCAGATCATTCCATGTCTTACAATTTCTTGGATGAGATTGATAATAAAATTGACTCCTGCTAGCTCCCCCTCTTGATTGGGGGTGATTTTAACATGTTGAGATATCCCTCTGATAAGAGCTCCGCTAATTTCTCTTGGGCTCTGGCTGAGGCCTTCAATGCTTTCATCAGGGATGCGGCCATTCGTGAAATCCCTAGGGTTGGGGCCCGCTTCACTTGGACTAACCGACAAGCTTCCCCCATCCACTCTGTTCTTGACAGGGTTTTTCTCTGCCCTGGCTAGGATGCCCTTTTCCCTCAGGTTTGTCTGCGTGCCCTGCCCATTGTGGGATCTGATCACGCTCCCCTAATCCTTGATGATGGGTCCTGTCCAATTGGTTGCCAAAGGATTCAATTCGATGCGTCTTGGCTCTTAGTGGAGGGGTTCCCCACCCTGTTGGCCCGAAAGATCTCGGCATGTCTTTCATCTCTCGTCGCTCTTTTGGCCCAATGGATGATTGGCATCATGTTTCCTACTGCCTGCGCAAATTCCTCAGAGGTTGGTCTAAGAATCATTTTGCTGAGTTAAGGCGTGACAAAGCGAGGCTGGGTGCCCAAATTGGCAATCTTGATAATCGTGCGGACAGTTCTGGTCTCTCTGAGGCCGAATGGCAGCTCTGCTATGGCCTAGAAAAGGCGCTCTTGGATATTCACCGCCAGGAGGAAGTTTATTGGAAGCAAAGAGGCACGATTAACTGGACCCTTAAGGGTGATGCGCCCACGGCTTATTTCTTCGCCATTGCGAATGGTAGACGTCGTAGATGCCTAATCGATAGCCTTCTGATTGATGGTGTTAGGGTTTCTGACCCTTCGGTCATTCTTCACCATGTGGTCCAATTCTTCTCTAACTTGTTAGCGGCTAAACCTAAGCTGGGTTTTTCGCTTGCTCCGGGCTTCTGGCCTCCCCTTGAGCAGGTGTCGGGCGCTGATAATGATCTCCTGCTTATTCCCCCCTCTGAAGAGGAAATTTTCGATACTATTCGGACCGCCAACTCTAATGCGGCTTCAGGCCCTGACGGCTTGTCCATTCCTTTCTTTCGGCATTTCTGGCCTCAGTTAAAAGGCCTTATTAAAGCAATCATCCAAGGTTTTTGGCTGGGCACTGTTGACATTTCGAGGCTCAACTACGCGGTCCTCACCCTTATCCCTAAAATCAAAGGTGCTGACTTGATTTCGCAAATTAGGCCCATTGCTTTAATTAACAACTTTGCTAAGATGCCAGCTAAGGGCATGGCCACTAGGGTATCCCCGATAGCTCACCGGGTCATTAGCCCTTTCCAATCTGCTTTCATTAAAGGGAGATTCATCTTGGATGGGGTGTTGTGCTTACATGAGATAATCTATGATCTGTGGATTAAGGGGACCAAGGCTGTGGTCCTTAAGCTTGATTTTGAGAAGGCTTACGACTCGGTGAGTTGGAATTTTCTTGGGCAAGTCTTACTGGCTAAGGGCTTTGAGGGTCCGGTGATGCACCGTTTGATGCAACTTGTTTCTGGTGGGCACACGGCTGTGGTTGTGAATGGCCAAACTAGTGATTTTTTTGCTAATGGTAGGGGCCTTAGACAAGGGGATCCGGTGTCCCCTTTGCTTTTCAATTTTGTTGCTGATGCTTTATCTCGTATCCTCTCTTGGGCCGCGTTGGCTGGTCATATTTCCCCGGTGAGCTCTCACCTTATTCCTCATGGCATTACTCATCTTCAGTATGCGGACGACACCATCATTATGGTTGAGCTCAATGAGACCAGTCTCACCAATCTGAAATTCCTTCTGCTTTGTTTCGAAGCTCTTTCGGGTCTTAAAATTAACTTTTCCAAGAGCGAGGTCATTGTGACTGGGGTTTCGGATTTGGAGGCGCAACGGGTGGCTCACCTTCTAAATTGTTCCCTTGGGTCTTATCCTCTCAAATATTTAGGATTACCTATTTCCCCGTTCAAGCTCTTGGCAAAAGATTTTGCCCCGGTGGTCGCTAAAGTTGGCAATAGAGTCCTTCCTTGGAGAGGACGATATAACACGCAGGCGGGCAAGGTTGCCCTTACCAACTCATGCCTCTCATCCCTCCCGATGTACATGATGGGTTTCTACCTTCTGTCCAACGGGATTCACTCTGGTTTCGACAAGCATAGGGGTGCATTTTACTGGAACACTGCGGACAATAAACGCAAATATAGATTGGTCAGATGGAACATCATTTGCCGTCCTAAGGACAAGGGGGGTCTTGGCATTATTAATACGAGAGTCATGAACAATTGCCTGTTGATTAAATGGTGGTGGAAGATAATGACACTTGAGGAGCGCCCAATCTGGCTCTCGATTCTTAAAGCTAAATATTTCCCATCCTCGAGCCCTATGTTCGCCTCTGCTTCTGGCGGGTCTCAATTTTGGCGTCAACTTGTTAAAGTTTGGCCAATTTTTCGGTCCCTTGTCAAATTTGTTGTCAGGAACGGTAAGTCCACTCGTTTTTGGTTAGACTGGTGGGTCGGGGACACCACGCTTGCGGCTGCCTTCCCGGCCTTGTTTTCTTATTGTGCTGATCCTGAGATCTCTATCTTTGAGCTCTCGGTTCAGGGTTGGGTTTTAGATTTCCGGCGCTCTCTTTCCCCTGTAGAGTTGGAAGACTGGCAGCGCCTTACTGCTTGCTTCCCCCTGCTCTCGAAGGAAGATGATTCCGTGGTTTGGCCTCTCTCCTCTTCGGGGCGCTTCTCTGTTAAATTGGCTTATTCTAAGCTTATCTCTGGTGGCCGCTCGTTGAAGTTTAAGGATATTTGGTCAGCCCGAATCCCCCCTAAGATTAAAATCTTTCTCTGGCAAGCTGTTCGCCGTAAGCTTCCAGCGGCTGATCAAATTAAGAAGAGGAACGGGCCGGGCACTGATAGGTGCGTGCTATGTGGGGCACTTGAGAACACTGATCATATTTTCTTCCATTGCTCCTTAGCTAAATTCATGTGGTGTTGCATCAGACTTTGGCTTCATGTTAACTGGACTCCCTCCTCCTTTGAGGACCTGAGGCAATATACTAACTCCTTATCAGGGCAGTCCAAGAGGGTCTTCTTAGTGGGATGGGCTGCGATCGGGTGGTCGCTGTGGACTACTAGGAACAAGTTCTCAATTGAACACATTTTTCCGGCTAACCCTGTCAGCTGCTTATTTAAAGCCAATGTCTTCTTGCAGCAGTGGAGATTATTGACTAAGGAAGGGGACATTCAGGCTTTCGACGACATGCTATCCAAAATGAAATCTACGGCGTCTTCCCTTCTTCGGCGTACTTCGAGGACGGCTTCCTAATTTCCCTGCCGGTGTTTCTGGTGTTTTGTTGGCCTGCGTGCCATGTTAGGCTGGAGGCCTTGTAATGTTACTTATGCTCCTTGGCCGTTAAACTTGTTCTGGTATTTGGTTCTGTTGGTGTAACTCTGTTTGGTGGCTTTATTTATAAAGTTGGGCTCTTGCCTTTTCTCTAAAAAAAGGTGTGACGAGTACAGCGTCGACTAAGACTTAACCAAGTCCCATTGAACTAAGATTTAGCAAGACCGCCTTTTTATTCATATAAAAAAGACACTAAAAGGTATCTTATACTATTTGATAATTATTAAGTAAAACAGTAGCACGTACTGTACCAAGGAAAGACAACTAGACATAAAAAGACCAACAAAACAAATATAATTACATCAAAAACCCTACTGTCTGTCTTTTCCCTCCGATTTTACACTGCTCGCTGAAGCTTCTATAAGTTTATCATTTCGTTGTTTTTATCTATATGATCCTCTACCACCATTATATAGTGCCCAGCCGTATACAATCAGCTAGATAGGCGAGACATTGTATGACTTAGGCGTAGCGAGCTAGGCGAGACATGAACAATGACGGCCAGTCTATCTCCATTGGCACGGCTTCCGTAACCATGCCCGAGAACTGCTGGTCTGCCGCTTTGACAAAAGTAAGAGACTGGTCGCTTGCTTCCTCGTAGTTCAATTGCAGCCTCGTAGTTCAATGCGAGCGATCGATTGATGGACGAGGATTTTTCTTTCGGTATTTGCTAAATCTGAGAAGCCTGAAACTTTTGAATGTGGTAACGTGCGTATATATATGTACTGTTAGACTTCATATTGTAGCCCTATTGTGTAATCCATACCATTGTTTAATCCATACCGTATTGGTATAAGATTTGTATATCATCATTATATATATGTGATAGGCCACCCCATAGAAGGTTGAGCCAGTTCCCCCAAAACCTACGTTTTACATAGTATCGAGTCTAACATAGGTCCTACACCCCACCCCACCGCCGCCGCCGCCGAAACCCTAAACCCTAGGGCCGCGCCGCCGGTGCCATGACTGCTTCTGCCTCGGGCGCCGCCAGCTCCGGGTCGATCTCCGCGTCGCTTGCCGCCCTCCTCAACCTACGACCCCATCCCCTGGCTCCGTCGGTGCCCCAGTTCTTCGGCACCACTTCTATTGGCTCCATGTTTTCGGCGCCGATCCCGCCGCCGTCACCCGCAACCACGGCTCTTTCCGCGCCACCCGCGGCCTCCACAGGCTCCTCCTCGACACTCGCCATCATCCCGGCGGCCTCGGGGGAGGTACTTCCCGCGGTGCCACCCGCGGCCTCGTTCCCGGCCCCGCCAGCAGCTGCGATGCCACCCACGGCCTCGTCGTCACCCATGGCATCGGTCGCTGCCGTGGTCCCTGTCGTGGCTCCGCCGCCTATTGCCCCTGCTGCTGGCGTCATCACGTCCACTGGGCCGTTCCACTTCGACAATTTGATCGCCATCCGCCTCACGCCGGACAACTACTTGTTCTGGCGCGCCAAGGTCATACCGCTGCTCCACAGCCGGTCTCTCCTAGGGTTTGTCGATGGTTCGCTACCGTGTCCTCCGTAGGTCATCCCTACTGTCCACGGCCCGACCATCAACTCGGAACACCGTATGTAGGAGTAGCAGGACCAGGCGATCCTCTCTGCCATCCAGGGTTCCCTCGTCGCCGGGCTCGCCGGCGTCTGTCTCTTCGCAGCCACCTCCATGGACGCCTGGATGACCCTGGAGCACGCCTTTGCCCAGGTCTCTACCTCCCGCTCGATGGCCCTTCGCAGCGAGCTCGCTGACATCAAGAAGCTGGACTCCTCCGCCACGACCTACTTCAACACGATGAAGGTGCTGGCGGACACGCTCACCTCTTTTGGTCGGCTGCTTAGCGACGAGGAGTTCGCTGGCTTCGTCATCAAAGGCCTCAACGCCGAGTACGACAATCTCGCCGAGGCCGTTCACAACGCCAAGCCAGCGATGCCTCCTCACGAGCTCTACTCACGCCTCCTCTTCACCGAGCAACGCGTCGAGGCTCGTCGCTCCTCCGCCAACATCACCGCCCAGCCGGCGGCCTTCTGGGCTTCCCGCGGCCAGCGCCCCCCTGCCCCGTCATCGGGCAAGGCCGCCCCGCCCCCTGCATCGACTCTGGGTGGGGGCCCTAACACTCGGGTGGTGTGCCAGCTATGTGGTCGTGAACGCCATGTCGCCTCCAAGTGTCACCGCCGCTTTCAGAGGAGCTTCCTTGGCATCGGCAACGATGGCAAGGGCAACGAGCACTAGTTTGCCATGGCAGACTATGGTCCCCCCGCCGCCGCCCCGGCTGCCCACATCGCTGCCGCCCCGGCTGCCCACATCGTCGCCAAGGGCAAGGACCCGCGCGTCGAGCAGTGATACACACCATCCTACCCAGTTGATCCAGCCTGGTACATGGACACCGGCGCCACGGATCACATGACGAACGAGCTCAACAAACTCTCCACCTACCAGCCCTACTGCGGGCACGATCATGTTCACACCACCAATGGTGTAGGTATGCCCATCTCTCACATTGGCCAAGCATCTCTTTTAACTAGTCATTCCTATAGGCAGCTCCATCTTCGTAATGTTTTACGGGTACCCTCGGTGACTCGTAATCTTTTATTTGTCCCTAACCTCACCCTTGATAATCATGTCCTATGTGAATTTCACCCTTTTTAATCTTTTTGTTAAGGATTGAGCAACCCAGGACGTTCTGCTTAGTGGCCGGTTGAGCCAAGGCTTGTACCGTTTGGAGGATCCATCCGCCCCGTGCGTCTTCAGCGGTGTTCGTGTGTCGCTTTCCCAGTGGCACTCTCGCTTTGGTCACCCTGCCACACCCATTGTTCGCCACATAATCCACCACCATGAGCTGCCATTAGTGTCTAGCAATAAAGAGATGTCTGTGTGTGATGCCTGTCAACAAGGCAAGAATCATCAACTACCTTTTGTTTCATCTACTAGAAAAGTAAAGAGTCCCTTTGAAATTGTGTTTTCTGATGTGTGGGGTCCAACACAAACATCTGTTAGTGGTCACAACTATTATGTCAGTTTTGTTGATGCCTATAGCCGCTTCACATGGCTTTATCTTCTTAAGCGCAAATCTGATGTGTTTGATATATTCATTCAGTTTCAATTGCTTCTTGAATGTCTAGTCAAGCATAAAATTATCCATGTTCAGTCAGATTGGGGGGGGTGGGGGGGGCGAATATTGCAACCTCAACACTTTCTTTAATAAGCTTGGGATCTCTCATCGTTTATCATGCCCACATACACATCAGCAGAATGGCGCGGTTGAGCGCAAACATCTCCATATAGTTGAGACCGGCCTCACACTTCTTGCTCATACTTCCGTACCTTTTCGTTTTTGGAGTGATGCTTTCGCTACCGCGTGTTTTCTCATTAACAGATTACCTACATGTGTTCTTAATATGAGAACTCCTATTGAGCTTCTCTTGGATGAAACTCCTGACTGTACCTTCTTAAGGTGTTCGGGTTTGCCTGCTGGCCTCATCTTGATCCTTATAATGATCGCAAACTTGCGTTTCGCTCCAAAAAGTGTGTGTTCTTAGGGTATAGTTCTCTCCATAAAGGCTACAAGTGTCTCCATGTCCCAACCAACCGAGTCTACATATCTCGGGATGTTGTTTTTGATGAGAACGTCTTCCCCTTTTCTGCCATGCCTCAGTCATCCATCATAGCACCATCTATGCATTCATCTCCTCTTATGCCTGGCCAATTTGAAGATGTTGCATATTCTCCTGTGTCGTTACCTAATCATGGTGCAGGAACGGGACGTGAAGCTCGCCTGGAACTCCTCCCTGATGGACCCACTACGTCGCCCGTGGCGCACGTCGATCGGCCGGTGCATGTGCATGCACCACCTCCCGCCCTCGACCCCGCCCCGGGAGCCCCATCTCCAACTGTGACTGGGCCGGAGTGTTGGAAATATGCTCTAGAGGCAATAATAAATTAGTTATTATTATTATATTTCCTTGTTCATGATAATTGTTTATTATCCATGCTATAATTGTATTGATACGAAACTCAGATACATGTGTGGGTACATAGACAACACCATGTCCCTAGTAAGCCTCTAGTTGACTAGCTCGTTGATCAATAGATGGTTACGGTTTCCTGACTATGGATAATGGATGTCGTTGATGCGGGATCACATCATTAGGAGAATGATGTGATGGACAAGACCCACCTAAGCCTAGCACAAAGATCGTGTAGTTCGTATGCTAAAGCTTTTCTAATGTCAAGTATCATTTCCTTAGACCATGAGATTGTGCAACTCCCGGATACCGTAGGAATGCTTTGGGTGTACCAAGCATCACAACGTAACTGGGTGGCTATAAAGGTACACTACGGGTATCTCCAATAGTGTCTATTGGGTTGGCACGAATCGAGACTGAGATTTGTCACTCCGTGTGACGGAGAGGTATCTTTGGGCCCACTCGGTAGGACATCATCATAATGTGCACAATGTGACCAAGGAGTTGATCACGGGATGATGTGTTACGGAACGAGTAAAGAGACTTGCCGGTAACGATATTGAACAAGGTATCGGGATACCGACGATCGAATCTCGGGCAAGTACTATACCGATAGACAAAGGGAATTGTATACGGGATTGATTGAATCCTTGACATCGTGGTTCATCCGATGAGATCATCGTGGAACATGTGGGATCCAACATGGGTATCCAGATCCCGTTGTTGGTTATTGGCCGGAGAGTTGTCTCGGTCATGTCTGCATGGTTCCCGAACCCGTAGGGTCTACACACTTAAGGTTCGATGACGCTAGGGTTATAGGGAATAGTTATACGTGGTTACCGAATGTTGTTCGGAGTCCCGGATGAGATCCCGAACGTCACGAGGAGTTCCAGAATGGTCCGGAGGTAAAGATTGATATATAGGAAGTGAGGATTTGGCCACCGGAAGTGTTCCAGGCATCACCGGTAATGTATTGGGACCACAGGAAGGGTCCGGGGGTCCACTAGGAGGGGCCACCAGCCCCAGAGGCTTGCGTGGGCCAATAGTGGGAAGGGACCAACCCCTAGGTGCGCTGGGGCGACCCCCACCAAGGCCCAAGGCGCCTCAAGAGAAGAGAGGGGGCAAACCCTAGGGCAGATGGGCCCTAAGGCCCACCCCAGTTGCGCCTCCCCTCTCCCCCCCTTTGGCCGCCACCCTAGATGGGATCTGGGGCTGCCACACCCCTTGGGGTGGGAACCCTAGAGGGGGCGCAGCCCCCTCCCCTCCCCCTATATATAGTTGAGGTCTAGGGGCTGCTCAACACATGAGTTATTCTCTCCAAGGCGCAGCCCTACCCCTCTCCCTCCTCGTCTCTCGTAGTGCTTGGCGAAGCCCTACTGGAGTACCGCGCTCCTCCACCACCACCGCGCCGTCGTGCTGCTGCTGGACGGAGTCTTCCCCAACCTCTCCCTCTCCCGTTGCTGGATCAAGGCACGGGAGTCGTCATCGGGCTGCACGTGTGTTGAACGCGGAGGTGCCGTCCGTTCAGCACTAGGATCATCGGTGATTTGGATCACGACGAGTACGAATCCATCAACCCCATTCACTTGAACGCTTCCGCTTAGCGATCTGCAAGGGTATGTAGATGCACTCCCCTTTCCCTCGTTGCTAGATTACTCCATAGATTGATCTTGGTGATGCGTAGAAAATTTTGAATTTCTGCTACGTTCCCCAACAGTGGTATCAGAGCTAGGTCTATGCGTAGTTTCTATGCACGAGTAGAACACAAAGCAGTTGTGGGCGTCGATATTGTCAATTTACTTGCCATTACTAGTCTTATCTTGATTCGGCGGCATCCTGGGATGAAGCCGCCCGGACCGACCTTACACGTACTCTTACGTGAGATAGGTTCCACCGACTAACATGCACTAGTTGCATAAAGTGGCTAGCGGGTGTCTGTATCTCCCACTTTAGTCGGATCGGATTCGATGAAAAGGGTCCTTATGAAGGGTAAATAGAAATTGGCATATCACGTTGTGGCTTTTGCGTAGGTAAGAAACGTTCTTGCTAGAAACCCATAGCAGCCACGTAAAACATGCAAACAACAATTAGAGGATGTCTAACTTGTTTTTGCAGGGTATGCTATGTGATGTGATATGGCCAAAAGAATGTGATGAATGATATGTGATGTATGAGATTGATCATGTTCTTGTAATAGGAATCAAGACTTGCATGTCGATGAGTATGACAACCGGCAGGAGCCATAGGAGTTGTCTTAATTTATTCATGACCTGCATGTCAACATAAACGTCATGTAATTACTTTACTTTGTTGCTAAACCGTTAGCCATAGTAGTAGAAGTAATAGTTGGCGACACAACTTCATGGAGACACGATGATGGAGATCATGATGATGGAGATCATGGTGTCATGCCGGTGACGATGATGATCATGGAGCCCCGAAGATGGAGATCAAAAGGAGCAAAATGATATTGGCCATATCATGTCACTATTTGATTGCATGTGATGTTTATCATGTTTTACATCTTATTTGCTTAGAATGACGGTAGCTTAAATAAGATGATCCCTCGCAATAATGTCAAGAAAAGTGTTCCCCCTAACTGTGCACCATTGCGAAGGTTCGTTGTTTCGAAGCACCACGTGATGATCTAGTGTGATAGATTCTAACGTTCGAATACAACGGGTGTAAGCCAGATTTACACACGCAATACACTTAGGTTGACTTGACGAGCCTAGCATGTACAGACATGGCCTCGGAACACGGAAGACCGAAAGGTCGAACATGAGTCGTATAGAAGATACGATCAACATGAAGATGTTCACTGATGATGACTAGTCCGTCTCACGTGATGATCGGACACAGCCTAGTTGACTCGGATCATGTATCACTTAGATGACTAGAGGGATGTCTATCTGAGTGGGAGTTCATAAGATGAACTTAATTATCATAAACATAGTAAAAAAGGACTTTGCAAATTATGTCGTAGCTCGCACTTTAGTTCTACTTTTTTAGATATGTTCCTAGAGAAAATTTAGTTGAAAGTTGATAGTAGCAATTGTGCAGACTGGGTCCGTAAATTGAGGATTGTCCTCATTGCTGCATAGAAGGCTTATGTCCTTAATGCACCGCTCGGTGTGCTGAACCTCGAATGTCGTCTGTTGATGTTGCGAACATCGGACACACACGTTTTGATAACTACGTGATAGTTCAGTAATGTTAAACGGTTTAGAATTGAAGCACCGAAGACGATTTCGAAACGTCGCGGAACATATGAGATGTTTCGAGGGCTGAAATTGGGATTTCAGGCTCGTGCCCACGTCAAGAGGTATAAGACCTCCGACGAGTTTCTTAGCCTGCAAACTAAGGGAGAAGAGCTCAATCGTTGAGCTTGTACTCAGATTGTCTGGGTACAACAATCACTTGAATCGAGTGGGAATTAATCTTCCAGATGAGATAGTGATGTTTCTCCAAAGTCATTGCCACCAAGCTGCTAGAGCTTCTTGATGAACTATAACATTTCAGGGATAGATATGATGATCCTTGAAATATTCGCGATGTTTGACGCCGCGAAAGTAGAAATCAAGAAGGAGCATCAATTGTTGATGGTTAGTGAAACCACTAGTTTCGAGAAGGGCAAGGGCAAGAAGGGATACTTCATGAAATGGCAAATCAGTTGCTGCTCTAGTGAAGAAACCCAAGGTTGAACCCAAACCCGAGACTAAGTGCTTCTGTAATGAGGGAAACGGTCACTGAGGCAGGACTACCCTAGATACTTGGTAGATGAGAAGGCTGGCAAGGTCGATAGAAGTATATTGGATATACATGTGTACTTTACTAGTACTCCTAGTAGCACCGGGGTATTAGATACTGGTTCGGTTGCTAAGTGTTGGTAACTCGAAATAAAAGCTGCGGAATAAATGGAGACTAGCCAAAGGTGAGATGACGATATGTGTTGGAAGTGTTTCCAAGCTTGATGTGATCAAGAATCACATACTCCCTCTACCATCGAGATTGGTGTTAAACCTAAATAATTATTATTTGGTGTTTGCGTTGGGCATAGACATGATTGGATTATGTCTATCGCAATACGGTCATTCATTTAAGGAGAATAATAGTTACTCTGTTTATTTGAATAATACCTTCAACGGTCTTGCAGCTAAAATGAATGGTTTATTAAATCTCGATCACAGTGATACACTTGTTCATGCCAAAAGATATAAGATAGTAATGATAGTACCACATACTTGTGGCACTACCATTTGAGTCATATTGGTAAAAACGCATGAAGAAGCTCCATGTTGATGGATATTTGGACTCACTCGTTTTTGAAAGGATTGAGACATGCGAACCATGTCTATTGGTGTATACGCATGAAGAAACGCCATGCAGATGGATCGTTTGGACTCACTTGATTTTGAATCACTTGAGACATGCAAATCATACCACATGGGCAAGATGACTGAAAGCCTCGTTCTCTAAAATGGAACAAGAAAGCAACTTGTTGGAAGTAATACATTTTGATGTGTGCAGTCCAATGAGTGCTGAGGCACGCAGTGGATATCGTTATGTTCTTACTTCACAAATGATTTGAGTAGATACTGAGTATATTTACTTGATGAAACACAAGTCTGAATTATTGAATATTCAAGTAATTTCAGAGTGAAGTTGAAGATCGTCGTGACAAGAGGATAAAATGTATATGATATGATCATAGAGATGAATATCTGAGTTACGAGTTTGGCACACAATTAAGACATTGTGGAAATTGTTTCACAACCAATACCGCCTGGAACACCATAGTGTGATGGTGTGTCCGAACATCATAACTGCACCCTATTGGATATGATGCATGCCATGATGTCTCTTATCGAATACTAGTATCGTTTATGGGTTAGGCATTAGAGACAACCGCATTCACTTTAAATAGGGCACCAAGCAATTCTGTTAAGACGACACCGTGTGAACTATGGTTTAGAGAAACCTAAGTTGTCGTTTCTTAAAAGTTTGGGGCTGCGACACTTATGTGAAAAGTTTTAGCCTAATAAGCTTGAACCCAAAGCGGATAAATGCATCTTCATAGGACACCCAAAACAGTTGGGTATACCTCCTGTCTCAGATCCGAAAGAAATAGGGATTGTTTCTTGAATCGGGTCCTTTCTCGAGGAAAAGTTTGTCTCGAAAGAATGAGTGGGAGGATGGTGGAGACTTGATGAGGTTATTGAACCATCACTTCAACTAGTGTGTAGCAGGGCACAGGAAGTTGTTCCTGTGGCGCTTACACCAATTGAAGTGGAAGCTAATGATAGTGATCATGAAACTTCAGATCAAGTCACTACCAAACCTTGTAGGTCGACAAGGATATGTACTACTCCTGAGTGGTACGGTAATCTTGTCTTAAATATCATGTTGTCAGACAACAATGAACCTACGAGCTATGGAGAAGCGATGGTGGGCCCGTATTCCGACAAATGGTTAGAAGCCATGAAATCCGAGATAGGATCCATGTAACAGAACAAAGCATGGACTTTGGTGGGCTTGCCCGATGATCGGCAAGCCATTGAGATAAATGGATCTTTAAGAAGAAGACGGACGTGGACGGTAATGTTACCATCTATGAAGCTCGACTTGTGGCAAAGAGTTTTTCACAAGTTCAAGGAGTTGACTACGATGAGATTTTCTCATCCGTAGCGATGCTTAAGTCTGTCAGAATCATGTTAGCATTAGCTGCATTTATGAAATCTGGCAGATGGATGTCAAAACAAGTTTCCTTACCAGTTTTCGTAAGGAAAGGTTGTATGTGATACAATCAGAAAGGTTTTGTCGATCCTAAGGATGCTAAAAGGTATGCTAGCTCCAGCGATCCTTTCATGGACTAGAGCAAGCATCTCGGAGTCAGAATATATGCTTTGATGGAGTGATCAAAGCTTTTAGGTTTATACAATGTTTGCTAGAAACTTGTATTTACAATAAAGTGAGTGGGAGCACTACAACATTTCTGATAAGTATATGTGAATGACATATTGTTGATCCGAAATGATGTAGAATTTCTGGAAAGCATAAAGGGTTGTTTGAAAAGTGTTTTCAATAGAAAACCTGGATTAAGCTTCTTGAACATTGAGCATCAAGATCTATAAGGATAGATCAAAACGCTTAATGGTACTTTCAAATGAGCACATACCTTGACATGATCTTGAAGGTGTTCAAGATGGATCAGCCAGAGAAGGAGTTCTTGCCAGAGTTGTAAGGTATGAAGTTAAGACTTAAAGCTCGACCACGGCAGAAGAAAGAGGAAGGACGAGGGTCGTCCCCTATGCTTTTTTCGTAGGCTCTATACGGTATGCCATGCTGAGTACCGCACCTGATGTGTGCCTTGCCACATGTCTGGCAAGAGGGTACAAAGGTGATCCAGGAGTGGATCACTAGATAGCGGTCAAAATTGTCCTTGGAGTAATAAGGACATGTTTCTCGATTATGGAGGTGATAAAGAGTTCGACGTAAAGGGTTATGTCGATGCAAGCTTTAACACCTATCCGAATGACTCTGAGTAGCAAACCGGATAAGTATAGTGGAGCAACCATTTGGAATAGCTCCAAGTGGAGCGTGGAAGCAGCATTTACAATATGACCTAGAGATTTGCGAAGTACATATGGATCTGAATGTTGCAGACCCGTTGACTAAAACCTCTCTCACAAGCAAAACATGATCAAACCCCAGAACTCATTGAGTCTTAATCACATGATGATGTGAACTAGTTTATTGACACTAGTAAACTCTTTGGATGTTAGTAACATGGCGATGTGACCTGTGAGTGTTAATCACATGGCGATGTGAACTAGATTATTGACTCTAGTGCAAGTGGGAGACTGTTGGAAATATGCTCTAGAGGCAATAATAAATTAGTTATTATTATTATATTTCCTTGTTCATGATAATCGTTTATTATCCAAGCTATAATTGTATTGATAGGAAACTCAGATACATGTGTGGGTACATAGACAACACCATGTCCCTAGTAAGCCTCTATTTGACTAGCTCGTTGATCAATAGATGGTTACGGTTTCCTGACCATGGACATTGGATGTCTTTGATGACGGGATCACATCATTAGGAGAATGATGTGATGGAAAAGACCCAATCCTAAGCCTAGCACAAAGATCGTGTAGTTCGTATGCTAAAGCTTTTCTAATGTCAAGTATCATTTCCTTAGACCATGAGATTGTGCAACTCCCGGATACCGTAGGAATGCTTTGGGTGTACCAAACGTCACAACGTAACTGGGTGGCTATAAAGGTACACTACGGGTATCTCTGAAAGTGTCTGTTGGGTTGGCACGAATCAAGACTGGGATTTGTCACTCCGTCTGACAGAGAGGTATCTCTGGGCCCACTCGGTAGGACATCATCATAATGTGCACAATGTGACCAAGGAGTTGATCACGGTATGATGTGTTACAGAACGAGTAAAGAGACTTGCCGGTAACGAGATTGAACAAGGTATCGGGATACCGACGATCGAATCTCGGGCAAGTACTATACCGATAGACAAAGGGAATTGTATACGGGATTGATTGAATCCTTGACATCGTGGTTCATCCGATGAGATCATCGTGGAACATGTGGGATCCAACATGGGTATCTAGATCCCGCTGTTGGTTATTGGCTGGAGAGTTGTCTCGGTCATGTCTGCATGGTTCCCGAACCCGTAGGGTCTACACACTTAAGGTTCGATGACGCTAGGGTTATAGGGAATAGTTATACGTGGTTACCGAATGTTGTTCGGAGTCCCGGATGAGATCCCGGACGTCACGAGGAGTTCCGGAATGGTCTGAAGGTAAAGATTGATATATAGGAAGTGAGGATTTGGCCACCGAAAGTGTTCCGGGCATCACCGGTAATGTACCGGGACCACCGGAAGGGTCCGGGGGTCCACCGGGAGGGGCCACCAGCCCCAAAGGCTTGCGTGGGCCAATAGTGGGAAGGGACCAGCCCCTAGGTGGGCTGGGGCGCCCCCCACCAATGCCCAAGGCGCCTCAAGAGAAGAGAGGGGGCAAACCCTAGGGTAGATGGGCCCTAAGGCCCACCCTAGGTGCGCCTCCCCTCTCCCCCCCTTTGGCCGCCACCCTAAATGGGATCTGGGGCTGCCGCACCCCTTGGGGTGGGAACCCTAGAGGGGGCACAGCCCCCTCCCCTCCCCTATATATAGTTGAGGTCTAGGGACTGCCCAACACACGAGTTATTCTCTCCAAGTTGCATCCCTACCCCTCTCCCTCCTCGTCTCTCGTAGTGCTTGGCGAAGCCCTACTGGAGTACCGCGCTGCTCGACCACCACCACGCCGTCGTGCTGCTGCTGGACGGAGTCTTCCCCAACCTCCCCCTCTCCCCTTGCTGGATCAAGGCACGGGAGACATCATCGGGCTGCACGTGTGTTGAACGCGGAGGTGCCGTCCGTTCAGCACTAGGATCATCGGTGATTTGGATCACAACGAGTACGACTCCATCAACCCCGTTCACTTGAACGCTTCCGCTTAGCGATCTACAAGGGTATGTAGATGCACTTCCCTTTCCCTTGTTGCTAGATTACTCCATAGATTGATCTTGGTGATGCGTAGAAAATTTTAAATTTCTGCTACGTTCCCCAACATGGAGCCCATGTTGGCTACTGCGACTAGGCCGGAGCCCGCGACGACCTCCTCTGAGCAGCCTACGTTGCCGCCTCCTCGCCTGGACTCCCCTCCACCGTCACCAACGCCATCCACGCGGGCGTCCCTGCCGCCTACTTCGCTCGGGTCCGCAGCGGCTCTCACGCCGCTAGGGCCTAAGTCGCCTGGCCCGCTGTCGCCCGGTCCGCCGTCACCGGTCCTTCTTCGCCGGAGTCCCCTGGACCGGCCTCGCCTGCTCTGGACGTACCGCCGGCCCCGGTGTTCGCTGCTCCGTGGCATCCACACACACGCAGCCGTAGTGGCATTGTTCATCCCAAGGAGCGCACCGATGGCACGGTCACATATCTTGCTGCTTGCCTGGCTCATGCAGTGGATGATCCAACCGCCGAACCATGCAGTTATCAAGCCGCTATGAGTATTCCACACTGGAGTGCTATTATGGAACAAGAATATCATGCTCTTATGAAGAATAAGACCTGGACACTTGTTCCCCCTCCGTCTCGCGTCAACATCATTGATTCGAAGTGGGTGTTCAAGGTGAAGAAACATGCAGATGGTTCCATTGAGCGCTGCAAAGAGCGCCTCGTGGCTAAGGGATTTAAACAGCGCCAGGGACTGGACTATGAGGATACATTCAGCCCAGTTGTCAAGCCCACCACTATTCGACTTCTTCTGTCTCTGGCAGTTTCTCGCGGATGGTCTCTCCGTCAGCTTGACGTACAGAACGCTTTTCTTCACGGATTGCTTGAAGAAGAGGTTTACATGAGGCAGCCACCTGATTTGTTGATCACACTCAGCCTTAGCATCTCTGTCGTCTGACGAAGGCTATATATGGACTGAAGCAGGCTCCTCTTGCCTGGCATGCTCGCCTGGCTTCAGCACTACGCACTCATGGATTCATTCCTTCGACGGCTGATACTTCACTGTTCTTGTTCCAGCGACCGAGTGTGACCATGTACCTCCTAGTGTAGGTGGATGATATTCTCCTGGTGAGCTCCTCTCTGACGGCTGCTGATGCTCCTGTGACCGCACTTGGTCGTGATTTTGCAGTTAAGGATTTGGGCCAGCTTCATTTCTTCCTGGGCATTGAAGTCGCTCATCAGTCTCGTGGCAGTTTGGCTCTCACCCAGTAGAAGTACTCTCTTGATCTCTTGTGCCGTGCTGGTATGCTCAAGTGCAAGACATGGCCTACGCCCATGTCGTCCACTGACAAACTTTCAGCAGCTGATTGTGCTCTTCTATCTCCTAAGGATGCTACTCAGTACAGGAGTATTTTTGGTGGCTTGCAGTATCTGGTGATCACGCGACCTGATCTCTCTTTTGCAGTTAACAAGGTGTGTCAGTATCTTCATGCACCTGCTGATGTACACTGGTCTGCTATGAAGCGCATACTGTGTTATGTGCGTCTCACTGTCTCCTCTGGTCTTCACCTGCGCCCAGTTCCTCCGTAGTTCTTTTTGCATTCTCTGATACTGATTGGGCTGGGTGTCCAGATGACAGGCGATCTACGGGGGGAAATGCTGTGTTCTTGGGTCCTAATCTGATCGCCTGGAGTGCACGCAAGCAAGCCACTGTTTCCCGCAGCAGCACAGAAGCTGAGTACAAGTCCGTTGCCAATGCGACTGCCGAACTTATATGGATTGAGTTCCTACTTCGAGAGCTAGGAGTTGCTCAGCCACATCCCTCGGTCCTTTGGTGTGACAACATCGGTGCTACATTTTTGTCATCAAACCCGGTGTTCCATGCACGGACTAAACACATTGAAATTGACTATCATTTTGTGAAGGAACGTGTTGCACAGAAGCTACTACAAGTCAGGTTTATCTCTTCAAAAGATCAACTTGCAGACATCTTCACCAAGCCTCTACATTCTCCCATGTTTGAGGTCTGTAGGCGCAATCTCAACCTCCTAGATACTTCAGGAGTGAGTTGAGATTGAGGGAGGGTGTTAGACTTTGTATTGTAGCCCTACTGTGTAATCCATACCGTATTGGTATAGGACTTGTATGTTATCATTATATATATGTGATAGGCCACTCCATAAAGGGTTGAGCCAGTTCCTCCAAAACCTACGTTTTACATGTAGACAGCCTCGTGTCAGAGAAGATAACGATGGGCTCCATATCACATACGTTTCTCCCTAACAATCCTATCTCTTCACGGTTAGAACTTTGTATAGTAGATTCTGTGGCTTGTTTAACCCGTGATCGGATCTAAAGATTAGTTGAGATGTACTAGCTCCCTCGGTAAAATGATAGTATCGCTACGTTTTTGACTACTTGGATATATACACCACGCATGCAATGGAATACAATGCGTTGAGCAATTCCCAAAGTATCTGTTTTGACTTGATCCTAGAACCCTAAAAAACCTTACGGTGCTCCTTCTTCCCTCCCCACGATGTGGATCTCCAGCGGCGCGCCTCCCTCTCCGGGCGACTTCTCTGAACATCACCTTCCCGAACCCTAAACATCTGATCTCATGTTCCAATTGTGCTTCACTTCGAGAAACCAATTTTCTCATCTGGCAGACAAACTTTCAACATCACCTTCCGCAAGCTTGACCTCACTGATCACATCAAAGGCCTCGTCAATGCTGAGACGATTGTCGGTGACGTTGAGTGAACGCAGATCGATTAAGTATCGTGTCCTGGCTCCACCACTCGGTCTCCAAGGACATCCTGAGATCATCATGCAGCCCGCAGACTCCGCCGAGCAAGCATGGACGCTGATCAACAACCTCTTCCTCGACAACTGTCTCCAGCTCCAAATCTTCGCCAAGTCCAAATTCTACACCCTTCAGCGGCGCTATCTCTCTGCACTGCAGTAGTGGCAGCAGGAATCACCTCCTTGATACTCATTGTATTATTTTTGTCATGAATATCAGCAATATACAACAAATTGTAGCTACAATGTACACACACATCAACAGATCTTTGGTATTCATCTGGATACCAAGGACCCGCCCCTGCCTCTCTGTCATGGCGTTCCAGCCAGCTCGACTGCATGGCCGACGCGCTGCAACGACCAAGAGATGCTCCTCGCCTTTATCAATGGGTTGAACGATGAGTTCGACAATTGCTTCGCCGCTCCCACCATTAATCCGGCCGGCCTCACCTTCGCACGCACTCGCTCGGCTCTTCTCCAAGGGGACCGCCGCCTCTCTAAATGTTTTTCTCCAACCGTCCGCGATGGGTTATCTCGCCGGTGCCCCCTGCTCCCCTTACCCCATGCTTGGTCCCTTAGCCCGCACAGCGCCCTGCTGCTCCAGCACCAGCCGACACTCGCAACAATAGGAACCAGAAGAAGAACATCTCACTCCTCCGGCGCCCTTCATCAACCCTGGCGCTTACACCCTATTTAAACCTATTTAAAACCGGTTCGCTACAGTGAAGCGGGCGTAACAGTTTTCGGTTTGATACAGTACCATGCCGCTACAGTGCACGTCTCTCCACAGTGTTTCACTAAATGGGCCTGCCGAGTCGGATCGCGCACGTGCAAAGGTGCAGCTGTTTGACGCACGCAGGCGTCATATACAGGACCACACGTGTTAAACGGAACACATCACGGCGACATCACACTGCCCTTTAATAGTAGTGATGAAATAGAACAGATAGAAGATCCTCTACCAGCAGTAACATAATGCCAGACCGTATACAATCAGCTACACGTCCAAACTAAACAGCTGGAAGCACCTTTCAAAAGAAAAGAAAAAACTGGAAGCATGTCACGATATGGAGGTGCCACTGGCAGGTATGACTTCGGCGTAGCGAGCTAGGCGAGAGATGAGCAATGCCGGCCAGTCTATCTCCATGGGCACGTCATCCATAGCCATGGGCGATAACGGGCCTGCCGCTTCGTCCCCCGACCCAGTCAGTTTCATTGCTCTAGAGCAGGGCCACTCTCCTTCAATGTCGTCACCTTGTTTCTAGGTTTCTTGGCAGAAGTGTTTTTCTCCCTGTTTAATATAGTAGCAGAGTAATGAGACAGTCCCACCGACAGCGGGCCGGTTATAGGTAGAATCATCGGCGGTGGGAACGAGAGCTTTGTCAAGGTGAGGCGCCCGTTCTTGGCACTCACGTCAATGGTGGAAAACTGGAGATAACCAATGTTGTCATTGTAGGACATGGACGCATAGAGCCAGCTCACCACGCCGTCGCACACTACCGCGTCTTTCCAGTGCCGCCAGCAAAGATCGATGGCTCCCGTTAAGCACTCCGTGTGCGTCGTCCAGCTCGGCTCGTCGGATGTGAGCGTGTGGAGATCGCACTGCAGCTTCTGGGTCTTCGGGTCCTTGAAGTTGTTGACAAGGCCCATGGCCAGCACCTTGAAGAAGCGGGTCGAGTTGTTCGAGGCGTCACAGTCCTCGCCGGTCAGGATGGCGTAGACGTAGCGGGTGAAGGCTGAAGACCTGTTCTCCAGTGGTGGGAGCACGTCGCACGTGCCAGTGAGCACGTTGCACGCGGCCAGGAGGATGCTGTCGCTGACGCAGGTGGCCGGGGCCAGTCGCACCAGGAGGAAGCCCCAGCGGGCGATGAGCGGCTTGGCGCCGTCCAAGAGGCCGGCCGCGGACGAATGAGGTGAGGGGCCGGCGGCCAGAGCCGAACGCGGATCCTGCCGTGGGGTCGAACACCGGCGGCGCGCACGGGCCGGCCCCGTCCCGGTCATCGTTCTGATCTCCTGTTTTGCACCGTTGCTGGGTGAAGAAGCCGACGAGATCGGATGGGTGGCTCGCGCCCTCCGGCCAGCGGAGGCAGTGGAACGAGGGGTCGGTGATGAGGTAGCACCACCGCTTGCAAGCCGCGGCGCACCGGAACAGGGCGGCGATGTCCGTCATGGCCACGCGCGCCAGGACTTTGAGGAGCACGTCGTCCGGGAAAAAATTAGAGCTTTTTTATTGTACCCTATACTGTTAAAGATGAGAGGTAGCAGTATACAATCATTTACCGTTGATTCCGGAAAGGTAGTTCTAGTCATTTTCCCGTTTTCCAAGATAACGCTGGCCCATCGGCTGGTTTAGCCCTGGTTTAGCCATCGGTTGTTGCTCTACCTGGCGCCACTGCCTCCGCCGCCACCGCCAACTCGTCGTAGCCGACTAGCTGGCTCCGCTGTCGTCGAACTCGCCACTGCGTCCATGTTTCCCAGCACGCTCCTGCCACCACCCTTCGCGAAGGCTGGACCTGGACTGTACCTCTGAGCGATCGGTCCACCAACATGGCAGGGGAAGGGGACGCAGACGAAGCCGGCATGCGGCGGCGGCCGCCGGCACAGAGGAAGGAAGGAAGAGGAATCTTCGTCAAGGAAGACGATTTGGGCCGTGAGCGTGTGCGACGGTCGACGAGCATGGCCGGCAGCGTAGCAGCTTCGGTCCACAAGCACGGCCGACGGTGTGAAGGCGACGAATTGGCCACCGGAATCCTAGCCGGCGGGCGCATGCATGCGGCAGCCGGAAAAGAGAAGCGAATGAACGGTTCACTTGGTCGGGAGGCCGGCTAGTTTTCTCTCCCTAAATTATCCTCACAACAAGTATACTGCGGCACGCGGAGACTCCGGTGTAACCGGTACTGCTGGCAATGGTAGTCGCCCAGTTGAGCAGTATAGATTGATCACCACCCTTTGACTTTGATAATAGACGGCTCATATTCATTGCTGGGTACTGTAAAAGAGCTCAAAAATTAGGAGGCGCCGGCGTGTCTTCCATCTTCTTTAGTTGTGTGTATGTATACGATCCAGATCAGGTTGGTCAGCGGGAAACGACTACACGAGCACGACGGTCGATCGATGGAGAGGTAATACGTGCGTATATAGGTACACAACATCCGTATATCTTCACGTGTCGGACTCGTTCTCTTCTCCTTCTCCGGCTCGGACTGGATCATCTTATATTCAAGCATGCGTTGTTAGCTCCCTACGTACTATGCGTACGAATCCATCAGAGATCCAACGGTTCACATTTTTTTTTCTATTTTAACACCCATGCTCGGACTGCCAGATTGAATTGTAGTCTTCCCCAGACTATGTACATGCAATGCCTTTTATTTGTAGTTAGACTGTGATATTTGGCACGTGTATCATATAAGCAAAATTGTCACACCTCTATTTCTTTCATTTTAAAGTATCACACGATCCCTCATCCTTTGACCTCGCCTCCTCCCAAACGACCCCACAGGCTCGCCCGAGAAACCTGCTTCTCCCGCACATCTCGGGCGCCCAATCCCGAGAAAACATCCACTTCTTCACGTTTACCACATGATTTCTCCTCAGGACAAAGTTACCATGTATTCGTATGCAAGTTATCAGGCCTGTGTTGCATAACTTACCGTGCTATTTACATAGAACGTACCAGGTATCTATGCTTCAACAACTACATCCCTTCAAAGTTACCACTGTGTTTTATACACAAGTTATAAGGTCTTCGATGTGTAAAATACCGTGGTACTTACACATAAGTTTTCAGGGTATATGTACATCAACCTCCCCCGGTCAAAGTGACCATGAGGGATTGTACGTGAGTTACTGGGTCTACAGTTCGTATATTATCAAGGTACTTGCACCTAAAAACCTGGGTGTGTTTCGGTAGCTTTTTTCATAGGTCAAAAATTACCACAATGTTTTTGCGTAACTTATCACGCCTATAGCACGTGTGCCCCTCATGATACTAAACATTATGTGACTTTTTCGTGACACGCCATGTGTTGTGTTCATCCAAGAGGCCCACGCGCGAGGCGAGTGTATGTTTTTAACAACTTAGTTTTCTTTAATAAAAAAGTTACCATCATGTTTATATTGCAAGTTATCGGTTATGCGGTGCTTATATTATCATGTTATTTACACAAAAAATATTGGGGATGTTTTGAACAACTTTTTCCGGGACAAAAATTTATCACGGGGATTCTAGGTAACCCATCAAGCCCGTAGTGCTTAAAATGTCATGCTATTTACACAAAATTTATCAGGGGTATGTTTCAGCAAATCCCCCCCCCTTCAAAAACTTATCATGGTGTTTAATTATCACAGTGCATATGTTTTCATGCTATTTACACATAAAAATGCCAGAGGAGGGAGGTATACTACCATGCTATTTACACAGAAGATACCCGAGTATCTTTTGAAAAAACAATTCCCTACGGTCAAAGTTACCATGGTGTTTCTACCTCAGTTATCAGATGTGCGCTGCGTATATTACCATATATTTACACATAAATTATCGGGTATCTTTTCACATTTGTCTTTCCCAATGGTTAAAGTTACCATGATGTTTGTATCTAAATTATCAGGTCTATGGTGTGAATGTTATCGTGCTATTTACAGAAATTACCGGGGGGCGGGTTCAACAAATTTATTCCCAATGATCAAAGTTACCACGAACATGTCAAAAATAGTATTTCCCTTAGCTTGCTCAACAATGAGTGTCATAGGTGATGTGGTTAGCTCCCTTTGTTGATTACCTGCAGACCAGAGATCAAATCCTAGTCCAAGCATTATTTTTGCCGAAAATCGGGAAGGCGCGTGGGCCATAATTGACGATTACGAAAGTTAGGAAGGCACGATAAAACCAGGGAGGGCGTGCGGGAAAGGAAATAAATCGGGGGAGGTCGGTGGGGGAGGACCGGGAAAGGAAGGATATCGGGAGGCGTGCGGGAAAGAAAAGAAATCGGGAGGACGTGCGGGGAAGGAAGGAGATCGGGAGGGAGGTGACGGCACTGGATGCGTGTGGCAGTTTCGCAATCTGCCACACGGTTGCCATATACATATTTCGTTATTTGTATCTTCCCGTATATATTCATTGGAGGCTCAGAATTACCGGAATATAAACTACTCCGAGTCCGAGTCAAAGCATGAGCTTTTGAGTTTGCTGATTGATTTTCGTAGATGATGTCAAGCTCAAAGACTTTCAGCTTGTCTGTTATTTCAGCACCACATGCGCGTACATTCCCATGGATTCTTCTTTCAAACTGTGAACAACCTCCTGGCAATTACATGCAATTATTTTTTTGGACAAGGATGTTTTCTGCTAGGTTAATAGCTTCATTACACTATTGCTTCTAGAATCTCAGGTTTAGTTCTGCCGTCGAACATGATTGCCGAAGCACCCATGAATCTGCCTTCTCTCTGTCCCTTGCAGCAACATCACCTCTATTCTGGTTCTTCCCAAACGTTGCATTAACCTTGAGATTGTTAGTCCCCGACGGCGGAGGTATCTAGCTACTTCCACATGCACCAGATGTACTTGATACGTTCCGTTTCTTGATCATCTCGCTGCTTTCCAGTTGCCCTATAAAGTTTCGAACAAATACATGAACAGAAAGTGGTGACCGATAAATCTCATCATGGATGACTGTCCTTTTTGCATGCCACAACGCCAATAGAGTAATAACTAAACTCATGACCCGATCATTGTGTTGCAATGTTTCGATTGTGGATGATATGAAGTCCTTGGCATTATGATAGGATGCATTTGATATATGTTCAACCAGAATATCATCAGATAGTGCCCATACGCATGTCATGTCGCTAGATTGCATTCAACCAGGGAGTTAATGGCACCATAAGTCTTGGGCTCCACAGAAAGAGCACACTCACCCGGTGACATATTGCAGTGATGCCTTACGTTCGTCTTAGGCAGCGACCTTTTGTGCTAACTTCCACAGGAAGTGTTCTCTTCGGTGGGACCTGCACCTGCCACAAAACTTCCATTGCAACTTTTGTTGCATAACATATGATGCAGATCATGCCCCATCGAGCCAGGCTTCCCTCTTATTCCTCATTTCGGCACACATCTTGTAATCTAACCGAATGGAGAAGATCCTACGGCGCTCATATTGCCAGGCCCAGAAATTCGGCAGCGACCTCGCGCTTATAGGAACGCTTCGGATGATACATGCAATGCGATGCAACACATAGTCCCTCGTTCCACCGCCAGAGTAAAGAAAACCGTTGACGAGAAAATTGAGCTAGCTTCTCTTCGTCCAATGAGATAGAACAACTGAGCTATAAGCGCAAGTTAGTTTCTCTAAGCATGAGTATGCTATCGAAATTAAGAAAATTGACTCTCACCGCTTGAGTTAAGAAAGCTAGAGTAAAGAAAACCGTTGACGAGAAAATTGACCTAGCTTCTCTTCGTCCAATGAGATGGAACAACTGAGCTATAAGCGCAAGTTAGTTTCTCTAAGCATGAGAGCTATCAAAATTAAGAAAATTGACTGCGAACGGAGCTAGTTTCTCTTCACCTCACCGCTTGAGTTAAGAAAATCACTAATGGGGACCGGTGCAATTTCTCTAATACATGCAACCAGACGCACCGTCCCTCGGCATAATCAATTTTTATTCCATGCATGAGTGTTCTGGCCATTCCTAATTCCTTTTATTGGTCCTTGTTTGAGAACAATTATACCATCGTGGATCAACCTCCAAACTTGCGTAGGGTCGATTCCCATGCCGGCTTCCAGCAAATACCATGAGGGGTAATATCAGCTTTTAAGAATCCTTGCTCTCAAAAGAGTCAGGTTTTTGTTTAATTATCCATCCTTGTTGTGGTGACAACAGTAGGTTGAAGAGGTCAATTGGGCCAGCCCAGCAACCAGTTTTTTTTTCTGTGCATGCTCGCTTCGATGTAATTATGGGTTTTTTTCATGCTATGCTTGCCGCATAGTGGATCAGTTTAGTACGCCATATTTTTGGTTGCATTTGTTTCTTTCTTTTTGCTTTTAGGTTTTTCCTTTCTGTTTCTATTTTATTCTCACTAATTTCATTTTAGTATATCTTACTTTTCTATTTTCTTATAGTTCATACTGAGGAATGAAGGAGCAACCTAGATGGTCATGAAGACACCAATAACAGTGCTACCATGACGGGCTCAAGCAAAATTTCCATGAAACCCGCACCCCATTCATGTGTGAGAAGCAGCCTCATGTTGTTTGTTTCAGCTGCCAGACCCGCCGAACAACCCACGTTGGGCGCCATGGGACGAGTTCAAGGAAGAATGCCCTGCCCGTGAGTTGCGATGTTAAGTGGCAATCCTATAATTCACCAGTGGAACTAAATCCACCAAGTTAGGAAACTTGCAAATAAGAAACAATATGAAGAAAAATGAGAACAGTTTTTTACGTAGAAAAACCCGATAGACAATGGCGAAGACAGGGAGCCATGGCTCCCCACTTAATCTCATAGTTTCGTGTATATATATGCTTGTTTGATGCTTTCGATCTGTCAGATTTAAGGAAAACACATGTATTAGTGTGATTTGACCCCTGTTATCAAAAGTTTGACTCAGTTGGTTTTCCTCATCTTCGATTCATGGCCCGGCCACTGCCCATAGATGGAAATCGTGGCACTTAACAGTCACTCGCAAAGAATTGTCGATGTTTGTCAATAGACAATATATTTATATCAATAAAACACCAGTATAAGTTTGTCATTTTGTTGTTTTTATTTATATATGATCCTCTACAATCAGCTACACGTCCGAACAAAACAACTGGTACTACCATGTATGACTTACGCGTAATGAGCTAGGCGAGACATGAACAATGCCGGCCAGTCTATCTCCATGGGCACAGCTTCCGTAACCATGCCCGAAAACTGCTGGTCTGCCACTTCGACAAAAGTAAGAGACTGGTCCGTTGCTTTCCCGTAGTTCAATTGCATCCTCGAGTTAACGATGAGTGTCCCGCTCTTCTCTCCGGACCAAAAGCTGCGCACTGGATAGATACTGTACCGTTGGGGTGGTTTTAGCTTCATTGCCCAAGTGCGCACATGTGTGCCGTCATCTCCTTGATCCCAGGTTTCTACGTAGTCGTAGATGTCTTCTATTTGAACTCCTGTAACGCAGAAGCAAAACAACAATACCTTCCCGTTGACCGTGGCTAGATAAGTGGGCGAAGGGAGAACCGTCGTCGGCGGGAAGGAGAGCTTAATTAAGGCGAGGCGCCCACTCTCGGCACGCACATAAATGGTGGAAAGTGGGCCCTGCCATTGTAGTCTATGTACATGAAGAGCCAGCGTGCCACGCCGCCGCACACCACCGCAACCGCGTCTGGGCAGTGCTGCCAGCAGATCCCAAAGTCTCTGGTGAAGCATACGGTGTGCGTCGTCCAGCTCGGCTCGTGGGATGTAAGCATGCGCAGGTCGCAATGCAGCTTGTTCTGGTCGTAGACGTTGAGGCTCATGGCTAGCACCTTGAAGAGGCCGCTCGAGGAGCCGCAGTCCTCGCCGGTCACCACGGCGTAGTTCATGTTGACCGACGACATGTTCTCCAGCGGGGGGAGAGCGTCGCATGTGCCGGAGAACGGGTTGCACACGGCCAGACGGGTGTTCTCGACACGGCCGTAGGTGACCTGGCCCAGGTGCAAGAGCAGGAAGCACCCGCGGGCTGCGAGCGGCTTTGCACGGTCCAAAAGGCCGGCCGCGGCACCCCGGACCAAGGAGGTAAGGAACCGGCGGCTGGGGCCGAGCACGGACCGACGTACGGGGATGAACACCGGTACAGGTCGGCCAAGTACTTGTGCCTAGAGTCCCGATTTCCTTGAGGGCACCGTTGCTGGGTAAAGAAACCGATGAGGGCAGACGAGTGGGTCGCGTCCTCTGGCCAGGAGCGGCGGAGGAAGGAGTGGTCGGTGACAAGGCCGCACCACCGCTTGCATGCTGTGGCGCACCGGAACAGCGCCGCGACGTCTGCCATGGCCACGCGCGCCAGGACCTCGAGGAGCACTTTTTTTTTGATGAAAAGGCAGGATCACTGCTTTTCATTGCGCTTAGAAGGAATAAAGGTCACAAATTACAAGAGAAGAATAGGGAGGGGTTTAGCTCGAGAAGTTACATCAATCAGGTTCTAAGGGTCGCTCGACAAGGTGTAGAACTCTCCTACGGCCAGCATCAATCCAATCCTTGGCTTCAACTTGAATCTTCTCGAACAGGGGTCTTGCACTGCAGGATGAATTAGTGAATACCCTCGCATTTCTTTCTTTCCAGATGTTCCACCACACAAGAGGAATAATGGACCGCCAAGTCTTTGCCTTGTCCTTGGTCATCGCCGAACTGGAGCGTTGCCACCAGCTAGTGAGGGACTCCCCATCGTTGGCCATCAAACTGTGGTGCATATCAAGCATGCTAAAGGTCAAGTGCCAGATTTCCTTAGCAAATGAGCATGTGGTAAGCAAGTGCGTAGCAGATTCCGGTTCTTGAAGTCATAGAGAGCATAGGGGGTTGTGAGGCCATCCCCTTTTTGCTAGGTTGTCTGCCATCAGGCATCGCTCTTGAGCAGACAACCAAACAAAAAACTGGCACTTAGGGGGCGCAACGGAGATCCAGGCCAACTTAGCAAACAGCGGTTTGATGTTGGCAGTGAGAGTAGCCGTATATGCTGAGCAGGAGGAAAATTGGCCGTTTGCAGTCCAACGCCAAGTTAAGGTGTCTTCCTGATTTTCGGATAGCTGCACCAGCTGCAGGTCATTCCACATGGACGTAAACTGGGTAATAGCGTCTTGGGAAAGGTTGCTCTTGAAGTGTCGCATCCATTTTCCGTCAGTCAAAGCATGAAGGATGGAGATCGATTTGACAGTGCAATGCTTGAATAAGTCAGGAAACCTTGAGCTGAAATTTTCTCTGTTGTGCCAAGGGTCTGTCCAAAACTGCGTGTTGGCGCCATCCCCAATGTTGAATTGGACTGAAGCCTCAAAGAGAGCCCTGACCGAGCTGGTGATAGGCAGAGGTAAACCACGCCAGGGTCGCGTAGTGTCCATCCAGGAAAGCCACATCCACTTGCATCTCATTGCCTCGCTTTTTTGGAGCAGACAGGGAATCCCAAGGCCGCCAAACTTTTTAGGTAAGCATACTTGCTTCCAATTAACCAGACATTTACCCCCAGTTGCCTCATCTTTATTTACCCAAAGGAACCCTCTGCATCTTTTGTCAAATTTTTTGACAGCCCAACGAGGAGGTTCAATGGCCAAAATCTGGAAGACTGGCAAAGCATATAAGACGGAGGTGATCAGAGCAAGCCGTCCGGCAGTGGGAAGCATAAGCTTGTTCCATCCGGAGGTGTTGCGTTGGAGCTTGTCAAAAATAGGCTGATAATGTACTTTCTGCAATCTCGTGTAACTGAGGGGCATGCCAAGGTAGATGACTGGGAAATCTTTGATGGGGCATTGAGGCAGTGCAGCCAGCTCAAGAGTGTCAACATCCTCGCATCTGATGCGGCAAAAGCTACTTTTGATGTAGTTAGTCCTTAAGCTAGAAGCATCCCCAAAAATGTCGAGGACCTTCTTTACAGCATTGACCTCTTGATAGTTTGGTCTGACAAAGATCATCACATCATCTGCATAAAATGAGGCTTTGACTGAAGGAAGGCTTCGCCCGAGGGGTGGGAGCACCTGGGCATCAACTGCTGCACGAATCATAGCATCAAGGACGTCCATCACGAGCACAAACAATAGAGGCGATAGAGGGTCTCCCTGCCTCAGGCCCTTATGGTGCACGATGTAGTCAGTCAATTCCCCATTAACAAGGACTCTGGTTGAGGCCGAAGCAAGCATGGAAGAAATCCAATTTCTCCACTTGAGGCTGAATCCCTTTGCCGCGAGAACGTTGATCAAGAACTCCCAAGAGACGCTATCAAATGCCTTGTCTATGTCGAGCTTGAGCATGATTGAATGAATCTTCTTCAAATAAAGGGATCTGACCATTCCTTTAACAAACAGGAAGTTATCATGGATGGCTCTTCCTTTTATGAATGCACTCTGGGATGGTAGGACAAGCGTTTTGAGCCAAGGCTGCAGTCTTCTTGCTAAAATTTTCATTATAAGCTTAGCAAAGAATGAAAGCAAACTGATTGGTCTATAGTCTCTTGCTTCTTGTGCATCTGGCCTTTTCCTAATGAGAATCAGAGTAGCACTATTAAGACTTGCAAGGTTTGAGGAATTCAGCCCCTCAAAAGCTCGGATCGCAAACATTACATCAACCTTTATAATGTCCCAACAACTCTGGAAAAACAGTGTAGTGTAGCCATCGGGCCCGGGGGCTTTCCTGGGGTTCATGTCCATAACCGCAGCCTTCACCTCTTCTTCTGTAAAAGCACTCTCAATACTTGACAGATCGACGGGGGCAATCCCAAGGGCGTTGAATTAATACTGCAGCCTCTCTGAGTTTTAGACCCCAAAACAGAGGAGAAGTGCTCCCAAACCGCATTCAACGTATCCTCTTGAGCAGTGAGCACCCTATCATTGGAGCACTTCGTCCGGGAACAATGTGGGAGGGGCCGCTATCTCATCCATGTTCTAATTAGCTGTGCGTATGTATGCGATCTCGGCGGGGTAATGCGAGCGATCGATTGATGACAGGTAAGGTAGTAGGAGTACGCGGGTATATATGCACACACATTAGCAATCTTTTCGTGTCAGCTACCTCCACGAGGAATTTTCTGTCGGTATTTGCTAAATCCGAGAAGTCTGAAACTTTGGGTCGCGCTATTCGTCATCCTGGGTGAGGAATAGTTATTCTTCACCCCCTCTATTTTAACATGAGTGCACCGTAATTTTATGTTCCGTAAATTTTGTCTTATTTCAGACATAAAAGGAGAACGTAAGAAAATATATAATCGCCGTAAAAAATATTTTATGTTACGCAAATTTCAAACGTAAAAACATAATGTAAAATGTACATAAAATGTAATTTTTCTGGTCTTCTGACATTTTTTTATGTTAAATTTTACAGAGTGAATTAATATGACTGTAACTATTTGTATTTGAAACATAATTTATTTATAAAATGATCGTAAGATTACCTCGGGTGAAGAATAGTAATACTATATATATATATATATATATATATATATATATATACACAGCATCGTGTCCGAGAAGATAACAATGGACTTAAATATCACATGCGTTTCTCCCTAACAATCCTATCTCTTCACGGTTAGAACTTTGTATAGTAGATTGTGTAGCTTATTTAAACCATGATCGGATCTAAAGATTAGTTGAGATGTACTCCCTTGGTAACATGATAGTATTAGACGTTTTTGACTACTTGGATATATACACCACGCATGCAACGGTACACAATGCGTTGAGCAATTCCCAGGTCTGTCTAGGACACATCTAGATGTGACATAATTACGTCACATCTAAGCTGATGTCCATTCTGTTTGTGGTCTATTTTTTTTGTCCTAATTTTTTTGTTTCTTCTTGATGCATTATATATTTGTGAGAGCTTAGATGTGATATCCTTAAAAAACATCTAGATGTGAATTAGACAAACTGATTACCAAAGTATCAGTTTTGACTGGATCCTAGAGCCCTAAACAGCCTTACGCTGCTCCTTCCTTGCCTCCCACGATGGCGGTCTCCAGCAGCGCGTCCCTGTGGGGGCATGCTTGGCTTCTCTAAACATCACCTTCCGAAACCCTAAAAATCTGATCTCACGTTCCAATTGTGCTTGACTTCCATAAAGCCAATATTCTCATCTGGCACACGCACTTCAACATCACCTTCCGCAAGCTTGGCCTCACTGATCACAGCAATGGACATGTCGATGCCGAGATGATTGTTAGCAACGTTGAGTGAATGCATATTGATTAAGTATCATGTCCTGGTTCAACACCTCGCTCTTCAAGGACATCCTTGATTAAGTATCATGTCCTGGTTCAACACCTCGCTCTTCAAGGACATCCTGGAGATCATCATCCAGCCGGCAGACTCCGCCGAGCAAGCATGGATGCTGCTCAACAACCTCTTCGTCGACAACTGTCTCCAATGCCAAATCTTCACCCAAGTCCGAATTCTACAACCTTCGGCGGGGATATCTCTCCGTAGTAGTGGCAGCAGGAACGTTTCCTTCAAATCCAATCCTTGATTCCCTCCCCTTCCTCCCCGCCGCCACCCGCAAAGGCATCGGGGAGGGTTCCCCATCTCCAGCGCTGCACCCCTCCTCCTCCTCCCTCCTCCACCTTTGCCGCCGCCAAGGGGCGCGGCTGGGCGAAGCCCGGGCGTTAGTGGCGGTGGGGCTCCTTCGTGCCCCGCGCGTGGGGTATGGCGCGCGTCAGACCTCGCCGCGAGGCGCGATGCTCAATGTCGGGTGTGACGGCGTGGTGGCGCCCCAGAGTAGGCCGGCGATGGTGGCGCGTGACGGGTGGCGGGCGGCATGGTGGTGGTGCGAGCCGGTGGTGGCGTCGGCGGCGGTGCTTCTGACAGCGCCTCGGTGTCACGTCCGGCACCGCGGGTCTTGGGGGGCCCTCTCGTCGTGGTGCTCTGGTGGGGTGGGAGGGGGCCGGCGCGGCAGCGGTGGTGGTGGGCTGCTTCCACCTAGTCGGGCCCTCGCGGCTGGGTGGCGGTGCTCTGCTCGGGAGGGTCCCATGGTGGCGTCTCTAGGCGGCGGCAGCGACAGCTCGGCAACCCTCCCTCTCCGCCATTTGGCGGCGGCCGGTGCCTCCTGGTGCTCTGGGCCTTCGAAGCGCGGGCGAAACATGGTTCCAGGGGGCAGCTGGAGCCGACACGGGCGTCAATCGTGGCCATGGGCCACTTCTCCGCCTTCCCCTTCCCCCGGTCGATGTGGTCGCGGCCCTTCTCGAGGTAGGTTGGCCGACGGCGGTTCTGGAGGTGGTTAGGATCGCGGATCTGTGCAAAGTCGTGGCCTTTGGTGGCTTAGGGGTGGTCTCATTGCAGGGCGGCGGCCCTGGCAGTAAGAGTCGTTGGTCGTGGGCAGATTGCATGGCTATGATGCGGGCAGGCAACCATGGACGCTCGGGCGGCATGGCTGCGGGTGTTGGCGGACTGGGGCGGCGGCGGGGGAGTTGAAGCACCGTGGTACATCACCTACCTAGTCCATGCTCTGGTCCACGGTGATGGCGTCCGTGGACGTCATGTTCCTCCTTGCAGGATCAGTCATGGTGCTTTTACTCCCTCCATCTTACTCCGGGTGAAAACTTGATCTTCGGATCAGATGGTGGCGATTTTCGTGCTCGTGCCCTTCCTGGAGGCACCGTCTTGGAGTCCTCGGTCCGGCGTCTCCGTCGCACATCCTCCCGGACGATCGCTCCTTGTGGTGGTGGTCTCCGTCGGCTCTAAGTGGATCAATTTTGCTAATCTTTTAGGTTCTTTGTGTCGTTGAGGTTGTGTGTCGGTGCCCGGCATTCGTGTATCTTGCCTCGGGTGTGTGGCGTGCGTTTGTATCGGATGCTTCGATGTTGTGTTGGTGCTTTATAATATAAAGCGGGGGAACCCTTTTTCGTTAGTAGTGGCAGCAGGAATCACCTCCTTCATACTCATTATATTATTTTTGTCATGAATACTTAGGAATATACAACAAATTATAGCTAGTATACACACACATCAACAAATCTTTGGTATTCATCTGAATACCAAGGAATACCCCTAGGGCCGCCCTGCCTCTATGTCATGGCGTTCCAGCCAGCTCGACTGCATCGCCGACACGTTGCATCAACAAACAGATACTCCTCACCTTTACCAATGGGTTGAACGATGAGTTCGACCATTGCTTTCACCACTCTCACCATTAATCCGGACGGCCTCACCTTCTCACACGTGCGCTCGGCTCTTCACCACCACCTCTATAAATGTGCTCTCCATCCGTCCATGATGGCCCTTCTCGCCGGTCCCCCTACTCCCCTTGCCCCTTGCTGGGCCCCTTGGCCCGCACCACACCCAACTGAGCACGGTGGCGCTCTTGCTGGTCTAGGACATGCCACTGCTCCGACGCCCTTCATCAGCCCTGGTGCTTACCCCCTACCCGGGATGTTTTTTATTTGATCCAGGGGTGTGTATGTGTTAAAGAGAATGAAGAAGACTATTTAACATGTATATATGGCAGTATTTTTTCAAAGTTAGCTCTAACAAATCTGGTCCCACTTTCATAAATGCTCTTAGACGCGCCAAAGCGGCCCATCAGTACCTTCTTCAAAAAATTTACTAGGAATGCAATGGTTTTTGCATGAAAAAATAGCGACCAGGTGGTTTTCTGCAAACGTAACTGCAAATGGGATGGTTTCAGATTTTTACTCCCCCATACATGAGCGACAAATAACCTCCTCTTGTATTTTTTTTCTGCTACCAGACCTGTTGAACAACCCATGTTGACCGCTATTAAAAAAATGTTATATTTTTATATAAATTGTTCAACCCATTATATTATTTTTCAGATTTTAACTCCCCTGTATATGAGCAACAAATCACCAAGATCAACCCATGTTGATCTTGGTGTTATTCCCACCAACGTTCGGATCCGGGTGCTCGCATTTATTTAGGTGACTTCATAAAATCTCAAGATGACATACCGGCTCAGTCTTTCGGAGGTGCTCATAGAGGTAAGGTGTGTGCGTGCGCGTTCATAAGGATGAGTCTACCGCTGATATATAAGAACTTGCGTATGTATTGTGTTAAAAAAACTAGAAGCACCATTTCAAAAGAAAAGAAAAAAAACTGGAAGCATGTCAGGATATACAGGTGCAACTGGAGGTATGACTTAGGAGTACCGAGCTAGGCGAGCGATGAGCAATGCGGGCCAGTCTATCTCCATGGGCACGACATCCCTAACCAAGTGCCATAACTCGTCTGCCACTGCTTCACCCGACCAAGTCAGTTTCATTGCTCTAGAGCAGGGCCAGTCTCCTCCAATACCGTCCCCTTGTTTCCAAGTTTCTTTGCAGAAGCCTTTTTCTCCCTGTTTTTTGTGGACGCAAACTAACGAAACGGTCCCACCCACAGCGGCTAGATGATATAAACTGGCCGCAGGTAGAATCGTCGGCGACGGGAACGAGAGCTTTGTCAAGGTGAGGCGCTCGTTCTCGGCACTCACATCAATGGTGGAAAACTGGAGATAACTGATGTCATTGTAGGACATGGACGCATAGAGCCAGCTTACCATGCCGCCGCACACGACCGCCTCTTTCCAGTGCCGCCAACACATATCTATGGCTCCGGTGAAGCACTCCGTGTGTGTCGTCCAGCTCGGATCGTCAGATGTGAACGTGTGGAGATCGCACTGCAGCATCTCCCGGCCGTTGACGTTTTTGACGAGGCCCATGGCCAGCACCTTGAAGAACCGGGTCGAGTGGTTCGGGGCGGCACAGTCCTCGACGGTCAGGATGGAGTAGCCGTAGTGGATGAAGGCTGACTGATTCTCCAACGGCGGGAGCACGTCGCATGTGGCAGTGAGCACGTTGCACGCGATGAGGCGGATGCTATCCTTGCCGCAGGTGACAGGGGCCAGCCGCACTAGGAGGAAGCCCCCGCGGGCGGCGAGCGGCTTGGCGCTGTCCAAGAGGCCGGCCGCGGTGCCGCGGACGAACGTGGTTAGGGACCGGCGGACCGAGCCGAACACGGATCCTGCAGTGGGGTCGAACACCGGCGGCGCGCACATGCCGGCCCCATCCCGGTCATCGTTCTGATCTCCTAGTTTGCACCGTTGCTGGGTGAAGAAGCCGACGAGATCGGACGTGTGGCTCGCGCCCTCCGGCCAGCGGAGGCAGAGGAACGAGGGGTCGGTGATGAGGTAGCACCACCGCTTACACGCCGCGGCGCACCGGAACAGGGCGGCGACGTCCTTCACGGCCACGCGCCCCAGGACCTCGAGGAGCACGTCGTCCGGTAGAAATTTAGGAGGTGACGGCGTATCTTCCATCTGCCTTAGAGGTTAGGTTGGCCAGCGTGACACGACTGCACGAGCACGACGATCAATCGATGGCGGTAGTACGTGCGTATATATGTACACAGCATCCATATATCTTCTCGTATCGGACTCGTTTTCATCTCCTTCTCCGGCTCGGACGCGATCATCTTATAGCAAGCATGCGTGTTCGCTCTCTATATACTCTGCGTACGAATCCATCAGAGATCCAACGAGGTCACGTCTCTTCTTCAATTTTGGCACCCATGCCCGGAGACTATGTACATGCAATGCCTTTTTTTTTGGGTCTGTCTATATAACATCTAGATGTGAGATATTATCTCACATCTAAATCGTGACATCAACATAAGTCAATGGTTGTTCAGCCTTGTTTTATTTTTTCCGGACTAGGGGCGCCAGAAAAAAAAAGTGACGACATAATGGGTATTGCACTTGGGACCTCATGCTCACGAACAACAGCTCATACAACTCCAGCCGGGAGCTGCTCTCTTGACATAAAGGAAACCGGATATCATTAAGCGTATAGCACACCGTCAGATTATAAGACATTTGAATTTTTTTTAAAACCTTTTGTACAGATTTTGATTTTTTTTTTGAAATTTTGAATATTTACTGATAACACATACAATTTTAAAATTTCAAAATGTACTTTTCAAATGTGAATAAACTTTATAATTCTGTTTTTTTAAGAACAAAATTTGGTATTCCAAACAATTTCTTCTCGAGCAAATTTTGCAAATACGGACAATTTTTTAAACATCCCCGAACAGTTTATAGAGTGTTGACACTTCTGAAAATTCCAAAAGAAGGCAAATAAATTTTTTTCTGTTTTATTTTAATAATAAATTTTCAATAACTTTTTTTCATCACTCTCTTGTTACCGTATTATCGGTTGGTGATTAATGAATCTTGCTCCTGTGTGCAACCAGGGAGGGACATGACCTGTGACTTGATGGCCGTCTCCGGCGAGCTCGTGTCCCTGCACCACCACGTCGGCGACTACAACATCGAGTTGAACGACGGTGGTAAGGTAAGAAGACGAAGACCCTTCTCTCCTCCCTCGCTTGCTTGCTTGCAGCCCTTTAATTTCCCCTATCAAGTTCACGTTTGGTTTGGTTTGGTTTAGTTAGGCAATTTTTGATTTGGGCTTTCCTTTTCTCTATGCCGCTCAAGCTCAGGGATAGATGGATGTTTGGCCTCTGTGCTTGCTCGAACTAGTAGTAATATAACTTAAATGTGTTGGATGGAAACATAAGAAGGAAAAAACAGAGCAATTTGTTTGGTGTGGTGAAACATCCATTTAGCTTATTTCAAGGAAATCATCCATTTAGCTTATTTGTATGAAAAACATCCATTTAGCTAGCTTATGAACAATAGAAGGTGCTGTTGTTGTAATTCCCTAATCGTAAAAAAACTAATCTCTAGTCAGTTGAAAGCCTGGACCTGTCTTTCAGTTTTGTTTCTAGTCACGAGTGATGATATGTGAACATGAAAATGCTTCTTTGATTTTATTTTTTCTTGTCTTTACGTGAGTTTACTAACTTGCTAAGAACAGGTCTATTGTTCACTATATTGGATATGTGGTGGTGGTTCTAGCTTTGCCTTCACTTGACCCCTGTCCTCACCTCTCCTTCCTCCTCTCTCGGATCCCGTAATTTATTCGTTTGTTTGAGTCAGAACAGGAGGTTCCCTCCATGGATTCCATCGACGAGGAACATGCAGGACCCCATGTCTGAGCTGTCGAGCTCGATGAGGAAATCCGCGATTCTGACCTCAACCTCGACGGTGATGACAATGCTAGCACCAGGTCTCTCCCTGTTCTTCCCTCCCACCCAACCGAACATTCTCTTTCAAGTTCAATTGATGTGCATTGGCATGATGTTTTGCCCATGTGACTAGCAAACCTAACTGGGTTCTAGAATTCTTTTGTTTTGTGCAGCATTCGCATCATGGATGGCAGCAGTAGGCTTAGTTGTCGCTTATTTTTACTCTTTTGTTTTGTTCAATGCACAATACTTGGGTCGAGAGGCAGATTTTGTAATTTTTGTAGTATATGAAAGAATAGCCTCTGAGTGTTCCCAGTTTCATTTATATTTCTAGCTATTAATCCCGTTTGGGGAATTTGTCTAGTCTTGCACGAGACCTTGGGTCTACTTTGGTTAAGAACTGGTTCTATAACTACAATAGATTCCTGACTTTGTGTTGGGACCAATGTTTTGTGTCCAAGTACAATTGATCTGTATAGGCATGCTGCTGTTATGCCTGGTTGTATCGGGGTGAACACTGGAACTTCATTTGTTGTATGCTTGTGCTACTAGATGCAGCAGTAAACATTTTTATGCACTAAATGTTTATTACTTAGAGCAAATTGGCAAGGTTTGAACTAATTTTTTTAATCTGCACTGTAGAAGCTTTGGTTACTTGCAAGTTGCAGCACACGACACGCATCCTTGTGACACTATTGTGCAATCTCAATAGCCATGAACCTTTTGTCACTTATTTTGTCAGCATCTTAGTATTGTATTGTGTTGTGTTGTGTTGATTAGATATACCTGACTAGGTTGCTCGGTTATTACAGGCGAGCGTGTCTGTCTGTCTGTCTAAAGAAAAGAAAGAACCTACAAGTGATGGTACTTAGCGGCCGTGCAGGGAGCTTGATACGATGCTCAAGTGCTGCTACCTTGAGTTGTTGGTTGTCAAGTTGAAGTGGCCGGCACTACATGTTTTGATGATCTAGGCTGAATGCTATCTGGCGCATCAAAACAGAGGAGAAGATCAACTTCTTCATGTGGTTGCTTGTTCAAAATCGACTGTCAACCGTTGACAGGCTTCGAGCCCGTGGCCGTGAACACGATGATACTTGCTCGCCCGTGGCTGCTAGCCCCCAACAGTCGACACTCTGATGTAGTCTTTTCCTTTTGCCTGCGGACTGTCACTCTCTTGTAAATCCATAATATTTAATGCAAAGGCAGAGCACCTGCCAGTTTCATCTAAAAAAAGATGATCTGGGCTGTCAAGGAAAACTAGGGGGAAATCCCCAATTTGTTTGTTATGCGCACGAGTTAAGAGAGGATCGTTCTCTTTGCTGCAAACTTTTGCATGTGTAGTACTTCTTGAAACACAAGTAGTGTTTTTTGATATGTTTTTCCTTTCTTTTATATCTTGTGTGATCAGCCAATGTGGAGGTTGGCATGTGACCTTGATGACGTTTCGGAGGACCTGTGCTTTTGGCTCAAGTTGTCTGTGAAAGATGTAGTCAAGGTGCCTCCTACTGTAGTACATAGATATCTTTTGATGTGTAGACTGCAAATGTTTCTGGTTCATCAATTTAAGGAGTTGTTGGTCACATGATGAATTTTTTTATTTAAATATCCATTTTCTATCACCAGGGCTTATGATGTTGGCCATGCCAGGACCTGTTTTCATAGCCGCGCATATCAGCTCGGGCTTGCATCTATTGAAATATAATCGGTGACATGCCATCTCAGTCATGTGAGCATTACCTTCAACCTTGATGAGGCAGACGTGGTTCGGCACAACGTTGAATCAGTGTGTCACCTTGCTGTTATATACTTACAACTATACAAGCAGGGTGATTTTCTCTTACCTTTGTCCTCTTGTCAAATATATTGATATGTCATGTGATTCATGAAAGTAATTAGGAAATAAATTGCTACAACCAGTGTAAAAAATCCATGCATGGGACGCAGTACTACTAGTTATTAAGAAACTTACAAATCATACCGAGAGAGAAATAAACTCCCCCGTGCAATATTTCCCACAAAAAGAAAAAAAACTTGCCATGCAATCTGCGAGATAGCTGGCACAATCAACGAACTTGAATGAATCTGGGCCAGCCTCAAGATATATCCATCCCCTGGGTGGGTGGACCTACGTCAGGCTCATCTCTCTCCTCCAAATAAATCGCCCCCTACCAAACTAAAACGTTTCTCTTGTTTTCCTCCTTGAAATCAGCTCAATCCTCTCGTCTTCTTCCTCGAAATCAGGAACCCCTTCATTAACCCTCTCCCAAAATCAACGCATCAGTTAATTGACATCGCTCTACCCCATGCACGCGTCGTTTCCACCTCCATTACTGCTTCCCTACCTTCCTCCCTTCACTCGCTCGTGTGGCAGCCGACCCTCTTTAATCCATTGGCTGCGGGCTCCTCTCGCGCTCCTCACGAGGATCATGCTCACATCCAACGCCTCCCCGCATTCCCCTCTCGCTTACTGCCCTCCACAATCTCCTCTATAAATGGTGCCTATTCGCTCTTGCCTCTCCATCTGCTGTGCCCCAAACATTGCTCCTCCTATGTCGACCAAGCGCCTCCGCCTCCTTCTTTCCTCTTAAGCCAGTGCACAGCGAGTGCATGCGGCGGCACGTCACTCCCTGTCTTCCACGCCCCGTCATACTTGTGGCTGCCTCCTAGTACTCGTCCTGGTTTGGTCCGCCTCCCTGTAAGATCACGATTTTTCTTGATCTAATCCTCTTTGATAAAATCGTGGCATGGTGCCGCTCAACCTGAGAAGTTCTTTATGTGAACCTTGTGATGCAGATGTTCCTACTGGACGTAGAGGCATAGTTGCAGCGCAAAAATAACCTTTAGAAGATCCACATAAGTCAATTCAATCAAAGGTTAGGAAAAATTGTGTATGCATCTGCATTTGATTCGTGCTCCTTTTGTTGGTTAAGATGCTTTACTCTCCCTACATATTCTGATTTTAAAGTTGTATCATTCTTGGTTCCTTTTTGTTTGGATTGACATAGAGATGAGAAGGTAGGTTCCTTGTTCATGTAGAGTATTTATTTTGTTCGTGTAGTTTTCCTCTGTACCACTTCATGTTTGTTAGAGTTTTTCCATGTAGCTTTTCTCTGATTTTTCCTATCTTCAATTTTTTATTTGCCCACCTACATGTTCTTAACTACCTTTGTAGTACTAATCCTTTTTCTAAAGCTAAAGGACATTTTTGTTCATGAGTTATCATTCCTAATTTTAGGTTGGACCATTTTAGTTTTGTCTTCGATAAACTATGTAGCAGGGGACTGACATCAGTGTCTTTTTCAGTAGTAATCTCCAGTATTGAGGTTACTTCTTTCTCAGTCCTCGCTATTAGTCATCAGTTTTTATAGTCTTTCAAATCAGTTATCATTCCTCACTATTTTTTATATTTGTTCATTAGTTATCTGCGTAATTAATTGAGTTTCTCGTATGGTAGGTGTAATTTAGTCAATCATGTTCTTCATTCTTCAGTCTTATCATTTTTCAGTCAAATCATATGTCCCTGATTGGCTTATTCTATCTTTTTTGTTAGTGTAATCATTATTGCATTAGTTATCTGTCCATTCATTCATCGGGAAGTTTTTCATTTTTTTCTCATTCTTCAGTGATATCATTCGTACAATTCAGGTTTAAGTTGTTGAGTCCCTCATGTTCTTGTCCATCATTCTATTTAGTATTGTTTCAATTTTCAGTTAGTTTTATTTCTCTCCTTTTCACTTACTTAACTTTTTTATGTCTTCTCATTTTAAGTCATTTTCTCATCTGTTTTTCACATGTCTTTCATTTAGTCACTAGTCGTTTGTACTCAGTTTGTAACCTTGTATCATTTAATTCAGCTCCTTAGTGATCAGTTATAATTTTCAATCTGTCCTTTATTAGATCATTTCTCTTTCAGTATTGAGTTGTATGTTATTCAGGTTTAGTCTATACTTTTTAGTGTTATTTTTGCTCAGTCTTGTTCATGGTTCAGTTTGTAGTTTTCAGTGTTCTATATTCATTTTGTTGTTTAGTCTATAGTCTATATTATTGCATGGTTAGGTTTGTGTCTATCAATGCTCATTTCTATTTGATTCACTTTTATTAAACTTGTCTCTCATTTTTAATATTTTAGTTGTTTGACTACATTCCTTTTCCGTTTGTATTTATCACTTAAGTCTATTTAGTTATTTTAATTGTTATCCGTCTATTTTATTTCATCATTTCATTATTTATTCAGTGCCCTGATTATGATTTAGGAGCATTTTACTTTGTTCACTCATTCTTTATTGAGTAGTATTCGATCAGTCATCAGTCCGCATGTATTTCTACTCATTTCCCCCAGTAAGTATCTACACATTTTCTTAGTTTTTCCAGCATCATTCTTGAAGTTAAGTCATTAGTTTTTCGCTATTTTGTGTGTCTTCGTTGTGAAGGATGTTGTGCCCATGAAATCCTATTTTGTGTGTGTTTTCCGACCAAGTCAGTGTGCCAAAATTTCAATTTTGGCACCCATGTGGCCTCGTTGGATCTCTGATGGACATCACTCATTCGGAAATTTATTTCAAACATTTCAGAAAACTGATTTCACTCATTGAATCAAACAAGAACATTTCACTCATGTGATACAACTGATTTGAGTTGTTTCAATTGAAAGAAATACATGTTCCAATAATTTGAAAAGCTAATTCACTCATTTGAAAATAAAAATATTCTTGTTTCAAGAAGCTGGTATATGTCACAAAAATAAACTTAAATTATTTCATAAAACTAACTTCACTCATTTGATGTAACTTGTTTCAAATAACTCATTTCAATTATTTCACAAAAACCGATTTCACTCAATTGAAAAGAAAAAATTGCTCGCTTCATAAAACAGATTACACTCATTTCATAAACTATATTTCACTCATTTCAAAAATGATTTCACTCATTCAAACACTGTTTTCATTCAATTCATAAAATTGGTTTCATTGAATTCAAAAAACCTATTTCAATTAATTGAAATAACCCATTTCATAAAACTGGTTTCACTCATTACAAAATATATCTCAAAAACTAATTCCACTTTGTATTTATGAAATATATTCAAATGTATTTCAATCATCTCAAAAGTTAGTTTCAAATGTTTGAAATATAAATTTTAACTTCAAATAAGTGAAATTTAAATGAAATGAAAAAACAATTTCATTCGCTTCATGAAATAGATTTCACTCATTTCAAAAACTATAGTTCACTCATTTCAAAAACGATTTCACTCATTCAAACAATGTTTTCATTCAATTCATAAAATTGGTTTCGTTGAATTCAAAAAACATATTTCAGTTAATTGAAATAACCCATTTCATAAAACTGGTTTCACTCATTACAAAATATATCTCAAAAACTAATTCCACTTTGTATTTATGTAATATATTCAAATGTATTTCAATCATCTCAAAAGTTAGTTTCAAATGTTTGAAATATAAATTTTAACTTGAAATAAGTGAAATTTAAATGAAATGAAAAAACAATTTCATTCGCTTCATAAAATAGATTTCACTCATTTATAATTTCTTTTGAAATAATCCGTCTCACATGTTTTAAAATAACTAGTTTCACATTTTCTATATAACAAGTTAAAAATATTTCAGAATGAAATTTGTTTCATATGCATGAAAACAGAATGTACTCATTTGAAAATTTTGGTTTCGCTCCAATACTTTTTTCGTGTATTCCACAAAACATGTTTCACTTATTTGAAATGTTGAAATTAAAAGATGTTTGAATGTATTCAAGATTGATCTTGTTCTAAAGGTCTTGGCATCAGGAGTTCAAATATATAAAAAGTTTCAAAAATCAAGTTGCAGTTTAAAATATATGAATGAACGAAATTGGCAAAGAGAAAATAAAGGGCATGAATTAGTTTGACATGTGATGCATCTTCTGTACGTGAGAATGAGGAGAGAGAATGGACCATGCATGCGTCAAGTATAACTATATTGCTGACATGGGCCCCTCTCATCTGACATTGATTTGACTATTAATAAAGATACACCAGATAGACTCTCATTATACACATCTATACATTGTCTGTGGGCCTCCCTATAGCACGAATCACTGCGCATTTGAGTGGCAGATGTGTTACCGGTAGGTACCGTATCCGGTAAAAAGAGGTTTGCGGGTGTGGTGCGGGCTAAGGGGCCAAGTGTGGGGCAAGGGGAGCAGGGGGCACCGGTGAGAACAGCCATCACGGACGGCTGGAGAGCACATTTAGAGAGGCGGCGGTGAAGAGCCCAGCGCGTGCGTGCGAAGGTGAGGCCGGCCGGATTAATGGTGAGAGTGGCGAAGCAATGGTCGAACTCATCACTCAGCCCGTTGATAAAGGCGAGAAGCATCTGTTATCTTGAAGTTTTTTTTGGACATGTAGCTGATTGTATATGTCCGCTCATTATATTACTGCTATAGTAGAGCATCTTCTATTGTAGCCTAGAAGTGTAGCCGGGTTGCACGCGCCCCCAGGCTTATGGTCTGCTTGTGGTACTACCTTCGTTCGGGTTTAAAAGGCCCGCTGGCCACAAAACCCAGTCCGAAAAAATTAGGCCGCTGAAGCTAATCCTTTTCTTTTTTGAGTAAAAGAGGGCTTTCCCTCCAATTTCCATTAGAGAAACCACCACAATCCAGTACAAGTAGCTTGATTACAAACCGAAATAGCCAACACATCTAGAGAAATATCCAGCCGCCTCTAGCAGCTACCCCTCACGCTAGCTAAAGCACATGCGCCGATCCAACCTATTACAAATCTACCAAAAGGAAGCCAAACTCTTAGAAGCTGACGTCATGAAACCGGGAAGTTTTTTCTACTCCCCGAGTAACACGCATCATCACATTTATATCCTTGGCATGCCAAAACACAACCCCTACGAAGCCCTGTATATCTCACTAGCAAAAATGCCCGTGCGTTGCAATGGGGCGAAAAAAATACATGTTTCTTATCTGTGTCATAATTATCATCGTTCTTAACTTGCAAAATCTAGAGTGGCAAAAACAAAAATTCCCCAAAAAATATAGGTGAGCTAGTTATTCGAGTATTGGTTCATCAAAGCCAAACTTTTGGAACAAATGCACAACTACTAAAGATGAATATTTACATCACAAAAAAGATACATGCTACTTTTATACTCCCTCCGTTCCTAAATATAAGTCCTTTTAGATATGTCACTATGGACTACATACGAAGCAAAATGAGTGAATCTACACTCTAAACCATATCTATTACAATACATTCGTATGTAGTTCATATTAAAATCTCTAGAAAGACTTATATTTAGGAATGGAGGGAATAGCAGTCAATGTGAGGACTAAGTTCCATGTAATTTTTTTTATAAAGAGAGTTTCCTCTCCGATTTTTATTATTAGAAATCGCCAAGTCTTACAGCCAGGCCAACTTACAGATAACATTTGCCAACATGCATCACATTGGCATATCCTACAATGCGCACCCCTCGAAGATGATGAAGGAACAACCCCTTGTTCCTTAGGAGTGCCATCCTCAAAAAGGACTAAGTGTGAAATCAGAGAATTTAATTAAAAGAAACTCAAATCATATGAAATCAGGGAATTCAATTAACAGAAGCTCAAATCCAACATCTAATATTTTCAGAGCAGCGCTTGGCACATTGATTAGTCCATGTTCCAAAATTCCATAGAGATCAAATACAAAAATAAGGACATGTGGTGTTTAATAAGGGGCGCCCACAAAAAAAAGTATACTGGTAGGGGCAGCACAACATACAAGACCAAATGTTAAACTGAAGGAGGCAGGGCACAAAAATCGACTAACAATCCACCGAGTAAAACAGCGGGTTAGCTAGCAGGTTCGCGAGCACAAGTGCTGTCTGCTAGCGTGGTGCCTCACGCAATGATACGTCCATTTTGCATCATGCTTTTATATCGATATTTATCGCATTATGGGCTGTTATTTCACGTTATGTCACAATACTTATGGCTATTCTCTCTTATTTTACAAGGTTTACATGAAGAGGGAGAATGCCGGCAGCTGGAATTTTGGGCTGGAAAAGGAGCAAATATTGGAGACCTATTCTGTGCAACTCCAAAAGTCCTGAAACTCCACAGAATGTCTTAAAATAAATAAAGAAAAATCGTCGCCAAAGATGAAGGCCAGGGGGCCCACACCCTGCTCACGAGGGTGGGGGGCGCGCCCTACCCCCCTGGGCGCGCCCCCCTACCTCGTGGGCCCCCTGGTGGCTCTCCGATGCCCATCTTCTCCCATATGAAGTCCTTCGATGAGAAAAAAAATCAGAAGAAACCTTTTGGGACGAGACTCCGCCGCCACGAGGCGGAACCTTGGCGGAACCAATCTAGGGCTTCGGCAGAGCTGTTCTGCAGGGGACACTTCCCTCCGGGAGGGGGAAATCATCGTCATCATCATCACTAACGCTCCTCTCATCGGGAGAGGGCAATCTCCATCAACATCTTCACCAGCACCATCTCATCTCCAAACCCTAGTTCATCTCTTGTATCCAATTCTTGTCTCCAAGTCCGGGATTGGTGCTAGTAGGTTGCTAGTAGTGTTGATTACTCCTTGTAGTTGATGCTAGTTGGTTTATTTGGTGGAAGAACATATATTCAGATCCTTTATGCATATTATTATCCCTCTGATTATGAACATAAATATGCTTTGTGAGTAGTTACGTTTGTTCCTGAGGACACGCGAGAAGTCTTGCTATCAGTAGTCATGTGAATTTGGTATTTGTTCGATATTTTGATGAGATGTATGTTGTCTAGCCTCTAGTGGTGTTATGTGAACGTCGACTACATAACACTTCACCATTATTTGGGACTAGAGGAAGGCATTGGGAAGTAATAAGTAGATGATGGGTTGCTAGAGTGACAGAAGCTTAAACCCTAGTTTATGCGTTGCTTCGTAAGGGGCTGATTTGGATCCATATGTTTCATGCTATGGTTAGGTTTACCTTAATACTTTTGTTGTAGTTGCGGATGCTTGCAATAGAGGTTAATCATAAGTGGGATGCTTGTTCAAGTAAGAAAAGCACCCAAGCACCGGTCCACCCACATATAAAATTATCAAAGTACCGAACGCGAATCATATGAACGTGATGAAAACTAGCTTGATGATATTCCCATGTGTCCTCGGGAGCGCTTTTCCTATTATAAGAGTTTGTCCAGGCTTGTCCTTTGCTACAAAAAGGATTGGGCCACCTAGCTGCACCGTGTTTACTTTTGTTACTTGTTGCTCGTTACAATTTACCTCATCACAAAACTATCTGTTACCACTTATTTCAGTACTTGCAGAGAATACCTTGCTGGAAACCGCTTATCATTTCCTTCTGATCCTCGTTGGGTTCGACACTCTTACTTATCGAAAGGACTACGATAGATCCCCTATACTTGTGGGTCATCAAGACTCTTTTCTGGCGCCGTTGCCGGGGAGTGTAGCGCCTTTGGTAGGTGGAATTTGGTAAGGAAAAATTTATATTGTGTGCTGAAATTTTCTGTCACTTGTTACTATGGAAAATAATTCTCTGAGGGGCTTGTTCGGGGTATCTTCACCCCGTCCAGTAGAGCAAAGAGTTGTCCTCAACCTACTGAACCTATTGAAAATGAAACTCCTTTTGAAGTTCCTTCGGGTATGATGGAAAAACTGTTGGCTAATACTTTTACAGGAGATGGAACAAAGCATCCTGATGAACATCTACTCTATGTGGATGAAGTTTGTGGATTAATTAAGCTTGCAGGTATACCCGATGATGTTGTTAAGAAGAAGGTCTTTCCTTTATCTTTGAAGGAAGACGCATTGACATGGTATATGCTATGTGATGATACGAGATCATGGAACTATAAAAGATTGAAATTGGAATTTCATCAAAAGTATTACCCTATGCATCTTGTTCATCGTGATCGCAATTATATATGTAATTTTTGGACTCGCGAAGGAGAAAGCATCACTCAAGCTTGAGGGAGGATTAAATCAATGTTATATTCATGCCCCAATCATGAGCTCTCAAAAGAGACAATTCTTCAGAATTTTTATGCTCGGCTTTCTGATAACAATCGCACCATGCTCGATACTTCTTGTGCTGGCTCTTTTATGATGAAGACTATTGAATTCAAATGGAATTTATTGGATAGAATTAAATGCAACTCTGAAGATTGGGACCTCGACGAAGGTAAGGAGTCAGGTATGACACCTAAGTTTGATTGTGTTAAATCTTTTATGGATACCTATATTTTCCGTAAGTTTAGCACTAAATATGGACTTGACTATGAGATAGTAGCTTCTTTCTGTGAATCTTTTGCTACTTATGTTGATCTCCCTAAAGAGAAGTGGTTTAAATATCATCCTCCCATAGAAGTAAAAGTAGCCGCACCTATTAAAGTTGAAGAAAAGACTGTCACTTATAATGATCCTATTGTTCCTACCTCTTATGTTGAGAAACCACCTTTCCCTGCTAGAGTAAAGGATCATGCTAAAGCTTCAACTGTTGTTTGTAAAAACAATATTAGAACTTATACACCTCCTGAGCAAGTTAAAGTAGAACCTAATATTGCTATTGTTAAAGATCTTTTGTCTGATAATATTGATGGGCATGTTATTCAATTCTGTGGTGAAACTGCTAGAATTGCTAAACCCTGTGCTAAAGATAAACATAGACCTATGGTAGGCGTGCCTGTTATTTCTGTTAAAATAGGAGATCATTGTTATCATGGCTTATGTGATATGGGTGCTAGTGCTAGTGTTATACCTATTACCTTGTATGAAGAAATTAAGCATGAAATTGCACCCGCTGAGATAGAAGATATTGATGTTACAATTAAACTTGCCAATAGAGATACCATATCGCCAGTGGGAATTGTTAGAGATGTTGAAGTCTTGTGTGGGAAAAGTAAATATCCCGCTGATTTTCTTGTTCTTGGTTCTCCACAAGATAGCTTTTGTCCCAATTATATTTGGTAGACCCTTCTTGAACACTGTTAATGCTAGGATAGATTGCGAAAAGAATGTTGTTACTGTTGGCTTGGATGATATGGTTCATAAGTTTAATTTCTCTAAATTTAGTAAACAACATCGTGAGGAAGAATTGCCTAGTAAAGATGAAATTATTGGTCTTGCTTCTATTGCTGCGCCTCCTAGTGATCCTTTTGAACACTATTTGCTAGACCATGAAAATGAGATGTTCATGAATGAAAGAAGGGAAATAGATGAATTATTCTTTAAATAGGAACCTATTCCGCAACACAATTTGCCTATTGAAATCCTAGGGGATCCTCCTCCACCCAAGGGTGATCCCGTGTTTGAGCTTAAACCATTGCCTGATAATCTTAAATATGCTTATCTTGATGAAAAGAAAATATATCCTGTTATTATTAGTGCTAACCTTTCAGAGCATGAAGAAGAAAGATTATTGAAAACTATGAAGAAGCACCGTGCCGTTATTGGATATACTCTCGATGATCTTAAGGGCATTAGTCCCACTCTATGTCAACATAAAATAAATTTGGAAGTGGATGCCAAACCAGTTCGTGATCCTCAACGACGTTTGAATCCTAAAATGAAAGAAGTGGTAAGAAAAGAAATACTCAAGCTTCTGGAGACAGGTATAATTTATCCCGTTGTTGATAGTCAGTGGGTAAGTCCTGTCCATTGTGTCCCTAAGAAGGGAGGTATTACTATTGTCCCTAATGATAAAGTTGAATTGATTCCACAAAGAATTATCACAGGTTATAGAATGGTAATTGATTTCCGCAAATTAAATAAAGACACTAAGAAAGATCATTACCCCTTACCTTTTATTGATCAAATGCTAGAAAGATTATGCAAACATACACATTATTGCTTTCTAGATGGTTATTCTGGTTTCTCTCAAATACCTGTGTTGGCTAAAGATCAATCAAAGACTACTTTTACATGCCCTTTTGGTACTTTTTCTTATAGACATATGCCTTTTGGTTTATGTAATGCACCTGCTACCTTTCAAAGATGCATGATGGCTATATTCTCTGACTTTTGTGAAAAGATTTGTGATGTTTTCATGGATGACTTTTCCGTCTATGGTTCCTCTTTTGACGATTGCTTGCGCAATCTTGATCGAGTTTTGCAGAGATGTGAAGAAACTAATCTTGTCTTGAATTGGGAAAAGTGCCACTTTATGGTTAATGAAGGTATTGTCTTGGGGCACAAAGTTTCTGAAAGAGGTATTGAAGTTGATAAAGACAAGGTTGATGCTATTGAAAAGATGCCATGTCCCAAGGACATCAAAGGTATAAGAAGTTTCCTTGGTCACGCCGGATTTTATAGGAGGTTCAGTAAGGACTTCTCAAAAATTTCTCGGCCTATGACTAATTTATTACAAAAAGATGTACCATTTGTCTTTGATAATGATTGTGTAGAAGCATTTGAAATACTTATGAAAGCATTAGTCTCTGCACCTGTTGTTCAGCCACCTGATTGGAATTTACCCTTTGAAATTATGTGTGATGCTAGTGATTATGCTATAGGTGCTGCTCTAGGGCAAAGAGTTGATAAGAAGTTAAATGTTATCCATTATGCTAGTAAGACTCTAGACAATGCTCAAAGAAATTAGGCTACTACCGAAAAGGAACTTTTAGTAGTTGTGTTTGCTTGTGATAAATTCAGACCCTATATTGTTGATTCTAAAGTAACTATTGAAGGAAATATGCCCTAGAGGCAATAATAAAGTTATTATTTATTTCCTTATTTCATGATGAATGTTTATTATTCATGCTAGAATTGTATTAACCGGAAACATAATACATGTGTGAATACATAGACAACCAGAGTGTCACTAGTATGCCTCTACTTGACTAGCTCGTTAATCAAAGATGGTTATGTTTCCTGACCATGGACAAAAGAGTTGTTATTTGATTAACGAGATCACATCATTAGTTGAATGATCTGATTGACATGACCCATTCCATTAGCTTAGCACCTGATTGTTTAGTATGTTGCTATTGCTTTCTTCATGTCTTATACATGTTCCTATGACTATGAGATTATGCAACTCCCGTTTGCCGGAGGAACATTTCGGGTGCTACCAAACGTCACAACGTTACTGGGTGATTATAAAGGAGCATTACAGGTGTCTCCAAAGGTACATGTTGGGTTGGCGTATTTCGAGATTAGGATTTGTCACTCCGATTGTCGGAGAGGTATCTCTGGGCCCTCTCGGTAATGCACATCACATAAGCCTTGCAAGCATTACAACTAATATGTTAGTTGTGAGATGATGTATTACGGAACGAATAAAGAGACCTGCCGGTAACGAGATTGAACTAGGTATTGGATACCGACGATCGAATCTCGGGCAAGTAACATACCGATGACAAAGGGAACAACGTATGTTGTTATGCGGCCTGACCGATAAAGATCTTCATAGAATATGTAGGAGCCAATATGGGCATCCAGGTCCTGCTATTGGTTATTGACCGGAGACGTGTCTCGGTCATGTCTACATTGTTCTCGAACCCGTAGGGTCCGCACGCTTAAGGTTACGATGACAGTTATATTACGAGTTTATGCATTTTGATGTACCGAAGGTTGTTCGGAGTCCCGGATGTGATCACGGACATGACGAGGAGTCTCGAAATGGTCGAGACGTAAAGATTGATATATTGGAAGCCTATGTTTGGATATCGGAAGTGTTCCGGGTGAAATCGGGATTTTACCGGAGTACCGGGAAGGTTACCGGAACCCCCCGGGAGCTAAATGGGCCATGATGGGCCTTAGTGGAAAAGAGAAGAGGCAGCCCTACATGGGCTGTGCGCCTCCCCCTTCCCCTAGTCCTATTAGGACTAGGAGAGGTGGCCGGCCCCCTCTCTCTCTTTTCCCCCTCCGCGAATCCTATTCCAACTAGGATTGGGGGGGGGGGAATCCTACTCTCAGAGGGAGTAGGACTCTCCTGGCGCACCCCTTGTGGCCGGCCAGCCTCCCCCCTTTGGTCCTTTATATACTGAGGTAGAGGCACCCTAGAACACACAAGTTGATCCACGTGATCTATTCCTTAGCCGTGTGCGGTGCCCCCAGCCACCATATTCCTCGATAATACTGTAGCGGAGTTTTGGCGAAGCCCTGCTGCTGTAGTGCATCAAGATCGTCACCACGCCGTCATGCTGACGGAACTCTTCCCCGACACTTTGCTGGATCGGAGTCCGGGGATCGTCATCGAGCTGAACGTGTGCTCGAACTCGGAGGTGCCGTAGTTTCGGTGCTTGATCGGTTGGATCGTGAAGACGTACGACTACTTCCTCTACGTTGCGTCAACGCTTCCGCAGTCGGTCTGCGTGGGTACGTAGACAACACTCTCCCATCTCGTTGCTATACATCACATGGTCTTGCGTGAGCGTAGGATTTTTTTTGAAATTACTACGAAACCCAACAGTGGTATCCGAGCCAGGTTATTTATGTTGATGTTATATGCACGAGTAGAACACAAGTGAGTTGTGGGCGATATAAGTCATACTGCCTACCCGCATGTCATACTTTGGTTCGGCGGCATTGTTGGACGAGACGACCCGGACTAACATTACGCGTACGCTTACGCGAGACCGGTTTCCCCGACGTGCTTTGCACATAGGTGGCTTGCGGGCTACTGTCTCTCCAACTTTAGTTGAACCGAGTATGGCTACGTCCGGTCCTTGCGAAGGTTAAAACGGAGTCTATTTGACAAACTATCGTTGTGGTTTTGATGCGTAGGTGAGATTGGTTCTTGCTTAAGCCCGTAGCAGCCACGTAAAACTTGCAACAACAAAGTAGAGGACGTCTAACTTGTTTTTGCAGGGCATGTTGTGATGTGATATGGTCAAGGCATGATGATAAATTTTATTGTATGAGATGATCATGTTTTGTAACCGAGTTATCGGCAACTGGCAGGAGCCTTATGGTTGTCGCTTTATTGTATGCAATCCAATCGCGATGTAATGCTTTACTTTATTACTAAACGGTAGTGATAGTCGTGGAAGCATAAGATTGGCGAGACGACAACGATGCTATGATGGAGATCAAGGTGTCGTGCCGGTGACGATGGTGATCATGACGGTTCTTCGGAGATGGAGATCACAAGCACAAGATGATGATGGCCATATCATATCACTTATATTGATTGCATGTGATGTTTATCCTTTTATGCGTCTTATCTTGCTTTGATTGACGGTAGCATTATAAGATGATCTCTCACTAAATTATCAAGAAGTGTTCTCCCTGAGTATGCACCGTTGCGAAAGTTCTTCGTGCTGAGACACCACGTGATGATCGGGTGTGATAGGTTCTACGTTCAAATACAACGGGTGCAAAACAGTTGCACACGCGGAATACTCAGGTTATACTTGACGAGCCAAGCATATACAGATATGGCCTCGGAACACGGAGACTGAAAGGTCGAGCGTGAATCATATAGTAGATATGATCAACATAACGATGTTCACCATTGAAAACTACTCCATCTCACGTGATGATCGGTTATGGTTTAGTTGATTTGGGTCACGTAATCACTTAGAGGATTAGAGGGATGTCTATCTAAGTGGGAGTTCTTTAAGTAATATGATTAATTGAACTTTAATTTATCATGAACTTAGTCCTGGTAGTATTAGCATATCTATGTTGTAGATCAAAAGCTCGCGTTGTTGCTTTCATATGTTTATTTTGATATGTTCCTAGAGAAAATTGTGTTGAAAGATGTTAGTAGCAATGATGCGGATTGGATCCGTGATCTGAGGTTTATCCTCATTGCTGCACAGAAGAATTATGTCCTTGATGCACCGCTAGGTGACAGACCTATTGCAGGAGCAGATACATACGTTATGAACGTTTGGCTAGCTCAATATGATGACTACTTGATAGTTTAAGTGCACCATGCTTAACGGCTTAGAATCGGGACTTCAAAGACGTTTTGAACGTCATGGACCATATGAGATGTTCCAGGAGTTGAAGTTAATATTTCAAGCAAATACCCGAGTTGAGAGATATGAAGTCTCCAACAAGTTCTATAGCTAAAAGATGGAGGAGAATCGCTCAACTAGTGAGCATGTGCTCAGATTGTTTGGGTACTATAATCGCTTGAATCAAGTGGGAGTTAATCTTCCAGATAAGATAGTGATTGACAGAATTCTCTAGTCACCATCACCAAGTTAGTAGAACTTCGTGATGAACTATAATATGCAAGGGATAACGGAAACAACTCCCAAGCTCTTCGTGATGCTGAAATCAACGAAGGTAGAAATCAAGAAAAACATCAAGTGTTGATGGTTGACAAGATCACTAGTTTCAAGAAAAGGGCAGAGGGAAGAAGGGGAACTTCAAGAAGAACAGCAAGCAAGTTGCTGCTCAAGTGAAGAAGCCCAAGTCTGGTCCTAAGCCTGAGACTAAGTGCTTCTACTGCAAAGGGACTGGTCACTGGAAGCGGAACTACCCCAAGTGATTGGTGGATAAGAAGGATGGCAAAGTGAACATAAGTATATTTGATATACATGTTATAGATGTGTACTTTACTAGTGTTTATAGCAACCCCTCAGTATTTGATACTAGTTCAGTTGCTAAGATTAGTAACTCGAAACGGGAGTTGCAGAATAAACAGAGACTACTTAAGGGTGAAGTGACGATGTGTGTTGGAAGTGGTTCCAAGATTGATATGATCATCATCGCACACTCCCTATAATTTCGAGATTAGTGTTGAACCTAAATAAGTGTTATTTGGCGTTTGCGTTGAGCATGAATATGATTTGATCATGTTTATTGTAATACGGTTATTCATTTAAGTAAGAGAATGAATTGTTGTTCTGTTTATATGAATAAAACCTTATATGGTTGCACACCCAATGAAAATAGTTCGTTGGATCTCGATCGTAGTGATACACATAATCATAATATTGAAACCAAAAGATGCAAAGTTACTAATGATGGTGCAGCTTATTTGTGGCACTGCCGTTTAGGTCATATTGGTGTAAAGCGCATGAAGAAACTCCATGCTGATGGGCTTTTGGAATCACTTGATTATGAATCAGTTGATGCTTGCGAACCATGCCTCATGGGCAAGATGACTAAGACTCTGTTCTTCGGAACAATGGAGCGAGCAACAGATTTGTTGGAAATCATACATACTGATGTATGTGGTCCGATGAATATTGAGGCTCGCGACAAGTATCATTATTTTCTGATCTTCACAGATGATTTGAGCAGATATGAGTATATCTACTTGATGAAACATAAGTCTGAAACATTTGAAAAGTTCAAAGAATTTCAGAGTGAAGTGAAAAATCATCGTAACAAGAAAATAAAGTTTCTACGATCTGATCGTAGAGAAGAGTATTTGAGTTACGAGTTTGGCCTTTAGTTAAAAACAATGTGAAATAAGTTTCACTACTCATGCCACCTGGAACACCACAATGTAATGGTGTGTCTGAACGTCATAACCGTACTTTATTGGATATAGTGCAATCCATGATGTATCTTACCGATCTACCACTATCGTTTTGGGGTTATGCATTAGAGACAGCTGCATTCACGTTAAATAGGGCACCATCAAAATCCGTTGAGACGACGCCTTATGAACTGTGGTTTGGCAAGAAACCAAAGTTGTCGTTTCTTAAAGTTTGAGGTTGCAATGCTTATGTGAAAAAGTTTCAACCTGATAAGCTCAAACCCAAATCGGAGAAGTGCGTCTTCATAGGATACCCAAAAGAAAAATGTTGGGTACACCTTCTATCACAGATCCGAAGGCAAATTCGTTGCTGAGAATGGATCCTTTCCAGAGAAGGAGTTTCTCTCGAAAGAAGTGAGTGGGAGGAAAGTAGAAAACTTGATAAGGTAATTGTACCTTCTCCCTTATTGGAAAGTAGTTCATCACAGAAATCTGTCCTTGTGACTACTACACCAATTAGTGAGGAAGCTAATGATGATGATCATGTAACTTCAGATCAAGTTACTACTGAATCTCGTAGGTAAACCAGAGTGAGATCCGCACCAGAGTGGTACGGTAATCCTGTTCTGGAAGTCATGTTACTAGACCATGACGAACTTGCGAACTATGAGGAAGCGATGATGAGCCCAGATTCCGCGAAATGGTTTGAGGCCATGAAATATGAGATATGATCCATGTATGAGAAAAAAGTTTGGACTTTGGTTGACTTCCCCGTTGATCGGCAAGCAATTGAAAATAAATGGATCTTCAAGAGGAAGACGGACGCTGATAGTAGTGTTACTATCTATAAAGCTAGAATTGTCGCAAAAGGTTTTCGACAAGTTCAAGGTGTTGACTACGATGAGAGTTTCTCACTCGTATCTATGCTTGAGTCTGTCCGAATCATGTTAGTAAGTGCCACATTTTATGAAATCTGGCAAATGGATAAACAAAACTGCATTCCTTAATGGATTTAAAGAAGAGTTGTATATGATATAACCAGAAGGTTTTGTCAATCCTAAAGGTGCTAACAAAATATGCAAGCTCCAGCGATCCATCTATGGACTGGTGCAAGCATCTCGGAGTTGGAATATACGCTTTGATAAGTTGATCAAAGCATATAGTTTTATACAGACTTGCGGTGAAGCCTGTATTTGCAAGAAAGTGAGTGGGAGCACTACGGCATTTCTGATAAGTATATGTGTATGACATATTATTGATCGGAAATAATGTAGAATTATTCGGTAAAGCATAAAGGAGTGTTTGAAAGGAGTTTTTCAAAAGAAAGACTTCGGTGAAGCTGCTTACATATTGAGCTTCAAGATCTATAGAGATAGACCAAGACGCTTGATAAGTTTTTTCAATGAGTACATACCTTGACAAGATTGTGAAGTAGTTCAAGAATGGAGCAGTCAAAGAAAAAGTTCTTGCCTGTATTACAAGGTGTGAAGTTGAGTAAGACTCAAAGCCCGACCACGGCAGAAGATAGAAAGAGAATGAAAGTCATTCCCTATGCCTCAGGAATAGGTTCTATAAAGTATGCCATGCTGTGTACCAGATCTATTGTATACCCTGCACTGATTTGGCAAGGGAGTACAATAGTGATCTAGGAGTAGATCACTGGACAGCGGTCAAGATTATCCTTAGTAGAATAAGGAAATATTTCTAGATTATGGAGGTGACAAAAGGTTCGTCGTAAAAAGTTACGTCGATGCAAGTTTTGACATGGATCTGGATGACTCTAAGTCTCGATCTAGATACATATTGAAAGTGGGAGCAATTAGCTAGAGTATCTCCATGCAGAGCATTGTAGACATAGAATTTTGTAAAATACATACGGATCTGAATTGGGCAGGCCCGTTGACTAAGATTCTCTCACAAGCAAAACATGGTCACACCTTAGTACTCTTTGGGTGTTAATCACATAGCGATGTGAACTAGATTACCGAATCTAGTAAACCCTTTGGGTGTTGGTCACATGACGATGTGAACTATGGGTGTTAATCACATGATGATGTGAACTATCGATGTTAATCACATGGTGATGTGATCTAGATTATTGACTCTAGTGCAAGTGGGAGACTGAAGGAAATATGCCCTAGAGGCAATAATAAAGTTATTATTTATTTCCTTATTTCATGATGAATGTTTATTATTCATGCTAGAATTGTATTAACCGGAAACATAATACATGTGTGAATACATAGACAACCAGAGTGTCACTAGTATGCCTCTACTTGACTAGCTCATTAATCAAAGATGGTTATGTTTCCTGACCATGGACAAAAGAGTTGTTATTTGATTAACGAGATCACATCATTAGTTGAATGATCTGATTGACATGACCCATTCCATTAGCTTAGCACCTGATTGTTTAGTATGTTGCTATTGCTTTCTTCATGTCTTATACATGTTCCTATGACTATGAGATTATGCAACTCCCGTTTGCCGGAGGAACATTTCGGGTGCTACCAAACGTCACAACGTTACTGGGTGATTATAAAGGAGCATTACAGGTGTCTCCAAAGGTACATGTTGGGTTGGCGTATTTCGAGATTAGGATTTGTCACTCCGATTGTCGGAGAGGTATCTCTGGGCCCTCTCGGTAATGCACATCACATAAGCCTTGCAAGCATTACAACTAATATGTTAGTTGTGAGATGATGTATTACGGAACGAGTAAAGAGACTTGCCGGTAACGAGATTGAACTAGGTATTGGATACCGACGATCGAATCTCGGGCAAGTAACATACCGATGACAAAGGGAACAACGTATGTTGTTATGCGGTCTGACCGATAAAGATCTTCGTAGAATATGTAGAAGCCAATATGGGCATCCAGGTCCCGCTATTGGTTATTGACCGGAGACGTGTCTCGGTCATGTCTACATTGTTCTCGAACCCGTAGGGTCCGCATGCTTAAGGTTACGATGACAGTTATATTATGAGTTTATGCATTTTGATGTACCGAAGGTTGTTCGGAGTCCCGGATGTGATCACGGACATGAAGAGGAGTCTCGAAATGGTCGAGACGTAAAGATTGATATATTGGAAGCCTATGTTTGGATATCGGAAGTGTTCCGGGTGAAATCGGGATTTTACCGGAGTACCGGGAAGGTTACCGGAACCCCCCGGGAGCTAAATGGGCCATGATGGGCCTTAGTGGAAAAGAGAAGAGGCAGCCCTACATGGGCTGTGCGCCTCCCCCTTCCCCTAGTCCTATTAGGACTAGGAGAGGTGGCCGGCCCCCTCTCTCTCTTTTCCCCCTCCGCGGATCCTATTCCAACTAGGATTGGGGGGGGGGGAATCCTACTCCCAGAGGGAGTAGGACTCTCCTGGCGCACCCCTTGTGGCGGGCCAGCCTCCCCCCTTTGGTCCTTTATATACTGAGGTAGAGGCACCCTAGAACACACAAGTTGATCCACGTGATCTATTCCTTAGCCGTGTGCGGTGCCCCCAGCCACCATATTCCTCGATAATACTATAGTGGAGTTTTGGCGAAGCCCTGCTGCTGTAGTGCATCAAGATCGTCACCACGCCGTCGTGCTGACGGAACTCTTCCCCGACACTTTGCTGGATCGGAGTCCGGGGATCGTCATCGAGCTGAACGTGTGCTCGAACTCGGAGGTGCCGTAGTTTCGGTGCTTGATCGGTTGGATCGTGAAGACATACGACTACTTCCTCTACGTTGCGTCAACTCTTCCGCAGTCGGTCTGCGTGGGTACGTAGACAACACTCTCCCATCTCGTTTCTATACATCACATGGTCTTGCGTGAGCATAGGAATTTTTTTGAAATTACTACGAAACCCAACAACTATTCACACTAATCATGCTGCTGTTAAATATCTTATGGAAAATAAAGATGCTAAACCTAGACTTATTAGATGGGTTCTCTTGCTGCAAGAATTTGATTTGCATATTGTTGATAGAAAAGGAGCTGAGAATCCCGTTGCAGACAATTTATCTAGGTTAGAGAATGTTCTTGATGACCCACTACCTATTGATGATAGCTTTCCTGATGAACAATTAAATGTCATAAGCACTTCTGGTAGCACTCCATGGTATGCTGATTATGCTAATTATATTGTTGCTAAATTTATACCACCTAGCTTCACATACCAACAAAAGAAAAAGTTCTTTTATGATTTACGGCATTACTTTTGGGATGACCCACATCTTTATAAAGAAGGAGTAGATGGTGTTATTAGACGTTGTGTGCCTGAGCATGAACATGAACATATCCTACGCAAGTGTCACTCCGAAGCTTATGGAGGACACCACGCTGGAGATAGAACTGCACATAAGGTATTGCAATCCGGTTTTTATTGGACCACTCTCTTCAAAGATGCCCGTAAGTTTGTTTTGTCTTGTGATGAATGTCAAAGAATTGGTAATATTAGTAGACGTCAAGAAATGCCTATGAATTATTCACTTGTTATTGAACCATTTGATGTTTGGGGCTTTGATTATATGGGACCTTTTCCTGCCTCTAATGGATATACACATATTTTAGTTGTTGTTGATTATGTTACCAAGTGGGTAGAAGCTATTCCTACTAGTAGTGCTGATCATAACACTTCTATTAAAATGCTTAAGGAAGTTATTTTTCCGAGGTTTGGAGTCCCTAGATATTTAATGACTGATGGTGGTTCACATTTTATTCATGGTGCTTTCCGTAAAATGCTTGCTAAATATGACGTTAATCATAGAATTGCATCTCCTTATCACCCACAGTCTAGTGTGAAGGAAGTATGCCCTAGATGCAATAATAAAGTTATTATTTATTTCCTTATATCATGATAAATGTTTATTATTCATGCTAGAATTGTATTAACCGGAAACATAATACATGTGTGAATATATAGACAAACAGAGTGTCACTAGTATGCCTCTACTTGACTAGCTTGTTAATCAAAGATGGTTATGTTTCCTAACCATGGAAAAAGAGTTGTTATTTGATTAACGGGATCACATCATTAGTTGAATGATCTGATTGACATGACCCATTCCGTTAGCTTAGCACCCGATCGTTTAGTATGTTGCTATTGCTTTCTTCATGACTTATACATGTTCCTATGACTATGAGATTATGCAACTCCCGTTTACCGGAGGAACACTTTGTGTGCTACCAAACGTCACAACGTAACTGGGTGATTATAAAGGTACTCTACAGGTGTCTCCAAAGGTACTTGTTGGGTTGGCGTATTTCGAGATTAGGATTTGTCACTCCGAATGTCGGAGAGGTATCTCTGGGCCCTCTCGGTAATGCACATCACTTAAGCCTTGCAAGCATTGCAACTAATGAGTTAGTTGTGAGATGATGTATTACGGAACGAGTAAAGAGACTTGCCGGTAACAAGATTGAACTAGGTATTGGATACCAACGATCGAATCTCGGGCAAGTAACATACCGATGACAAAGGGAACAACGTATGTTGTTATGCGGTCTGACCGATAAAGATCTTTGTAGAATATGTAGGAACCAATATGGGCATCCAGGTCACGCTATTGGTTATTGACCGGAGACGTGTCTCGGTCATGTCTACATTGTTCCTGAACCGTAGGGTCCGCACGCTTAAAGTTACGATGACAGTTTCTTTATGAGTTTATGTATTTTGATGTACCGAAGTTTGTTCGGAGTCCCGGATGTGATCATGGACATGACAAGGAGTCTCGAAATGGTCGAGACATAAAGATTGATATATTGGACGACTATATTCGGACACCGGAATTGTTCCGGGTGATTTCGGAGAAAACGGGAGTGCCGGGGGGGTTACCGGAACCCCCCGAGAGAGTTAATGGGCCACATGGGCCTTGGTGGGAAGAGAGAGGGGCGGACAGGGTGGGCCGCGTGCCCCCTCTCCCTCTGGTCCGAATTGGACTAGGAGGGGGGCGGGGCCCCCCTTTCCTTCCCCCCTCTCCCCCTTCCTTCCCCCTCCTAGTAGGAGTAGGAAAGGAGGAATCCTACTCCTACTAGGAGGAGGATTCCTCCTCCTTGGCGCGCCCCAAGGGGCCGGCCGGCCTCCCCCTTGCTCCTTTTTATACGGGGACGGGGGGCACCCCATAGACACACAAGCTGATCTTCGTGATCGTTCCTTAGCCGTGTGCGGTGCCCCCCTCCACGATATTACACCTCGGTCATATTGTAACGGTGCTTAGGTGAAGCCCTGCGACGGTTGAACATCAAGATCGTCACCACGCCGTCGTGCTGACGGAACTCCTCCCCAAAGCTTTGCTGGATCGGAGCCCGGGGTGCGTCATCGAGCTGTACGTGTGTCAAGAACTCGGAGGTGCCGGAGTAACGGTGCTTGGATCGGTTGGACCGGGAAGACGTATGACTACTTCCTCTATGTTGCGTCAACGCTTCCGCTTCGGTCTACGAGGGTACGTAGACAACACTCTCCCCTCTCATTGCTATGCATCACCATGATCTTGCGTGTGCGTAGGAAATTTTTTGAAATTACTACGTTCCCCAACAGTGGCATCCGAGCCTAGGTTTTATGCGTTGATGTTATATGCACGAGTAGAACACAAGTGAGTTGTGGGTGATACAAGTCATACTGCTTACCAGCATGTCATACTTTGGTTCGGCGGTATTGTTGGATGAAGCGGCCCGGACCGACATTACGCGAGACTGGTTCTACCGACGTGCTTTGCACACAGGTGGCTGGCGGGTGTCAGTTTCTCCAACTTTAGTTGAACCGAGTGTGGCTACGCCCGGTCCTTGCGAAGGTTAAAACAGCACTAACTTGACGAACTATCGTTGTGGTTTTGATGCGTAGGTAAGAACGGTTCTTGCTAAGCCCGTAGCAGCCACGTAAAACTTGCAACAACAAAGTAGAGGACGTCTAACTTGTTTTTGCCGGGCATGTTGTGATGTGATATGGTGAAGACGTGATGAGATATAAGTTGTTGTATGAGATGATCATGTTTTGTTGAAGTTATTGGCAACTGGCAGAAGCCTTATGGTTGTCTCTTTATTGCATAAGATGCAAGCGCTAAATAATTGCTTTACTTTATCACTATACGATAGCAATAGTTGCAAGAGCAATAGTTGGCGAGACGACCATGTGACGACACATTGATATAGATCAAGATGATGGAGATCATGGTGTCGTGCCGGTGACGATAGAGATCATGACAGTACTTTGGAGATGGAGATCAAAGGCGCAAGATGATCATGGCCGTATCATGTCACATATTTTGATTGCATATGATGTTTATCTTTTATACATCTTATTTTGCTTTGATTGACGGTAGCATTTTAAGATGATCTCTCACTAATTATCAAGAAGTGTTCTCCCTGAGTATGCACCGTTGCCAAAGTTCGTCGTGCCCAGACACCACGTGATGATCGAGTGTGATAAGCTCTACGTCCATCTACAACGGGTGCAAGCCAGTTTTGCACACGCAGAATACTTAGGTTAAACTTGACGAGCCTATCATATGCAGATATGGCCTCGGAACACGGAGACTGAAAGGTCGAGCGTGAATCATATAGTAGATATGATCAACATAGTGATGTTCACCATTGAAAACTACTCCATCTCATGTGATGATCGGTTATGGTTTAGTTGATTTGGATCACATGATAACTTAGATGACTAGAGAGATGTCTGTCTAAGTGGGAGTTCTTAAGTAATATGATTAATTGAACTTAAATTTATCATGAACTTAGTCCTGGTAGTATTTTGCAAATTATGTTATAGATCAATAGCTCGCGTTGTTGCTTTCATATGTTTATTTTGATATGTTCCTAGAGAAAATTGTGTTGAAAGATGTTAGTAGCAATGATGCGGATTGGATCCGTGATCTGAGCTTTATCCTCATTGCTGCACAGAAGAATTATGTCCTTAATGCACCGCTAGGTGACAGACCTATTGCAGGAGCAGATGCAGACGTTATGAACATTTGGCTAGCTCAGTGTGATGACTACTTGATAGTTTAGTGCACCATGCTTAACGGCTTAGAATCGGGACATCAAAGACGTTTTGAATGTCATGGACCATATGAGATGTTCCAGGAGTTGAAGTTAATATTTCAAGCAAATACCCGAGTTGAGAGATATGATGTCTCCAACAAGTTCTATAGCTAAAAGATGGAGGAGAATCGCTCAACTAGTGAGCATGTGCTCAGATTGTCTGGGTACTACAATCGCTTGAATCAAGTGGAAGTTAATCTTCCAGATAAGATAGTGATTGACAGAATTCTCTAGTCACCATCACTAAGTTACTAGAACTTCGTGATGAACTATAGTATGAAAGGGATGACGAAAACGATTCCCAAGCTCTTCGTGATGCTGAAATCAGCGAAGGTAGAAATCAAGAAAGAGCATCAAGTGTTGATGGTCAACAAGATCACTAATTTCAAGAAAAGGGCAAAGGGAAAGAAAGGGAACTTCAAGTAGAATGACAAGCAAGTTGTCACTCCCGCGAAGAAGCCCAAAGCTGGACCAAAGCCTGAAACTGAGTGCTTCTACTGCAAAGGAAATGGTCACTGGAAGCAGAAATGCCCTGAATATTTGGTAGATAAGAAGGGTGGCAATGTGAACAAGGGTATATTTGATATATAGATTATTGATGTGTACCTTACTAGTTTTTATAGTAGCCCCTGAGTATTTGATACTTGTTCGGTTGCTAAGATTAGTAACTCGAAACGGGAGTTGCAGAATAAACAGAGACTAGTTAAGGGTGAAGTGATGATGTGTGTTGGAAGTGGTTCCAAGATTGATATGATCATCATCGCACACTCCCTATACTTTCGGGATTTGTGTTGAACCTAAATAAGTGTTATTTGGTGTTTGCGTTGAGCATGAATATGATTTGATCATGTTTATTGCAATACGGTTATTCATTTAAAGTCAGAGAATAATTGTTGTTCTGTTTACATGAATAAAACCTTCAATGGTCATACACCCAATGAAAATAGTTTATTGGATCTCGATCGTAGTGATACACATATTCATAATATTGAAGCCAAAAGATGCAAAGTTAATAATGATAGTGCAACTTATTTGTGGCACTGCCATTTAGGTCATATTGGTGTAAAGAGCATGAAGAAACTCCATACTGATGGGATTTTGGAATCACTTGATTATGAATCACTTGATGCTTGCGAACCATGCCTCATGGGCAAGATGACTAAAACTTTGTTCTCTGGAACAATGGAGCGAGCAACTGACTTATTGGAAATAATACATACTGATGTATGCGATCCGATGAGTGTTGAGGCTCGCGGCGGGTATCGTTATTTTCTGACCTTCACAGATGATCTGAGAAGATATGGGTATATCTACTTGATGAAACATAAGTATGAAATGGTTGAAAGGTTCAAAGAATTTCAGAGTGAAGTGGAAAATCATCGTAACAAGAAAAGAAAGTTTCTGCGATCTGATCGTGGAGATGAATATTTGAGTTACGAGTTTGGTCTTCAATTAAAACAATGTGGAATAGTTTCACAGCTCACGCCACCTGGAACACCACAACGTTATGGTGTGTCCGAACGTCATAACCGCACTTTATTTGATATGGTGCGATCTATGATGTATCTTACCGATTTACCACTATCGTTTTGGGGTTATGCATTAGAGATAGCTGCATTCACTTTAATAGGGCACCATCTAAATCCGTTGAGACGACACCATATGAACTATGGTTTAGCAGTAAACCTAAGCTGTCGTTTCTTAAAGTTTGGAGTTGCGATGCTTATGTGAAAAAGGTTTTTAACCTGATAAGCTCAAACCCAAATCGAAGAAGTGCATCTTCATAGAATACCCAAAGGAAACTATTGGGTACACCTTCTATCACAGATCCGAAGGCAAAACATTCGTTGCTAATAATGGATCCTTTCTAGAGAAGGAGTTTCTCTCGAAAGAAGTGAGTGGGAGGAAAGTAGAACTTGATGAGATAACTGTACCTGCTCCCTTATTGGAAAGTAGTCCATCATAGAAATCTGTTCCTGTGACTACTACACCAATTAGTGAGGAAGCTACTGATGATGATCATGTAACTTCAGATCAAGTTACTACCGAACCTCGTAGGTAAAACAGAGTGAGATCCGCACCAGAGTGGTACGGTAATCCTATTCTGGAGATCATGCTACTTGACCATGACAAACCTACGAACTATGAGGAAGCGATGATGAGCCCAGATTCCGCAAAATGGCTTGAGGCCATGAAATCTGAGATAGGATCCATGTATGAGAACAAAGTGTGGACTTTGATTGACTTGCCCGATGATCGGTGAGTCATTAAGAATAAATGGATCTTCAAGAGGAAGACAGATGCTGATAGTAGTGTTGCTATCTACAAAGCTAGACTTGTCGAAAAAGGTTTTTGACAAAGTTCAAGGTGTTGACTACAATGAGATTTTCTCACTCGTATCGATGCTCAAAGTCTGTCCGAATCATGTTAGCAATTGCCACATTTTATGAAATCTGGCAAAAGGATGTCAAAACTGCATTCCTTTATGGATTTATTAAAGAAGAGTTGTATATGATGCAACCAGAAGGTTTTGTCGATCCTAAAGGTGTTAACAAAATGTGCAAGCTCCAGCGATCCATCTATGGACTGGTGCAAGCATCTCAGAGTTGGAATATACGCTTTGATAAGTTGATCAAAGGATATAGTTTTATACAGACTCACGGTGAAGCCTGTATTTACAAGAAAGTGAGTGGGAGCACTACAACATTTCTGATAAGTATATGTGAATGACATATTGTTGATCGGAAATAATGTAGAATTATTCTGCAAAGCATAAAGGAGTGTTTGAAAGGAGTTTTTTAAAGAAAGACCTCGGTGAAGCTGTTTACATATTGAGCATCAAGATCTATAGAGATAGATCAAGACGCTTGATAAGTTTTTTTTCAATGAGTACATACCTTGACAAGATTTTGAAGTAGTTCAAAATGGAACAGTCAAAGAAAGAGATCTTGCCTGTGTTAAAAGGTGTGAAATTGAGTAAGACTCAAAGCCCGACCACGACAGAAGATAGAAAGAGAATGAAAGTCATTCCCTATGCCTCAACCATAGGTTCTATAAAGTATACCATGCTGTGTACCAGATCTATTGTATACCCTACACCGATTTTGGCAAGGGAGTACAATAGTGATCTAGGAGTAGATCACTGGACAGCGGTCAAAATTATCCTTAGGGGAATAAGGATATGTTTCTCGATAATGGAGGTGACAAAAAGGTTCGTCGTAAAGGGTTACGTCGATGCAAGTTTTGACACTAATCTAGATGACTCTAAGTCTCGGTCTAGATACATATTGAAAGTGGGAGCAATTAGCTAGAGTAGCTCCGTGCAGAGCATTGTAGACATAGAAATTTGCAAAATACTTACGGATCTGAATGTGACAGACCCGTTGACTAAAATTATCTCACAAGAAAAACATGATCATACCTTAGTACTCTTTGGGTGTTAATCACATAGCGATGTGAACTAGATTATTGACTCTAGTAAACCCTTTGGGTGTTGATCGCATGACGATGTGAACTATGGGTGCTAATCACATAGGTGATGTGAATTATTGGTGTTAAATCACATGGCGATGTGAACTAGATTATTGACTCTAGTGCAAGTGGGAGACTTAAGGAAATATGCCCTAGAGGCAATAATAAAGTTATTATTTATTTCCTTATATCATGATAAATGTTTATTATTCATGCTAGAATTGTATTAACCGGAAACATAATACATGTGTGAATATATAGACAAACAGAGTGTCACTAGTATGCCTCTACTTGACTAGCTTGTTAATCAAAGATGGTTATGTTTCCTAACCATGGAAAAAGAGTTGTTATTTGATTAACGGGATCACATCATTAGTTGAATGATCTGATTGACATGACCCATTCCGTTAGCTTAGCACCCGATCGTTTAGTATGTTGTTATTGCTTTCTTCATGACTTATACATGTTCCTATGACTATGAGATTATGCAACTCCCATTTACCGGAGGAACACTTTGTGTGCTACCAAACGTCACAACGTAACTGGGTGATTATAAAGGTGCTCTACAGGTGTCTCCAAAGGTACTTGTTGGGTTGGCGTATTTCGAGATTAGGATTTGTCACTCCGAATGTCGGAGAGGTATCTCTGGGCCCTCTCGGTAATGCACATCACTTAAGCCTTGCAAGCATTGCAACTAATGAGTTAGTTGCGAGATGATGTATTACGGAACGAGTAAAGAGACTTGCCGGTAACGAGATTGAAATAGGTATTGGATACCGACGATCGAATCTCGGGCAAGTAACATACCGATGACGAAGGGAACAACGTATGTTGTTATGCGGTCTGACCGACAAATATCTTTGTAGAATATGTAGGAACCAATATGGGCATCCAGGTCCCGCTATTGGTTATTGACCGGAGACGTATCTCGGTCATGTCTACATTGTTCTCGAACCGTAGGGTCCGCACGCTTATAGTTACGATGACAGTTTCTTTATGAGTTTATGTATTTTGATGTACCGAAGTTTGTTCGGAGTCCCGGATGTGATCATGGACATGACGAGGAGTCTTGAAATGGTCGAGACATAAAGATTGATATATTGGAAGACTATATTCGGACACCGGAATTGTTCCGGGTGATTTCGGAGAAAACCGGAGTGCTGGGGGGGTTACCGGAACCCCCCGTGAGAGTTAATGGGCCACATGGGCCTTGGTGGGAAGAGAGAGGGGCGGCCAGGGTGGGCCGCG